>NC_091287.1:28116225-29357094 GCF_032444005.1 Ranitomeya imitator | reverse complement strand
AGGTCATGAGACGGCCTGCACTAACAGGGTATTGCCAAGGGATAACACAAGAGCGCAGTTTCCTGTACTGCAAATAACAACGGTAAGGAATCTGCGCACAGCACCTAGGTGTAAATTTGTACACCTGTGCTGCGTCTCCTTAAAAAGACTAGTAGTCACGCCTCCACTACTGTTTGACAGTATAATGGGCTAAATAGTGTACGTGTTTAATTCAGCGTGTGCAAGGAGCAAAATTAAATAGAGCAACCTTTGACTTGTGCATCATTAATGCTGTTCAAGGTGTGGCTCTTGTACCTTGCAACACCTGAGGGGGGGGTTAAAGGTAACCTTTGAAATTGGTTCAACTAGGCTTCGGCCTACACTCTGCTCCTCTACTCCTCCTGCTGACCCTGGGCTCAAACACCGCTAGTTTTTGCCCGGAAATGCTAGCTGCACAGAGAAAAACACCAGCCAATGTGTTAGTGGGGTTCAGCACCGCCAGCTGTTCCCCTGCTGTGTAGTCGGCAACGTGTCCAGCACAAGCCACGCTGGCACAACAGAACAAAAGCTGCCACCAGTGCAGGCTTCGGCCTACACTTTGCTCCTCTCCTCCTCCTCCTGCTGACCCTGGGCTCTAACACCGCTAGTTTTTGCCCGGACATGCAATCTGCACAGAGAAAAACACCAGTCAATGTGTCAGTGGGGTTCAGCAACGCCAGCTGTTCCCCTGCTGTGTAGCTTGCAACGTGACCTGCAAACGCCACGCAGGCACATGAACTGAAATTGAAGGGAGCCTGCCCCCCACCCCCCCAGGTGTTTCTATGTATAACAGCCACCTTGTACAGCAGTACTGCTGCATTTGTACAAGGTGGCTGACTTTTTCTCCTTGCACACGTGGAACTCAACAAGTACAAAATGTGTCTCATTACAGACCATTACAATGTCCCTGAGGTGTGACTTTCCTTTTTAATGACACGCAGCACCCCCATTGTTAGCGCTGCCCGTCTCCTGACATCATTGGTTGGCTGGCTGTGCCTGTGCGTCCCCCCTGCCCGACACAACGCCCCCCGTTGTCTCATATATTTTGACTGCGAGGGTGTGATTGATGGGCACGAGCAGTGCATATGTTCCCCTGTTTTCACTCCCCTCCTTCCGCCTTCTTCTGACTGTGCGGCCTCATGGCCGCGGCATGCGATAAGGGATCAGCTGAGGCCGCCCAGTCTGAAGCAGGTGTAAGGACATGTGTGAGCGGCGAACATATTTACTGCACAAGGCCACGAATCCCAGCACCGCAGTGTGACTTTAGGAAAAGCCACTGTGGGTCTGGGATTTATGGCCATCGTTAACCGCACCGGCCAACATGAAATGAGGTCATGAGACGGCCTGCACTAACAGGGTATTGCCAAGGGATAACACAAGAGCGCAGTTTCCTGTACTGCAAATAACAACGGTAAGGAATCTGCGCACAGCACCTAGGTGTAAATTTGTACACCTGTGCTGCGTCTCCTTAAAAAGACTAGTAGTCACGCCTCCACTACTGTTTGACAGTATAATGGGCTAAATAGTGTACGTGTTTAATTCAGCGTGTGCAAGGAGCAAAATTAAATAGAGCAACCTTTGACTTGTGCATCATTAATGCTGTTCAAGGTGTGGCTCTTGTACCTTGCAACACCTGAGGGGGGGGGTTAAAGGTAACCTTTGAAATTGGTTCAACTAGGCTTCGGCCTACACTCTGCTCCTCTACTCCTCCTGCTGACCCTGGGCTCAAACACCGCTAGTTTTTGCCCGGAAATGCTAGCTGCACAGAGAAAAACACCAGCCAATGTGTTAGTGGGGTTCAGCACCGCCAGCTGTTCCCCCGCTGTGTAGCCGGCATCGTGTCCAGCACAAGCCACGCTGGCACAACCGACCAAAAGCTGCCACCAGTGCAGGCTTCGGCCTACACTTTGCTCCTCTCCTCCTCCTCCTGCTGACCCTGGGCTCTAACACCGCTAGTTTTTGCCCGGACATGCAATCTGCACAGAGAAAAACACCAGTCAATGTGTCAGTGGGGTTCAGCAACGCCAGCTGTTCCCCTGCTGTGCAGCTTGCAACGTGACCTGCAAACGCCACGCAGGCACATGAACTGAAATTGAAGGGAGCCTGGCCCCCACCCCCAGGTGTTTCTATGTATAACAGCCACCTTGTACAGCAGTACTGCTGCATTTGTACAAGGTGGCTGATGTTTTCTCCTTGCCCACGTGGAACTCAACACGTACAAAATGTGTCTCTTTGAGACCATTCCACTGTCCCTGAGGTGTGACTTTCCTTTCTAATGATACGCAGCACCCCCCTTGGTAGCGCTTCCCGTCTTCTGACATCATTGGTTGGCTACTTGCGCCTGTTCGTCCGCCCTGCCTGAATAAAATGCTCCTCGTTGTCTTAATTATTTTGACTGCGAGGGTGTGATTGATGGGCACGAGCAGTGCATATCTTCGCCTGTCTTAACTCATCTCCTTCAGCCTTCTTCAGACTGTGCAGCCTCATGGCCGCGGCATGCAAGAAGGGATCAGCAGAGGCCGCCCAGTCTGAAGCAGGTGTAAGGACGTGTGTGAGCGGCCAAAATATTTACTGCTCAAGGCCACGAATCCCAGCACCGCAGTGTGGCTTTATGAAAAGACACTGTGGGTCTGGGATTTATGGCCATCGTTAACCGCACCGGCCAACATGAAATGATGTCATAAGATGGGCAGCGCTAACAGGGCATTGCCAAGGGATAACACAAGAGCGCAGACTCCTGTACAGCAAATAACAACGCTCAGGAAGCTGCTCCAAGCACCAAGGCGTTATTTTGGACACCTGTGCTGCGTCTCATCAAAAAACCAAGTCACGCATCCACTACAGTTTGACTGTAGAATGGGGTAAATTGTGTATGTCTTTCATTCAGCGTGTGCAAGTAGACAAATTAATAGAGCAACCTTTCACTTGTGCAGCATTAATACTGCACAAGGTGTGTCTCTTGTACTTTGTAACACCTGAGGGGGGGGTTAAAGGTTTCCTTTGAAATTGGTTCAACTAAGCTTCGGCCTACACTCTGCTCCTCTCCTCCTCCTCCTGCTTCAACACGGGCTCTAACATCGCTAGTTTTTGCCCGCAAGTGCTAGCTGCACAGAGAAAAACACACGCCATTGTGTTAGTGGGGTTCAGCAACGCCAGCTGTTCCCCCAGTGTGTAGCCGGCAAAGTGTCCTGCAAACGCAACGCAGACACAAAGCTGCCTCCAGTGCAGGCTTCGGCCTACACTCATCTCCCCCTGCTTACCCTTTGCTCCAACACCGCTAGTTGGGGCTCTAGGAAGACAATCTTTAATAGGCAAGGCAACGCATCCGGGTTCCAGCACCGCCAGCTGGTTCTCGGCAGTGTTCTTGTCACAGGTACTCCCTCGTGCCAAGCCTGGTTTCAGCACCGTCAGCTGTTTCCGGGTTGTGTCAACTTCACTGAGACGCCTATGCTTGCCCCGTCGTGGTGCGGTCGAGTTAGCCAACTCCAGGGTGCCTCCAGTTTAGGAGCTTCCTATGTGGGCTGCGTGAACTGGTAGTCAAGGCTGGTTCTGTAGTGCCAGTAGGCCCAGCTCCCCCTGTAGGACTGTTGGGGTTCGGTAACTGCGGCTGCCTCGCGGCCTAGCTGTTCTCTCCTCTCCTGTGGGCCTTGGGGTCCACCACCTGGTTCCAGCACCGTCAGCTGGTTCCGGGCCGAGCCTTTGGCTTAGGTGCCTCCTCCTGGGTATCCGAGTTCCGCCAACGCCAGGCGGTCCTTGGTAGTGCTTTTAAGCGCGGGCACCTACAGCTTAGTAACCGGGTTCCAGCACCGTCAGCTGGTCCTCGGTCGTGCCATTGGCTCTTGCACACTGGGGCAACGCATCCAGGTTCCAGCACCGCCAGCTGGTTCTCGGCAGTGTTTTTGTCACAGGTACTCCCTCGTGCCAAGCCTGGTTTCAGCACCGTCAGCTGTTTCCGGGTTGTGTCAAGCTCACTGAGACACCTATGCTTGCCTCGTCGTGGTGCGGTCGGGTTAGCCAACTCCAGGGTGCCTCCAGTTTAGGAGCTTCCTATGTGGGCTGCGTGAACTGGTAGTCAAGGCTGGTTCTGTAGTGCCAGTAGGCCCAGCTCCCCCTGTAGGACTGTTGGGGTTCGGTAACTGCGGCTGCCTCGCGGCCTAGCTGTTCTCTCCTCTCCTGTGGGCCTTGGGGTCCACCACCTGGTTCCAGCACCGTCAGCTGGTTCCGGGCCGAGCCTTTGGCTTAGGTGCCTCCTCCTGGGTATCCGAGTTCCGCCAACGCCAGGCGGTCCTTGGTAGTGCTTTTAAGCGCGGGCACCTACAGCTTAGTAACCGGGTTCCAGCACCGTCAGCTGGTCCTCGGTCGTGCCATTGGCTCTTGCACACTGGGGCAACGCATCCGGGTTCCAGCACCGCCAGCTGGTTCTCGGCAGTGTTTTTGTCACAGGTACTCCCTCGTGCCAAGCCTGGTTTCAGCACCGTCAGCTGTTTCCGGGTTGTGTCAAGCTCACTGAGACACCTATGCTTGCCTCGTCGTGGTGCGGTCGGGTTAGCCAACTCCAGGGTGCCTCCAGTTTAGGAGCTTCCTATGTGGGCTGCGTGAACTGGTAGTCAAGGCTGGTTCTGTAGTGCCAGTAGGCCCAGCTCCCCCTGTAGGACTGTTGGGGTTCGGTAACTGCGGCTGCCTCGCGGCCTAGCTGTTCTCTCCTCTCCTGTGGGCCTTGGGGTCCACCACCTGGTTCCAGCACCGTCAGCTGGTTCCGGGCCGAGCCTTTGGCTTAGGTGCCTCCTCCTGGGTATCCGAGTTCCGCCAACGCCAGGCGGTCCTTGGTAGTGCTTTTAAGCGCGGGCACCTACAGCTTAGTAACCGGGTTCCAGCACCGTCAGCTGGTCCTCGGTCGTGCCATTGGCTCTTGCACACTGGGGCAACGCATCCGGGTTCCAGCACCGCCAGCTGGTTCTCGGCAGTGTTTTTGTCACAGGTACTCCCTCGTGCCAAGCCTGGTTTCAGCACCGTCAGCTGTTTCCGGGTTGTGTCAAGCTCACTGAGACACCTATGCTTGCCTCGTCGTGGTGCGGTCGGGTTAGCCAACTCCAGGGTGCCTCCAGTTTAGGAGCTTCCTATGTGGGCTGCGTGAACTGGTAGTCAAGGCTGGTTCTGTAGTGCCAGTAGGCCCAGCTCCCCCTGTAGGACTGTTGGGGTTCGGTAACTGCGGCTGCCTCGCGGCCTAGCTGTTCTCTCCTCTCCTGTGGGCCTTGGGGTCCACCACCTGGTTCCAGCACCGTCAGCTGGTTCCGGGCCGAGCCTTTGGCTTAGGTGCCTCCTCCTGGGTATCCGAGTTCCGCCAACGCCAGGCGGTCCTTGGTAGTGCTTTTAAGCGCGGGCACCTACAGCTTAGTAACCGGGTTCCAGCACCGTCAGCTGGTCCTCGGTCGTGCCATTGGCTCTTGCACACTGGGGCAACGCATCCGGGTTCCAGCACCGCCAGCTGGTTCTCGGCAGTGTTTTTGTCACAGGTACTCCCTCGTGCCAAGCCTGGTTTCAGCACCGTCAGCTGTTTCCGGGTTGTGTCAAGCTCACTGAGACACCTATGCTTGCCTCGTCGTGGTGCGGTCGGGTTAGCCAACTCCAGGGTGCCTCCAGTTTAGGAGCTTCCTATGTGGGCTGCGTGAACTGGTAGTCAAGGCTGGTTCTGTAGTGCCAGTAGGCCCAGCTCCCCCTGTAGGACTGTTGGGGTTCGGTAACTGCGGCTGCCTCGCGGCCTAGCTGTTCTCTCCTCTCCTGTGGGCCTTGGGGTCCACCACCTGGTTCCAGCACCGTCAGCTGGTTCCGGGCCGAGCCTTTGGCTTAGGTGCCTCCTCCTGGGTATCCGAGTTCCGCCAACGCCAGGCGGTCCTTGGTAGTGCTTTTAAGCGCGGGCACCTACAGCTTAGTAACCGGGTTCCAGCACCGTCAGCTGGTCCTCGGTCGTGCCATTGGCTCTTGCACACTGGGGCAACGCATCCGGGTTCCAGCACCGCCAGCTGGTTCTCGGCAGTGTTTTTGTCACAGGTACTCCCTCGTGCCAAGCCTGGTTTCAGCACCGTCAGCTGTTTCCGGGTTGTGTCAAGCTCACTGAGACACCTATGCTTGCCTCGTCGTGGTGCGGTCGGGTTAGCCAACTCCAGGGTGCCTCCAGTTTAGGAGCTTCCTATGTGGGCTGCGTGAACTGGTAGTCAAGGCTGGTTCTGTAGTGCCAGTAGGCCCAGCTCCCCCTGTAGGACTGTTGGGGTTCGGTAACTGCGGCTGCCTCGCGGCCTAGCTGTTCTCTCCTCTCCTGTGGACCTTCGGGTCCACCACCTGGTTCCAGCACCGTCAGCTGGTTCCGGGCCGAGCCTTTGGCTTAGGTGCCTCCTCCTGGGTATCCGAGTTCCGCCAACGCCAGGCGGTCCTTGGTAGTGCTTTTAAGCGCGGGCACCTACAGCTTAGTAACCGGGTTCCAGCACCGTCAGCTGGTCCTCGGTCGTGCCATTGGCTCTTGCACACTGGGGCAACGCATCCGGGTTCCAGCACCGCCAGCTGGTTCTCGGCAGTGTTTTTGTCACAGGTACTCCCTCGTGCCAAGCCTGGTTTCAGCACCGTCAGCTGTTTCCGGGTTGTGTCAAGCTCACTGAGACACCTATGCTTGCCTCGTCGTGGTGCGGTCGGGTTAGCCAACTCCAGGGTGCCTCCAGTTTAGGAGCTTCCTATGTGGGCTGCGTGAACTGGTAGTCAAGGCTGGTTCTGTAGTGCCAGTAGGCCCAGCTCCCCCTGTAGGACTGTTGGGGTTCGGTAACTGCGGCTGCCTCGCGGCCTAGCTGTTCTCTCCTCTCCTGTGGACCTTCGGGTCCACCACCTGGTTCCAGCACCGTCAGCTGGTTCCGGGCCGAGCCTTTGGCTTAGGTGCCTCCTCCTGGGTATCCGAGTTCCGCCAACGCCAGGCGGTCCTTGGTAGTGCTTTTAAGCGCGGGCACCTACAGCTTAGTAACCGGGTTCCAGCACCGTCAGCTGGTCCTCGGTCGTGCCATTGGCTCTTGCACACTGGGGCAACGCATCCGGGTTCCAGCACCGCCAGCTGGTTCTCGGCAGTGTTTTTGTCACAGGTACTCCCTCGTGCCAAGCCTGGTTTCAGCACCGTCAGCTGTTTCCGGGTTGTGTCAAGCTCACTGAGACACCTATGCTTGCCTCGTCGTGGTGCGGTCGGGTTAGCCAACTCCAGGGTGCCTCCAGTTTAGGAGCTTCCTATGTGGGCTGCGTGAACTGGTAGTCAAGGCTGGTTCTGTAGTGCCAGTAGGCCCAGCTCCCCCTGTAGGACTGTTGGGGTTCGGTAACTGCGGCTGCCTCGCGGCCTAGCTGTTCTCTCCTCTCCTGTGGACCTTCGGGTCCACCACCTGGTTCCAGCACCGTCAGCTGGTTCCGGGCCGAGCCTTTGGCTTAGGTGCCTCCTCCTGGGTATCCGAGTTCCGCCAACGCCAGGCGGTCCTTGGTAGTGCTTTTAAGCGCGGGCACCTACAGCTTAGTAACCGGGTTCCAGCACCGTCAGCTGGTCCTCGGTCGTGCCATTGGCTCTTGCACACTGGGGCAACGCATCCGGGTTCCAGCACCGCCAGCTGGTTCTCGGCAGTGTTCTTGTCACAGGTACTCCCTCGTGCCAAGCCTGGTTTCAGCACCGTCAGCTGTTTCCGGGTTGTGTCAACTTCACTGAGACGCCTATGCTTGCCCCGTCGTGGTGCGGTCGAGTTAGCCAACTCCAGGGTGCCTCCAGTTTAGGAGCTTCCTATGTGGGCTGCGTGAACTGGTAGTCAAGGCTGGTTATGTAGTGCCAGTAGGCCCAGCTCCCCCTGTAGGACTGTTGGGGTTCGGTAACTGCGGCTGCCTCGCGGCCTAGCTGTTCTCTCCTCTCCTGTGGGCCTTCGGGTCCACCACCTGGTTCCAGCACCGTCAGCTGGTTCTCGGCAGTGTCTTTTGCTCTTGTACCTTCTGCTCCCCATCCTGGTTCCAGTACCGTCAGCTGGTTCCGGGCAGAGCCTTTGGCTTAGGTGCCTCCTTCTGGGTATCCAAGTTCCACCAACGTCAGGTGGTCCTTGGTAGTGCTTTCAGGCACGGGTACCTCCTGCTTAGTAACCGGGTTCCAGTAACGTCAGCTGGTCCTCGGTAGTTCCATTGGCTCTTGGACCTTCGGCTACCCATCCGGGTTCCAGTACCGTCAGCTGGTTCTCGGCAGTGTCTTTTGCTCTTGTACCTTCTGCTCCCCATCCTGGTTCCAGTAACGTCAGCTGGTTCCGGGCAGAGCCTTTGGCTTAGGTGCCTCCTTCTGGGTATCCGAGTTCCGTCAACGTCAGGCGGTCCTTGGTAGTGCTTTTTAGCACGGGTACCTCCTGCTTAGTAACCGGGTTCCAGTAACGTCAGCTGGTCCTCGGTAGTTCCATAGGCTCTTGAACCTTCGGGTAGCCATCCGAGTTCCAGTTCCATCAGCTGGTTCTTGGCATTTTCTCAGCCTTCTTGTACCTTCTGCTACATTTCCAAGTTGAAGACCCTAACGTCGACGACCCGGAAGACCACCACGATGACGACGACACGGAAGACCACCCCGATGACGACGACGACGACGGCGGAGATGACGACACTGGAGACGACGACCCTGGAGACGACAACATGGAAGACCGAGAAGCAGAAGAACAAGAGGCTGCAGAACAAAGAGCAGAAGAACATTAAGCATAAGACTTAATATCAGAGCAAAAGATATTATCTAAATTATATGCAGAAGAAGACTAAGCAGTGTATGGGGGTGAGTCCGTTCCTCCTCGTGGTGCCCCTGGATAAAGCCTGATGCTGCAGGCCAAACTGAACGCGGACAAATGTAACTTTTGTGACTGGCAGAACGGAAGGTGTAATCTTCAAACTTTTATAGATAACAACTACGGGAATGCCTGTCACAAATGAGAATATGATGAAGAAGTAGAATAGGAAGAATAATAACAGTGGAATAAAAAGAATATGTAGAATAAGAAGAATAATAATAGTTGAATAAAATGAATATGAAGAATGTAATAAAAAAAAAAAAATAGGTAGAAGATGAAGAAGAAGATGAATAAGGTGAAGAAGTTGATGTCAAAGATGCTGATGATGATGAAGATGAAAGTGTGGGAAAAGAAAAAAAAAAAGAAAAAAAAGAAGGGGAAGGGCGTGGAATAGTGAAACATCAATATCTGACAAAATAAAAAAAAAATTTACATAGTCAATATCTTTGTCACTCCGAACGTCTTAAAAAAAAACAAAAAACATGCTATTCTATTTGATTGGGATAAACCTCTATGACTTTAATGTCTCCGCCACCTCCCCAAATACATCCGGCATTATTCTTAGTTGTTTTCCTTCATGTAGAATGAACCTACAAGGAAAGAAAGGGTTTATTTTAATTCCGATATTTTGGTCCCATTGACTTGCATTGGGATCGGGTATCGGTATCGGCGATATCCGATATTTTTTGAATATCGGCCGATCCAAACCGATACCGATACTTTCCGATATCGGAAGGTATCGCTCAACACTAGTCAGCAATAGTGCAAGTTCCACCACTTAAAAAGATGAGAGGCGTCTGTAATTTACATCATAGGTAGACCTCAACTATGGGAGACAAACTGAGAAAAAAAAATCCAGAAAATCACATTGTCTGTTTTTTTTATCATTTTATTTGCATATTATGGTGGAAAATAAGTATTTGGTCAGAAACAAAATTTCATCTCAATACTTTGTAATATATCCTTTGTTGGCAATAACAGAGGTCAAACGTTATCTGTAAGTCTTCACAAGGTTGCCACACACTGTTGTTGGCATGTTGGCCCATTCCTCCATGCAGATCTCCTCTAGAGCAGTGATGTTTTTGGCTTTTCGCTTGGCAACACGGACTTTCAACTCCCTCCAAAGGTTTTCTATAGGGTTGAGATCTGGAGACTGGCTAGGCCACTCCAGGACCTTGAAATGCTTCTTACGAAGCCACTCCTTCGTTGCCCTGGCGGTGTGCTTTGGATCATTGTCATGTTGAAAGACCCAGCCACGTTTCATCTTCAATGCCCTTGCTGATGGAAGGAGGTTTGCACTCAAAATCTCACGATACATGGCCCCATTCATTCTTTCATGTACCCGGATCAGTCGTCCTGGCCCCTTTGCAGAGAAACAGCCCCAAAGCATGATGTTTCCACCACCATGCTTTACAGTAGGTATGGTGTTTGATGGATGCAACTCAGTATTCTTTTTCCTCCAAACACGACAAGTTGTGTTTCTACCAAACAGTTCCAGTTTGGTTTCATCAGACCATAGGACAATCTCCCAAAACTCCTCTGGATCATCCAAATGCTCTCTAGCAAACTTCAGACGGGCCCGGACATGTACTGGCTTAAGCAGTGGGACACGTCTGGCACTGCAGGATCTGAGTCCATGGTGGCGTAGTGTGTTACTTATGGTAGGCCTTGTTACATTGGTCCCAGCTCTCTGCAGTTCATTCACTAGGTCCGCCCGCGTGGTTCTGGGATTTTTGCTCACCGTTCTTGTGATCATTCTGACCCCACGGGGTGGGATTTTGCGTGGAGCCCCAGATCGAGGGAGATTATCAGTGGTCTTGTATGTCTTCCAGTTTCTAATTATTGCTCCCACTGTTGATTTCTTCACTCCAAGCTGGTTGGCTATTGCAGATTCAGTCTTCCCAGCCTGGTGCAGGGCTACAATTTTGTTTCTGGTGTCCTTTGACAGCTCTTTGGTCTTCACCATAGTGGAGTTTGGAGTCAGACTGTTTGAGGGTGTGCACATGTGTCTTTTTATACTGATAACAAGTTTAAACAGGTGCCATTACTACAGGTAATGAGTGGAGGAAAGAAGAGACTCTTAAAGAAGAAGTTACAGGTCTGTGAGAGCCAGAAATCTTGATTGTTTGTTTCTGACCAAATACTTATTTTCCACCATAATATGCAAATAAAATGATAAAAAAACAGACAATGTGATTTTCTGGCTTTTTTTTTCTCAGTTTGTCTCCCATAGTTGAGGTCTACCTATGATGTAAATTACAGACGCCTCTCATCTTTTTAAGTGGTGGAACTTGCACTATTGCTGACTGACTAAATACTTTTTTGCCCCACTGTATATATTTTGAGGGTACTAATATTATTATTTATTGTTATAGCGCCATTTATTCCATGGCGCTTTACATGTAAGGAGGAGTATACATAATAAAAACAAGTACAATAATCTTAAACAATACAAGTCATAACTGGTACAGGAGGAGAGAGGACCCTGCCCGCAAAGGCTCACAATCTACAAGTTCTATATACTGTTATGGGGCACATGTATATTTTGAGGGTACTATATACTGTTATGGGGGCACATACAGTGGGGCAAAAAAGTATTTAGTCAGTCAGCAATAGTGCAAGTTCCACCACTTAAAAAGATGAGAGGCGTCTGTAATTTACATCATAGGTAGACCTCAACTATGGGAGACAAACTGAGAAAAAAAAATCCAGAAAATCACATTGTCTGTTTTTTTAACATTTTTTTTTGCATATTATGGTGGAAAATAAGCATTTGGTCAGAAACAAACAATCAAGATTTCTGGCTCTCACAGACCTGTAACTTCTTCTTTAAGAGTCTCCTCTTTCCGCCACTCATTACCTGTAGTAATGGCGCCTGTTTAAACTTGTTATCAGTATAAAAAGACACCTGTGCACACCCTCAAACAGTCTGACTCCAAACTCCATTATGGTGAAGACCAAAGAGCTGTCAAAGGACACCAGAAACAAAATTGTAGCCCTGCACCAGGCTGGGAAGACTGAATCTGCAATAGCCAACCAGCTTGGAGTGAAGAAATCAACAGTGGGAGCAATAATTAGAAAATGGAAGACATACAAGACCACTGATAATCTCCCTCGATCTGGGGCTCCACGCAAAATCCCACCGCGTGGGGTCAGAATGATCACAAGAACGGTGAGCAAAAATCCCAGAACCACGCGGGGGGACCTAGTGAATGAACTGCAGAGAGCTGGGACCAATGTAACAAGGCCTACCATAAGTAACACACTACGCCACCATGGACTCAGATCCTGCAGTGCCAGACGTGTCCCACTGCTTAAGCCAGTACATGTCCGGGCCCATCTGAAGTTTTCTAGAGAGCATTTGGATGATCCAGAGGAGTTTTGGGAGAATGTCCTATGGTCTGATGAAACCAAACTGGAACTGTTTGGTAGAAACACAACTTGTCGTGTTTGGAGGAAAAAGAATACTGAGTTGCATCCATCAAACACCATACCTACTGTAAAGCATGGTGGTGGAAACATCATGCTTTGGGGCTGTTTCTCTGCAAAGGGGCCAGGACGACTGATCCGGGTACATGAAAGAATGAATGGGGCCATGTATCGTGAGATTTTGAGTGCAAACCTCCTTCCATCAGCAAGGGCATTGAAGATGAAACGTGGCTGGGTCTTCCAACATGACAATGATCCAAAGCACACCGCCAGGGCAACGAAGGAGTGGCTTCGTAAGAAGCATTTCAAGGTCCTGGAGTGGCCTAGCCAGTCTCCAGATCTCAACCCTATAGAAAACCTTTGGAGGGAGTTGAAAGTCCGTGTTGCCAAGCGAAAAGCCAAAAACATCACTGCTCTAGAGGAGATCTGCATGGAGGAATGGGCCAACATACCAACAACAGTGTGTGGCAACCTTGTGAAGACTTACAGAAAACGTTTGACCTCTGTCATTGCCAACAAAGGATATATTACAAAGTATTGAGATGAAATTTTGTTTCTGACCAAATACTTATTTTCCACCATAATATGCAAATAAAATGTTAAAAAAACAGACAATGTGATTTTCTGGATTTTTTTTTTCTCAGTTTGTCTCCCATAGTTGAGGTCTACCTATGATGTAAATTACAGACGCCTCTCAACTTTTTAAGTGGTGGAACTTGCACTATTGCTGACTGACTAAATACTTTTTTGCCCCACTGTATATATTTCGAGGGTACTATATACTGTTATAAGGGCACATATATATTTTGAGGGTACTATATACTGTTATAGGGGCACACATATATTTTGAGGGTACTATATACTGTTATAGGGGCACATATATATTTTCAGGTACTATATACTGTTATAGGGGCACATATATATATTTTGAGGGTACTATATACTGTTATAGGAGCACATATATATGTTTCAGGTACTATATACTGTTATAGGGGCACATATATCTTTTCAGATACTATTTACTGGTTTGGAGGTACTTTGCTATCACTTTGCACTCACACTGTGGTACGTGAACCCCATAGGGAAGACTCCGAGGAAGATTTATCAAAATTGTCTATCTTTGTTGTTCATAGCAACCAATCACTGTGCGGCATTTATTTCTGAAGCTTTGGAAAAATGAAAGTGCAGCGCCCCAGAGTCCTGGTCGTTGCAGTAATGTCGCTCTGCCACTAAGGGGAGTGATGTTGCGTCTGATTGCACTAAAAGAGTTCACCTGACCAGGTATCACAGTCACACATTACACTTCACACTCCGGCCACCAGGGCGAGCAAAAGGCACTATGTATTAGGCCACTCCTCACACTGGTAAAACTAGGGGTCGGATACGAAGTTAGGACAGAACGCAGCCTGGGAGAGCTCCAGGGAGGACCTGTCAGAGGTGGGTTCCTGACAGGGGCCTAGCAGAAAGGACCGATTGTAACGGAGCCGCGCCTGCACTACCTTGCGGCGGCATCTTTAGAAAGGACACGAAGCGAAGTATATTGTGGAGAGGTGAGAAGCGAGATCGTAGCCCAAAGGAGATAGAACCAGTAGGAGTCGTGCCCCGAGATCGGCAACATTCTACTGAGGCGCGTAGCCGGTGGCCGGAGCACCGAGGAAGTAATAGACTTCAAGCATTACTTCAGACAGCGGCAGGACAGTTAATTATAGGTCAGCTGTCCAACATAAATCACCTGAACAGACAAAGGAGGCAACCGTAGGAGAGGGGCGTCTCTAGGGTCCCAGAATAACTCCAGGCCTACCTGTCATACGGGTGCGTCCTAGCCATATCATACTGGGGGACGGAGAGAAGAGAAAGAACGGATACGACAGTTGTGAGGACTATCCCGTGGTGCTCAGCAGGGAAGGACTACAACACACAGGCGCTAGTGGGTAGACACTGATTTCCACCTGCAAAGGGAACTCTGGATGTGCCTTCGGACCGGCTGGTCTCAGCCAGCCCTGTTAGCAGTGCTCTGGATTGCGGATCCCGAAGCCTTCAGTAAAAAGGTAAAGAGACTGCAACCGTGTCTTTGTCATTCCTCGCGTTCTGCACCACGCACTATCACCTTTTATTGGACGCCCCTTAGCAGGGTTACGGACCGGGTCTAGGAACCGTGACAACCCCGGACCGAGTACCCCGCGGCCCTGCATCTGGGGGCGCTCCAAATGCTGAACTGTGGTTGCCATGGGCAACAAAGACCGTGTTTAGGGGGTACTTGTACTGCCTTCATGCTGTGCTTATAATATATGTGTGACCATTATCTTGGGGGCTACTTTAGTGCAATTTATCAGTGGGGTAATTATCTAAACTACAGGTGGGGCCTTTGTTTCCCGCCTCCTGAAAAATCTTTCCGCCAGCAATGAATGTGCTGCCCTTTCCTTGTCATATTTATAGGCTGTGGACATCTATGTTGCTTAGCAACTGCCTGACTTCCCCTCCGGTGACCACCAGTGAATGACCCGTGTCTGTCATCCCTCACCTCCGAGCCGGGGAGATCTTCTGGGTTGTACATGAAGAGCTTGAATACGTTTGGATGAGCTCCTATCCATATATCCCCAGTGGCGGGATCCACGGACAGGTTATCCACCAGGATATCCAGATCTACCTCCTTGTATGCAAAAATAAAGAGAGAAAATACATAAAAAATGTGAAGAAAGATGGATAGATATGAGCAGACATAGAATACAGAGCAAAAGTATTAGACAATTGTGGAAATAAAATTATAGAAATAAAATTTTTATCAATTAACAAAATGCAAAGAGATGAACAAAAGTGAAATCTAAGACCTCATTCAGTGTCCATTTTTTGTGTACGAGCGCCATCTGTGGTTTTCAAGCACCTACAATGGTTCTTGAGGCTCTTCACATATCCGTGATTTGTTGCGGACCGCGCAAAATGGCGGTGATGTGTCAGATCAAAATCAGAAATGCATGAGTTATGGGTCCGTGAAAAAAAAAATGGAGTATGAGATAGGAGAAGGTGCAAAAACCTTTTTCTTTACGGGCAAGAAAGAGAAATTTGGACCAAACGCCGATAAAACTCCGATGAAACTCCGACTGAAATCACTGAGGAAACGCGGTCAGTTTTTCTCACACGTGAAAAGGATTGACGTCTGAATGAGGTCTAAGCCCCATCAGATATATTTGGTGACCGCCCTTCTCCTTCACCAATTCTTTTGTAGGATTATAGTCGGGAGTATGAGTAACCAATTCTACCAAGCAAATGACAATGATTAATATTTCCATGTGTAGGTTGGTACACAGTTATTAACTGAAACTGAAACAACTGTGTGGGAGGTGTAATCTGGGTGAGGAACAGCAAAACGGTGCCATCTTTGGGTTCATTGTCCTGATGGAGAATACATTTGGAGCCAATCCGATGCCCCCCTGATGGTATTACAAGATGGCTGTTTTTCTCAGCATTGAAGACACCATTTATCTGGACAAAATCACCAACTTTATTTACTACGTCCTGCAGACCCTCATTTTAATTCATCAGCCCACAGAACTTGCTGCCATATGTCTGCACCCCAATTCCTATTTTTTTGTGTACAGTTTAATCACTTGGCTGTGTTTCCATGTAGAAGGTCTGTTTTTTTAGCACAGTTATTCCGTGCAGACTACTTCTGACCAGACTTCTCCGAACAATTGATGGATGGTCTCACTGGTTGCTACCAGTTCTAAGTTGATGGCACTGCTGGACATCTTCCGATTTAAAAGGAAAGTAATCATGATGTGTCTTTCATTTACTGCAATAAGTTTCCTTGGCTAACCACTTTGTCTACAGTCGTCAACTTTGTCATTTCTTGTGCTTCTTCAAAAGAGCTTGAACCCCCAGTCTACTTTGAAATCTTTGCCTTGGAGAGACCTGGCTGATGCAGTATAACTACCTTGTGTCTTGTTTATGTGCTCAGCATTTCTAGAGTGTATGACCTGTGACATGAAACTGCCTCCCAAAACCTCACCTTTGTAGCAGAGTTTGGCTGTTCCTCACCCAAATTAAAGCAGTCGTTCAGCACTATTTATTTTTTTTTTTTTTTACTGTGAGCGTAGCACTAACAGGCAAGTGCCTGCACAGAGTGGTCATTGCATGCTCCTGCCGGCGATTTGGCTGCTCCACTTCAACTGAGCAGCTCTTCTTCTTCCAGGCTGCTCTGTTGATGAGGCAGGACTGCAGCATGCATCATGTTGACTGACAGCCAGCTCCCCACAGTTAGGCAGCAGGGAACCAGCTGTCAATCAGCATGAAATCATCAGTAACACTCTGTAGACAGAGCAGAGCGGAGAATAAGCCGCTGCGCTGTCAATAGATGGATAATAGAATAGACAGACAGATAGATAATAGATAGAAAGATAATAGATAGATAGATAAAATATAGATATTGGATAGATAATAGATAGATGATAGATAGATAGATAATAGATAGATAGATAATGATAGATACATATTGGATAGAAAATAGAAAGATGATAAATAGTTTGATAATAGATAGAGAAGATAGATAGATAGATAGATAGATAGATAGATAGATAGATAATAGACGGCTAGATAATAAATAGATGATAGATTTTTTTATTTTTTTAGATAGATGATAGATAGATAATAAATAGATTGATAATAGACAGATAACAGATAGATAATAGATAATGGATATATAGATAGACTGATAGATAACAGATAGATGATAGATAATAGATAGCTGGACAGATAGATAGATAGATAGATAGATAGATAGATAGATAGATAGATAGATAGATAGATAGATAGATAGATAATAATCTTTATTTATATAGCGCCAACATATTCCGCAGCGCTTTACAGTTTAACAGTTTCAAACATAACAGACATAAGTAACAACGTTAACAATACAATAATTAAAGCAAAATAAGACGACCCTGCTCGTGAGAGCTTACAATCTACAATGAGGTGGGGGAGATACAAAGTACAGGTGTGTATTTACAATGATGTATTTACAATCATGGTCCAGCCATCTTCAGGGGGTGGGGAATAAATGGAGATAGTGAATGGGCTACACACACACAAACATAACATAACTTTGATTACTGAATGTGATAGGCCGCTCTGAACAAATGTGTTTTGAGCGAGCGCCTAAAACTATGCAAATTATGGATGGTCCTAATATCTTGGGGTAGAGCATTCCAGAGGATTGGCGCAGCACGGGAGAAGTCTTGTAGACGGGAGTGGAAGGTACGGATTAGTGCAGAGGTTAGTCGAAAGTCATTTGCAGAGCGCAGTGGTCTGTTAGGCTGATAGACAGAAATGAGGGAGGAGATGTAAGGGGGTGCCGCACTGTGGAGAGCTTTGTGGGTGAGAACAAGTACTTTGAATGGTATTCTGTAATGAATGGGTAGCCAGTGTAACGACTGGTGAAGAGCGGACGCGTCTGAGTAATGATTAGCCAGATGGACGACCCTGGCTGCTGCATTAAGGATGAACTGGAGAGGGGAAAGTCGAGTGAGGGGGAGGCCAATTAATAGAGCGTTACAGTAGTCCAGGCGGGAGTGGATCAGGGCGACAGTGAGGGTTTCTCTTGTTTCTATGGTGAGAAAAGGGCAGATTCTAGAGATGTTCTTTAGGTGTAAGCGGCAAGAGCGGGCAAGAGATTATATATGGGAGGTGAAGGAGAGATCGGAGTCAAACATAACACCCAGACAGCGCGCCTGCTGCCGGGGTGTTATTATGGTGCCACCCACGGAGAGGGAAATGTCAGATTTAGGGAGGTTAGTAGATGGCGGGGGCAGAAGAAGTTCAGTTTTGGAGAGGTTGAGTTTCAGATAGAGAGCGGACATGATGTTGGAGACTGCGGACAGACAGTCACTGGCGTTCTGTAGTACAGCGAGGGTAAGGTCAGGGGTTGACGTGTATAGTTGTGTGTCGTCGGCATAAAGATGGTACTGAAAGCCAAATCTGCTGATGATCTGTCCAGTTGGGGCCATGTAGAGGGAGAAGAGAAGGGGGCCAAGGACTGAGCCCTGAGGGACCCCGACAGTGAGAGGAAGAGGAGATGAAGTGGAGCCAGAGAACAGAACACTGAAGGAGCGGTCAGAAAGATAGGAGGAGAACCAGGAGAGAGCAGTGTCCTTAATGCCTAGTGACTGGAGCCTAGAGAGTAGGAGAGGGTGGTCAACAGTGTCGAAAGCTGCAGAAAGGTCGAGAAGAATGAGCAGAGAGTGGTCACCGTTACGTTTTGCTGTCAAAAGGTTGTTGGTCACTTTGATGAGTGCAGGGGGCGGAAACCGGACTGTGAAGGGTCTAGGAGGGAGTGAGTGGAGAGGTAATGGGTAAGGCAGGAGTATATCAGGCGCTCCAAGAGTTTAGAGATGAAGGGGAGATTGGAGACCGGTCTGTAGTTGTTTGTGCAGGATGGGTCGAGGGTGGGTTTCTTTAGTAATGGAGTAATGATAGAGTGTTTGAAGGAGGAGGGGAAAATGATGATAGATAGATAGATAGATAGATAGATAGATAGATAGATAGATTGATTGATAGATAGATACTGTAGATAGATAGTACATCTCTATATATGACAGACAGATTTATAGTTTTACCTTTACTGGGGTGAGGGACCAATCTTCATTTTTCTTGTAGACACTGATGGTGTGACCTATGATATCGGCAGCATAGATAAACCTAGAACAAGACACAAAGGTCACAGTAAGACAATACGAAATTTACTGAACTGCTTTGAATTAACCCTTTCACTCCCAATACTTTAAACAAATAAAAAGCTGAATTATGAAATAATAAATAAAAAAAATCCTACTACGCCTCATAGCTGTTGCCAACAGACCAGTTAGACGTGACCCTTTTGCCGTGTAAACCACCAAATGACATACGGTATTTGGAAAGTAACTTTAGTTTACTTTTTGGGTGCGGCTCCTGTAACAGTGAAGAATATAGGGGGTCGCAGAACACTGCCCCCTATTGGTGGGAAACTTGTAATTTGATTGAATCTCAATGTAGGTCAGTGGGATAGGAAACTAGACTGCGGCGTATTCCACCCTGGGAATGTGGCGAGTATCATCCTCGTAGCCCGTGTGCTTTGTCTCAGATGACCCCCCATGGATTGGTCGGCAATGAGACCACTTACTTTTTGTCATTAGACATGGCGATTCCATTGCCGCTATAGAATCCTGTGACCACTTTCCTGACGTCCCCGGGGCTGTAATACACGACGCCCGTCCATCGCAATCCCATTGCTAGTTCCACAGTTTTCATTGACATGCTGTCAAAGTAGTAATCAGTGGTGGCGTAGAAGCTCTCGGGGCCAACGGCAACAACATCATTAACACTAAAGAAAGAAAAAAGTAGAAAACCGTTACAGGGGATGGCCAGGATGCTTTTCCAGAAACAGCACCACTCTCATTGAAAGGCCATGTCTGGTATTGCTTGTTGTATTACACTGACTTGAAAGAAGAAGAGCCGCAATACCAGACACGGCCTGTGTACAGAAGTAGCGCTGTCTAGGAAAAGAAAAAAAAAATTGTGTTAATCCTGGATATCTCATAACAGCCATATTATTGAAGTGCAGATGTCAAGTCAGCTCACTTTTCCATAAAATACCAGGAATTGATTTCTGGTCTGTATTTATTTAGGGGTCTGGATTCATTTAACGGGTCTTTATTTGTTCAGGAGTTTTGTGTTAATTTAAGGGGTCTGATTTGGGGTCTGTATACATTTTGGGTGTGTGTAAGGAGATCTCACGCACTGCTTGTGATCCAATGTTGAAGGTTCGGGGTGTGAATGGAATAAAAACATAGTAACATAGTAACATAGTTAGGCCGAAAAAAGACATTTGTCCATCCAGTTCAGCCTATATTCCATCATAATAAATCCCCAGATCTACGTCCTTCTACAGAACCTAATTGTATGATACAATATTGTTCTGCTCCAGGAAGACATCCAGGCCTCTCTTGAACCCCTGGACTGAGTTCGCCATCACCACCTCCTCAGGCAAGCAATTCCAGATTCTCACTGCCCTAACAGTAAAGAATCCTCTTCTATGTTGGTGGAAAAACCTTCTCTCCTCCAGACGCAGAGAATGCCCCCTTGTGCCCGTCACCTTCCTTGGTATAAACAGATCCTCAGCGAGATATTTGTATTGTCCCCTTATATACTTATACATGGTTATTAGATCGCCCCTCAGTCGTCTTTTTTCTAGACTAAATAATCCTAATTTCGCTAATCTATCTGGGTATTGTAGTTCTCCCATCCCCTTTATTAATTTTGTTGCCCTCCTTTGTACTCTCTCTAGTTCCATTATATCCTTCCTGAGTACCGGTGCCCAAAACTGGACACAGTACTCCATGTGCGGTCTAACTAGGGATTTGTACAGAGGCAGTATAATGCTCTCATCATGTGTATCCAGACCTCTTTTAATGCACCCCATGATCCTGTTTGCCTTGGCAGCTGCTGCCTGGCACTGGCTGCTCCAGGTAAGTTTATCATTAACTAGGATCCCCAAGTCCTTCTCCCTGTCAGATTTACCCAGTGGTTTCCCGTTCAGTGTGTAATGGTGATATTGATTCCTTCTTCCCATGTGTATAACCTTACATTTATCATTGTTAAACCTCATCTGCCACCTTTCAGCCCAAGTTTCCAACTTATCCAGATCCATCTGTAGCAGAATACTATCTTCTCTTGTATTAACTGCTTTACATAGTTTTGTATCATCTGCAAATATCGATATTTTACTGTGTAAACCTTCTACCAGATCATTAATGAATATGTTGAAGAGAACAGGTCCCAATACTGACCCCTGCGGTACCCCACTGGTCACAGCGACCCAGTTAGAGACTATACCATTTATAACCACCCTCTGCTTTCTATCACTAAGCCAGTTACTAACCCATTTACACACAATTTCCCCCAGACCAAGCATTCTCATTTTGTGTACCAACCTCTTGTGTGGCACGGTATCAAACGCTTTGGAAAAATAAAGGGGCAGGACAAAAAAATGTTGGCGCTTCATATGCCACTTTTCAAAATCTGGATTTTTCGGATCTCAGCAACGATTATATACATTTTTTCTGAACTGAACGGTCTTTTCAGCTGGTTCTGTACCTGTTGAGAAGTTTATGTCTCACTGTTCTCAGATGGATAAGAGAATTTTCTTCCTTTAAGAATCTAAATATCTCAATAACGGAGTTTAAATGAGGATGATTCACCACGAAGAGATAAACTGTGCCATCTGGAAGAAGGAAGACAGAGAGAAATCATGATTGAACACCGTGGACTGCGCACAATAATTCATACTGGTGATGTATCTCTATAGCTTTGTGGGATGTCCAAATTGTAGGGTTGCAATTCTCTATGTGGCCACCAGGGGGATGTGAACTCATTATTCAGATCCCTTTGGTGTGAGCTCCCTCTAGTGGTGGCTGGAGGTAGGCAGAATATTATTATTTATAGGGAACAGTTCATATTATGTGTGCAGTCTGATCTGCGGGCGAAGAAGATTGATATACTGTATATGATACTTTTATAGAGAAAATATTCAGTACAACTAGCATTTTATTTATTTCTATCCTTGCTTTGGGAGGCCCTATTAAGTGATTGACTGTGCAACGTGTTAAATGTACCGCCTTATTACTTTATGTGTTACTTTTATTTTTTCATGCCAAATCACCATGATTTAACTCCAAAAAAAAAGATTACATTACAAAACCTGATGGAAATCAGGAGGAGGCACTAAGATATCAGATTAGTTGGACTAAACTAAGCCAAGGAGCCAGCCCCCTTCATGCTTCATTTAAGCATATACAATTTCATTTTTTTTGTTTTTAACAAGACAACCCTTTTAATTAGTTTAGTTAATTACTAAGATTTCATTCTGGGTGTTATATTAGTGACTACAGAGCAGGAGAAGGACTGGTAATTCTGGTTACAAGTAAGTTGAGCAGCAGCACTCAATGTCAGGCAGCAGCCACAAAAGCAAACAAAATTTTAGGGTGTATAAAAAATAAAATAAAATCGTGTGATCCTAGCATATTATTGCCTCTCTATAATTATATTATCACCTCTCCTCAAATATATTATTACCCCTCTATAAATCACTTGTGGACCGGAGTCTTTTTTTCAACCAAAGTAACTATAGTCGCCAGCAGTCCCAATTTTTCAGATACAGTTCTGGCAAATTTGGGGCTGTTCCAAGCAAAAAAGAGGTAGGATTTAAGTAAATCCTGCCCATAAGTGAATGTAAGTGAATGGATTCTTTTAGGAGGTTTCCTGGGTGTGTGGGGATGGGGTTGGTTTTAGATATCCCAATGATAAGAATAGCTGTACTGGAAACTTTGAGAAAGTTGTGGATGCATGGGGCTGTCCCCATATATTATAGATTGTTGATGACTCCCACCTAAGTAGGTGATATCTAAAGAGGTTTATGCAAAACTTGTGCAAATTAAATGTGTAGCATGAGTCCCTTTAAAAATGAGAGCTGCAATCTGATTGGTTATTATCCAGTAGTACTGATAAATTCCCGCCCATGAGGATTCTGTCAGGAAGGAATCAGTCCTGGACATCTTACCCTTTTCATCAATGTACAGGCTCATCCCATGAGGGTTAAAGGAATCTGTGTCGAAGCCTTCACTGAT
This sequence comes from Ranitomeya imitator, assembly GCF_032444005.1. Taxonomy (NCBI): domain Eukaryota; kingdom Metazoa; phylum Chordata; class Amphibia; order Anura; family Dendrobatidae; genus Ranitomeya; species Ranitomeya imitator. Next base: position 29,334,179 of record NC_091287.1, on the reverse strand, counting down.
GCGCAGAGGTGTTGGACTGAGGCCACGATCCTTCAGGTCTAAGAGGAGGATTTGTCCAGGTTCATCGGGAGCAAAGCTCTTCATCAAAGGATACTTCAGACCCTAAAAAATGTGCAGCAATTTTTTTTTATATAGCAGCCATCTCCCACTTCCAATATGGTGACTTTAAAGGGGTTGTCCTATTTTGACAACCCTTATTTGAACTTAAAGGGTTTTGGCCACTACTTTTTTTTTATTCATGGCCAACCCTAACTAAAGGCCATCAATATGTGATTGGGGTCGGTACGACACCCAACACCCCCTCTGATCAGCTGTTAATGGTGGAAGTTCTCCTATGCTGCCGGAACACAGCAGCTCCATCATTTCCATAGTGTCTGCTGTTATGACCTGGTGGTTAGGAGCACCCGGAATGACCTGATAGTTAAACCTCATACAGGACGAGCTCTGGGATGTGGGAGCTCTGCTGACCGCAAGCCCTAATCCTATCACACACACTAGAAATAGCCGTGGAGCGCTCCTGACCAGACCTATGCGCCTCGTCACAGCCTAAGAACTAGCTAGCCCTAGAGATAGAAAATAAAGCCTACCTTGCCTCAGAGAAATTCCCCAAAGGTAAAGGAAGCCCCCCACATATATTGACTGTGAGAAAAGATGAAAGTCACAAACGCAGAAATGAAACAGGTTTCAGCAAAGGGAGGCCAGACTTACTAAATAGACAGAGGATAGGAAAGGTAACTTTGCGATCAGCACAAAAACCTACAAAAGACCACGCAGAGTGTGCAAAAAGGACCTCCGCACCGACTCACGGTGCGGAGGGGCCACTCTGCATCCCAGAGCTTCCAGCTAGCAAGACAAAATCATGATAACCAGCAGGACAAGAAAACAGTGAACAAATAAAGACTATCAGGAACTTAGCTTCTGCAGGAGAAGGCAGGTCACCAGAGAGATCCAGGAGCGAACTGAAGCAATGCAAAAAACATTGACAGCTGGCATGGAGTAACGATCTGAGAGGAGTTAAATAGAGCAGCCAACCAAAGGATAAACCACGTCACCTGTGTAAGGAACCTCAGAAGCAGCAGCTTCACTCATAGCCACCAGAGGGAGCCCATAGACAGAACTCGCCGAAGTACCATTCACGACCACAGGAGGCAGCTCGACAACAGAATTCACAACAGTACCCCCCCCTTGAGGAGGGGTCACCGAACCCTCACCAGAGCCCCCAGGCCGATCAGGATGAGCCAAATGAAAGGCACGAACAAGATCGGCAGCATGAACATCAGAGGCAAAAACCCAGGAATTATCTTCCTGACCATAACCCTTCCACTTGACCAGGTACTGGAGTTTCCGTCTCGAAACACGAGAATCCAAAATCTTCTCCACCACATACTCCAACTCCCCTTCGACCAACACCGGGGCAGGAGGATCAACGGAGGGAACCATAGGCGCCACGTATCTCCGCAACAACGACCTATGGAACACATTATGGATGGCAAAAGAAGCTGGAAGGTCCAAACGAAATGACACAGGATTAAGAACTTCAGAAATCTTATATGGCCCAATGAAACGAGGCTTAAACTTAGGAGAGGAAACCTTCATAGGAACGTGACGAGATGACAACCAAACCAAATCCCCAACACGAAGTCGGGGACCAACACAACGCCGGCGGTTAGCGAAACGTTGAGCCTTCTCCTGGGACAATGTCAAATTGTCCACCACATGAGTCCAAATCTGCTGCAACCTGTCCACCACAGTATCCACACCAGGACAGTCCGAAGGCTCAACCTGCCCTGAAGAGAAACGAGGATGGAAACCAGAATTACAAAAAAAAGGGGAAACCAAAGTAGCCGAGCTGGCCCGATTATTAAGGGCGAACTCAGCCAAAGGCAAGAAGGACACCCAATCATCCTGATCAGCAGAAACAAAGCATCTCAGATATGTCTCCAAAGTCTGATTAGTTCGTTCGGTTTGGCCATTAGTCTGAGGATGGAAAGCCGAAGAAAAAGACAAATCAATGCCCATCTTAGCGCAAAAGGACCGCCAAAACCTCGAAACAAACTGGGAACCTGTGTCCGAGACGATGTTCTCTGGAATGCCATGCAAACGAACCACATGCTGGAAAAACAAAGGCACCAAATCAGAGGAGGAAGGCAATTTAGATAAGGGTACCAAATGGACCATCTTAGAGAAGCGATCACAAACCACCCAAATGACCGACATCTTTTGAGAAACAGGGAGATCAGAAATAAAATCCATGGAAATATGCGTCCAGAGCCTCTTCGGGATCGGCAAAGGCAAAAGCAACCCACTGGCACGAGAACAGTAGGGCTTAGCCCGAGCACAAGTCCCACAGGACTGCACAAAAGAACGCACATCCCGTGACAAAGAAGGCCACCAAAAGGATCTAGCCACCAAATCTCTGGTACCAAAGATTCCAGGATGACCAGCCAACACTGAACAATGAATCTCATCTGCTGCAATAGACTCTAATGGTATTAACTCCCTCTGCTTGCTGTCTCCTGTTTTGCAATCAAATGGTGCAACTTCCTACCTCTGATAGCTGTCCCATCTGCTGCAATAGACTCTAATGGTATTAACTCCCTCCTCTGCTTGCTGTCTGTCATCTGCTGCTTTACCATCTAGAAACATAATTTAATGTGTTTGCTAATTCATTGGTATAATTTATCTGTTGCATTGCACTTAAAACTTACTGTCCACTTACTATCCATGACTGGGATCAGTGTAGATCTTATCTGGTGGAAGGTGTGAAAGTAGATTTTACCAGGCTGAGTGTCTTTGATCATCTTTTCAAAGAAAAAAAAAAAAAAAACCCCTGGTGTGCTAGCCAGCTGCCAAATTATCCTCAACCAGTTCCCACAATCCATCTCTTCTGGGCTATAAATTTAGAACCTTCCTTAGGGGTGCACGCAAATGGGGGTGCACGCTAGCGTCCCATAAGCAAAGCGTCACAGAAGATAAGCGTCGTGACACCGCAGTTATTCCATGGCAGTTACTCAGGGCAGGAGTCAGGTAACCCACACTCTGCTCTCCCTTCTATCCATGTGCATTATTCCTATCATCCTATGCTCCCTTGCAATCCACATTCACCGCCCAATCCCCCCTCCATCACGACTCATATACATCAGCTCCTCTCTCCTTCCCTCTCCCATGTACAGCTCCCATGCACTTCTCACCTTCCTGAAAAACCTCAGTCCATCTTACCCAAACAGACTGCATAAAAAAACTTCATACAATCCCAAAAGCTACTTGCTTTTTATCTTCCTACTCCTGCTGATATCAGGAGACATCTCCCCAAACCCCGTTCCACCATCCACCAACCTCAACCCCTACCCTACCTCACATCGAAACCTTACTAATCTTACTAATATTAATTGCACTCCTTCATCCCCTCCTTCTTTTAATTGTGCCCTTTGGAATCCACGGTCTGTATGTAACAAGCTTCCTTTCCTACACAATTACTTTCTGAAAAACTCTCTGAATCTGCTGGCCCTCACGGAAACCTGGATTCAGGATTCTGACACTGTCTCTCCTGCTGCCATTACCCATGGTGGCTTACAATTCTCCCATTCCCCGAGACCAACAAACAGACCTGGTGGTGGAGTTGGCATACTCCTGTCCCCACAATGCACTTTCCAGGTCATCCCCTCAGTTCCATCACTCTCATTCCCTTCTTTTGAGGTCCACACCATCAGGCTCTTTCGCCCCCTCTCCCTCAGAGTAGCGGTCATATACCGGCCCCCAGGCTCACCCACCCGCTTCCTGGACCATTTCTCTGCCTGGCTGCCGCACTTCATGTCCTCAGAACTACCAACCCTTATCCTGGGAGACTTCAACATCCCCATTAACAGCCCTACTTCCACATCTGCATCCCAGCTTCTGTCACTAACCACTTCTCTCGGCCTCTCACAGCTCTCAACCTCTGAGACACACAAGGACGGTAACACCCTGGACCTGGTTTTTGCCCGGCTCTGCTCAATCTCCTACATAGATAACTCACCGCTTCCCCTCTCTGACCACAACATTCTCTCCTTCACACTCACATATCCTCGCTCACCCCAGCACCCTCCTACACACCATTCAGTCAGAAATCTACAAGCCATTAACCCTCTTACACTTTCAGACTCCCTACGCTTATCATTGTCCCCAATCTCTTCCTTTTCCTGTCCTGATCTGGCGGTACATCACTTCAATGACACTCTTAGAAGCACCCTTGACCAAGTAGCTCCCCTCACTCTCAGGACCTCCAAACACAGAATAAAACAGCCCTGGCTCACATCGCAAACCCGATTTCTCCAGCGATCCTCTAGGTGTGCTGAACGCTTATGGAGGAAAACACGCACACCAGAAGACTTCATACACTTCAAATTTATGTTAAGGACCTATAACTTTGCCCTTCACTTCGCTAAACAGACCTACTTTACCACTCTGATCTCCTCACTATCCAACAACCCCAAGAAACTTTTTGACACCTTTCACTCCCTCCTCAGGCCAAAAGCACAAGCCCCTATCACAGATATTTGTGCTGGTGACCTGGCCTCCCACTTTATAGAGAAAATAGACAATATCCGTCAGGAAATCCGCTCCCAACAACTAAGTTCAGTGACTCCCATCCCTCCCCTCATTGCCCCTGGCTCACTCTCCACATTCGATCCCATCACAGAAGAAGAAGTCTCCAAGCTCCTCTCCTCTTCTCGTCCGACTACATGCACTACCGACCCCATTCCCTCACATCTCCTCCAGTCTCTCTCTCCAGTTGTCACAAGTCATCTAACTACAATCTTTAATCTCTCCCTCTCCTCTGGCATTTTCCCCTCCTCCTTCAAACACTCTATCATTACTCCATTACTAAAGAAACCCACCCTCGACCCATCCTGCACAAACAACTACAGACCGGTCTCCAATCTCCCCTTCATCTCTAAACTCTTGGAGCGCCTGATATACTCCCGCCTTACCCGTTACCTCTCCACTCACTCCCTCCTAGACCCTTCACAGTCCGGTTTCCGCCCCCTACATTCGACAGAAGCTGCACTCATCAAAGTGACCAATGACCTTCTGACAGCAAAACGTAATGGTGACCACTCTCTGCTCATTCTTCTCGACCTTTCTGCAGCTTTTGACACTGTTGACCACCCTCTCCTGCTCTCTAGGCTCCAGTCACTTGGCATTAGGGACACTGCTCTCTCCTGGTTCTCCTCCTATCTTTCCGACCGCTCCTTCAGTGTTCTGTTCTCTGGCTCCACTTCATCTCCTCTTCCTCTCACTGTTGGGGTACCTCAGGGCTCAGTCCTTGGCCCCCTTCTGTTCTCTCTCTACACGGCCCCAATTGGACAGACCATCAGCAGATTTGGCTTTCAGTACCATCTTTATGCCGACGACACACAACTATATACGTCATCCCCTGACCTTACCCCCGCTGTACTACAGAATGCCACTGACTGTCTGTCCGCAGTCTCCAACATCATGTCCGCTCTCTATCTGAAACTCAACCTCTCCAAAACTGAACTTCTTCTGCTCCCACCATCTACTAACCTCCCTAAATCTGACATTTCCCTCTCCGTGGGTGGCACCATAATAACACCCCGGCAGCAGGCGCGCTGTCTGGGTGTTATGTTTGACTCCGATCTCTCCTTCACCTCCCATATACAATCTCTTGCCCGCTCGTGCCGCTTACACCTAAAGAACATCTCTAGAATCCGCCCTTTTCTCACCATGGAGACAGCTAAAACCCTCACGGTCGCCCTGATCCACTCCCGCCTGGACTACTGTAACGCTCTATTAATTGGCCTCCCCCTCACTCGACTTTCCCCTCTCCAGTCCATCCTTAATGCAGCAGCCAGGGTCGTCCATCTGGCTAATCGTTACTCGGACGCGTCCGCTCTTCGCCAGTCGTTACACTGGCTGCCCATTCATTACAGGATACAATTCAAAGTACTTGTTCTCACCCACAAAGCTCTCCACAGTGCGGCACCCCCTTACATCTCCTCCCTCATTTCTGTCTATCAGCCTAACAGACCACTGCGCTCTGCAAATGACTTTCGGCTAACCTCTGCACTAATCCGTACCTCCCACTCCCGACTCCAAGACTTCTCCCGTGCTGCGCCAATCCTCTGGAATGCTCTACCCCAAGATATTAGGACCATCCATAATTTGCATAGTTTTAGGCACTCGCTCAAAACACATTTGTTCAGAGCGGCCTATCACGTTCACTAATCAAAGTTATGTTATGTTTGTGTGTAGCCCATTCACTATCCCCATCTATTCCCCAACCCCTGAAGATGGCTGGACCATGATTGTAAATACATCATTGTAAATACACACCTGTACTTTGTATCTCCCCCACCTCATTGTAGATTGTAAGCTCTCACGAGCAGGGTCGTCTTATTTTGCTTTAATTATTGTATTGTTAACGTTGTTACTTATGACTTTTGTGTTTGAAACTGTTAAACTGTAAAGCGCTGCGGAATATGTTGGCGCTATATAAATAAAGATTATTATTATTATTATCTCAGAGATAACTCTACTAGTCCATCTATCAGGGACAAACAGTTTCTCCGTAGGACAACAGTCAGGTCTATCAGCCTGAAACTTTTGCAGCACACGCCGCAAATCAGGGGAAATGGCAGACAAAATTACCCCTTCTTTAAGAATACCCGCCGGCTCCGGAACACCCGGAGAGTCAGGCACAAAACTCCTCGACAGGGCGTCAGCCTTCACATTCTTAGATCCCGGAAGGTATGAAACCACAAAATCAAAACGGGAGAAAAAGAGCGACCATCGAGCCTGTCTAGGATTCAACCGTTTGGCAGACTCGAGATAAGTCAAATTCTTGTGATCCGTCAAGACCACCACGCGATGTTTAGCTCCTTCAAGCCAATGTCGCCACTCCTCAAATGCCCACTTCATGGCCAACAACTCCCGATTGCCCACATCATAATTGCGCTCAGCAGGCGAGAATTTTCTAGAAAAGAAGGCACAGGGTTTCATCACCGAGCCATCAGAACTTCTTTGCGACAAAACAGCCCCTGCTCCAATCTCAGAAGCATCAACCTCAACCTGAAAAGGGAGCGAAACATCTGGCTGGCACAACACAGGGGCAGAAGCAAAACGACGCTTCAACTCCTGAAAAGCCTCTACGGCCGCAGAGGACCAATTGACCACATCAGCACCTTTCTTGGTCAAATCAGTCAACGGTTTAGCAATACTGGAAAAATTAGCGATGAAGCGATGATAAAAATTTGCAAAGCCCAGGAATTTCTGCAAGCTCTTCACAGATGTCGGCTGAGTCCAGTCGTAAATGGCCTGAACTTTAACAGGGTCCATCTCGATAGTAGAAGGGGAAAAAATGAAACCCAAAAATGAAACCTTCTGAACTCCAAAGAGACACTTTGACCCCTTCACAAACAAGGAATTCGCACGAAGGACCTGGAACACCATTCTGACCTGCTTCACGTGAGACTCCCAATCATCCGAAAAGACCAAAATATCATCCAAATATACAATCAGGAATTTATCCAGGTACTCTCGGAAGATGTCATGCATAAAGGACTGAAACACAGATGGAGCATTAGAAAGCCTGAATGGCATAACCAGGTACTCAAAATGGCCCTCGGGCGTATTAAATGCCGTTTTCCATTCATCACCCTGTTTAATTCGCACAAGATTACACGCACCACGAAGATCTATCTTGGTGAACCAACTAGCCCCCTTAATCCAAGCAAATAAATCAGACAGCAGCGGCAAAGGATACTGAAATTTGACTGTGATTTTATTAAGAAGGCGGTAATCAATACAAGGTCTCTAAGAACCATCCTTCTTGGCCACAAAAAAGAACCCTGCTCCCAATGGTGACGACGACGGGCGAATATGACCCTTCTCCAAGGATTCCTTTATATAACTCCGCATAGCGGCGTGCTCTGGCACAGATAAATTAAACAGACGGCCCTTAGGAAACTTACTACCAGGAAACAAATTAATAGCACAGTCACAATCCCTATGAGGAGGTAGGTCACCAGATTTGGGCTCTTCAAATACATCCCGGTAATCTGATAAGAACTCAGGGACTTCAGAAGGAGTGGAAGGCGAAATTGACAACAATGGAACATCACCATGCACCCCCTGACAACCCCAGCCGGACACAGACATAGATTTCCAATCCAACACTGGATTATGGACCTGTAGCCATGGCAACCCCAAAACGACCACATCATGCAGATTATGCAACACCAAAAAGCGAATATCCTCCTGATGTGCAGGAGCCATGCACATGGTCAATTGGGTCCAGTACTGAGGCTTATTCTTGGCCAAAGGCGTAGCATCAATTCCTCTCAATGGAATAGGATACTGCAAGGGCTCCAAGAAAAAACCACAACGCCTGGCAAACTCCAAGTCCATCAAATTCAGGGCAGCGCCTGAATCCACAAATGCCATTACAGAATAGGACAACAGAGAGCAAATCAGAGTAACGGACAAAAGAAATTTAGACTGTACCGTACCAATGATGGCAGACCTAGCGAACCGCTTAGTGCGCTTAGGACAATCGGAGATAGCATGAGTGGATTCACCACAGTAAAAACACAGCCCGTTCCGACGTCTGTGCTCTTGCCGTTCAGCTCTGGTCAAAGTCCTATCACACTGCATAGGCTCAGGCCTATGCTCAGAGAATACCGCCAGATAGTGCACAGCTTTGCGCTCACGCATGCGCCGAAGACATAGACTCATTCAGACCAGCAGGCGTGGGAAATCCCACCATGACATCCTTAAGGGCTTCAGAAAGACCCTTTCTGAAAATTGCCGCCAGGGCACATTCATTCCACTGAGTAAGCACAGACCACTTTCTAAACTTCTGACAGTACACCTCCGCTTCATCCTGACCCTGACACAAAGCCAGCAAGATTTTCTCTGCCTGATCCACTGAATTTGGTTCATCATAAAGCAATCCAAGCGCCAGAAAAAAACGCATCAACGTCACGCAATGCAGGATCTCCTGGCGCAAGGGAAAATGCCCAGTCTTGAGGGTCACCACGCAACAAAGAAATAATGATTTTTACCTGTTGAACGGGGTCACCAGAGGAGCGGGGTTTCAAAGCTAGAAACAGTTTACAATTATTTTTGAAATTCAAGAACCTAGATCTATCCCCAGAAAATAAGTCAGGAATAGGAATTCTAGGCTCTAACATAGGATTCTGAACCACAAAATCTTGAATGTTTTGTACCCTTTCAGTGAGATGATCCACACTAGAGGACAGAGCTTGAATGTCCATATCTACACCTGTGTCCTGAACCACCCAAAGGTCTAGGGGAAAAGAAAGACAAAACACAGTGCAAAGAAAAAAAAAATGGTCTCAGAAGTTCTCTTATCCCTCTATTGAGATGCATTAATACTTTGGGCCAGCTGTACTGTTATGACCTGGTGGTTAGGAGCACCCGGAATGACCTGATAATTAAACCTCATGCAGGACGAGCTCTGGGATGTGGGAGCTCTGCTGACCGCAAGCCCTAATCCTATCACACACACTAGAAATAGCCGTGGATCGCTCCTGACCAGACCTATGCGCCTCGTCACAGCCTAAGAACTAGCTAGCCCTAGAGATAGAAAATAAAGCCTACCTTGCCTCAGAGAAATTCCCCAAAGGTAAAGGAAGCCCCCCACATATATTGACTGTGAGAAAAGATGAAAGTCACAAACGCAGAAATGAAACAGGTTTCAGCAAAGGGAGGCCAGACTTACTAAATAGACAGAGGATAGGAAAGGTAACTTTGCGATCAGCACAAAAACCTACAAAAGACCACACAGAGTGTGCAAAAAGGACCTCCGCACCGACTCACGGTGCGGAGGGGCCACTCTGCTTCCCAGAGCTTCCAGCTAGCAAGACAAAATCATGATAACCAGCTGGACAAGAAAACAGTGAACAAATAAAGACTATCAGGAACTTAGCTTCTGCAGGAGAAGGCAGGTCACCAGAGAGATCCAGGAGCGAACTGAACTAATGCAAAAAAATTGACAGCTGGCATGGAGTAACGATCTGAGAGGAGTTAAATAGAGCAGCCAACCTAAGGATAAACCACGTCACCTGTGTAAGGAACCTCAGAAGCAGCAGCTTCACTCATAGCCACCAGAGGGAGCTCATAGACAGAACTCGCCGAAGTACCATTCACGACCACAGGAGGGAGCTCGACAACAGAATTCACAACAGTCTGCGGCCCGGTACGGCAGATCTACCCCCCTATAATAGGGTGTCTCACCCCCACCGATCATATATTAATGGCCTATTATACGGATAGTCCATCAATAAAAAAGTAGTGGCCAAACCCTTTAATCCTGCTCTCAGTGGATACAATTGTATCAGTGCTGATAATGCTCTGTGGAATCCAGACTGATACATTGTAGCAAAGGAACACCTTCAGAAAAAGGCACCACACACAAACTAACGTATAAAAAGTCCTTTATTGATAAGAAAAAGACCACAAAGTGGTCATAAAATTGCCTAAACAGGCAACGGTGAGACACAACAGCCACAAAACAATGGTGGACAGAGAAACCTGGAGGTAACAGCAAAACATGTATGAGCACTTGGTGTGGCAATAAAATACACAGATGGGGTATAGGTATACTAAATAAAGCGGCAAGGCAAATAGGATAGCATATAACAAGAGTAATGAGTAGTCAGTACTCTAATGAATACTCCGGACACATATTGCTAAAAAAAGGGGAAATAGCCTAAATATTGCACACAGAACCAGTGTGTACCAAATTGTAAGTAACAAGGCTAAATTAAGCCATATACACCGCTCTGTTAGCAATATGGAAACCACAATAGCCTAACACTTAACCGCTAAGATGCCTAATAAACAAGTGTTTACCCAAACTGTGGAAAAGAGCCAGGAGTCCACCACACCCGACGCGCGTTTCGCAAGGAAATGCTTCGTCCAGGAATTTAGCCTTGTTACTTACAATTTGGTACACACTGGTTCTGTGTGCAATATTTAGGCTATTTCCCCTTTTTTTAGCAATATGTGTCCGGAGTATTCATTAGAGTACTGACTACTCATTACTTTTGTTATATGCTATCCTATTTGCCTTGCCGCTTTATTTAGTATACCTATACACCATCTGTGTATTTTATTGTCACACCAAGTGCTCATACATGTTTTGCTGTTACCTCCAGGTTTCTCTGTCCACCATTGTTTTGTGTCTGTTGTGTCTCACCGTTTAGGCAATTTTATGACCACTTTGTGGTCTTTTTGTTATCAATAAAGGACTTTTTATACGTTAGTTTGTGTGTGGTGCCTTTTTCTGTAGGTGTTTATTTCATATTTGGCTAACCACGATAGGATACATTATTGGTGTTGTATTGTAGCAAACAAGCAGAGAGGTTTGTGATGTGTTTAGCTCACAGAGCATTGTCTACACTGGACTACTGCATGGGCTGGAGGACGACCTCTTCATGGGAACAAGAATGCTACGTATGGATGTGTAGAACTGTGTGTTACTTTGTAACAACTTATTTTGCTTGTACAAGTTCCCTCCGAGTTATAAAATGCTGCAGAATTAAAATTATTATCATAATTAGGATTATTATTATTAAAAAGACCTTGAAAATGACGAGGAGCTGGAGTGTAAAGTCTATTGGAAAGTTGTAGAACTTTTCATTCATCCAGAAGTAAAACCTTTATAACGATGATGGGGCATGATTTTCTTTTCACTCTTTCAGTATAAAGGATGAAAGGTCAGAGTCATAGATAAGATGGATGTAAAAGGTCTCCACAGTCTGTAAGTCTTATCAGTACGAGTCTTTCGGAATATATACTAAAGTCCACGAAACCCTAAAAATACTTCTGCAACTGTCACTGTGACTGCGCACCCGGAGCGGGGGAGGGGGGTGTTGTTTGAAAATATAAGAAAATGACATAATCAATGAGAGATATAGAATCTATTCAGTGGTCGCCAATCCCGTACACAGGATATTACTTTTCCATACGTACTCATGCACCTCCCAATATTTCACTCCCTATATGAAAAATATTGTTTTATAGGTTAGAAATAGATTGCTACAAGCTGATGTACATTTTCTTCCTATTGATATAGTTTTTCTACTTGCTGATGTAATTTTCTACTTGCTGGTTTCATCCCTCTACTTACTGACATTATACAGTACCTCTAATTGCTAATCACATTGCTCTACTTGCTAGCATCTTTTTTTTTTACCTTACTGATGTCATCCCTTTACTTGCTGATGTCATTCTTCTATTTTCCTACATAATTTTCTACTTGCTGATGTCATCCCTTTACTTGCTGATGTCATTCCTCTATTTTCCCAGATTATTTTTTACTTGCTGATGTCATTCATCTATTTTCCTACATCATTTTCCACTTCATGATGTCATCCCTTTACTTGCTGACATCATTCCTCTATTTTCCTACATAATTTTCTACTTGCTGATGTCATCCCTTTACTTGCTGATGCCATTCATCTATTTTCCTACATCATTTTCCACTTCCTGATGTCATCCCTTTACTTGCTGACATCATTCCTCTATTTTCCTACATCATTTTCTACTTGCCGTGTCATCTCTTTACTTGCTGATGTCATTCTTCTATTTTCCTACATAATTTTCTACTTGCTGATGTCATCCCTTTACTTGCTGATGTCATTCCTCTATTTTCCTAGATCATTTTTTACTTGCTGATGTCATCTCTTTACTTGCTGATGTCATTCCTCTATTTTCCTAGATCATTTTTTACTTGCTGATGTCATTTCTTTACTTGCTGATGTCATTCCTGTATTCTCCTACATCATTTTCTACTTCCTGATGTCATCCCTTTACTTGCTGATGTCATTCTTCTATTTTCCTACATCATTTTCTACATGCTGATGTCATCCCTTTACTTGCTGATGTCATCCCTCTATTGTCCTAGATAATTTTTTACTTGCTGATGTCATTCCTCTATTTTCCTACATCATTTTCTACTTGCTGATGTCATCCCTTTACTTGCTGATGTCATTCTTCTATTTTACTACATCATTTTCTACTTCCTGATGTCATCCCTTTACTTGCTGATGTCATTCCTCTAGCTACTTGTCATTCCTCTATTTTCCTATGTCATTTTATACTTGCTGATGTCATCCCTTTATTGCCGATGTCATTCTCCTATTTTCCTACGCCATTTTCTACTCGCTGATGTCAACGCTCTACTTTCTGATATAATTCCTCTTCTTGCAGAGGCTATTTTCTATTCTTTAATGTCATCACTCTATTTTCTGATCTCATTGCCCTTCTCGCGGGCACCACTTTTCTACTTGCTGATGTCATTTTTCTACATCAATCTTTGTGACATATTTCAAGAAATAGCAATATATATACTCACAGTACTTATAAAGGCCAAACCATTAGGAAGGATTTCAATATCTTCAGAACCGGCCTCTGCAAAGGAAAACAACATGAGTTTATGAGAGATTCTTTATTACAGAGCAGCATTCACAATTCTACAAGCTTCAGAGTTAAAAAATCTTTAAGCATCCCCTGCTTGTTCACTGTCTGCACAGAGCTCTGGCGAGTTCTGCTCCAGGAAATGTAATCTTTACACCAGACCATGGCAGGGGTTTAGCTAGGCTGTTAGGGGTGAACGTTGGTTAAAAAAAAAAAAAAAGGTTGCTGACTGTTTCCAAAATAAACTTGCAGAAGTAAGTGGACTGCAAAACAGGATGTAACCCAAACCTGGTGCATAATATGTAATGCCCGAGTTGGGTTCTATGGGCGTGTACCGATTACTCCTGATGGATTTGCTTAGCTTACACGTCATTAAATTGTTGTTGAATTCTTTTTATTAGTTTAAAACGTGGTCCTAAAATAAAGAAAACACTCATCTCCCGTACCCCACCAAGACCCTACATCGCTGCCCATGTCCTTGGCTGGTCTCATGGCTTTCTCTACCGGTAGCGGACATCAGATGACCACTACAGCCAATCAACAGGCACTGATTGGCTGCATTGGTCATGTTCCATCAGACAGATTGACTGCAGCGGTCATCTAAGTGGTCATATGGATGAGTATATGTTTCTTTTTGTTGTCCACCTTTGGTCCATATTTATTTGATAGGCCGCCTTAACAATGAAGGTGCTCCGAGGCTCCTTAAAATGCTGAGCAGCTCACTCTATTCTAGGTATTGGCAGTAAATCTAGGTCATAATGGGTGGTCACCTTCCCCAATAGGGCACATAAAAAGGGGTCAGTGAAAATCTATGCATGGTACAGTTACTCAACGTTGGCCATGGTATTGAGTCCAGACCCAAGGACCGGGTATCAGGAATAAGGTTCTTATCATAGCCTGAACTACAATCATGGTTTCTGAACACTGTGCTGAGGTTCCATACTGTGACATCCATGGATCATGGGACGCCCCGTGCTGGAACCACAAGAGCCACTGATTTCGGAGACGGATTTATAAGGTCCAGATCCTTTATTTGTAAGATTTATATGTTTTAGGTTTCATTACAAGATGTCATGCAGATAACATGCAATGTAAAAACCCACCTATCCCTTTCAGGAGTTGACAGTTTGGGAGGTCTACCGGCTCCACTTCATTGAAGATTTTGGCTCTATGGCTACAACAAAAAAATAAATAATAAGTCATAAAATCTCATATGGGATATAGAAAAAAACAATATATTCATAAATAATAGTGTGCTCTGATTACCTTGGGAAAAAAGGAAATCCCTGCATGTGTTGCCGCTGTCGAACAGCCACGAAACCTGAAGCCGCGGAGACTCAAACACATTTTTCGAGTGGCCGAACTCACTCTGTTAGCACCCGAGCATGCTCAGAAAGCGCCTGATCCGAGCACGCTCACTCATCACTAGCAGAGGAAGCTTATAAAAGGGAGAAGGTCTAAATTAAGCTACCGCCTGTTGATTTCCAGGATTGATGTGGTTGAATATGCCATGCTAGCTATGTGTCATCACTTTAAAAGATGTGAATACCACTTTAAGTCTTGTATAATCTAAAAAAAAGGGCTACTTCCATATTATAGATTTATAGTAAAGAGCTGCTGCTGTGTTCGGTTTATTACGCTATAGTTGTATGTGTAACGTTATAAGCATACAAAACACAATAAGGAAGGATGAAAAACTGTTACTAGTGAGCACTCAATGCCAGTCTGCTGCATGGAAAGCTACGTAAATATTATCTTGCGGAAGAAAGCAAATGGCCTCACAAGAAGGAGATACTACTTTATCAAATACAGGTGAAATCACATTTTAGGACGTCCTGCGTGTTTGCCCTTTAATTGTAAGCAGCGCTGCATTAATTGCCATTCTCCACTGATCTTTGCTTACATAATAGTAGAGACCTTTACCCCAGATACGCATGGCCTTGGATAATGCTTTGTGCAGACATTTGTACAGATTTCACAATGTTTTATCATATTCCAATATTGTGTGAGGGGTCCTGAACTTGGGCGGCTCATTGCCAAAACGTAAGATAAAATGAAATGAGAGCACAAATACAGACTGAGCCCGGTTTCACACGTCAGTGGCTCCGGTACGTGAGGTTTGGAAAACACGGAGACATGTCAGTGTTCGTGGGAGCGCACGTATTACACGGACCCATTAAAGTCAATGGGTCTGTGTAAAACACGTACCGCACACGGATGTTGTCCGTGTGCAGTCCGTGTGCCGTGCAGGAGACAGCGCTACAGTATGCGCTGTCCCCTCAGCGCGGTGCTGAAGCCCTTTTTTTTGGGGGGGGGGGGTGTTTTAAAAAAAAGATCCCCCATGGGAGGTGGAGCTGCGGCGAGGACAGGAAGCAGCGAGGGAGCCGGGTAAGTACTTTATTAACAGTGGGGGTGGGAGGGGGTTGGGGACAGGGATCTTTTTTTTAACCCCCCCCCCCCCCCCCCAAAAAAAAAAAAAAAGATTTTTCATATCTTCTCTCTCCAGCGAACGATGCTGGAGAGAAGAAATGAATGGCGGCTTCAGCACCAGATGCAGGGGACAGCGCTTAACTGTAGCGCTGTCTCCTGCACGGTCCGTGTGGTCCTCAGGCGGCACACGGCTGCCGCACGTGTGCCACACTGATGTTCAACGTAAGCACACGGACACGGATAATTATCTGGACGTGTGAGACTGGCCTGACAAGTAGCAGAGCGGTAATAGTCATAGAAATAAGTTCCAAAGACGGAAGAAGAATAATTGTACAGGAAGCCGGAAGCAAACTAAACATCATAATGAGAAGTTTTGGAGGGCTAAAGTTTTGCTTAGGCTTTTGTCATAGTTGTATATGGAAGATTGTACAATTTGGGGAAAATCTACTCTATATACACACATGCCATTTTATACTTTGAATGAATGTCTAATGAAAGAGTACAAAGCAGAGAAAGATTTGATAATAAACTAAAATAATAGTGCACAATGTCAGTCTGCTGTATTGAAAGCCAACTCAATATTGCTGTGTTTTAAAAGTTTTAGAACAGACTTGGTTGCAAAATAAATAAAAATGTACTGGAACATTATAGGAATTACTATTTCCCCTAAGAAAAAGCTGTTGGGCAATATACACATTATATACAGTATATAAAGACACCAAAAAGTGTTTTCACATCTTAAAGCATATTCACAAGATAGGTAAAAAAAAGTCCCACCTCTAGGGCTTATGTCTGGAAGCAAGGTCCCCACAGTGTCGGACTGGGGAGGCAAGGGCACACCAGTGACATTAACTCTACGGGGCCTATTATTAAGCTACATGCAAATATTACACTGCCATCACTCGCAAATTTCCTTCTGCTTCTATACACTCCCTAACAGAATCCCTCCGAAATGTGGTTTAGGTTAAGAAAATAAATTGGCATCAATGCAGAAATATTGATCAGTTAATGGACACAGAATGGTCAGATTTTGGCAAGACAAAATTGTTGTCGCTTGATCATATAATGCACCAAATCCTAGTTTACATCCTCACCTGTGCTCAGTAAATGATCACTTAATTAGCATGTGTATAAAAATAAACCCAGCACCCCAGACCTTCACTTGAACTGCAACTTGAGCTCTGACAACATGCCAAAAATCCACCCTGTGACCAAAGCCTGCATTATCAAGAGGCTGAAGACCACATCCACTGTAGAGGTGGCTGGCACCTTTAATGTGTCTCAGCATCAAGTACAAAGAATTAAAAAAAGATTTGAAGAGAATGGAGATGTGTTTGACAAGCCGAGGTTCGCCAGACCCTGCAAGACAATTGCTCAGGAGGAACGTTTGTTGGTTAGAAAATCCAAAGCAAGCCCCTCTTCCACTGCAGCAGAGCTCCAAAAACCATGTGGCATTTGCAAAGTCCCACAGCCTGCTAAACAGATGGACACTGGAAAAGTGGCAGAAGGTGGATTTCTCTGATGAATCTTCAGTAGAATTACACCACAGCCGCCGCAAATACTGTAGGAGACCTACTGGAGCCCGTATGGATCCAAAATACACGCAGAAAACAGTTACATTTGGTGGTGGAAAGATCATGGTCTGGGGTTACATTCAGTATGGGGGGGTGTGAAACATTTGCAATGTGGAAGGCAATAATAGTAGCCTAAAATATCAAGAAGTATTAGTTACCTCTTATATTCCAAATCAGAAAAGGGGTCAAATTCTGCAGCAGGATGGTGCTCCATCTCATACATCCATCTCTACAACAAAGTTCCTCCAGGCAAAAAAGATCAAGGTGCTCAAGGACTGGCCAGCCCAGTCACCAGACATGAACATCATTGAGCATGTTTGGGGTAGGATGAAAGAGGAAGCTTGGATGACAAAACCAAAGAATCTAGATGAACTCTGGGAGGCATGTAAGACGGCATTCTGTGCTATTCCTGATGACTTCAATAATAAATTGTATGAATCATTGTTGAACCGCATGGATGCCGTCCTTCAAGCTCATGGAAGTCACACAAAATATTAAATATGACTCTAATAGCACCACAACTTCATTCACCAATGTTATGCAACATATATTTGTATTTTAAGTTAATTATTAGTTTTAATATCACATTACTTTCTGTGGGAGACAAAACTTTTGTCTTGCCAAAATCTGACCATTCTGTATCCATTAACTGATCAATATTTTTGCATTGATGCCAATTTATTTTCTTAACCTAAACCACATTTCGGAGGGTTTCAGCTTTCAAAAGAATAATTTATACAACTAATGGATGAATTTAACGTCAGGTTATAAGCTTTTATTTACATAACATGGATAAGCGACATAACTTCTGTCAGGGAGTGTATATTGGAATCCTAGGGAGATTGTTGGGTGAATGAGGAGACGCTCCTTTTGTCTGTACACAGAGAATCAAATATATTGGGCAAACTGCTGCTCATGTTGGGGGTAAGTGACTGAATAGGGGCCCACCGGGGGATTCACCTGTCACCCCGTGGGCCAGTCCAGACCTGGAGTCCGACATTATCAATGGCTGCGCTTGCTCGTCTCCCTTCATTCAATTCTGTAGGAACACATCTGAGCAAACATACAAGACCCAGAATTTCTTGATGAGTCTCGTGCACAGATCAGACATTGTGAAGAAGATGCAATTACAACAATACTGATTAACAATTAACTGAGCGCTAATCCAAGATATTGTCGGCAAGTCGAGGTCCGCAACAAAAATAATTGGAAGTTATAAGAGTTAAAAGTAGTGAAGAAAAGGAAAACAAGTCACTTACCAAAAATTCAGAATCCTTTCCCCCAGAAGAGCGAGGACTGCCACAACAAGGGTGATTTTTAACAGTTTCCCCATGTCTGCACTGCTGTCCTTGGTTTCTTAGCTGAATTTTATGACATAAGAGCCAGAGATCCGGGGGATGATATCTGATCGCAGCCGCACAACCACTGAGTGCTAGAACTTGTATTACCTGCCTTTTATTTGTAAACCTGTCACACCAGCGCCTTCCAGACCCTGCCAAGTTATATTTTTATTGATTTATTGTTGCAGGTTGTAGTTTTATTGGTGACATATTAGTATTTGCTATTGATAATTATAGCTATTGCATAATTATTATTATTTTTTTTTTTTTACCATAGAGGAGCACTATTTTTTCCCACTTCATAAATGAAAGAATTCTGAAATCTGCAGTCACCACTAGAGGGAGCTAAGGAATCACACAAATAGTATTCAACTTAAAGGGACTGTCTAAAAATCAGAACTGTCTTTTCTGAAAGCTGGAGAACCCCAAGTGATCACAAGAATGGGGTCTCTAAGTTCCCTGGTCATTCTCTATGACAAAGAAGGAAGAGGTTGTGTATGCCCTCTGCTACTACGTTTGTTGTAGAATAGATGGAGATAGCAGAATATAGGATCTTTCTGTGAGTCCTATAAAGAGCAATTGAAGTGCACACATGAGCAATCTGCTTCCTTCTCTGCCAGTCTCATAGAGAATGAATAGATCATTAGGGCGCATGCGCAACCTGACCTCCATTTATACAAAGGACACCTGTTCTCATGATTACTGGTGGTCCCAGTGGGCAGACGTCCTGTGATATTAAAGGGAACCTGTCACCTGAATTTGGCGGGACCAGTTTTGGGTCATATGGGCGGAGTTTTCGGGTGTTTGATTCACCCTTTCCTTACCTGCTGGCTGCATGCTGGCCGAAATATTGGATTGAAGTTCATTCTCTGTCTTCCATAGTACACGCCTGCGCAAGGTAAGATTACTTTGCGCAGGCATGTACTACGGAGGACAGAGAATGAACTTCGCCCATATGACCCAAAACCAGTCCCGCCAAATTCAGGTGAGGTAAGGAATCACACAAATAGTATTCAACTTAAAGGGACTGTCTAAAAATCAGAACTGTCTTTCCTGAAAGCTGGAGAACCCCAAGTGATCACAAGAATGGGGTCTCTAAGTTCCCTGGTCATTCTCTATGACAAAGAAGGAAGAGGTTGTGTATGCCCTCTGCTACTACGTTTGTTGTAGAATAGATGGAGATAGCAGAATATAGGATCTTTCTGTGAGTCCTATAAAGAGCAATTGAAGTGCACACATGAGCAATCTGCTTCCTTCTCTTCCAGTCCCATAGACAATGAATAGAGCATTAGGGCGCATGCGCAACCTGACCTCCATTTATACAAAGGACACCTGTTCTCATGATTACTGGTGGTCCCAGTGGGCAGACGTCCTGTGACATTAAGATGACCCAGTCTGGAAAATTGTAGAACCTTGAAGGTCTCCTTAAGTGCAGTCATGAAAACCATCAATTGTTATGATGATGCTGGCTCTCATGATGACCACCTAAGGAAAGGGAGACCAAGAATGACCTCAGCTGCAGAGGATAAGTTCATCAGAGTTATAATCTGCAGAATCGACACATTGACAGCAACTAAGTTAACAGCCTTCATAAATGATGCACAGATATCAAGTAGCAGACACATCTAAACAGCCACTGTCCAGAAGAGACTGCAAGAGGCAGCCATTATGGTTGATGCCTCTACTGAAGACTGCAAACAAGAGACTTGTTTGGGCCAAGCGACAAAAGGACTGGACAGTAGCCGAGTGGAAATCTATACTGTGGTCCAAGCAGTCAAAATTTTAGATTTTTGGTACCAACCTCCACAAAAAAGGTGAGCGGATGGTTTCTATATGTGGTGCCCACTGTAAAGCATAGAGGGGATGTGTGATTATGAGGGGAGTTTGCTGGAGACCATGTTGGTAATTTACTCCAAAATCAAGGCACATTTCACACCATTATACTGCAACCACGATCCCATCTGGTTCTTACTTAGTGGGACATATAATTTATATTTCAACAGGACCCAAAACACCTCCAGGCTATGTGAGGGGTAAGTGAGCAAGAATGAGAGGGATGGAGGCTGCGTCAGACGATTTGGTCTCCACAATCACCCGAACTCAACCCAATAAAGATGGTTTTGGATGAGTAGGATGCAGAGTGAAGGTAAAGCACCCAGCAAGAGCTCAACTCCTCTGGAAACTTCTACATGACTGTTGAAAGTCATTCCAGGTGATAAAGGCACCAGAGAGAATACCAATGGGGTGTAAGTCTCATCAGAGTAAAAAAAAACCTTTTTTTTTTATTCCTGTGTAAGGAGATGGACACGCTGTCTATATTTTAACTTGAAGACATGTGAGTGGTTGTAATGTGCAGTATGCCATACATTAGTGTTGTGTGTTGCCTGAGACTAGGGAGAGTTAGAGTGAAAGTTTTGGACTAGCCCATAGTGGGAGGGGCTAAGGTGAAGGTACAGGGGTAGTTTCCCACCAGGTTGTCAGATAGGGCCCAGTGTGTATCTGAAGCAGACCTAAGGTCTGGACAGTAAGCAGTGCCACATGACATGGGTGTACTGAAGTGATGAGAGACAGAGAAGGTGGTTAGCATGAACTAGAGCAAAGAGAAAAGGAAAACCGACAGGAGGACAGAGTCATCAAATGGAGACAGGTCCTTGGAGGGGAAGCCTAGCAGTACGGCCCAGAGTTTATAGCTCTGAGATGTAACGAGCCAAGACAAAGTATGTGAGACAGAGAGAGTGCCCTGGGCAGGAGTTCGAAGGTATCAATGACAGAGAAGGTAAGTACCAGCCATATCGGCAACTGTTGTGAATTCCGCTCTTGGGCTCCCTCCGGTGGTTGTAAGTGGCACTTTTGTGAGTTCTGCTCTTGGGCTCCCTCCGGTGGTTTTAAGTGGAATGGCTGCTCCTTGGATTTAGCAGTCTGCAGCTGCTTCCACTGATTGTCTTTCTGCTCGGCTATTTATGCCTGGCTCGTCCCTTCAGCCATTGCCACTTGTCAATGGTTCCTGGTTGGATTCACATCTCTCTTGGATTTCCCTGATATCCTGACCAGTTCAGCAAAGATAAGTCCTTTCTTTGCTCTTTTCTGTCCACATGTTGTGGACTTATTCGTTCTGTGCATTCTATGTTTTGTCCAGCTTGTCAGTATGGATTAATTCAGTTAAGCTGGAAGCTCTGGGAAGCAGATTTACCCTCCACACCTTTAGTCAGGTGTGGAGATTTTTGTAAACTCTGTGTGGATTTTTGTAGTTTTTAATACTGACCGCACAGTATTCCGTCCTGTCCCATCTATCTAGCTAGACTGGCCTCCTGTGCTACATCCTGGTTTAATTCTACGTATGTCTTTTCCCTCTCCACTCACAGTCATTACTTGTGGGGGGCTATCTATCCTTTGGGGATTTTCTCTGAGGCAAGATAGTTTTCCTGTTTCTATCTTTAGGGGTAGTTAGTTCTCAGGCTGTGACGAGGTGCCTAGGGAGTGACAGGAGCATCCCACGGCTACTTCTAGTGTTGTGTTGAGCTTAGGGACTGCGGTCAGTACAGGTTCCACCTCCTTCAGAGCTCGTCCCATGTTGCTCCTAAACCACCAGTTCATAACAGGCAACACAGGTCCCTTGAGGGGGAAGAAGATGAGGAACTGCAGGTTTGGAATAGATTCTTGCTAGCTGAACTGTAGCACTCAGCTGGGTTGTGGTGAAGTAAAGTGAAACAATGGAGGACAAAAGAGTAATGAGAAAGGAATGGGAATGGTGTGTGGAAAATGCTCCGTATTGTGAAGGAAACGTTCAGAAAGTTGTGTACCCGCCCTCTACTGTATATAATCCTCACCAACTTATCATTCAGTAAAAAGTTTATTTTTGACTGGTGGTCTCCCTCATTGGACTGTTCGACATCTGGTCCTGGCCACCAAAGTTATTGGTAAGATTCGACCTGCAAGGAGGTAGAGCCAACAGTCCACAGCACAAGTCCAAGCACCCGCCATGACTCCCACAGTCATGTAACATGTTGGGGCATGAGAGACGAGTACCTTACTCATGTCATGGCTACCGCCCCGCACAAGCTTATATTGGTTTCCATATGTGTTACGCTCGAGGGTTTGTTGCCTTCAGTCTGAATCTTTTTGCCCATTCCAATAAGGGCGAGGAAAACAATTGCATGATCAAGTGTGTCCAAACATTTGACTGTAAGTGCAGGCAGCCAACAAAAGAAGGGAAAGCTGTTGAGTATAATCCAGACATATCACAAGAGGATTGGTGCCAGATGAACAATTTAGGAGAAACACCAAGGTTACTTAGAGGTAGCTGTTTTTTTTTTCCGGAACCCATGACTGCACACCTGGGAATATACAGATTGTAACAACTCTGCTGGCATCACGGCATGGCCTCTTATCTCTCACACTATCTTACCCACTGCTCCAGGTCATGTTGTGGTTTCTGTTTCTTGCCAGCTCCATATTCTGTGCCTCTGCTCTCTGCATGCTTCCTGGCTGTGTGCATAGGGGGGCGGCACCAGAACTCTCTGGTTCTTATAGGAATCAGGTGCACCTGTTTAATCTGTTCCTGACCAATTACCAAGAGGCCTCCAGTATTTAGTGCAGCTCCACCCAGTGGACTGGGCCTGTGCAATGTGTTAACTCAGTTTGTGTTTTGCTTCTGAACTGCCAGGCCTTGCTTTGTGTCTTGCCTTCTCTGAAGGCTGTTCTCCTTGTTTTGCCTTGTATCTACTTTGTCTGTCCTCCAGGAGGCTGAATATCCTGGTCCCTGTGTCTTAGTTCTTGTACCTTCTCTTATTTCATTACCTTGTCTGAACTTTGTTGGACCTTGTCTGTGGTTTCATTCCCTACAGTGCCTCTCTGCTCTGCTCTCGGCTCTGCACTCTGCAACCTTGCTTTGCTCTTGTCTCTGCACTCTGTGCCTTTGCTTTGCACTTGGCTCTTGGCTCTGCATTCTGTGCCTTTACTCTGCTCTTGGCTCTGTACTCTGTGCCTTCACTCTGCTCTTGGCTCTGCACTCTGTGCCTTCACTCTGCTCTTGGCTCTGCACTTTGTGGTTCTACCCTTGTCTCTCTTGCAGCTTTACCTCTGCTCTGCACTCCTGCAGTTCTGCTCCGTTCTACTCTGCTCCGCTCCTGTTGCTACAATAATCTCTTGCTGCAGCTCCTTTGCGCATTCCTTGCAGTTCCGCTCTGCTTAGCTTCTGTTGCTGTGCTATGTCTTGCTGCTCTACCGCTCCTACCCCCAGCCTTGCGGTTCTCTTCCTGGGTGAACAGGTCCCAACCTGTTCCTTCATACTCTTTTCCTTCTGGCTTGTTTCCTTACCTTCATCTCCTGTGTGAACAGGTCCCTACCTGTTTCTTCATACACCACACCAACCTGCCCTGTGTCTCTGCCATGCCTGCCAGCCCTGTGTCTCTGCCGTACCTGCCAGCCCTCTGTCTCTGTTATGCCTGCCAGCCCTGTGTCTGCCGTGCCTGCCAGCCCTGTCTCTGCTGTACCTGCCAGCCCTGTGTCTCTGCCGTATCTGCCAGCCCTGTGTCTCTGCCGTACCTGCCAGCCCTGTGTCTCTGCCGTGCCTGCGAGCCCTGTGTCTCTGCCATACCTGCGAGCCCTGTGTCTCTGCCGTGCCTGCAGCCCTGTGTCTCTGCCATTCCTGTCAGTCCTGTGTCTCTGCCAACTGTGTCTCAGCCGTACCAGCCTACTCTGAGTTTTATCCGTGCTCATCTGCTAGTCCTGCCTGATGCCCGCACCAATCCTGGTGTTCCTGTTTCCCAAGTGGGATCAGCAGCCATAGCCAGACACCACCCTGGAGTAGCACCGGGCAGCTGCCTGCCGCACAAGCCTGACCTCACCATCAGAAGTTCCAGTGAAGACCAAGGCAGCTGTCATAGTCACGCCCCTTCCAGGGTAGTCTGGATCGTGCACAGTGGGGCCACAAACCCCCCGAGCTCACGCCCACCAGTCAGGGCGTGAGCGTGACACAGATGCTGTCATGGGTGAAGGGAAAACACCAAAGTTACTTACCGGTAGCTGTTTTTTTCCGGAACCTATGACAACACCCGTATATACCCGTGTGCTGTCATGGGAGAAGGGAAAAACATGATTTTTTTTATATTTTGTTGGGAGATGTTTATGGAGCGCCCCCAGACGCAGGGCCGTGGGTTACTCGGTACCGGTCCTCTGCTGGCTCAGTTCTGGGGATGTCACGGTGGCTGGACCCGGTCCGTGACCCTGCCAAGGGGCGTCCAATGAAAGGTGATAGGAGTCTGTCAATGTTTCGTGACGCCACCTGTGGTGTTCAGTCAGGGTGACCGACACTGCTTGGGGTCCACTGGGGTGATGTGATGGCAGCTAGATGGTGTAACTTCCCACAGGCGAAGTATGTCCCCAGGGCTTCCCAGTAAGGTGGATGGTGATGGTGTGAGGTGCAGATAATAACGAGGACACAGGGTTGCAGTCTCTTTACCTCTTTACTGAAGACTTCAGGATCCTCAATCCAGAGCACAGTTAACAGGGCTGTCTGAGACTGGCCGGTCCGATGGCACATCCAGAGTTCCCTTTACAGGTGGAAATCGTTGCCTACCAATAGCGCCTGTGTGTTGTAGTGCTATCCTGCTGAGCATTCGGAATAGTCCTCACAACTTCAGTTCTCGTTCGTTCGTTCTAGTTCTTTCTAATTCGTTCCAGATGTTTCTAGTTTCTCGTCCCCCTGGTATGTTATGGCTAGGACGCACCCGTTTGACGGGAAGGCTCGGCGCTCTTCCGGGACCCTAGAGATGCCCCTCTCCACGCGTTGCCCCCTATGTCTGCGTAGGTGATGTAAGGTAGACAGCCAACCTATAATTAACTGTCCTGCGGAGTTAGGCATAGAGTCAGTTACTTCCTCGGTGTTCCGGCCACCGGCTACGCGCCTCAGTAGGATGTTGCCGTTCTCGGGGCACGACTCCTACTGGCTCTCCTTTCTGATTGATCTTGCTTCTCACTGTTCCACAATATCCTTTGCTTCGTGTCTCTTCCTTAGGATACCGCTGCAAGGTAGTGTAGGCGCGGTTCTGTAACGTTCTGTTCTGTTCGCTAGGTACCTGCCAGGTTCCCATGCCTGACAGGGACCCCCCTGAATCTTCTCCCTGCAGTACCCCCGGCTAAGGGATGCTGCCTGAATCCAACCCAGTCAGCTTCTCATCTAACTTCCTATCCAACCCCTAGTTTTACCAGTGTGAGGAGTGGCCCAATAAATAAATAAAGCCTTTTTCTCCCCCTAGTGGCCGTAGTGTGAAGTGTAATGTGTTCTGGTGATACCTGGTCAGTAGAACTCCTTTAGTGCCATCAAACGTATCATCACCCCCCTTAGTGGCAGAGCGACGTTACTGCAACGACCAGATCTCTGGGGCACTGCACTCCCCCCCGGTTAAATCCAGTACTCCTGGACTGGGAAGAAGAACAACAATACATGTTAGCAAAAGACATACAAAATTTTGGAATGCTTGAAACAAGTAAATATAACAAGGCTTCCCTTTATGGGAGGTGAGGACACTTGAACGTTACAAACAAAAACAAGGTTAAATATTTTTAAATAACATTCTGATTATAAATAACTTCTGGTACCCTTCCGGGTATTCTACTAAGTGCAAATTCTGAACAATAATTTAACTTCTCCTTTAAGGGGCGTATAAGCTGAACACACTAAAGGCTTACCATAACGTACTATAAAACAAGCTCAACTTTTTCTTTCTTTTCTTTCTAGCTTCACCAATGCAGGACCGCCTATCTCCTTGGCTGGGCCTACTGTCATTGTCTTTCCATCAGCAACCAATCATCATTCTACAGTTCTCAGGAGGACTCTTTCTCTAACCCCTACGGGTTCACTTTCAATCTTTCCTGTCCTCAATCTCTAATAACATTATCAACAGTTTCTAAATCTCGACATTATTACAATTCTAACTTTCTTAAAGCAACATTATAACTTTAGTGCAACATGTGAACATTCCCTTTAAGAGGGAACCAAGTCTCTTTGAGGCAGTGCAGATTTTCTCTGTCTGCAAGTCTGTTGAAAGCAAGACCTTCTTTGCTGTGTTTAAAGCAGTCTCTTCGCAAAGTCTTCTTTCGATGTAAAACCAGTAGAGGGCGCCTTTAATAAGGCGCAAACTATATACAAAAACAGTTTTGGAATCATTCACTGTTCATGATCCTGCAGTCTTTTAGAACAATGATGGATAAGCAAACAAGAGGAAGAGGGATCCTGGGTAAACAAAGGGATTCCTAGGAGTTAACCATGGACGGGTTTAAGCAGAAAAAGGGTAAGAAGGTAAAGAGTTAACTATGTACATTTGTCAGGTTTCCGAGGTTTATTTCCTCGGCATGGGTGGTTGTGACAACTCCACCGGCAGCAGTGAGCGGGGCCATCCCGCCGGGTACTCACGGGCACTCGGTGTGGTCACAGGAGATCCCGGACTCCAGTCAGGGGTCTGGGTGGCAATTGTTCTGAACCTCGCAGCTGCCGAGGTGCCAACCACTCGTGAGGCTGGGCTTTCCGCCACTACAGTGGTAGTAGTGTCCAAAGTACAAGTGGTGGTCTTTACGATGGTTCATGCGGGGGTCACCACCGTAGTTTTGGTGATTGTGGTAGTCCGGTCACAAGGGAGCACCCTAGCAACGGGAGACGGCTTTTCCGACACTTTGTCCGATGATGTCACGGAGCCTGGCCGCTTGCGGACATTCAGGGGAACCACCCCCTTTCCCCAAAGTGTCGAGTGTAGGTTACCTCAATTCATGCACCGGGTAGAGATCCCGGTCTGGGTGGCCCTCTCTGAGATGGGACTCCACATCCCTCCGGTTAACGAAAACCTCGGAATACAGGTCCGGCTCCTTGATGAAGCCCCATCCCCCACGGAGCTTGAAATCCACAACGGTGCCCTGCCTGCGTGGGGCCTGATGGGTGGTGCGGTCCTTGCGGACCCGGTCCTTCACCGCGTGGTCCCGCCGGTAGTGGGCCTCTCGCCCGGCCTGGTATTTCTTCTCCTGTTTTTCCCACTGCTGGTTCAGCTGGGCCTGGTAATCTTCCCAGCTAAGGGCCTCCACCATCTCCCCTTCCTGCGTCTTCACCCTGGGGAACCCCATGAAGTTCGATCCCGGGTTCACCCAGCGGCATATTGTGCGCTCGGCATAGACCTTGCCTGGCATGGTGATCAGTGAGATCGGGGCCTTGAGGAAATTTTCCATGCCTGTGGCTCGGTCCCAGTGTGGAAGGGGCTTGCGAGTGTGGGGCCCAGGGGAAGGGGGTGCCGCAACGAGGCCTATCAACAGGTCCTCCGCCTGCAGAACGGGGTCAGCAGACTCACCGGCCGATGCAACTTCCTCCGTTGCAGCCGACTCCGGTGATGGCAAAGGATCCGGGGTCGGGAGTTCCTCCGCCGGTGCCTCCTGGCACGAGGCCTTAGTCTCCAGCCGCCACTGGAGAAGCTGCTACATGAGATCCTCCATCTCACCCTGCAGGAGACCAGTCTCAGATGTGGAGCTCTGGCTGCTGTGCTCGTCCGGGTAGCTGGGGGAGCCCTCTGCTTCAACCCCACAGTCTGGGTCTGAGCGACTGGCCATGGCATCCTCCACGTGGGTCGCTTCCTGGTCTCTTTCCCGCTCTCTCCTTCGTGGGCGGTTCCGTTTCCATTGTCTCTGCCCTCCATTGAGAATCAGGAGGTGGATCTCAGCCGCTGACGGACACATCCTTAAGGTGCAAAAATATTTAGATTGGGCGGTCATTGTCGTTCGCGCTCTTTCACGCCCACTTTCACACCCTTCTTCTTCTTCTGCACTCCTCGTGGCGCTGTAATGGTGGCGGTTTTGGCGGGAATCTTGCAGCAAACAGCAATACACAGTCCTTGCAATAAATCATGGTTCATGCACAATTCAATCACAGTTCCAAAGCACACATGACCTGATTCTTCAGGCTTAAGTACAATCCTGTTCGTGACGCCAAGTTGGAGCGCCCCCAGACGCAGGGCCGCGGGTTACTCGGTACCGGCTTCTCTGCTGGCTCAGTTCTGGGGATGTCATGGTGGCTGGACCTGGTCCGTGACCCTGCTAAGGGGCGTCCAATGAAAGGTGATAGGAGTCTGTCAAGGTTTCGTGACGCCACCTGTGGTGCTCGGTCAGGGTGACCGACGCTGCTTGGAGTCCACTGGGATGATGTGATGGCAGCTAGATGGTGGAACTTCCCACAGGCGAAGAATGTCCCCAGGGCTTCCCAGTAAGGTGGATGGTGATGGTGTGAGGTGCAGACAATAACGAGGACACAAGGTTGCAGTCTCTTTACCTCTTTACTGAAGACTTCAGGATCCTCAATCCAGAGCACAGTTAACAGGGCTGTCTGAGACCGGCCAGTCCGATGGCACATCCAGAGTTCCCTTTACAGGTGGAAATCGTTGCCTACCAATGGCGCCTGTGTGTTGTAGTGCTACCCTGCTGAGCATTCAGAATAGTCCTCACAACTTCTGTTCTCGTTCGTTCTAGTTCTTTCTAATTCGTTCCAGATGTTTCTAGTTTCTCGTCCCCCTGGTATGTTATGGCTAGGACGCACCCGTTTGACGAGAAGGCTTGGCGCTCTTCCGGGACCCTAGAGATGCCCCTCTCCACGCGTAGCCCTCTATGTCTGCGTAGGTGATGTAAGGTAGACAGCCAACCTATAATTAACTGCCCTGCGGAGTTTGAAGTAAGGCATAGAGTTAGCTACTTCCTCGGTGTTCCGGCCACCGGCAACGCGCCTCAGTAGGATGTTGCCGTTCTCGGGGCACGACTCCTACTGGATCTCCTTTGTGCTTGATCTCGTTTCTCACTGTTCCACAATATCCTTCGCTTCGTGTCTCTTTCTTAGGATACCGCCGCAAGGTAGTGCAGCCGCGGTTCCGTAACGTTCTGTTCTGTTCGCTAGGTACCTGCCAGGTTCCCACGCCTGACAGGGACCCCCTGAATCTTCTCCCTGCAGTACCCCCGGCTAAGGGATGCTGCCTGAATCCAACCCAATCAGCTTCTCATCTAACTTCCTATCCAACCCCTAGTTTTACCAGTGTGAGGAGTGGCCCAATAAATAAAGCCTTTTTCTCCCCCTAATGGCCGGAGTGTGAAGTGTAATGTGTTCTGGTGATACCTGGTCAGTAGAACTCCTTTAGTGCCATCAGACATATCATCACTCCCCTTAGTGGCAGAGCGACGTTACTGCAACGACCAGATCTCTGGGGCGCTGCACTTATTTTATGTTTTTCCTTGTCTAGCTATAGTGGCGGGGATGTGAATTTGCTGTGTCCTTACCACAATTTATAGAAAGCTATCTGTGCTGGTGGCAGGGTCAGGAAAGTGTCAACAGAAACTGATCCAGAAATGTTCTTTCTGGTTTTGAACAAGTAATCTCACTTCTTTTGTGAGATAGTCACGAATGAACGCGAGAAAATTCCTTTTTCGATTCCTGTTCAGAAACTTGTTTGGCAGCAATTTATAGAGCTTACCAAAGAAGCTCACCCTGCTCAGCATTCAGGGGCAACTTCTGTTTTCCAGGTGGAGAATCTTCTCTTCTATCTCAGCTCCTCCCGTTCCTGGCACAACCAATTGTCCTTTTTGTGTTTTCATTTCTTCTTTGCCATCTATTTTCTTCTATTATTTTTTCATTGTCATACGGATGTTCTTTTGTAATATGAGGCAGAGTTTTCAAAGGCATTATTCACTTTACTATTATTCGTCAGGGTTTTACGCTTTTAAATTTATATATATTTGTATTGCCTTTTTCTGAAATATATAATAACATTTGTATGTATAATAAATATATAAAAATCTAAATATAAAAAACGAAATATATATTTAGATTTTTTATATATTTAGATTTTATATATATATACAGTATATATATAAAAAATATTTATTGTATTATTTATTATGTATTATATATTTATTATGTATTATTTATATTTATATATTTATTATTTATATATTTATTATTATGCATATATTATATATTTATTTTTATTTTTTTATATATTATATATTTTAATATAAAAAATAAATATTTAAAAAATCTACATATATAAAAATCTAAATATATTTAGATTTTTTATATAGATTTTTTTATATTAAAATTTTTTATATTTTAAAAGATTTAAAAAATCTAAATATATAAAAAAAATGTATATATTGTTTTTTTGTATATAGTTTTTTGCATATTTAGAAT
Organism: Ranitomeya imitator; assembly: GCF_032444005.1. NCBI lineage: Eukaryota > Metazoa > Chordata > Amphibia > Anura > Dendrobatidae > Ranitomeya > Ranitomeya imitator. The sequence goes on along the minus strand of NC_091287.1, from coordinate 29,303,184 downwards.
TTTTATATATTTTAAAATTATACAATTTAAAATATATTAAAAAATCTAAATATATTATATATATGTATATATTTGTAATATATTTAGATATATATATATATAATATATTTAGATTTTTTAATATATTTTAAATTGTATAATTTTAAAATATATAAAAATTCTAAATATGCAAAAAACTATATACAAAAAAATATATATACATTTTTTTTATATTTAGATTTTTTAAATCTTTTAAAATATAAGAAAATATAAAAATATAAGAAATCTAACCATGTAAAACCTCATTTTTCAAAATCGCTGTAAAGGTGCTGCAGTTTTCCCAAAATCATGTCAAAGAAAAAAAAAGCGCTGCTGCAATGTGTAAACAGTGCTATAGATAGCAAAGCTTGAATAAGATTGATAGGTCATTAGATTGACTGGTGGCTCATTTGATGGATTGTTGATGGATCAATCAGTTGATTCAAGTATAATGTAAATGAAGGAAAAGAGAAAATGATCAAATTCAAACTTTATTGGAAAAAACATTAATCCAAAATATTACATGTCTTTTATTTTGGTTTAAAAAAAAACCATACAAACAAAAAACTACATTTTGAAAAAAATAGAAAATACGAGCCTTAAAAAGTCAGACATTTTTCAAAATAAAAGGGGTAAATATTTGTAAAAGCAGTAAAAAAAAATCATCAGTGGTTTCTATTTTGATACCATAGCTATCAAGATTTGTATAATTACTCAAAAGTCATGACTCATTATTATATTTCATATTAACATTTCTTGACTATTAAAACTATCCCTATCATTATCCCTTGCAGTACCCCATCTGTCCACTTGTTGTGCTTTTACAAAGAAACATCTTCATGGGCAGAATGAGGAACAAACCATAATCATCCAGACATGTAGTGCAATATTTTATAGCACCGGCTAGTGGTAGAAAAGTGTAGTGCAACTCATAAAAATAGTTTAGTGCTGAATATTTTGATTAATCTGCTAGGATATATGACTTTTTAGCAAATCTGGATCCCCCATGCATGGAAATGATTATGAAGTCCTATTTTATAAAGTCCAAATTTAGAAAAACAAAAACAGCGCCCCAACTGTAAACAGGTTGTCTGTGGTACTGCACCTTAGAATGATTAATTTGAATGGAAGTAGGCCGCGATAAGTGACGCACACTGTGGACACGTATGGCGCCGTTTCTGTTTTTATCTAATCCTGGACAACCCCTTTAATATTTAACCCCTTAGTGACAGAGCCAATTTGGTACTTAATGACCAGGCCAATTTTTGCAATTCTGACCACTGTCACTTTATGAGGTTACAACTCTGGAACGCTTCAACGGATCCCGCTGATTCTGAGATTGTTTTTTCGTGACATATTGTACTTCATGTTAGTGGTAACATTTCTTCGATATTACTTGCGATTATTTATGAAAAAAACGGAAATATGGCAAAAAATTTTAAAATTTTGCAATTTTCAAACTTTGTATTTTTATGCCCTTAAATCAGAGAGATATGTCATGAAAAATAGTTAATAAATAACATTTCCCACATGTCTACTTTACATCAGCACAATTTTGGAAACAAAATTTTTTTTTGTTAGGGAGTTATAAGGGTTAAAAGTTGACCAGCAATTTCTCATTTTTACAACACCATTTTTTTTTAGGGACCACATCACATTTGAAGTCATTTTGAGGGGTCTATATGATAGAAAATAATGAAGTGTGACACCATTCTAAAAACTACACCCCTCAAGGTTCTCAAAACCACATTCAAGAAGTTTATTAACCCTTTACGTGCTTCACAGGAACTGAAACAATGTGGAAGGAAAAAATGAACATTTAACTTTTTTTTGCAAACATCTTAATTCAGAACCATTTTTTTTATTTTCACAAGTGTAAAAACAGAAATGTAACCATAAATTTTGTTATGCAATTTCTCCTGAATACGCCAATACCCCATATGTGGGGGTAAACCACTGTTAGGGCGCACCGCAGAACTTAGAAGTGAAGGAGCGCCGTTTGACTTTTTCAATGCAGAATTGGCTGGAATTGAGATCGGACACCATGTCACATTTAGAGAGCCCCTGATGTACCTAAACAGTGGAAACTCCCCACAAGTGACACCATTTTGGAAACTAGACCCCTTAAGGAAATTATCTAGATGTGTGGTGAGCACTTTGAACCCCCAAGTGCTTCACAGAAGTTTATAACGTAGAGCCGTGAAAATAAAAAATCGCTTTTGTTTACACAAAAATGATCTTTTCGCCCACAAATTCTTATTTTCACAAGGGTAACAGGAGAAATTAGACCACAAAAGTTGTTGTGCAATTTCTCCTGAGTACGCTGATACCCAATATGTGGGGGCAAACAACTGTTAGGGCGCACCGCAGAGCTTGGAAGAGAAGGAGTGCTGTTTTACTTTTTCAATGTAGAATTGGCTGGAATTGAGATTGGACGCCATGTCGCGTTTGGAGAGCCCCTGATGTGCCTAAACAGTGGAAACCCCCCACAAGTGACACCATTTTGGAAACTAGACCCCTTAAGGAACTTATCTAGATGTGTGGCGAGCACTTTGAACCCCCATGTGCTTCACAGAAGTTTATAACGTAGAGCCGTGAAAAAAAAAAATTGCATTTTTTCTACAAAAATGATCTTTTTGCCCACAAATTTTTATTTTCACAAGGGTAACAGGAGAAATTAGACCACTAAAGTTGTTGTGCAATTTCTCCTGAGTACGTTGATACCCAATATGTTGGGGTAAACCACTGTTTGGGCGCACCGCAGAGCTTGGAAGAGAAAGAGTGCCGTTTTACTTTTTCAATGTAGAATTGGCTGGAATTGAGATCGGACGCCATGTCGCGTTTGGAGAGCCCCTGATGTGCCTAAACAGTAGAAATCCCCCACAAGTGACCCCATTTTGGAAACTAGACCCCCCATGGAACTTATCTAGATGTGTGGTGAAAACCTTGAATGCCCAAGTGCTTCACAGAAGTTTATAATGCAGAGCCGTGAAAATAAAAAATATTTTTTTTTCCACAAAAAAGATTTTTTAGCCACCAAATTTTTATTTTCACAAGGTTAACAAGAGAAATTGGACCCCAAAAGTTGTTGTCCAATTTGTCCTGAGTATGCTGGTACCCCATATGTGGGGGTAAACCACTGTTTGGGCGCACGGCAGAGCTCGGAAGGAAGGAGCGCCGTTTTGGAATGCAGACTTTGATAGAATGGTCTGCGGGTATTATGTTGCGTTTGCAGAGCCCCTGATGTACCTAACCAGTAGAAACCCTCCACAAGTGACCCCATTTTGGAAACTAGACCCCCCAAGGAACTTATCTAGATGTGTGGTGAGAACTTTGAATGCCCAAGTGCTTCACAGAAGTTTAGAATGCAGAGTCGTGAAAATAAAAAATATTTTTTTTTCCACAAAAAAGATATTGTAGCCCCCAAGTTTTTATTTTCACAAGGGTAACAGGAGAAATTGGACTGCAATAGTTGTTGTCCAATTTATCCCGAGTACGCTGATGCGCCATATGTGGGGGTAAACCACTGTTTGGGCGCACGGCAGAGCTCGGAAGGGAAGGAGCGCCTTTTTGGAATGCAGACTTTGATAGAATGGTCTGTGGGCATTATGTTGCGATTGCAGAGCCCCTGATGTACCTAAACTGTAGTAACCCCCCACAAGTGACCCCATTTTGGAAACTAGACCCCCCAAGGAACTTATCTAGATGTGTGGTGAGAACTTTGAATGCCCAAGTGCTTCACAGAAGTTTAGAATGCAGAGTCGTGAAAATAAAAAATATTTTTTTTTTCACAAAAAAGATTTTGTAGCCCCCAAGTTTTTATTTTCACAAGGGTAACAAGAGAAATTGGACCCCAGAAGTTGTTGTCCAATTTATCCCGAGTACGCTGATGCCCCATATGTGGGGGTAACCCACTGTTTGGGCGCACGGCAGAGCTCAGAAGGGAGGGAGCACCATTTGACTTTTTGAGCGCAAAATTGGCTGTCGTGTTTGGAGACCCCCTGATGTACCTAAACAGTGGAAACCCCCCAATTCTAGCTCCAACCCTAACCCCAACACACCCCTAACCCTAATCCCAACCTCATCCATAATCCTAATCACTAACCCTAACCATAATCACAACCTTTACCCCAAAACAACCCTAATGTCAACCCTAACCATAACCCTAATCAAAACCCTAAATCCAACACACCCCTAATCCTAATCTCAACCCTAACCTCAAACCTAACCCTAATCCCAATACACCCCTAATCACAACCCTAACCTTAACCCTAATCCCAAACCTAACCCTAATCCCAAGCGTAACCCTAATGCCAACCCTAACCCTAATACGAACCCTAATCCAAACCCTAACCCTAATCCCAGCTCTAACCCTAACTTTAGCCCCAACCCTAGCCCTAACTTTAGCCCCAACCCTAACCCTAGCCCTAGGGCTACTTTCACACTTGCGTCGTTTGGCATTCCGTCGCAATCCGTCGTTTTGGACAAGAAACGGATCCTGCAAATGTGCCCGCAGGATGCGTTTTTTGCCCATAGACTTGTATTGCCGACGGATCGTGACGGATGGCCACACGTCGCGTCCGTCGTGCACTGGATCAGTTGTGTTTTGGCGGAGCGTCGGCACAAAAAAACGTTCAATGAAACTTTTTTTGTACGTCGCATCCGCCATTTCTGACCGCACATGCGTGGCCGTAACTCCGCCCCCTTGTCCCCAGGACATAGATTGGGCAGCGGATGTGTTGAAAAACTACAGCTGCTGCCCACGTTGTGCACAATTTTCACAACGTGCGTCGGTATGTCGGGCCGACGCATTGCGACGGCCCCGTACCGACGTAAGTGTGAAAGAAGCCTAACCCTAAGTTTAGCCCCAACCCTAACCCTAAATTTAGCCCCAACCCTAACCCTAAATTTAGCCCCAACCCTAACCCTAAATTTAGCCCCAACCCTAGCCCTAACCCTAGCCCTATCCCTAACCTAACCCTACCCCTACCCCTAACCTAACCCTACCCCTAACCCTACCCCTAACCTAACCCTAACCTAACCCTAACCCTACCCCTAACCTAACCCTACCCCTACCCCTAACCCTACCCCTAACCTAACCCTAACCCTACCCCTAACCCTACCCCTACCCCTACCCCTACCCCTAACCCTAACCCTACCCCTAACCCTACCCCTAACCCTACCCCTAACCCTAACCCTAACCCTACCCCTAACCCTAATTTTATCCCCAACTGCTGTTCTCCTGCCGGCCGGCAGATGGAGACAGATGGCGGGCGCACTGGGCATGCGTCCGCCATGTTCTGCTGCCGGCGGCCAGGAGGAGCAGCAAGAGGATCCAGGGACCTAGGTGAGTATGCTAGGGTCCCCGAATCCCCCTATTTCTCTGTCCTCTGATGTGCGATCACATCAGAGGACAGAGAATTACACTTTACTTTTTTTTTTTTTTTTGCGGTCGCCGGTAAACAGATAATTACCGGTGATCGCAAAACAGGGGTCGGTAATACCGACCCCGATCGTGCTCTTTGGGGTCTCGGCTACCGCCGGCAGCCGAGACCCCAAAGATTCTCCCGGTGCCGGCCGGCGGGCGCACTGCGCATGCGCCCGCCATTTTGAAGATGGCGGCGCCCACCGGGAGACACGAGGAGCATCGGGGGAGCTAGGTGAGTATTGGGGGGCCACCTGGGACCCCTTTTCTCTGTCCTCCGATGTGCGATCACATCGGAGGACAGAGAAATTAAAAAGAGATCGCTTTTTTTTTTTTTTTTTTTTTTGCGATCGCCGGTAAACGGTTAATTACCGGCGATCGCAAATGCGGGGTGGGTTAAAAAAAACCCGAATCATGTTCTCTGGGGTCTCGGCTACCCCCGGCAGCCGAGACCCCGGAGAAAATCGGCCTCTGGGGGGCGCTATGTACTTTTTCCACAGCGCCGTTAATTAACGGTGGTTTAAGTACCCTTAGCGGCCGCCGTTAAAAGGCGTATCGGCGGTCGCAGTGGCATTAATGGCAGATGATGACAACAATATTATAGAGACTGAGTGTTGTCAGAAACAGGTATGGATAGATACCCCTGCACTGTATAGAGAAAAGATGGCTGTCGATTCCAGCGCATCGGAGATGTAAAATGGTTTTTCAGCCTCCGGAGCAGAATTCTGGAGCCCAATAACATTGTTACAACTGACAGCACAAAGCTTTGTGAAATATTGTAGCAATGAAAAGTTTGTTGTCGTACACGGCCGCACAGGCCGACGCCTCTATGACTGAGCCGTCGTTGGCGTATACGGTGGTCACTATGGGTTTGTCCGAGAGAATGTTCTGTATGCGAACAATCTGGAAGAAGCAAAAAAAACAATGGTCAAAAGTGCAAAAATAAAATTGTAAAACATTCTTCCAGGTTACACCAAGCTTCCCGCTCCCTACAAGCGACCTTCCGTCTGGGTCACCACGAATGATACTTTCACTACACCACAAGATGGAGAAGGTCGGCGCAACCACAGATTTTATTGTGTGATGTAAAAGCTGAGCCAATCAGATCTCTCCTCCCTCACAGCATGAGTCTCACACACAGAGAGAGAAACTGCAGCTGGATCCCCCTCCTCCCTCTCTTTGGTTTACACAAGATTCTATGTCGACCGGGAGGGGGGTTGCTGGGTGTGCAGATGGCAACATTTTTTTTTAATCTCATTCATTTTATTTTTGCCAATATTAGGAGCGTGAAAGAATTGGAATCTTTACAATACTGTATTATGCCTCTATAATTTATACACTGACCTCTGACCCGGGAAGATCTTTAGGATCGTAACGGAAAAGCTTCTTGAGGTTCGGATGACCTCCTATCCAGATGTCTTCTGTAACTGGGTCCACGGAAAGGTTATCCAGAAGTGTCTCTAATTCCACCACCTGGTATAACATAAAATTATTTTATGAAAGTATTACTCGGTCCATATAAAAAGGCTTCATATACAAGTCTACTTGACCTTTGATATTCTTTTTTTTTTATAAGACTTAAGGTGGTCATCTTGTAAGATTTTTTATCCCAAATTCTGTGCCACTTGATTGACTTAATGTCTTTTTAGATCTCCAGGTCCTCTGCACCAACACTGCACAGCTCAGGAGTTACTGCATACACCGCTCAATGGGAGCTGTCTACATTCAGAGGCAGAGAGCTCCCCCTTGTGGCGACTGCAGACAGACAGAATGTTGTCATGTAACTGGTTATGAAAGACTAGATGGTGGCCCGATTCTAACGCATTGGGTATTCTAGAATATGTATGTAGTTTATTTATGAAGATTTCAGAATAATGCAATGAATACACAGGATTTGGCCGGCCGGGCGCGACCAATTAGCGAAGCGTGGTTCAAATCCCGCGCTAATTGGCGGCCGGACTGCGTCTGTCGCTGATTGTTTGCAGCCGGCCGGGTGCGACTAATCAGTGAAGCCAGGGCGAGCTCCAGGTTTTTGAGGGCCCCGGGCGAAATTGTCTCACAGCCCACGTAGCATATAACACAGCCCACATAGTATATAGCACAGCCACTTAGTATATAGCACAGCCACTTAGTATATAACACAGCCACGTAGTATATAGCACAGCCCACATAGTATATAGCACAGCGACGTAGTATATAGAACAGCCACGTAGTATATAGCACAGCCCGCGTAGTATATTGTTGTGAATTCTGCTTTTGGGCTCCCTCCGGTGGTTGTAGGTGGTAATGCAGTTGTCCCTGGGCTGCAGTCCTGGACAGGTGTATCTGCTAATTGCAATTCTGACTGGGGTATTTAGGTTTGCAGGACTCATTAGTCCTTTCCAGTTGTCAATGTTTCTTGGGATGTGTTGGATCTCTGTCTGGCTTCTCCTGCTTAGCTGCCAATTCAGCAAAGATAAGTGTCTGTTTCTTTTTCTATGGCACACAAGCTGTGTGCTTGTTTTTTGATTTTATTCCTGCTCTGAGTGTAGGATTCTCTGGACTTGCAGATATACTTTCCACGTCTTTAGTTAGATGGAGGAATTTTTTGTATAATCTGCTGTGGATATTTTTGGAAGGGTTTTAATACTGACCGCACAGAACTCTGTCCTATCCTTACCTATTTTAGCTAGTGTGGCCTCTTGTGCTAAATCCTGTTTTTCTGCCTGTGTGTGTCTTTCCTCTCCTACTCACAGCCAATATTTGTGGGGGGCTTCCTATCCTTTGGGGTTCTGGTCTGAGGCAAGATAGTATTCCTATTTCCATCTATAGGGGTATTTAGTCCTCCGGCTGTGACGAGGTGTCTAGGATTTGTTAGGTACACCCCACGGCTACTTCTAGTTGCGGTGTTAAGATCAGGATTTGTGGTCAGTATAGTTACCACCTACTCCAGTGAAAGTTTTCATGTTGCTCCAAGGTCACCGGATCATAACAGTACAATTGGCCAATAATGAGTTAAATGCATCTCAGAAGAAGGGAAGAAAGGTGTTGAGACATTTTTTTTTCTTCAGTCTGCTTTATATTCTCTTCCCTCTTTATCTCTGGGTGGCTGAGTAGCCTTGTGCTAGCATGAATGTTCAGGAAATAGCTTCTCGTGTAGACCAGCTTGCTGCTAGGGTACAGGGTATTTCGGATTATATTGTTCAGACTCCTGCTTTAGAACCGAAGATTCCTACTCCTGATTTGTTTTTTTTGGTGACAGGTCCAAATTTTTGAGTTTTAAAAACAACTGTAAACTGTTTTTTGCTTTGAGACCTCAATCCTCCGGTGATTCCATTCAGCAGGTGAAAATCGTCATCTCCCTGCTGCGTGGCGACCCGCAGGATTGGGCGTTTTCCCTGGAATCTTGGAATCCGGCTTTGGTTAATGTAGACTCTTTTTTTCAGGCTTTAGGATTATTATATGATGAACCTAATTCTGTGGATCAAACTGATAAGACCTTGTTGGCCCTGTCTCAGGGTCAAGAGGCGGCAGAATTGTATTGTCAGAAATTCAGAAAATGGTCTGTGTTGACTAAATGGAATAATGATGCTTTGGCGGCAATTTTCAGAAAGGGTCTTTCTGAATCCGTTAAAGATGTTATGGTGGGGTTTCCCACGCCTTTCGGTCTGAGTGATTCTATGTCTCTGGCCATTCAGATTGACCGGCGCTTGCGGGAGCACAGAACTGTGTGCGCTGTGGCGTTGTCCTCAGAGCAGATTCCTAAGCCAATGCAGTGTGATAGGATTCTGTCTAGAACGGAACGACAAGGATTCAGACGTCAGAATGGGTTGTCTTATTATTGTGGCGACGCTTCTCATGTCATTTCAGTCTGCCCTAAGCGGACAAAGAGGATCGCCAGTTCAATTACCATCAGTACTGTACAACCTAAATTTCTGTTATCTGTGTCCTTGATCTGCTCATTGTCATAATTTTCTGTCATGGCGTTTGTGGATTCAGACGCCGCCTTGAACTTAATGGACTTTGAGTTTGCCAGGAGTTGTGGTTTTCCCTTGCAGCCTTTGCAGAACCCTATTCCTTTAAGGGGCATTGATGCTACACCCTTAGCTTAAAATAAGCCCCAGTTTTGGACACAGGTGACTAGGGTTGAGCGAAACGGGTCGGCCATTTTCAGAAGTCGCCGACTTTTAGCAAAGTCGGGTTTCATGAAACCCGACCCGACCCCTGTGTGGGGTTGGCCATGAGGTCGGCGATCTTCTGAATCTGGTATCGGAATTCCGATACCGAGTTCCGATATGTTTGCAATATCGGAAATCGGTATCGGAATCCATATTTAAGTGTAAAATAAAGAATTAAAATAAAAAATATTGCTATACTCACCCTCTGACGCGCCCTGGTACTAACCGGCAGCCTTCCTTCCTTAGAATCAGCGCGTGAAGGGCCTTAGATGACGTCGCGGCTTGTGATTGGTCGTGCGACCGCCCATGTGACCGCTCGCGCGACCAATCACAAGCCGCGACGTCATCGAAGGTCCTTCAAGCGCTGATTCTTAGGAAGGAAGGCTGCCAGAAAGAAGCAGGGCGCGTCAGAGGGTGAGTATAGCAATATTTTTTATTTTAATTCTTTATTTTACACTTAAATATGGATCCCAGGGCCTGAAGGAGAGTTTTCTCTCCTTCAGACCCTGGGAACCATTGGAAACCCAATGCACTGCATTGGGTTTCGTGTTTCGGCCGACCCCGACTTTTTTATAGGATCGGACGATTTCACTCGACCTGACTTTTGAAAAAGTCGGGTTTCGTGAAACCCGACCCGATCCTATAAAAGTAAAAGTCGCTCAACCCTACAGGTGACCATGCGCATGGCGCCAGCCCATCAGGAAGATTGTCGATTTCTGGTGTTGCATAATTTGCATGATGCTATCGTGCTGGGTTTTCCGTGGTTGCAGGTACATAATCCTGTGTTGGATTGGAAGTCCATGTCTGTGACTAGTTGGGGTTGTCAGGGGGTTCATAATGATGTTCCTTTGATGTCAATCTCCTCTTCTTCCTCTTCTGAAATTCCAGAGTTTTTGTCTGATTTTCAGGATGTATTTGATGAGCCCAAGTCCAGTTTCCTTCCACCGCACAGGGACTGCGATTGTGCGATTGACTTGATTCCAGGCTGTAAGTTTCCTAAGGGTCGACTTTTCAACCTGTCTGTGCCTAAACATACCGCCATGCGGAGCTATATTAAGGAGTCTTTGCAGAAAGGGCATATTCGACCATCTTCTTCACCGTTGGGAGCGGGGTTCTTTTTTGTTGCTAAAAAAGATGGTTCCTTGACACCCTGTATCGCCTCTTGAATAAAATCACGGTCAAGTTTCAATACCCTTTACCTTTGCTTACCGATTTGTTTGCTAGGATTAAGGGAGCTAGTTGGTTTACGAAGATTGACCTTCGGGGGGCATATAATCTTGTTCGTATTAAGCAGGGTGATGAATGGAAAACTGCGTTTAACACGCCCGAAGGCCATTTTGAATACCTTGTGATGCCATTCGGGCTCACTAATGCTCCATCTGTTTTTCAGTCCTTCATGCATGATATTTTCCGGACTTATATTGATAAGTTCTTGATTGTATATTTGGACGATATTTTGATTTTTTCTGATGATTGGGAGTCTAATGTGGAACAGGTCAGGATGGTATTTCAGATCCTTCGTGACAATGCCCTGTTTGTGAAAGGGTCTAAGTGTCTCTTTGGGGTGCAGAAGGTCTCTTTTTTGGGCTTTATTTTTTCTCCCTCGTCTATAGAGATGGATCCAGTTAAGGTTCAGGCCATTCATGATTGGATTCAGCCCACATCTGTGAAGAGCCTTCAGAAATTTTTGGGTTTTGCAAATTTTTATCGCAGTTTCATTGCTAATTTTTCCAGCGTGGTTAAACCCTTGACCGATTTGACGAAGAAAGGCGCTGATGTGGCGAATTGGTCCTCTGCGGCTGTCTCTGCCTTTCAGGAGCTTAAACGTCGATTTACTTCTGCTCCGGTGTTGCGCCAACCGGATGTTTCTCTTCTGTTTCAGGTTGAGGTTGACGCTTCTGAGATTGGGGCAGGGGCCGTTTTGTCTCAGAGGGATCCTGTTGGTTCCTTAATGAAACCGTGTGCCTTCTTTTCCCGTAAGTTTTCGCCTGCTGAACGCAATTATGATGTCGGCAATCGGGTGTTGTTGGCTATGAAGTGGGCGTTTGAGGAGTGGCGATATTGGCTTGAGGGAGCTAAGCACCGTATTGTGGTCTTGACTGATCATAAGAATTTGATTTACCTCGAGTCTGCCAAACGGCTGAATCCTAGACAGGCTCGATGGTCCTTGTTTTTTTCCCGTTTTGATTTCGTGGTCTCGTACCTTCCGGGTTCTAAGTACATTAAGGCTGATGCCCTCTCTAGGAGTTTTTTGCCTGATTCTCCTGAAGTCTTAGAACCGGTCGGTATTCTGAAAGAAGGGGTGGTCCTTTCTGCCATTTCCCCTGATTTATGACGGGTTCTTCAGGAATTTCAGGCTGACAAACCTGACCCCTGTCCTGTGGGGAAACTGTTTGTTCCTGACAGATGGACTAGTAGAGTGATTTCTGAGGTTCACTGTTCCGTGTTGGCTGGTCATCCTGGCATTTTTGGTACCAGAGACTTGGTTGGTAGGTCCTTTTGGTGGCCTTCTTTGTCGCGTGATGTGCGTTCTTTTGTGCAGTCCTGTGGGACTTGTGCGCGGGCCAAGCCTTGTTGTTCCCGTGCTAGTGGGTTGCTTTTGCCATTGCCGGTCCCTGAGAGGCCCTGGACGCATATTTCTATGGATTTTATTTTCGATCTTCCGGTTTCCCAGAGGATGTCGGTTATCTGGGTTGTTTGTGACCGGTTCTCTAAGATGGTTCATTTGGTGCCTTTGCCTAAATTGCCTTTTTCTTCGGATTTGGTTCCGTTGTTTTTTCAGCATGTGGTCCGTTTGCATGGTATTCCGGAGAATATTGTGTCCGACAGAGGTTCCCAGTTTGTTTCTAGGTTTTGGCGGGCCTTTTGTGCTAGGCTGGGCATTGATTTGTCTTTTTCTTCTGCGTTTCATCCTCAGACAAATGGTCAGACCGAGCGAACTAATCAGACTTTGGAGACTTATTTGAGATGCTTTGTGTCTGCTGATCAGGATGATTGGGTGGCTTTCTTGCCATTGGCCGAGTTTGCCCTTAATAATCGTGCTAGTTCGGCTACTTTGGTTTCGCATTTCTTTTGCAATTTTGGTTTTCATCCTCGTTTTTCTTCTGGGCAGGTTGAGCCTTCTGACTGTCCTGGTGTGGATTCTGTGGTGGACAGGTTGCAGCAGATTTGGGCTCATGTGGTGGACAATTTGGCGTTGTCTCAGGAGGAGGCTCAACGTTTTGCTAACCGTCGTCGGTGTGTTGGTTCACGGCTTCGGGTTGGGGATCTGGTCTGGTTGTCTTCCCATCATGTTCCTATGAAGGTTTCTTCTCCTAAGTTTAAGCCTTGGTTTATTGGTCCTTATAGGATTTCTGAGGTTATTAATCCGGTGTCTTTTTGACTGGCGCTTCCGGCCTCTTTTGCTATCCATAATGTCTTCCATAGATCTTTATTGCGGAAATATGTGGAGCCCGTTGTTCCCTCTGTTGATCCTCCGGCCCCTGTGTTGGTTGATGGGGAGTTGGAATATGTTGTTGAGAAGATTTTGGATTCCCGTTTTTCGAGGCGGAAGCTTCAGTACCTTGTCAAATGGAAGGGTTATGGCCAGGAGGATAATTCTTGGGTTTTTGCCTCTGATGTCCATGCTGCTGATTTGGTTCATGCCTTTCATCTGGCTCATCTGGCTCATCCTGATCGGCCTGGGGGCTCTGGTGAGGGTTCGGTGACCCCTCCTCAAGAGGGGGGTACTGTTGTGAATTCTGCTTTTGGGCTCCCTCCGGTGGTTGTAGGTGGTAATGCAGTTGTCCCTGGGCTGCAGTCCTGGACAGGTTTATCTGATAATTGCAATTCTGACTGGGTTATTTAGGTTTGCAGGACTCATTAGTCCTTGCCAATTGTCAATGTTTCTTGGGATGTGTTGGATCTCTGTCTGGCTTCTCCTGCTTAGCTGCCAATTCAGCAAAGATAAGTGTCTGTTTCTTTTTCTATGACACACAAGCTGTGTGCTTGTTTTTTGATTGTATTCCTGCTCTGAGTGTAGGATCCTCTGGAGTTGCAGATATACGTTCCACGTCTCTAGTTAGATGGAGGAATTTTTTGTATAATCTGCTGTGGATATTTTTGGAAGGGTTTTAATACTGACCGCACAGAACTCTGTCCTATCCTTTCCTATTTTAGCTAGTGTGGCCTCTTGTGCTAAATCCTGTTTTTTTGCCTGTATATGTCTTTCCTGTCCTACTCACAGCCAATATTTGTGGGGGGCTGCCTATCCTTTGGGGTTCTGCTCTGAGGCAAGATAGGATTCCTATTTCCATCTATAGGGGTATTTAGTCCTCCGGCTGTGACGAGGTGTCTAGGATTTGTTAGGTACACCCCACGGCTACTTCTAGTTGCGGTGTTAAGATCAGGATTTGCGGTCAGTATAGTTAGCACCTACTCCAGTGAAAGTTTTCATGCTGCTCCAAGGTCACCGGATCATAACAGTATATACAGTAACACAGCCCACGCAGTATATAACACAGCCCACGCAGTATATAACACAGCCCACGTAGTATATAGCACAGCCACGAAGTATATAACACAGCCACGCAGTATATAACACAGCCACGTAGTATATAGCACAACCCACGTACTGTAGAGCACAGCGACGTAGTATATAACACAGCCCATGCAGTATATAACACAGCCCACGCAGTATGTAACACAGCTCACGTAGTACTGTATATAACACAGCCCACGTAGTATATAGCAATGTGGGCACCATATCCCTGTTAAAAAAAGAATTAAAATAAAAAATAGGTATATACTCACCTTCCATCGGCCCCCGGATCTAGCCCAGGCCTTTAGCGATGCTCGTCACGACGCTCCGTTCCCAGTAATGCCTTGCGGCAATAACCCGTGACGATGTGCGGTCTCGCGAGACAGCTAGGTCATCTCCAGTCATTGCCGCAATGCATTCTTGGGACCAAAGCGTCGCGAGGAGATGGAAAGGCTGGTGTGGGTGGCAGAAGGTGAGAATATAATGTTTTTTGTTTTTTTTTATATTATTTTAACATTATATGTTTTTACTATTGATGCTGCATAGACAGCATCAAAAGTTGGGCACACTTATAGGGTTAATGGCAGTGTTAACGGACTACGTTACACCGCGTTATGCCGCAGTGTAACGCAGTCCGTTAACGCTATGTGGGCGCTGACTGGAGGGGAGTAGGGAGGGGGCACTGACTGAAGGGGAGTAGGGAAGGGCGAATTCGCGGCCGGACTGTGCCTGTCGCTGATTGGTCGCGCCCAGCCTGCCGCAACCAATCAGCGACGCGGGATTTCCGCGACAGACAAGCAAACGGAAGCGGTCCTTAGACGATTATATAGATAGATATGTAGAAGGGAGAAAACGCAGGCAAGAAAGCTAACGTCCCTAGGGTCAATGGTGACATGACGACTGTGGTGCTCACGTAGATAAAAGCGGTCTCTGTCTGATACCTCAATAAAATACATCACTGTGAGAATCGGAGATAAGACCCCACCTTGTTCTCAGGATTACCTTTACTGGAGACAGGGACCAGTTTGCGTGCTTTTCAAAAACATTAAATGTGCGGCCAGTGAGGTCAGCAACATAGATGTACCTACAAGAAACACAAAATGCGGTCATTATAAGGCGGCTCCAGACCACACATCCAGACTACAATTCCGGTGGTGTTTAAAAGTTTGTGAACCCTTAAGAATTTTCTTTATACCTGTATAAATTTGACCTAAAACAACAATTATATGCCTTTGGGCGATGTGTTGTGGCATGGCCCACAGTCTCTTGAACTTTAGTTCATGGACAGATGTACTTTAGAATGTGTAGATAAAATTTTGAATTCATTGTTCCATCAATAGCAGCCGTCCTGGTCCAGATGCAGAAAAACAGCCCATACCATGAAACAACTGGCACCGTGTGTCACAAATGGCGTGAGGTATGTAGGCTGTAGTGGTTTTTCTTTGTTTAATCATAATGTTCCTTGTTTGAACCAGAAATCTATATTTTGATCTCATCCATCCACAAAATATTGTCCCAATAGCCTTCTAGCCGGGTAACGTTCTCTATTCCCGGGATCACTTGTAAATGTAATACAATGAGGAAATTCTGTCATGTAGAGGAAACGTTTGCCCATAAGTGAACTTGTGCTTCTTGCTCAATTTTTCTTTATCGTTCTTTATTGAATATGGTTATGGGATACCATAATAATTGTATCAGAAATTAAATACTTCGGCTTCCCAGCAAATAGTGTTTATCGACCACCAGAGGGCAGTCACATCACAGATACTTCAATGGTCGGTCTCATTCCAACACCCTCTGTATAAATCGATTGCACAAGTGAGTAGAACAAAACTTTGTGATGTTTTCAGGGGAAAAAAAAACCTCCTTTCTCCACTTCAAGTCACTTCCATCATTGCCTGAATGTATCATTAACTCTGAAAATCTGCTAAAATCCATATTAGAGTATAATCATGAACTATGCACTCATGCTGCTCAGTAACAATAGGGAAGTGAATACTTAGGCTTTATAAAAGAAATAAATGTTATTAAGTAATACATATTAAAAAGAAGTTAAAAATCAAGGCTGCCGTCGCCGCACAATGTGGGACGCTCTGAGACATTGTGCCTGCTCCAAATTAAATTGTAAAAATTCAAATGAGTGCACGGAAGAGCCACGCTGATACATTGAGCATCAAAGCAGATCTCTCTTTGTTACATCTTCAATCACTAATATATATGGACATTTCTTGGACATTCATTGTAGCAATGTTATTGGCTCAGCTTCTCTCTAAATGTGTGCTGGCATTTGCATACATAAATCTCATTGGCTAAAGGTAATACTGTCTACACCCATCAGAAGAGTCTAGGTGTGTCTCTTAGCTTCATTTCTCCCACTTTCCTATGTTTTCTCTAGACAAAGATCACCTTATCTGATCATAGACTCCATCATTCAAGGAAAGAGATGTATGTATGATGAAACAAAGATGGAGTCAGAAAAGATAAATATAAATCCTGCTCTTACAAGGTGCTGATAGATAAGTGACGAGGCAGATAATGCTATGTAATGCAAATGATAGAAATATAAAATATTAAGAATATAAAGTGCATAAAAGTCAAGCATAATAATAGTATTGATCAAAATAAGAGCGACTGCCAGCTCATTGAGTGGTCAGATTACAGCTGCCTATTAAAGGCTAAGGCAGGTGAGCAGAGGCACAGACATACTCAAGCCATGCTGCAGCTTTCTTCTGTTTATCTAACCCCAGTGTTGGATTCACAGCTACAATGCTCAGTACTGCTGTATAATGTCCTGTTTGCTGCTTCTGAGCATGTTTTACATAGAGACAGGAGAGCAGGAATCCCTTATGTCTGTGTGTGCTGTGTATGAGAGACATCATAGCAGCAAGTGAGTCCTCAACCACTAGCTCAGAGAGAACTGAAAATTGGTTATAGAGGAGAAAACTGGTGAAAAAGTGCAGGATACAAGTCTTATAATGGTCAGGAATAGTGTTATTTGTCATGATGGTTTATTTTGAAAGGTCACTTGAATGGCAGGCACAATTAGCTACTGGAGATTAAAGGGGTTGTCCAGGATTTTATGTTTATGGCCTATCCTGAAGATAAGGGTCAACAATATCAACTAGATTGGCACCAAAACTGATCAGCGAAGTGCTCAGCTGAGCGGATCTGCATAGCTCTGTCAGCCATAGAGTGGTCACAGCAGGGTACCCAGCAGCCACCATTATACGGCGGACGGAGCGGTGTAGTTCCGCTCTGCAGTTGATCACTTCTGGCTGCCACCAGCACCGAGAATAGCTGATCGTTGGCCGGAGGTTTCAGGTGTCGCACCAGATACTGATGACCTAAGAATAGGCCATCAATATAAAGTTCTGGACAACACCTTTGAGCAAACAGCGATATAAAATCCATATGTATTGAGTTCCCCATAGTGATGGCATCAGGCAAAAAAATGTCAAATCCCACTTGTGCCAATTTTTACAATTCGTTCAACCTTCCAGCAGACAATTCTTAGTGGATCCCCTTGTGGTTCCCTATGAGACCTCTAGGATTAAGTAATCTATGGGTGACCACCTCTGCGAATGGTTATTCATAGATATCCCCATGCCACATAAACCCAAAAGTCACAAATCAGGTGGTGCCATCGTTCTCTTCGACTAATGTGGACTTGCCCAAGTATGGTGGCATGAATCTAAACCATGAGAGGCGTTCCCTTTTTTTTACCCTTGGAAACCTTTTCGAAATTATTTTTTTTTACCCAAATTTACTCAAATTATATTTTTTTGTTAAATTGAGTTTTTATTTCGGTTTATATTTAGTTAAAAAAAAATTCACAGTAGTTGCGGCATTTCGTCCTTCACAATTTTAGGAACGTTACTCCAGCTGGCAGAACAGGGCTCGATGGAATACTGTGCCCACCAGGAGCTTGCCTTCATATACGGACGCACAGGACGACCCCTGGATCACCGAGCCATTGTTCGCATACACTTTGGTGATGACGGGATTATCTGAGTGAATATTCTGTACACGGAAGACCTGATGTGGAGAACAAAAGAATGAAAAAATCAGTGAAAACACCCGGAGAGGAATGGAGGCCACATGTAGGTCACGTGTGCGATGGCCCCCGAAGAGGAAGTAGTTATCTATTGATGGGCCAGATTCTCGTATCCTGACCGTAGAGCGTAGAATGGCTCCTGCACCGCAACTAGGGGGCAGCACTCGGCAGGGCTATTCTCAGAGCTAAATGGTTGTCACTATTATTGGGGTATCATGGCTGGATCTGCTATGGTATTGGGCTCTGTGGATAACTCCATGTTGGGAGCTCCATGGTTAACTGTAGGGGGCCCTGTGGTTGGTTTTATAATGGGGGCATAGTGGCTGGCAGTGTTATTGGGCATCATATCCCATTCTCTTAGGCGGCTGCATGGCTAGCTTTGTTATAAGGCACCGTGCCTTGTTCTGGTTTTGGGGCACTATGGGTATGGCTTTTTGGGTTGCGCTGTGCTTGGTTCTATAATAGGGCACTGGGTGAGATTCAGTTTTGGGGTTCTGTACTCGGATACAGTGCTATGTCTTCTAATGGGGTCACCGTGTCAGAGTCTGTTTGGGGGCACGACCTGTTGTGCTATGGGGCATTGTGTCTGCTTCTGTTATTAATGCACTGAGTACTGTTATCGGGGCACATTTTTATTATATACTTTTATGGGGGCATACTTTTATTGTTTTCTACTATGGGGTCACTTTTTTATTATGAGGGTACTGTGTACTGATATGGGGACACTTTTATTATTAGGAGGTTATTGTTATGGGGTTTATTTATATTTTAAGGGTACTATGTAGATTTATGGAGGCATTTATTTTGAGAGTACGATATACTTTTACACAGGCACATCATTATTTTAAGGGTACTGTGTACAGTTATGGGGGCACATATTTATTATGAGGGTATTGTTTTCTGTTATGGGGCATTTTTTAATTATGAGGATACTGGTTATGGGGCACGTTTATATTGCGAGGGTACTATACTGTTAGGGTGGCACTGTTTTATGAGCTTACGGATTACTGTTATAGGGGCACACATATATTTTTAGGGTACTATATACTGCTATAGGGGCACATATATATTTTGAGGGTACTATATACTGTTATGGGGCACATATATATTTTGAGGGTACTATATACTGTTAGAGGCACATATATATTTTGAGGGTACTATATACTGTTATAGAGGCACCTATATATTTTGAGGGTACTATATACTGTTATAGGGGCACATATATATTTTGAGGGTACTATATACTGTTATAGGGGCACACATATATATTTTGAGGGTACTATATACTGTTATAGGGGCACATATATATTTTCAGGTACTATTTACTGTTATGGGGGCAGTTTGCTATCACTTTGCACTCACACTGTGGTACGTGAACCCCATAGGGAAGACCCCGAGGAAGATTTATCAAAACTGTCTGTCTTTGTTGTCCATAGCAACCAATCACTG
Source organism: Ranitomeya imitator (assembly GCF_032444005.1). NCBI lineage: Eukaryota > Metazoa > Chordata > Amphibia > Anura > Dendrobatidae > Ranitomeya > Ranitomeya imitator. Next base: position 29,283,562 of record NC_091287.1, on the reverse strand, counting down.
TGCGCCATTTATTTCTGAAGCTTTGGAAAAATGAAAGCTGAACTGTGGTTGCTATGGGCAACAAAGACCGTGTTTAGGGGGTACTTGTACTGCCTCCATGCTGTGCTTATAATATATGTGTGACCATCATCTTGGGGGCTACTGTAATGCAATTTATCAGTGGGGTAATTATCTAAACTACAGGTGGGGCCTTTGTTTCCCGCCTCCTGAAAAATCTTTCGCCAGCAATGATTGTGCTGCCCCTTCCTTGTCATATTTATAGGCCGTGGACATCTATGTTGCTTAGCAACTGCCTGACTTCCCCTCCGGTGACCACCAGTGAATGACCCGTGTCTGTCATCCCTCACCTCCGAGCCGGGGAGATCTTCTGGGTTGTACATGAAGAGCTTGAATGCGTTTGGATGAGCTCCTGTCCATATATCCCCAGTGGCGGGATCCACAGACAGGTTCTCCAAAAGGGTATCCAGATCTACCTCCTAGTATGCAAAAAAAAAGAGAGAAATACATAAAAAATGTGAAGAAAGATGGATAGATATGAGCAGACATAGAATACAGCGCAAAAGTATTAGACAATTGTGGAAATAAAATTATAGTTTATTTTTATCAGTAACAAAATGCAAAGAGATGAAAAAAAGTGAAATCTAAGACCTCATTCAGACGTCCATTATTTGCGTACGAGCGCCATCTGTGGTTTTCATGCACCTACAATGGTTCTTGAAGCTCTTCACATATCCATGATTTGTTGCGGACCGCGCAAAATGGCGGCGATGTGTCCGATATTGATCCGAATTTCAGATCAAAATCAGAAATGCATGAGTTATGGGTCCGTGAAAAAAAAAAAGGAGTATGAGATAGGAGAAGATGCAAAAACTTTTTTTTTTTTGTCGGAAAAGAAAGATAAATTTGGTCCAAACGCTGATAAAACTCCGATGAAACTCCGACTGAAATCACTGAGGAAACGCGGTCAGTTTTTCTCACACGTGAAAAGAATTAATGTCTGAATGAGGCCTAAGCCCCATCAATATTTGGTGACCGCCCTTCTCCTTCACCGATTCTTCTAGGTTCTTGTGCTCGGTCAGGGATTTTGTAGGGTTATAGTCGGGAGTATGAATAACCAATTCTGCCAAGCAAATGATAATGATTAATATTTCCATGTGTAGGTTGGTACACAGTTATTAACTGAAACAACTGTGTGGGAGGTGTAATCTGGGTGAGGAACAGCAAAATGGTGCTATCTTTGGGTTCATTGTCCTGCTGGAGAATACATTTGGAGCCAATCCGATGCCTCCCTGATGGTATTACAAGATGGCTGTCTTTCTCAGCATTGAAGACACCATTTATGTGGACAAAATCACCAACTCTATTTACTACATCCTGAAGACCCTCATTATGGTGCCAAACTGCCTTTTATTTCAGCCAAACATTTCACATTTTAGTTCATGACGAGTCCACAGAACTTGCTGCTGTATATCTGCACAATCCCTATGTTTTTGTGTACAGTTTAGTCACATTGCCATGTTTCCATGTAGAAGGTCTGCTTTTGAATGCAGTTCTTCTATGCAGACCACTTCTGACCAGACTTCTCCGAACAATTGATGGATGGTCTCACTGGTTGCTACAAGTTCTGAGTTGATGGCACTGCTGGACATCTTCCGATTTCAAAGGAAAGTAATCATGATGTGTCTTTCATTTACTGCACTAAGTTTCCTTGGCTAACCACTTTGTCTACAGTCCTCAACTTTGTCATTTCTTGTGCTTCTTCAAAAGAGCTTGAACAGCACATGTTGAAACCCCAGTCTGCTTTGAAATCTTTGCCTTGGAGAGACCTGGCTGATGCAGTATAACTACCTTGTGTCTTGTTGCTGTGCTCAGTTTTTCTAGTGTGTATGACCTGTGACATGAAACAGCCTCCAAAAACCTCACCTTTGTAGCAGAGTTTGGCTGTTCCTCACCCAAATTAAAGCAGTCGTTCAGCACTATTTTTTTTTTTTTACTGTGAGCGTAAGCACTAACAGGCAAGTGCCTGCACAGAGTGGCCATTGCATGCTCCTGCCAGCGATTTGGCTGCTCCACTTCAACTGAGCAGCTCTTCTTCTTCCGGGCTGCTCTGTTGATAAGGCAGGACTGCAGCATGCATCATGTTGACTGACAGCCAGCTCCCCACAGTTAGGCAGCAGGGAACCAGCTGTCAATCAGCATGACATCATCAGTAACACCCTGTAGACAGAGCAGAGCGGAGAATAAGCCGCTGCGCTGTCAATAGATAGATAATAGATAGATAATCTACTATATACTGTAATTGTCTAATGGTCACTTCCGTCTTTCTGTCTGTCTGTCCTTCTGTCTGTCACGGATATTCATTGGTCGCAGCCTCTGTCAGTCATGGAAAAACAAGTCGCTGATTGGTCGTGTCAAAACAGCCTCGACCAATCAGTGACGCGCACAGTCCGGAAGAAAATGGCCGCTCCTTACTCCCCGCACTCACTGCCCAGCGCCCGCATACGCTGTCCGGTCACCGCTCACACAGGGTTAATGCCGGCGGTAACGGACCGCGTTATGCCGCGGGTAACGCACTCTGTAACCGCTGCTATTAACCTTGTGTGTCCCCAAATTTTTACTATTGATGCTGCCTATGCGGCATCAATAGTAAAAAAATGTAATGTTAAAAATAATTTAAAAAAAACAAAAAACCTGCTATACTCACCCTCCGTAGTCCGCCGAGCCGCTGGCGCCGGCCACCATCTTCCATTCCCGGCGATGTACTGTGAAATTACCCAGAAGACTTAGCGGTCTCGCGAGACCGCTAAGTCTTCAGGGTAATTCCGCAATGCATCCTGGGAAAGGAAGATGGCGGCCGGCGCCAGCGGCTCGGTGGAGCTTCGGTGGATCCCAAGCGTCGGTAACCGCTTCCTGGATCCAGGCGCCAACGGAAGGTGAGTATATAACTATTTTTTATTTTAATTTTTTTTTTTTAACAGGGATATCATGCCCACATTGCTATATACGTGGCCTGCGCAATATACTACGTGGCTGGCCAATATGCAATGTGGGCTGCGCAATATACTACATGGGCTGGGCAATATACTACGTGGGCTGCGCAGTATAATATGTGGGCTGCGCAATATACTATATGGGCTGCGCAATATACAACGTAGGCTGGGCAATATACTATGTGGACTGCGCAATATACTACGTGGCTGGCCAATATGCAATGTGGGCTGCGCAATATACTACATGGGCTGGGCAATATACTACGTGGGCTGCGCAGTATAATACGTGGGCTGCGCAATATACTATATGGGCTGCACAATATACAACGTAGGCTGCGCAATATACTACATGGGCTGGGCAATATACTACATAGGCTGCGCAGTATAATACGTGGGCTGCGCAATATACAAAGTAGGCTGGGCAATATACTGCGTGGGCTGTGCTATATACTACGTGGACTGCGCAATATCCTACATGGGCTGCGCAATATACAAAGTGGGCTGCGCAATATACAACGTGTGCTGTGCAATGTACTGCGTGGGCTGTGCTATACACTACGCATACATATTCTAGAATACCCGATGCGTTAGAATCGGGCAACCATCTAGTAGCTAGATAATGATATATACATATTGGATAGATAATAGAAAGATGATAGATAGATAGATAGATAGATAGATAGATAGATAGATAGATAGATAGATAGATAGATAGATAGATAGATAATAAATAGATTGATAATAGATAGACATATAATAGATAGATGATAGATAGATAATAGATTGATAATAGAGAGATAACAGATAGAGAGATAATAGATAGATAATGGATAGATAGATAGATAGATAGATAGATAGATAGATAGATAGATAAATAGATAGATAATAGATAGATAGATAGATAGATAGATAGATAGATAGATAGATAGATAGATAGATAGATAGTACATCTCTATATATGACAGACAGATCTATAGTTTTACCTTTACTGGGGTGAGGGACCAATCTTCATTTTTCTTGTAGACATTGATGGTGTGAGCTGTGACATCGGCAGCATAGATAAATCTAGAACAAGACACAAAGGTCACAGTAAGGCCGGCGTCACACTAGCGAGTTTTACGGACGTAAGAGCGCATAAAATATGTCCGTAAAACACGCCTAACAAACGTCCCAATTATTCTCTATGCCCCTGCTCCTATCTGCCGTATTTTACTGATCAGTATTATACGGCTTTCTACGGCCGTAGAAAATCGCAGCATGCTGCGTTTGTCACCCTATTGCGCAAAAAAATCGCCAATGAAAGTCTATGGAAGCCAGAAAAATACTGATTTCACACGGACCAGCAGTGTGACTTGCGAGAAACGCCGGCAATTCAGTGCGGTGTACAGTAAAATCACACTGACAGCTTACAATAGAATAGGTAGAATAAATGTGTACACATAGAAAAGGTATATATATGTATATATATATGTCGTTGAGACACACACATATATATATATATATATATAATTTCATAAAGCGCGAGATAGGATTAAAGCCGGTAATTCAATTGCCGGCTTTTCTATCTCCTTCCTAAACCCGACATGATATGAGACCTGGTTTACATACAGTAAACCATCTCATATCACCTTTTTTTTGCATATTCCACACTACTAATGTTAGTAGTGTGTATGTGCAAAATTTGGCCGTTCTAGCTATTAAATTAAAGGGTTAAATCGCAGAAAAAATTGGCGTGGGCTCCCGCACAATTTTGTATGCCAGAGTGGTAAAGCCAGTGACTGAGGGCAGATATTAATAGCCTGGAGAGGGTCCACGGTTATTGGCCCCCCCCCCCCGGCTAAAAACATCTGCCCCCAGCCACCCCAGAAAAGGGCTTTAAAGCTATCTAGCACTGTATAAAGTAATAATATATATACATATATGTGTCTACTGACATATATATATATATATATATATATATATATATATATAGACAGTATATGTTTTTATATTTTTGGGAGCACATGGATCCCTTGTATATCCGTATGTCGGTTTTGCAAGCCTGCGAGAAAATCTCGCAGTACGGATGCCATACGGATTACATACGGATGCCATGCGCAAAATACGCTGAAACACCCTGCCTACGGAGGAGCTACGGACCACTATTTTGGGGACTTTTCAGTGTATTATGGCCGTAATATACGGACCATATTGTCTTACGCCAAGTGTGACGCCGGCCTAACAGTGAAGAATATAGGGGGTAGCAGAGCACTGCCCCCTATTGGTGGGAAACTTGTAATTTTATTGAATCTCAATGTAGGTCAGTGGGATAGGAAGCTAGACTGCGGCGTATTCCAACCTGGGAATGTGGCGAGTATCATCCTCGTAGCCGATGTGTCCACTTACTTTTTGTCATTAGACATGGCGATTCCATTGCCGCTATAGAATCCTGTGACCACTTTCCTGACGTCTCCGGGGCTGTAATACACGACGCCCGTCCATCGCAATCCGACCGCCATTTCCACAGTTTTCAAGGGGATGCTGTTAAAGTAGTAATCAGTGGTGGCGTAGAAGCTCTCGGGCCCAACGGCAACAACATCATTAACACTAAAGAAAGAAAAAAGTAGAAAACCGTTACAGGGGATGGCCAGGATGCTTTTCCAGAAACAGCACCACTCTCATTGAAAGGCCATGTCTGGTATTGCTTGTTGTGTTCCACTGACTTGAAAGAAGAGCCGCAATACCAGACACGGCCTGTGTACAGAAGTGGCGCTGTCTAGGAAAAGAAAAAAAAAATGGTGTTAATCCTGGATATCTCCTTTAACAGCCATATTATTGAAGTGCAGTTGTCAAGTCAGCTCACTTTTCCATAAAATACCAGGAATTGATTTCTGGTCTGCATTTATTTAGGGGTCTGGATTCATTTAACGGGTCTTTATTTGTTCAGGAGTTTTGTGTTAATTTAAGGGGTCTGATTTGGGGTCTGTGTTTGTTAGGCATGTGGATTGGGGTCTGTTTTGATTTTAGGGGTAAGGTTTGGGGTCTGTTTTGATTTTAGGGGTAAGGTTTGGGGTCTGTTTTGATTTTAGGGGTCTGGTTTGGGGTCTGTTTTGATTTTAGGGGTAAGGTTTGGGGTCTGTTTTGATTTTAGGGGTAAGGTTTGGGGTCTGTATTCATTTAACGGGTGTTTATTTGTTTTGTGTTAATTTAAGGGTCTGATTTGGAGTCTGTTAGACATATGGTTTGGGGTCTGTTTTGATTTTAGGGGTCTGGTTTGGGGTCTGTATACATTTTGGGTGTGTGTAAGGAGATCTCACGCACTGCTTGTGATCCAATGTTGAAGGTTCGGGGTGTGAATGGAATAAAGGGGCAGGACACAAAAATGTTGGCGCTTCATATGCCACTTTTCAAAATCTGGATTTTTCTCTCGGATCTCAGCAACGATTATATACATTTTTTCGGAACTGAACGGTCTTTTCAGCTGGTTCTGTACCTGTGAAGAAGTTTATGTCTCACTGTTTTCAGATGGATAAGAGAATTTTCTTCCTTTAAGAATCTAAATATCTCAACAAGGGAGTTTGAATGAGGATGATTCACCACGAAGAGATAAACTGTGCCATCTGGAAGAAGGAAGACAGAGAGAAATCATGATTGAACACCGTGGACTGCGCACAATAATTCATACTGGTGATGTATCTCTATAGCTTTGTGGGATGTCCAAATTGTAGGGTTGCAATTCTCTATGTGGCCACCAGGGGGATGTGAACTCATTATTCAGATCCCTTTGTTGTGAGCTCCCTCTAGTGGTGGCTGCAGGTAGGCAGAATATTATTATTTATAGGGAACAGTTCATATTATGTGTGCAGTCTGATCTGCGGGCGAAGAAGATTGATATACTGTATATGATACTTTTATAGAGAAAATATTCAGTACAACTAGCATTTTATTTATTTCTATCCTTGCTTTGGGAGGTCCTATTAAGTGATTGACTGTGCAATGTGTTAAATGTACCGCCTTATTACTTTATGTGTTAACTTTCAGATTTTTTTCATCCCAAATCACCATGATTTAACGCCAAAAAAAAAAAAAGATTACATTACAAAACCTGATGGAAATCAGGAGGAGGCACTAAGATATCAGATTTTGCAAACAGTTTTTATGAAAGATCTCCTTCCGTTTTGAGTCTACAGCTCCTATGTAGACCAATGTGTCTCCATGGCGACAGACTACAAACGCTGTGTAGTCTGATCCAGTACATGCATCGGGGCCTCATTTCTTTTTTTCCACGCAATGTTGATTGTTGTATCCATGCAGATACATTGGTCCGCATAGGAGCTGCATACACAAAACAATTGATTACTTTTATTAAAGACGATTTGCAAAGTCGATTCAATTTTTGTTTAGAAGCATAGGAGGAACAGTTGTAAAAGTGCACACGCCCTTGAGGCCTATTTGTGTTTTATCTGCACTGGTTTTATTACATGAGGCCATTTCCCCTCGGTTGAACTTCACGTTGGCTGGTGTCCAGCATCAATTGGCCGCCTGCAGATCAGTGACATTGATATGTGTCCTGTGGTATAATAATCGTGAGCCTTGTGTTTAGGCCCAAGATATTCTTAGGTGACCTTGAAAAAGTGTTTACACCGAGCTCCAGTCTGCAGAATACGTCTTCTCTCCTACTTCCCAGGTGCGTGATTATATTTGGAACTTTGAACATAAAACCTCTAAACACCCCTGACATGTCTACTATACATTTCCCATTAAAAAAACAAAAAAAAAACAAACCTATTTTGTAACAATTCTGAAATATGACGATCCTCTGTTATTCCTCCTGGAAATGTGTGACTGATCTGATGATTGGCGCTGTCTGCATGCTCCGGTGATGACGGTGCAGACCCAATTGATAAGGAGACGGCCAATTGTTAATTTATTCATTAATTCCAAGAGGAATAACAGAGGAACAACTTAAAATTGCTCCAGAATTATCCACATTTTTTATTTATTACATATACATTAAATATACTGTACATGACAGGATCATCGTCTTTAATCTGGACAATCTGTGCTACTGTAGATTAAATCTTTGCTGGTCAGTGGCTGTGACAGAGAGAATTAAAGGGGTTGTGTGGTTTGGTCAATCTTTTCTGATCACAGAATATCCAAAATCCAAATATCATAAGCAAGGAGTGTTCAGTTTCCCTGCAGCACCTCCACAGGAGAAATGAGGTATTACAAGGCGGTCATTGAAATGATTCAGCTATTCATGGGTCCTCCAGAGCAAGAGATGATTTTTGTAGCTGTTCTCGGCTTTTTCCAATTGATGAGAGATTAGTTGGACTAAATTAAGCCAAGGAGCCAGCCCCCTTCATGCTTCATTTAAGCATATACAATTTCATTTTTTTGTTTTTAACAAGACAACCCTTTTAATTAGTTTAGGTAATTACTAAGATTTCATTCTGGGTGTTATATTAGTGACCACAGAGCAGGACAAGGATTGGTAATTCTGGTTACAAGTAAGCTGAGCAGCAGCACTCAATGTCAGGCAGCAGCCACAAAAGCAAACAAGATTTTAGGGTGTATAAAAAATATAAAATCCTGTGATCCTAACATAATATTACCTCTCTAGAATTATATTATCACCTCTCCTCAAATATATTATTACACCTCTATAAATCACTTGTGGACCGGAGTCTTTTTTTTCAACCCAAGTAACTATAGTCGCCAACAGTCCCAATTTTCCAGATACAGTCCTGGCAAATTTGGGGCTGTTCCAAGAAAAAAAAGAGGTAGGATTTAAATAAATCCTGCCCATAAGTGAGTGGATTCTTTTAGGAGGTTTCCTGGGTGTGTACGGATGGGGTTGGTTTTAGACATCCCAATGATAAGCATGGGGTCTTTGGGAAAGTTGTGGATGCATGGGGCTGTCCCCATATATTATACTAGCTATTGAACCCGTTCTACGCCCGGGTGGCGAGCATTTATATTGGTATATGGTCTCCATCCTGGTATGTGCTGCTCCCATCCTGCGTCCCCATCCTGCCATGTGCTGCACCCATCCTGCGTCCCCATCCTGGTATGTGCTGCACCCATCCTGCGCCCCCATCCTGTCATGTGTTGCACCATCCTGCGCCCCCGTTCTGTCATGTGCTGCACTATTCTGTCATGGGCTGCTCCCATCCTGCGCCCCCGTTCTGTCATGTGCTGCTCCCATCCATATGCCCCTTACACTGCTCCATAAAGGTTTATGGCCCCCATAAGATGCTCCATAGTATATGCCCCCGTACACTGCTCCATTATGGTTGATGGCCCCCATAAGATGCTCCATAGTGTATGCCCCGTACAGTGCTCCATAAAGGTTTATGGCCCCCATAAGATGCTCCATAGTGTATGCCCCCGTACACTGCTCCATTATGGTTTATGGCCCCCATAAGATGCTCCATAGTGTATGCCCCTGTACACTGCTCCATTATGGTTTATGGCCCCCATAAGATGCTCCATAGTGTATGCCCCGTACACTGCTCCATTATGGTTTATGGCCCCCATAAGATGCTCCATAGTGTATGCCCCCGTACACTGCTCCATTATGGTTTATAGCCCCCATAAGATGCTCCATAGTGTATGCCCCCATACACTGCTCCATTATGGTTTATGGCCCCATAAGATGCTCCAGTGTGTATGACCCCGTATGCTGCAGCAATTTATAAAAAAAAAAAAAACCATACTCATCTATTGTCGCTGGGCGCCAAGTGCTGGGGGGCTGGGCAGGCGGGGACACGAGCGCGCAGTGGGGGTCAGGTGCCGGTATCGCCGCTAGCTCAGGCCCCCCAGCACTTGCTATATTCACCTGTCCCCCGTTCCAGCGCTGTGTCCGCTCCGTGTTCCGGCCCCTCTGGCTGTGACTGTTCAGTCAGAGGGCGGCGCCGGCACGCATTAAGCGCGTCATCGCGCCCTCTGAACTGTGAACGTCACAGCAGAGGACCGGGACACGGAGCGGACACAGCGCTGGAACGGGGGACAGGTGAATATAATACTCACCCTCCTGGCGCGTCCACGGTCCCTGCCTCTCCGGTGGAGATCGCGGTGTGCGTTCAGTGTTTACGCATACCGCGATCTCCTGGGAGCGTCACTTTGTGGGGTCCAGACTGCGCCGGCGCTTGCGCTTGCGCAGTCTATAAAGGCTTTGGACAGAGTGACGATCCCAGCCAGGGCCGGCATCAGCACCCGGCACAGCGGGCAAATGCCGGGGCCCTGGGGAGAGGGGGGGGCCCACTCATGCTGTCATAGATACAGCTGGGAGAGCAGAGCAGGAGATAAGTGCTCTCTCCGCCCACAAAGTCACTGCTGGCTGCGTTCTCTTAACCCCTATGTGCCAGCTCTGACACAAGCATCTTCTCACTCAGTCAGTGCAGCCAGGCAGGCACACATAGGGGTTAACAGAAGGCAGCCAGTGTGACATTGTGGGCGGAGAGAGCATGTTCTCTGCTCTCCCCCCTGGGTGGCTGCAGACAGTGCTGAAGTTTATCAGGCAGATTCCTAGGAGCTCTGTCCTACTAGTGCCTGAGTGACTGCAAAGGTATCCAGCAGTGGTTGCAGTTGTGGCTCAGTCTGCTGCTGTCTCCGCTGCCTAAAAATGTGGGTGATGTCTGGAGGAGCAGCTGGTGGGGTGCAGCCTGTAGCCGCCCAGCTCACCCAGAATACATGCATGCTACACCAAACCTGCACCAGTGGGGTAGGAAGAAGCTTAACCCCTTCCCATCTGTATGAAGGTTATTGCTGAACCTTAAAGATAACAATCCGACCTGCATAAATGGGGTTAACCAGATGCCAGGAGGAAGGGGAGCTGCTGCCATGGATAATACTGAGCTGTGGGCTGTATGTTGGGGCCCCGTGGCCCCAGGCTGGTGACTGGAGGGATTCTGCCCAGTGCTGGCATGTGGGTGATTTCTGCTCCAGAGTCTCAGCTTCTCTCCTCCACATCACACTGTGCAGTCACAGCAACATTGGTTGTGTCTGTCCAGGTCCCAGCAGCTGCCACTGCTCCCACCAAGGACATGGCATCACTTAACCCTTCCCCTGCAGCCACCGGCAACAAATCCACATTATTCCTTGATTAAATCAGGTTCCAACCCAATAGAGGAGCAGACATTTCCTGCTGCCATTAGGGTCCGGGAGGGGGTGACATTGGCTGCCCTGCTACTCTGTAGTGGGGGGTGACAAGTGTAACATGGGGTAACGATGACAGAGAAATGCACAGGATAATAGTGAGAGCGACAGAGGGCAGTGTATGGTATGGAGCAGTCAGGGGGTGGGCTGCAGGATCCCCCCATACTGTACATGACTGCTCGGGACGGAGGCGTTTAATGAGCTTCTAATGACAGGGCACTAATTGGGTCATTAGGGTTTGTGGAAAGGATTCAGCATCAGGTCCCTCATTAATGCCCGAGCCGCCTGTTACTTTGTAGCACAGATCTGTTGGGGCCGCAAAACCAAACAACGTTGTTTATGTAGAAAAGTCTTTGTTTCATAGAAAAACTCAAAACAGAAAAGCACCTCTCCTGTATATATACACTGCACAGCACCTTTCCTCCTGTATACATACACTGCACAGCACCTTTCCTCCTGTATATATACACTGCAGAATTTACAATAGCTGTCACTCATGTAAGAAGTGAAATCTGGCATTGTACTATACATTTCTCTGCCGTATCTGTGCATCATAAATCGGGGTATGTGTTAAAGGGGGGGGGCCCACTGAGACTCTTTCGCCCGGGGCCCTCGAAAACCTGGAGCCGGCCCTGCTCCCAGCGTTATATTATAGATTGTTGATGACTCCCACCTAAGTAGGTGATATCTAAAGAGGTTTATGCAAAACTTGTGCAAATTAAATGTGTAGCACGAGTCCCTTTAAATATGAGAGCTGCAATCTGATTGGTTATTATCCAGTAGTGCTGATAAATTCCCGCCCATGAGGATTCTGTCAGGAAGGAATCAGTCCTGGACATCTTACCCTTTTCATCAATGTACAGGCCCATCCCATGAGGGTTAAAGGAATCTGTGTCGAAGCCTTCACTGATGCGCAGAGGTGTTGGACTGAGGCCGCCATCCTTCAGGTCTAAGAGGAGGATTTGTCCAGGTTCATCGGGAGCAAAGCTCGTCAGGAAAGGAAACTTCAGACCCTAAAAAATGTGCAGCAATTTTTTTTTTATATAGCAGCCATCTCCCACTTCGAATATGGTGACTTTAAAGGGGTTGTCCTATTTTGAACTTTATTATCCTTATTTGAACTTAAAGGGTTTGGTCACTACTTTTTTTTTTATTGATGGCCAACCCTAACCACAGGCCATCAATATATCAATTTTGGTCGGTAGGACACCCTACACCCCCGCTGATCAGCTGTTAATGGTGGAAGTTTTCCTATGCTGCCGGAACACAGCAGCTCCATCATTTCCATAGTGTCTGCGGCCCGGGATGGCAGATCTACCCCCCTATAATAGGGTGTCTCACCCCCACCGATCATATATTAATGGCCTATTATATGGATAGTCCATCAATAAAAAAGTAGTGGCCAAACCCTTTAATCCTGCTCTCTGTGGATACAATTGTATCAGTGCTGATAATGCTCTGTGGAATCCAGACTGATACATTGTAGCAAATGAGCAGAGAGGTTTGTGATGTGTTTAGCTCACAGAGCATTGTCTGCACTGGACTACTGCATGGGCTGAAGGACGACCTCTTCATGGGAACAAGAATGCTACGTATGGATGTGTAGAACTGTGTGTTACTTTGTAACGTCTTATTTTGCTTGTACAAGTTCCCTCCGAGTTATAAAATGCTGCGGAATTAAAATTATTATTATAATTAGGATTATTATTATTACAAAGACCTTGAAAATGACGAGGAGCTGGAGTATAAAGTCTATTGGAAAGTTGTAGAACGTTTCATTCATCCAGAAGTAAAACCTTTATAACGATGATGGGGCATGATTTTCTTTCAGTAAAAAGGATGAAAGGTCACAGTCATAGATAAGATGGATGTAAAAGGTCTCTACAGTCTGTAAGTCTTATCAGTACGAGTCTTCCGGAATATATACTAAAGTCCACGAAACCCTAAAAATACTTCTGCACCTGTCACTGACTGCGCACCCGGAGCGGGGGAGGGGGGTGTTGTTTGAAAATATAAGAAAATGACATAATCTATGAGAGATATAGAACTTATTCAGTGGTCGCCAATCCCGTACACAGGATATTACTTTTCCATACGTACTCATGCACCTCCCAATATTTCACTCCCTATATGAAAAATATTGTTTTATAGGTTAGAAATAGATTGCTACAAGCTGATGTACATTTTCTTCCTATTGATATAGTTTTTCTACTTGCTGATGTAATTTTCTACTTGCTGGTTTCATCCCTCTACTTACTGACATTATACAGTACCTCTAATTGCTAATCACATTGCTCTACTTGCTGGCATCTTTTTTTTTACCTTACTGATGTCATCCCTTTACTTGCTGATGTCATCCCTTTACTTGCTGATGTCATTCCTCTATTTTCCCAGATCATTTTTTACTTGCTGATATCATTCTTTTATTTTCCTGTCATTTTCTACTTGCTGATGTCATCTCTTTACTTGCTGATGCCATTCTTCTATTTTCCTACATCATTTTCCACTTCCTGATGTCATCCCTTTACTTTCTGATGTCAATACTCTACTTTCCTGTCATTCCTCTATTTTCCTATGTCATTTTCTACTTGCTGGTGTCATCCCTTTACTTGCTTATGTTATTCTCCTATTTTCCTACATCATTTTCCACTTCCTGATGTCATCACTTTACTTGCTGACATCATTCCTCTATTTTCCTACATCATTTTATACTTGCTGATGTCATCCCTTTATTGCCGATGTCATTCTCCTATTTTCCTACACCATTTTCTACTCGCTGATGTCAACGCTCTACTTTCTGATATAATTCCTCTTCTTGCAGAGGCTATTTTCTATTCTTTAATGTCATCACTCTATTTTCTGATCTCATTGCCCTTCTCACCGGCACCACTTTTCTACTTGCCGATGTCATTTTTCTACATCAATCTCTGTGACATATTTCAAGAAATAGCGAATACTCACAGTACTTATAAAGGCCAAACCATTAGGAAGGATTTCAATATCTTCAGAACCGACCTCTGCAAAGGAAAACAACATGAGGTTATGAGAGATTCTTTATTACAGAGCAGCATTCACAATTCTACAAGCTTCAGATTTAAAAATCTCTAAGCAATATGTAATGCCCGAGTTGGGTTATATAGACGTGTACCGATTACTCCTGATGGATTTGCTTAGCTTACACGTCATTAAAGTGTTGTCTAATTCTTTTTATAAGTTTAAACCATGGTTCTAAAATAAAGAAAACACTCATCTCCCGTACCCCACCAAGACCCTACACCGCTGCCCATGTCCTTGGCTGGTCTCAAGGCTTTCTCTACCGGTAGCGGACATCAGATGACCACTACAGCCAATCAACAGGTACTGATTGGCTGCATTGGTCATGTTCCATCAGACAGACTGACTGCAGCGGTCATCTAAGTGGTCATATGGATGAGTATATGTTTCTTTTTGTTGTTAAGTCCACTGTTGTGAATTCTGTGGCAGAGCTCCCTCCTGTGGTCACAAGTGGTACTTCGGCTGATTCTCTCTGTGAGCTTCTGTTGGTGGAGGGAAGTGGTACTGCGGCTTCTGAGTTTCCTCCCTCAGGTGATCTGGTGAGGTCGTTAGGTGCTTCTCTACTTAACTCCACCTAATGCTTTGATCCTGGCTTCCTGTCAATGTTCCAGTGTTGGACTTGCTTTTCCCTGGATCATTCCTGTGGCCTGCTGCTCTGCATAGCTAAGTTCTACTTTGCTATTTGTTTGCTATTTTTTCTGTCCAGCTTGTCTAATTTGTTGCTGGAAGCTCTGGGACGCAAAGGGTGTACCTCCGTGCCGTTAGTTCGGTACGGAGGGTCTTTTTGCCCCCTTTGCGTGGTTTTCTTTAGGGTTTTGTGTAGACCGCAAAGTTGCCTTTTCTATCCTCGCTCTGTTAAGAAAGTCGGGCCTCACTTTGCTGAATCTATTTCATCTCTACGTTTGTCTTTTCATCTTAACTCACAGTCATTATGTGTGGGGGGCTGCCTTTTCCTTTGGGGTATTTCTCTGAGGCAAGGTAGGCTTATTTTCTATCTTCAGGCTAGTTAGTTTCTCAGGCTGCGCCGAGTTGCATAGGCAGAGTTAGGCGCAATCCACGGCTGCCTCTAGTGTTGTTTGGAGAGGATTAGGGATTGTGGTCTGCAGAGTTCCCACGTCTCAGAGCTCGTTCTATGATTTTGGGTTATTGTCAGATCACTGTATGTGCTCTGACCGCTATGTCCATTGCGGTACTGAATTGCCTTTCATAACAGTACAGGAAGCCAAAAGTACTAATGATTCTCAATAGAGGGAAAGGAGAAGTTCTGAGACCATTTTTTTTTCTTTGCACTGTGTTTTGCCTTTTTTTCCCCTAGACATTTGGGTGGTTCAGTACACAGGTGTAGCGATGGACATTAGAAGTCTGTCTTCATTTGTGGATCAGCTCTCGGCAAGAGTACAAAAGATTCAAGACACTATTGATCAGAAATCTATGTTAGAACCAAGAATTCCTATTCCTGATTTGTTTTTTGGAGATAGAACTAAGTTTCTGAGTTTCAAAAATAATTGTAAATTATTTCTGGCCTTGAAACCTCGCTCCTCTGGTGATCCAGTTCAACAGGTTTTGATTGTTATTTCTTTTTTGCGCGGCGACCCTCAGGACTGGGCATTTTCTCTTGCGTCAGGAGATCCTGCATTGAGTAATATCGATGCGTTTTTCCTGGCGCTCGGATTGCTGTACGATGAACCTAATTCAGTGGATCAGGCAGAGAAAAATTTGCTGGCTCTTTGTCAGGGTCAAGATGAGATAGAGGTATATTGTCAGAAATTTAGAAAGTGGTCCGTGCTCACTCAATGGAATGAATCTGCGCTGGCAGCTATGTTCAGAAAGGGTCTCTCTGAAGCCCTTAAGGATGTCATGGTGGGATTTCCTATGCCTGCTGGTTTGAATGAGTCTATGTCTTTGGCCATTCAGATCGGTCGACGCTTGCGTGAGCGTCAATCTGTGCACCATTTGGCGGTATTACCTAAGCTTAAACCTGAGCCTATGCAGTGCGATAGGACTTTGACCAGAGTTGAACGGCAAGAACACAGACGTCTGAATGGGCTGTGTTTCTACTGTGGTGATTCCACTCATGCTATCTCTGATTGTCCTAAGCGCACTAAGCGGTTCGCTAGGTCTGCCACCATTGGTACGGTACAGTCAAAATTTCTTCTGTCCGTTACCTTGATCTGTTCTTTGTCATCGTATTCTGTCATGGCATTTGTGGATTCAGGCGCTGCCCTGAATTTGATGGACTTGGAGTATGCTAAGCGTTGTGGGTTTCTCTTGGAGCCCTTGCGGTGTCCTATTCCATTGAGAGGAATTGATGCCACGCCTTTGGCCAAGAATAAGCCTCAATACTGGACCCAGCTGACCATGTGCATGGCTCCTGCACATCAGGAGGTTATTCGCTTTCTGGTGTTGCATAATCTGCATGATGTGGTCGTGTTGGGGTTGCCATGGCTACAAGCCCACAATCCAGTATTAGATTGGAAATCCATGTCGGTGTCCAGCTGGGGTTGTCAGGGGGTACATGGTGATGTTCCATTTCTGTCAATTTCGTCATCCACCCCTTCTGAGGTTCCAGAGTTCTTGTCTGATTACCGGGATGTATTTGATGAGCCCAAGTCCGATGCCCTACCTCCGCATAGGGATTGTGATTGTGCTATCAATTTGATTACTGGTAGTAAATTCCCAAAAGGTCGACTGTTTAATTTATCCGTGCCTGAGCACGCCGCTATGCGCAGTTATGTGAAGGAATCCCTGGAGAAGGGGCATATTCGCCCGTCATCGTCACCATTAGGAGCAGGGTTCTTTTTTGTAGCCAAGAAGGATGGTTCGCTGAGACCTTGTATAGATTACCGCCTTCTAAATAAGATCACGGTTAAATTTCAGTACCCCTTGCCATTGTTATCTGATTTGTTTGCTCGGATTAAGGGGGCTAGTTGGTTCACCAAGATAGATCTTCGTGGTGCATATAATCTGGTGCGAATCAGGCGAGGAGATGAATGGAAAACTGCATTTAATACGCCCGAGGGTCATTTTGAGTATCTAGTGATGCCATTCGGACTTGCCAATGCTCCATCAGTGTTTCAGTCCTTTATGCATGACATCTTCCGAGAGTACCTGGATAAATTCCTGATTGTGTACTTGGATGACATTTTGGTCTTCTCGGATGATTGGGAGTCTCATGTGAAGCAGGTCAGAACGGTTTTTCAGGTCCTGCGTGCTAATTCTTTGTTTGTGAAGGGATCAAAGTGTCTCTTTGGTGTGCAGAAGGTTTCATTTTTGGGGTTCATCTTTTCCCCTTCTACTATCGAGATGGATCCTGTTAAGGTCCAAGCCATCCATGATTGGACTCAGCCGACATCTCTGAAAAGTCTGCAAAAGTTCCTGGGCTTTGCTAATTTTTATCGTCGCTTCATCTGCAATTTTTCTAGTATTGCCAAACCATTGACCGATTTGACCAAGAAGGGTGCTGATTTGGTCAATTGGTCTTCTGCTGCTGTGGAAGCTTTTCAAGAGTTGAAGCGTCGTTTTTCTTCTGCCCCTGTGTTGTGTCAACCAGATGTTTCTCTTCCGTTCCAGGTCGAGGTTGATGCTTCTGAGATTGGAGCAGGGGCTGTTTTGTCGCAGAGAGGTTCTGATTGCTCAGTGATGAAACCATGCGCTTTTTTTTCCAGGAAGTTTTCGCCTGCTGAGCGAAATTATGATGTGGGCAACCGAGAGTTGCTGGCCATGAAGTGGGCATTCGAGGAGTGGCGTCATTGGCTTGAAGGAGCTAAGCATCGCGTGGTGGTATTGACTGATCATAAGAACTTGACTTATCTTGAGTCTGCTAAGCGGTTGAATCCTAGACAGGCTCGTTGGTCGCTGTTTTTTGCCCGTTTTGACTTTGTGATTTCGTACCTTCCGGGCTCTAAAAATGTGAAGGCGGATGCTCTGTCTAGGAGTTTTGTGCCCGACTCTCCGGGTTTGTCTGAGCCGGCGGGTATCCTCAAGGAAGGAGTAATTGTGTCTGACATCTCCCCTGATTTGCGGCGGGTGCTGCAAAAATTTCAGGCTAATAAACCTGATCGTTGTCCAGCGAAGAGACTGTTTGTCCCTGATAGGTGGACCAATAAAGTTATCTCTGAGCTTCATTGTTCGGTGTTGGCTGGTCATCCTGGAATCTTTGGTACCAGAGAGTTAGTGGCTAGATCCTTTTGGTGGCCGTCTCTGTCGCGGGATGTGCGTGCTTTTGTGCAGTCCTGTGGGATTTGTGCTCGGGCTAAGCCCTGCTGTTCTCGTGCCAGTGGGTTGCTTTTGCCCTTGCCGGTCCCGAAGAGGCCTTGGACACATATCTCTATGGATTTTATTTCTGATCTTCCCGTTTCTCAAAAGATGTCAGTCATTTGGGTGGTCTGTGATAGCTTTTCTAAGATGGTCCATCTGGTACCCTTGTCTAAATTGCCTTCCTCCTCTGATTTGGTGCCATTGTTCTTCCAGCATGTGGTTCGTTTGCATGGCATTCCAGAGAATATCGTTTCTGACAGAGGTTCCCAGTTTGTTTCAGGGTTTTGGCGAGCCTTTTGTGGTAGGATGGGCATTGACTTGTCTTTTTCCTCGGCTTTCCATCCTCAGACTAATGGCCAGACCGAACGAACCAATCAGACCTTGGAAACATATCTGAGATGCTTTGTTTCTGCCGATCAGGATGACTGGGTGTCCTTTTTGCCTTTGGCTGAGTTCGCCCTTAATAATCGGGCCAGCTCGGCTACCTTGGTTTCGCCATTTTTCTGCAATTCTGGGTTCCATCCTCGTTTCTCTTCAGGACAGGTTGAGTCTTCGGACTGTCCTGGTGTGGATACTGTGGTGGACAGGTTGCAGCAGATTTGGACTCATGTAGTGGACAATTTGACCTTGTCCCAGGAGAAGGCTCAACGTTTCGCTAATCGCAGACGCCGTGTGGGTCCCCGACTTCGTATTGGGGATCTGGTTTGGTTATCTTCTCGTCATATTCCTATGAAGGTTTCCTCTCCTAAGTTTAAACCTCGTTTCATTGGTCCGTATAGGATTTCTGAGGTTCTTAATCCTGTGTCTTTTCGTCTGACCCTTCCAGATTCTTTTTCCATACATAACGTATTCCATAGGTCATTGTTGCGGAGATATGTGGCACCTATGGTTCCATCTGTTGATCCTCCTGCCCCGGTTTTGGTGGAGGGGGAATTGGAGTATATTGTGGAGAAGATTTTGGATTCTCGTGTTTCTAGACGGAAACTCCAGTATCTGGTTAAATGGAAGGGTTATGCTCAGGAAGATAATTCATGGGTT
The DNA here is from genome assembly GCF_032444005.1 of Ranitomeya imitator. Classification (NCBI taxonomy): domain Eukaryota; kingdom Metazoa; phylum Chordata; class Amphibia; order Anura; family Dendrobatidae; genus Ranitomeya; species Ranitomeya imitator. The sequence continues at coordinate 29,264,081 of NC_091287.1, read as the reverse complement.
TTTGGCTCTGATGTCCATGCTCCCGATCTTGTTCGTGCCTTTCATGTGGCTCATCCTGGTCGGCCTGGGGGCTCTGGTGAGGGTTCGGTGACCCCTCCTCAAGGGGGGGTACTGTTGTGAATTCTGTGGCAGAGCTCCCTCCTGTGGTCACAAGTGGTACTTCGGCTGATTCTCTCTGTGAGCTTCTGTTGGTGGAGGGAAGTGGTACTGCGGCTTCTGAGTTTCCTCCCTCAGGTGATCTGGTGAGGTCGTTAGGTGCTTCTCTACTTAACTCCACCTAATGCTTTGATCCTGGCTTCCTGTCAATGTTCCAGTGTTGGACTTGCTTTTCCCTGGATCATTCCTGTGGCCTGCTGCTCTGCATAGCTAAGTTCTACTTTGCTATTTGTTTGCTATTTATTCTGTCCAGCTTGTCTAATTTGTTGCTGGAAGCTCTGGGACGCAAAGGGTGTACCTCCGTGCCGTTAGTTCGGTACGGAGGGTCTTTTTGCCCCCTTTGCGTGGTTTTCTTTAGGGTTTTGTGTAGACCGCAAAGTTGCCTTTTCTATCCTCTCTCTGTTAAGAAAGTCGGGCCTCACTTTGCTGAATCTATTTCATCTCTACGTTTGTCTTTTCATCTTAACTCACAGTCATTATGTGTGGGGGGCTGCCTTTTCCTTTGGGGTATTTCTCTGAGGCAAGGTAGGCTTATTTTCTATCTTCAGGATAGTTAGTTTCTCAGGCTGTGCCGAGTTGCATAGGCAGAGTTAGGCGCAATCCACGGCTGCCTCTAGTGTTGTTTGGAGAGGATTAGGGATTGCGGTCTGCAGAGTTCCCACGTCTCAGAGCTCGTTCTATGATTTTGGGTTATTGTCAGATCACTGTATGTGCTCTGACCGCATGTCCATTGTGGTACTGAATTGCCTTTCATAACAGTCCACCATTGGTCCATATTTATTTGATAGGCCGCCATAACAATGAAGGGGCTCTGAGGCTCCTTAAAATGCTGAGCAGCTCACCCTAAGTCTAGGTCATAATGGGTGGTCGCCTTCCCCAATAGGGCACATAAAAAGGGGTCAGTGAAAATCTATCCATGGTCCAGTTACTCAATGTTGGCCATGGTATTGAATCCAGACCCAAGGGCCGGGTATCAGGAATAAGGTTCTTATCATAGCCTGAACCACAATCATAGTAACATAGTAACATAATTAGTAAGGCCGAAAAAATACATTTGTCCATCCAGTTCAGCCTATATTCCATCATAATAAATCCCCAGATCTACGTCCTTCTACAGAACCTAATAATTGTATGATACAATATTGTTCTGCTCCAGGAAGACATCCAGGCCTCTCTTGAACCCCTCGACTTAGTTTGCCATCTCCACCTCCTCAGGCAAGCAATTCCAGATTCTCACTGCCCTAACAGTAAAGAATCCTCTTCTATGTTGGTGGAAAAACCTTCTCTCCTCCAGACACAAAGAATGCCCCCTTGTGCCCGTCACCTTCCTTGGTATAAACAGATCCTCAGCGAGATATTTGTATTGTCCCCTTATATACTTATACATAGTTATTAGATCGCCCTTCAGTCGTCTTTTTTCTAGAGTAAATAATCCTAATTTCGCTAATCTATCTGGGTATTGTAGATCTTCCATCCCCTTTATTAATTTTGTTGCCCTCCTTTGTACTCTCTCTAGTTCCATTATATCCTTCCTGAGCACCGGTGCCCAAAACTGGACACAGTACTCCATGTGCGGTCTAACTAGGGATTTGTACAGAGGCAGTATAATGCTCTCATCATGTGTATCCAGACCTCTTTTAGGCTACGTTCACATTAGCGTTGCGCCGCCGTGCGTCGGCGACGCAACGCGTGACGCACGCTAAAACGCGTGCGTCGTTTTCCGACGAAAATCGGACGCACAGAAAATGCTACATGTAGCGTTTTCTTGCGTCCGACGCTAGCGTCGGAAACGACGCACGTGGCGAAAAACGCCACCAAAACGACGCACGCGTCCCCTATGTTAAACATAGGGGCGCGTCGCCGCTGCGTCGCCGCTGCGTCGCCGGCGCAACAGCGACGCACATTGGCGGAACGCCAATGTGAACGTAGCCTAAATGCATCATGGTTTCTGAACATTGTGCTGAGGTTCCATACTGTGACATCCATGGATCATGGGACACCCCGTGCTGGAACCACAAGAGCCACTGATTTCGGAGATGGATTTATAAGGTCCAGATCCTTTATTTGTAAGATTTATATGTTTTAGGTTTCATTACAAGATGTCATGCAGATAACATGCAATGTAAAAACCCACCTATCCCTTTCAGGAGTTGACAGTTTGGGAGGTCTACCGGCTCCACTTCATTGAAGATTTTGGTTCTATGGCTACAAAAAAAAAATAATAATAAGTCATAAAATCTCATATGGGATATAGAAAAAAAAACAATATATTCATAAATAATAGAGTGTGTTTTGATTGCCATGGGAAAAATGGAAATCCCTGCATGTGTTGTCGCTTTTGAACAGCCACGAAACCTGAAGCCGCGGAGACTCAAACACATTTTTCGCGTGGCCGAACTCACTCTGTTAGCACCCGAGCATGCTCAGATAACGCCTGATCCGAGCACGCTCACTCATCACTAGCAGAGGAAGCTTAGAAAAGGGAGTAGGTCTAAATTAAGCTACCGCCTGTTGATTTCCAGGATTGATATGGTTGAATATGCCATGCTAGCTATGTGTCATCACTTTAAAAGATGTGAATACCACTTTAAGTCTTGTATAATCTAAAAAAAAGGGCTACTTCCATATTATAGATTTATAGTAAAGAGCTGCTGCTGTGTTCGGTTTATTACGCTATAGTTGTATGTGTAACGTTATAAGCATACAAAACACAATAAGGAAGGATGAAAAACTGCTACTAGTGAGCACTCAATGCCAGTCAGCTTCATGGAAAGCTACGTAAATATTATCTTGCAGAAGAAAGGAAATGGCCTCAGAAGAAGGAGATACTACTTTATCAAATACAGGTGAAATCACATTTTAGGACGTCCTGCGTGTTTGCCCTTTAATTGTAAGCAGCGCTGCATTAATTGCCATTCTCCACTGATTTTTGCTTACCTAATAGTAGAGACCTTTACCCCAGATCCGCATGGCCTTGGATAATGCTTTGTGCAGACATTTGTACAGATTTCACAACGTATTGTCATATTCCAATATTGTATGATGATGACCTGTGAGGGGTCCTGAACTTGGGCGGCTCATTGCCAAAAAGTAAGTTAAAATGAAATGAGGGCACAAATACAGACTGACAAGTAGCAGAGCGGTAATATTCATAGAAATAAGTTCCAAAGACGGAATAAGAAGAATTGTCCAGGAAGCTGGAAGTAAACTAAACACCATGATGAGAAATTTTGGAGGGCTAAAGGTTTGCTTAGGCTTTTGTCATAGTTGTATATGGAAGATTGTACATTTTGGGGAAAATCTACTCTATACACACATGCCATTTTATACTTTGAATGAATCTCTAATGAAAGAGTACAAAACGGAGAAAGATTTGATAATAAACTAAAATAATAGTGCACAATGTCAGTCTGCTGTATTGAAAGCCAACTCAATATTGTCGTGTTTTAAAAGTTTTAGAACAGACTTGGTTGCAAAATAAATAAAAATGTACTGGAACATCATAGGAATTACTATTTCCCCTAAGAAAAAGCTGTTGGGCAATATACACATTATATACAGTATATAAAGACAACAAAAAGTGTTTTCACATCTTAAAGCATATTCACAAGATAGGTAAAAAAAAAAAAGTCCCACCTCTAGGGCTTATGTCTGGAAGCAAGGTCCCCACAGTGTAGGACTGGGGAGGCAAGGGCACACTAGTGACATTAACTCTACGGGGCCCATTATTAAGCTACATGCAAATATTACACTGCCATCACTCGCAAATTTCCTTCTGCTTCTATACACTCCCTGACAGAAGTTATGTCGCTTATCCATGTTATGTAAATAAAAGCTTATAACCTGACGTTAAATTCATCCATTGGTTGTATAAATTATTCTTTTGAAAGCTGAAACCCTCCGAAATGTGGTTTAGGTTAAGAAAATAAATTGACTTAACCTAAACCACATTTCGGAGGGTTTCAGCTTTCAAAAGAATAATTTATACAACCAATGGATGAATTTAACGTCAAGTTATAAGCTTTTATTTACATAACATGGATAAGCGACATAACTTCTGTCAGGGAGTGTATATTAGAATCCTAGGGAGATTGTTGGGTGAATGAGGAGACGCTCCTTTTTTCTGTACACAGAGAATCAAATATATTGGGCAAACTGCTGCTCATGTTGGGGGTAAGTGACTGCATAGGGGCCCACCGGGGGATTCACCTGTCACCCCGTGGGCCAGTCCAGACCTGGAGTCCGACATTATCAATGGCTGCGCTTGCTCGTCTCCCTTCATTCAATTCTGTAGGAACACATCTGAGCAAACATACAAGACCCAGAATTTCTTGACGAGTGTCGTGCACAGATCAGACATTGTGAAGAAGATGCAATTACAACAATACTGATTAACAATTAACTGAACGCTAATCCAAGATATTGTCGGCAAGTCGAGGTCTGCAACAAAAATGCCAGGAAGTTAGAAGAGCTAAAAGTAGTGAAGAAAAGGAAGACAAGTCACTTACCAAAAATTCAGGATCCTTTCCCCCAGGAGAGCGAGGACTGCCCCAACAAGGGTGATTTTTAAGAGTTTCCCCATGTCTGCACTGCTGTCCTTGGTTTCTTAGCTGAATTTTATGATGTAAGAGCCAGAGATCCGGGGGATGATATCTGATCGCAGCCGCACAACCACTGAGTGCTAGAACTTGTATTACCTGCCTTTTATTTGTAAACCTGTCACATCAGCACTTTTCAGACCCTGCCAAGTTATATTTTTATTGATTTATTGTTGCAGGTTGTAGTTTCATTGGTGACATATTAGTAGTTGCTATTGATAATTATACTTATTGCATAGTTATTATTTTTTACAATAGAGGAGCACTATTTTTTCCCACTTCATAAATGAAAGAATTCTGAAATCTGCAGTCACCACTAGAAGAATGTTGTGAATTCTGCTCTTGGGCTCCCTCCGGTGGTTATGAGTGGTAGTGCTGCTGTCTTTGGATCGCAGCATTTATCAGGTGTGTCCACTTATTGCAATTTGGACTGGGCTATATCTTGCTTGATCCTTTAGTCAGTGCCAGTTGTCCATTGTTTTTGGAGGATTCACATCCCTACCTGGTCTCTCCTGTTTTGCTGTTCTTTTCAACAAAGATAAGTTCTGGCTTTGTTTTTGCTGTCCACATGCTGTGGGCCTTATAGTTCAGTGCATTTTCATGTTTTGTCTTGTCCAGCTTTGTCTGTGTAGGGATTTTTTGCAGCCAAGCAGTATCTCTGGAGATGCAGATATACCCTCCATGTCTTTAGTCAGATGTGGAGATTTGTATTTTCTGTGGTGGATATTTTCTAGTGTTTTTATACTGACCGCATAGTACTCTGTCCTATTCTTTTTTTTTTTAGCTAGAAAGGCCTCCTTTGCTAAATCCTGATTTCAGTCTGCGTATGTCATTTCCCTCTCCTCTCACAGTCAATATTTGTGGGGGGCTGTCTATCCTTTGGGGATTTTCTCTGAGGCAAGATAGTCTTCCCGTTTCTATCTTTAGGGGAAGTTAGTTCTTAGGCTGCGTCGAGGTGTCTAGGGAGTGTTAGGTACATCCCACGGCTACTTCTAGTTGCGTTGCTAAGTTCAGGGTCTGCGGTCAGTACAGGTACCACCTTCTCCAGAGTACGTCTCATGCTGCTCCTAGGCCACCAGATCATAACAGAGGAAGCTAAGGAATCACACAAATAGTATTCAACTTAAAGGGACTGTCTAAAAATCAGAACTGTCTTTCCTGAAAGCTGGAGAACTCCAAGTGATCACAATAATGGGGTCTCCAAGTTCCCTGGTCATTCTCTATGACAAAGAAGTCGTGTATGCGCTCTGCTGCTATGTTCGTTGTAGAATAGATGGAGATAGCAGAATATAGGATCTCTTTCTGTGAGTCCTATAAAGAGCAATTGAAGTAGAAGTGCACACATGAGCAATCTGCTTCCTTCTCTTCCAGTCCCATAGAGAATGAATAGAACATTAGGGCGCATGCGCAACCTGACCTCCATTTATACAAAGGACACCTGTTCTCATGATTATTGGTGGTCCCAGTGGGCAGACGTCCTGTGACATTAAGATGACCCAGTCTGGAAAATTGTACAACCTTGAAGGTCTCCTTAAGTGCAGTCATGAAAACCATGAATTGTTATGATGATGCTGGCTCTCATGATGACCACCTCAGGAAAGGAAGACCAAGGGAGACCTCAGCTGCAGAGGATAAGTTCATCAGAGTTATAATCTGCAGAATCGACACATTGGCAGCACCTATGTTAACAGCCTTCATCAATGATGCACAGACATCAAGTAGCAGACACATCTAAACAGCCACTGTCCAGAAGAGACTGCAAGAGGCAGCCATTATGGTTGATGCCTCTACTGAAGACTGCAAACAAGAGATTTGTTTGGGCCAAGCAACAAAAGGACTGGACAGTAGCCGAGTGGAAATCTATACTGTGGTCCAAGCAGTCAAAAGTTTAGATTTTTGGTACCAACCTCCACAAAAAGGTGAGTGGATGGTTTCTATGTGTGGTGCCCACTGTAAAGCATAGAGGGGATGTGTGATTATGAGGGGGAGTTTGCTGGAGACCGTGTTGGTAATTTACTCCAAAATCAAGGCACATTTCACACCATTATACTGCAACCACAATCCCATCTGGTTCTTACTTAGTGGGACATATAATTTATATTTAACCAGGACCCAAAACACCTCCAGGCTATGTGAGGGGTAAGTGACCAAGAATGAGAGGGATGGAGGCTGCGTCAGACGATTTGGTCTCCACAATCACCCGAACTCAACCCAATAAAGATGGTTTTGGATGAGTAGGACGCAGAGTGAAGGTAAAGCAGCCAACAAGAGCTCAACTCCTCTGGAAACTTCTACATGACTGTTGAAAGCTATTACAGGTGACAAAAGCGCCAGAGAGAATACCAATGGGGTGAAAGACTCATCAGAGTAAAAAAAAACTTTTTTTATTCCTGGTGTAAGGAGATGGACCTGCTGCCTATATTTTAACTTGAAGACATGTGAGTGGTTGTAATGTGCAGTATGACATACATTAGTGTTGTGTGTTGTCCAACAGAAGGGAGAGTTAGAGTGAAAGTTTTAGAGTAGCCCATAGTGGTAGGGGCTAATGTGAAGGTACAGCGATAGTTTCCCACCAGGATGTCAGATAGGGCCCAGTGTGCATCTGAAGCAGACCTAAGGTCTGGACAGTAAGCATTGCCACATGACGTGGGTGCACTGAAGTGAGCAGAGACAGGGAATGTGGTTAGCATGAACTGGAGCAAAGAGAAAAGGAAAACCGACAGGAGGACACAGTCATCAAATGGAGACGGGTCCTAGGAGAGGAAGCCTAGCAGTACGGCCCAGAGTTTATAGATCTGAGATGTAACGAGCCAAGACAAAGTGTGTGAGACAGAGAGAGTGCCCTGGGCAGGAGTTCCAAGGTATCAGTGACAGAGAAGGTAAGTACCAGCCATATCGGCAACACAGTTCCCTTGAGGGGGAAGATGAGGAACTGCAGGTTTGGAATACATTCTTGCTAGCTGAACTGTAGTACTCAGCTAGGTTGTGGTGAAGTAAAGTGAAACAATGGAGGACAAAAGAGTAATGAGAAAGGAATTGGAATGGTGTGTGGAAAATGCTCTGTATTGTGAAGGAAACGTTCAGAAAGTTGTGTACCCGCCCTCTACTGTATATAATCCTCACCAAGTTATCATTCAGTAAAAAGTTTATTTTTGACTGGTGGTCTCCCTCATTGGACTGTTCGACATCTGGTCCTGGCCAACCAAAGTTATTGGTAAGATTCGACCTGCAAGGGGGTAGAGCCAACAGTCCACAGCACAAGTCCAAACATCCGCCATGACTCCCACAGTCATGTAACATGTTGGGGCATGAGAGACGAGTACCTTACTCATGGCTACCGCCCCGCACAAACTTACACTGGTTTCCATATGTGTTACGTTCGAGGGTTTGTTGCCTTCAGTCTGAATCTTTGTGCCCATTCCAATAAGAGCGAGGAAAACAATTGCATGATCAAGTGTGTCCAAACATTTGACTGTCGGTGCAGGCAGCCAACAAAAGAAGGGAAAGCTGTTGAGTATAATCCAGACATATCACAAGAGGATTGGTGCCAGATGAACAATTTAGGAGAAACACCAAGGTTACTTACAGGTAGCTGTTTTTTTTCCAGAACCCATGACAGCATACCTGGGAATATACAGATTGTAACAACTCTGCTGGCATCACGGCATGGCGTCTCATCTCTCACACTATCTTACCCACTGCTCCAGGTCATGTTGCGGTTTCTGTTTCTTGCCAGCTCCATATTCTGTGCCTCTGCTCTCTGCATGCTTCCTGGCTGTGTGCATAGGGGGGCGGCGCAAGAACTCTCTGGTTATGGGAATCAGGTGCATCTGTCTAATCTGTTCCTTACCAATTACCAAGAGGCCTCCAGTATTTAGTGCAGCTCCACCCAGTGGACTGGGCCTGTGCAATGTGTTATCTCAGTTTTTGTTTTGCTTCTGAGCTGCCAGGCCTTGCTTTGTGTCTTGCCTTCACTGAAGGCTGTTCTCCTTGCTTTGCCTTGTATTTAGTTTGTCTTCCCTCCAGGAGGCTGAATATCCTTGCCCCTGTGTCTTTGTTATTGTACCTTGTCTTGTTTCATTACCTTGTCTGAACTTTGTCCTATCTCTGTCTCCTTGTCTGTGGTTTCTTTCCCTGCAGTGCCTCTCTGCTCTGCTCTCGGCTCCACACTCTGCGACCTTGCTTTGCTCTTGTCTCTGCACTCTGTGCCTTTGCTTTGCACTTGGCTCTGCATTCTGTGCCTTCAATCTGCTCTTGGCTCTGCACTCTGTGCCTTCACTCTGCTCTTGACTCTGCACTTTGTGGTTCTACCCTTGTCTCTCTTGCAGCTTTACCTCTGCTCTGCACTCCTGCAGTTCTGCTCCATTCTACTCTGCTCCACTCCTGTTGTTGCAGTAATCTCTTGCTGCAGCTCCTCTCTGCATTCATTGCGGTTCTGCTCTGTTTAGCTTCTGTTGCTGCGCTATCTCTTGCTGCTCTACCGCTGCTATCTGCAGCCTTGCGGTTCTCTTCCTGTGTGAACAGGTCCCAACCTGTTCCTTCATACTCTTTTCCTTCCAGCTTGTTTCTTTACCTTCACCTCCTGTGTGAACAGGTCCCTACTTGTTCCTTCATATGCCACACCAACCTGCCCTGTGTCTCTGCCGTACCTGCCAGCCCTGTGTTTCTGCCGTACCTGCCAGCCCTGTGTCTCTGCTGTGCCTGCCAGCCATGTCTCTGCTGTGCCTGCCAGCCCTGTCTCTGCCGTACCTGCCAGCCCTGTGTCTCTGCCGTGCCTGCCAGCCCTGTGTCTCTGCCGTTCCTGCCAGTCCTGTGTCTCTGCCGTACCTGCCAGCCCTGTGTCTCTGCCATGCCTGCCAGCCCTGTCTCTGCCGTGCCTGGCAGCTGTGTCTCTGCCGTGCCTGCCAGCCCTGTGTCTCTGCCGTACCTGCAAGCCCTGTGTCTCTGCCGTGCCTGCCAGCCCTATGTCTCTGCCGTTCTTGCCAGTCCTGCATCTCTGCCAGCTCTGCGTCTCAGCCGTGCCAGCCTACTTATAAAACCAAAAACATATGGGCCACCTGCATAGCGAACAAGTCTGTAGGAACCTGTTCACACCACCAAAGAACTTGAAAACACAAAAGCGCACAGAGAGGTCAAAAAATACTCTGTTGTAAAAAAGTCACAGTAAATAAGCAAGTGCTAGTCAAAAAATGAAAAAAATACAGGGTATTTAGTTAATACGTTTTTTTGCAAAAAAAAGTATGTTAAGCTGCTCCACCAATCGCCAAGGTATACCCTTAATAGAGCAGTCCTGTCTAATGTATATAATCCCTATCTGATGTATTAAAAACCCACTGCCAGCCTACTTGTCTGAGTTTCATCCGTGCTCATCTGCTAGTCCTGCCTGATGCCCGCACCAATCCTGGTGTTCCTGTTTCCCAAGTGGGATCAGCAGCCATAGCCAGACACAACCCTGGAGTAGCACCTGGCAGCTGCCTGCCGAACAAGCCTGACCTCACCATCAGAGGCTCCAGTGAAGACCAAGGCAGCTGTCATAGTCACACCCCTTCCAGGGTAGTCTGGTTTGTGGCACAGTGGGGCCACAAACCCCCCGAGCTCAGGCCCACCAGTCAGGGCAGGAGCATGACACAGATGCTGTCATGGGTGAAGGGAAAACACCAAAGTTACTTACCAGTAGGGTTTTTCCAAAACCCATGACAACACCCGTATATACCCGTGTATTTTTTTTTGTATAACACCCGTATATTCCCAGGTGTGCTGTCATGTGAGAAGGGAAAAAACATGATTTTTTTAAATATTTTGTTGGGAGATGTTTATTTTATGTTTTTCCTTGTCTAGCTATAGTGGCGGTGATGTGAATTTGCTGTGTCCTTACCACAATTTATAGAAAGTTATCTGTGCTGGTGGCAGGGTCAGGAAAGTGTCAACAGAAACTGATCCAGAAACGTTCTTTCTGGTTTTGAACAAGTAATCTCACTTTCTTTTTCACGAATGAACGCGAGAAAATTCCTTTTTCGATTCCTGTTCAGAAACTTGTTTGGCAGCAATTTATAGAGATTACCAGACAAAGACGCTCACCCAGCTCAGCATTCAGGGGCAACTTCTGTTTTCCAGGTGGAGGATCTTCTCTTCTATCTCAGCTCCTCCCGTTCCTGGCACAACCAATTGTCCTTTTTGTGTTTTCATTTCTTCTTTGCCATCTTCCACAAACCATCTATTTTTTTCTATTATTTTTTCATTGTCATGCGGATGTTCTTTTGTAATATGAGGCAGAGTTTTCAAAGACACCATTCACTTTACTATTATTCGTCAGGGTTTTACGCTTTTAAATTAAAAAAAAAAAAATATATATATATATATATATATATATATATATTTGTATTGCCTTTTTCTGAAATATATAATAAATTTTGTATGTATAATAAATATATAAAAATCTAAATATTAAAAAACTAAATATATATTTAGATTTTTTTATGTACTTAGATTTTTTATATATATATACACACAGTATATATAAAAAAATATTTATTTTATCATTTATTATTATATATTATATATTTATTATGTATTATTTATATATTAATTATTTATATATTTATTATGTATAAATTATATTTTTATTTTTATTATTATATTATTTATTTTAATATAAAAAAAAATATTTAAAAAATCTAAGTATATAAAAATCTCAATAGATTTAGATTTTTTATATAGATTTTTTTATATTAAAAGTTTTTATATTTTAAAATATTTTAAAAATCTAAATATATATTAAAAAATCTATATATTGTTTTTTTATATATAGGTTTTTTGTATATTTAGAATTTTTATATATTTTAAAATTATACAATTTAAAATATATTTAAAAATCTAAATATATAATATAGATATATATATTTTTAAATATATTAAAAAAAATATATAAGAAATCTAACCATGTAGATATGCTATTTTTTTTTAAATTTATTTTAAGCAAAATAAATTTGACTACTTTTTTTTTTGTAAATTAGTTTTCTTTTAGCTAATTTTACACCACGACATTTAAATCAGGCTTTGTAGGTCTGTAAGTAAAGAAGGTGCAGCATCTGTGCTTGTTACGTTATGTCTTTTTGACACTATAAGGATTCATGCATACATTGCAGTCACAGTGCGGATTTTTGGGTTGCAAATAAAACCTAATTTTTCAAAATCGCTGTAAAGATGCTGCAGTTTTCCCAAAATCATGTCAAAGAAAAAAAAAAGGCGCTGCTGCAATGTGTAAACAGTGTTATAGATAGCATAGCTTGTATAAGATTGATTGGTCATTAGATCGACTGGTGTTGATTCAAGTATAATGTAAATGAAGGAAAAGAGAAAATTATCAAATTCAAACTTTTTTTTTTTATTGGAAAAAAACATTAATCCACAATATTACATGTTTTTTATTTTGGTTTAAAAAAAAAAACCCAAACAAACCAAAAACTACATTTTGAAAAAATAATAAAATGAAAATACGAGCCTTAAAAAGTCAGACATTTTTCAAAATAAAAGGGGTAAATATTTGTAAAAGCAGTAAAAAAAAAAATCACCAGTGGTTTCTATTTTGATACCATAGCTATCAAGATATGTATAATTACTCAAAAGTCATTATTATATTTCATATTGACATTTCCTGACTATTAAAACTATCATTATCCCTTGCAGTACCCCATCTGTCCACTTGTTGTGCTGTTACAAAGAAACATCTTCATGGGCAGAATGAAGCACAAACCATAATCATCCAGACATGTAGTGCAATATTTTATAGCACCGGCTAGTGGTAGAAAAGTGTAGTGCAACTCACAAAAATAGTTTAGTGCTGAATATTTTGATTTATCTGCTAGAATATATGACTTTTTAGCAAATCTGAATCACCCATGGAAATGATTATGAAGTCCTATTTTATAAAGTTGTCCAAATTTAGAAAAGCAAAAACAGCGCCCCAACTGTAAACAGGTTGTCTGTGGTACTGCACCTTAGAATGATTAATTTGAATGGAAGTAGGCCGCGATAAGTGACGCACACTGTGGACAAGTATGGCGCCGTTTCTGTTTTTATCTAATCCTGGACAACCCCTTTAATATTTAATAAGCAGTGGCATTAATGGCAGATGATGACAACAATATTATAGAGACTGAGTGTTGTCAGAAACAGGTATGGATAGATACCCCTGCACTGTATAGAGAAAAGATAGCTGTCGATTCCAGCGCATCGAAGATGTAAAATGGTCAACCCCTTTAAATATCGATGCCAATTCCACCAAGAAAACGCCATCTAACCAAACGTGATTTTTGAGCCTCCGGAGCAGAATTCTGGAGCCCAATAACATTGTTACAACTGACAGCACAAAGCTTTGTGAAATATTGTACCGATGAAAAGTTTGTTGCCGTACACGGCCGCACAGGCCGACGCCTGTATGACTGAGCCGTCGTTGGCGTATACGGTGGTCACTATGGGTTTGTCCGAGAGAATGTTCTGTATGCGAACAATCTGGAAGAAGTAAAAAAAACAATGGTCAAAAGTGCAAAAATAAAATCGTAAAACATTCTTCCAGGTTACACCAAGCTTCCCGCTCCCTACAAGCGACCTTCCGTCTTGGTCACCACGAATTATACTTTCACTACACCACAAGATGGAGAAGGTCGGCGCAACCACAGATTTTATTGTGTGATGTAAAAGCTGAACCAATCAGATCTCTCCTCCCTCACAGCATGAGTCTCACACACAGAGAGAGAAACTGCAGCTGCATCCCCCTCCTCCCTCTCTTTATTTTACACAAGATTCTATGTAGACGGGGGAGGGGGTTGCTGGGTCTGCAGATGGCAACATTTTTTTTTAATCTCATTCATTTTATTTTTGCCAATATTAGGAGCATGAAAGAATTGGAATCTTTACAATAATGTATTATGCCCCTATAATTTATACACTGACCTCTGACCCGGGAAGATCTTTAGGATCGTAACGGAAAACCTTCTTGAGGTTTGGATGTCCTCCTATCCAGATGTCTTCTGTAACTGGGTCCACGGAAAGGTTATCCAGAAGTGTCTCTAATTCCACCACCTGGTATAACATAAAATTATTTTATGAAAGTATTACTCGGTCCATATATAAAGGATTCATATATGAGTCTACTTGACCTTTACTATTCTATTTTTTTAAGGTGGTCATCTTATAAGATTTTTTATCCCAAATTCTGTGCCACTTGATTGACTTAATGTCTTTTTAGATCTCCAGATCCTCTGCACCGACACTGCACAGCTCAGGAGTTACTGCATACACTGCTCAATGGGAGCTGTCTACATTCAGAGGCAGAGAGCTCCCCCTTGTGGCGACTGCAGACAGACAGAATGTTGTCATGTAACTGGTTATGAAAGACTAGATGGTGGCACGATTCTAACGCATCGGGTATTTTAGAATATGCATGTCCACGTAGTATGTTGCACAGCCACGTAGTATATTGCTCAGTCACGTAGTATATTGCAGAGCCCACGTAGTATATTGCCCAGCCACGTAGTATATTGCCCAGCCACGTAGTATATTGCCCAGCCACGTAGTACATTGCACAGCCACGTAGTACATTGCACAGCCATGTAGTAAATTGCACAGCCCGCGTAGTATATTGCCCAGCCACGAAGTATATTGCCCAGCCACGTAGTATATTGCACAGCCACGTAGTATATTGCACAGCCCACGTAGTATATTGCCCAGCCACGTAGTATATTGCCCAACCACGTAGTACATTGCACAGCCACGTAGTATATTGCACAGCCCACGTAGTATATTGCACAGCCACGTAGTATATTGCCCAGCCACGTAGTATATTTCCCAGCCATGCAGTATATTGCACAGCCCACATAGTATATTACCCAGCCACGTAGTATATTGCCCAACCACGTAGTATATTGCCCAGCCACGTAGTATATTGCCCAGCCACGTAGTATATTGCCCAGCCACGTAGTATATTTCCCAACCATGTAGTATATTGCCCAGCCACATAGTGTATTGCCCAGTCACGTACTATACAGCACAGAGCCACGTAGTATATTGCCCAGCCACGTAGTATATTGCCCAACCATGTAGTATATTGCCCAGCCACGTAGTATATTGCCCAGCCACGTACTATACAGCACAGAGCCACATAGTATATTGCCCAGCCACGCAGTATATTGCACAGCTCACGTAGTATATTGCCCAGCCACATAGTATATTGCCCAACCACGTAGTATATTGCCCAGCCACGTAGTATATTGCCCAGCCACGTAGTATAGAGCACAGAGCCACGTAGTATATTGCCCAGCCACGTAGTATATTGCCCAACCACGTAGTATATTGCCCAGCCACGTAGTATATTGCCCAGCCACGTAGTATATTGCCCAGCCACGTAGTAGAGAGCACAGAGCCACATAGTATATTGCCAAGCCACGCAGTATATTGCACAGCCCACGTAGTATATTGCCCAGTTACGTAGTATATTGCCCAACCACGTAGTATATTGCCCAGCCATGTAGTATATTGCCCAGCCACGTAGTATAGAGCACAGAGCCACATAGTATACAGCACAGACACACAGTATACTGCCCAGTCACATAGTATATTGGCCAGTCACATAGTATATTGCCCAGTCACGTAGTATACAGCACAGAGCCACGTAGTATATAGCACAGACACACAGTATATTGCCCAGTCACATAGTATACAGCACAGAGCCACGCAGTATACAGCACAGACACACAGTATACTGCCCAGTCACATAGTATATTGGCCAGTCACGTAGTATGCACCATAACCCTGTTAAAAAAAAAAGAATTAAAATAAAAAATAGTTTCATACTCACCCTCCGTTGGCCCCCAGATCGAAGCAGTTACCGATGCGCCTCGCGCGCTCCGGTCTAAAGAGTGCATTGCCGTCTCGCGAGATGATGATGTAGAGGTCTCGCAAGACCGCACGTCATCATCTCACGAGACCACAATGCATGGAGCGGTCACCGGGGCGTCGCAAGGAGAGTCGATAACCGCTTCGATCCGGGGGCCAACGGAGGGTGAGTATATAACTATTTTTTATTTTTTTTAATTATTTTTAACATTAGATCTTTTTACTATTCATGCTGCATAGGCAGCATGAATAATAAACGTTGGTCACACAGCAGCATAGCAGCATTAACCGAGTGCGTTACATCGCGGTCAACGCTGCCATTAACCCTGTGTGAGCGGTGAGTGGAGGGGAGTATGCGAGCGTCGGGCACTGACTGCGGGGAGTAAGGAGCGGCCATTTTCTTCCGGACTGTGGCCTTCGCTGATTGGTCGTGGCTGTTTTGCCGCGACCAATCAGCGACTTGGATATCCGTGACAGACAGAAGGACAGACAGACAGAAAGACGGAAGTGACCCTTTTTAGACAATTATATAGTAGACTAGATGGTGGCCCGATTCTAACGCATTGGGTACTCTAGAATATGTAGATTTCAGAATAATGCAATGAATGCACAGGATTCGGCCAGCCGGGCGCGACCAATTAGCGAAGCGTGGTTCAAATCCTGTGCCAATTGGCGGCCAGCCTGCGTCTGTCGCTGATTGTTTGCAGCCGGGCGGGTGAGACAAATCAGTGAAGCCAGAGCGAGCTCCAGGTTTTTGAGGGCCCCGGGTGAAAGAGTCTCACAGCCCACGTAGCATATAACACAGCCCACGTAGTATATAGCACAGCCCACGTAGTATATAGCACAGCCCACGTAGTATATAGCACAGCCCACGTAGTATATTGCACAGCCACGTAGCATATTGCCCAGCCACGTAGTACATTGCACAGCCACGTAGTAAATTGCACAGCCCACGTAGTATATTGCCCAGCCACTAAGTATATTGCACAGCCACGTAGTATATTGCACAGCCCACGTAGTATATTGCACAGCCACGTAGTATATTGCCCAGCCACGTACCATATTGCCCAGCAACGTAGTACATTGCACAGCCACGTAGTACATTGCACAGCCCACGTAGTATATTGCCCAGCCACGTAGTATATTGCACAGCCACGTAGTATATTGCACAGCCCACGTAGTATATTGCCCAGCCACGTAGTATATTGCCAAACCACGTAGTACATTGCACAGCCACGTAGTATATTGCACAGCCACGTAGCATATTGCCCAGCCACGTAGTACATTGCACAGCCACGTAGTATATTGCACAGCCCATGTAGTATATTGCCCAGCCACATAGTATATTGCACAGCCACGTAGTATATTGCACAGCCCACGTAGTATATTGCCCAGCCACGTAGTATATTGCACAGCCCACATAGTATATTGCACAGCCACGTAGTATATTGCCCAGTCATGTAGTATATTGCACAGCCCACATAGTATATTGCACAGCCCACATAGTATATTGCCCAGCCACGTAGTATATTGCCCTGCCACGTAGTATATTGCCCAACCACTTAGTATATTGCCCAGCCGCATAGTATATTGCCCAGCCACGTAGTATATTGCACAGCCCACATAGTATATTGCCCAGCCATGTAGTATATTGCCCAGCCACGTAGTATACTGCCCAACCACGTAGTATATTGCCCAGCCACGTAGTATATTGCTCAGCCACATAGTATATTGCCCAACCACATAGTATATTGCCCAGCCACGTAGTATATAACACAGCGCATGCAGTATATAACACAGCCCACATAATATATAGCACAGCCACGTAGTATATAACACAGCCACGCAGTATATAACACAGTCACGTAGTATATAGCACAACCCACGTAGTGTAGAGCACAGCGACGTAGTATATAACACAGCCCACACAGTATGTAACACAGCCCATGTAGTATATAGCAATGTGGGCACCATATCCCTGTTAAAAAAGAATTAAAATAAAAAATAGGTATATACTCACCTTCCGGCGGCCCTCGGATTCAGCCCAGGCCTTTAGCGATGCTTGTCGCAACGCTCCGTTCCCAGTAATGCCTTGCGGTAATAACCAGTGATGATGTGCGGTCTCGCGAGACCGCTACGTCATCTCCGGTCATTGCCGCAATGCATTCTTGGGACCGTAGCGTTGCGAGGAGCGGGAAAGGCTGGCGCGGGTGGCAGAAGGTGAAAATATAATGTTTTGGGTTTTTTTTATATTATTTTTAACATTATATGTTTTTACTATTGATGCTGAATAGGCAGCATCAAAAGTTGGGCACACTTATAGGGTTAATGGCAGTGTTAACGGACTACGTTACACCACGTTATGCCGCGGTGTAACGCAGTCCGTTAACACTATGTGGGCGCTGACTGGAGAGGAGTAGGGAGGGGCGAATTCGCGGCCGGACTGTGCCTGTCGCTGATTGGTCGCGCCCAGCCTGCTGCAACCAATCAGCGACGCGGGATTTCCGCGACAGACAGACAAACAAACGGAAGTGGACCTTAGACGATTATATAGATAGATATGTAGAAGGGAGAAAAAGCAGGCAAGAAAAGCTACTGTCCCTTGGGTCAATGGTGACGTGACGACTGTGGCGCTCACATACATAAAAGCGGTCTCTGTCTGATACCTCAATAAAATACATCACTGTGAGAATCGGAGATAAGTCCCCACCTTGCTCTCAGGATTACCTTTACTGGAGACAGGGACCAGTTTGCGTGCTTTTCAAAAACATTGAATGTGCGGCCAGTGAGGTCAGCGACATAGATGTACCTACAAGAAACACAAAATGCTGTCATTATAAGGCGGCTCCAGACCACACATCCAGACTACAATTACGGTGGTGTTTAAAAGTTTGTGAACCCTTAAGAATTTTCCTTATACCTGTATAAATTTGACCTAAAACAACAATTATATGCCTTGGGTCGATGTGTTGCGGCATGGCCCACAGTCTCTTGAACTTTAGTTCATGGACAGAAGTCCAGACATTGTACTTTAGAATTTGTAGATAAAATTTAGAATTCATTGTTCCATCAATAATGGCAGCCGTCCTGGTCCAGATGCAGGAAAACAGCCCATACCATGATACAACTGGCACCGTGTGTCACAAATGGTGTGAGGTATGTAGGCTGTAGTGGTTTTTCTTTGTTTAATCATAATGTTTCTTGTTTAAACCAGAAATATCTATTTTGATCTCGTCCATCCACAAAATATTGTCTCAATAGCCTTCTAGCCTTGTCCAGGGGATCTTTAGCAAACTTCAGACAGACAGCAATGTTCTTGTTGAAGAGCAGTGGCTTTCTCTTTGCAGTTCTGCATTGCACACCATTGTTGGTCAGTGTCCTTCTTACAGTGGACTGATAAACAATAACAAATATGAGAGAGGCCTTTAGTTACTTAGATGTTTCCTTGGGTTCCTTTGTGATTTCATGGATTATTATACCACTTACTCTTGCAGTGATAATTGTTTGCCGATCAATCACAAGGAGGGTAATAATGGTCTTGAATTTTCTCCATTCGTACACAATCTGTCTGACTGTGTATTGGTGGAGTCCAGACTCATTAGAGATGGTTTTTTGAAACTTCTCCATCCTAATGAGCACAAATAACTTTTTTTAAAGTCCTCAGAAATCCATTTTGATCCATCCAATGCTTCCATAAACTTGTGTTGTGAAGATCAGATTTTGATTGATCCCTATTCTTTGATTTAAACAGGTCACCCACTCACATCTGATTGTCATCCTATTGATTGAAAACACCAGACTCTAATTTCACCATTTCTTCATTTCTAAATGTTCACATAATTTTGCCAATTGCAGACGTGATACTGGATCTTATTCCTCATTTAAAGTCTAATATTTTTTACTCATTTATTTCATTTTGGTTCCTTATTTACTTTTAGGCCATGTTCACACCATCCTTTTTTTCATGTGGAACCGCCGCGATTTTCCCGCTGCGGGTCCGCAGCTGTTTTCCATGCAGGGTACATTACAATGTACCCTATGGAAAACAGAAACTGCTGTGCCCACATTGCGGAAAATCCCCAAAAAAGCCGCACTGAATAGCTGCGGTAAAAAAGAAGTACCATGTCACTTCTTTTTGCGGAACTGCAGCGGTTCTGCACCCATTGACCTCCATTGTGAGGTCAAACCCGCAGTAAAACCCACAGACGAAAAAAATATCTGCGGGTTTTCTGCGGTTTGTGGTGCAGAACCGCTGCAGTGTGGCTGCCCCCCCGTGCTCCAATCCCACCCCCCCATGCTCCGATGCCACCCCCCCGTGCTCCGACGCCCCCCCGTGCCCTAATCTCCCCCCCTTATACTTACCGGACCCCCCGGTGTCCGTCCGGCCGTCTTCTCCCTGGGCGCCGCCATCTTCCAAAATGGCGGGCGCATGTGCAGTGCGCCCGCCGAATCTGCCGGCCGGCAGATTCGTTCCAGGCACATCTTGATCACTGTGATAACCTCACAGTGATCAAAATAAAAAAAAGGTAAATGCCCCCCCCCCCCTTTATCACCCCCATAGGTAGTAACAATAATAAAATAAAAATAATTTTTTTTTCCCCCACTACAGTTAGAACTAGGGTTAGGGTTAGGGGTAGGGTTAGGGTTAGGGGTAGGGTTAGGGGCAGGGTTAGGGTTAGAGGTAAGGTTAGGGGTAGGGTTAGGGGTAGGGCTGGGTTAGGGGTAGGGTTAGTGTTAGGGGTAGGGTTAGGGTATTTTCAGCCATTTTAACCCTAAAAAAACTCCCTAGAAAACACACAGAAACTGCACTAAAAACTGCATCAAAAAACGCATCAAAAACGCACCAAAAAGCACCAAAAAACGCACCTGCGTTTTCTGCCAAGAGCTGCGGTTTTTAGTGCAGAAAAAACAGCAGGGAAAAAAGGATGGTGTGAACATGGCCTTAGGATTTGAAATTGTGTGAACATCTCATGTAGTTTTGAGTCAACTGCAGAGACATGGAAAATTCTGAAGGGTTCACAAACTTACACTGATATTTGACTACAGATCCAGATGGCTGTTATAGGGGGGCTCCAGACTACACATCCAGACTGCTGTTATTGGGGGGGCTCCAGACTACAGATCAAGGCTGCTGTTATAGGGGGCTCTAGACTACACACCCAGACTGCTGTTATAGGGGGCTCCAGAATACACATCCAGACTGCTGTTATAGGGGGGGGCTCCAGAATACACATCCAGACTGCTGTTATAGGGGGTCTCCAGAATACACATCCAGACTGCTGTTATAGGGGGGTCCAGACTACACACCCAGACTCCTATTATAGGGGGGCTCTAGACTACACATCCAGACTGCTGTTATAGGGGGGCTCCAGACTACACATCCAGACTGCTGTTATTGGGGGGGCTCCAGGCTACAGATCCAGGCTGCTGTTATAGGAGGGCTCTAGACTACATACCCAGACTGTTGTTATAGGGGGGCTACAGACTACACATCCAGACTGCTGTTATAGGGGGGGGGCTCCAGAATACACATCCAGACTGCTGTTATAGGGGGGCTCTAGACTACACACCCAGACTGCTGTTATAGGGGGCTCCAGACTACACATCCAGACTGCTGTTATAGGGGGCTCCAGACTACACACCCAGACTGCTGTTATATGGGAGCTCCAGACTACACATCCAGACTGCTGTTATAGGGGGCTCCAGACTACACATCCAGACTGCTGTTATAGGGGGCTCCAGACTACACACCCAGACTGCTGTTATAGGGGGGCTCCAGACTACACATCCAGACTGATGTTATAGGGGGCTCCAGACTACACGTACAGACTGCTGTTATAGGGGGCTCCAGACTACACACCCAGACTGCTGTTATAGGAGGGGGGCTCCAGACTACACATCCACACTGCTGTTATAGGGGGGCTCTAGACTACACACCCAGACTGCTGTTATAGGGGGCTCCAGACTACACACCCAGACTGCTGTTATAGGAGGGGGGCTCCAGACTACACATCCACACTGCTGTTATAGGGGGGCTCTAGACTACACATCCAGGCTGCTGTTATAGGGGGGCTCCAGACTACACATACAGACCGCTGTTAGTAGGGGCGCTATAGACAAATGGTTGATTTGCAGTAATGAGGAGCAGATACTTTTGGTCAGCAGACATGGCGATCCCATCTGCGTTGTAAAATCCCGCCGCGACCTCTCTGACCTCTCCTGGACTGTAATACACCACGTTTGTCAATCTCAATCCAAATACCATTTCTATAAGTCTCATGATGAAGTCCGAAAAGTAAAAATCATTAGTGGCGTAAAAGCTCTCTGGTCCGACTGCAACTATGTCATTGACACTGAAAGACAAAAAAAAATAGCAAAAGTGCATCAGTCTGAACATCGGGCGAACGCAGCTCTGCTGCTTCCATAGGGGGCTGTGCAGTTCAATACATAACCCGCACCCCAATATAATAGTGTATCACCATCAGAGTGCCCATACTGGGAGCCGACGTCACCATATGGGACAGATGCAAAAAAACAAAAAAAATCCACAAGCTACATCAACAGAAAAGTTAGAAAAAAAAGGTACAGTTCTCAAAAGATGGTGGAACAAACGGAAAAAAAAATAAGAACTAAACTAATGGATATGACACTTGGAAGAAGTGTGAGGGGAATAAAAGAGCAACAAAACATGGCCCCTTTCTGGCTCATAGAGGAGTCCCGGCATGGGAACACCAACATTTATAAAAGTCTGTGAGTTCTACTCCTTCTTTTCCCAAGTAAAAACTGTAGTTTATGCTCCGTACTTGTGCAGCGCTGAGTGTTTAATGGTTTTCAAGTGGACGAGAACATTTTCCTCCTCCGCAAACTTGAATATCTCAACGGTAGACTTGTAATGGGGATGATTCACCACAAAGAGGTAGACCGAGTCATCTGAAATAGAGAGGGACCATTATAAGACCTCAAAAACTAACAATCGGAAAAAAAACACTCCCCCCAGTAAGGCCTCTTTGCTCCAAGGTGTAAGAGACCCTAAAAAGGTAGAGATAAGGGGCCGCTGCGTGTAGGAACCAAACTCTGGAGATATGCTGTACGGTAGAGATTTATATGCAGTTCTATCTGGAAATAAAAAAAATATTCACTACAACACAGACAGATCTGAACTTAAAGGGGTTGTAAGGTCTAGAATGAACACAGACTCAAAGCGACTGAAAACTTTAGACCAGACTACCCCTTTAAAAAAAAAAAATACTCCCATACAATGTCTAAATAATTCCACCATATCCAGTTGATACATGTAATACTAACATAACACTGCCATACCATGCCAAATAATACTTCTGTACAGCACAAACAACATATTACCAGTCAGTGACTAAACAGGGATTTTTGTGTACTAATCGTAAAACCCTTTCCTCTGAGCCACTCATTGGGGGACACAGACCATGGGTTGTATGCTGCTAGCCACTAGGAGGCTGACACTAAGTTAACACAAAAATAGTTAGCTCCTCCACTGCAGTATACATCCTCATGTTGGCTCCCAGAGAACCAGTTCAGTGCAAAAGCAGTAGGAACAAATAGTAACAACATAGAAGAGTACAACATGTCAACTTAGAAGGCAAAAGCCACATAAGCCATTAGGCTAACAGGGTGGATGCTGTGTCCCCCAATGAGTGGCTTGGAGAAATGGATTTCACGGTTAGTACACAAAAATCCCTGTTTCTCCTTAGCCTCATTGGGGGACACAGACCAATGGATGTCCCAAAGCATTCCCTGGGTGGGAAAACAACACAAAGGATTAGGCTTCATGCTACAACTGCCTAGATGTGCGCCACCGCTGTCTGCAGAATTCTTCTGCCCAGACTCGCATCCGCTGAAGGCTGAGAGTGAATTTTATAGTGCTTTGCGAAGGTATGTAAACTGGACCAAGTAGCAGTTTTACAGACCTGCTCTGCCATTGCCTGATGCCTAATGGCCCAAGAAGCCCCCACCGCTCAAGTGGAGTGTGCTCTGATCCCCAATGGGATTGGCTGACTTCTGACTCGGTATGACTCCTGAAGGGTGGAAGTAATCCACCTGGATATCATGTCTTTTGAAGCGGCAAGACCCTTCCTGTGACCTTCCAGGAGAACGAACAGGGCATCTGTTCTTCTGAAGGATGCCGTCCTTGAGACCTACCTTCGCAGAGCTCTGACAAGGTCCAGAGTGTGGAGAGCTCTTTCAATTCTGTGAATAGGAGCCGGATAAAAGGAAGGAAGAACAATGTCCTCGTTAAGATGGAAGGACAAAACGACCTTTGGCAAAAAGGATGAAATGACCTTTGGCAAAAAGGACGGAGACGGCCTCAGGACAACCTTCTCCTGATGGAAGTTAAGGAAAGGCGCCCGGCAGGATAAGGCGGTTAATTCCGAAATCCGTCTGATCAATGTGATCGCCACAAGGAAGGCAACCTTCCAGGAGAGATAGACCAGCGAAATGTCCTGAAGCAATTCAAAAGGCAATTCCTGAAGGACACTTAGCACCAAGTTGAGGTCCCAAGGCTCTAAAGGCATGCGATAGGGAGGAGCGACATGTGATACCCACTGAAGAAAAGTCTTAACCTGGAGTCTTGAGTGATGCGTCTCTGAAATAAGACCGATAGAGCAGAGATTTGGCCCTTGAGAGAGCTGAGTGCCAGCCCGGAGTCCAGACTGACCTGTAGAAACTCTAAAATGGTGGGGACTGAGAAGAAGAGAGGAGATATACCACAATCCTTGCACCAAGCAAAAATAGGTCTTCCAGGTACGATGGTAAATGAGTACCGATGAGAGTTTACGGGCACTAACCATGGTGGAAATGACCTGTTGAGAAAACCCTGCCTGGGTAAAGACCAAGGATTTAACAGCCACTCCATTAAACATAGGGCCCCTGAGTTCTGGTGGTAGATGGGGCCCTGGGAGAGCAGATCTGGCCGATCTGGCAGTCTCCAGGGTAAGTCGGCGATGAGGCGTACCAACTCTGTGAACCACATGCGGCGAGGCCAATCGGGAGCAACTAGGATCACTGATACTCCTTCCGCCTTGATTTTCCTGATTACTCTGGGGAGTAACGGGAAGAGGAGGAAAAATGTATAGAAGGCAGAATTGGCGCCATGAAAGAACCAGAGCGTCAACACTGATGGCTCTTGGATCTCGAGACCTCACTATAACATGGGGAACCTTGGTATTCAGTCTGGACACCATGGGGTCCACGTATGGGATCCCCCAGCAAAGACAGATCTGGGAGAAGACTTATGGATGGAGCTCCCACTCCCCCGAAGTGAGACCCTGACAGCAGAGGAAGTACGCCATCCAGTTTTCCACTCCTGGAATGTGTATCGCAGAGATCACCGAATGGTTGTTCCCTGCCCATTGAAAGATGTGAGTTAAATCGGAAATGGCCGTCCTGCTGCAGGTACCCCCCTGATGATTGATGTATGCAACAGCCGTGGCATTGTCTGATTGGATACGGATGGGGTGACCCGCCAGAAGATGATGGAAGTGCTGCAGGGCAAGACGAATAGCACAGATCTCCAGAACGTTGATCGTTAGCTTCGATTCCTGAATTGACCAGCGGCCCTGAGCAGTGTGGTGGCAGAAGACTGCTCCCCAACCCGAAAGACTGGCATCGGTAGTCACCACTAGCTATTGAAGGGGTAGAAAAGACTTTCCATGGTTGAGGGAAGAGTTCAATGTCCACCAACTGAGTGTTTGACCTGCAGGGATAAGCGGCACCTTCGGTCTAGGGAGAAAGGGTTTCTGTCCCAAGCTGCCAGAAGGGCATGTTGAAGAGGACGAAGGTGCAGTTGCGCAAAGGGGACCGCTTCCATTGCGGCCATCCTCATTGCAAACCAGATGGAGTGAGAGGTAGACTGACGAATCACTTGGGCGCCTTGTTGAAGGGCTAAGACTTTGTCTGGAGGGAGAATTAACAACCCCCGGGACGAGTCCAGGGATATTCCTAGAAAGGAGATCTGCTGGGCTTGGGCTGGGACCGGAGAGGATTGGCTTAAGTTTATCAGCCAGCCCAGGCGAGAAAGGGTATCGCAAGTAATGCGAATGGACTCTGCGCAGTCGTGGGAGGACGGACCTTTGATCAACAGGTCGTCCAGATAGGGCAGAATGATCATGCCCCAAGAGTGCAGGATGGACATGAAGGCTGCCATGACCTTTGTGAACACTCTGGGGGCAGTAGCAAGGCAGAAGGACAGGGCCGTGAATTGGAACTGCTGTTCGCAAATGGCGAAGAGCAGGAATCTTTGGTGAGGGGGAAAGATTGTAATGTGCAAGTAAGCGTCTCGGATGTCGATTGAGGCCAAAAATTCCCCTTCTTCCAGGGAAGTGATAACTGAACGCAGAGATTCCATGCGGAAATGACGGACCTTGACAAACTTGTTTACAAGTTTGAGATCTAGTATGGGTCTCACCTTTCCGTCCTTCTTTGGGACAACGAAAAGATTTCAATAGAAACCCTGAAACCTTTCACTTTCTGGGACAGGGACAATGACGCAATCGTGACGCAACGCATCTATGGCCCAGGAGAACTCGTTTGCCCTTGCCTCTGAAGAGGGAGGATGGGAGGAAAAGAAACGTGAAGGGGGGCAAATAGCAAAGTCGATTTTGTATCCGGACGACACCAGATCTCTGACCCACACAACTGAAAGCCAGACCTGATGAAAGAGAAGTAGGCGGCGCCTATCCTGCCGGTGTTGACCAGATAGTGCTGATAGCCAGCGTGAGGAAAATCTCTGGGACCTAGGTCCCTTAGGCCTCAACTGTTTGGGTCAGGACTTCCAATGCTGGTTGGTCCTCTACAAGACCTGAGTTTCTCCATCTCTTCATGGAGAACGTCCTGAACCGGACGAAGTAGTGGTAGTGGCCCAGCTTGGAGTGGAGCGAAAGGAACGGAAATGGATTTGTTGCTATCTCCAAAAGGACGCCTAAGTCTCTATTGGCGAAGGAATTTACTCTTTCCTCCCGTAGTATCCGAAATTATCTGATCCATCTTTTCTCCGAATAAGCGACTGGTTTGATAAGGAAAGGAGGCAAGAGACTTTTTTGATGCAGTCTGCCTTCCACTCTCTGAACCATAATGACCTACTGATAGAGATGGCATTGGCTGCTGACTGAGCCGCACAACCGGCTGCATGTAACAGGTAATCGCCTGCCCGGGAAATTTGGTTGGCAAGGTGCACCACCTCTGGAGGAAGGTTACTGTTCCGAAGAGAATTAGCTAAGGTCTCTGACCAGAAAACCGTAGCCTTAGCTACCCATGTTGCAGCAAAGGATGGATAGAGGGCCGAGCTGAGACCTCAAAAGCAGAGCGGGCTGTTGTGAATTCTGTGGCTGAATTCACTCCTGTGGTCACAAGTGGTACTGCAGCTTCTGAGCTTCCTCCCTCAGGTGTTCTGGTGAGCTCGTTGGCTGCTTTGTTATTTAACTCTGCCTGATTCTGTCTTCCTTGCTCCTAGTCAATGTTCCAGTGTTGGATCTGAGCTTCTGGATCTTTCCTGTGGCCTGCTGCTCTGCTTAGATAAGTGCTGCTTTGTTTTTGTTGCTACTTTTTCTGTCCAGCTTGTCCATTTGTTTTGCTGGTAGCTCTGAGACGCAAAGGGTGTACCGCCGTGCCGTTAGTTCGGCACGGTGGGTCTTTTTGCCCCCTTTGCGTGGTTTTTTGCTTTAGGGTTTTTTGTAGACTGCAAAGTTCTCTTTGCTATCCTCGCTCTATCTAGAATATCGGGCCTCACTTTGCTGAATCTATTTCATCCCTACGTTTGTCTTTTCATCTTGCTAACAGTCATTATATGTGGGGGGCTGCCTTTTCCTTTGGGGTATTTCTCTGAGGCAAGCCAGGCTTAATTTTCTATCTTCAGGCTAGTCAGTTTCTCAGGTTGTGCCGAGTTGCCTAGGTAGTGTCAGGCGCAATCCACAGCCGCTTTTAGTTGTGTTTAGGATAGGTTCAGGTTTGCAGTCTACAGAGATTCCACGTCTCAGAGCTCGTTCTATTGTTTTTTGGGTTATTGTCAGATCTCTGTATGTGCTCTGATTGCTGGCACTGTGTCACTGGATTGCCTGCATAACAGTACTAGGAGCCAACCTAATGATTCTCAATAGAGGGAAAAAAGAAGTTCTGACATCGTTTTTTTTTTCTCTCAGCTCTGTGTTCAGTTTTTTTTTTTCCCCTAGACATTTGGGTGTTTCAGGACACAGGTGTGGACATGGATATTCAGGGTCTGTGCTCTTCAATGGATAATCTCGTTACAAATGTACAAAGGATTCAAGATACTATTGATCAGAAATCTATGTTAGAACCAAGAATTCCTATTCCTGATTTGTTTTTTGGTGATAGAACTAAGTTTCTTAATTTCAAAAATAATTGTAAGCTATTTCTGGCCTTGAAACCTCATTCTTCTGGTAATCCTATTCAACAGGTTTTGATTATTATTTCTTTTTTGCGCGGCGATCCTCAGGACTGGGCATTTTCTCTTGCGCCAGGAGACCCTGCATTGAGTAATGTCAATGCGTTTTTCCTGGCGCTCGGATTGCTTTACGATGAGCCTAATTCAGTGGATCAGGCTGAGAAAAATTTGCTGGCTTTGTGCCAGGGTCAGGATGATATAGAAGTATATTGTCAGAAATTTAGGAAGTGGTCAGTACTCACTCTGTGGAATGAATCTGCGCTGGCAGCTTTGTTCAGAAAGGGTCTCTCTGAGGCTCTTAAGGATGTCATGGTGGGATTTCCTATGCCTGCTGGTTTGAATGAGTCTATGTCTTTGGCCATTCAGATCGGTCGACGCTTGCGCGAGCGTAAATCTGTGCACCATTTGGCGGTATTGTCTAAGATTAAACCTGAGCCTATACAGTGCGATAGGACAATGACCAGAGTTGAACGGCAAGAACACAGACGTCTGAATGGTCTGTGTTTCTACTGTGGTGATTCCACTCATGCTATTTCTGATTGTCCTAAGCGCACTAAGCGGTTCGATAGGTCTGCCGTCATTGGTACTGTACAATCCAAATTCCTTCTGTCCATTACCTTAATATGCTCTTTGTCATCGTATTCTGTCATGGCGTTTGTGGATTCAGGCGCTGCCCTGAATCTGATGGATTTGGATTATGCTAAACGTTGTGGGTTTTTCTTGGAGCCTTTGCGGTGTCCTATTCCGTTGAGAGGAATTGATGCTACACCTTTAGCCAAGAATAAACCTCAGTACTGGACCCAGCTGACCATGTGCATGGCTCCTGCACATCAGGAAGTTATTCGCTTTCTGGTGCTACATAATTTGCATGATGTGGTCGTGTTGGGGTTGCCATGGCTGCAAACCCATAATCCTGTATTGGATTGGAACTCTATGTCGGTATCCAGCTGGGGTTGTCAGGGGGTACATGGTGATGTTCCATTTTTGTCTATTTCGTCATCCACTCCTTCTGAGGTCCCAGAGTTCTTGTCTGGTTATCAGGATGTATTTGAAGAGCCCAAGTCCGATGCCCTACCTCCGCATAGGGATTGTGATTGTGCTATCAATTTGATTCCTGGTAGTAAATTCCCTAAAGGTCGATTATTTAATTTATCCGTGCCTGAACACGCCGCTATGCGCAGTTATGTGAAGGAATCCCTGGAGAAGGGACATATTCGCCCATCGTCATCACCACTGGGAGCAGGGTTCTTTTTTGTAGCCAAGAAGGATGGTTCGCTGAGACAGTGTATTGATTACCGCCTTCTTAATAAGATCACTGTTAAATTTCAGTATCCCTTGCCATTGTTATCTGACTTGTTTGCTCGGATTAAGGGGGCTAGTTGGTTTACTAAGATAGATCTTCGTGGTGCGTATAATCTGGTGAGAATCAGGCAAGGAGATGAATGGAAAACTGCATTTAATACGCCCGAGGGTCATTTTGAGTATCTAGTGATGCCGTTCGGACTTGCCAATGCTCCATCTGTGTTTCAGTCTTTTATGCATGACATCTTCCGTGAGTATCTGGATAAATTCCTGATTGTTTACTTGGATGACATTTTGATCTTCTCAGATGATTGGGACTCTCATGTGAAGCAGGTCAGAATGGTTTTCCAGGTCCTGCGTGCTAATTCTTTGTTTGTGAAGGGATCAAAGTGTCTCTTCGGTGTGCAGAAAGTTTCAGTTTTGGGGTTCATCTTTTCCCCTTCTACTATCGAGATGGATCCGGTTAAGGTCCAAGCCATCCAGGATTGGACTCAGCCGACATCTCTGAAAAGTGTGCAAAAATTCCTGGGCTTTGCTAATTTTTATCGTCGCTTCATTTGTAATTTTTCTAGCATTGCCAAACCATTGACCGATTTGACCAAGAAGGGTGCTGATTTGGTTAATTGGTCTTCTGCTGCTGTGGAAGCTTTTCAGGAGTTGAAGCATCGTTTTTGTTCTGCCCCTGTGTTGTGTCAACCAGATGTTTCTCTTCCGTTCCAGGTCGAGGTTGATGCTTCTGAGATTGGAGCAGGGGCGATTTGTCACAGAGAGGTTCTGGTTGCTCAGTGTTGAAACCATGTGCTTTCTTTTCCAGGAAGTTTTCGGCTGCTGAACGTAATTATGATGTGGGCAACCGAGAGTTGCTGGCCATGAAGTGGGCATTCGAGGAATGGCGTCATTGGCTTGAAGGAGCTAAGCATCGCGTGGTGGTATTGACTGATCATAAGAACCTTACTTATCTCGAGTCTGCCAAGCGCTTGAATCCTAGACAGGCCCGTTGGTCGTTATTTTTTGCCCGCTTCGATTTTTTGATTTCGTACCTTCCGGGCTCTAAAAATGTGAAGGCGGATGCTCTGTCTAGGAGTTTTGTGCCCGACTCTCCGGGTTCATCTGAGCCGGTGAGTATCCTCAAGGAAGGAGTCATTGTGTCTGCCATCTCCCCTGATTTGCGGCGAGTGTTGCAAAAATTTCAGGCGAATAAACCTGATCGTTGTCCGGCGGAGAAATTGTTCGTCCCTGATAGGTGGACTAGTAAAGCTATCTCGGAACTTCATTGTTCGGTGTTGGCTGGTCATCCTGGAATCTTTGGTACCAGAGAGTTAGTGGCTAGATCCTTCTGGTGGCCATCTCTGTCACGGGATGTACGTGCTTTTGTGCAGTCCTGTGGGATTTGTGCTAGGGCTAAGCCCTGCTGTTCACGTGCCAGTGGGTTGCTTTTGCCCTTGCCGGTCCCAAAGTGGCCTTGGACACATATTTCGATGGATTTCATTTCTGACCTTCCCGTTTCTCAAAAGATGTCAGTCATTTGGGTGGTCTGTGATCGCTTTTCTAAAATGGTCCATCTGGTGCCCTTGGTTAAATTGCCTTCCTCCTCTGATTTGGTGCCTTTGTTCTTCCAGCATGTGGTTCGTTTGCATGGCATTCCTGAGAATATTGTTTCTGACAGAGGTTCCCAGTTTGTTTCAAGGTTTTGGCGAGCCTTTTGTGGTAGGATGGGCATTGACCTATCTTTTTCCTCGGCTTTCCATCTTCAGACTAATGGCCAGACCGAACGAACCAATCAGACCTTGGAAACATATCTGAGATGTTTTGTTTCTGCTGACCAGGATGATTGGGTGTCCTTTTTGCCGTTGGCTGAGTTCGCCCTTAATAATCGGGCCAGCTCGGCTACCTTGGTCTCTCCATTTTTCTGCAATTCTGGGTTCCATCCTCGTTTCTCTTCAGGACAGGTTGAGTCTTCGGACTGTCCTGGTGTGGATTCTGTGGTGGACAGGTTGCAGCAGATCTGGACTCAGGTAGTGGACAATTTGACCTTGTCCCAGGAGAAGGCTCAACTTTTCGCTAATCGCAGACGCCGTGTGGGTCCCCGACTTCGTGTTGGGGATCTGGTTTGGTTATCTTCTCGTCATATTCCTATGAAGGTTTCCTCTCCTAAATTTAAACCTCGTTTTATTGGTCCGTATAGGATTTCTGAGATTCTCAATCCTGTGTCTTTTCGTCTGACCCTCCCAGACTCCTTTTCCATACATAATGTGTTCCATAGGTCGTTGTTGCGGAGATACGTGGCACCTATGGTTCCTTCTGTTGAGCCTCCTGCCCCGGTTTTGGTGGAGGGGGAATTGGAGTATATTGTGGAGAAAATTTTGGATTCTCGTGTTTCTAGACGGAAACTCCAGTATCTGGTTAAATGGAAGGGTTATGCTCAGGAAGATAATTCCTGGGTTTTTGCCTCTGATGTCCATGCTCCAGATCTTGTTCGTGCCTTTCATGTGGCTCATCCTGGTCGGCCTGGGGGCTCTGGTGAGGGTTCGGTGACCCCTCCTCAAGGGGGGGGTACTGTTGTGAATTCTGTGGCTGAATTCACTCCTGTGGTCACAAGTGGTACTGCAGCTTCTGAGCTTCCTCCCTCAGGTGTTCTGGTGAGCTCGTTGGCTGCTTTGTTATTTAACTCCGCCTGATTCTGTCTTCCTTGCTCCTAGTCAATGTTCCAGTGTTGGATCTGAGCTTCTGGATCTTTCCTGTGGCCTGCTGCTCTGCTTAGATAAGTGCTGCTTTGTTTTTGTTGCTACTTTTTCTGTCCAGCTTGTCCATTCGTTTTGCTGGTAGCTCTGAGACGCAAAGGGTGTACCGCCGTGCCGTTAGTTCGGCACGGTGGGTCTTTTTGCCCCCTTTGCGTGGTTTTTTGCTTTAGGGTTTTTTGTAGACTGCAAAGTTCTCTTTGCTATCCTCGCGCTATCTAGAATATCGGGCCTCACTTTGCTGAATCTATTTCATCCCTACGTTTGTCTTTTCATCTTGCTAACAGTCATTATATGTGGGGGGCTGCCTTTTCCTTTGGGGTATTTCTCTGAGGCAAGCCAGGCTTAATTTTCTATCTTCAGGCTAGTCAGTTTCTCAGGTTGTGCCGAGTTGCCTAGGTAGTGTCAGGCGCAATCCACAGCCGCTTTTAGTTGTGTTTAGGATAGGTTCAGGTTTGCAGTCTACAGAGATTCCACGTCTCAGAGCTCGTTCTATTGTTTTTTGGGTTATTGTCAGATCTCTGTATGTGCTCTGATTGCTGGCACTGTGTCACTGGATTGCCTGCATAACAGCGGGCCAAGCCTTCTATCTGACGGTCTGTAGGATTTCTGATGGATGAGCCATCCGGCACGGACAGGAGAGTTTTGGATGCTAGGTGGGATACTAGGGGTCTACCATCGAAGATTCCACTCAATCCTTTTTCAAATCAGCTGAAAAAGGATACTTGGCTTCAGGGGGCCTTTGTCCTGTGAAGCGTTTATCCGGGTGTTCTCTATGCCTATTGTAATGACCAGAGGTCCGAATAAGATCCAGTGAGTCACAAACCAAGACCAAGGCAGAAATCTCCAACGGTATTTACTCAAAGGCAAATTAATCAAGGTAATATGGAGAATATTAAGGCAGATGCACCCCAAAGATACACTAATTCAGCAGCAGCTGAAATCACTGTGCCACTCCAAGGTCTCCTGAGAACTGTGTACTACAACAGACTAGTAAGAAATTTACCTAACAGGCAACTAAAAACAGGAACAAGTGTAAATTGAATGTAGTGTTATTAAGGGAGCCCCTGGAATGGCACACTGAGTATAACTTACACAACTCTAATATAAGATACACCTCTAAAGTAACAATTTTACACTCTGAGCAGAGATACCCGGGTATCTATAACTATGGTACCGTATCCTGAAATGGATTTCCTCTCAGGCAGGAATCCGCACAGGCTGCAGCCAATCCTTATCTTCAGCGCCAATAAGTTACAGCAAGCTCCTCTTGTCTTGTCGGCCGATGCCGAGCCCAAACGCCGGGGACTTAGTTAGTGGTCTCACGATGTAGTCTCTGCTTCTGTAGCTCCTAGGAATGCTTCCACGACAATCCGTCCGTCTCTGTATCAGCAGTCTGTCCAGACTTGTTCCTCCACTCAATGCACAGGGAATCACAGACTTCCAAATTCGTACTGGGTTCTTAGCAAAGTCTCCGTCTTTACTTAGATAAAGGGTTAGCTCCTCTCCAGGAAACGTTAGCAACACAAGTCTCTCACAGAGTTAAACAAAAGGTTAGCTCTTCTCCAGGGGAACGTTAGCCACACAAGTCTCTCACAGAGTTAAACAAAAGGTTAGCTCTTCTCCAGGGGAACGTTAGCAACAAAAAGTCTCTCAAAAGCTTCTTTTCCTCCAAAAACACTTGCAGTAAATCCACACAGTCTCTTTTTAAGATCTCACAGCAGCTTCTCCTTTTCTTCCCGCCTTTTCTCTCTCAGCTCTCACTTCTCACTTTCACTTTACACTCGAGACACTAGACCCCACCCCGCAGCACACATTGTCTCTGGGAGGTCTGTCCTCTGCTGCAACAGGCAAAAACCACAGGGTCCTAGTGCCCTCTCAGTGGGACTACAGTTCACCCTCTTACATGCCACCCCACTAGAGGTTGGCGTCCTCGACATACCTTCCCACTCAAATTCATCTTGAGCATATCGCTGAGGCGGTATTCCTGCCGTAGATCGTGTAGTTCTCCTGAGTCCTACATCAACAGGTGCGACCTTAGAGGGAGCTAGAGTCTCTTCCGTGGTCGTGTTAGTGGCCGTAAGTGGAGTTGTCTCCTCCTGCGGCTCGATGTCCTGTGATACAGCGTCAGGACCAAGCAGTTGACCTGATGCACTCTCCTCAACAACATCCTCCATATCCCCAACATTCTCATCACCCGAGGCCAGATCGGTCACAGGGGGCAAATAAGCAGGCGCAGGAGTAAACACACCATCAAACTCAAGATCATTCAGAGCTTCCGCCCCTTGGAACATGGCCTCTGGCTCTAGGGGAGTAGGCGCCGAATCTTCAAACCAGCACCGTTGTAACATGTTACGATGCAAATTACGGGTTGGCCCCCCTGTCCCCACCGGTTTGACCTCGTACACTGGAATCTCAGGGTTCACCTGTTTTTTTATCAGATACGGTATCGCCTCCCATCGGTCACTCAGCTTTCCTGACCGTCGTTTTGTCCTCACCAACACTCTGTCCCCCGGAGAGAACAGCTCTGTTTGTACAGGTCGCGTGTCCTTATGGACCACCTGTCGAAGGCGGTCGCCCACCACCTGATGCACCACCCTCAACCGCCGCCGATGCTCTCGTACCCACTCGGATGCAGTCCGAAGGGGGGCGGAGGAGGGATCTGGCATGTTCAAATCCTCAATGTCTCGGCCAGGTCTACCAAACATCAACATGTGTGGTGAGTAACCAGTAGTACTGTGCACCCTGTTATTGTAAGCCCACATCAATTCGGGGAGATACTCAGGCCAGCATGTCTGTTGCTGACTCTCTAAGGACCTCAACATTTGCAACAGGGTCCGATTAAAACGCTCACACGCCCCGTTACCCTGAGGGTGGTAAGGCGTTGTTCTCGACTGCTCGATACCATAGAGCTGGTGCAACTCTTTCATCAGCGTCCCCTGAAAGCAGGCCCCTTGATCTGAATGTATTCTCTGCGGACACCCGAACACTTGGAAGAAATGTCGGCACACTGCCTCAGCCGCCGACTTGGCCGTCTGATCTCTTGTCGGCACCGCTACAGCATACTTGGTAAAGTGATCTGTCATCACCAGGCAATAGGAGTACCCTGACGTAGAGTACCCTATCAACACGTAGTCAATCATGAGTAGCTCCAGTGGAGCTGAAGTCTTAATAGACTGTGTGGGAGCCCGCTGCTCAGGGCTTTTGTTGAGCCCACAAATTCGGCACTGCCGACATGCGTCGGCCACCATCCCTCCCAACTCAGGGCAGTAGAGGACTCGCTGCAACCACTGAAGTGTCTTTTCACTTCCAAAATGGGCCCCCTTCTCATGCGCCTCACGAGCGACCACCGGCCCCATCCCCACAGGAATTATCAGTTGGTACCGATGCTGCAGCTCCGATGGCAGGTACACCTTACGATACAAAAGACCTTGCTCCACACACAATTTATCCCATTGTCGAAGGAGTTTCATTCCTTCCATGGACAACTGAGCCTTGTCCTCTGCACTGGGCCAGGCCTTGTTTTGTACCCAACGGCGCACAAGTGCAATGTCCGGACACTCATCCTGGACTCTTGTCCAATCTGAGGGTGTTTTACCCAGTACACAGGGCATCCCGGTGGCCACCCCACTTGAGTGTACCACACTTTGGAAGATAGGTATCTGCCCCAAAGCTGGAGTTTCAGTGTCCTCAAGTTGTTCGTCAACATCTTCCCCGGATGACCCAAGGGGCACCCTTGACAATGCATCTGCATTGCCGTTCTCTCGACCAGAGCGAAATTTAATGCGGTAATTGAACTTGGCCAGTCTGGCGACCCACCGCTGCTCCAACGCCCCCAGTTTTGCATTCTCTAAGTGAGCTAGCGGGTTGTTATCTGTCATGACTAGCACCTCAGCTCCTGTTAGATACTCGGCGAAGCGTTCTGTCATTGCCCACACCAGGGCCAGCAATTCCAGCCGGAATGAGCTGTAGTTAGCCGGATTTCGCTCGGAGTCTCTTAAAGATCTGCTGCCATAAGAAATCACTCGTTCTCGGCCGTCCTGCACCTGTGCTAGTACTGCCCCCAACCCATGAAGACTACCATCGGTATACAACAAAAAAGGGGTGTCAAACCGGGCGTAGGCCAGCAATGGGGCACTCGTTAGGGCGGTTTTCACTCCATCAAATGCCTTTTTCTGTAGGGGCCCCCATGGAATGGGGCGATTTCGAGGACCCAGCGCTGTCCCTCTCAAAAGTTCATTCAAGGGACTCACCACTTGTGAGAATTTAGGCACAAACCGCCGATAGTATCCTGCTAGGCCCAGGAAGGCCCGCACTTCTCGCAGGTCACAAGGAGGTGGCCACTCTTGTACTGCCTTAATCTTACTGGCTAAAGGTAGTACCCCGTCCGGGGTCACCAGATGTCCCAAATATTCAATCTGGTTTCGTAACAGTTGACATTTTTTTGGCTTTATTTTCAGGCCGTAGCTCTTGAGCCGCCGGAGAACTTGACGCAGCTTCTCCAGATGATCTTCAAATGAGGTTCCGAACACCACAATGTCGTCTAGATATATCAGGACTGATTCAAAATTTAGATCGCCCAAGCAATGTTCCATCAGGCGTTGGAAGGTTCCTGGGGCGGTAGCGAGGCCAAAGGGCATCCGGTTGAACTCAAAGAGCCCCATTGGCAAGACAAACGCCGTCTTGGCCCGATCTTTTTCAGCCATTGGGACCTGCCAGTACCCGCTTGCCAAATCCAACGTTGAGAAATACTTGGCCCGACCCAGGGCCGACAGGGATTCTTCAATACGGGGTAAAGGATATGCGTCCCGTACGGTGTGGGCATTCAATTTCCGATAGTCCACACAAAATCGGAGTGTCCCATCCTTCTTGCGGACCAAGACTACAGGGGCCGCCCAGGGACTCCGGCTCTCTCGGATCACTTGGTTGTCCAGCATACTGGCCACCATGCTCTTCACCTCTTGATAGAGCGCCGGAGGAATTTGACGATATCTTTCTCTAATGGGTGGAGTATCCCCCGTTGGAATCTCATGCTCAATCGTCTGGGTACACCCAAAGTCCTCTCCATGTCGGGAAAATGTCTCTTGATGTTCCCACAAAACTCTCTCCAACCGCTCCAACTGCACGGGGGTCAGCTTCTCCCGATCCACTCCCATCTGCTCCATGATCACATGAACATTCCATTCCTCCGTAGGAGGTTCAGTCCGGCCTACCTCGACCGCGAATGTCCAGGATGACTGTTGGTCTGGTCGCAATTCGAACCCTGCATTTTCCGGCACCTTCTCTGCCGGCACGAACAGTTCAGCCAGTATGGTCCCAGCGGGAATTGCAACAGCTTCATCTAAAACATTGATGCATCGGACCGGCACTCGTCCATTCTTCACAATCGCCAAAGACCGGGCCACATGTACCTTGGCAAATGAGGAACCCTCTCGGGCGGGCTCAAGTAGCACTTCAAGCCCATTCAATCTCTGTGCAGCTCCCACAGGCAGCATTAAGAGTTCCTCTTGTCTGGGTCCCAGCAGGATCGGGGCCCTCGAAGTCACTCGGACCCGGCCCACCCGGCCACCTGGGACCGCACTTTTCAGCAAGTCGCAACTCAGCACTAGACGGTGTAGAATTCTCTGTGTGGGTCGGTGTCTTGTCGCACGGGCCCAGTATCGGGGTCCTTCACTGGCATACATCTGGTGATTCAAATCTCGCAGCACGTTCATTCCGAGCGTCACTTCCATCCCTCTTCTAGGGGGGTGATCCACCAGTACTACCCCTTTCTGCCCCAGCTCTTGACCAAACATTTTTAGTTGCATCCACACGATCCCTTTGACTGACAATTGACCATTATTTGCAGCGGTCAGTCGTATCACTCGGCCATCCTCTGGAATCACTAGTCGACTGAAGTATCTCTCATATACTTCTAGAGGCATTATAGTACATTCGGATCCCGTGTCAACTAAGCACCTCATCTTCCGCCCTTCAAACTCTGCTTCTATCACTGGACTACATGCAAACAAATCTTGTTCATTCCGTCGAGGGCTTTGTGTGGGTGGGGCCGCTGCTGCTTGCCCTCTCATGGCAGCGGCCGGAAGTTTAAAGCCGGCGACGGGGTTTCTGGGGCTGTAAGCGCCCGGCAGTAACGCGAGATGTGTCCCTGGCGGCCACACTTCCAGCAGGTGATTGTTCCTCGTGGGCGAGGGCTTGACTCATTCTGATAGGACGACCTGGCCATTTGCGGGGTCACCGTTCCAGGGGGTGGGGCAGGAGGTTCCCGCGAGGGGGTAGAGGCGGGATCAACTGTCAGTTGAGACAATTTCAGCTTCAACTCCTTCACCTCAGCACGCAAAGCTTGTACCACGCTTACCAGCCCCTCTCCCCCCGACCCTGATGACACACCTTCCTCCAGCTGGGCACTGTTCACTGACCCCTCGGGAACATAGGCTGATTTCTCTTCCCTTTCCACTGCAGCTCGGTAAATCTGCCAGAAAGATAACTCTGGTGCAACCCGGGCCATTTCCAACAGCTTGTCCCGGAGAAGTCTATGGGCTAAACCGGTGATGAATTGGTCCCGGAGCAAGCGGTCTACCTCCCGGAACGCCCCCATGGCCCCCGGGTCTAGTCGCTGCATCTCATTCAACATCTCTTGTAAAATATTAGAGTACTGCATCAGGGACTCACACTCTCTCTGGGGACGATTAAAGAATAGGGACCGAAGCTGGGCCACACGCGCTCGGCCCCCCAAACTCCCCTCTAACAGTTCCAAAATCTTTTCTAATGTATCCCTCTCTGATTCTGGGCGCACCATCACCATACGCCTAATATCACCCTCCAGTGCATTTAATGCCAGCTCAGCGCGTAACGCGGGGGTCAAATTACACATGCGCAGAATACTCCGGATTCTCTCAGCCCAATCTTGCAACGCCATATTGCGCCCATCGTATTTCGGCATGTGCTGAAGTAAAGCTCCTACAGGCACATACCCTCCCGGAGTCGCAGCGGCTGCCAGGGGAACCCCAACCCCCGAGGAGGATGCGGATACAGCGGGGTCATTTCCACCCTCGCCTCCGTCCATGACAAACACTGGATCCTGCCGACTACGCCAAAAATGTAATGACCAGAGGTCCGAATAAGATCCAGTGAGTCACAAACCAAGACCAAGGCAGAAATCTCCAACGGTATTTACTCAAAGGCAAATTAATCAAGGTAATATGGAGAATATTAAGGCAGATGCACCCCAAAGATACACTAATTCAGCAGCAGCTGAAATCACTGTGCCACTCCAAGGTCTCCTGAGAACTGTGTACTACAACAGACTAGTAAGAAATTTACCTAACAGGCAACTAAAAACAGGAACAAGTGTAAATTGAATGTAGTGTTATTAAGGGAGCCCCTGGAATGGCACACTGAGTATAACTTACACAACTCTAATATAAGATACACCTCTAAAGTAACAATTTTACACTCTGAGCAGAGATACCCGGGTATCTATAACTATGGTACCGTATCCTGAAATGGATTTCCTCTCAGGCAGGAATCCGCACAGGCTGCAGCCAATCCTTATCTTCAGCGCCAATAAGTTACAGCAAGCTCCTCTTGTCTTGTCGGCCGATGCCGAGCCCAAACGCCGGGGACTTAGTTAGTGGTCTCACGATGTAGTCTCTGCTTCTGTAGCTCCTAGGAATGCTTCCACGACAATCCGTCCGTCTCTGTATCAGCAGTCTGTCCAGACTTGTTCCTCCACTCAATGCACAGGGAATCACAGACTTCCAAATTCGTACTGGGTTCTTAGCAAAGTCTCCGTCTTTACTTAGATAAAGGGTTAGCTCCTCTCCAGGAAACGTTAGCAACACAAGTCTCTCACAGAGTTAAACAAAAGGTTAGCTCTTCTCCAGGGGAACGTTAGCCACACAAGTCTCTCACAGAGTTAAACAAAAGGTTAGCTCTTCTCCAGGGGAACGTTAGCAACAAAAAGTCTCTCAAAAGCTTCTTTTCCTCCAAAAACACTTGCAGTAAATCCACACAGTCTCTTTTTAAGATCTCACAGCAGCTTCTCCTTTTCTTCCCGCCTTTTCTCTCTCAGCTCTCACTTCTCACTTTCACTTTACACTCGAGACACTAGACCCCACCCCGCAGCACACATTGTCTCTGGGAGGTCTGTCCTCTGCTGCAACAGGCAAAAACCACAGGGTCCTAGTGCCCTCTCAGTGGGACTACAGTTCACCCTCTTACACTATTAAATATGGCACTAAAATTCCGGATGAATAGCAAATGCCTTATGAGAGCGTTTAGTTCTCTTAAGGGACAAGGTCTGCTCCGAAGCAGAGCTGGAATCTTCCTCAAC
The DNA here is from genome assembly GCF_032444005.1 of Ranitomeya imitator. Lineage (NCBI taxonomy): Eukaryota > Metazoa > Chordata > Amphibia > Anura > Dendrobatidae > Ranitomeya > Ranitomeya imitator. Next base: position 29,223,626 of record NC_091287.1, on the reverse strand, counting down.
CTTTAAAGCCTGGTTGACTACCTCAATATGCGAATCCACTGTCTTCTGAAAGTCTGGCAAATCCAGATCTAAAGGGCCATCAGATTCGCAGTCAAATTCGCGTTTGCTACTGAACTCTGGAGAGAAAGAGCGAGAAACGGAGCTGTGAGGCGACAAGACACGTGTCTGTTCAGGAGACGTGTTATGGATCCGTTTTCTAGGTGCCCGACGGCTTCTAGAGTGCTTTCAGCCCCTGATAACCGACTGCTCCTGGCTTGGGGAGGATCCGTCTACATCAGTCCTGCAAACGCTCCGGTCCCCCGAAGGATCACGGAGGGATTCAATCGCTTTGGCCAGCGAAGCCATGGATTGAGACAGTGACAAAGCCCACTCAGGGGGACTAGGTACACTGGGCTCGGTGGCGGTGGAGGGCTCCTGAGCGCAGTTGGGGTCACAGGCATTGCAGAGCGGTGAACTCTGAGCCTTAGGAAACGCAGATTGGCAGGAGGAGCATGAAGTAAAGAATATAGCCATAGTCTTGTTAGACTTTTTGAATGCCTTAGGCTGGGACATGATATACCCTTCTATGTGGCCCTATAATATTAGGGACTGCAGAGAAAGGATACTGCTGAGAAAAGGGGTGACAGCAGGGAGGAGGATTTATAATGCAGCGCTCCCTTACCCAGGTCTGTGTCCCCGCTCCTCCTGCGTTTCTCCAACTGCGTGGCCCCTGCGCTGAGAACACTTGATGCCAGTCAGATAGTATGTCCTGAGGCTGTCTCGGGGGAGAATGATGGACCCCGAGATCTGAGAGGCGCTTCTCTCGCTGTGCGATAAGCGCCAGAATTGGTGGGCGGAGCCTCCACCTCGCATCATTGCATGGGTGGAGATAGGGTTGCGGCCTAGTACAGGGCAGAAACCGGGGACTAAATTTGCGGCGCCGGCTGGTGCCGATGCAGGAAGGGGCTGAATGCGTGCCCCCACAGTCAACATGGGCCCCCCTTAACCAGCGCTGCCCCAGACCGCCTGAAAGGAGCCCTCCAGCCCCGGCACTTAGCCGGAGAAGCTGCTGGGGGTGGCAGGTAAGGCAGCTTGCTGCAGGTGCTCCTGTTCTGCTGCTGGTTTGAACAGTGCAGAGGGATAAGGGGGGAAAACCCTCAATCCACCATCCCTTTAGGAGGGAGGTGGAGAGGGACCGTCCGCTTCCTTGTACCATCCCATTTAACTGTGGTGGGACAGTGGGGGCTGCTCGGACGCCAAGAGGTGGGCCTCTGTACATTCAAAGGGTTAATCACCTAGGATGGGACAGGGCTGAATGTCCGGCATTAGGCCTGGCTGTGGAAGAGGATACATGGAGGCGAAACTCCATGTGCTAGTCCGTTGAAGGTGTTGGGAGATCGGTGACCTTGAAGGGACACATCGCCTCTAAGAATCAGCTCAGGCGTGGCACGTCGCAGGAGAGGATACGGAGGGGCGACACTCCGTGCTCGCCTGTTGATAGTTTGCGGAGATCGGAGCCTTGAAAGGATCTGTCGCCCCTTCGTCCGTTGTAAAAATTAAAAACAAAAATGTAAAAAATTGTAAAAATAAAATAATAAAGAGTTTTGGGTCTGAATAGCAGACCCATGTGCCTCCTACGGACACTAAGCAAGAGCTGGTTCTCTGGGAGCCAGAAGAAGGGTGTATACTGCAGGGGAGGAGCAAACTCTTTTTGTATCTCTAAGGCTAAGTGCACACGTTGCAGAATTGCCGCAGAAATTTCCGTGGCAATTCTGCAACTCCTGCCGTGGGTATATCGCATGCGGAATTGGCATGCATATTCCTAGCGTTTTGCAAGCATAATTAGCTTGCAGAATGCTAGTGTTTTCCAAGCGATCTGTAGAATTGCTTGGAAAACTGATTGACAGGTTGGTCACACTAGCATACATAGGGTTTGACAGGTGTGACCAACTTTTTACTATTGATGCTGCCTATGCAGCATCAATAGTAGAAAGATATAATGTTAAAAATAATAAAAAAAATTTAGAAAATGGTTATACTCTCCTCAGCGATGCACGCGGCGCTTCCTTTCCTATAGCTGCTTTGTGTTCAGGACCTGCGATGACGTCACGGTTACGTGACCGCAACGTCATCGCAGGTCCTTCACACAAAGAGCATCCATGGGAACGGAAGCGGCAGCGTGCAACGCTGAGAGGCGGGAAGACTTCGGGGGCCATCAGAAGGTGAGTATATCACTATTTTTTATTTTAATTCTTTTTTTTTTACCATTTATATGGTGCCCAGTCCGTGGAGGAGAGTCTCCTCTCCTCCACCCTGGGTACCAACCGCACATGATCTGCTTACTTCCTGTATGGTGTGCACAGCCCCATGTGGGAAGTAAGCAGATCAATGCATTCCTAGGTGCGCGGAATCCCAGCAATTCCGCAAATTTAATGAACATGCTGCGTTTTTTCTGGAATGCGATTCCGCTCAGGAAAACAACGCAGCATGTGCACAAAAAATGCGAATTGCATTCTATTAAATAGGATGCTCAATGTGAGCGTTTTTTTTCGCGTTTTTATAGCGAAAAACCGCGAACAAAACGCAAAAAATCTGCTATGTGTGCACACAGCCTTAGTGTCAGCCTCCTAGTGGCAGCAGCATACACCCACGGTCTGTGTCCCCCAATGAGGCGAAGGAGAAATGCAGATTTTTGGTACTCACCATATAATATTCTTGTAGCTCCCACTGGGATTACTACTTGTAAGCATTACCGTATTTGGATGCTGTATGGCGATATTATTTCTCAGTGGCTTCTTTTTTGCGACACAGGAACCATAAGTTAATATGCTGCCACCTGGAGGCTGACACTAAGAATACACCCAGGAAAAAAACCTGACAGGTCCCCAAGAGACTACACGTGGGCAGCCGGCGTCCAGTTAGTGCAAAAGCAGTAAGAGGAGCAAAACCAAGACACCCCATCATCAAGCAAGGGTCCCCCAATAAAAGCTACGAGAAAGATTTTACAGAGTACCAAAAATCCTTATTTCTTGGTTGCTTCATTGGGGGATGTTGGGGCATCCTAATACTGTCCCTTGGTTGGGAGAACTAATACCAGTCCTGGAGAAGAAAGAATATCAATCCTCCGGGTTACTACCCGAGCAAGTGTCGCTTATAGTACCCTTGTTTTAACACTTGCATCCCCAGCTCTGCAACGATGTGAACAGAAGACTAAGTAGCGGCTACGACACTATCGATCATATTAACTCATAGTTCCTGTGTCCCATTGAGAAATAATACCGCTATGCTGCGTCCAAATAATTATTACATATAGTGATAACATAACTCGGCCATACTATGCCGAATAATACTCATGTACAACATACTACCATCCAGTATCTAAATAACACCACCATATAGTACCCACGTCATACTAAAATATATTCAAAGACAAACAGTAAGGACAGTAATTATAATGCACGGGCAGCACGGTGGCGCAGTGGTTAGCACCACAGCCTTGCAGCGCTGGAGTCCTGGGTTCAAACCCCACCAAGGACAACATCTGCATGGAGTTTGTATGTTCTCTCCGTGTTTGCGTGGGTTTCCTCCGGGTTCTCCGGTTTCCTCCCACATTCCAAAGACATACTGATAGGGAATTTAGATTGTGAGCCCCATCGGGGACAGCGATGATAATGTGTGCAACCTGTAAAGCGCTGCGGAATATGTTAGCGCTATATAAAAATAAACATTATTATAATGTCTGTAAAGTGCTGCAGTATATAATGGCGCTATATTAGCGATGCATGATAAGTAAATAATAAGTATGTGTATTGTTCACACAACACCGTCATATCATGCCAAATAATAGTGCACAATACCCCCAACACCAGCATTCCGAACCACTAAATAATACCAAGATACATGACCCAAACACTTATTTTGCTCACATTATACTTCCATATAATTGAAAATAACACCGCTATAAAATACCCCAAAAATAAAACCATTGTGTAACAAAAACAACAACACCACGCAATGCTAAAAATCAGAATACAGCATCCAATTAATATTTACATATGGGGTCACGTAAAACACTGCCATTCCAGGTGAATTAACAATTCCGTACAATACCCACAACATACTAGCATTCGTTACATAAATACAGTTATACAGGTCCATATATATTTGGACAGAGACAACATTTTTCTAATTCTGGTTATAGACATTACCACAATGAATTTTAAACAAAACAATTCAGATGCAGTTGAAGTTCAGACTTTCAGCTTTCATTTGAGGGTATCCACATTAAAATTGGATGAAGGGTTTAGGAGTTTCAGCTCCTTAACATGTGCCACCCTGTTTTTAAAGGGACCAAAAGTAACTGGACAATTGACTCCAAGGCTATTTCATGGACAGGTGTGGGCAATTCCTTCGTTATATCATTCTCAATTAAGCAGATAAAAGGCCTGGAGTTGATTTGAGGTGTGGTGCTTGCATTGGGAAGGTTTTGCTATGAAGTAAACATGTGGTCAAAGGAGCTCTCCATGCAGGTGAAACAAGCCGTCCTTAAGCTGCGAAAACAGAAAAAAAACCATCCGAGAAATTGCTACAATATTAGGAGTGGCGAAATCTACAGTTTGGTACATGCTGAGAAAGAAAGAAAGCTCTGGTGAACTCATCAATGCAAAAAGACCTGGGCGCCCACGGAAGACAACAATGGTGGATGATCGCCGAATAATCTCCATAGTGAAGAGAAACCCCTTCACAACAGCCGACCAAGTGACCAACACTCTCCAGGAGGTCGGCGGATCAATATCCAAATCTACCATAAAGAGAAGACTGCATGAAAGTAAATACAGAGGGTTCACTGCACGGTGCAGCCGCTCATAAGCATCAAGAAGAAAAAGGCGAGACTGGACTTTGCTAAAAAATATCTAAACAAGCCGCACAGTTCTGGAAGAACATTCTTTGGACAGATGAAACCAAGATCAACCTCTACCAGAATGATGGAAAGAGAAAAGTATGGCGAAGGCGCGGTCCAGCTCGTGATCCAAAGCATACCACATCATCTGTAAAACACGGCGGAGGCAGTGTGATGGCTCGGGCATGCATGGCTGCCAGTGGCACTGGGTCACTAGTGTTTATTGATGATGTGACACAGGACAGAAGCAGCTGAATGCATTCTGAGGTATTCAGAGCCGCCATACTGTGTGCTCAGATCCAGCCAAATGCAGCCAAACTGATTGGTCGTCGTTTCATACTACAGATGGACAATGACCCAAAACATAAAGCCAAAGCAACCCAGGAGTTTATTAAAGCAAAGAAGTGGAATATTCTTCATTGGCCAAGTCAGTCACCTGATCTCAACCCAACTGAGCAGCATTTCACTTGTTAAAGACTAAACTTCAGACAGAAAAGCCCACAAACAAACAGCAACTGAAAACCACCGCAGTGAAGGCCTGGCAGAGCATTAAAAAGGAGGAAACACAGCGTCTGGTGATGTCCATGAGTTCAAGACTTCAGGCAGTCATTGCCAACAAAGGGTTTTCAACCAAGTACTAAAAATGAACATTTTATTTAAAATTATTGAATCTGTCCAATTACTTTTGATCCCTTTAAAAACAGGGGTGGCACATGTTAAGGAGCTGAAACTCCTAAACCCTTCATCTAATTTTAATGTGGATACCCTCAAATGAAAGCTGAAAGTCTGAACTTCAACTGCATCTGAATTGTTTTGTTTAAAATTCATTATGGTAATGTCTGTAACCAAAATTAGAAAAATGTTGTCTCTGTCCAAATATATATGGACTTAACTGTAATTCTGCCATACAAGGCCTAGATAACACAGTATACAAATAATACTCCCATCTAGTACTCACATAACACTGCTATACCATGCCAAATAATACCTGTACTATAATACTGCAATACATGGTCTAAATAATACCGCTATACAGTATCCAACATAATACTTACATGTAGTGTTCACATAACACTGCAATATAATTTTTGTACATAATACTGCAATTCAGTGGCTCAATACAATGCTTTAATAGCAAAATGGGGGTATTGGTAACCTTTTATTGATCCAAGGCTAACTGAAGCAAACAGGGGTCCTCAGCATTAGCTACAATCCCTCCCGTCACCACAGCTAAAGAAGAGCCCGACTTTTCTTGGCAGAGATAACTGATAACAAGGAACCCCAAAGTAGATTAATAGAGAATGTCGACTTTTCCTTTAATATTACTCTGAGGGGGTTTTCCCACCTTTGAGAAAATGATTGTTTTTAGCCTTAAATCCATGTAATTACGGTAACTAAAATAATAATAATAATAATAATTTGCAATTGTGTTAAATTAGACATTTTGCACCATTTTTTGATGTGCTCTGTCACTCTGTGGCCGAGTTACAAAAAAGTTACAAACAGAATGAACTCACTTACAAATTCTCAGCTAACTCATTCTGCAGCCAGAAATAGACAGGGTAATACCGCGGCTATAGAAAGGAAATGGTGCAAAACGTTTTTTTATGAAACAACTGCAAAAATGATTTTTAGCCCCAAGTCCTTCCATTTAAGTGAAAATAAAAGATCCCCAAAGGTGGACAACCCCTTTAAAAATAGGACCATATTCCAGACATGTGAGATACTAAGTATCTGAACCAGGACACGAGTCCATGATTTGGGCAATGTTGGCCGGGAGCTGCAGGCAATGTCAATATCACCCATGGGTTCAATAAATCTACCAGGTTATTTCACTTTATCCTCAGGATTTACAAAGGATTTTGTTGTTTTTGTGAAGGAACAGGATATACTCGTTCCACAACAATAAGAGCCAACAGCGTAAAGTAGAGGTGAAACATGTCAGAGGGCGAGGAACGGGGCTTGGGATCTGCTCACAAATTATATAAAGATGAAATCTGCAATAAAAAGTGCTGCATTCATAAATTCTACAAATTCCAGAGCTGAAATCTCCCAGCATTCCCTACTAAAATACCCTTAAAGGAGTCCAGTAATCTGCCCCGTAGGGACCTTACCTTCCTCATCAATGTACGCGCTGATTCCATGAGGGCTGAATGTGGACAAGTCAAACCCTTTACTGATCCGGAGAGTGGATGGACGGAGCTCCTCATCATTCAGGTCCAGAAGGAAAATTTCTCCAGGTTTTTCAGGAGCAAAACTCACAATTCCAGGAAATTTCAGACCCTAGAAGTACATACAACGGATTAATATGAAAGATGCAACATTTAAAGCATGCCTGCCGTATCCGGGGACTTTTCTGAATAATCTGTTTTGTGCGCACCGGAGGGAGAACAGTATAATGTGACTTGTATGCTGCATTTTCACCATTTGTACCCTCTAGGGGCTCTCTCTCTAATTTCCAGTCGTCTCTGAGCTAGTGAGTAGAGACTGGCTGCTATACAGAGCAGCATAGAGGACATTATACAACAATATAGAGCAGTGTAGCTGTGAATCCAGTTCTGAAACTGGATAAACACTTGCCAGAAAGCAGCCATATCGAGGACATTTTACACTGCTCGGTACTATTCCATCTGTGACTCCAGATCTGAAATTCAATATACACTTACCAGAAAACAGCAGTATATACAGCATTTTACAGCTCTACCGAGCAGTGTGTCTGTAAATCTAGCACCGACTGAGAAAACACTTACTAGAAAGCAGAAACACATGTCTGTGCATATCTGCACCTACCTATCTTGATTCTTTGCTTCTAACACTTATCCTCTTCTGCACAAGTGGGTGGCCTATTGCCACTATGCAGGAAAAGACTGTAACATGGCCAGAGATGAGATTCGGGGTTCAATTATTTATTTTCCAAATTGGGGATTGTCCTAGACTCCTAAAGGTTAGCTATAAGGTTAAACATAAAGCGATGGTTTATCTTAGCCATATGATATTGCTTATTGGATATAAATAAATATCCCTTTAAATGGTTATTCCCAAGGTTACGTAACTACATACAGTCATAGGGGTCAAAGGGATAGGGACTTGCAGGGGGACTCCCACCATTATTGAATATGAACAAGTTCCCGAGATTTTGACACTCGGGATTTCATCTATTCATCTCTATTTTATCATCAGTGCCAGGACGGGTTTATTCTTAGCACTTGTGGCGGTAACGATCACTGGGCGAATCCCTATAATGTGATCCTTGTAATCCCTATTCATCTGCTCATAGACTTTCTATAAAACATCACTAACCTTCTCAGTAACAAAAAAATAAATCTAGTTTATAACAGTATAGTAGACCTGGAAGAGGGAGAGGAGGGGGATGCAGCTGCAGCTTTTCATTCACTGTTTTAGAACAGTATGAGAAGGGCAGGGGAAGGAGAGCAGCAGGGGGGCATTGCCAATTTGTAGTAATTAATGCAGTACACAGTTCACATGGTGAAAAAAAAAGTCCAGAGCTGCACATGAAAAATCGACAGCCTCCAGCACTGCCAGGGGCACGGATTCCTAAGGGGCAACCAAGAACAGGAGGTCTCAGGATGACAGCACGTAGCCCTTCATTGCTGAGGACCAACAGAGACTTGACTTCACTATTTAGGTAATATATGGCGGTATTATTTGAACTACTAAATCGAACTATAATTTGGTAGTCTGTATGAAAGTACCGTATTATATGAACATTGTATGACAGCGTTATGTCAGCACTGCATGTAGTATTATTTGGATACTGTGTAGATTTAGACATATTGCGGTGTTATTTTTGCACTGACTGATGATATTTGGTTGTGGATATATTGTACAGAATTATTATTTGGCAGTGTTTTGTGAGCACTACGTGCAAGTATTATTAAGCTACTATGTGAAAGTATTGTTTGGGCATTGTATGGCGGTATTATGTGAGCATAACAAGGGTATTTAGACATTATATAGCAGTATTATTTTAGCACTGAACTATGTCATGTTGTGGAAATTGCAAAGTATTAGTTGTCATTGTATGGCAGTTTTATGTGAGCATCAGGTGCCAGTATTACTTGGGTACTGTATTAAAGCCTTATTTAAGCATTTCATGGCGATATTACATGTATTTGGACACTGTATCAAGGTATTTAGATGTTATATAGTTGTATTGCAACTATGCTATGTTGTGGATATGGCACTAGTTGGCATTGTATGGCAGTTTTATGTGAGCTCCACATGCAAGTATTACTTGGGTACAGTATTAAAGCATTATTTTAGCATTGCATGGCAATATTATTTGCATTGTATGGCAGTGGTATGTGAGCACTAAATGCAAGTATTATTTGGATACCGCATTGAGGTATTTAGACATTATATAACGGTATTATTTTGCCACTGAATTATATTATGCTGTGGATATTGTACATAAATATTATTTGGCACTAGGTAAGAAAGACATGTAGGTATTGTATGGATACAAAATAAAATGTCCGGCTGCTAGGACCCTCGTGATCAGCTGTGATCTATGGGAGATCCAGCAGCAAGTGTGCGAAATCCCTGCAGCGCCACCACTGGGGAAAGTAAGCATTACAGGTTCTCACTTAAAGCAATAGGGCTTTCCTTTTAATACAAGAACATCTTGCATTAGGATAAGAATAAGAAAAATATTATTTGTTACGTAAACAGCGCCATCTTTATCCACAGGCTGATTGTGGTATTGCAGATTATTCGATCTGGCTTGCAGTACCAGACACAACCCATGAACAAGAGTGGCGCTGTTTATGGAAGAGGTTGACTTTTTCTAATCCTGGATAAATCCCTTAATTTTACCAGAAGATCCTGTGTACTTACAGAGGAGATGAAGGCCAGGCCGTTGGGAAGAAGCGCGATGTCTTCAGAGCCGTATTCTGCAAGAGTAATCATGAAATAAAAAGGCGTCGGTTACATTTTATATCAATAGCGCACAATGTAGCGCTAAACAATCAGGTTTGTTTTTGTCATGGAAACCATCAACAAGCAGCAGACTTTTCTGATAATGAGCAAATATTTATTTTACTGAAGGTTTCTGAAACTGGAAATCGTCCCGAAACTCGGCCCATAAACTCATAGCTAAGGGAGTGGTCCTAGAATCCAATATTGGCGCCTCCTATCAGGTTTTGCAAAGTGTAATGTGCCAAAACCTTATGGAGCAGAATTAGATTTTTTTTTGCAGTAAACTTCCAAAAATCCAAACAAAGGCTTTAGATACAATATTTGAAGGAAATGTGTTGGAAAATTACCTACTACTGTTAATGTTAAAGTTAAAGTTTTTATGTTAATAGCAAGAAAAAAAAACCTCAGGATCAGATGCCACAGGCAGGACCAGAGACACAGGCAGGACCAGAGTCACAGGCAGGATCAGAGACAACAGGCAGGATCAGAGTAACAGGCAGGATCAGAGTCACAGGCAGGACCAGAGTCACAGGCAGGATCAGAGACCACAGGCAGGACCAGAGCCACAGGCAGGATCAGAGACCACAGGCAGGACCAGAGTCACAGGCAGGACCAGAGTCACAGGCAGGATCAGAGCCACAGGCAGGATCAGAGACCACAGGCAGGATCAAAGCCACAGACAGGATCAAAGCCACAGACAGGATCAGAGCCACAGGCAGAACTAGAGTCACAGGCAGGACCAGAGTCACAGGCAAGATCAGAGCGCGACAGGCAGGACAAGAATCACAGGCAGGACCAGAGTCACAGGCAGGAACAGAGTCACAGGCAGGACCAGAGTCACAGGCAGGATCAGAGTCACAGGCAGAACCAGAGCCACAGGAAAGATCAGAGTCACAGGCAGGACCAGAGTCACAGGCAGAACTAGAGCCACAGGCAGGACCAGAGACACAGGCAAGATCAGAGCCACAGGCAGGACCAGAGTCACAGGCAGGACCAGAGTCACATGCAGAACTAGAGCCACAGGCAGGACCAGAGTCACAGGCAGGACCAGAGTCACAGGCAGGACCAAAGCCACAGGCAAGATCAGAGTCACAGGCAGGACCAGAGACACAGGAAAGATCAGAGTCACAGGCAGGACCAGAGCCACAGGCAAGATCAGAGTCACAGGCAGGACCAAAGCCACAGGCAAGATCAGAGTCACAGGCAGGACCAGAGACACAGGAAAGATCAGAGTCACAGGCAGAACTAGAGCCACAGGCAGGACCAGAGCCACAGGCAAGATCAGAGACCACAGGCAGGACCAGAGACCACTGGCAAGATCAGAGCCAAAGGCAGGACCAGAGCCACAGGCAAGATCAGAGTCACATGCAGAACTAGAGCCACTGGCAGGACCAGAGTCATAGGCAGGTAATATATGGATAGCACTGGATTCACCATTTACAATACGGTCACAGATCATTCCTCCCTCCCTGCACAATGACTTCTGCACAGACAACAGAGCATGCCCAATACATTCTCCCATAAAAGTCCATTAACCCTCCAGTCTATTGTTTCCTATGGTCCATGTGGCTGCTGGAAGCATCTCTCTAAATGACAGCATCTCAGGTAAGATCAGGCAAGACGGGCTTACAGACAATAAAACATCATTACAATATATTCCGGGACTTGCTGCGACCAGCATCTTTTAAGTGTGTTCTCCTGTAACGAATGGCTCCATATATTAACCAGTAAATCTCATTTTATAGGACACAGTGAATTTTGCAGCCACTTACCAATCCCTTTGATGAACTGGCAATTAGGAAGCTCTAAGGGATCGATCTCTCTGAAGAACTGGACTCGACGGCTAGAAAACAAAAAGGGAGAATAATCTGCTAAATATATTCAGTATTCAGAGTATTTGCCCATTTTCTGCCAGGATGGTACTTCATATTCACCTTTATATGTATCTGCACTGCTCCTTTAAAGGGACTGCAAAAAAAAAATCCCATCAATCAGCAGCATTTTGAAGCCCACAAGAGATATATATATACTGATGCAGCTGATTGATGGGATTCTGAACCTGCAGACCCCCACAGATCGCTCAAAACACATCTATGATGTGTATCGTTCCTGCACAAAGTGATGTACCGGCTCAACAGTAAGTCCATGAAGTACAGCCATGTGCGTGTGCTCCTGTAGAAACTGCGCACTTTAGACTGGTGTTTTGAGGATTGTTGAGGGTCTCAGGACTCGGCCCCCTTCCCCGATCAGCAGCACACTGCCACTCAAGTGATCAGTATCCTTTAAGGAAATTGCAGATGCTGGACCAAAGAGGCTCTAGACACGAAGTCCTGTAGTGATAATTTCCTGCTGATTAAACACTGATTGTATTGAAACAGCAACACAAAGTCCACTAACTGATACATAACTGGAATCAGGGTCTCAGCCCTATATCATGCTGCCAACAGATTTCCTGTAAGGGCTTTTCCAGGCTTAAAATATTGATGATCTATTCTTAGGATAGGTCATCAATTTCAACTCAGTGGAGGACTCACATCCAGCATCAATCAGCTGTTTTATGGTCTATACAGAGATAAACAGTGGAAGTAGCTGGGACATCACAAATCTAAATGCTGTAGCGACCGTGCTCAGCTCTTATTGCTTTCAATAGGAGCTGAGCTGCAGCGTCTGTGAACTGCTACAACACAGTGATGTCCGGCTCATGCCAGATCTAAAAGCAGATGATCAGTGGGGGTTGCCGAGGGTCGGACCCTCACTGTTTTGATATTATTCACCTATCCTAAGAGAAGGTCATTAATATCATAAGTTGGAAAATCCATTTAATTGCATTATTGAAAGTTCAGGCTGGAACTTTCAGACAGGGCTGTTAAACACTATTATGAAAAGTATATCTGGGAGTGAAGTGGTAGGTGTAAGAGTGGAAGTTGGGTATAATAATAAAAAAAAGTGTCCGTAAACTCTCCTTTTCTGGAAATAATGGAGGTTATACAGGGGGAGAGTTGATGGTAAAAGGCTGTGATTGGTCAGAGGTTGATAACATGAAGAAAAGCTCCTGTACCTCCCCAGGGTTTCTGTCAGCTGTACAGGGAAAGAGATTACAGTAACAGACTGTGATTGGTGAGAGGGTGATAATATGAAGAGAAGTACCAGTACTACAGTCACAGGATAGATGACAGGATGTAATCGGAGAGAGGGGTGATAACATGAAGAAAAGCTCCTGCATCTCCCTATAGTCTTTATCAGCTGTACAGGGAAAAGACATGGTGCTACTCTTTTTGCAGGGAGTAACAAGGTAATTGAGGGCTAGCTGACGTCGAGCTGGGGCGTTGTATCATTCCTTAGGGTGCCAACCTCTGCGGTAAGGTAGGGAAACCATTAGGCCATAGTATTGTATCTTATATATTACTCATCAAACTCAATTTGACAGGTGGACCTGCCCCTATCAAAGTGTATCAAAGTGTGTAACCCCTCCCCTCCTTGTCAGGGCATCTGACTCCCTCCTCTTTTGATAATGTTTGATATTGTTATCACAGTATTTGATACAGTGATTATCACAGTATTTGTTTTTATATCCTATTAGATTTTCATTTTATATGTAGCTGCTGTGAGATTGCATTCTGTAATCAGAGCAATGTATTTTATTCACAGTGTTCACATATAGTGCAAAATTGTGTTTTGTAACACACCAGGCCGTTTATATAATTTTATATCCTAGCAGTGTATTTATTTGATCCTATTAGATTTTCATTTTATATGTAGCTGCTGTGAGATTGCATTCTGTAATCAGAGCAATGTATTTTATTCACAGTGTTCACATATAGTGCAAAATTGTATTTTATAACACACCAGGCCGTTTTATATAATTTATATCCTAGTCGTGTATTTATTTGATACTGGGATTCTCATTTTTTACATGTGGTTTATAACACCAGGCTCATTATATGGGCATATTATGTATATGGCCATGTTACAACACCCGCAAGTATGAAGCGGTGTGTTTTTATACGTTTATAAAAAAAGAAAAGACACGATATTGTAAAAGTTTCAAACATTTTATTGTTGTAAAATAAATACATCTCAAAGACATTTCAATAATATAAAAATTCTTACAGAATATAAAAAGTAAAAACATTAAATAGTACAATGAACATGCACCAGCACACTTCTTACAAAATAAATAAGTAAATAGTATCACAAGTACAATTAACATACATCATTATACTTCTTTCAAAATAAATAATATAGTGTTACAAGCCGAGTACAGCATTTATCCAGTACATTCTTTACATCGTGAGCCACATGGTTTGTAGTATCAGTAGAGACCTTTTTTTAGGCAGCAGAGTTCCGCGTGTGGTGCCTGATGACGTGGAATGTAAAGACAGAATTGTACGGGGCGTCGGATGTAGATACAGAGCGTGTCTCACTGCTGGAAATTTTTAACTCATCTAAAAGCTTCCTAGTAGTGGGGCTACCCACAACTGTAGATGGTATATTTAGTTCGGCCATAGCCTGCATAAATGAATCCCAACCCGGAGGTAAATTTCTGCCAGTCAGAGCATGACTCTGCGTTGTACTACGTACCAAATCCAGTAAGTTAGACCCTGGTATTACGGATCCTTTGAAAATAAATTCAGCTTTATTATTCCATGCTGTAACATTTTTATTCTGGAGTAACCTGTTTAGTAAAAATTCTGCATTCTTTTTATATCTTTGGTTTATATGGCTGACAATTTCAGCGACCTCTTGATTTTTATCAGAGTCGGTATTTGACAATTGTTGCTGATCAGGATCAGGAGTGCTAACCAGATTTAAAGCCGTTACTTCTTTTGAGCTGTGCCTCGTATGTACCAAGTAGCGCTGTAGCACGGAGCTATACATTTTAATTTTCACATCATCGGGAATGTCACGACGTTGTAAAATGGCGCTAATTTCACCATCAAGGCGACGAATAACACTGTTATTTGTAGCACTGGGTCTTAGTTTGTCTAGCTCCTGTTTGGGGACTAGATCCAATTTCTCTGTATGCTCCATTATTTTCCTGCGAGCAGACTTTTTATTATTGGAATTGCAAAAGCTAAAAGAGGGCCGATAAACCCGCCGGCCTGCTTTAGTAGGCGCTTCTTTTTCTTTATGGGCTGAGACCTGTCGCTCAGGGTTCTTATAGCTTTACGCCACTTCTTTAATATACCTTTTTGACACTCTTTCAGCGGAATCCTGCCTTTTAAGATGTTTAAAGCAATCTCGCCGATGGCTGTAATTAAATCATTGCTTGGATTACGCAAAATAGACTTTCTGACAGCGGGGGTTGCTTTCACCAGAGTTTTTAAGAGCGCCCAGTTACGCCGGAGTCTCTCAGACATCTTTACATCACAACGCACACAGCGTAGAATGTCTGATTCCTCGTAAAATTCACTTTTTAGAAGTGTTTTTCTTTTGAACATAGACAGCAGGCAACGCTGGTAGAAACAATCCAGTCCTTAAGCGAAGATCCTCAGGGGTATTAGCTCTCAAATCTACAAGCAAATACCCATAAGGCTCCCGCGTGGCATCCTCAAAAGCTTCTAGGAAAAAACGTGTTTTTCCGGGATACATCTGACGAGCTAGAGTTAAAATTTGTAATTTATCTCGGGGGTTATTAAAAAGCACCATGTACTTTGTGTTTAAATTTATCGTGCGGCTTTTCTTACCCTGACAAAATATGTTTTGTACCAGGTAGATAATGCTGAGATTTCTGTGGTGCACATACTTGGTAAAGGCTTTTTCTATCTCACAATTTTCACTAGCACTCTCCATGAGATCATCAACAATAGCCAAATTCACCTTCACCGGCAGGAATAATTCGTCATCTACGAATGTATTCGGCAGACCCTCCACAAATCTGGTGTTGGGAAAAGAGAGAGAGATTTCATCATATAGTTTTTGCCAACACGAATAAAACCAAACAATATTATCAGGTTTCTGAGAAAAATTAGTTTCAATATTATATAGCAGTTGTTTTACAAAATAGCTCTTTCCAGAATTAGACGGTCCTGCTAGAATGCATGAGAATGGGTGTTGCAGACGTGTATCCATCACAATACGCGACTAATACCCAAAAGGCACCTGCTGTACGATAATATGTTTCTCAGTTTCGGTGGCAGAATTGCGCGGGTAGTCCAGAACTAGATCTTTTAGACTGTTGAAATTAATAGATTGAGAGTTACCAAAATTTAGTGTTATCCCCTTAACTTTTAAGACAGTTTTACCGGTGTTGAGTTTGTATCCGTAAGTTTTGGGGCCCGCGGATATAAATTCTGTGATGTGTGTACCACCGGGTATTTCACTGGTCAGTTCCCCACAGGTAATCGCCTAAAGGCGGCTGCCACTCATCATCTCTCTGTACAAAAATAACTGAATCTGTGTCGTGATAAAGGCACCTCTTCTGCAGCCGGGCCAGCAGTGAATAGAGCTCTAGCTGGGCATACACTGTTGTAAAACACGCTATAAAAATGTTTGTGTTTTCGTTGTGTTAAAATCATACAGCCGCTGCCTCTTTTGTTTAATGATCTGACTGTTCGCTATAGATTTCAAGCGCCTTTTTTTACACCACCGCTATTTTTAATGATGGTGACGACTAGCTTTAACGAATTGGATGCTAGACATTCAACATTACTTTGAAGTGTGCGGGCAACGGCATTTAAACAAGATTCAGAATTTAAAATCTTCCCGGGTTTGTTTTGTAGCGAAAATAGGGTCTAAAGTATCGCCACATTCAAGCATTAACTGTACAAAGTCACCAGGTTCAATGTCCCTGATGATTCTATCCAGTAATGACTGAACGCCGTCATGAACAATATTTACGGCCTCTACAAATGATTGTACACGATCCAAATTTACAAATCAAAAATGATCTGTATGCATATGTCCGTTGAAATTGCGGAGAGCCCTTTGATGATGATAAAAATGCTGTAAAACGTCTGAACGATCTACGGACATTTCATTATCATAAACACCATTACCCACAGAGGCTGCATCATGCGTATTTTCAGTATGTGTTTCAAGATGCCCACTGCTCTGAGCATCTGGATCACCACTGCTGTTGACACTTCCTGGGTTGTCTTGGGTGTGTAGAACTGTAGATGGATCATGTAACAACCTCTGGGGATATTGTGTAGTTATAGCGCTGTAAACTGTCTTTCGACCCCTTCTAGCGGCTCGCGATCTTCTGGATTTTTTCAAACCATAGCCAACCAAGCTTAGTCAGGTGGATTTAGATTTATTTAAATTCACAGGGGGTGTATGTACACATGCATGATTTAGTTTAAAATCACACAGCTGTGGGATTAATTTCCCTATAATTTATATACAATGTGATATACTTTTGGTACCCCTCTGATGCTCGCTCGACTTAGACCATATCTGATAATGGCTAACCAGACTACCGGGCCCTTTAGGTACTGACCTATATGAGCAATTTCTCCTGTTATGTTAAAATTATTGCTAGTTTGATGACTGATTTGGTGCCCCCCTCCCTGATGTATTTACCCTTTGTTTGTTTGTACTGTCTATGTGTCTTTGTACGTTTCGTTTGCCCCCTTTAAAGCTGATTATTTGTACAAAGCAATCATTATATTTTTTATTGATGCACATTTCTCTTCTTTACAGAAGTTTGTTCAGCTTTGGTTGTATTTAAAACTTTAAATAAATATATTGAAACTAAAATCATACAGCTCGGCGATAATGCCAGGTGTTGGACAGGCATTTATCAGTCTTTCATACGTATCACAGAAAGATTTTAGTTTGATCTGTGCGAGTTTGGTATGGACGTACTGAGCAGACATGGCAGTAAACATTTTGACATGGTCATCATCCCACACAGGACTCCCTGTGTAAGATGAATGTTCAGCAACTTTCTGTTTTTTACTTACACGGCGTCGTGATACTGATCGTTTCTTTAGAGGCAATACATTGCCAAAATCGCTAGAAGATCTGCAGACTGGACAGTTTGACACACACGTATATTGCTCCGGTTATTACTCTTCTTACCCGCGACGAGCTGCGCAATTTCTCTGTTTTCAGGAGTAACTTGTGGAATGCTGATTGTGCTATTGGCTTCCTGAGTTATGCAGGGACTAGCGTTCTGCGATGCAAATCTCTCTCTTGAAACATTCTTATATTTCTGATGTGGAATCTTGGGGCTTGGATTCCCGGGGTGTTTGGGTGCCGCGTAGCTTTCCTCACGATCCACAACACAGATGGGCGAAAGAGGAGTTGTTCTCACAGCCGCATTAACTCTTTGTGGTTGATTCTGTGCAGATCCGTAATTACGCCGATGCAAAACTCGTGGTTGAAGATCCGGCATATCTAAAAGAAAAGATACAAGTGTCTGTTATCCGCGAAACCGGTGTAAAATTGGAAAAGCTACACGCCGACACTTATCCATGATCCTGCGTAATATTTGAAAAGTTAACTGTGACAGTTATCCATGACATCATTGTAACAATATTTGCATAAATCCAGTATAGAGCAGACCAGATATATACTTAAGTATGAACCGGGAATTGCACCTCCACAGCTCCTGGTTTAATGGACAGCGCATTGTTCGAGCTTGTCGAGACAGGGATATTCTCTTTTTCAAATTGAATTTTTCTGGCAACTAGTTTAGCAGATGTAAATAAAATATGACTATTAGTTAACACAGAATTGATTTTCTACACAAAACTGTCTCGTTGAGACGGTGATATTCTCTTTTTCAAAATGAATTTTCTGACAACTAGTTTAGCAGATATAAATAAAATATAACTATAACTATTACACAAAAGTGAGAATCGTATGTATTTCAAGTGAACCGTTACCTTTTCTATTCTTGAGACACCTGCTTAATGAATTTCCACGTCTTTTAGGAGCATCGGGTAGTGGTGAAATTACATTGTTCTTGACATCTATGATCTCGATGTCTGAATCCAGATTTTCACATGGTTCGGGAACACACCAGTTTTCCGGCATATAGACCGATGGATGCGTGTCAGTATCTGTATGAGAAATTGCACTTAGTTTGTGTTTACATACAAAGGATTAAAGCAGCTGACATAGTATAATATAGTTTTACGGTATAACCCCTGTTTATGGTGTATATGTTTTAATAATTTAGTATTATATTGGTGGCTAGCGGCATTATTTGTTTTAATAATTTAACCGTATATTTATTATGATATAATTTGTGTAATACAATAGTTAATAGCTGTTATAGTTTTACGTTATAACCAGTATTTATGGTGTAAAATTAACATAGCATGACTTATTCTGTATTACCTATGTTTTGCTTAGTATAAACATATTTATGCAGTAAGCGTAAATTTAGTTGTTGAGGTGTATAAAATAGTTTTACTGTATAAACCATATTTGTGGTGTAAAATTAATATAGCAAGACTTATTCCGTATCACCTATGTTTTGCTTAGTATAAACATATTTATGCAGTAGGCGTAAATTTAGTTGTTGAGGTGTTTAAAATAGTTTTACTGTATAAACCATATTTGTGGTGTAAAATTAATATAGCAAGACTTATTCCGTATTACCTATGTATTGCTTAGTATAAACATATTTATGCATTAGGCATAAATTTAGTTGTTGAGGTGTATAAATCGTGTTTGTCTGTGGTGGTGTGGAATTAACATACATAATGCATATATATATATATATATATATATATATATATATATATATATCTTTCTTACATGTGATACAGGAAAGATAAATATCTTGGTACCGTGTTACAATGACATTTTTCCCTGTCTAAATGCAAAAAGGAGAACCTAATTACCTGTGATAAGTTGAAGAGCAGGCTCATTATCTTCTAACGGTTCCACAGCTACGGATTCAAAGAGTTCATAATTCGGCGTGACAAAATTATTGCGATAATCGGGAGACATACACTCCTCTTAAATAAGAAAGAATGCAAGAATATATAATTAATATAAATTACTTATAATGACTTAATCAGAATGAGCCAATACATTATATTCGTATAATACCTAACGGTGTGCTTGTAAGAAGGGGGCTGTATTGATCGCAAGGATATTGGGATTCCATCTTAAATAAAAAGGGGAAAAGTTTTATTTATATCTATTCCGACGATAAATACAGTTTAAAACTATGTTACAAATATATACGTTACAGACAATGATAATATCAGGGAGCAAATAAATCAGTAAACACTTACTTTTTCAAAGAGTAGAGCAGCTGTTCAGATGTGCAGAAAAACTGCCTTTAAGATTCTGTGTGTCAAACCTGGAGGAGCTTGACCTGTATTTAAAGAGAAAACACCACCCACCTTGGCTGTGTTCAGCTCTTCAGTGATTTCAGCCAGGCAGTATCGGATTACACTAATGAGTTATTATTATTATTATTTATTTATACAGCACCATTGATTCCATGGTGCTGTACATGAGAAGGGGTTACATACAAGTTGCAGCTGTTGTGTTAAAATAAATAACTTATCTAGGACTGAAATATATTATCTAGGTCTGGAATATTTGGAATAAATACAGCATTTAATATGATATTTTATACAATTGATTTTCTGAAAGAAGCAGGCGGTTGTCGATTATCGACACATAATCATTTTATTCAATCATGGCGTCTAATTCCTATGACCACATATTAGAGAAACAATATTTTACACCTGAGGCCCCCGGATCATTCAGCGGAATTAACAAATTATTTAGAGAGACAAGAGACCGCGGAATAAAGAAATCTGATGTGACTGACTGGTTGAATAAACAAGACACCTACACGCTACACAAACCTGCTAGAAAACGCTTTTTGACAAATAAAATTTACGTCTCGAACCCGTCTTAGGCCAGAGTCACACTAGAGCGTAATAAGGACGAGTGCTATGCTACAAAAAATCGCATAGCACTCAGACCAATATTAATCTATGGGGCAGCTCCCATCATCGTTTTTTTCTTGGCCGCATTATACGTGTGAGGGAAAGCGCAGCATGCTGCGATTTACACTGTACATCGGCCAAGACTCGCCAATACAAGTCTATGGGTGCGAGAAAAGCACACCACACGGACCATCAGTGTGACTTGCGAGAAATACGCACCGGTGCTCTATAGAAAAGCCGGTAACTCAGTGAGGTGTAATGTAAAATTACACTGACAGGTTACAATAGAATACATAGAATTGAAATATACACATAATATAGGTATATACACTACAGTTCAAAACTTTAGGGTCACTTAGAAATTTCCTTATTTTTTTTAAAGAAAAGCACAGTTTTTTTCCAATGAAGCTAACATTAAATGATTCACATATACACTCTATACATTGTTAATCTGGTACATGACTATTCTAGCTGCAAACGTCTGGTTTGTAATGCGATATCTTCATAGGTGTATAGAGACCCATTTCCAACAACCATCACTCCAGTGTTCTTATGGTACTTTGTGTTTGCTAACTGTGTAAGAAGGCTAATGGATGGTTAGAATACCCTTGAAAACCCTTGTGTAAGTATGCTAGCACAGCTGAAAACAGTTTGGCTGATTAGAGAAGCTAAAAACCTGACCTTCCCTTGAGCTAGTTGAAAATCTGGAGCATTACATTTGTTGGTTCTATTTAACTCTCAAAATGGCCAGAAAAAAAATAACTTTCATGTGAAACTCGACAGTCTATTCTTGTTCTTAGAAATGAAGGCTATTCCATGCGAGAAATTGCCAAGAAACTGAAGATTTCCTACAACGGTGTGTACTACTCCCTTCAGAGGAGAGCACAAACAGGCTCTAACCAGAGTAGAAAGAGAAGTGGGAGGCCCCGCTGCCCAACTGAGCAACAAGACAAGTACATTAGAGTCTGTAGTTTGAGAAATCGACGCCTCACAGGTCCTCAACTGGCAGCTTCATTAAATAGTACACGCAAAACACCAGTGTCAACGTCTACAGTGAAGAGGCGACTCCGGGATGCTGGCCTTCAGGGCAGAGTGGCAAAGAAGAAAGCCACATCCGAGACTGGCTAATAAATGGAAAAGATTAATATGGGCAAAAGAACACAGACATTGGACAGAGGAAGATTGGAAAAAAGTGTTATGGACAGACGAATCCAAGTTTGAGGTGTTTGGATCACACAGAAGAACCTTTGTGAGACGCAGAACAACTGAAAAGATGCTGAAAGAGTGCACGCCATCTGTCAAGCATGGTGGAGGTAATGTGATGGTCCGGGGTTGCTTTGGTGCTGTTAAAATGTGAGATTTGTAAAAGGTAAAAGGGATATTGAATAAGGAAGGCTATCACTCCATTTTGCAAAGCCATGCCATACCCTGTGGACAGCGCTTGATTGGAGCCAATTTCATCCTACAACAGGACAATGACCCAAAGCACACCTCCAAATTATTCAAGAACTATTTAGGGAAGAAGCCGGCAGCTGGTAGTCTATCTGTAATGGAGTGGTCAGTGCAGTCACCAGGTCTCAGCCCCATTGAGCTGTTGTGGGAGCAGCTTGACCGTATGGTGAGCAAAAAGTGTCCATCAAGCCAAACCAACTTGTTGGAGTGGCTTCTGGAAGCATGGGTGGGAAATTTCTCCAGATTACCTCAGCAAATTAACTGCTAGAATACCAAAGGTCTGCAATGCTGGAATTGCTGCAAATGGAGCATTCTGTGACGAAAGCAAAGTTTGAAGTGAGAAAATTATTATTTGAAATAAAAATCTTTTTTCGAACCTTGTCAATGTCTGGACTAGATTTTGAATTCATTTGGCAACTCACTTTATTAATAAAAGTATGAGTTATCATGGAAAACACAAAATTGTCTGAGTGACCCTAAACTTTTGAATGGTAGTGTGTATATATATATATATATATATATATATATATATATATTTTCTGTGTCTGTGAGCGTAGTGTCCAGAGGCTGGGGGCACTACCAGGAGGCCATTATACCAGGAGGCGTGGAGGGGGCCGTAGGAGGGCAACAAACCAGCAGCAGGACCGCTACCTCCGCCTTTGTGCAAGGAGGAACAGGAGGAGCACTGCCAGAGCCCTGCAAAATGACCTCCAGGCCACAAATGTGCATGTGTCTGCACAAATGGTTAGAAACCGACTCCATGAGGATGGTCTGAGTGCCCGACGTCCACAGATGGGGGTTGTGCTCATAGCCCAACACCGTGTAGGACACTTGGCATTTGCCACAGAACACCAGGATTGGCAAATTCGCCACTGGTGCCCTGTGCTCTTCACAGATGAAAGCAGGTTCACACTGAGCACGTGACAGAAGTGACAGAGTCTGGAGACACAGTGGAAAGCGATCTGCTGCCTGCAACATCCTTCAGCATGACCGGTTTGGCAGTGGGTCAGTAATGGTGTGGGGTGGCATTTCTTTGGAGGGCCGCACAGCCCTCCATGTGCTCGCCAGAGGTAGCCTGACTGCCATTAGGTACCGAGATGAGATTCTCAGGCCCCTTGTGAGACCATATGCTGGTGCGGTTGGCCCTGGGTTCCTCCTAATGCAGGACAATGCCAAACCTCATGTGTCTGAAGTGTCAGCAGTTCCTGCAAGATGAAGGCATTGAAGCTATGGACTGGCCCGCCTGCTCCCCAGACCTGAATCCGATTGAGCACATGTGGGACATCATGACTCGCACCATCCACCAACGTCACGTTGCACCACAGACTGTCCAGGAGTTGGCGGATGCTTTAGTCCAGGTCTAGGAAGAGATCCCTCAGGAGACCATCCACCGCCTCATCAGGAGCATGCCTAGGCGTTGTACAGTAGGGAGGTCATACAGGCACGTAGAGGCCACACACAATACTGAGCATCATTTCCTTGTCATGAGGCATTTCCACTGAAGTTGGATCAGCTTGTAATTTGATTTTCCACTTTGGTTTTAAGCATCATTCCAACTCCAGACCTCCGTGGGATATTAGTTATGATTTACGTTGATAATTAGGTTTGATTGTTCTCAACACATTCCACGATGTAATAAATAAAGATTTACAGCTGGAATATCTCATTCAGTGGTATCTAGGATGTGGGATTTTAGTGCTCCCTTTACTTTTTTGAGGAGTGTATTTTTTGTTTGTTTTTTGATATTCATTTTGATTTACATTGATAACTTACGTTTTATTGCTATGAACACATTCCACTATGCAATGAATAAAAATTTGCAACTGGAATATTTAATTCAGAGATATCAAAGATGTGGTATTTTAGTGTTCCCTTCATTTTTTTGAGCAGTGTGTGTATATATATATATATATATATATATACACACAGGGTGGGCCATTTATATGGATACACCTAAATAAAATGGGAATGGTTGGTGATATCAACTTCCTGTTTGTGGCACATTAGTATATGGGAGGGGGGAAACTTTTCAAGATAGGTGGTGACTATGGCGGCCATTTTGAAGTCAGACATTTTGGATCCAACTTTATTTTTCCAATAGGAAGAGGGTCACGTGACACATCAAACTTATTGAGAATTTCACAAGAAAGTTTATGACCGCTAATAAAATGTGTTCAAAGTGCTGCCCATTGTGTTGGATTGACACACTGATAGCAACAACACAGAAGAAATGCTAGCACAGGCTTCCAGTA
This sequence comes from Ranitomeya imitator, assembly GCF_032444005.1. Classification (NCBI taxonomy): domain Eukaryota; kingdom Metazoa; phylum Chordata; class Amphibia; order Anura; family Dendrobatidae; genus Ranitomeya; species Ranitomeya imitator. The sequence goes on along the minus strand of NC_091287.1, from coordinate 29,199,237 downwards.
TCCGTTGTTTCAGATGCTGCACATCTTGTATTTTCACAGCATAGACAATTGCCTTCAGATGACCCCAAAGATAAAAGTCTAAGGTGGTCAGATCAGGAGACATTGGTGGCCATTCAACTGGCCCACGACAACCAACCCACTTTCCAGGAAACTGTTCATGAAGGAATGCTCGAACCTGACACCCATAATGTGGTTGCACACCATCTTGGAGGAATAAATGAAAAGCTGCCTGCGCAGCCTCCCCGCCTGACCGGACATGAACTCATTAGCGTGGGAAAGTTTTTGAACATTTTCCTACGCTGTCAAGTTCACCTTAGGCCAGACGGGGCCGACTACCGCTGATGTCACTGAACTCATCAAGAGAATGCCAAGAGTGTGCAAAGCAGTCATCAAAGCAAAAGGTGGCTACTTTGAAGAACCTAGAGTATAAGACATAATTTCAGTTGTTTCACAATTTTTTTGTTAAGTATATAATTCCACATGTGTTAATTCATAGTTTTGATGCCTTCAGTGTGAATGTACAATATTCATAGTCATGAAAATACAGAAAAATCTTTAAATGAGGTGTGTCAAAACTTTTGGTCTGCACTGTATATATTTGTGTGTTTTCATGAATGTTTGAGACCATGGATCCATTCTATGTCCATTTTGCAAGCCGGCGAGACAATCTCACCATACGAATGTTATATGGATACTTTGATAAGAAAAAAATCGCATACTCGCATTGCACATGGATGACATACGGATCACTGTTCGGGAACATTTCTGCAAATATCGGCCATGAAAAACGGACCAATTTTTATATGTTATGTGTGACTGCAGCCTTACAAAGAGCGTGGCTAAAGCTTGATTCTAGTAAAGTGTAGACGCTCAGATTCTAGGTGTGGAAATGATACAGAGAATTGATCGATTATATTTTTCTTGGTGATCAAATAATCAAAAGGTTAAATCTATTGCAAAAAATGTTGCAAATCACACTAAACTCAAAATACAAGGAACATCCGGGGACATTTCCTGAATAGTTCCCTTTCCCAGCATACCAAACATATTTTGTAAAAGTATTATGGAACAGATGGAGAAGAGCAACACATGACTGCAGGATCAGACTACACAAGGTTTGTTTGTAGTCTGTAACCATGGAGACACATAAGTCTGCAAAGAAGCTGCATACACAAGTAGGCGGCAGTTAAAGAAGTGTTTTTTTTTAAAGCAGATTATTATTATTATTATTTTAGCTGACATAGAACAAAAAAAAGTTTTTTTGCAATTCCCCCATACACTAAAAGGAGAAAATATTTAAATTCTAGATTCATTCACGAGGATGTTTGAGAGAAAAATGGAGAAGAGCATTCCAGACAAAGATAACAGTGTTTGGTAGAAAGGTTTCGTAAATTAAAGTCTTTTTGCCTCGGTGGGATATCGTGCAGCCGGTCAGCCAGTCCCTCATGTACGCTCGGTTGTCTTTCTGTTGCTGCCAGGACAAGGATTTCACAATTGGTAATGAAGGAGCAGATGAAGAATCAGCCCAAGACGTCTGGAACTTGTGCCAAGTGTTTGCTGCAATTAGACACCTTTCAGTTTTATATCTTTCTGCCTGTGGCACATAAAACCGTAATAACATAATGATACAAGCACATCCACACCTTTAATACTTTGCAGAGACCGTATTAGACAAAGTGGCGCTCCGGGCCAAAGTTTAGAGTATGGCCCCAAATGCTCCCATATTGCACAATCACACACACATTGCGGTTGTATTTACATGCGCTGATCTCAGGCTGATAACCAAGTGCAATCGCCAATACTGAAGTCATTCGGGGTTTGTTTCCGGCCTCTTTACACCGACTGTCAATGAATGATGGGGAAGGAACGATCACTAATAGATCAATGTGTACAGTATCATGTTATCGGCAGCACATTGCCCCATGCAAACTGAGGAACAATGTATATACAGTATGTTACAGTGATACACACTGTCACTTATGATACACACAGAGCACATACACACATGTATACACAGAGCACGTACATACATGTAAACAGAGCACATACATACATGTTTACAGAGCACATACATACATGTATACACAGAGCACATACATACATATATAAAGAATGAATGGTGGGGACAGAACAATTACTAATAGATCAGTGTGTACAGTATCATGTTATCAGCAGCACATTGCCCCATGCAAACTGAGGAACAATGTATGCATGTTACAGTGACACACACTGTCACTTATGATACACACAGAGCACATACATACACAGGTATTCACAGAGCACATACATACATGTATACAGAGCACATACATTAATGTATACAGAGCACATACATACATGTATTCAGAACACATACATACATACATGTATACTGAGCACATACACACAGGTATACATAGAGCACATACATACATGCATACAGAGCACATACATACATGTATACAGAGCACATACATACATGTATACAGAGCACATACATGTATTCAGAACACATACATACATACATACATGTATACAGAGCACATACACACAGGTATACACAGAGCACATACACACATGTATACAGAGCACATACATACATGTATACAGAGCACATACATACATGTATACAGAGCACATACATACATGTATACTGAGCACATACACACAGGTATACATAGAGCACATACATACATGTATACAGAGCACATACATACATGTATACAGAGCACATACATACATGTATACAGAGCACATACATACATACATGTATACAGAGCACATACACACAGGTATACACAGAGCACATACATACATGTATACAGAGCACATACACACAGGTATACACAGAGCACATACATACATGTATACAGAGCACATACACACAGGTATACACAGAGCACATACATACATGTATACAGAGCACAAATAATTACCTTAAAAATACCGCGCTATAGGCTGTATATATATGTATAAAAACCTCTTACCATGTGCTGTATGAGGCAGGACACTCGGCTATTCCTGGTAGATGTCGAGGGGATATGCGGTACTGGCCGTGTTGAAATGGCAGTGGGGAAAGCACAACACATGTGCTGGTGGTAACCGGAGGGTAGGCACTGCTAGACGCTCGGACTATGCCGGTGTTGCGTGCCGCTAATAAGTGCAGAGCCAGGGAATGTCCTGGCCGGAGGCATCCCTGGTTGCACTTAGAAACAAAGATTCTACCAGGAATAGCCGAGTGTCCTGCCTCATACAGCACATGGTAAGAGGCATACTATAATAATTTTGTTTTTACGGCCGCCGTGCCTGTTGATATTACTCCTATTGTAGGAGTGGGGATCTCACTGGCATAGTGCTTCTACTGCTATCGCCAGAGGGATAGCTTATTGTCCTGCGGTGCATTCTACACATTGCCCATAGGGGATTATTTTGGTTGTTGCTTTCCATTGCTATATTTAGGTTTATTGTACCCCTGCCATAGGGGCTAATCATCTTTATCTTCCCAGCACGGTTCTTGTTTTCAGTGTGTCTACATTTATGTTTTTATACATATATATACAGTCTATAGCGCGGTATTTTTAAGGTAATTATTTGTGTTCAATTTATTAACAGAGGTCAGCACAACCTCTGTTTAAATACCAGCTGCTTTTTTATACAACCCCCCCTTTTTCTCTTTTTATATATGTGCAGCGCCAGTGTGGTTATCGGTTTAATGTATACAGAGCACATACATACATATATAAAGAGTGAATGGTGGGCACAGAACAATCACTAATAGATCAGTGTGTACAGTATCATGTTATCAGCAGCACATCGCCCCATGCAAACTGAGGAATTATGTATGCATGTTACAGTGATACACACTGTCACTTATGGTACACACAGAGCACATACACACATGTATACAGAGCACATACATACATGTATTCAGAACACATACATACATGTATACAGAGCACATACACACAGGTATACACAGAGCACATACATACATGTATACTCGTACAGAGCACATACATACATGTATACAGAGCACATACATACATGTATACAGAACACATTCATACATACATGTTTACAGAGCACATACACACAGGTATACATAGAGCACATACATACATGTAAACAGAGCACATACATACATATATAAAGAGTGAATGGTGGGGACAGAACAATTACTAATAGATCAATGTGTACAGTATCATGTTATCAGCAGCACATCGCCCCATGCAAACTGAGGAACAATGTATGTATGTTACAGTGATACACACAGAGCACATACATGCACAGGTATACACAGAGCACATACATACACAGGTATACACAGAGCACATACATACACAGGTATACACAGAGCACATACATACACAGGTATACACAGAGCACATACATACAGATATACAGAGCACATACATACATGTATACAGAGCACATACATACATGTATATAGAGCACATACACAGACAGGTATACACAGAGAACAAAGATACATGTATACAGAGCACATACATACATGTATACAGAGCACTTACATACATGTATACAGAGCACATACACACACAGGAATACATAGAGCACATACATGTATACAGAGCACATACACACACAGGTATACAAAGAGCACATACATAAATACATACATACATACATACATGTATATAGAGCACATACACACAGGTATACACAGAGCACATACACACACAGGTATACACAGAACACATACATAAAGTTCATGTATACAGAGAACATACAAACATGTATACAGAGCACATACATTATATGTCACAATACACACACACCACCAAGAGTCCACACATTCTAGGCTAAGCCACATACAGAAAGATAGACACACGTCCATTCACATCATTTGACTGTCTGTCTCACACAGGACGGATCCTCCAGAGAGAGACGCTCTTTGTAACCACTTATACTCTGGACAAGAGATGAAGATTCTGAGCACAGGACTTCTTGTATTAAAAATGACCTAAGAATGTTTAATAAAATAGGTTTTACAAGTCAGTAAGAAGATCGTTTTCATAGGATCAGCTACTTAAATTATTTTAAATTTAAATTATTAAGCACCATAATGGTGTCCCAAAATCCCTATGACAACACTTCCTGCCCTGTATTGTTATTGGGTCACTAATGGAAATGTTAAACTTCATGCTGTGCAAATTCTGCTTGATAACGGTCTACAAATTTAGGAATTAAGGTGATACCCTAACCCTAATTAAATTTTAGAAATATGACTTTTTTTAGTTTGTTAGCAAACCCATTATGAACATCTGAAGAATTAAGGGTATGTGCACACGATCAGCAAATGCTGCAGGTTGGACGCTGTGTACTTATGCAGGGTCCAACCCGCAGCGTCCAGCTGTTACAGCATAGTAGATAGTATTTCAAGAAATCCTATGTCCACTATGCATCCAGAGACCCCTGCACCTCACCTGAGGAGACGGACATGCGGCGCGTTTCTCCAGACCGCAGCATGTCTATTTATCTTGTGGAGAAATTTCACCTGTACAATGGATTGGACGTTGTGAATCTGCACAGTTCAGTGCGGATTCATATACCCCAATGCTGCATCCAACATGCTGCCACTCTCGGTTCGTGTGCGCCCAGCGCCAGCCTGCAGGGGGCACCGTGCTGCCATTATTATCCTATTATAAGGATTTTAACCCCTTCACTCCTGGGCAATTTTCCATTTTTGTTTTTTCCTCCCCTTCTTCCACGAGCCATAACTTTTTTCATTTTCTAGCCATATAGCTGTATGAGGACTTGTTTTTTTGCGAGACAAGTTGTACTTTTGAATGACAACATCGATTTTACCACATAGTGTACCGGAAAACAATTCCAAGTGCATTGAAATTGCCAAAAAAAAGGTGCAATTTCACAAAAAAGAAATTTTTTAACCATTTTTTTTATTTATCTGAGAGGCGAAAAAAAATTCAGAAATGTGTAAAATGTGTTACCTGCTCTAAGTTCCAAGCTGCGGGGGTCCCAAAGGTGCCTGCACTGGCTTTTATTCAGGTGCCATATTAAACTAGATGGGTATTTCCTGAAAGAACTCAAGAGAGGCCTGGATGTCTTCCTGGAGCAGAACAATATTGTATCATACAATTATTAGGTTCTGTAGAAGGACGTAGATCTGGGTACTTATTATGATGGAATATAGGCTGAACTGGATGGACAAATGTCTTTTTTCGGCCTTACTAACTATGTTACTATGTTACTATGTTACTATAGTGCTTTGGAATGGTGCCCGGGCTGCCTCTGCAAGACTTTCACACTTGGGTGCCCTTCAGGCGCTGGTTTGGTGGGCGGGGCCCCTCAGGGGCCTATTTGGGTCCGATTTGGTGGGCGGGGACACTCTGGGTCCGATTTGGTGGGCGGGGCACCATAGGAACCGATTTGGTGGGTGGGGCTACTCTGGGTCCGATTTGGTGGGCGGGGCCACTCTGGGTCCGATTTGGTGGGCGGGGCCACTCTGGGTCCGATTTGGTGGGCGGGGCACCATAGGAACCGATTTGGTGGGCGGGGCCACTCTGGGTCCGACTTGGTGGGCGGGGCCACTCGGGTCCAATTTGGTGGGCGGGGCCACTCGGGGTCCGATTTGGTGGGCGGGGCTCCTGGGGGTCTGATTTGTCGGGCGGGGTCCCTCGGGGTCCGATTTGTGGGTGGGGCCCCTCGGGGTCCGATATGCAGGCGGAGCCCCTGGGGGTCCGATTTGGTGAGCGGGGCCACTCTGGGTCCGATTTGGTGGGCGGGGCCACTCTGGGTCCGATTTGGTGGACGCGGCCACTCTGGGTCCGATTTGGTGGGCGGGGCCACTCTGGGTCCGATTTGGTGGGCGGGGCAACTCTGGGTCCAATTTGGTGGGTGGGGCCACTCTGGGTTCGATTTGGTGGGCGGGGTCACTCGGGGTCCGATTTGGGGGCGCTCTTACTTTTGCACACATGGGACCTGGGTGCACTTACTTTTCACCCACGGGACCAGGGGTGCACTTAGTTTTCACACACAGGACCGGGGGTGCACTTACTTTTCACCCACGGGACCGGGGGTGCACTTACTTTCCACACACGTGATCGGGGGTGCACTTACTTTTCACATATGGCAGCGGGGTGCACTTACTTTTCACCCACGGGACCGGGGATGCACTTACTTTTCACCCACGGGACCGGGGGTGCACTTACTTTTCACCCACGGGACCGGGGGTGCACTTACTTTTCACCCACGGGACTGATGGTGCACTTACTTTTCACACACGGGAACGGGGGTGCACTTACTTTTCACACCAGGACCGGGGGTGCACTTACTTTTCACCCACGGGACCGGGGGTGCACTTACTTTTCACACACGGGACCGGGGGTGCACTTACTTTCCACACACGGGATCGGGGGTGCACTTACTTTTCACATATGGCAGCGGGGGTGCACTTACTTTTCACCCACGGGACTGGGGATGCACTTACTTTTCACCCACGGGATCGGGGATGCACTTACTTTTCACCCACGGGACCGAGGGTGCACTTACTTTTCACCCACGGGATCGGGGGTGCACTTACTTTTCACCCACGGGACCGATGGTGCACTTACTTTTCACACCAGGACCGGGGGTGCACTTACTTTTCACACACGGGAACGGGGGTGCACTTACTTTTCACACACGGGAACGGGGATGCACTTACTTTTCACACACGGGACCGCGGGTGCACTTACTTTTCACACACGGGACCGGGGGTGCACTTACTTTTCACCCACGGGACCGGGGGTGCGCTTACTTTTCATACCCGGAACCGGGGGTGCACTTACTTTTCACACACGGGACCGGGGGTGCACTTACTTTTCACACACGGGACCGGGGTGCACTTACTTTTCACCCACGGGACCGAGGGTGCACTTACTTTTCACACATGGGACCCGGGGTGCACTTACTTTTCACAAACGGGATCGGGGGTGCACTTACTTTTCACATATGGCAGCGGGGGTTCACTTACTTTTCACTCACGGGACCGGGGGTGCACTTACTTTTCACCCAAGGGACCGAGGGTGCACTTACTTTTCACCCACAGCACCTGGGGTGCACTTACTTTTCACCCACGGGACCGGGGGTGCACTTACTTTTCACCCACGGGACCGGGGGTGCACTTACTTTTCACCCACGGGACCTGGGTGCACTTACTTTTCACCCACGGGACTGAGGGTGCACTTACTTTTCACACACGGGATCGGGGGTGCACTTACTTTTTACATATGGCAGCGGGGGTGCACTTACTTTTCACTCACGGGACCGGGGGTGCACTTACTTTTCACCAAAGGGACCGAGGGTGTGCTTACTTTTCATCCACGGGATCGGGGGTGCACTTACTTTTCACACCCGGGACCTGGGGTTTACTTACTTTTGACCCACGGGACACCCGGGGCGCACTTACTTTTGCACACCCGGGGCCGGGGGCGCACTTACTTTTGCACACCGGGGGCGCACTTACTTTTGCAAATTCGGTGGCGGGGTGCACTTACTTTTCACCCACGGGACCGGGGGTGCACTTACTTTTCACACCAGGATCGGGGGTGCACTTACTTTTCACACACGGGAACAGGGGTGCACTTACTTTTAATACACGGGACCGAGGGTGCACTTTCTTTTCACACACGGGATCGGGGGTGCACTTACTTTTCACACGGGATCGGGGGTGCACTTACTTTTCACATATGGCAGCAGGGGTGCACTTACTTTCCACTCACGGGACCGGGGGTGCACTTACTTTTCACCCAATGGACCGAGGGTGCACTTACTTTTAATCCACGGGATCAGGGGTGTACTTACTTTTCACACCCGGGACCTGGGGTGCACTTACTTTTGACCCACGGGACTGGGGGTGCACTTACTTTTGCACACCCGGGGCGCATTTACTTTTGCACACCCGGGGCCGGGGGCGCACTTACTTTTGCACACCCGGGGCCGGGGGCGCACTTACTTTTGCACATTCGGTGGCGGGGTGCACTTACTTTTCACCCTCGGGAACGGGGGTGCATTTACTTTTCACACCAGGACCGGGGGTGCACTTACTTTTCACACACGGGACCGGGGGTGCACTTACTTTTCACAAACGGGACCGGGGGTGCACTTACTTTTCACTCACAGGATCGGGGGTGCACTTACTTTTCACACCCGGGACCGGGGGTGCACTTACTTTTCACCCACGGGACCAGGAGTGCACTTACTTTTCACACACGGGACCGGAGGTGCACTTACTTTTCACACACGGGACTGGGGGTGCACTTACTTTTCACACACAGGACCGGGGGTGCACTTACTTTTCAAACACGGGATCGGGGGTGCACTTACTTTTCACACACGTGACCGGGATGCACTTACTTTTCACCCACAGGACCGAGGGTGCACTTACTTTTCACCCACAGGACCTGGGGTGCGCTTACTTTTCACACTCGGGACTGGGGGTGCACTTACTTTTCACCCATGGGACCTGGGGTGCACTTACTTTTCACACACGGGACTGGGGGTGCACTTACTTTTCACCCATGGGACCTGGGGTGCACTTACTTTTCACACCCGGGACCAGGGTGCACTTACTTTTCACCCACGAGACTGGGGGTGCACTTACTTTTCACACACGGGACCGGGGGTGCACTTACTTTTCACACACGGGGCTGCGGGGGCACTTACTTTTGCACACCTGAGGCGCACTTACTTTTGCACACCCAGGGCCGGGGGAGCACTTACTTTTTACACACGGGACCGGGGTGCACTTACTTTTCACCCATGGGACTGGGGGTGCACTTACTTTTCACCCACGAGACTGGGGGTGCACTTACTTTTCACACACGGGACCGGGGGTGCACTTACTTTTACACACTTGGGGTGGGGGTGCAATTACTTTTGCACACATGGGGTGGGGGTGAACTTAGTTTTGCATACACAAGGGGTGCACTTACTTTTGCACACATGGGGCAGGGGTGCACTTACTTTTGCACATCCGGGGCCGGGGGCGCACTTACTTTTGCACACACGGGGGCGGGGGTGCACTTACTTTTGCACACACGGGGGCGGGGGTGCACTTACTTTTGCACACATGGGGGCGGGGGTGCAATTACTTTTGCACACATGGGGTGGGGGTGAACTTAGTTTTGCATACACAAGGGGTGCACTTACTTTTGCACACACGGGGGCGGGGGTGCACTTACTTTTGCACACACAGGGCGGGGGTGCAATTACTTTTGCACACATGGGGTGGGGGTGAACTTAGTTTTGCATACACAAGGGGTGCACTTACTTTTGCACACATGGGGCAGGGGTGCACTTACTTTTGCACATACGGGGCGGGGGTGCACTTACCCTCTGGGTTCGATTTGGTGGGCGGGGCACCTCAGGGACCGATTTGGTGGGCGGGTCACTTTAAGAGCTGATATTATCTGGCAAACCTGTGTCCTAGTTGGGTCATGTAGAGTTCGTAGGCGTTGGCATAGTAACTGGGTCTGACTTCGCATATCAATGAGTTAATCAGCCAGGTGGCAGTTGGGCTGATTTCTGAGGCAATTTCAAAATAACTGCCATTATAAGCTTGTGGCAAAATTTCCCCATTGAAATGCATTGAGACAAAATTTTCAAACGCCAATTGCGCCAAAACTACAAATCCGATCGACACGAAAAATACTTAGCACACCTCCCAGGAACGCTGGCTTCGAAATGACACCTCACTGGAGTCTGTGCGTGCAGCGGTTCGGGCCGCATTAATTGCGGACTGAATAATAATAAGGCCGGCGTCACACTTGCGAGTTTTACGGACGTAAGAGCGCAGAAACTACGTCCGTAAAACTCGCAAAAAATACGGCACAATTATTCTCTATGCCTCTGCTCCTATCTGCCGTATTTTACTGATCAGTATTATACGGCTTTCTATGGCCGTACAAAATCGCAGCATGCTGCGTTTGTCACCGTACTGCGCAAGAAATACGCCAATGAAAGTCTATGGAAGCGTGAAAAATACGGACAAGCAGTACACACGGACAAGCAGTGTGACTTGCGAGAAATACGCAGCGCTGTTAGAGAGAAAAGCCGGCAATTCAGTGCGGTGTACAGTAAAATCACACTGACAGCTTACAGTCCAATAGGTAGAATAAATGTGTACACATAGAATAGGTATATATATATATATATATATATATGTCAGTGAGACACATATATGTATATATTAATATTTATTCCAGCGCTATACAGCTTGAAAGCCGGTAATTCAATTACCGGCTTTTTCTTTCTCCTTCCTAAAACCCGACATGATTTGAGACATGGTTTACATACAGTAAACCATGTCTTCTCTCCATTTTTTTTGCAGATTCCACACTACTAATGTCAGCAGTGTGTATCTGCAAAAATTGGCCGTTCTAGCTCTTAAAATAAAGGGTTAAATTGCGGAAAAAATTGGCGTGGGCTCCCGCGCAATTTTCTCCGCCAGAGTAGTAAAGCCAGTGACTGAGGGCAGATATTAATAGCCTGGAGAGGGTCCATGGTTATTGGCCCCCCCCTGGCTAAAAATATCTGCCCCCAGCCACCCCAGAAAAGGCACATCTGGAAGATGCGCCTATTCTGGCACTTGGCCACTCTCTTCCCATTCCCGTGTAGCGGTGGGATATGGGGTAATGAAGGGTTAATGTCACCTTGCTATTGTAAGGTGACATTAAGCCTAATTAATAATGGAGAGGCGTCAATTATGACACCTATCCATTATTAATCCAATTGCAGTAAAGGGTTAAATAAAACACAAACACGTTATTTAAAATTATTTTAATGAAATAAAAACAATGGTTGTTGGAGTATTTTATTGTACGCCCAATCCAGTCACTGAAGACCCTCGTTCTGTGAAAGAAAAAACATAATAAACCAACAATATACTTACCCTCCGCAGATCTGTAACGTCCAACGATGTAAATCCTTCTGAAGGGGTTAAAACATTTTGCAGCAAGGAGCTTTGCTAATGCAATGCTACTCCTCGCTGCAAAACCCCGGGGAATGAGTCTAAATATAGATCAATGAGCTATATTTAGCTTCATTTGCGGTGAGGCGCCCTCTGCTGGATGTTCATAGATCGTGGGAACTTACCTAGAAAGCTCCCAGGCTTTCCTACGTACCCTAACAAAGGAATCACAAATGACCATGAGTGCCCCTTTCACTGCATTAGTTGATCACTTCACCTTCAGCATGCTGGGACTTGTAGTTAGGCCAGTCTCACACGTCCAGATAATTCGGGTACCGGAAAAATCGGTACCGGAATTATCCGTGTCCGTGTGCCGGTGCGTTTCTGTGGCACATCAGTGTGGCACACGTGCGGCACACGTGTGCCACCCATGTGCCCACTGGGTACCACACGCACCGTGCAGGAGACAGCGCTAAAGTTTAGCGCTGACCCCTGCATCTGGTGCTGAAGCCGCGATTCATATCTTCCCTGCAGCAGCGTTTGCTGTAGAGAAGATATGAATAATCGTGTTTAAAGGGACTCTGTCACCTGAATTTGGCGGGACTGGTTTTGGGTCATATGGGCGGAGTTTTCTGGTGTTTGATTCACCCTTTCCTTACCCGCTGGCTGCATGCTGGGTGCAATATTGGATTGAAGTTCATTCTCTGTCCTCCATAGTACATGCCTGCGCAAAACAATCTTGCCTTGTGCAGGCGTGTACTACGGAGGACAGAGAATGAACTTCAATCCAATATTGCAGCCAGCATGCAGCCAGTGGGTAAGGAAAGGGTGAATCAAACACCAGAAAACTCCGCCCATATGACCCAAAACCAGTCCCGCCAAATTCAGGTGACAGGTTCCCTTTAATATCAAGATCCTCCCTATGGGAGGTGGAGCCGCATATTCATGATTGTAATGGGCGGCACCACGTGACCGCTCACACAGGAGAAGGTGCGGCCAGGACAGGAAGCAGCGCCAGCCAGCGAGGGAGCCGGGTGAGTATTTTAATAACAGCGGAGGGGGTAGGAGTGGGGTGGGGACCTGGATCTTGATTTTAAACACGATTATTCATATCTTCTCTACAGCAAACGCTGCTGCATGGAAGATATGAATCGCGGCTTCAGCACCAGTGGGGGGGGGCAGCGCTTACAGTAGCGCTGTCTCCTGCATGGCACACGGACTGCACACGGACAACGTCCGTGTGCGGTACGTGTTTTACACGGACCCATTGACTTTAATGGGTCCGTGTAATCCATGCGCTCCCACAAACACTGACATGTCTCCGTGTTTGGCACACGGAGACACTGTCCGCAAAAAATCAATGACATATGCACAGATGCATTGATTTCACTGTGTCTACGTGTGTAAGTGGCTCCGGTACGTGAGGAAACTGTCACCTCACGTACCGGAGACACTGACGTGTGAAACCGGCCTTACACAACAGTATGTTCTATTTTATTCATATCTCCAAGCTGTTGCAGAACTACAAATCCAAGTATAAAAGGATGAAGTCTTGATGGATAGATCAATTGTTAGACGTATTATAGTAAGGATCTAGCGGTGGTCTTCCCACTGTACCCCTCCCAGGATATCCTGATAGCTGCATGCTGGGAGTTGTAGTTTCTTAACATCCTATAAAGCAACAAAGCTCTATTTAACAAATAAATATCAGGACAGAGGTCACAGATCTGATATTTTCAACCATTGATCCTCAAAAAAAGAACATGCTGCAACATGTATTTCCCGCTAATTTATTGTATTCCAAGGTAAACTGTGGGGGAAAGGAAGGGGGAACTATAAGACCCAGCATATCCAGCAGAGAAGCATATTGGGACTGCTGATTCTGCAAGGTCCGCACAGACTTTGCTTCTTTGTTTAATCAAAATGAAAAAATAAATACTACAACACAAAGAGATAGACTGTATCAACCTCCTCCCCATTCTCAAACATTTCTAAGTTAGGGAAAAGTTACAAAACTGGTAATAAAGTTGTAAGTTTACTTACCTGAATTTCACCAGTCTCTCCCCCAGAGCAGCCAGGAGGACCCCAATTACAGCCAGTTTTAGCAGAGCCCCCATAGCTGCAGAGATTTCACTGGCAGTAACCTGTGTCCTGGACTGCAGGTAGGAGTGAGAGCAGTTATCTGTAACACACCGACTGGGTGCTGCTGCTGCTGGACTCTGTCCAGTGTGTGATCTGCGCATGCGTGCAATGCCAGAAGCCTTCCCCCAACTCTGAGACCAAACTTTGCCCAAAGTTCCTAAACTTATTTTCTGTTGCATAATTGGAGAAGAGGCAAACAGCAGTGACCCTATAACCATGATCAAATATGGAAATTATTCATAGAGGGTGATAATGTAAGGGACACAAGGAGCTGTCCATAAATGTTACTTGTTATGTCTTTATAAGTGTCCATGTTGTGCATTTCCCTGCTATGTATAATTACTGTTATAGTTGTAGGGAAAGCGTAGTACCCTAATTTGGCCACTAGATAGGGGTGCAGAGTTATGCAGCTCGTAAATAGTTAAGTGGGAGGAGCTAATGGCAGTTAAAGGGAACCTGTCACCTGAATTTGGCGGGACTGGTTTTGGGTCATATGGGCGGAGTTTTCGGATGTTTGATTCACCCTTTCCTTACCCGCTGGCTGCATGCTGGCTGCAATATTGGATTGAAGTTCATTCTCTGTCCTCCGTAGTACCTGCCTGCGAAAGGCAATCTTGCCTTATGCAGGCGTGTACTACGGAGGACATAGAATGAACTTCAGTCCAATATTGCAGCCAGCATGCAGCCAGCGGGTAAGGAAAGGGTGAATCAAACACCCAAAAACTCCGCCCATATGACCCAAATCCGGTACCGCCAAATTCAGGTGACAGGTTCCCTTTAGTCTGAGAAACATCTAGAAATTTGAATCAGTTGGGCAGTCAGCTCTGCATCAGCCCAAGATTCAGTCAGGCAGCATCAGGGCCGGGAAGGCTATGAAAGAAAAAAGGAAGGCATTGAAAGGGTCACTGACAGCGAAGTATAAGGGTATGTGTCCACTTTCAGGATGGCCGGCGGTATCGTCGGAGCGGCTTTGCCGCTCTGCGCTAAGCCCCGCCCCCTTCTGGGACACGATGATGCCGGATGTGTTCACAGCACACATCCGGCATCATCGCACCCATCGCATAGGGCCCTGTGCTATATCTTGCGGCGACGCAGCGTCGCCGCAAGATATACGGACATGCTGCGATCTGAAAAGACGCGCAGCATGTCCGGAGTCGCAGGGCCGCCGCGTGCATGTTACCACGCATACTGGAGACGGGATTTGATTAAATCCCCTCCACTATGCTGTAACATCTGGACGCTGCGTGTCTGATGCTGCGGCTCTATGCAGCGTCAGACACGCAGCGTTTCCTGCACGTGGAAACATACCCTAAGTAGGACTGCGGCTGTAGGTGCTAGAAAAGAAGTAAAGAAAAATATTTAGAATTGAGAGTCCTCAGTGGTTGATACCTTTTAATGGCTAACTGAAAAGAAGTAAGCAGTACAGACAGGTCACTCAGAATGTGGCGGTTTGCTAAGCGGATGGATGTACTCGGGAACAGGGCAAAATGGTTTTGAGGAATCCCTACTAAAGTAAGACTGGGCACAGAGGATGCTGGAGGACCGATGAGCACGGTCCGGTCGGGAAGCAAGCTTAATAAAGATGAAGGAAAGACAGAGAAGAAACTGTGTATTGTAAAGCCTGAGGTAAATTTTGACAAGGAAAGAGAGGAGAGAGAGAAGAAACTGTGTATTGTAAAGCCTGAGGTAAATGCTGACAGGGAAAGAGAGGAGACAGAGAAGAAACTGCGTATTGTAAAGCCTGAGGTAAATGCTGACAGGGAAAGAGGAGACAGGGACAGAGAAGAAACTGTGTATTGTAAAGCCTGAGGTAAATGCTGACAAGGAAAGAGAAGAGACAGGGACAGAGAAGAAACTGCGTATTGTAAAGTAAAGTATTGTAAAGTATTGATACAAAACTATGTAAAGCAGTTAATACAAGAGAAGATAGTATTCTGCTACAGATGGATCTGGATAAGTTGGAAACTTGGGCTGAAAGGTGGCAGATGAGGTTTAACAATGATAAATGTAAGGTTATACACATGGGAAGAAGGAATCAATGTCACCATTACACACTGAATGGGAAACCACTGGGTAAATCTGACAGGGAGAAGGACTTGGGGATCCTAGTTAATGATAAACTTACCTGGAGCAGCCAGTGCCAGGCAGCAGCTGCCAAGGCAAACAGGATCATGGGGTGCATTAAAAGAGGTCTGGATACACATGATGAGAGCATTATACTGCCTCTGTACAAATCCCTAGTTAGACCGCACATGGAGTACTGTGTCCAGTTTTGGGCACCGATGCTCAGGAAGGATATAATGGAACTAGAGAGAGTACAAAGGAGGGCAACAAAATTAATAAAGGGGATGGGAGAACTACAATACCCAGATAGATTAGCGAAATTAGGATTATTTAGTCTAGAAAAAAGACGACTGAGGGGCGATCTAATAACCATGTATAAGTATATAAGGGGACAATACAAATATCTCACTGAGGATCTGTTTATACCAAGGAAGGTGACGGGCACAAGGGGGCATTCTTTGCGTCTGGAGGAGAGAAGGTTTTTCCACCAACATAGAAGAGGATTCTTTACTGTTAGGGCAGTGAGAATCTGGAATTGCTTGCCTGAGGAGGTGGTGATGGCGAACTCAGTCGAGGGGTTCAAGAGAGGCCTGGATGTCTTCCTGGAGCAGAACAATATTGTATCATACAATTAGGTTCTGTAGAAGGACGTAGATCTGGGGATTTATTATGATGGAATATAGGCTGAACTGGATGGACAAATGTCTTTTTTCGGCCTTACTAACTATGTTACTATGTTACTATGTTACTAAAGCCTGAGGTAAATACTGACAAGGAAAAAAAGGAGACAGAGAAGAAACTGCGTATTGTAAAGCCTGAGCTAAATGCTGACAAGGAAAGAAAGGAGACAGAGAAGAAACTGCGTATTGTAAAGCCTGAGGTAAAAGCTGACAAGGAAAGAGAGGAGACAGAGAAGAAACTGTGTATTGTAAAGCCTGAGGTAAAAGCTGACAAGGAAAGAGGAGACAGAGAAGAAACTGTGTATTGTAAAGCCTGAGGCAGTGGCGTAGGAAGGGGGGTGCGGGGGGGCGGTCCGCCCCGGGCGGCACAATGCGGGGGGCGGCCGGCGCTGCAGGAGAAGAAGCAAAAAAAAAACAAAACAAAAAACGCCCCTTTAAATCTTCGGGCGGCGCCGTCCGCCGCCACGACCAGGGCCAGCTCCCCCCACCACCGGGCCCCGCCCCCACCCCCGCCCCCCGCTCTAATACTCACCTCTCCTGGTTCCTGCGGCTTCAGCGTCCTCTGACTCTGCGACGTCTCAGAGCAGAGGGCGCGATGACATCACTACTGTGCGCGCCGCTCTGCCTCTCTGTCCTGAGCGTCGCAGAGCCGGAGAGACGCTGACTGGCTGCACCGGACCTGCGCTAGGAACAGGAGAGGTGAGGATTTTACTTTTTTTTTTTTCTTTATGTCTGACTGTCTGGGGCTGGGGCAATGCTGGACACACTGGGGCAATACTGGAGACCATGGGGCAGATTGCTGGACACACTGGGGCAGTACTGGAGACCATGGGGCAGAATGCTGGACACACTGGGGCAGTACAGGAGACTATGGGGCAGATTGCTGGACACACTGGGGCAATACAGGAGACCATGGGGCAGATTGCTGGACACACTGGGGCAATACAGGAGACTATGGGGCAGATTGCTGGACACACTGGGGCAATACTGGAGACCCTGGAGCAGAATGCTGGACACACTGGGGCAATACAGGAGACCATGTGGCAGAATGCTGGACACACTGGGGCAGTACTGGAGACCATGGGGCAGAATGCTGGACACACTGGGGCAGTACTGGAGACCATGGGGCAGAATGCTGGACACACTGGGGCAATACAGGAGACTTAGGGGGAGATTGCTGGACACACTGGGGCAATACAGGAGACCATGGGGCAGATTGCTGGACACACTGGGGCAATACAGGAGACTATGGGGCAGATTGCTGGACACACTGGGGCAATACTGGAGACCATGGGGCAGAATGCTGGACACACTGGGGCAATACAGGAGACCATGTGGCAGAATGCTGGACACACTGGGGCAATACAGGAGACCATGGGGCAGATTGCTGGACACACTGGGGCAATACAGGAGACCATGGGGCAGATTGCTGGACACACTGGAGCAATACAGGAGACTATGGGGCAGATTGCTGGGCAATACTGGAGACCATGGGGCAGAATGCTGGACACACTGGGGCAATACTGGAGACCATGGGGCAGAATGCTGGACACACTGGGGCAGTACAGGAGACTATGGGGCAGATTGCTGGACACACTGAATACTGGAGACCATGGGGCAGATTTCAGGACACATTGAGGCAATGCTGGAGACCCTGGGGCAGACTTCTGGACATACTGGGGCAATACTGGAGACCATGGGGCAGATTGCTGGACACACTGGGGCAATACTGGAGACCATGGGGCAGAATGCTGGACACACTGGGGCAATACTGGAGACCATGGGGCAGAATGCTGGACACACTGGGGCAATACAGGAGACTATGGGGCAGATAGCTGGACACACTGAATACTGGAGACCATGGGGCAGATTTCAGGACACATTGAGGCAATGCTGGAGACCCTGGGGCAGACTTCTGGACATACTGGGGCAATACTGGAGACCATGGGGCAGATTGCTGGACACACCGGGGCAATACTGGAGACCATGGGGGAGATTGCTGGACACACCGGGGCAATACTGGAGACCATGGGGCAGAATGCTGGACACACTGGGGCAATACAGGAGACCATGGGGCAGATTGCTGGACACACTGGGGCAATACTGGAGACCCTGGGGCAGATTTCTGGACACATTGAGGCAATGCTGGAGACCCTGGGGCAGACTTCTGGACACACTGGGGCAATGCTGGACACTGGGGCAGATTGCTGGACACACTGGGGGTAATATGCTGGACACACTGGGGCAAAGCTGGACACACTGGGGAAAGGCTGGACACTGGGGCAGATTGCTGGACACACTGGGGGTAATATGCTGGACACACTGGGGCAGACTTCTGGACACACTGGGGAAAGGCTGGACACTGGGGCAGATTGCTGGACACACTGGGGGCAGTGCTGGACATACTGGGGCAGATTGCTGGACACACTGGGGGTAATATGCTGGACACACTGGGGCAGATTGCTGGACAACATGGGGGTAATATGCTGGACACACTGGGGCAGATTGCTGGACAACATGGGGGTAATATGCTGGACACACTGGGGGCAGGACTTGAGGCATGGGCAGAATGTAGATACGGGGCATGATTGGAGACACGGGGCAGGATTGGATCATGGGGCAGGACGGATATGATGGAGGCTGGTGGGGCAGGATGGGGAGATCATATGGGGTAGAATGGATACTCATGAGGGCAGGATGCGAGAACATATGGCTGGAGCCAGGAATGAGATAAACGGGGCCAGGGTGGGGAATAGTGTTACCATAGGGGATAATTAAGGGATATTATTACTGCAGTGATGTATTTATTTTATTTTTTGAGTATACTGTTTTAAATGGGGGGCAGGCCTGTTACTGTGCAGAGTGACACTATATCACCTTTTTTTCTTCATGTGATGTAATGTAGAAGTTGTGAAAAATTAAGTAATGTGTTCTGCAAGCGGAGCTCGAGATAACTGTGTTATTTCCTGCAGAAACGAGTCCTGGCTGGAAGGAATGATGGCGGTCTGTGCTGGATGAAAGATGAAGGACTTCACCTAGAGACGTCACTGGTGAGTCAGTGTTACCTATACACTGACACTATACACTGTATACTATATAGAGGTCCTGTGTATAATGTCACCAGTGATCTCTGTATTACCTCTACACAGACACTGCATACTAAGTACAGATCTCCTGTGAATACTGGCACTTATGGTGACAGTATTGTGTTTTTTTTTTTTATTACTGATCAGTATTGTAGTGTTCAGTCACTATGTGGTGGTAATATGTGGTCTGGAAATGGTGCGGTGGTATTTGTCCCTTGTATGTAGTATTATTCGGTCACTATGTGGCCTGGTCATGGTGTGGTGGTATTAAGTCACAGGTGTGGCATGTGGGGGTGACACCATTAGGCCCAGTTTAAGTTCTACAAAACAGGAAAACCATTTTTGGTAACCTTTGTGTGTATTGAGCCGGGGGGGGGCGCCAAACTCGGGAACAGCCCCGGGCGGCAAAAGCTCTAGCTACGCCTCTGGCCTGAGGTAAAAGCTGACAAGGAAAGAGAGGAGACAGAGAAGTAACTGTGTATTGTAAAGCCTGAGGTAAATGCTGACAAGGAAAGAGAGGAGACAGAGACAGAGAAGTAACTGTGTATTGTAAAGCCTGAGGTAAATGCTGACAAGGAAAGAGAGGAGACAGAGACAGAGAAGAAACTGTTTATTGTAAAGCCTGAGGTAAAAGCTGACAAGGAAAGAGGAGACAGGGACAGAGAAGAAACTGGGTATTGTAAAGCCTGAGGTAAAAGCTGACAAGGAAAGAGAGGAGACAGAGACAGAGAAGAAACTGTTTATTGTAAAGCCTGAGGTAAAAGCTGACAAGGAAAGAGGAGACAGGGACAGAGAAGAAACTGCGTATTGTAAAGCCTGAGGTAAAAGCTGACAAAGAAAGAGAGGAGACAGAGACAGAGAAGAAACTGTGTATTGTAAAGCCTGAGGTAAATGCTGACAAGGAAAGAGAGGAGACAGAGACAGAGAAGAAACTGTTTATTGTAAAGCCTGAGGTAAATGCTGACAAGGAAAGAGGAGACAGGGACAGAGAAGAAACTGTGTATTGTAAAGCCTGAGGTAAATGCTGACAAGGAAAGAGAGGAGACAGAGACAGAGAAGAAACTGTTTATTGTAAAGCCTGAGGTAAATGCTGACAAGGAAAGAGAGGAGTCAGGGACAGAGAAGTAACTGTGTATTGTAAAGCCTGAGGTAAATGCTGACAAGGAAAGAGAGGAGACAGAGACAGAGAAGAAACTGTTTATTGTAAAGCCTGAGGTAAAAGCTGACAAGGAAAGATGAGACAGGGACAGAGAAGAAACTGCGTATTGTAAAGCCTGAGGTAAAAGCTGACAAGGAAAGAGAGGAGACAGAGAAGTAACTGTGTATTGTAAAGCCTGAGGTAAATGCTGACAAGGAAAGAGAGGAGACAGAGACAGAGAAGAAACTGTTTATTGTAAAGCCTGAGGTAAATGCTGACAAGGAAAGAGGAGACAGGGACAGAGAAGAAACTGTGTATTGTAAAGCCTGAGGTAAAAGCTGACAAGGAAAGAGGAGACAGGGACAGAGAAAAAACTGTGTATTGTAAAGCCTGAGGTAAAAGCTGACAAGGAAAGAGAGGAGACAGAGACAGAGAAGAAACTGTTTATTGTAAAGCCTGAGGTAAAAGCTGACAAGGAAAGAGGAGACAGGGACAGAGAAGAAACTGTGTATTGTAAAGCCTGAGGTAAATGCTGACAAGGAAAGAGAGGAGACAGAGACAGAGAAGAAACTGTGTATTGTAAAGCCTGAGGTAAATGCTGACAAGGAAAGAGAGGAGACAGAGACAGAGAAGAAACTGTTTATTGTAAAGCCTGAGGTAAATGCTGACAAGGAAAGAGGAGACAGGGACAGATAAGTAACTGTGTATTGTAAAGCCTGAGGTAAATGCTGACAAGGAAAGAGAGGAGACAGAGACAGAGAAGAAACTGTGTATTGTAAAGCCTGAGGTAAATGCTGAACAGAACCGTTATGTGCCTGTTTCAAGTAAAGTTCATTGTTCAAGCGTTCAACGGGACTGTGGCTGACTATTCTGCCTCGGCTGCAGATGTTTATAGGAAGCAACAAGGGAAAAGGAGCTGCAGGTATGCTAACTGGGAGTCATGCAGTGTATGTGATGGGAGGCCAGGGTGTGATGGAGCAGAAGTCCTCAGCCACGACTACCCGCCTGGCCCACCCTTACAATTTCACAATGTCTGGTGGCAATTGTCCAAAGACATCATTTCTCACCAGCTTCCAATGTCTGGATCTTCCAAAAAAAACCTAAGAGCAGAGCACGTCCTTTGCTGCTTTCGACAAGCATAAATATTTTTTTTTTTGCCTGCTTTATATGGCATTTTTGGTTTTATTGTATGACTAGTATGGTGGTAGAAATACAGTATATGGCGGTGTTATGGGGGCACTCTGCTGTTTGTCCGTATTATTTAGGCGTATGGTGTTATTGACCATTGAATGACAGTTGCATGCGTACTATATGTAATATTATGCCTAGTTCACACAATGTAAGTGAGGCACTTTTACAGTGTTTACAAAAACAAAAAACAAATACATCAGGAAGGCATCATGTGAACACAGCCTTAGGGTCTATTCTGCTCAAAAATATACATAAAAAACACTTTAAAGGGAACCTGTCACCCTGTTTTTTCAGATTGAGATATAAATACTGTTAAATAGGGCCTGCGCTGTGTGTTACTATAGTGTATGTAGTGTACCCTGATTCCCCACCTACG
Organism: Ranitomeya imitator; assembly: GCF_032444005.1. Taxonomy (NCBI): domain Eukaryota; kingdom Metazoa; phylum Chordata; class Amphibia; order Anura; family Dendrobatidae; genus Ranitomeya; species Ranitomeya imitator. The sequence goes on along the minus strand of NC_091287.1, from coordinate 29,176,649 downwards.
CTGCGCAATACATTACCAAAGTCGCCGTTTTCGCCTGTCAATCAGGCTGGTCAGGTCGGGTGGGCGTGTTCACAGCGCTGTTTCTTCCTCAGCTTTACGTTGGTGGCGTAGTGGTGTCCGCATGTTGAGGTGACTAATCCACTGTGGGCACGTGAACAAGGAGCGCGCGATCTGCGCTATCACCCCCTGTCATCGGTGGGGGCGGCCATCTTCCTGGGGCCGCGCGTGCGCAGATGTAGTGCTCTGCTGCACGGGGCTTCAGGAAAATGGCCGCGGGATGCCGCGCGTGCGCACAAGAGATCGCGGCGGCCATTTTCCCAAAGCCGAGATGCAAACTCGGCTTTGGGAAAATGGCCGCCGCGATCTCTTGTGCGCACGCGCGGCATCCCACGGCCATTTTCCTGAAGCCCCGTGCAGCAGAGCACTACATCTGCGCACGCGCGGCCCCAGGAAGATGGCCGCCCCCACCGATGACAGGGGGTGATAGCGCAGATCGCGCGCTCCTTGTTCACGTGCCCACAGTGGATTAGTCACCTCAACATGCGGACACCACTACGCCACCAACGTAAAGCTGAGGAACAAACAGCGCTGTGAACACGCCCACCCGACCTGACCAGCCTGATTGACAGGCGAAAACGGCGACTTTGGTAATGTATTGCGCAGCGTAGGTGGGGAATCAGGGTACACTACATACACTATAGTAACGCACAGCGCAGGCCCTATTTAACAGTATTTATATCTCAATCTGAAAAAACGGGGTGACAGGTTCCCTTTAAACACTTATTTTAAAGAGAAAAGGCTCCTATAGTGCACATGGTACATTATTTGCGGGATTTCCCATTAAAATAAATAGCTTATTCACAGAATTTTTAGGCAATGTTCAGACGGATATTTTTTTTGAGGCGTTCAAAAAGAAAAGGATATTTCAAATGGAAACTGCTGCTGGAAACTCTCCTTTTGGGGGTGGGAAGTTTTTGAAGAAGTATTTATTTATCCTGAAATGGTTTTGAAAAATTTTTAAACAGTTTTTTCCCCTGAAGTTTTTCTTTACATTTGCCTATTTTGGGGTATGTGTACATACCCCGTATTTCCCAGGCGGGTCTGCTCCACAACCCACTTTAAAAATGTGTGCAGCTTCCTCAGAGGCATCAATGTCCCTGTGTGCAGCTTCCTCAGAGGCATCAATGTCCTGTGTGCAGCTTCCTCAGAGGCATCAATGTTCTGTGTGCAGCTTCCTCAGAGGCATCAATGTCCCTGTGTGCAGCTTCCTCAGAGGCATCAATGTCCAGTGTGCAGCTTCCTCAGAGGCATCAATGTCCCTGTGTGCTGCTTCCTCGGGGGCATCAATATCCCTGTGTGCAGCTTCCTCAGGGGCATCAATGTTCCTATGTGCTGCTTCCTCAGCGGCATCAATGTCCCTGTGTGCAGCTTCCTCAGAGGCATCAATGTCCCTGTGTGCAGATTCTTCAGGGGCATCAATATTTCTGTGTGCAGCTTCCTCAGGGGAATCAATGTCCCTGTGTGCAGCTTCCTCAGAGGCATCAATGTACCTCTGTGCAGCTTCCTCAGGGGCATCAACGTACCTCTGTGCAGCTTTCTCAGGGGCATCAACGTATCTGTGTGCAGCTTCCTCTGGGCCATCAATGTCCCTGTGTGCAGATTCTTCAGGGGCATCAATATTTCTGTGTGCAGCTTCCTCAGGGGAATCAATGTCCCTGTTTTCAGCTTCCTCAGGGGAATCAATGTCCCTGATTGCAGCTTCCTTTTTGACTAAATTGGATGTGTGCTTAGAATCTTGCTGGAATTTCCAGCCCTTGCCTAGTTTGATCTTACCATGTGGCAACATTACATTCTCCAGTATATCCTTATACATGGTAACATTCATATTTCCATGAATTCTATGCAGAGGGCCAATGGCAGATGCAGAGAAGCAGCCCCAAACCATGACATTGCCACCACCATGTTTCACTGTAGGTGTGTGGTACCTTACATCATTAGGTTTTCCAATTGTGCGGTATATATAGTACTTGCCATCACTACCAAACAGATTGGATTCATCTGAACACAACACCTTAGACCAATCTGGCTCTTTCCATTAGCTGTGTTCTTTGGCAAACTCAAGTCGGACCTTTCGGTTCTTTGCAGAGATGAAAAGCTTCTAAACTGGAACTTGTGCATTCAACCCTACTGCTCGCACCACAGTTTGGTGACTCACTTTTACACCATATTCTCTGTTAATTTCATGCAAAATCTGTACAGCGCTGTTATGGAAATCAGATACTGACTTTCTCTTAACAATGTGATCAACTTTGGAGGAAGTTTTCCGTGGCCGTCCACTTCTAGGTTTGCCAGCTGTTTCCTCTTTTTGGCTTTTGCCTGACTTCACTCTCAGAATAATAAGCTTCCTGATTTTATATATATATATATATACACACACCGTATTTTCCCGACTATAAGACGCATTTTTCCCCCCTCAAAAAAGAGGGGAAAATGGGGGGTGCGTCTTATAGTCGTAATGCAGACTTACCGGCAGTGGTGTGGCGGTGGCAGAGGTGCGGGGATGAGGAGGCGGTATGGCGTGAGCGGGGTCCCTTCCACAGGTGTGGTGATGCAGCAGCCCGGAAAGCAGCAGAGCTGGGTTAATTACCGCTTTAATCGGTGGCGGCGGCCATGCGTGCGCAGATGGAGTGCTCTGCTTCCCGGGGTTTCAGGAAAATGGCCGCGGGAGGCCGCGCGTGCGCAGATGGAGATCGCGGCGGCCATTTTCCTGAAGCCAAGTTCGCAGATTTAGATCTCGGCTTCAGGAAAATGGCCACCGCGATCTCCATCTGCGCACGCGCGGCCTCCCGCGGCCATTTTCCTGAAGCCCCGGGAAGCAGAGCACTCCACCTGCGCACACGCGGCCTCAGGAAGATGGCCGCCACCACCGATCAACTGGTAATTAACCCGGCTCTGCTGCATCACCTCACCTGTGGAAGGGAGCCTGCTCACGCCATACCGCTGATTATCCCCGCACCTCTGCCGTCGCCAAACCACTGCTGCAACCCCCCCATGGACACCAGGCCGTGGCATCGCCCACCTAAGCAGGAAGGGACCCTGCTCAGGTGCACGCCGTACTGCATCACCCCACCTCTGCAGACACCATGTCTCCTGTGACCCTGCTCTGCCACCGCCAGCCCTCAGGTAAGATACTGTAAATTCGGACAATAAGACGGACCCCCATCTTACAAAAAAATCTTTTTTTCTGCAATTTTCACCCCAAATTTGGAATGCGTCTTATGGTCCGATGCGTCTTATAGTCCGAAAAATATGGTGTATATAGCTGAATGTGTATGTATGTGTGTGTGTATGTCCAGGATTGGCATCTGTACCGTCACAGCGACAGCCACAAAATTTTGCAGTCACACGTCTGGACCCCAAGAGCATCATAGGCTATGTTGTGAGGCGAAATTTTAACCCCGCACTTTCCAATTCACTAAACAATTTTGCCCCAATCTACATAATGGGGAAAAAGTGAAAGGAAAAGTGTTGGAGGCGTCGCAGCTACAGCCACAAAATTTTGCACAGTCACACGTCTGGACCCTGAGAGCGTCATAGGCTATGTTGTGAGGTGAAATTTTAACCCCGCGCTTTCCAATTCACGAAACAATTTTGCCCCTATCTACATAATTGGGAAAAAGTGAAAGGAAAAGGTTTGGAGGCAAATTGACAGCTGCCAGATGTGAACAAGGGGGACTTAAAGAGTGAGAGTGATGGCGCCTGTTATGATCCGGTGACCTTGGAGCAGCATGAAAACTTTCACTGGAGTAGGTGGTCACTATACTGACCGCAAATCCTGATCTTAACACCGCAACTAGAAGTAGCCGTGGAGTGTACCTAACAAATCCTAGACACCTCGTCACAGCCGGAGGACTAAATACCCCTAAAGATGGAAATAGGAATACTATCTTGCCTCAGACCAGAACCCCAAAGGATAGACAGCCCCCCACAAATATTGGCGGTGAGTCGGAGAGGAAAAAACATACACAGGCAGGAAAACAGGATTTAGAACAAGAGGCCACTCTAGCTAAAATAGGACAGGATAGGACAGAGTTCTGTGCGGTCAGAATTCAAACCCTTCAAAAATATCCACAGCAGAATATACAAAAACTTCCTCCATCTAACTAAAGATGAAGGAGCGTATATCTGCAACTCCAGCGAATCCTACAATCAGAGCAGGAATACAATCAAAAACAAGCACACAGCCTGTGTGCCACAAAAAAAAAGAAACAGACACTTATCTTTGCTGAAATGGCAGCCAAGCAGGAGAAGCCAGAAAGATATCCATCATATCCCAAAAAACATTGACAACTGGCAAGGACTAATGAGTCCTGCAAGCCTAAATACCCCAGTCAGAACTGCAATTAGCAGATACACCTGTCCAAGACTGCAGCCCAGGAACAACTGCATTACCATCTGCTACCACCAGAGGGAGCTCAAAAGCAGAATTCACAACAGTACCCCCCCTTGAGGAGGGGTCACCGAACCCTCACCAGAGCCCCCAGGACGATCAGGATGAGCCAGATGAAAGGCACGAACCAAATTAGCAGCATGGACATCAGAGGCAAAAACCCAAGAATTATCCTCCTGGCCATAACCCTTCCATTTAACTAGGTACTGAAGCTTCCGCCTCGAAAAACGGGAATCCAAAATCTTCTCAACAACATATTCCAACTCCCCATCAACCAACACAGGGGCCGGAGGATCAACAGAGGGAACAACGGGCTCCACATATTTCCGCAACAAAGATCTATGGAAGACATTATGGATAGCAAAAGAGGCCGGAAGCGCCAGTCGGAAAGACACCGGATTAATAATCTCAGAAATCCTATTAGGACCAATAAACCAAGGCTTAAACTTAGGAGAAGAAACCTTCATAGGAACATGACGGAAAGACAACCAGACCAGATCCCCAACCCGAAGCCGGGAACCAACACACCGACGACGATTAGCAAAACGTTGAGCCTCCTCTTGAGACAACACCAAATTGTCTACCACATGAGCCCAGATCTGCTGCAACCTGTCCACCACAGAATCCACACCAGGACAGTCAGAAGGCTCAACCTGCCCAGAAGAAAAACGAGGATGAAAACCAAAATTACAAAAGAAAGGCGAAACCAAAGTAGCCGAACTAGCCCGATTATTAAGGGCAAACTCGGCCAATGGCAAGAAAGCCACCCAATCAGCCTGATCAGCAGACACAAAGCATCTCAAATACGTCTCCAAAGTCTGATTAGTTCGTTCGGTCTGACCATTTGTCTGAGGATGGAACGCAGAAGAAAAAGACAAATCCATGCCCAGCCTAGCACAAAAGGCCCGCCAAAACCTAGAAACAAACTGGGAACCTCTGTCGGACACAATATTCTCCGGAATACCATGCAAATGGACCACATGCTGAAAAAACAACGGAACCAAATCCGAAGAGGAAGGCAATTTAGGCAAAGGCACCAAATGAACCATCTTAGAGAACCGGTCACAAACAACCCAGATAACCGACATCCTCTGGGAAACCGGAAGATCGGAAATAAAATCCATAGAAATATGCGTCCAGGGCCTCTCAGGGACCGGCAATGGCAAAAGCAACCCACTAGCACGGGAACAACAAGGCTTGGCCCGCGCACAAGTCCCAACAGGACTGCACAAAAGAACGCACATCACGCAACAAAGAAGGCCACCAAAAGGACCTACCAACCAAGTCTCTGGTACCAAAAATGACAGGATGACCAGCCAACACGGAACATTGAACCTCAGAAATCACTCTACTAGTCCATCTGTCAGGAACAAACAATTTCCCCACAGGACAGCGGTCAGGTTTATCAGCTTGAAATTCCTGAAGAACCCATCGTAAATCAGGGGATATAGCAGAAAGGACCACCCCTTCTTTCAAAATACCGACCGGTTCCAAGACCTCAGGAGAATCAGGCAAAAAACTCCTAGAGAGGGCATCAGCCTTAATGTTCTTAGAACCCGGAAGGTACAAGACCACAAAATCAAAACGGGAAAAAAAACAAGGACCATCGAGCCTGTCTAGGATTCAGCCGTTTAGCAGACTCGAGGTAAATCAAATTCTTATGATCAGTCAAGACCACAATATGGTGCTTAGCTCCCTCAAGCCAATATCGCCACTCCTCAAACGCCCACTTCATAGCCAACAACTCCCGATTGCCGACATCATAATTGCGTTCAGCAGGCGAAAACTTACGGGAAAAGAAGGCACACGGTTTCATTAAGGAACCAACAGGGTCCCTCTGAGACAAAACGGCCCCTGCCCCAATCTCAGAAACGTCAACCTCAACCTGAAATGGAAGAGAAACATCCAGTTGGCGCAACACAGGAGCAGAAGTAAATCGACGTTTAAGCTCCTGAAAGGCAGAGACAGCCGCAGAGGACCAATTCGCCACATCCGCGCCTTTCTTCGTCAAATCGGTCAAGGGTTTAACCACGCTAGAAAAATTAGCAATGAAACGGCGATAAAAATTTGCAAAACCCAAAAATTTTTGAAGGCTCTTCACAGATGTGGGCTGAATCCAATCATGAATAGCCTGAACCTTAACCGGATCCATCTCAATAGATGAAGGAGAAAAAAGAGACACTTAGACCCTTTCACAAACAGGGCATTGTCACGAAGGATCTGAAATACCATCCTGACCTGTTCCACATGAGACTCCCAATCATCGGAAAAAATCAAAATATCCTCCAAATATACAATCAAGAACTTATCAATATAAGTCCGGAAGATATCATGCATAAAGGACTGAAAAACAGCTGGAGCATTAGTGAGCCCGAATGGCATCACAAGGTATTCAAAATGGCATTCGGGCGTATTAAACGCAGTTTTCCATTCATCACCCTGCTTATTACGAACAAGATTATATGCCCCCTGAAGGTCAATCTTAGTAAACCAACTAGCTCCCTTAATCCTAGCAAACAAATCGGTAAGCAAAGGCAAAGGATATTGAAACTTGACCGTGATTTAATTCAAGAGGCGATAATCAATACAGGGTCTCAAGGAACCATCTTCTTTAGCAACAAAAAAGAACCCCGCTCCCAACGGTGAAGAAGATGGCCGAATATGCCCTTTCTCCAAAGACTCCTTAATATAGCTCCGCATGGCGGTATGTTCAGGCACAGACAGGTTGAAAAGTCGACCCTTAGGAAACTTACAGCCTGGAATCAAGTCAATAGCACAATCGCAGTCCCTGTGCGGTGGAAGGAAACTGGACTTGGGCTCATGTAATACATCCTGAAAATCAGACAAAAACTCCGGAATTTCAGAAGAGGAAGAAGAGGAGATTGACATCAAAGGAACATCATTATGAACCCCCTGACAACCCCAACTAGTCACAGACATGGACTTCCAATCCAACACAGGATTATGTACCTGCAACCACGGAAAACCCAGCACGATAGCATCATGCAAATTATGCAACACCAGAAATTGACAATCTTCCTGATGGGCTGGCGCCATGCGCATGGTCACCTGTGTCCAAAACTGGGGCTTATTTTTAGCCAAGGGTGTAGCATCAATGCCCCTTAAAGGAATAGGGTTCTGCAAAGGCTGCAAGGAAAAACCACAACGCCTGGCAAACCCAAAGTCCATTAAGTTCAAGGCGGCGCCTGAATCCACAAACACCATGACAGAAAATGATGACAATGAGCAGATCAAGGACACAGGTAACAGAAATTTAGGTTGTACAGTACTGATGGTAAATGAACTAGCGATCCTCTTTGTCCGCTTAGGACAGACTGAAATGACATGAGAAGCATCGCCACAATAATAACACAACCCATTTTGACGTCTGAATCCTTGTCGTTCTGTTCTAGACAGAATACTATCACACTGCATTGGCTCAGGAGTCTGCTCTGAGGACAACGCCATAGCGCGCACAGTTCTGCGCTCCCGCAAGCGCCGGTCAATCTGAATGGCCAGAGACATAGAATCACTCAGACCAGAAGGCGTGGGAAACCCCACCATGACATCTTTAACGGATTCAGAAAGACCCTTTCTGAAAATTGCCGCCAAAGCATTGTTATTCCATTTAGTCAACACAGACCATTTTCTGAATTTCTGACAATACAATTCTGCCGCCTCTTGACCCTGAGACAGGGCCAACAAGGTCTTCTCAGCTTGATCCACAGAATTAGGTTCATCATATAATAATCCCAAAGCCTGAAAAAAGGAGTCTATATTAAGCAAAGCCGGATTCCCAGATTCCAGGGAAAACGCCCAATCCTGCGGGTCGCCACGCAGCGGGGAGATTACAATTTTTACCTGCTGAATGGAATCACCGGAGGATCGAGGTCTGAGAGCAAAAAACAGTTTACAGTTTGGACCTGTCACCAGAAAACAAATCAGGAGTAGGAATCTTCGGTTCTAAAGCAGGAGTCTGAACAATATAATCTGAAATACCCTGTACCCTAGCAGCAAGCTGGTCTACACGAGAAGCTATTTCCTGAACATTCATGCTAGCATAAAGCTCCTCAGCCACCCAGAGATTAAGAGGGAAGAGAACAGAAAGCAGACTGAAAAAAAAAAAATGGCTCAACATCTTTCTTCCCTTCTTCTGAGAGGCATTTAACTCATTATGGGCCAGTTGTACTGTTATGATCCGGTGACCTTGGAGCAGCATGAAAACTTTCACTGGAGTAGGTGGTCACTATACTGACCGCAAATCCTGATCTTAACACCGGAACTAGAAGTAGCCGTGGAGTGTACCTAACCAATCCTAGACACCTCATCACAGCCGGAGGACTAAATACCCCTAAAGATGGAAATAGGAATACTATCTTGCCTCAGACCAGAACCCCAAAGGATAGACAGCCCCCCACAAATATTGGCGGTGAGTTGGAGAGGAAAAAACATACACAGGCAGGAAAACAGGATTTAGCACAAGAGGCCACTCTAGCTAAAATAGGACAGGATAGGACAGAGTTCTGTGAGGTCAGAATTAAAACCCTTCAAAAATATCCACAGCAGAATATACAAAAACTTCCTCCATCTAACTAAAGACGAAGGAGTGTATATCTGCAACTCCAGCGAATCCTACAATCAGAGCAGGAATACAATCAAAAACAAGCACACAGCCTGTGTGCCACAGAAAAAGAAACAGACACTTATCTTTGCTGAAATGGCAGCCAAGCAGGAGAAGCCAGAAAGATATCCATCATATCCCAAAAAACATTGACAACTGGCAAGGACTAATGAGTCCTGCAAGCCTAAATACCCCAGTCAGAACTGCAATTAGCAGATACACCTGTCCAAGACTGCAGCCCAGGAACAACTGCATTACCATCTGCTACCACCAGAGGGAGCTCAAAAGCAGAATTCACAACAGGCGCCAAAGAGTATATACCGTACAGTTGCTAAGGTGGGGCCCCGACATGGGATACTCACCACACATGGGGTTCTAAACACACACACAAAATGCGCCACAAACTACCACGTGCTTGAACACATTTACCACTCCCTCAGCACACATTTCACCACACATACACCAACCTCGCCACATAAAAGTCGAAACACAAAAGTCGCTGCTCAAAACTGGCCACACGCAAAACTGGCCACACGTGCAAAACTCACCTCATGGAAAACTCGCGACACGCAAAACTTGCACACGCGAAAAAATTGCCACATGCACAAAAGTTGCAACACATGCAAAAGTTGCCTCACACAAAACTTGCACATACTCAAAACGCACCACACATAAAACTAGCCATGCGCAATACTTGCTGCACACAACTTGCTACACTAACCTGTCACATGCAACTCGACACACAAAAAGTTGCTACACGCATGTCGCCACACAAAACTCATCTCACAAAAGTCGCTACATGCATGTCGCCACATGCAACTCAACACACACAACTTGACACATGAAACTCGCCCTAAAACACACACAAGTCTGGTATTATCCTTCAAAAATAAAAATCTCATTAATAAGCAGACAAACTACAAGAGCAACAAATGTACCATATAGGAAATACGGCAGCTGTCAGTCACATGACCTGTCTATTATGTGTATGTGTGAGCTAATATATATTGCCAGGGGGGAGGGCTTCCTGTTGGCTGGGGATTTATCAGGCTGCCAATTTAGCTTACAAATACTGAGGTAAAAATACTGACCAAATAACGTGTGAACGAGGTCTAATACAGGAGGAGATGACACACAGATATATACTGTATACAGGAGCAGATGACACACAGGTATATACTATATACAGGAGCAGATGACACACAGGTATATACTATATACAGGAGGAGATGACACACAGGTATATACTATATACAGGAGGAGATGACATACAGCTACATACTATATACAGGAGATGACACACAGGTATATACTATATAAAGGAGGAGATGACACACAGGTATATACTATATACAGGAGCAGATGACACACAGGTATATACTATATACAGGAGGAGATGACTTACAGGTACATACTATATACAGTAGATGACACACAGGTATATACTATATACAGGAGGAGATGACATACAGGTATTTACTATATAAAAGAGGAGATGACACATAGGTATATAGAGGAGGAGATGACATACAGCAGGTATATACTATATACAGGAGGAGATGACTTACAGGTACATACTATATACAGGAGATGACACACAGGTATATACTATATACAGGAGGAGATGACATACAGGTATTTACTATATAAAAGAGGAGATGACACAGGTATATAGAGGAGGAGATGACATACAGCAGGTATATACTATATACAGGAGGAGATGACATACAGCTACATACTATATACAGGAGATGACACACAGGTATATACTATATAAAGGAGGAGATGACACACAGGTATATACTATATACAGGAGCAGATGACACACAGGTATATACTATATACAGGAGGAGATGACTTACAGGTACATACTATATACAGGAGATGACACACAGGTATATACTATATACAGGATGAGATGACATACAGGTATTTACTATATAAAAGAGGAGATGACACATAGGTATATAGAGGAGGAGATGACATACAGCAGGTATATACTATATACAGGGGAGATGACATACAGGTATATACTATATAGGAGATGACATACAGGTATATACTATATACAGGAGGAGATGACACATGGGTATATACAATATACAGGAGGAGATGACATACAGCAGGTATATGCTATTTACAGGGGAGATGACATACAGGTATATACTATATACAAGAGAAGACATACAGGTGTATACTATATATAAGGGAGATGACAAACATGTATATACTGAAGTGAAAATGAGGGGTGTGAGGTGAAAATGAAAAGGTGTGAGTGCAAAATGAGAGGAGTGAGGGAAAATAGTGCAGTGATCGGAAAATGACAGATGTGAGGTCGAAATGACAAGTGTTAGGGGGGAATGAGAGGAGTGAGGGGGAAAATAAGAGGAGTGAGGGGGAAAATGAGAGGTGTAAGGGAGAAAATGAGAGGCATGATGGGAAAATAAGAGACGTGAGGTGCTATAACTAACCACAGATATTTACTATGCCCAGGCAACGCCGGGCTCTTCAGCTAGTATGTATGTATGTATGTATGTATGTATATACCAAACCTCAATTATAAAAAATAAAAGATGGAGGCAGCACACCATTTGTAGTAAAAAAGAGCTTACTGGTATTTAATCAGCCCAGAAAGCGACGTTTCGGTCCCAACAGAAACCTTTCTCAAGCAGTGAACACATGTGAAAGTGCCAGGTATATAAAGAGTATACATAATTATAATCATTTGCATTAATCATCATTGAAAGAGCATGTATTTACATTATAATTAGCATGCATACAGTGCAGGCAGTGATACAGGAATTGTTCATCACATAAAGTGCAGTGAAGGCATTGAAAAATATGCATTTAAACAACAATTGGTAATGATAAAACACCAGAGTCATAAATCTATCACTTTCAAGCATGTTACAAAGGAACGAAACCATGTGTGTATGTATGTATGTATGTATGAAAGTGATAGATTTATGACTCTGGTGTTTTATCATTACCAATGGGTTGCAAAAAAAACCAAAACACTAATTTTTCAAAATCGTTGTAAGGGTGCTGCAGTTTTACCAAAATCACGGCAAAAAAAAGCGCTGCTGCAATGTGTAAACAGTGTTATAGATAGCGTAGTTTAAATGATTGACAGGTCATTAGATCGACTGGTGTAACATTTGATGGATTGATGATGGATCAATCAGTTGATTCACGTATAATGTAAATGAAGGAACAGAGAAAATTATCCAATTCAAACTTTATTGGAAAAAACATTAATCCACAATATTACAAGTCTTTTATTTCGGTATACAAAAAAAAATTATGTTTTGGAAAAATACAAAATAAGAGCCTTAAAATGTCAGACATTTTTAAAAAATAATAGGGGTAAATATTTTCTAAAAAGAGTAAAAAAAAAAAAAATAAAAAAATCACCACTGACTTACATTTTGATACCATAGTCATCAAGATATTTGTACTTTGTCATAATTCATTATTATATTTCATATTGACTATTAAAATTATCCCTTGCAGTACCCCATCTGTCCACTTGTTGTGCTGTTACAAAGAAACATCTTCATGGGCAGAATGAAGCACAAACCATAATCATCCAGACATGTAAGTACAATATTTTATAGCACCGGCTAGTGGTAGAAAAGTGTAGTGCAACTCATAAAAATAGTTTAGTGCTGAATATTTTTGATCCACATTATATTATTAAATGTAAGCACCAGGTGCGTTCACAATCTTAATCCATTGTATTATCTTAAATCATCGCTTTCAGAAGCCTAAAGACTGGAAAGAATAACAGTGTTAGGCCACGTTCACATGTTCAGTGTTTGGTCAGTATTTTATATCAGTATCTGTAAGCCAAAACCAGGAGTGGAACAATCATGGAAACAAGTCACCACTTCTGCATTTATCACCCACTCCTGGTTTTGTCTTACAAATACTAATGTAAAATACTGAGCGTGTGAACGTGGCCTTAGAAGACAACATTATGATGCTTGCTACATCTTAGCTCCAAGTGAGATGGTAATTGGATCCTTCTGCTAGGATATACGACTTTTTAGCAAATTTAAATCCCCCATGGAAATGATTATGAAGTCCTATTTTATAAAGTTGCCCAAATTTAGAAAAGCAAAAACAGCGCCAAAATTGTAAACAGGTTGTTTGTGGTACTGCACCTTAGAATGATTAATTTGAATGGAAGTAGGCCGCGATAAGTGACGCACACTGTGGATACGTATGGCACCGTTTCTGTTTTTTTCTAATCCTGGACAACCCATTTAATACATGAAAAACAGCGGCATTAAATGGCATATGATGACAACATTATTATAGAGACTGAGTGTTGTCAGAAACAGGTATGGATAGACACCCCTGCACTTTATAGAGAAAAGATGGCTGTCGATTCCAGCGCATCGGAGATGTAAAATGGTCAACCCCTTTAAATATCGATGCCAATTCCACCAATAAAACGCCATCTAACCAAACGTGGTTTTTCAGCCTCCGGAGCAGAATTCTGGAGCCCAATAACATTGTTACAACTGACACCACAAAGCTTTGTGAAATATTGTACCAATGAAAAGTTTGTTGCCGTACACGGCCGCACAGGCCGACGCCTGTATGACTGAGCCGTCGTTGGCGTATACGGTGGTCACTATGGGGTTGTCCGAGAGAATGTTCTGTATGCGGACAATCTGGAAGAAGTAAAAAAAACAATGGTCAAAAGTGCAAAAATAGAATCGTTAAATATTCTGCCAGGTTACACCAAGCTTCCCGCTCCCTACAAGCGACCTTCCGTCTGGGTCACCACGAATGATACTTTCACTACACCACAAGATGGAGAAGGTCGGCGCAACCACAGATTTTATTGTGTGATGTAAAAGCTGAGCCAATCAGATCTCTCCTCCCTCACAGCATGAATCTCACACACACAGAGAAACTGCAGCTGCATCCCCCTCCTCCCTCTCTTTGTTTTACACAAGATTCTATGTAGACGGGGAGGGGGGTTGCTGGGTGTGCAGATGGCAACTTTTTTTTTTTTTTTTTATCTCACTCATTTTATTTTTGCCAATATTAGGAGCATGAAAGAATTGGAATCTTTACAATAATGTATTATGCCCCTATAATTTATACACTGACCTCTGACCCGGGAAGATCTTTAGGATCGTAACGGAAAAGCTTCTTGAGGTTCGGATGACCTCCTATCCAGATGTCTTCTGTAACTGGGTCCACGGAAAGGTTATCCAGAAGTGTCTCTAATTCCACCACCTGGTATAACATAAAATTATTTTATGAAAGTATTACTCGGTCCATATAAAAAGGCTTCATATACAAGCCGGACTGCATCTGTCGCTGATTGTTTGCGGCTGGCCGGGTGCGACTAATCAGTGAAGCCAGGGCGAGCTCCAGGTTTTTGAGGGCCCCGGGCGAAAGAGTCTCACAGCCCACGTAGTATATAGCACAGCCCAAGTAGTATATAGCACAGCCACGTAGTATATAGCACAGCCACGTAGTATATAGCACAGCCCACGTAGTATATAGCACAGCCCACGTAGTATATAGCACAGCCCACGTAGTATATACACGTAGTATATAGCACAGCCACGTAGTATATAGCACAGCGACGTAGTATATAGAACAGCCACGTAGTATATAGCACAGCCCGCGTAGTATTAGTATATACAGTAACACAGCCCACGCAGTATATAACACAGCCCATGCAGTATATAACACAGCCCACGTAGTATATAGCACAGCCATGAAGTATATAACACAGCCACACAGTATATAACACAGCCACGTAGTATCACATACATAAGACAAAAGATAGACCATAAACGGGGATCACCCAAGGCAATGGATTGAATATCAGAAAAAAGCAATCTTTATTAACAATAATTATGGACATACAAAAAGCCACATAGAGCACACAAATTAAAAACATTTAAAACAATGGTCACACATAGGACCTATATACATAGACATTCGGCTCACAATAGAGCCCTCCCCCTCGTACGGCACCTCCCACACACTCTCTATTCTATTATAGTAGACCAAAGGTATGTGAAGTGTGGGACGTCTGCATGAACAGCACCAAAGAACAGAGAAATTCTGAATCATAGGGCGTTAATATGGCCCAGAAAAATATATGTATGCACCAGCAAAAAGTTTACTTACAAAAACAGGCTAACTATGAAATAGATGAACAGATGTGTGTGGTGAAAAACCTGCTTACAATATAAGGACAATATGAGCGATAACCATATCACACCAAAATATATGCATAAAAGGTGAAGCAGGTTCTAAATCACAATGATAACAGGTAAAACTGCTCACTATGAAATATGACAGTAAATAATCACTGGGCAATGTATATGATGACAGGTGAAGCTGCTCACTACGGAATATAACAGTATAAAATCACTGGGTAGATCATATGGCGGTTCCACCAGACAATTAAATCATGTAGTGAGACCTCAATCATAGGGAGCCACAGACCTCTGGAGTGAGACACATAGAAAACCTGCTAACAAGTAAGAGTATAAGTAGCCAAATAGCATAAACCTGGTAAGCAAACTCCAGTGCTGTTCAGGCCCCGTACACAGTTGGGGGGGGTGCCGACAGGAGGAGCAGAGACCCGACGCGTGTCGCCACAGCAGTGGCTTCGTCAGGGGTAGCTCCTGTGGAAATCCGGCGTCCTTATCTAGTCTAATGATTGCTTTTAACGCAGCTGCAGCTGTGCTGCTTAACAGAGACAGACACATACGGTGATTTCAGGGGCGGTACTGCACGGGATCGCTACCAATGAGCCATGGGACTCCACCACACCTCCTACCTCTATCTTGATACACGCACTGCGGTTGCCATAGTGTCCAAAGGACGCGGCAGTTTCTCGCTCCTCCGCCGCGTGTAATACAACAGAACTCCTCCTACTGGCTGCCGTCACACTTCCGGTCTAGTATCCATAGTTACCGGTTTGTGTGCGGAAGCCGAGAAGTATTACGGCGCGTGTGCCTACCAACCCCTATGCTCCATTCTGGTAGTTACTGCAGCGGCGCTTGAACAGCATGCCTCCATGGAGGGTAGATCTCTGCTGGCCGTCATACAGTTAACTGCTGTTGTCATGGAGCTCTATGGACGCAACCAATTCTAACTTGGCAGCATCAGGGGATGAGCCCTAGGGCTCAATCACCCCTCCTACCTGTGTCCTGCTATTTACACAGTGATAGCCATAATGCCCCATAGACGTGACAATCCATGGCTAATCCATAGAACACATGAAGAAGGGCTCCTCCTACTTCTGATTATGTAGCAAAAGTTGCCAGTTGTGTGCAACAATCTGCGTCCGCAGGTTTAATTCAAGTTTGTCCAAACCTGATAACCTATATCACGATACAGTAGTAACATCTTTTTAAGCAAGGAAAAAATCCCAACTTCTCAACATATATATTTGCTAAATGCATAGTCGGGTAGATGTAATGTGACAAACAATGGACTCATAAACACCCATGTATGTAGAGGACAGCCTACTAATCATTCGTAAGCATGCTTCAGAGTTATGGTTAATACAGCCCTCATCAGACTTCCAACCCATAAACCTTTGGGGAGGAATGACACCTCATTTTAGCCCCAAAGGCAGAATGGGGTCAACTTGCCATACATTATAAATTAAATGACAAAGAAGTAAGACAGGCAATTAACAGTAAAAAGAAAGCATTTGCACTACTAAAGCAGGATGGCACCATTGAAGCTCTAAAAAACTATAGGGAGAAAAATACTTTATCTAAAAAACTAATTAAAGCTGCCAAAAAGGAAACAGAGAAGCACATTGCTAAGGAGAGTAAAACTAATCCCAAACTGTTCTTCAACTATATCAATAGTAAAAGAATAAAAACTGAAAATGTAGGCCCCTTAAAAAATAGTGAGGAAAGAATGGTTGTAGATGACGAGGAAAAAGCTAACATATTAAACACCTTCTTCTCTACGGTATTCACGGTGGAAAATGAAATGCTAGGTGAAATCCCAAGAAACAATGAAAACCCTATATTAAGGGTCACCAATCTAACCCAAGAAGAGGTGCGAAACCGGCTAAATAAGATTAAAATAGATAAATCTCCGGGTCCGGATGGCATACACCCACGAGTACTAAGAGAACTAAGTAATGTAATAGATAAACCATTATTTCTTATTTTTAGTGACTCTATAGCGACAGGGTCTGTTCCGCAGGACTGGCGCATAGCAAATGTGGTGCCAATATTCAAAAAGGGCTCTAAAAGTGAACCTGGAAATTATAGGCCAGTAAGTCTAACCTCTATTGTTGGTAAAATATTTGAAGGGTTTCTGAGGGATGTTATTCTGGATTATCTCAATGAGAATAACTGTTTAACTCCATATCAGCATGGGTTTATGAGAAATCGCTCCTGTCAAACCAATCTAATCAGTTTTTATGAAGAGGTAAGCTATAGACTGGACCACGGTGAGTCATTGGACGTGGTATATCTCGATTTTTCCAAAGCGTTTGATACCGTGCCGCACAAGAGGTTGGTACACAAAATGAGAATGCTTGGTCTGGGGGAAAATGTGTGTAAATGGGTTAGTAACTGGCTTAGTGATAGAAAGCAGAGGGTGGTTATAAATGGTATAGTCTCTAACTGGGTCGCTGTGACCAGTGGGGTACCGCAGGGGTCAGTATTGGGACCTGTTCTCTTCAACATATTCATTAATGATCTGGTAGAAGGTTTACACAGTAAAATATCGATATTTGCAGATGATACAAAACTATGTAAATCAGTTAATACAAGAGAAGATAGTATTCTGCTACAGATGGATCTGGATAAGTTGGAAACTTGGGCTGAAAGGTGGCAGATGAGGTTTAACAATGATAAATGTAAGGTTATACACATGGGAAGAGGGAATCAATATCACCATTACACACTGAACGGGAAACCACTGGGTAAATCTGACAGGGAGAAGGACTTGGGGATCCTAGTTAATGATAAACTTACCTGGAGCAGCCAGTGCCAGGCAGCAGCTGCCAAGGCAAACAGGATCATGGGGTGCATTAAAAGAGGTCTGGATACACATGATGAGAGCATTATACTGCCTCTGTACAAATCCCTAGTTAGACCGCACATGGAGTACTGTGTCCAGTTTTGGGCACCGGTGCTCAGGAAGGATATAATGGAACTAGAGAGAGTACAAAGGAGGGCAACAAAATTAATAAAGGGGATGGGAGAACTACAATACCCAGATAGATTAGCGAAATTAGGATTATTTAGTCTAGAAAAAAGACGACTGAGGGGCGATCTAATAACCATGTATAAGTATATAAGGGGACAATACAAATATCTCGCTGAGGATCTGTTTATACCAAGGAAGGTGACGGGCACAAGGGGGCATTCTTTGCGTCTGGAGGAGAGAAGGTTTTTCCACCAACATAGAAGAGGATTCTTTACTGTTAGGGCAGTGAGAATCTGGAATTGCTTGCCTGAGGAGGTGGTGATGGCGAACTCAGTCGAGGGGTTCAAGAGAGGCCTGGATGTCTTCCTGGAGCAGAACAATATTGTATCATACAATTATTAGGTTCTGTAGAAGGACGTAGATCTGGGTATTTATTATGATGGAATATAGGCTGAACTGGATGGACAAATGTCTTTTTTCGGCCTTACTAACTATGTTACTATGTTACTATGTTACTATGATGCGCACTTTCCGTTGTATGCAAACACGGCATCGATGCAGAGGTAAAATTCTCACCACAATAATCATATTTGACGGTGTTCCAACAAAATAGATATCAAAAATCCTAGGTAAGTGTATAGACTACCAAGGACAAGTGAATCATTTACCTCTGCATCAATCAACCTGGGATACAGCCAAAGCCCGCTCGGGCATAAGCCATAGTATAACCTTCAATTGCCTTATAACAAATGACCGAGCATATTTACAGCCACGTAGTATATAGCAATGTGGGCACCATATCCCTGTTAAAAAAAGAATTAAAATAAAAAAGTTATATACTCACCTTCCAGCGGCCCCCAGATCTAGCCCAGGCCTTTAGCAATGCTCGTCACGATGCTCCGTTCTCAGTAATGCCTTGCGGCAATAACCCGTGATGATGTGCGGTCTCGCGAGACAACTACGTCATCTCCAGTCATTGCCGCAATGCATTCTTGGGACCGAAACGTTGCGAGGAGCTGGGAAGGCTGGCGCGGGTGTCAGAAGGTGAGAATATAATGTTTTGTTTTTTCTATATTATTTTAACATATGTTTTTACTATTGATGCTACATTAGCAGCATCAAAAGTTGGGCACACTTATAGGGTTAATGGCAGTGTTAACGGACTACGTTACACCGCGCTATGCCGTGGTGTAACGCAGTCCGTTAACGCTATGTGGGCGCTGACTGGAGGGGAGTAGGGAGGGGGCACTGACTGAAGGGGAGTAGGGAGGGGCGAATTCGCGGCCGGACTGTGCCTATCGCTGATTGGTCGCGCCCAGCCTGCCGCAACCAATCAGCGACGCTGGATTTCCATGACAGACAAACAAATGGAAGCGGTCCTTAGACGATTACCAGTATATAGATAGATATGTAGAAGGGTGAAAACGCAGGCAAGAAAGCTAACGTCCCTTGGGTCAATGGTGACATGACGACTGTGGTGCTCACGTGGATAAAAGCGGTCTCTGTCTGATATCTCAATATAATACATCACTGTGAGAATCGGAGGTAAGACCCCACCTCAGGATTACCTTTACTGGAGACAGGGACCAGTTTGCGTGCTTTTCAAAAACATTAAATGTGCGGCCAGTGATATCAGCGACATAGATGTACCTACAAGAAAAACAAAATGCTGTAATTATAAGGCGGCTCCAGACCACACATCCAGACTACAATTACGGTGGTGTTTAAAAGTTTGTGAACCCTTAAGAAATTTCTTTATACCTGTATAAATTTGACCTAAAACAACAATTATATGCCTTGGGTCGATGTGTTGTGGCATGGCCCACAGTCTCTTGAACTTTAGTTCATGGACAGAAGTCCAGACATTGTACTTTAGAATTTGTAGATAAAATTTAGAATTCATTGTTCCATCAATAATGGCAGCCGTCCTGGTCCAGATGCAGAAAAACAGCCCATACCATGATACAACTGGCACCGTGTGTCACAAATGGTGTGAGGTATGAAGGCTGTAGTGGTTTTTCTTTGTTTAATCATAATGTTTCTTGTTTAAACCAGAAATATCTATTTTGATCTCGTCCATCCACAAAATACTGTCCCAATAGCCTTCTAGCCTTGTCCAGGGGATCTTTAGCAAACCTCAGACAGACAGCAATGTTCTTGTTGAAGAGCAGTGGCTTTCTCTTTACAGTTCTGCATTGCACACCATTGTTGGTCAGTGTCCTTCTTACAGTGGACTGATAAACAATAACAAATATGAGAGAGGCCTTTAGTTACTTAGATGTTTCCTTGGGTTCCTTTGTGATTTCATGGATTATTATACCACTTACTCTTGCAGTGATAATTGTTTCCCGATCAATCACAAGGAGGGTAATAATGGTCGTGAATTTTCTCCATTTGTACACAATCTGTCTGACTGTGTATTGGTGGAGTCCAAACTCATTACTGATGTTTTTTTGAAACTTCTCCATCCTAATGAGCACAAACAACTTATTTTAAAGTCCTCAGAAATCTATTTTGATCCATGCAATGCTTCCATAAACTTGTGTTATGAAGATCAGATTTTGATTGCTCACTATTCTTTAATTTAAATAGGTCACCCACTCACATCTGATTGTCAACCTATTGATTGAAAACACCATACTCCAATTTCGTCATTTCTTCATTTTTAAATGTTCACACACTTTTGCCAATTGCAGACGTGATACTGGATCATATTCATCATTTAACCCCTCTGTGACATTAGACGTACTATCCCGTCGAGGTGCCCTGGGCTTATCTGACCCTGGACGGGATAGTACGTCATAGCCGATCGGCCGCGCTCACGGGGGGAGCGCGGCCGATCGCGGCCGGGTGTCAGCTGCTTATCGCAGCTGACATCCGGCACTATGTGCCAGGAGCGGTCACGGACCGCCCCCGGCACATTAACCCCTGGCACACCGCGATCAAAGATGATCGCGATGTGCCGGCGGTGCAGGGAAGCACCGCGCAGGGAGGGGGCTCCCTGCGGGCTTCCCTGAGCCCCCCGCAGCAACGCGATGTGATCGCGTTGCTGCGAGGGTCTCCTCACCTCCCTCCCTGCTCGAGCCCCGGATCCAAGATGGCCGCGGATCCGGGTCCTGCAGGGAGGGAGGTGGCTTCACAGAGCCTGCTCAGAGCAGGCACTGTGAAGGCTGCAGCGCTGCATGTCAGATCAGTGATCTGACAGAGTGCTGTGCAAACTGTCAGATCACTGATCTGTGATGTCCCCCCCTGGGACAAAGTAAAAAAGTAAAAAAAAAATTTTCCAAATGTGTAAAAAAAATAAAAAAAAATATTCCAAAATAATGAAAAAAAAAAAAAATATTATTCCCATAAATACATTTCTTCATCTAAATAAAAAAAAAAAACCAATAAAAGTACACATATTTAGTATCGCCGCGTCCGTAACGACCCGACCTATAAAACTGTCCCACTAGTTAACCCCTTCAGTAAACACCGTAAGAAAAAAAAAAAAAAAACGAGGCAAAAAACAACGCTTTATTATCATACCGCCGAACAAAAAGTGGAATAACACGCGATCAAAAGGACAGATATAAATAACCATGGTACCGCTGAAAGCGTCATATTGTCCCGCAAAAAAAGAGCCGCCATACAGCATCATCAGCAAAAAAATAAAAAAGTTATAGTCCTGAGAATAAAGCGATGCAAAAATAATTATTTTTTCTGTAAAATAGTTTTTATCGTATAAAAGCACCAAACCATAAAAAAATGATATAAATGAGGTATCGCTGTAATCGTACTGACCCGAAGAATAAAACTGATTTATCAATTTTACCAAACGCGGAACGGTATAAACGCCTCCCCCAATAGAAATTCATGAATAGCTGGCTTTTGGTCATTCTTCCTCACAAAAATCGGAATAAAAAGCGATAAAAAAATGTCACGTGCCCAAAAATGTTTTCAATAAAAACGTCAACTCGTCCCGCAAAAAACAAGACCTCACATGACTCTGTGGACCAAAATATGGAAAAATTATAGCTCTCAAAATGTGGTATTGCAAAAAATATTTTTTGCAATAAAAAGGGTCTTTCAGTGTGTGACGGCTGCCAATCATAAAAATCCGCTAAAAAACTCGCTATAAAAGTAAATCAAACCCCCCTTCATCACCCCCTTAGTTAGGGAAAAATAAAAAAAAATGTATTTATTTCCATTTTCCCATTAGGGTTAGGGCTAGGGTTAGGGCTAGGGCTAGGGTTAGGGCTAGGGTTAGGGCTAGGGTTAGGGCTAGGGCTAGGGTTAGGGCTAGGGTTAGGGCTAGGGCTAGGGTTAGGGCTAGGGTTAGGGCTAGGGTTAGGGCTAGGGTTAGGGCTAGGGTTAGGGCTAGGGTTAGGGCTAGGGTTAGGGCTAGGGTTAGGGCTAGGGTTAGGGCTAGGGTTAGGGTTAGGGCTAGGGTTAGGGCTAGGGTTAGGGCTAGGGTTAGGGCTAGGGTTAGGGTTAGGGTTGGGGCTACAGTTAGGGTTGGGGCTAAAGTTAGGGTTAGGGTTTAGATTACATTTACAGTTGGGAATAGGGTTGGGATTAGGGTTAGGGGTGTGTCAGGGTTAGAGGTGTGGTTAGGGTTACCGTTGGAATTAGGGTTAGGGGTGTGTTTAGATTAGGGTTTCAGTTATAATTGGGGGGTTTCCACTGTTTCGGCACATCAGGGGCTCTCCAAACACGACATGGCGTCCGATCTCAATTCCAGCCAATTCTGCGTTGAAAAAGTAAAACAGTGCTCCTTCCCTTCCGAGCTCTCCTGTGTGCCCAAACAGGGGTTTACCCCAACATATGGGGTATCAGCGTACTCAGGACAAATTGGACAACAACTTTTGTGGACCAATTTCTCCTGTTACCCTTGGGAAAATACAAAACTGGGGGCTAAAAAATAATTTTTGTGGGAAAACAAAAAGATTTTTTATTTTCACGGCTCTGCGTTATAAACTGTAGTGAAACACTTGGGGGTTCAAAGTTCTCACAACACATCTAGATAAGTTCATTGAGGGGTCTAGTTTCCAATATGGGGTCACTTGTGGGGGGTTTCTACTGTTTAGGTACATTAGGGGCTCTGCAAACGCAATGTGACGCCTGCAGACCAATCCATCTAAGTCTGCATTCCAAATGATGCTCCTTCCCTTCCGAGCCCTCCCATGCGCCCAAACGGTGGTTCCCCCCCCACATATCGGGTATCAGCGTACTCAGGACAAATTGGACAACAACATTTAGGGTCCAATTTCTCCTGCTAACCTTGGAAAAATACAAAACTGGGGGCTAAAATATAATTTTTGTGGAAAAAAAAATATTTTTTATTTGCATGGCTCTGCGTTATAAACTGTAGTGAAATACTTGGGGGTTCAAAGCTCTCACAACACATCAAGATGAGTTCCTTAGGGGGTCTACTTTCCAAAATGGTGTCACTTGTGGGGGGTTTCTACTGTTTAGGTACATTACGGGCTCTGCAAACGCAATGTGACGCCTGCAGACCATTCCATCTAAGTCTGCATTCCAAATGGCGCTCCTTCCCTTCCGAACACTCCCATGCGCCCAAACGGTGGTTCCCCCCCACATATGGGGTATCAGCGTACTCAGGACAAATTGGACAACAACTTTTGGGGTCCAATTTCTCCTGTTACCCTAGGGAAAATACAAAACTGGGGGCTAAAAAATAATTTTTGTGGGAAAAAAATTTTGTTTTATTTTTATGGCTCTGCATTATAAACTTCTGTGAAGCCCTTGGTGGGTCAAAGTGCTCACCACACATCCAGATAAGTTCCTTAGGGGGTCTACTTTCCAAAATGGTGTCACTTGTGGGGGGTTTCAATGTTTAGGCACATCAGTGGCTCTCCAAACGCAACATGGCGTCCCATCTCAATTCCTGTCAATTTTGCATTGAAAAGTCAAACGGCGCTCCTTCCCTTCCGAGCTCTCCCATGCGCCCAAACAGTGGTTTACTGCCACATATGGGGTATCAGCGTACTCGGGACAAATTGGACAACAACTTTTGAGGTCCAATTTCTTCTCTTACCCTTGGAAAAATAAAAAATTGGGGGCAAAAATATAATTTTTGTGAAAAAATATGATTTTTTATTTTTACGGTTCTGCATTATAAACTTCTGTGAAGCACTTGGTGGGTCAAAGTGCTCACCACACCTCTAGATAAGTTCCTTAGGGGGTCTACTTTCCAAAATGGTGTCACTTGTGGGGGGTTTCAATGTTTAGGCACATCAGTGGCTCTCCAAACGCAACATGGCGTCCCATCTCAATTTCTGTCAATTTTGCATTGAAAAGTCAAACTGCGCTCCTTCCCTTCCGAGCTCTCCCATGCGCCCAAACAGTGGTTTACTGCCACATATGGGGTATCAGCGTACTCAGGACAAATTGGACAACAACTTTTT
This sequence comes from Ranitomeya imitator, assembly GCF_032444005.1. Taxonomy (NCBI): domain Eukaryota; kingdom Metazoa; phylum Chordata; class Amphibia; order Anura; family Dendrobatidae; genus Ranitomeya; species Ranitomeya imitator. The sequence goes on along the minus strand of NC_091287.1, from coordinate 29,152,000 downwards.
GGGTCCAATTTCTCCTGTTACCCTTGGTAAAATAAAACAAATTGGAGCTGAAGTAAATTTTTTATGTAAAAAAGTTAAATGTTCATTTTTATTTAAACATTCCAAAAATTCCTATTAAACACCAGAAGGGTTAATAAACTTCTTGAATGTGGTTTTGAGCACCTTGAGGGGTGCAGTTTTTAGAATGGTGTCACACTTGGGCATTTTCTATCATATAGACCCCTCAAAATGACTTCAAATGAGACGTGGTCCCTAAAAAAAAATAGTGTTGTAAAAATGAGAAATTGCTGGTCAACTTTTAACCCTTATAACTCCCTAACAAAAAAAAAAATTGGTTCCAAAATTATGCTGATGTAAAGGAGACATGTGGGAAATGTTACTTATTAAGTATTTTGTGTGACATATCTCTGTGATTTAATTGCATAAAAATTCAAAGTTTGAAAATTGCGAAATTTTCAAAATTTTCGCCAAATTTCCGTTTTTTTCACAAATAAACGCAGGTACTATCAAAGAAATTTTACCACTATCATGAAGTACAATATGTCACGAGAAAACAATGTCAGAATCACCAGGATCCGTTGAAGCGTTTCGGAGTTATAACCTCATAAAGGGACAGTGGTCAGAATTGTAAAAATTGGCCTGGTCATTAACGTGCAAACCACCCTTGGGGGTAAAGGGGTTAAAGTCTAATATTTTTTACTCATTTATTTCATTTTGGTTCTTTATCTACTTTTAGGATTTGAAATTGGGTGAACATCTCATGTAGTTTTGAGTCAACTGCAGAGACATGGAAAATTCTAAAGGATTCACAAACTTACACTGATATTTGAATAGGGGTGCACCAGACTACAGATCCAAATGGCTGTTATAGGGGGGCTCCAGACTACACATCCAGACTGCTGTTATAGGGGGGCTCCAGACTACACATCCAGACTGCTGTTATAGGGGGGCTCCAGACTACAGATCCAGACTGCTGTTATAGGGGCTCAGACTACACATCCAGACTGCTATTATAGGGGGGTCCAGACTACACATCCAAACTGCTGTTATAGGAGAGCTCCAGACTACATACCCAGACTGCTGTTATAGGGGGGGGGGGTCCAGAATACACATCCAAGCTGCTGTTATAGGGGGGCTCCAGAATACACATTCAGACTGCTGTTATAGGGGGGGGGGGTCCAGAATACACACACAGACTGCTGTTATAGGGGGGGGCTCCAGAATACACATCCAGTCTGCTGTTATAGGGGGGTCCAGACTACACACCCAGACTGCTGTTATAGGGGGCCCAGACTACACATCCACACTGCTGTTATAGGGGGCTCCAGACTACACATCCAAACAGCTGTTATACGGGGGGTCCAGACTACACATCCAGTCTGCTGTTATAGGGGGCCCAGACTACACATCCACACTGCTGTTATAGGGGGCTCCAGACTACACATCCAGACTGCTGTTATGGGGGGCTCCAGACTACACATCCAAACAGCTGTTATACGGGGGGGGGTCCAGACTACACATCCAGAAAAACGTATGGAAGGCGGAATTGGTGCCATGAAAGAACCAGAGCGTCGACACTGATTGCTCTTGGATCTCGAGACCTCGATATAACCTGGGGAACCTTGACTACACATCCAAACAGCTGTTATAGGGGGGCTCCAGAATACACACCCAGGCTGCTGTTATAGGGGGGCTCCAGACTGCTGTTATAGGGGGGCTCCAGACTACACATCCAGACTGGTGTTATAGGGGGGCTCCAGACTACACCTACAGACTGCTGTTATAGGGGTCTCCAGACTACACACCCAGACAGCTGTTATAGGGGGCTCCAGTGTTATGATCTGGTGATTAAGGAGCGACATGCATCTAGCTCTGAGCAGGTGGCAACTGTACTGACCACAGTCCCTAAGCTCAACACAACACTAGAAGCAGCCGTGGAATGCTCCTAACTCTACCTAGGCATCTCGTCACAGCCCAAGAGCTAACTACCCCTAAAGATAGAAGCAGGAAAACTATCTTGCCTCAGAGAAAATCCCCAAAGGATAGATTAGCCCCCCACAAATAATGACTGTGAGAGGAGAAGGAAATGACATACGTAGTATGAAACAAGATTTAGTACAGGAGGCCACTTCTAGCTAGATAGAAAATAGTACAGGACAGAACGCTGTGCGGTCAGTAATAAAAACTAGAAAAAGTCCACCGCAGAGAAATGCAAAAATCTCCACACCTGACTAAAGGTGTGGAGGGCAAACTCTGCTGCCCAGAGCTTCCAGCTTAGCTAAATAGATCCATACTGAAAAGCTGGACAAATGAACAAAAACAAAGAAAGTGCTGAACAACAAGTCCACAACAAGAGAACTGCAAAAGGACAAGCAAGGACTTAGCTTTGATGAACTGGTTAGAGTGTCAGGAAAGTCCTAAGAGCAATGACTCCAGGCAGGAACAATTGACAACTGGCATTGAATGAGGGATAAGGCCAGACTAATATAGCCGAGCCAGAAAGACGATCAGTGAAAACAGCTGCTGAAGCTAAATCCAAGAAGCAGCCATACCACTAAAAACCACAGGAGGGAGCCAAAGAGCAGAACTCACAAAAATGCCACTAACAACCACCGGAGGGAGCCCAAGAGCGGAATTCACAACACTCCAGACTACACATCCAAACAGCTGTTATAGGGGGCTCCAGACTACACATCCAGACTGCTGTTATAGGGGGCTCCAGACTACACATCCGGACTGCTGTTATAGGGGGGCTCCAGACTACACATCTAGACTGGTGTTATAGGGGGCTCCAGACTACAAGTACAGACTGCTGTTATAGGGGGGCTCCAGACTACACATCCGGACTGCTGTTATAGTGGGACTCCTGACTACACATCTGGACTGCTGTTATAGGGGGGCTCCAGACTACACATCCGGACTGCTGTTATAGGGGGCTCCAGACTACACATACAGACTGCTGTTATAGGGGGCTCTAAACTACACATCCACACTGCTGTTATAGGGGGCTCCAGACTACACATCCAGACTGCTGTTATAGGGGGCTCTAAACTACACATCCACACTGCTGTTATAGGGGGCTCCAGACTACACATCCAGGCTGCTGTTATAGGGGGGCTCCAGACTACACATCCAGACTGCTGTTATAGGGGACACTATAGACAAATGGTTGATTTGCAGTAATGAGGAGCAGATACTTTTGGTCAGCAGACATGGCGATCCCATTTGCGTGGTAGAATCCCGCCGCGACTTCTCTGACCTCTCCTGGACTGTAATACACCACGTTTGTCAATCTCAATCCAAATACCATTTCTATAAGTCTCATGATGAAGTCCGAAAAGTAATAATCATTAGTGGCGTAAAAGCTCTCTGGTCCGACTGCAACTATGTCATTGACACTGAAAGACAAAAAAAAATAGCAAAAGTGCATCAGTCTGAACATCGGACGATCTCAGCTCTGCTGCTTCCATAGGGAGCTGTGCAGTTCAATACATAACCCGCACCCCAATATAATAGTGTATCACCATCAGAGTGCCCATACTGGGAGCCGACGTCACCATATGGGACAGATGCAAAAAAACAAAAAAAATCCACAAGCTACATCAACAGAAAAGTTAGAAAAAAAAGTTACAGTTCTCAAAAGATGGTGGAACAAACGTAAAAAAAAAAAAAAAGAACTAAACTTATGGATATGACACTTGGAAGAAGTGTGCGGGGACTAAAAGAGCAAATAACAAAATATGGCCCCTTTCTGGCTCATAGGGGAGTCCCGGCATGGGAACACCAACATTTATAAAAGTCTGTGAGTTCTACTCCTTTTCCCTAGTAAAAACTGTAGTTTATGCTCCGTACTTGTGCAGCGCTGAGTGTTTAATGGTTTTCATGTGGACGAGAACATTTTCCTCTTCTGCAAACTTGAATATCTCAATGGTAGTCTTGTAATGGGGATGATTCACCACAAAGAGGTAGACCGAGTCATCTGAAATAGAGGGGGACCATTATAAGACCTCAAAAACTAACAATTGGAAAAAAACACTCCCCTCAGTAAAGCTGAAAATATAGGATGGAGCTCCATTTTTTTTCCTCTTTGCTCCAAGGTATAAGAGACCCTAAAAAGGTAGAGATAAGGGGCCGCTGCATGTAGGAAACAAACTCTGGAGATATGCTGTACGGTAGAAATTTTTATGCAGTTCTATCTGGAAATAAAAAAAAAATATTCACTACAACACAAATCTGAACTTAAAGGGGTTGAAAGGTCTAGAATGAACACAGACTCAGAGCGACTGAAAACTGTAGACCAGACTACCCCTTTTAAAAAAAAATAATACTCCCATACTATGTCTAAATAATACCACCATATCCAGTTAATACATGTAATACTAACATAACACTGACATACTATGCCAAATAATACTTCTGTACAGCACCAACAACATATTACCAGTCAGTGACTAAACAGGGATTTTTGTGTACTCACCGTAAAATCCTTTTCTCCGAGCCACTCATTGGGGGACACAGACCGTGAGTTGTATGCTGCTTGCCACTAGGAGGCTGACACTAAGTTAGCACAAAAATAGTTAGCTCCTCCTCTGCAGTATACACCTTCATGCTGGCTCCCAGAGAACCAGGTTGGCGCAAAAGCAGTAGGAACAAATAGTAACGGCATAGAAGAGTCCAACATGTCAACTTAAAAGAACAGGCAAAAGCCAAATAAGCCATTAGGCTAACAGGGTGGCTGCTGTGTCCGCCAATGAGAGGCTCGGAGAAATAGATTTTACGGTGAGTACACAAAAATCCCTGTTTCTCCTTAGCCTCATTGGGGGACACAGACCATGGGATGTCCCAAAGCAGTCTCTAAGTGGGAAAACAACACAAAGGATTAGGCTTCATGCCACAACTGCCTAGATGTGCGCCACCGCTGTCTGCAGAATTCTTCTGCCCAGACTCGCATCCACTGAAGCCTGAGAGTGAATATTATAGTGCTTTGCGAAGGTATGTAAACTGGACCAAGTAGCAGCTTTACAGATCTGCTCCGCCAACACCTGATGCCGAATGGCCCAAGAAGCCCCCACCGCTTGAGTGGAGTGTGCTCTGATCCCTCATGGGATGGGCTAACTTCTGACTCAGTATGACTCCTGAACGGTGGAACGAATCCACCTGGCTATCGTGGCCTTAGAAGCGGCAAGACCCTTCCTGTGACCTTCTTTGAGCACGGACAGGGCATCTGTTCTTCTGAAGGATGCCATCCTTCAGACATACCTTCACAGAGCTCTGACAAGATCCAAAGTGTGGAGAGCTCTTTCAATTCTGTGAATAGGAGCCGGACAAAAGGAAGGAAGAACAATGTCCTCATTAAGATGGAAGGACAAAACAACCTTTGGCAAAAAGGACGGCGGCAGCCTCAGGACAACCTTCTCCTTATGGAAGTTAAGGAAAGGAGCCCGGCAGGATAAGGCGGCTAATTCAGAAACCCTCCAGCCCCCCACCCTCCTAAGAGACGTTATTTATATGTCCCACAGACCACGTGTCTTCTGTATATGGCATTGACTTAAACTCTGAGCTACATACACAGAAATAGCTGTTTGTAATGTCAGCAAGAAGCAATGTGCTCAGTACAGAATAAGAATAATTCAATTAATTAATATTTAACAGTGAGAGACTTTTTTGATGCAGTCTGCCTTCCACTCTCTGAACCATAATGACCTTCTGATAGAGATGGCAATGGCTGCTGACTGAGCCGCACAACCAGCCACATCCAAGGATGCGTACGTATCAGGTAATTGCCTGCACGGGAAATTTGGTTGGCAGGGTGCACCACCTCTGGAGGAAGGTTACTGTTCCGAAGAGAATTAGCTAAGGTCTCTGACCAGAAAACCATAGCCTTAGCTACCCATGCTGCAGCAAAGGATGGATAGAGGGCCGAGCCTGAGGCCTCAAATGCAGAGCAGGCCAAGCCTTCTATCTGACGGGATTTCTGATGGATGAGCCATCCGGCACGGACACGAGAGTTTTGGATGCTAGGCGGGATACTTGGGGGTCTTGGGGGAATTGTCTTCAACCTTTAAAGCCTGGTTGACTGCCTCAATAAGCGAATCCACTGTCTTCTGAAAGTCTGGCAAATCCGGATCTAAAGGGCCATCAGATTCACAGTCAAATTCGCGTTTGCTACTGAACTCTGGAGAGAGAGAGAGCGAGAAACGGAGCTGTGAGGCAACAAGAGACGTGTCTGCTCAGGAGACGTGTTATGGATCCGTTTTCTAGATGACTGACGGCTTCTAGAGTGCTTTCGGTCCCTGATAACCGACTGCTCCCGGCTTGGGGAGGATCCGTCTACATCAGTCCTGCAAACACTCCAGTCCCCAAGGATCACAGAGGGATTCAATCGCTTTGGCCAGCGAAGCCATGGATTGAGACAGTGACGAAGCCCACTCAGGGGGACTAGGTACACTGGGCTTGCTGGCGGCGGAGGGCTCCTGAGCACAGTTGGGGTCACAGGCATTGCAGAGCGGCGAACTCTGAGCTTTAGGAAACGCAGACTGGCAGGAGGAGCATGAAATAAAGAATATAGCCGTACTCTTGTTAGACTTTTTGGATGCCTTAGGCTGGGACATGATATACCCTTCTATGTGGCTCTATAATATTAGGGACTGCAGAGAAAGGATACTGCTGAGAAAAGGGGGTGACAGCAGGAAGGAGGATTTATAATGCAGCGCTCCCTTACCCAGGTCTGTGTCCCCGCTTCTCCTGTGTTTCTCCAACTGCGTGGCCCCTGCGCTGAGAACACTTGATGCCAGTCAGATGCTGTCTCGGGGGAGAATGATGGACCCCAAGATCTGAGAGGCGCTTCTCTCGCTGTGCGATAAGCGCCAGAATTGGTGGGCAGAGCCTCCGCCTTGCATCATTGCATGGGTGGAGATAGGGTTGCGGCCTAGTACAGGGCAGAAACCGGGGACTAAATTTGCGGCGCCGGCTGGTGCCGATGCAGGAAGGGGCCGAATGCGCGCATCCGCAGTCAACATGGGTCCCCCTTAACCAGCGCCGCCCCAGACCGCCTGAAAGGAGCCCTCCAGCCCCGACACTTACCCGGAGAAGCTGCCGGGGGGTGGCAGGTAAGGCAGCTTGCTGCAGGTGCTCCTGTTCTGCTGCTGGTTTGGACAGTGCAGTCAGATAGTATGTCCTGAGGCTGTCTGCGGGAGAAAGATGGCCCCCGAGATCTCAGAGGCGCTTCTCGCGCTGTGCGATAAGCGCCAGAATTGGTGGGCGGAGCCTCCACCTCGCATCATTGCATGGGCGGAGATAGGGTTGCGGCCTAGTACAGGCAGAAACCAGGGACTACATTTGCGGCGCCGGCTGGTGCCGATGCAGGAAGGGGCCGAATGCGCGCATCCGCAGTCAACATGGGTCCCCCTTAACCAGCGCCGCCCCAGACCGCCTGAAAGGAGCCCTCCAGCCCCGACACTTACCCGGAGAAGCTGCCGGGGGGTGGCAGGTAAGGCAGCTTGCTGCAGGTGCTCCTGTTCTGCTGCTGGTTTGGACAGTGCAGGGATAAGGGGGAAAAACCCTCAATCCACCATCCCTTTAGGAGGGAGGTGGAGAGGGACCGTCCGCTTCCTTGTACCATCCGCTTGAACTGTGGTGGGACAGTGGGGGTTGCTCGGACGCCACGAGGTGGGCCTCTGTACATCCAAAGGGTTAATCACCTAGGATGGGACAGGGCTGAATGTCGGCAATATGCCTGGCTGCGGAAGAGGATACGTGGAGGCAACACTCTCCGTGCTCGCCTGTTGATGGTACGCGGAGATCGGAGCCTTGAAAGGATCTGTCGCCCCTTCGTCCGTTGTAAAAATTAAAAACTAAAATGTAAAAAATTGTAAGAATGTAAAAATAAAATAAAGAGTTTTGGGTCTGAATAGCAGACCCGCCCGTGTGCCTCCTACGGACACTAAGCATGAACTGGATCTCTGGGAGCCAGCAGGAAGGTGTATACTGCAGGGGAGGAGCAAACTCTTTTTGTATAACTTAGTGTCCTCCTAGTGGCAGCAGCAGCATACACCCACGCTCTGTGTCCCCCAATGAGGCGAAGGAGAAATGCAGATTTTTGGTACTCACCATATAATATTCTTGTAGCTCCCACTGGGGTTACTACATGTAAGCATTACCGTATTTGGATGCTGTATGGCGATATTATTTCTCAGTGGCTTCTTTTTGCGACACAGGAACCATAAGTTAATATGCTGCCACCTGGAGGCTGACACTAAGAATACACCCGGGAAAAAAGCTGACAAGTCCCCAAGAGACTACACCTGGGCAGCCGGCGTCCAGTTAGTGCAAAAGCAGTAAGAGGAGCAAAACCAAGACACCCCATCCTCAAGCAAGGGTCCCCCAATAAAAGCTACGAGAAAGATTTTACATAGTACCAAAAATCTTTATTTATTGGTTGCTTCATTGGGGGATGTTGGGGCATCCTAATACTGTCCCTTGGTTGGGAAAACTAATACCAGTCCTGGAGAAGAAAGAATATCAATCCTCCGGGTTATGTGGGAAAGTAATCTGAAAAGTTCCCAGGCTCGAGTTCATCCAGCAGAGGGCGCATCACCGCGACGCGAGGTAACTACAGGTCATTCCCCTACATTCCATTCATTCCCCGGGTTTTTACAGCCACAAGCACAGCTGCATTAGCAGAGCTCCTGGGTGTAAAATGATTTAACCCCTTCAGATGGATTTACAACGTGGGACAAGACTGAACGACGGAAGGTATGGAACATTGTTGTTTTTTTTTTTTTAACTTTGTTCCAGGTGACAAGGGTCTTCAGGTGGATGAAGAGTATAATAAAATATTAAAACACCCTGTGTCTTTATTTCATTAAAATACTTTGTAATAATGTGTTTGTGTTTTTTTTAACCATTTCATACTATTGGATTAATAATGGATAGGTGTCATAATTGACGCCTGTCCATTACTAATCTGGCTTAATGTCGCCTTACAATAGCAAGGTGACATTAACCCTTCATTACCCCATATCCCACCGCTACACGGGAATGGGAAGAGAGTGGCCAAGTGCCAGAATAGGCGCATCTTCCAGATGTGCCTTTTCTGGGGTGGCTGGGGGCAGATGTTTTTAGCCAGGGGGGGCCAATAACCATGGACCCTCTCCAGGCTATTAATATCTGCCCTCAGCCACTGGCTTTCCCACTCAGGCAGAGAAAATTGCGCGGGAGCCCACGCCAATTTTTTCCGCCATTTAACCCCTTAATTTACTAGCTAGAACGGCCAAATTTTACATAGACACACTACGAACATTAGTAGTGTGGAATATGCAAAAAAAATGGTGATATGAGATGGTTTACTGTATGTAAACCATGTCTCATATCCTGTCAGGTTTCAGAAGGAGATAGGAAAAGCCGGTAATTGAATTACCGGCTTTAAAGCTATCTAGCTCTGGAAGAAATATTAATATATATATATATATATATATGTGTGTCTCACTGACATATATATATATACCTATTCTATGTGTACACATTTATTCTACCTATTCTACTGTAAGCTGTCAGTGTGATTTTACTGTACACCGCACTAAATTACCGGCTTTTCTCGCTAACACCGCTGCGTATTTCTCGAGATCATAAGAGGCGCCCTCTGCTGGTTGTCCTCATATATATATATATATATGTTGTTTTTTTTTTTACACATGGATCCCTTGTATAGCCGTATGTCGGTTTTGCAAGCCTGCGATAAAAACACGCAGTACAGATGACATACGGATTACATACGGAGGATGCCATGCGCAAAAAATGCTGAAACACTCTGCCTACGGAGGAGCTACGGACCACTATTTTCAGAACTTTTCAGCATATTACGGCAGTAATATACGGACCGTATTTTCATACGCTGAATGTGAAGCCGGCCTAAGAGCCAACAGCGTAAAGTGGAGGTGAAACATGTCAGATTGAGAGGAACGGGGCTTGGGATCTGCTCACAAGTTATATAGAGATGAAATCTGCAACAAAAAAAGTGCTGCATTCATAAATTCTACAAATTCCAGAGCTGAAATCTCCCAGCATTCCCTACTAAAATACCCTTAAAGGAGTCCAGTAATCTGCCCCGTAGGGACCTTACCTTCCTCATCAATGTACGCGCTGATTCCATGAGGGCTGAATGTGGACAAGTCAAACCCTTTACTGATCCGGAGAGTGGATGGACGGAGCTCCTCATCATTCAGGTCCAGAAGGAAAATTTCTCCAGGTTTTTCAGGAGCAAAACTCACAAGTCCAGGAAATTTCAGACCCTAGAAGTACATACAACGGATTAATATGAAAGATGCCTGCCGTATCCGGGGACTTTTCTGAATAATCTGTTGTGTGTGCACCGGAGGGAGAACACTATAATGTGACTTGTACGCTGCATTTTCACAATTTTTCCCCTCTGGGGGCTCTCTCTCTAATTTCCAGTCGTCTCAGAGCTAGTGAGTAGAGACTGGCTGCTAAGAGGTCTCCCATATTCAGCACATGCAGAGCAGCTTAGAGGACATTATACAACAATATTGAGCAGTGTAGCTGTGAATCCAGCTCTGAAACAGGATAAACACTTGCCAGAAAGCAGCAATATGGAGGACATTTTACACTGCTCGGTACTATTCTATCTGTGACTCCAGATCTGAAATTGGATATACACTTACAAGAAAACAGCAGTATATACAGCATTTTACAGCTCTACTGAGCAGTGTGTCTGTAAATCCAGCACCGACTGAGAAAACACTTACTAGAAAGCAGAAACATATGTCTGTGCATGTCTGCGCCTACCTCTCTTGATTCTTTGCTTCTAACACTTATCCTCTTCTGCACAAGTGGGTGGCCTATTGCCACTATGCAGGAAAAGACTGTAACATGCCCAGAGATGAGATTTGGGATTAAATGATTTATTTTCCAAATTGGGGATTATCTTAGACTCCTAAAGGTTAGCTATAAGGTTAAACATAAAGCGATGGTTTATCTTAGCCATATGATATTGCTTATAGGATATAAATAAATATCCCTTTCAATGGTTATTCCCAAGGTTACGTAACTACATACAGTCATAGGGGTCAAAAGGATGGGGACTTGCAGGGGGACTCCCACCATTATTGAACATGAACCGGTTCCCGAGATTTTGACACTCGGGATTTCATCTATTCATCTCTATTTTATCATCAGTGCCAGGACGGGTTTATTCTTAGCACTTGTGGCGGTACCGATCACTGGTGAATCCCTATAATGTGATCCTTGTAATCCTTACTCATCTGACCATAGACTTTCTATAAAACGTTACTAACCTCCTCGGTCACAAAAAAAAAATCTAGTTTATAATATAACAATATATAGTAGACATGGAAGAGGGAGAGGAGGGGGATGCAGCTGCAGCTTTTCATTCAGTGTTTTAGAACAGTATGAGAAGGGCAGGGGAAGGAGAGCAGCAGGGGGCATTGCTAATTTGTAGTAATTAATGCAGTATAACACGGTGAAAAAAAAAGTCCAGAGCTGCACATGAAAAATCGACAGCCTCCAGCACTGCCAGGGGCACGGTTTCCTAAGGGGCAACCAAGAACAGGATGTCTCAGGATTACAGCACGTAGCCCTTCATTGCTGAGGACCAACAGAGACTTGACTGCATTATTTAGGTAATATATGGCGGTATTATTTGAACTACTAAATAGAACTATAATTTGGTAGTCTGTATGAAAGTACCGTATTATATGAACATTGTATGACAGTGTTATGTCAGCACTACATGTATTATTATTTGGATACTGTATAGAGGTAAGATTTAGACATATTGCGGTGTTATTTTTGAACTGACTGATGATATTTGGTTGTGGATATATTGTACAGAATTGTTATTTGGCAGTGTTTTGTGAGCACTACGTGCAAGTATTAGGCCGGAGTCACACATGCGAGAAACACTTCCGTGTCTCGCATGTGAACAGCAAGCTCTGGCGCCGTAACTGTGGAGCGGAGAGTGCGGCCGCATAGGAACACATGGAGCCGCACGCTCCGCTCCGAAGTGCCGGCGCCAGAGCTTGGATTTCACATGCGAGACACGGACGTGTTTCTCGCATGTGTGACTCCAGCCTTATTGAGATACTATGTGAAAGTATTGTTTGGGCATTGTATGGCGGTATTATGTGAGCATAACAAGGGTATTTAGATATTATATAGCAGTATTATTTTAGCACTGAACTATGTCATGTTGTGGAAATTGCAAAGAAGTATTAGTTGTCATTGTATGGCAGTTTTATGTGAGCATCAGGTGCCAGTATTACTTGGGTACTGTATTAAAGCCTTATTTAAGCATTTCATGGCGATATTACATGTATTTGGACACTGTATCAAGGTATTTAGATGTTATATAGTTGTATTATTCTAGCACTGAGCTATGCTATGTTGTGGATATGGCACTAGTTGGCATTGTATGGCAGTTTTATGTGAGCTCCACATGCAAGTATTACTTGGGTACAGTATAAAAGCATTATTTTAGCATTGCATGGCAATATTATTTACATTGTATGGCAGTGGTATGTGAGCACTACGTGCAAGTATTATTTGGATACCGCATTGAGGTATTTAGACATTATATAACGGTATTATTTTGGCATTGAATTAAATTATGCTGTGGATATTGTACATAAATATTATTTGGAACTAGGTGAGAAAGACATGTAGGTATTGTTTGGATACAAAATAAAATGTCCGGCTGCTAGGACCCTCGTGATCAGCAGTGATCTATGGGAGATCCAGCAGCAAGTGTGTGAAATCCCTGCAGCGCCACCACTGGTGAAAGTAAGCATTACAGGTTCTCACTTAAAGCAATAGGGCTTTCCTTTTAATGCAAGAACATCTTGAATCCTCTACAGAGAGAGGCGATTTGTAATATTATAGACCCCAATAGAGACCCTCCATTGATAACCCAGAATTCCCTGACAAAGATCCCAGGCCAGACTGCATTGCAATGTGTTGCAGAACATGGATTTTATTACGTGGCATGGCAAAACGATTTTAGTGTTAAAGGGCTTATAAGAATAAGAAAAATATTATTTGTTGCATGAACAGTGCCATCTTTATCCACAGGCTGATTGTGGTATTGCAGATCATTCGATCTGGCTTGCAGTACCAGACACAACCCATGAACAAGAGTGGCGCTGTTTATGGAAGAGGTTGACTGTTTTTCTAATCCTGGATAAATCCCTTAATTTTACCAGAAGATCCTGTGTACTTACAGAGGAGATGAAGGCCAGGCCGTTGGGAAGAAGCGCGATGTCTTCAGAGCCGTATTCTGCAAGAGTAATCATGAGATAAAGAGGCGTTGGTTACATTTTATATCAATAGCGCACAATGTAGCGCTAAACAATCAGGTTTGTTTTTGTCATGGAAACCATCAACAAGCAGCAGACTTCTGATAATGACCAAATATTTATTTTACTGAAGGTTTCCGAAACTGGAAATCGTCCCGAAACTCGGCCCATAAACTGATAACTAAGGGAGTGGTCCTAGAATCCAATATTTGCGCCTCCTATCTAAACTTAGGTGTTCCTGCCTATCAGGTTTTGCAACGTGTAATGTGCCAAAACCCTATGGAGTAGAATCTGATTTCTATTTTTTGCAGTAAACTTCCAAAAATCCAAACAAAGGCTTTAGATACAATATATGAAGGGAATATGTTAGAAAATGACCTACTACTGTTAATGTTAAAGTTAATGTTTTTATGTTAATAGCAGGAAAAAAACCCTCAGGATCAGATGCCACAGGCAGGACCAGAGTCACAGGCAGGACCAGAGCCACAGGCAGGATCAGAGCCACAGGCAGGATCAGAGTCAAAGGCAGGATCAGAGACCACAGGCAGGATCAGAGCCACAGGCAGGATCAGAGACCACAGGCAGGATCAGAGACCACAGGCAGGATCAGAGACCACAGGCAGGATCAGAGACCACAGGCATTACCAGAGCCACAGGCAGGATCAGAGACCACAGGCAGGACCAGAGTCAAAGGCATTACCAGAGCCACAGGCAGGATCAGAGACCACAGGCAGGACCAGAGCCACAGGCATTACCAGAGCCACAGGCAGGATCAGAGACCACAGGCAGGACCAGAGTCAAAGGCATTACCAGAGCCACAGGCAGGACCAGAGTCACAGGCAGGACCAGAGCCACAGGCATTACCAGAGCCACAGGCAGGATCAGAGACCACAGGCAGGACCAGAGTCAAAGGCAGGACCAGAGACACAGGCATTACCAGAGCCACAGGCAGGATCAGAGACCACAGGCAGGACCAGAGTCAAAGGCATTACCAGAGCCACAGGCAGGACCAGAGTCACAGGCAGGATCAGAGACCACAGGCAGGACCAGAGCCACAGGCATTACCAGAGCCACAGGCAGGATCAGAGACCACAGACAGGACCAAAGTCAAAGGCAGGACCAGAGCCACAGGCATTACCAGAGCCACAGGCAGGATCAGAGACCACAGGCAGGACCAGAGTGAAAAGGCATTACCAGAGCCACAGGCAGGACCAGAGTCACAGGCAGGATCAGAGGCCACAGGCAGGACCAGAGCCACAGGCATTACCAGAGCCACAGGCAGGATCAGAGACCACAGGCAGGACCAAAGTCAAAGGCAGGACCAGAGACACAGGGAGGATCAGAGACCACAGGCAGGATCAGAGCCTCAGGCAGGACCAGAGCCACAGGCATTACCAGAGCCACAGGCAGGATCAGAGACCACAGGCAGGACCAGAGTCACAGGCAGGACCAGAGTCACAGGCAGGACCAGAGCCACAGGCAGGACAAGAGCCACAGGCAAGATCAGAGTCACAGACAGGACCAGAGTCACAAGCAGAACTAGAGCCACAGGCAGGATCAGAGTCACATGCAGGACCAGAGTCACAGGCAGGACCAGAGCCACAGGCAAGATCAGAGTCACAGACAGGACCAGAGTCACAAGCAGAACTAGAGCCACAGGCAGGACCAGAGTCACAGGCAGGACCAGATCATAGGCAGGACCAGAGTCACAGGCAGGACCAGAGTCACAGGCAGAACTAGAGCCACAGGCAGGACCAGAGTCACATGCAGGACCAGAGTCACAGGCAGGACCAGAGCCACAGGCAAGATCAGAGTCACAGA
The DNA here is from genome assembly GCF_032444005.1 of Ranitomeya imitator. Lineage (NCBI taxonomy): Eukaryota > Metazoa > Chordata > Amphibia > Anura > Dendrobatidae > Ranitomeya > Ranitomeya imitator. The sequence goes on along the minus strand of NC_091287.1, from coordinate 29,136,851 downwards.
CAGGACCAGAGTCACAAGCAGAACTAGAGCCACAGGCAGGACCAGAGTCACAGGCAGGACCAGATCATAGGCAGGACCAGAGTCACAGGCAGGACCAGAGTCACAGGCAGAACTAGAGCCACAGGCAGGACCAGAGTCACATGCAGGACCAGAGTCACAGGCAGGACCAGAGCCACAGGCAAGATCAGAGTCACAGACAGGACCAGAGTCACAAGCAGAACTAGAGCCACAGGCAGGACCAGAGTCACAGGCAGGATCAGAGTCACAGACAGGACCAGAGTCACAAGCAGAACTAGAGCCACAGGCAGGACCAGAGTCACAGGCAGGACCAGATCATAGGCAGGACCAGAGTCACAGGCAGGACCAGAGTCACAGGCAGAACTAGAGCCACAGGCAGGACCAGAGTCACATGCAGGACCAGAGTCACAGGCAGGACCAGAGCCACAGGCAAGATCAGAGTCACAGACAGGACCAGAGTCACAAGCAGAACTAGAGCCACAGGCAGGACCAGAGTCACAGGCAGGACCAGATCATAGGCAGGACCAGAGTCACAGGCAGGACCAGAGTCACAGGCAGAACTAGAGCCACAGGCAGGACCAGAGTCACAGGCAGGACCAGAATCATAGGTAGATAATATATGGATAGCACAGGATCCACCATTTACAATACGGTCACAGATCATTCCTCCCTCCCTGCACAATGACTTCTGCACAGACAACAGAGCATGCCCAATACATTCTCCCATAAAAGTCAATTAACCCTCCAGTCTATTGTTTCCTATGGTCCATGTGGCTGCTGGAAGCATCTCTCTAAATGACAGCATCTCAGGTAAGATCAGGCAAGACGGGCTTACAGACAATAAAACATCATTACAATATATTCTAGGACTCGCTGCGACCAGCATCTTTTAAGTGGGTTCTCCTGTAACGAATGGCTCCATATATTAACCAGTAAATCTCATTTTATAGGACACAGTGAATTTTGAAGCCACTTACCAATCCCTTTGATGAACTGGCAATTAGGAAGCTCTATGGGATCGATCTCTCTGAAGAACTGGACTCGACGGCTAGAAAACAAAAAGGGAGAATAATCTGCTAAATATATTCAGTATTTGGAATATTTGCCCATTTTCTACCAGGATGGTACTTTACATTCACCTTTATATGTATCCGCACTGCTCCTTTAAAGGGACTGCAAAATGAAAATCCCATCAATCAGCTGCATTTCGAAGCCCACAAGAGATATATATATACTGATGCAGCTGATTGATGGGATTCTGAACCTGCAGACCCCCACAGATCGCTCAAAACACATCTATAATGTGTATCGTTCCTGCACAAAGTGATGTACCGGCTCAACAGTAAGTCCATGAAGTACATTAGTACAGCCATGTGTGTGTGCTCCTGTAGAAACTGCGCACTTTAGACTGGTGTTTTGAGGATTGTTGAGGGTCTCAGGACTCGGCCCCCTTCCCCGATCAGCAGCACACTGTCACTCAAGTGATCAGTATCCTTTAAGGAAATTGCAGATGCTAGACCAAACAGGCTCTAGACGTGAAGTCCTGTAGTGATAATTTCCTGCTGATTAAACACTGATTGTATTGAAACAGCAACACAAAGTCCAGTAACTTATACATTACTGGAATCAGGGTCTCAGCCCTATATCATGCTGCCGACAGATTCCTGTAAGGGCTTTTCCAGGCTTAAAATATTGATGATCTATTCTTAGGATAAGTCATCAATTTCAACTCAGTGGAGGACTCACATCCAGCACCAATCAGCTGTTTTATGGTCTATACAGAGATAAACAGTGGAAGTAGCTGGGACATCACAGATCTAAATACTGTAGTGACCATGCTCAGCTCTTATTGCTTTCAATAGGAGCTGAGCTGCAGCGTCTGTGAACTGCTACAACACAGTGATGTCCGGCCCATGCCAGATCTAAAAGCAGATGATCAGTGGGGGTTGCCGAGGGTCGGACCCTCACTATTTTGATATTAATCACCTATCCTAAGAGAAGGTCATTAATATCATATGTTGGAAAATCCATTTAATTGCATAATTGAAAGTTCAGGCTGGAACTTTCAGACAGGGCTGTTGAACACTATTATAAAAAGTATATTTGAGAGTGAAGTGGTAGGTGTAAGAGTGGGAGTTGGGTATAATAATAAAAAAAAGTGTCCGTAAACTCTACTTTTCTGGAAATAATGGAGGTTATACAGGGGGAGAGTTGATGGTAAAAGGCTGTGATTGGTCAGAGGTTGATAGGTCACAGGATAGATGACAGGATGTAATTGGTGAGAGGGGTGATAACATGAAAAAAGCTCCTGTACCTCCCCAGGGTTTTTGTCAGCTGTACAGGGAAAGAGATTAAAGTAACAGACTGTGATTGGTGAGAGGGTGATAATATGAAGAGAAGTACCAGTACTGCACAGGGGTCACAGGATAGATGGCAGGATGTAATCGGTGAGAGGGGTGATAACATGAAGAAAAGCTCCTGTACCTCCCAGGGTTTCTGTCAGCTGTACAGGGAAAAGAGATGGTGCTACTCTTTTTTGCAGGGAGTAACAGGGTAATTGAGGGCTAGCTGACGTCGAGCTGGGGCATTATATCGTTCCTTAGGGTGCCAACCTCCGCAGGAAGGTAGGGAAACCATTAGGCCATAATTAGGGCCGGAATCCCTAATGCTCATTTATGTGACCTACCCCTGTCTTACAAAGCCCCTCCTTTTTAATATTGAATCATTAACGTTGTTGTATATAGTAGGAGGGTTTTTTCACATTTCCCAACTCCCCCATAAAGACAGTGGAATTATCATTTCTAATCCTACTCCCCGTCTTAGGCCAGAGTCACACTAGAGCGTAATACGGATGAGTGCTATGCTACAAAAAAATCGCATAGCACTCGGACCAATATTAATCTATGGGGCAGCTCCCATCATCGTTTTTTTTCTTGGCCACATGCTGCGATTTGCACTGTACATCGGTCAAGACTCGCCAATGCAATTCTATGGGTACAAGGAAAAGCACACCACACGGACCATCAGTGTGACTTGCGAGAAATACGCATCGGTGTTCTGTAGCAAAGCCGGTAACTCAGTGCGGTGTAATGTAAAATCACACTGACAGCTTACAATAGAATACATAGAATCGAAATATACACATAATATAGGTATATACACTACAGTTCAAAAGTTTAGGGTTACTTAGAAATGTCCTTATTTTTGAAAGAAAAGCACAGTTTTTTTCCAATGAAGCTAACATTAATTGATTCAGAAATACGCTCTATACATTGTTAATGCGGTAAATGACTATTCTACCTGCAGACGTCTGGTTTGTGATGCAATATCTTCATAGGTGTATAGAGGCCCATTTCCAACAACCATCACTCCAGTGTTCTTATGGTACTTTGCGTTTGCTAACTGTGTAAGAAGGCTAATGGATGGTTAGAATACCTTTGAAAACCATTGTGCAAGTATGTTAGCACAGCTGAAAACAGTTTGGCTGATTAGAGAACCTATAAACCTGACCTTCCTTTGAGCTAGTTGAGAATCTGGAGCATTACATTTGTTGGTTCCATTAAACTCTCCAAAATGGCCAGAAAAAAAATAACTTTCATGTGAAACTCGACAGTCTAGTCTTGTTCTTAGACATGAAGGCTGTTCCATGCGAGAAATTGCCAAGAAACTAAAGATTTCCTATAACGGTGTGTACTACTCACTTCAGAGGAGAGCACAAACAGGCTCTAACCAGAGTAGAAAGAGAAGTGGGAGGCCGCGCTGCACAACTGAGCAACAATACAAGTACATAAGAGTCTGTAGTTTGAGAAATCGACGCCTCACAGGTCCTCAACTGGCAGCTTCATGAAATAGTACACACAAAACACCAGTGTCAACGTCTACAGTGAAGAGGCGACTCCGGGATGCTGGCCTTCAGGGCAGAGTGGCAAAGAAAAAGCCACATCTGAGACTGGATAATAAATGGAAAAGATTAATATGGGCAAAAGAACAGACATTGGACAGAGGAAGATTGAAAAAAAGTGTTATGGACAGACGAATCCAAGTTTGAGGTGATTGGATCACACAGAAGAACCTTTGTGAGACTCAGAACAACTGAAAAGATGCTGGAAGAATGCCTGACGCCATCTGTCAAGCATGGTGGAGGTAATGTGATGGTCCGGGGTTGCTTTGGTGCTGTTAAAATGTGAGATTTGTAAAAGGTAAAAGGGATATTGAATAAGGAAGGCTATCACTCCATTTTGCAAAGCCATGCTATACCCTGTGGACAGCGCTTGATAGGAGCCAATTTCATCCTACAACAGGACAATGGCCTAAAGCACACCTCCAAATTATGCAAGAACTATTTAGGGAAGAAGCTGGCAGCTGGTATTCTATCTGTAATGGAGTGGCCAGCGCAGTCACAAGATCTCAGCCCCATTGAGCTGTTGTTGGAGCAGCTTGACCGAATGGTACAAGCAAAAAGTGTCCATCAAGCCAAACCAACTTGTTGGAGTGGCTTCTGGAAGCATGGGGGGAAATTTCTCCAGATTACGTCAGCAAATTAACTGCTAGAATGCCAAAGGTCTGCAATGCTGGAATTGCTGCAAAGGGAGCATTCTTTTCCAAAAGCAAAGTTTGAAGTGAGAAAATTATTATTTGTAATAAAATTCTTTTTTCAAACCTTGTCAATGTCTGGACTAGATTTTGAATTCATTTGGCAACTCATTTGATTAATAAAAGTATGGGTTTTCATGGAAAACACAAAATTGTCTGGGTGATCCTAAACTTTTGAACGGTAGTGTATATATATGCTGTATATTTTCTGTGTCTGTCAGCGTAGTGTCCAGAGGCTGGAGGCGCTACCAGGAGGCCATTACACCAGGAGGCGTGGAGGGGGCCGTAGGAGGGCAACAACCCAGCAGCAGGACCGCTACCTCCACCTTTGTGCAAGGAGGAACAGGAGGAGCACTGCCAGAGCCCTACAAAATGATCTCCAGCAGGCCACAAATGTGCATGTGTCTGCACAAATGGTTAGAAACCGACTCCATGAGGATGGTCTGAGTGCCCGACGTCCACAGATAGGGGTTGTGCTCACAGCCCAACACCGTGCAGGACACTTGGCATTTGCCACAGAACACCAGGATTGGCAAATTCGCCACTGGCGCCCTGTGCTCTTCACAGATGATAGCAGGTTCTCACTGAGCACATGTGACAGATGTGACAGAGTCTGGAGATGCCGTGGAGAGCGATCTGCTGCCTGCAACATCCCTCAGCATGACCGGTTTGGCAATGGGTCAATAATGGTGTGGGGTGGCATTTCTTTGGAGGGCTGCACAGCCCTCCCTGTGCTCGTCAGAGGTAACCTGACTGCCATTAGGTACCGAAATGAGATTCTCAGGCCCCTTGTGAGACCATATGCTGGTGCGGTTGGCCCTGGGTTCCTCCTAATTCAGGACAGTGCCAGCCCTCATGTGTCTGAAGTGTCAGCAGTTCCTGCAAGATGAATGCATTGAAGCTATGGACTGGCCCGCCCGCTGCCCAGACCTGAATCCAATTGAGCACATCTGGGACATCATGTCTCGCACCATCCACCAACGTCACGTTGTACCATAGACTGTCCAGGAGTTGGCGGATGCTTTAGTCCAGGTCTAGGAAGAGATCCCTCAGGAGACCATCCGCCGCCTCATCAGGAGCATGCCCAGGCGTTGTACAGTAGGGAGGTCATACAGGCACGTGGAGGCCACACACAATACTGAGCATCATTTCCTTGTCATGAGGCATGTCAAGAGCATTTTTTGGAGGATCTCTGAATCCTCTTCTTGTGCTCTTGCTGTTTAGAATTAGGACTCGTAAGCGTGGGGACCCTTGACGCGGGTTACGAGCTTGCGTATTTTGGCCAAAGTATAAACTAATACCTCACAAAAAATTTTCTTATATTTTTTTGTGTTTTTTGCATTTTTTTCGGGGTGCAGTTGGGCCCATTTTTGTCTTGTAAACTGTGGTGTCTGTTCACATGGGGTGCATTTGGATAGCGCTGGGCAGGCCCGCCTGATCTAATAGAAGGGTGTCACTACTAGGCTTGCCTGGATGCTGTGCATCTCCATTGTGTGAACAGCGCCACATACAAGTCTTTTATGTGCAGCATTGTGCCAAGCAGCCACCCCCTCCATTAGTTTGGTAGGTTGAGAGTGGCTGCCTCATCGGTTATGCTGCACCTGTGTTGTCTCCATCTTAACCACATGGGTCCACTGCATCCTGATAGTGCATTTGTTTAGAGGCCTAGGCTCTTCAGTGTGAATGTACAATTTTCATAGTCATGAAAATACAGAAAAATCTTTAAATGAGAAGGTGTGTCCAAACTTTTGGTCTGCACTCTATATATGTGTGTGTTTCCATGAATATTTGAGACCATGGATCCATTCTATGTCCATTTTGCAAGCCGGCGAGAAAATCTCACCATACGGATGTTATATGGATACTTTGATGAGAAAAAAATCGCATCCTCGCATTGCACATGGATGACATACAGATCACTGTTCGGGAACACTTCTGCGAATATCGGCCATGAAAAACGGACCAATTTTTATATGTTATGTGTGACTGCAGCCTTACAAAGAGTGCGGCTAGAGCTCAATTCTGGTAAAGTGTAGACGCTCAGATTCTAGGTGTGGAAAGTATACAGAGGACTGGTCGATTACATTTTCCTTGGTGATCAAATAATCAAAAGGTTAAATCTATTGCAAAAAATGTTGCAAATCACACTAAACTCAAAATACAAGGAACATCCCTGGACATTTCCTGAATGGTTCCCTTTCCCAGCATACCAAACATATTTTGTAAAAGAATTATGGAACAGATGGAGAAGAGCAACACATGACTGCAGGATCAGACTACACAAGGTTTGTTTGTAGTCTGTAACCATGGAGACACATAAGTCTGCAAAGAAGCTGCATGCACAAGTAGGCGTCAGTTAAACAAGTGTTTTTTTTAAAGCAGCTTATTATTATTATTTTAGTTAACATAGAACAAAAAAAAGTTTTCTTGCAATTCCCCCATACACTAAAAGGTGAAAATATTTATATTCTAGATTCATTCACGAGGACGTTTGAGAGAAAAATGAAGAAGAACATTTCAGACAAAGATAACAGTGTTTGGTAGAAAGGTTTAGTAAATTAAAGTCTTTTTGCTCCGGTGGGATATTGTGCAGCCGGTCAGCCAGTACCTCATGCAGGGCCGGCGTCAGCACCCCGCGTACCCGGGCAAGTGCCAGGGCCCTTGCGAGATGGGGGCCCATTCAAGGCCGGCGCTAAGGGCAGGCAGCTGCCAGTGCCTAGGACCACCGCTCCCCCCGGTGAACTCAGCTAGCGGCACATCACGGAGCTGACTCGACAGGGGAGGGGGAGCAGCCGGGGGATGTCTATTTATACTCACCTACTCCTGGCGGCTGGCGAGGTCCCTGCAGGTCCCCAGCTTCCTCCTGTACTGAGTGGTCATGGTACCGCTCATTACAGTAATGAATATGCGGCTTCACCTCCCATAAGGGTGGAGCCGCATATTCATTACTGTAATGAGCGGTACCATGACCACTCAGTACAGGGAGAATCTGCGGCGCCGAGGAAGCAGGGACTGCACAGCGCCAGGAGCAGGTGAGTATAACGGGGAGGGGAGCGCTGCGCGATATTCACCTGCTCCTCGTTCCAGCCACCGCTCCGTCTTCCACGTCTTCTGCAGTGATGCTCAGGTCAGAGGGCGCGGTGACGTGGTTAGTGCACGGCGTCTGCCTAAGCATCAGTGCAGAAGACGCTGAAGAAGATGGAGCGGCGGCTGGAACGAGGACAGGTGAATATTGAAAGTGTCGGGGGCCTGAGCGACAGAGAGGTGAGTATGTGATTTTTTTTTATCGCAGCAACAGCAAATGGGGCAAGTGTCTGTATGGAGCATCTATGGGGCCATAACGTTTGTGCAGCACTGTATGGGGCAAGTGTCTCTATACTATATGGCTGTTCTATATACTACGTGGGCCGTGTTATATACTACGTGGGCTGTTATATGCTACGTGGGCTGTGTTATATACTAGATTGCTGTTCTATAAACTATGTGGGCCGTGTTATATACTATATGGCTGTGGTATATACTACGTATCTGTGTTATATGCTACGTGGCTGTGCTATATACTACGTGGGCTGTGTTATATACTACATGGCTGTGTTTATATGCGATCATGAATCGTGGTATGTGTTAAAGGGGGGGCCCACTGAGACTCTTTCGCGCAGGGCCCTCAAAAACCTGGAGCCGGCCCTGACCTCATGTACGCTCGGTTGTCTTTCTGTTGCTGCCAGAACAAGGATTTCACAATTGGTAATGAACAAGCAGATGAAGAATCAGCCCAAGACGTCTAGAACTTGTGCCAAGTGTTTGTTGCAATTAGACACCTTTTATTTCCATATCTTTCTGCCTGTGACATAATAACATAATGATACAAGCACATCCACACCTTTACTACTTTGCAGAGACCGTATTAAACAAAGTGGGGCCCCAGGCCAAATTTTAAAGTGTGGCCCCAAATGCTCCCATATTGCACAATCACACACACATTGCGGTTGTATTTACATGCGCTGATCTCAGGCTGATAAACGAGTGCAATCGCCAATGCTGAAGTCATTCGGGGTTTGTTTCCCGGCCTCTTTACACCGACTGTCAATGAATGATGGGAACAGAACGATCACTAATAGATCAATGTGTACAGTATCATGTTATCGGCAGCACATTGCCCCATGCAAACTGAGGAACAATGTATATAAGTTACAGTGACACACTGTCACTTATGGTACATGCAGGTATACAGGGCACACACACACACACACACAGGTATACACAGAGCACATACATACATGTATACAGAGCACATACATACATACATGTATACAGAACACATACATACATGCATACAGAGCACATACATACATGTATACAGAGCACATACATACATGCATACAGAGCACATATATACATGTATACAGAACACATACATATATGTATACAGAACACATGCATACATACATACAGAGCACATACATACAGGTATACACAGAGCAAATACATGTATGCAGAACACACACACAGGTATACACAGAGCACAAACATTCATATATACAGAGCACATACACACACAGGTATACACAGAGCACAAACATACATGTATACAGAGCACATACATACATGTATGCAGAACACACACACAGGTATACACAGAGCACAAACATACATGTATACAGAGCACATACATATTTAGAGCACATACACACACAGGTACACACAGAGCACAAACACATGTATACAGAGCACATACACAGGTATACACAGAGCACATACATACATACATGTATACAGAGCACATATACACAGAGGTATACACAGAGCACATACATACATGTATACAGAGCACATACATGTATATAGAGCACATACACAGGTATACACAGAGCACATACATACATGTATACAGAGCACATACATACACGTATACAGAGCACATACACAGGTATACACAGAGCACATACATACATGTATACAGAGCACATACATACATGTATACAGAGCACATACACAGGTATACACAGAGCACATACATGCATGTATACAGAGCACATACATACATGTATACAGAGCACATACACACACAGGTATACACAGAGCACATACATACACACATGTATACAGAGCACATACACACATGTATACAGAGCACATACACACACAGGTATACACAGAGCACATACATACACACATGTATACAGAGCACATACACACATGTATACAGAGCACATACACACATGTATACAGAGCACATACACACAGGTATACACAGAGCACATACATACATGTATACAGAGCACATACATACACGTATACAGAGCACATACACACACAGGTATACACAGAGCACATACAGTTAGGGCCAGAAATATTTGGACAGTGACACAATTTTCGCGAGTTGGGCTCTGCATGCCACCACATTGGATTTGAAATGAAACCTCTACAACAGAATTCAAGTGCAGATTGTAACATTTAATTTGAAGGGTTGAACAAAAATATCTGATAGAAAATGTAGGAATTGTACACATTTCTTTACAAACACTCCACATTTTAGGAGGTCAAAAGTAATTGGACAAATAAACATAACCCAAACAAAATATTTTTATTTTCAATATTTTGTTGCAAATCCTTTGGAGGCAATCACTGCCTTAAGTCTGGAACCCATGGACATCACCAAACGCTGGGTTTCCTCCTTCTTAATGCTTTGCCAGGCCTTTACAGCCGCAGCCTTCAGGTCTTGCTTGTTTGTGGGTCTTTCCGTCTTAAGTCTGGATTTGAGCAAGTGAAATGCATGCTCAATTGGGTTTAGATCTGGAGATTGACTTGGCCATTGCAGAATGTTCCACTTTTTGGCACTCATGAACTCCTGGGTAGCTTTGGCTGTATGCTTGGGGTCATTGTCCATCTGTACTATGAAGCGCCGTCCAATCAACTTTGCAGCATTTGGCTGAATCTGGGCTGAAAGTATATCCCGGTACACTTCAGAATTCATCCGGCTACTCTTGTCTGCTCTTATGTCATCAATAAACACAAGTGACCCAGTGCCATTGAAAGCCATGCATGCCCATGCCATCACGTTGCCTCCACCATGTTTTACAGAGGATGTGGTGTGCCTTGGATCATGTGCCGTTCCCTTTCTTCTTCAAACTTTTTTCTTCCCATCATTCTGGTACAGGTTGATGTTTGTCTCATCTGTCCATAGAATACTTTTCCAGAACTGAGCTGGCTTCTTGAGGTGTTTTTCTGCACATTTAACTCTGGCCTGTCTATTTTTGGTATTGATGAATGGTTTGCATCTAGATGTGAACCCTTTGTATTTACTGTCATGGAGTCTTCTCTTTACTGTTGACTTAGAGACAGATACACCTACTTCACTGAGAGTGTTCTGGACTTCAGTTGATGTTGTAAACGGGTTCTTCTTCACCAAATTAAGTATGCGGCGATCATCCACCACTGTTGTCATCCGTGGACGCCCAGGCCTTTTTGAGTTCCCAAGCTCACCAGTCAATTCCTTTTTTCTCAGAATGTACCCAACTGTTGATTTTGCTACTCCAAGCATGTCTGCTATCTCTCTGATGGATTTTTTCTTTTTTTTCAGCCTCAGGATGTTCTGCTTCATCTCAATTGAGAGTTCCTTTGACCGCATGTTGTCTGCTCACAGCAACAGCTTCCAAATGCAAAACCACACACCTGGAATCCACCCCTGACCTTTTAACTTCTTCATTGATTACAGATTAACGAGGGAGACGCCTTCACAGTTAATTGCAGCCCTTAGAGTCCATTGTCCAATTACTTTTGGTTCTTTGAAAAAGAGGACGCTATGCATTACAGAGCTATGATTCCTAAACCCTTTCTCCGATTTGGATGTGGAAACTATCATATTGCAACTGGGAGTGTGCACTTTCAGCCCATATTATATATATAATTGTATTTCTGAACATGTTTTTGTAAACAGCTAAAATAACAAAACTTGTGTCACTGTCCAAATATTTCTGGCCCTAACTGTACATACATGTATACAGAGCACATACATACATGTATACAGAGCACATACACACACAGGTATACACAGAGCACATACATACATGTATACAGAGCACATACATACATGTATACAGAGCACATACACACACACAGGTATACACAGAGCACATACATACATACATACATGTATACAGAGCACATACACACATGTATACAGAGCACATACACACAGGTATACACAGAGCACATACATACAGGTATACACAGAGCACATACATACACACATACAGGTCCTTCTCAAAAAATTAGCATATAGTGTTAAATTTCATTATTTACCATAATGTAATGATTACAATTAAACTTTCATATATTATAGATTCATTATCCACCAACTGAAATTTGTCAGGTCTTTTATTGTTTTAATACTGATGATTTTGGCATACAACTCCTGATAACCCAAAAAACCTGTCTCAATAAATTAGCATATCAAGAAAAGGTTCTCTAAACGACCTATTACCCTAATCTTCTGAATCAACTAATTAACTCTAAACACATGCAAAAGATACCTGAGGCTTTTATAAACTCCCTGCCTGGTTCATTACTCAAAACCCCCATCATGGGTAAGACTAGCGACCTGACAGATGTCAAGAAGGCCATCATTGACACCCTCAAGCAAGAGGGTAAGACCCAGAAAGAAATTTCTCAACAAATAGGCTGTTCCCAGAGTGCTGTATCAAGGCACCTCAATGGTAAGTCTGTTGGAAGGAAACAATGTGGCAGAAAACGCTGTACAACGAGAAGAGGAGACCGGACCCTGAGGAAGATTGTGGAGAAGGACCGATTCCAGACCTTGGGGAACCTGAGGAAGCAGTGGACTGAGTCTGGTGTGGAAACATCCAGAGCCACCGTGCACAGGCGTGTGCAGGAAATGGGCTACAGGTGCCGCATTCCCCAGGTAAAGCCACTTTTGAACCATAAACAGCGGCAGAGGCGCCTGACCTGGGCTACAGAGAAGCAGCACTGGACTGTTGCTAAGTGGTCCCAAGTACTTTTTTCTGATGAAAGCAAATTTTGCATGTCATTCGGAAATCAAGGTGCCAGAGTCTGGAGGAAGACTGGGGAGAAGGAAATGCCAAAATGCCTGAAGTCCAGTGTCAAGTACCCACAGTCAGTGATGGTGTGGGGTGCCATGTCAGCTGCTGGTGTTGGTCCACTGTGTTTCATCAAGGGCAGGGTCAATGCAGCTAGCTATCAGGAGATTTTGGAGCACTTCATGCTTCCATCGGCTGAAATGCTTTATGGAGATGAAGATTTTATTTTTCAGCACGACCTGGCACCTGCTCACAGTGCCAAAACCACTGGTAAATGGTTTACTGACCATGGTATTACTGTGCTCAATTGGCCTGCCAACTCTCCTGACCTGAACCACATAGAGAATCTGTGGGATATTGTGAAGAGAAAGTTGAGAGACGCAAGACCCAACACTCTGGATGAGCTTAAGGCCGCTATTGAAGCATCCTGGGCCTCCATAACATCTCAGCAGTGTCACAGGCTGATTGCCTCCATGCCACGCCGCATTGAAGCAGTCATTTCTGCCAAAGGATTCCCGACCAAGTATTGAGTGCATAACTGAACATTATTATTTGTTGGTTTTTTTGTTTGTTATTAAAAAACACTTTTATTTGATTGGATGGGTGAAATATGCTAATTTATTGAGACAGGTTTTTTGGGTTATCAGGAGTTGTATGCCAAAACCATCAGTATTAAAACAATAAAAGACCTGACAAATTTCAGTTGGTGGATAATGAATCTATAATATATGAAAGTTTAATTGTAATCATTACATTATGGTAAATAATGAAATTTAACACTATATGCTAATTTTTTGAGAAGGACCTGTACATGTATACAGAGCACATACACACATGTATACAGAGCACATACATTATATGTCACAATACACACACACCACCAAGAGTCCACACATTCTAGGCTAAGCCACATACAGAAAGATAGACACACGTCCATTCACATCATTTGACTGTCTGTCTCACACAGGACGGATCCTCCAGAGAGAGACGCTCTTTGTAACCACTTATACTCTGGACAAGAGATGAAGATTCTGAGCACAGGACTTCTTGTATTAAAAATGACCTAAGAATGTTTAATAAAATAGGTTTTACAAGTCAGTAAGAAGATCGTTTTCATAGGATCAGCTACTTAAATTATTTTAAATTTGAATTATTAAGCACCATAATGGTGTCCCAAAATCCCTATGACAACACTTCCTGCCCTGTATTGTTATTGGGTCACTAATGGAAATGTTGAACTTCATGCTGTGTAAATTCTGCCTGATAACGGTCTACAAATTTAGGAGTTAAGGTGGTACCCTAACCCTAATTAAATTTTAGAAATATGATTTTTTTAGTTTGTTAGCAAACCCATTATGAACATCTGAAGAATTAAGGGTATGTGCACACGATCAGCAAATGCTGCAGGTTGGACGCTGTGTACTTATGCAGGGTCCAACCTGCAGCGTCCAGATGTTACAGCATAGTGGATGGTATTTCAAGAAATCAAATATCCACTATGCTTCCAGAGACCCCCGCACCTCACCTGCGGAGACGGACATGCGGCGCGTTTCTCCAGACCGCAGCATGTCTATCTTGTGGAGAAATTTCACCTGTACAATGGATTGGATGTTGTGAATCTGCACAGTTCAGTGAACACCTGCGGATTCATATACCCCAACGCTGCATCCAACGTGCTGCCACTCTCGGATCGTGTGCGCCCGGCCCCAGCCTGCTGCCATTATTATCCTATTATAAGGATTGTAACCCCTTCACTCCTGGGCAATTTTCCATTTTTGTTTTTTCCTCCCCTTCTTCCACAAGCCATAACTTTTTTCATTTTCTAGCCATATAGCTGTATGAGGACTTGTTTTTTGCGGGACAAGTTGTACTTTTGAATGACAACATCGATTTTACCACATAGTGTACAGGAAAACAATTCCAAGTGCATTGAAATTGCCAAAAAAAGGTGCAATTTCACAATTTTTAAAAAAATTTATTTATACCATTTTTTTTATTTATCTGAGAGGTGAAAAAAAAATTCAGAAATGTGTAAAATGTGTTACCTGCTCTAAGTTCCAAGCTGCGGGGGTCCCAAAGGTGCCTGCACTGGCTTTTATTCAGGTGCCATAGTAAATAAAAATGGTCTGGCCACCCCTTCAACTACAGTTACACCGTAATCGATACTGTACATGTTGGTGAATCGGGGGCCACTTATGCAACTTATTAGGGGGGTTACACTCGTTATTGTAGCCATTAGATTAATAAGAAAAAAAGGATTTCCTGATCTGTGAAAGACATTAGTGACCTCCGGGTGGATTTCCAGCAGGAATATCCTGGACTGTGAATTGTGTGTCAGATGTTTGATGAGAACTGCTGCACACGGTACAAAAAAAAACTTAAGGTGCAGCAAGACTTTCACCCAGAGCCAACCGCTCAGGGCGTGCACCGTGTAATAGTTCCTGGCGACCGGTGCCCAGATCTAAAAGGTGGGGCAACATACTGGACAATCGCTGCAGAACTACAAG
This sequence comes from Ranitomeya imitator, assembly GCF_032444005.1. Classification (NCBI taxonomy): domain Eukaryota; kingdom Metazoa; phylum Chordata; class Amphibia; order Anura; family Dendrobatidae; genus Ranitomeya; species Ranitomeya imitator. The sequence goes on along the minus strand of NC_091287.1, from coordinate 29,121,676 downwards.
TCTCAGCCTGCCCTGCAAAACATCAAGCCATAGCAACGAAGACCCTTACAAAGCGCAAGCTATTTCCTGGTCTATTGTTCTTCAACTCTTAGTGAACTACAAGTCCCAGCATATGCAAAGGATGTAACCGTGATACGAAAATTTTTTTTTTTTTTTTTTTTAAGTTTTGCAGCAAGGATTGACCTCCTAGGACAGACGATGCAGGGTGTACACCAGTGCGGCCAGCACATACTGGGAGTTTTTGATTTGCAGGTTGAAGACCACTGGTGGACAGTATATGTAACGATGAGAGGACTAGAAGTCTCAGACTGCCTTGAAAAAGTAGGAAATACTATAAGGGTATGTGCACATGATGCGGATTTTGCAGCATTTCCGCAGCTGCGGGTCCGCAGCAGTTTCCCATGCGCTTACAGTTCAATGTAAACCTATGGGAAACAAAAAACGCTGTGCACATGCTGCGGAAAAAAACGCGCAGAAACGCAGCGGTTTACATTCCGCAGCATGTCACTTCTTTCTGCGGATTCCGCAGCGGTTTTACAACTACAATAGAAATCCGTAGTTGTAAAACCGTGGTGAAAACCGCAGAAAAACCGCGGTAAATCCGCGATAAATCCGCAGCAGTTTTCCACTGCCGATTTATCAAATTTGCTGAAATCCACTGCAGAAAAATCCGCAGTGGACCCAGAATACGTGTGCACGTACCCTAACAAAGGAATCACAAATGACCATGAGTGCCCCTTTCACTGCATTAGTTGATCACTTCACCTTCAGCATGCTGGGACTTGTAGTTACACAACAGTATGTTCTATTTTATTCATGTCTCCAAGCTGTTGCAGAACTACAAATCCAAGTATAAAAGGATGAAGTCTTGATGGATAGACCAATTGTTATAAGTATTAGGCTGCCGTCACACTAGCAGTATTAGGTCAGTATTTTACATCAGTATTTATAGCCAAAACCAGGAGTGGATCAAATAGAGGAAAAGTATAATAGAAACATATGCACCACTTCTGCATTTATCACCCACTCCTGGTTTTGGCAGAGAAATACTGATGTAAAATACTGACCAAATACTGCTAGTGTGACGGCAGCCTTATAGTAAGGATCTAGCGGTGGTCTTCCCACTGTACCCCTCCCAGGATATCCTGACAGCTGCATGCTGGGAGTTGTAGTTTCTTAACATCCTATAAAGCCAAAAAACTCCATTTAACAAATAAATATCAGGACAGGTCACAGATCTGATATTTTCAACCATTGATCCTCAAAAAAAGAACATGCTGCAACATGTATTTCCCTCTAATTTATTGTATTCCAAGGTAAACTGTGGGGGAAAGGAAGGGGGAACTATAAGACCCAGCATATCCAGCAGAGAAGCATATTGGGACTGCTGATTCTGCAAGGTCCGCACAGACATTGTTGCTTCTTTGTTTAATCAAAATGAAAAAATAAATACTACAACACAAAGAGATACAACGTATCAACCTCCTCCCCATTCTCAAACATTTCTAAGTTAGGGAAAAGTTACAAAACTTGTAATAGTTTATCCACGAGCTATAAGTTTACTTACCTGAATTTCACCAGTCTCTCCCCCAGAGCAGCCAGGAGGACCCCAATTACAGCCAGTTTTAGCAGAGCCCCCATAGCTGCAGAGATTTCACTGGCAGTAACCAGTGTCCTGGACTGCAGGTAGGAGTGAGAGCAGTTATCTGTAACACACCGACTGGGTGCTGCTGCTGCTGCTGGACTCTGTCCAGTGTGTAATCTGCGCATGCGTGGAATGCCAGAAGCCTTCCCACAACTCTGAGACCAAACTTTGCCCAAAGTTCCTAAACTTATTTTCTGTTGCATAATTGGATAAGCAGTGAACAGCAATGACCCTATAACCATGATCAAATATGGAAATTATTCATAGAGGGTGATAATGTAAGGGACACAAGGAGCTGTCTGTAAATGTTACTTGTTATGCCTTTGTAAGTGTCCATGTTGTGCATTTCCCTGCTATGTATAATTACTGTTATAGTTGTTGGGAAAGCGTAGTACCCTAATTTGGCCACTAGATGGAGGTGCAGAGTTATTCAGCTTGTAAATAGTTAAGTGGGAGGAGCTAACGGCAGTTCATCTGGGAAACATCTGGAAATTTGAATCAGTTGGGCGGGAGCGCCCTGTCAGGGCAGTCAGCTCTGCAGCAGCCCAAGATCCAGTTAGGCAGCATCAGGGCCGGGAAGGCTACGGAAAAAAAAAAGGAAGGCATTGAAAGAGTCACTGACAGCGAAGTATAAGTGGGACTGCGGCTGTAGGTGCTAGAAAAGAAGTAAAGAAAAATATTTAGAATTGAGAGTCCTCAGTGGTTGATACCTTTTAATGGCTAACTGAAAAGAAGTAAGCGGTACAGACAAGTCACTCAGAATGTGGCGGTTTGCTAAGCGGATGGATGTACTCGGGAACAGGGCAAAATGGTTTTGAGGAATCCCTACTAAAGTAAGACTGGGCACAGAGGATGCTGGAGGACCGATGAGCACGGTCCGTTCGGGAAGCAAGCTTAGTAAAGATGAAGGAAAGATAAAGAGAAGCTGTGTATTGTAAAGCCTGAGGTAAAAGCTGACAAGGAAAGAGAGGGGACAGGGACAGAAAAGAAACTGCGTATTGTAAAGCCTGAGGTAAATGCTGACAAGGAAAGAGAGGAGAGAGAGAAGAAACTGTGAATTGTAAAGCCTGAGGTAAACGCTGACAAGGAAAGAGAGGAGAGAGAGAAGAAACTGTGAATTGTAAAGCCTGAGGTAAACGCTGACAAGGAAAGAGAAGAGACAGGGACAGAGAAGAAACTGTGTATTGTAAAGCCTGAGGTAAATGCTGACAAGGAAAGAGAAGAGACAGGGACAGAGAAGAAACTGTTTATTGTAAAGCCTGAGGTAAATGCTGACAAGGAAAGAGAAGAGACAGGGACAGAGAAGAAACTGTGTATTGTAAAGCCTGAGGTAAATGCTGACAGGGAAAGACAGGCCACAGAGACAGAGAAGTAACTGTGTATTGTAAAGCCTGAGGTAAACGCTGACAAGGAATGAGAGGAGACAGAGAAGTAACTGTGTATTGTAAAGCCTGAGGTAAATGCTGACAAGGAAAGAGAAGAGACAGGGACAGAGAAGAAACTGTTTATTGTAAAGCCTGAGGTAAATGCTGACAAGGAAAGAGGAGACAGGGACAGAGAAGAAACTGTGTATTGTAAAGCCTGAGGTAAATGCTGACAAGAACCGTTATGTGCCTGTTTCAAGTAAAGTTCATTGTTCAAGCGTTCAACGTGACTGTGGCTGACTATTCTGCCTCGGCTGCAGATGTTTATAGGCAGCAACAAGGGAAAAGGAGCTGCAGGTATGCTAACTGGTAGTCGTGGAGTGTATGTGATGGGAGGCCAGGGTGTGATGGAGCAGAAGTCCTCAGCCACGACTACCCGCCTGGCCCACCCTTACAATTTCACAATGTCTGGTGGCAATTGTCCAAGTCATCATTTCTCACCAGCTTCCAATGTCTGGATCTCCCAAAAGAAACCTAAGAGCAGAGCACGTCCTTTGCTGCTTTGGACAAGCATAAATTTATTTTTTTGCCTGCTTTATATGGCATTTTTGGTTTTATTGTATGACTAGTATGGTGGTAGAAATACAGTATATGGCGGTGTTATGGGGGCACTCTGCTGTTTGTCCGTATTATTTAGGCATTGTGTGGTGTTATTGACCATTGAATGGCAGTTGCATGCGTATTATATGTAATATTATGCCTAGTTCACACAATGTAAGTGAGGCACTTTTACAGTGTTTACAAAAACACAAAACAAATACATCAGGAAGGCATCATGAGAACACAGCCTTAGGGTCTATTCTGCTCAAAAATATACATAAAAAACACTTTAAACACTTATTTTAAAGAGAAAAGGCTCCTATAGTGCACATGGTACATTATTTGCGGGATTTCCCATTAAAATAAATAGCTTATTCACAGAGTTTTTAGGCAATGTTCAGACGGATATTTTTTGGGGGCGTTCAAAAAGAAAAGGATATTTCAAATGGAAACTGCTGCTGGAAACTCTCCTTTTGGGGGTGGGAAGTTTTTGAAGGAGTATTTCTTATTCCTGAAATGGTTTTGAAAAATGTTTAAAGAGTTTTTTCCCTGAAGTTTTTCTTTACATTTGCCTATTTTGGGGTATGTGTACATACCCCGTATTTCTCAGGGGGGTCTGCTCCAGAACCCACTTTAAAAATGTGTGCAGCTTCCTCGGGGGCATCAATGTCCCTGTGTGCAGCTTCCTCAGAGGCATCAATGTCCCTGTTTTCAGCTTCCTCAGAGAAATCAATGTCCCTCTGTGCAGCTTCCTCAGGGGCATCAACGTACCTCTGTGCAGCTTCCTCTGGGCCATCAATGTCCCTGTGTGCAGATTCTTCAGGGGCATCAATATTTCTTTGTGCAGCTTCCTCAGGGGAATCAATGTCCCCGATTGCAGCTTCCTTTTTGACTAAATTGGATGTGTGCTTAGGATCTTGCTGGAATTTCCAGCCCCTACCTACTTTGATCTTACAATGTGACAACTTTACATTCTCCAGTATATCCTTATACACGGTAACATTCATATTTCCATTAATTCTATGCAGACGGCCAATGGCAGATGCAGAGAAGCAGCCCCAAACCATGATATTGCCACCACCATGTTTCACTGTAGGTGTGTGGTACCTTACATCATTACAATTTACAACTGTGCGGTATATATAGTACTTGCCATCACTACCAAACAGATTGGATTCATCTGAACATAACACCTTAGACCAATCTGGCTCTTTCCATTAGCTGTGTTCTTTGGCAAACTCAAGTCAGACCTTCTGGTTCTTTGCAGAGATGAAAGGCTTCTAGACTGGAACTTGTGCATTCAACCCTACTGCTTTTAGCCATAGCACCACAGTTTGGTGACTCACTTTTACTCCATATTCTCCGTTAATTTTGTGCAAAATCTATACAGCGCTTTTATGGAAATCAGATACTGACTTTCTCTTAATAAGTGATCAACTTTGGAGGAAGTTTTCCGTGGCCGTCCACTTCTAGGATTGCCAGCTGTTTCCTCTTTTTGGCTTTTGCCTGACTTCACTCTCAGAATAATAAGCTTCCTGATATGTATGTATGTATGTATGTATGTATGTATGTATGTATGTATGTATGTATGTATGTATATATATATATATATATATATATATATATAAATATAATTGTCCAAGGGTTTTTCTGTCTGTCTTGGAAATCCCGCGTCTCTGATTGGTCGAGGCCGCCAGGCCTCGACCAATCAGCGACAGGCACAGTATCGACGTAGATGTCATAATGATTGCCATGGCGACGATGATGTCATATATATATATATACATACATACATATATATATGTTCTCCTCTTCCCACAGGTATGCAGTAACTTTTCCCCAGCTCTCCCTGGCTTCTGAATGTCTCTGTATATTGCACTGGCTTTTCTATGCTTCCCCTGGATCTGAGTGTCTTGGTGCAGCACATATAATCCTTTTAGTATGCTTTCTTACCTATCAGCTTGTTTTCCTTGACCTGTTTTCATGTATCTCATTGTGTGATCCTGGCATCTCTTTGAGTGGTCAGTCTTACCCCTCCCTCACTTTATGACCTTTGCTTAACTCTCTACATCTGGTCTCCCATACCCAGCCACCTCCTCATTCACACCTGATTGCCCTTAACTGGGGATATATTCACATGCAGGAGTCTGCTGTAGACTCAGTCTGCTGCATTTCATCTTTTAACTTCCATCTTTTAAATTACATCTTTTTAATTATGATTTTGAATTAGATTGAATTCTACTGGAATTGACTGGAAGGTAACACAATACCAACCACTACAATGTTTCGATTTCTTTTCTCTTTCACCCCCATACTACTTTCCTTCTTACAATCTCCTGCAATCCCTCCTCCTAGTAAGGAACTAGTCATTTCTTCCTCCATACTCCCCAGCCATCTCGCCTTCTCCTCAGAACTGTTCCTCCACATACAATCCTTTTTCTCCAGACACACACGGCCACAACATGTCCTATCCTGCTCCCACCTTCTAATATTCTGTCTGCTACTCCTCATCGCTGGTGACATATCCCCAAATCCCGGCCCTCCCCAACTCATCCCCACACTCATTTCTAACCCCCTGCCACGATCCTCCCCACGTTTTCCCAACCACGACAACCTCATACCCATTCATCCAGCCCCCACTCCCCCTACTTGGAGCACTATGGAACGCACGCTCCATCTGCAACAAACTGACATTTATCCACGACCTCTTCATCACCAACAAACTCTCCTTCCTCGGCCTCACTGAAACCTGGCTCACCCCTTCTGACTCTGCCTCTCCAGCTGCGCTCTCCTATGGCGGATTCCACCTCTCTCACACCCCTCGCCCCAGCAACAAACGTGGTGGAGGAGTTGGATTGCTCCTGTCCGACACCTGCTCCTTTACTTCAATCCCGCTACCACCCTCCGCTAATCTTCCTTCGTTTGAGGTGCACTCTGTCCGCATCTACTCCCCCTCCAACCTCCAGCTGGCTGTCATCTACCGCCCCCCAAAACTAGCCATCTCCACCTTTCTCGACCACTTCACCACCTGGCTACTTCATTTCCTCTCTGTCGACATCCCCACTATCATCATGGGTGATTTCAATATCCCCATTGACACTTCCACCTCAGCTGCCTCTAAACTTCTATCACTGACTGCCTCCTTTGGCCTCACTCAATGGTCCTCTGAGGCCACTCACAAAGATGGCCACACGCTGGACCTCATTTTCACCCGCCTCTGCTCCCTTACTAATCTCATTAACACACCCCTCCCCCTGTCTGACCACAACCTACTGACATTCTCTTCCCTCTCCTCTCCTAATGTGCAACCCCCACTCCACAAACTCCCTCGCAGAAATCTCAAACATCTCAACTTACAATCACTCTCTGAGTCCCTTCTCCCTCTCACAGGCATAGCTTCCCTTCATGACACAGATGCTGCTGCCACTTTTTATAACACCACAATAACAGCAACACTCGATTCGGCCGCCCCGCTCATGCATAGTAAAACTCGTACAATTAACAGGCAGCCCTGGCTGACCAGCCTGACCAAAGAATTAAGACTGGCTTCCAGAATTGCTGAGCGGAGATGGAAGCAATCCGGCTCTGCCGACCACTTCACTACATACAAGCAGTCCCTCGCCAGCTTCAAGTCTGCACTCACTGCCGCAAAACAAACTTACTTCTCATCTCTCATATCCTCCCTCTCCCACAACCCTAAACAGCTTTTCAACACTTTCAATTCTCTACTCCGTCCCCCAGCACCTCCTCCCTCCCCCCTCATTTCTGCTGAAGACTTCGCCTCTTTCTTTAAACAGAAGATCGATACGATCAGAGAAAGCTTTGGCCCACAGCGCCCACTGCCCCTCTTAGCTGCTCAACCCTGCTCCTCCAAAACCAGCTTCTCCACCATGACAGAAGATCAGCTCTCCACCCTCCTGTCAAGATCACACCTCACCACCTGCACGCTTGACCCGCTCCCATCCCACCTCATCCCTAACCTTTCCATGGTCTTCATCCCAACCCTAACGCACCTCTTCAACCTCTCACTCACAACAGGTGTCTTCCCCTCATCCTTCAAGCATGCCAAGATCACACCCATCCTCAAAAAGCCCTCCCTCGACCCATCCTCTGTGTCTAGCTATCGCCCGATATCTCTTCTCCCTTATGCCTCCAAATTGCTGGAGCAACACGTCCATCTTGAACTGTCCTCCCACCTCTCCTCCTGCTCCCTCTTTGATCGGTTACAATCAGGCTTCCGTCCCCATCACTCAACTGAAACTGCCCTAACTAAAGTCACCAATGACCTACTAACTGCCAGGAGCAAGCGACACTACTCTGTCCTCCTTCTCCTGGACCTGTCTTCCGCCTTTGACACTGTGGACCACTCCCTTTTGCTACAAATTCTCTCATCTCTTGGCATCACAGACTTGGCCCTTTCCTGGATCTCGTCATATCTGACAGACCGAACATTCAGTGTCTCCCTCCCCCACACCACCTCCTCACTTCGCCCCTTGTCAGTCGGTGTTCCTCAAGGCTCTGTTCTAGGACCCCTACTCTTCTCCATCTACACTTTCGGCTTGGGACAGCTCATAGAATCCCACGGTATGCAGTACCATCTCTACGCTGATGACCCGCAGATCTACCTATCCGGACCTGACCTCACCTCCTTACTTACCAAAATCCCGCACTGTCTGTCTGCTATTTCAGGCTTCTTTTCTGCTCGCTTTCTACAACTGAACATGGACAAAACAGAATTCATCATCTTTCCCCCATCTCACTCTACCCTTCCACCAGACCTATCCATCAATGTCAATGGCTGCTCACTTTCCCCAGTCCCACACGCCCGGTGCCTCGGGGTGATCCTCGACTCTGCCCTCTCTTTCAAGACACATATCCAAGCCCTTGCCTCCTCCTGCCGTCTCAAACTCAAAAATATTTCCCGGATCCGTGCTTTCCTTGACCGCGACACCGCAAAAACGCTAGTGCATGCCCTTATCATCTCCCACCTCGACTACTGCAACCTCCTACTCTCTGGACTCCCCTCTAGCACCGCTCCAATCCATCCTACACTCTGCTGCCCGACTAATCTACCTGTCTCCCCGCTATTCCCCAGCCTCTCCCCTATGTCAAGCCCTTCACTGGCTTCCTATCGCCCAGAGACTCCAGTTCAAAACCCTCACAATGACATACAAAGCCATCCACAACCTTTCTCCTCCATATATCTGTGACATGGTCTCCCGGTACCTACCTACACGCAACCTCCGATCCTCTCAAGACCTCCTTCTCTACTCCCCTCTCATCTCTTCTTCCCACAACCACATCCAAGACTTCTCCCGTGCTTGCCCCATACTCTGGAACTCTCTACCCCAACACATCAGACTCTCGCCTACCATAGAAACCTTCAAAAAGAACCTGAAGACCCACCTCTTCCGACAAGCCTACAGCCTGCAGTGATCCTGAAGTTACTGAACCGCCGCGCAACCTGCCCTACCCTCTCCTAGTGTATCCTCACCTACCCCCTGCAGACTGTGAGCCCTCGCGGGCAGGGTCCTCCCTCCTTATGTACCCGTGTGCCTGTTATCTGCTCATGTTTAATGTATTTGTCTATATTTGCCTCGTTTTCACATGTAAAGCGCCATGGAATAAATGGCGCTATAAAAATGAATAATATATATATATATATATATATACATACATACACACACATATACATACATACACATATATATATAGTATATACACACAAACACACATACATACATACACAAATATTTATAAAATCTATGGTAAACGCACACAAATATTTAAAAAAAATCTATGGTAAACATGTAGATCTATATTAATATTTTGGATTTAAAAAAAAAAAAAAAAAAACATTAACAAGCGTTTCTTTGAATAATTTTTCCTTTTGTAAATTAGACTTTTTTTTAGCAAATTTTACACCACGGCGTTTATAAAGTTAAATTGCAGCTAAATCAGGCTTTGTTGGTCTGTAAGTAAAGGAGATGCCGCATCTGTGCTTGTTACATTGTCTTTTTGACAACAAAAGGATTCATCCACACATTGCAGTCACAGTGCGGATTTTTGGGTTGCAAAAAACCAAAACACAAATTTTTCAAAATCGTTGTAAGGGTGCTGCAGTTTTACCAAAATCACGGCAAAAAAAGCGCTGCTGCAATGTGTAAGCAGTGTTATAGATGGCGTAGTTTAAAAGATTAACAGGTCATTAGATCGACTGGTGTAACATTTGATGGATCAATCAGTTGATTCACGTATAATGTAAATGAAGGAACAGAGAAAATTATCCAATTCAAACTTTATTGGAAAAAACATTAATCCACAATATTACAAGTCTTTTATTTTGGTTTACAAAAACAAAAATTATGTTTTGAAAAAATACAAAATAAGAGCCTTAAAATATCAGACATTTTAAAAAAATAATAGGGGTAAATATTTTCCAAAAGGAATAAAAAAAAAAAAAAAAAAAAAAAAATCACCACTGACTTACATTTTGATACCATAGTCATCAAGATATTTGTACTTCGTCATAATTCATTATTATATTTCATATTGACTATTAAAATGATCCCTTGCAGTACCCCATCTGTCCACTTGTTGTGCTGTTACAAAGAAACATCTTCATGGGCAGAATGAAGCACAAACCATAATCATCCAGACATGTAGTACAATATTTTATAGCACCAGCTAGTGGTAGAAAAGTGTAGTGCAACACACAAAAATAGTTTAGTGCTGAATATTTTTGATCCACATTATATTATTAAATGTGAGCACCAGGTGCGTTCACAATCTTAATCCAATGTATTATCTTAAATCATCGCTTTCAGAAGCCTAAAGACTGGAAAGAATAACATTGTTAGGCCACGTTCACATGTTCAGTGTTTGGTCAGTATTTTATATCAGTTTCTGTAAAGCCAAAACCAGGAGTAGAACAATCATAGAAACACGTCACCACTTCTGCATTTATCACCCACTCCTGGTTTTGTCTTACAAATATTGATGTAAAATACTGAGCGTGTGAACGTGGCCTTAGAAGACAACATTATGATGCTTGCTACATCTTAGCTCCAAGTGAGATGGTAATTGGATCCTTCTGCTAGGATATATGACTTTTTAGCAAATTTAAATCCCCCATGGAAATGATTATGAAGTCCTATTTTATAAAGTTGCCCAAACTTAGAAAAGCAAAAACAGCGCCAAAATTGTAAACAGGTTGTCTGTGGTACTGCACCATAGAATGATTAATTTGAATGGAAGTAGGCCGCGATAAGTAATAAAAACAGCGGCATTAAATGGCATATGATGACAACATTATTATAGAGACGGAGTATTGTCAGAAACAGGTATGGATAGACACCCCTGCACTTTATAGAGAAAAGATGGCTGTCGATTCCAGTGCATCGGAGATGTAAAATGGCCAACCCCTTTAAATATCGATGCCAATTTCACCAATAAAATGCCATCTAACCAAATGGTTTTTTTCAGCCTCCGGAGCAGAATTCTGGAGCCCAATAACATTGTTACAACTGACAGCACAAAGCTTTGTGAAATATTGTACCAATGAAAAGTTTGTTGCCGTACACGGACGCACAGGATGACCCCTGTATGACTGAGCCGTCGTTGGCGTATACGGTGGTCACTATGGGGTTGTCCGAGAGAATGTTCTGTATGCGAACAATCTGGAAGAAGTAAAAAAAACAATGGTCAAAAATAACATCATAAAACATTCTGCCAGGTTGCACCAAGCTTCTCGCTCCCTACAAGCGACCTTCCGTCTGGGTCACCACGAATGATACTTTCACTACACCACAAGATTGAGAAGGTCGGCGCAACTACAGATTTTATTGTGTGATGTAAAAGCTGAGCCAATCAAATCTTTCCTCCCTCACAGCATGAGTCTCACACACAGAAAGAGAAACTTCAGCTGCATCCCCCTCCTCCCTCTCTTTTCCGTTTTACACAAGATTTCATGTCGACAGAGGAGGTTTTTGCTGGGTGTGCAGATGGCAACACTTTTTATTTTTATATATCATATCCTTTTTATTTTTGCCAATATTAGGAGCATGAAAGAATTGGAATCTTTACAACAATGTATTATGCCCCTATAATTTATACACTGACCTCTGAGCCGGGAAGATCTTTAGGATCATAATAGAAAAGCTTCATGCCGTTTGGATGTCCTCCTGTCCAGACGTCTCCTGTAACTGGGTCCACGGAAAGGTTATCCAGAAGTGTCTCTAATTCCACCACCTGGTATAACAAAATTATTTTAGGAAAATATTACTCGGTCCATATATAAAGGATTCATATAGAAGTCTACTTGACCCTTACTATTTTTTTTTTATAAGACTTAAGGTGGCCATCTTGTAAGATTTTTTATCCCAAATTCTGTGCCACTTGAATGACAATGTCTTTTTAGATCTCCAAACCCTCTGCACCGACACTGCACAGCTCAGGAGTTACTGCATACACCGCTCAATGGGAGCTGTCTACATTCAGAGACAGAGAGCTCCCCCTTGTGGTGACTGCAGACACAGAATGTTATGTAACTGGTTATGAAAGATATGTAGAAGGGAGAAAACGCAGGCAAGAAAGTTAACGTCCCTTGGGTCAATGGTGACATGACGACTGTGGCGCTCACATACATAAAAGCGGTCTCTGTCTGATATCTCAATAAAATACATCACCGTGAGAATCGGAGATAAGTCCCCACCTTGTTCTCAGGATTACCTTTACTGGAGACAGGGACCAGTTCGCGTGCTTTTCAAAAACATTAACTGTGCGGCCAGTGAGGTCAGCGACATAGATGTACCTACAAGAAACACAAAATGCTGTCATTATAAAGCGGCTCCAGACCACACATCCAGACTACAATTACGGTGGTGTTTAAAAGTTTGTGAACCCTTAAGAATTATACAAATCACTAGTTTGACCACACTTAGAATACTGTGCACAGTTCTGGTCTCTGGTGTATAAGAAAGACATAGCTGAACTGGAGCGGGTGCAGAGAAGAGCGACCAAGGTTATTAGAGGACTGGGGGGGGGGGGGTCGGCAATACCAAGATAGGTTATTACACTTGGGGCTATTTAGTTTGGAAAAACGAAGACTAAGGGGTGATCATATTTTAATGTATAAATATATGAGGGGACAGTACAAAGACCTTTCTGATCATCTTTTTAAACATAGACCTGTGACAGGGACAAGGGGGCATCCTCTACGTCTGGAGGAAAGAAGGTTTAAGCATAATAACAGAAGCGGATTCTTTACTGCAAGAGCAGTGAGACTATGGAACTCTCTGCCGCATGGTGTTGTAATGAGTGATTCGTTACTTAAATTTAAGAGGGGACTGGATTCTTTCTTGAAAAGTATAATGTTGCAGGGTATATATACTAGATTCCTTGATAGGGCGTTGATCCAGGGAACTAGTCTGATTGCCGTATGTGAAGTCGGGAAGGAATTTTTTTCCCCAATGTGGAGCTTACTCTTTGCCACATGGGTTTTTTTTTGCCTTCCTCTGGATCAACATGCTAGGGAATGTTAGGTTAGGCTATGGGTTGAACTAGATGGACTTAAAGTCTTCCTTCAACCGTAATAACTATGTTACTATGTTATTTCTATATAGATTTCACCTAAAACAACATTTATGTGCCTTGGGTCGATGTATTGCGGAATGGCCCACATTCTCTTGAACTTTAGCTCAGGGACATATGTCCGGGCATTGCACTTTAGAATTTGTAGATAAAATTTAGAATTCATTGTTCCATCAATAAAAGCAGCCATCCTGGTCCAGATGCAGGAAAACAGCCCATACCATGATACAACTGGCACCGTGTGTCACAAATGACGTGAGGTATGTAGGCTGTAGTGGTTTTTCTTTCTCTAATCAGAATGCTTCTTGTTTAAACCAGAAATATCTATTTTGATCTCGTCTATCCACAAAATATTGTGCCAATAGCCTTCTAGCATTGTCCAGTTGATCTTTAGCAAACTTCAGAAGGCAGCAATGTTCCTGTTGAAGAGCAGTGGCTTTCTCTTTGCAGTTCTGCATTGCACACCATTGTTGTTCAGTGTCCTCCTGACAGTGGACTGATAAACATTAACAAATATGAGAGAGGCCTTTAGTTACTTAGATGTTACCTTGGGTTCCTTTGTGACTTTATGGACTTATTATACTTACTCTTGCAGTGATAATTGTTTACCGATCAATCACAAAGATGGTATTAATGGTCTTGAATTTTCTCCATTCGCATACAATCTGTCTGACTATGTATTGGTGGAGTACAAACAACAACACCCTTGTACACCCTCAGAGTCATGGGGGATTCCCTGTTGAGAGGAACAGAGGCCGCTATCTGCAGACTGGACATAACATAGTAACATAGTTAGTAAGGCCGAAAAAAGACATTTGTCCATCCAGTTCAGCCTATATTCCATCATAATAAATCCCCAGATCTACGTCCTTCTAGAGAACCTAATAATTGTATGATACAATATTGTTCTGCTCCAGGAAGACATCCAGGCCTCTCTTGAACCCCTCGACTGAGTTCGCCATCACCACCTCCTCAGGCAAGCAATTCCAGATTCTCACTGCCCTAACAGTAAAGAATCCTCTTCTATGTTGGTGGAAAAACCTTTTCTCCTCCAGACGCAAAGAATGCCCCCTTGTGCCCGTCACCTTCCTTGGTATAAACAGATCCTCAGCGAGATATTTGTATTGTCCCCTTATATACTTATACATGGTTATTAGATCGCCCCTCAGTCGTCTTTTTTCTAGACTAAATAATCCTAATTTCGCTAATCTATCTGGGTATTGTAGTTCTCCCATCCCCTTTATTAATTTTGTTGCCCTCAAGAGAAATGAGCTGTTTTCCAGGTGGAAAAATTAAAGATGTGTCTGACAGGATATCAGGACTCTTCAGACCTACAGACAACCACCCATTGCTGCTAATACATGTTGGGACAAATGACACTGCAAGAAACGACCTGGAAACCATCTGCAGTGACTTTGAAAACTTAGGTAAGAAAGTGAAAGAACTGGGAGCACAGGTGTTCTTCTCTTTCGTCCTCCCACTAGATGACCATGGAACAAGGAGGTGGAATAAGATTCTGCACATGAACATCTGGTTATGTCGATGGTGCCGTCAGCAAGGATTTGAATTTCTGGATCACGGAGTGAATTACCTATACAATGGACTACTTGCTAGAGATGGGGTGCACCTTACAAAGACTGGAAAACATGTATTTGTAAGTCTCCTTGCTTCACTCATGAGGAGAGCTTTAAACTAGAACAATGTGGAAAGGGAAGCAAAAGGCCAGAAAAAGCCATACAAATGACAAATACTATTGAGAACTCTGCTATTAGAAGTGGAAAAGAAGAACAAACACAAAAAAACTCTAAATAAAAATATTGGAGAAACAGAAACCAATTACAAACTAAAATGTTTCTATACAAATGCACAAAGCATGGACAACAAACAAGGAAAATTGGAACTACTAACAGGAGAAGAAATATGAGGTCATTGGAATCACTGAAACTTGGTGGGATGATATACATGATTGGAATACAAGGCTAGAAGGATACAACTTATTTGCAAGAAACAGACTTGATAAATGAGGAGGTGTTGCATTGTACGTTAGAAAAGCGTATATCTGCACAGAGATCCAAGCTTCAGAGACTGGGAGTTCTGTGGAAACTGGGTAAGGATACAAGGAGAGAACAACGGAAAGGACACCATTGTAGGCATTTATTACAGGCCACCTGTGCAAGCTGAAGATATGTATGAACTCTTTATGCATCAAATGGCCAAGTTCTCCAAAAAAATATGACATAGTGGTCATGGGAGAGGTCAACTATCCAGACATTGGGAATCTCTCTCAGAAAAAATTAACAGGTCAAGCAAATTCTTTTCCTCTCTTGCTGACAACTTTATCTTCCAAAAGGTATGTGAGAAAACAAGGGGATCTGCTACCTTGGATCTAATCGGGAGGAAATGGTTGAGGCGGTAAGTGGCTGGGACCCCAGGAGGAAGCGACCATGCTATTTTAGAATTTGGATAACTAGAGGAGGAAGACCTGTAAGACTTAGACTTCAAGGTTAGATTTCAGAAAGGCAGATATTAAAGGGACTCCGAAAGAGAATTGGAGGAGTCCAATGGCTGGATATCCTTAAAGACAAAAATGTCCAGGATGGATGGGAAATCTTGAAAAATTAGATTCTCAAAGTGCAATCATTAACAATTCCAAAAAGTGGGAAGAATGCAAAACATTTAAGGAAACCAGGATGGATGAACACAGAACTTAAACACATGCTAAAAAAGAAGAAATACATGTTCATCAAACGGAAAGAGGGAGGCATATCTAAAGAAGAATATAATGCTATCCGCAGCACCTGCAGGGCACAAATCAGATTAGCTAACGCTAACAATGAATTAAGGCCTGCAAGAGACATCAAAAGTAATAAAAAATGATTTGGGGGATATGTCAAAAGTAAAAGAAAAGTAAAAGATGCTATAGGATTTTTACAGGATGAAAATGATTAAATGGTAAGAAAGGATGTTGAGAAGGCCAAACTTTTAAATTCCTATTTTGCATCCGTTTCCTCTCCGAAAGGAAATATAACATCAACTGATCTTCACTGTCCTATTAAAGGAATAGAAGAATCCAGTATATCTATCAACAGAAGGATAGCGAGGAAACACTTAAGGCCCCGTCACACTTAGCGACGCTAAAGCGATCCCGACAACGATACCACCTGTCAGGGATCGCTGCTGGGTCGCTATGTGGTCGCTGGTGAGATGTCAAACAGTGCGATCTTCCCAACGACGCAGCAGCGATGCGGCGACCTGTAGCGACCTGTACAACGATGTCATTGGTCGTTGTGACCCTGTCACATGGCAGCTATTATGACGATTCAGACCTCGATGAGGGACGTCCTGTGTGATGTTGTAGTCACACAGGCGTGCATTTGCGTTGCCTTTTCCGCGCCCATTCAGTTCCGATTGGTGGTCGCTACTGCATTCTGATTGGCGGCCTTGCCTTATGAGGCGACACAATAGCCCTTCCGTCCTTTGTTCCTGACCGCGTGGTGGTTTGCAGATTAAGGAAAAATGAAAACGCATTTGAGACCCCAAACGATACCTACCGTGCACAAAATATAGGTGTCAGAAGAACCGTTGAAGAATAGATAAATCGAAGAGTCGCCGCAGGCCGGAGAACTCTACAACGATCTGCAAACCACCACGTGGTCAGGAACAAAGGATGGAAGCGCTATTATGTCGCCTTCTGTTGAAGGCATGACCGCCAATCAGAACGCAGTAGCAACCACCAATCGGAGCGGAGGGGTGGGGAAAAGGCAACGCTAATGCACGCCTATGTGTCGGTGTCTGAGTCGTCAATGAGGTCGTTGGTAAGGTGTCAAACACAGCGATGTGTGCTACCCAGCGGGACCTCAACGATCAAAAAAAGGTCCAGGCCATTCCGACACGACCAGCGATCTCACAGCAGGGGCCTGGTCGCTGCTACGTGTCAAACATAGCGAGATCGCTACTGAGGTCGCTGTTGCGTCAAACTTGTGACTCAGCAGCGATCTCGCTAGCGACCTCGCTAGCGACCTCGCTTAGTGTGAAGTAGCCTTTAGCTAACAAATGAATTCAAGTCTCCGGGTCCAGATGAATTACACCCCAGAGTACTAAAGGAGATAGCAGAAGAAATTTTTGAACCACTCTCCATAATCTTTGAAAATTCTTGGAGAATGGGAGAAGTCCCAGAAGACTGGAGAAGAGCAAATGTTGTTCCTATATTCAAAAAAGGGAAGAAGGTGGACCCAGGGAACTATAGGCCGGTGAGTCTGACCTCTATACCAGGAAAGATCTTTGAACAAATTATTAAAGAACATGTACATAAGTACCTGCCTATGAATGAGGTGATTAAACAGAGTCAGCATGGGTTTGTAACTAATGAGTCATGTCAGACTGTTTCCTTCTATGACAGAATCACTGACTGGTTGGGTCAGGGAAATTCTGTAGATATAGTATATCTTGACTTCAGCAAAGCATTTGGTAAAGTATCTCACACCATCCTTATTGAAAAAGTGACAAGTATGGAACGGACAATACAACTTTTAGGTGAATTCATAATTGGCTTAGTGATCGGACCCAAAGAGTGGTCGTAAATGGCTGCACATCCAGTTAGAAGAATGTCTCAAGTGGGGTACCACAGGGTTCTATCCTGGGCCCTGCATTGTTCAACATCTTTATCAATGATCTAGATGAAGAAATTGAGGGTAAACTGATTAAATTTGCTGATGACACAAAACTAGGAGTGATAGCTAATACTAAAGAAGAGAGAGAGGATTCAAAAAGAAGGAAATAAACTGGAGCAGTGGGCAGCAACTAACAGAATGGTTTTTAATAGGGAAAAATGCAAAGTACAACATCAGGGCAATAAAAAAACATATACAGAATGGGAGGAATAGGCCTAAGCAACAGCACATGTGAAAAAGACTTGGGTATACTAATAGATCACAGACTGAACATGAGTCAACAATGTGATGCAGCAGCAAAAACGGCAACTGCAATTCTGGATAGTATTAACAGAAGCATACAGTCTAGATCACGTGAAGTCATTATTGCCCTCTACTCCTCTTTGGTCAGACCTCATCTGGAATACTGTCCAGTTTTGGGCACCACATTTTAAAAAAAGACATCAACAAATTCAAGCAAGTTCAGAGAAGAGCGACCAGAATGGTGACCGGTCTGCAAACCATGTCCTATGAGGAACAGTTACAGGATTTGGGGATGTTTAGCTTGCAAAAAAGAAGACTGAGAGGAGACTTAATAGCCATCTACAAATATCTCAAGGGCTGTCACATGAAGGATTATCTTTATTCTCATTTGCACAAGGAAAGACTAGAAGCAATGGAATGAAACTGAATGGGAGGAGACACAGATTAGATATTCGAAAAAACTTTTTGACAGGGTGATCAATGAGTGGAACAGGCAGCCACGAGAGGTGGTGAGTTCTCCTTCCATGGAAGTTTTCAAACAGAGGCTGGACAAATATCTGTCTTGGATGATTTAGTGAATCCTACTTTGAGCAGGGGGTTGGACCAGAAGACCCAGGAGGTCCCTTCCAACTCTACCATTCTATGATTCTATGAGCACAAACAACGTCTTGTAACGGCCTCAGAAATCCGTTTTGATCCATGCAATGCTTCCTTAAACTTGTTTTGTGAAGATCAGATTTTGATCAATCCCTATTCTTTCATTTAAATAGGTCACCCACTTACATCTGATTGTCATCCTATTTATTGAAAACACCAGACTCTAATTTCACCAATTCTTCAGTTCTAAAGGTTCACATACTTTTGTCACTTGCAGACGTGATATTGTATCATATTCCTCATTTAAAGTATAATATTGAAAATATTACTTGAAATTGTGTGAACATCTCATGTAGTTTTGAGTCAACTGAAGATATGGAAAATTCTGAAGGGTTCACAAACTTACACTGATATTTGAATGGGAGTGCACCAGACTACAGATCCAGATGGCTGTTATAGGGGGGCTCCAGACTACACATCCAGACTGTTGTTATAGGGGGAGTCCATACTACACATCCAGATGACTGTTATAGGTGGGAGTCCAGACTACACATCCAGATGACTGTTATAGGTGGGAGTCCAGACTACACATCCAGACTGCTGTTATTGAAGTCCCCAGACTACAGATCCAGACTGCTGTTATAGGGGGCTCCAGACTACACACCCAGACTGCTGTTATAGGGGGGTCCAGACTACACATCCAGACTGCTGTTATAGGGGGCTCCAGACTACACATCCAATCTGCTTTTATGGGGGGTCCAGACTACACATCCAGGCTGCTGTTATGGGGGGGTCAAGACTACACATCCAGACTGCTGTTATAGGGGACACTATAGACAAACGTTTGATTTGCAGTAATGAGGAGCAGATACTTTTGGTCAGCAGACATGGCAATTCCATTTGCTTGGTAGAATCCCGCCGCGACTTCTCTGACCTCTCCTGGACTGTAATACACCACATTTGTCAATGTCAATCCAAATACCATTTCTACATGTCTCATGATGAAGTCCGAAAAATAATAATCATTAGTGGCGTAAAAGCTCTCTGGTCCGACTGGAACTATGTTATTGACACTGAAAGACAAAAAATAGTAAAAGTGCATCAGTCTGAACATCGGACGATCTCAGCTCTGCTGCTTCCATAGGGACCTGTGCAGTTCAATATATAATCCTCACCACAATATAATAGTGTATCACCATCAGAGTGCCAATGCTGGGAGCCCATGTCACCATACGGGACAGGTGCAAAAAAAAGAAAGGAAAAAAAAAAAAAACACAAGCTACATAAAAAGAAAAGTAAAGAAAAAAAAAAACAATTTACAGTTCTTAAAAAATGGTGGAACACATGGAAAAAAAATTAAGAACTAAAATAATGGATATGACACTTGGAAGAAGTGTATGGGAAATAAAAGAGCAAAAAACAAAACATGGCCCCTTTCTGGCTCATAGAGGCGCGTCCCGGATTGGGAACACCAACAGTTATAACAGTTCTACTGCTCCGATTTCTCTAGTAAAAACTATAATTTATACTCCGTACTTGTGCAGCGCTGAGTGTTTAATGGTTTTCACGTGGACGAGAACATTTTCCTCCTCCGCAAACTTGAATATCTCAACAGTAGACTTGTAATGGGGATGATTCACCACGAAGAGGTAGACCGAGTCATCTGAAATAGAGAGGGACCATTATGAGACCTCAAAAAAAAAAAAAAAACACTTGTAACGACAACACACACGAGAGGATCGGGCTCAGGAGTGGAGGGAGATCTGGGTAATCAAAGGGGCCTTAATTCATAAATCCAAAATGGGAGTCTCCCTCGTTCCTCACACCTCTCCGCTTTAGCAGGCGGTAGGGGGTATCACATTCCTGTGTTCCCCCGTGCGCCCTTCCGCAATCTCACCTTGCCAGGATAATCCATCAGCATTCCCTTTTGTGGCGAATGGTGAGGTGGTATTGCTGGAGCGAGAGGCTCCAGTGTAGCAACCTCCCATTCGTCCCGGAGACCGTGTGTAACCAGCTGAGGGGGTTTTGGTCTGTCTCCACGGTGAAGTGGCAACCGCATAAGTAGGGCTGCAGACGCGGCAGGGCCCATACGATTGCCAGGCATTCCTTTTCCATCATGTAGTAGGCCATCTCCCTTGGCAATAGCTTCATGCTCAGGTACAAGATGGGATGTTCCTGGCCCGTCGAGTTGACCTGATTGAGAAGAGCACCGAGGCCAAAGTCACTGGCGTCGGTCTGTACTACATACGGCCGTTCAAAGTCAGCAGCTTGTAGCACTGGGGAGCTAGAGAGTGAGGTTTTGAGCGCCTGGAAAGTTGTCTCAAAGGGGACTGTCCAGTCAACTGTGAGGGGCAGCTTCTTCTTGTTGAGGTCTGTCAGGGACTTTGACAGGGTACTATAGTGTGGGTTGAACCTCCTATAGTACGTGGCGGTCCCAAAGAAGGACATCACCTGCTTCTTGGTCCTGGGGTTGGGCTAGGATGCAATGGCATCCACTTTCCCAGGCTCTGGCTTCAGAACCCCCCCGCCTACCCGGTGACCCAGGTAGAGGACCTCGCTCATGCCCAGCTGGCATTTTTCCGAATTGATGGTCAAACCTGCCCATTGGATCCGCCCAAGCACCTGCGCCAGATGCTCTAGCTGATACTCCCAGGTGGGACTGAAGACGGCCGCATACAATTCAAGTCCCTTGAGCAGTGTGTTGACCATCCACTGAAAAGTGGCAGGGGCTTCTTCATGCCAAACGGCATCACAGTGGACTCGTACAGTCCAAAGGGCATAATAAAGGCAGAGCATTCCCATGCCTCACGGGTCAGGGAAATTTGCCAATATCCCTGGCTCAGATCCATGATGTTCAGGTACTTATCCCCGGAAAACTGGTCGAGCAGGTCATCGATGCCTAGTGTAAGGAACGCATCAGTGACAGTCACAGCGTTGAGACCCTCCCCTGTAGTCCAGGCAGAACCAGGTTGTTCGGTCCTTTTTGGGAATGAGAACTACGGGAGAAGCCCACGTGCTTCTGGATCATGCCACAGCTTCATCATTTCATCAATCTCTTGGCACATGTGCTACTGCACATCGAGAGAGACCCGGTATGCTGAATGCAGGATGGACGGCTGTCTCAGTCCTTCCGGGCAGGCTGCTGAACAGCTCCCGGAAGGGGTGTAGAGTGACCCCCAGCTGGGACTGTTGGTCCTCCGAGAGCTGGTTGCCAACCTTCGTGCAGCGCCCCAGAGACCTGGTCGTTGCAGTATGGCACTCTGCCGCTAAGGAGAGTGGCGGTACGTCTGATGGCACTAAGGAGTTCTCCTGACCAGGTATCACCAGAACACATTACACTTCACACTCCGGCCACTAGGGGGAGAAAAAGGCTTTATTTATTGGGCCACTCCTCACACTGGTAAAACTAGGGGCTGGGGAGGAAGTTAGGCAGAAGCTGACTGGGTTGGAACCAGGCAACATCCCGTGGCAGGGGGTGTTGCAGGGAGAAGGCACAGGGGGGGTCCCTGTCAGGCGTGGGAACTTGGCAGGTGCCTAGCAAACAGAACAGAACGTAACGGAACCGCGCCTGCACACCCTGCGGCGGTATCCAGGAGAGAGACACGAAGGGAAGAATATTGTGGAACAGTGTAAACGAGATCAAGCACAAAGGAGAGCCAGTAAGAGTCGTGCCGAGAGAGAGAAAGGCAACATCTTACTGAGGCGCGTAGTCGGTGGCCGGAACACCGTAGGAGTAACTGACTTCAGGCCTTACTTCAAACTCCGCCGGACAGTCAATTATAGGTTGGCTGTCTACCTTAAATTTCCTAAGAAGACATAGGGGGCAACATTGGGAGAGGGGCGTCTTTAGGGTCCCGGAAGACCTCCAAGCCTTCCCGTCATATGGGTGCGTCCTAGCCAAAACATACTGGGGGACGAGAAACTAGCAACATCTGGAACTAAAGAGAGGGAGAGAGCTGTAGAGAACGAACGAACGAACGAGAACAGCAGTTGTGAGGACTATTCCGAATGCTCAGCAGGGTAGGACTACAACACACAGGCGCTATTGGTAGGCAACGATTTCCATCTGCGAAGGAAACTCTGGATGTGCCCATCGGACTGGCCGGTCTCTGATAGCCCGGTTGAACGTGCTCTGGATTGAGGATCCTGAAGTCTTCAGTAATGAGACTGCAACCTTGTGTCCTCGTTATTGACTGCACCTCACACCATCACCATCCATCTTACTGGGAAGCCCTGGGGACATACTTCACCTGTGGGAAGTCACACCATCCAGCTGCCGTTCCATCACCCCAGCGGACCCCATAGCAGCGTCGGTCACCCTGACCGAGCACCACAGGCAGGGCCGCCATCAGGGCATTACAGGCATCACTGCCGTATGGGGCCCGGTGATGAGGAACAAAAAGGGGGGCCCGAGCGAGCACGCTGGCAGCCGGTCCCGTCCGCGCTCTGCTCGGGCCCCCCTGACAGTTTTATTCAGGCTGCGGCTGCCACTGTGCTGTGCCTGCGTAAATGACCCCTGTAGCTTTAAGGCAGCCGGGCCCGCGGTGCATCATGGGCCCGCCGCAAGTTCGTGACATCACATGCTGCCCTGCTCCACTTCCTCATTCCGGGACCGGAGCAGAGCAGCGTGCGGCGGTGTGCCACCACGTGGCTGCACCTGCGGACGGCGGAGGGAGCAGAAGAGGCAGCGGGGGGCCCGGGGAGGACCACCAGACGACGAGGGACCCGGCGGAGGAGAAGAGGCAGGCGCTGGCGACAGAGGGGGACCGGCGGTCGGCGGAGGACCAGACGGCGGTGGAGAAGAGGCAGGCGGCAGCGGGGGAGGGGACCACCGGAGTCGGACGACGAGGGACCGGACGAGGCGACGGGGGGGAGACACTGGCAGCCAGGTCCGAACGTGCAGGCTGCCTGCTGCAGCTGCTCTGCAGACCGACGAGCAAGTGAAGGCGGCAGGCGAGCAGGGGTGAGTACCGTCCGTCCGGACCTGGGACTTGGGGCCCGGGGGTGGGGTGGGGTGGTTTGCTGCCTGCACGGATTAAAACAGGGCCGGGGGGGGTGGGGTGGTTTGCTGCCCGCACCGTGAACGGATTAAAACAGGGCCTGGGGGGGTGTGGTGGGGTTTTTGCTGCCCGCACCACGCACGGATTAAAACAGGGCCCGGGGGGGTGGGGTTTGCTGCCCGCACCGCACCACGCACGGATTAAAACAGGGCCCGGGGGGGGGGGGTTTGCTGCCTGCACCGCACCGTGCACAGATTCAAACAGGGCCCTGGGGTGGGGGGGCGTTTGCTGCCTGCACCGCACCATGCACGGATTAAAACAGGGCCCGGGGGGGTTTGCTGCCTGCACCGCACCGTGCACGGATTCAAACAGGGCCCGAGGGGGGGCAGAACGCTGGACACAGGGGGGGCAGAAAGCTGGACACGGGCAGAACGCTGGACACGGGATGGACACGGGCAGAAAGCTGGACACAGGGGCAGAACGCTGGACACGGGCAGAACGCTGGACACAGGGGCAGAAAGCTGGACACAGGGGCAGAAAGCTGGACACAGGGGCAGAAAGCTGGACACAGGGGCAGAAAGCTGGACACAGGGGGGCAGAAAGCTGGACACAGGGGGGCAGAAAGCTGGACACAGGGGGGCAGAAAGCTGGACACAGGGGGGGCAGAAAGCTGGACACAGGGGGGGCAGAAAGCTGGGCACAGAAGGGGGGC
Source organism: Ranitomeya imitator (assembly GCF_032444005.1). NCBI lineage: Eukaryota > Metazoa > Chordata > Amphibia > Anura > Dendrobatidae > Ranitomeya > Ranitomeya imitator. The sequence goes on along the minus strand of NC_091287.1, from coordinate 29,097,254 downwards.
AGAAAGCTGGACACAAGGGGGGCAGAAAGCTGGACACAAGGGGGGCAGAAAGCTGGACACGGGGGCAGAAAGCTGGACACAGGGGGGGCAGAAAGCTGGACACAAGGGGGGCAGAAAGCTGGACACAAGGGGGGCAGAAAGCTGGACACAAGGGGGCAGAAAGCTGGACACAGGGGGGGCAGAAAGCTGGACACAAGGGGGGCAGAAAGCTGGACACAAGGGGGGCAGAAAGCTGGGCACAGGGGGGGCAGAAAGCTTGACACAGGAAGGGCAGAAAGCTGGACACAGGGAGGGCAGAAAGCTGGACACAGGGAGGGCAGAAAGCTGGGCACAGGGGGGGGGCAGAAAGCTGGGCACAGGGGGGCAGAAAGCTGGGCACGGGCAGAAAGCTGGGCACAGGGGCAGAATGGAGAAACGTGGCATGATAGGAGACACGGGGCAGAATTGAGACACATGGGGCATGATTGCAGACATGGGGCAGAATGGTGATACGGGCATGATTGGAGACACTGGAGGCAGGATTGGAGACAGATGGGACAGGATCATGGGGCAGGATGGATACGATGGAGACAGATGGGGCAGGATGGGGAGATCATATGGGGCAGGATGGATACTCATTAGGGCAGGATGGGAGAACATATGGCTGACGCCAGAAATGAGACACACGGGGGCTAGGATAGCGAATATTATTACCATAGGGGCTAATTAAGGGATATTATTACTGCAATGATGTATTTATTTTATTTTTTGAGTATACTGTTTTAAATGGGGGGCGATCCTGTTACTGTGTAGAGTGATACTATGTCGCCTTCTTCATGTGGTGTAATGTAGAAGTTGGGAAAATTAAGTAATGTGTTCTGCAAGTGGAACTCGAGATAACGGTGTTATTTCCTGCAGAGACGAGTCCTGGCTGGATGAAGTGATGGCGGTCTGTGCTGGACGAAAGATGGACTTCACCTAGAGACGTCACTGGTGAGTCAGTGTGTTACCTATACACTGACACTATACACTGTATACTATATACAGAGGTCCTGTGTATAATGTCACCAGTGATCACTGGATTACCTATACACTATATACAGAGCTCCTGTGTAGAATGTCACTGGTGATCACTGTATTACCTGTACACAGACACTGCATACTAAGTACAGATCTCCTGTGTATAATGGCACTGATGGTCATAGTATTGTGGTTTTCTTTTGTATTATTATTGATCGGTATTGTAGTATTCAGTCACTATGTGGTGGTAATATGTGGTCTGGTCATGATGTTGTGATATTTGTTCCTTGTATTTGATATTATTCGATCACTGTGGTGGTAATATGTCATCTGGTCACGGTGTGGCGGTATTTGTACCTTGTAGATAGTATTATAGGTTACTGTGGTGATATGGTGTCTGGTCATGGTGCTGTGGTATTTGTTCCTTGTATGTGGTATTATAGGTCATTTTAAAAATTGAAAAATAAATAAAAGTATACCTAAATTGTATTGCATATTTTAACAAATATTTAATAGGTTACAGCAGAGTAGGGCCTGGCCAAAAGTGTCTACCTTGTCATTTTGGTGGCTTAAAAAATATTTTGGCCAAAACAAAAGCTGCCTGCTATGTATGTGATCTGGTGATGGGAACTGTCAATGTGTGATAGGTGAGAAGTGGAGTTTTTCCAAGAGAGCGGTGGGACTGTGGACAGTTCGAGGGGTGGAGCGTGGAGGCGGGGCTGGGGTGGAGCCTGGGCGGAGTCTCAAGGGGGCCCCGGAAATTTTGCCAGTATGGGGCCCCGAAATTTCTAGTGGCAGCCCTGACCACAGGTGGCGTCACGAACCCCTGACAGACTCCATCACCACCTTTATTGGACGCCCCTTAGCAGGGTCACGACTGGGTCAAGCCACCGTGACAACCCCAGAACTGAGAAAGAAAGGACCGGTACAGAGTAACCTGTGGCCCTGTGCCTGGGGGTGTTCCATTCACATCCTCAATGGATCAACTCGCCTTGGCTTGGGTGAGCAGATCCAGGAAGGTTTCTGCCTTTCCTTCCACGGGGAGAGCGCAGGCCTCCTGCTCATGATGGGATTTCATAATGTTCACGTGGAAGGCCTTCCTCCCTCCACGAGCATGGTCCAGGGTGACCAGGTATGTGACGGCGGTGATCTGCTGGTGCACAAGGTATGGGCCCTCCCAGGCTGCCTGAAGCTTGTTCTGTGGTACGGGGACCAGTACCCACACTTTTTGACCACCTGGTTGGTCCTCTCACAAGCATTCTGGTCGTAGCAACGCTTCTAGTCACTCTGGGCTTGCGCCATATTGTCCCACACCAGCCGCATCAAGGCAGTCATCTTGTCCCAGAAGCACACGACATACTCAATGACCGACACTTCAGGGGTGGCCAAGTCCCCTTCCCATGCCTCTTTCACCAGAGCCTGGGGTCCCCACACACGTCGCCCATAGAGGAGCTTAAAGGGGGAGAAACCCGTTGAGGCCTGTGGAATTTCCCGGTAGGCAAATGACAGGTGTGGGACGTACCGCTCCCAATCTCTCCCATGGGAGTCGACCAACATCTTAAGCATCTGCTTCAAGGTGCCACTGAACCGCTCACACAGGCCATAAGTCTGTGGATGGTACAGGCTGGCTACTAGTTGTTGCACATCAGCTGTGACATGAACTGGGTCGGTGAGCATTTCCTGGGGAAACCCCACTCCACAGACACCTTAGTTCCTGGTCCATCTCATTTCTCCCTATTATTTCTCAGTAGCTTCTTAGGGCGACACAGGAACCATGGGTTAATATGCTGCCACCTGGAGGCTGACACTAAGTATTCACCTGGGAAAAAAAAGCTGTTAACTCCCCAAGAGACTACCCCATGCACAGCCGGTGTCCAGTTGGTGCAAAAGAAGAGGTGGCATGGGGGGTGGGGTTGGATCAATTAATAATTTAAGAAAGAAGAGAGGTGCAGCGAGATACATAAAATGTATGTATACTAATGCCAGAAGCCTAGCTAACAAAATGGACGAATTAGAATTAATGGTGTTGGAGCATAATTATGACATGGTGGGGATATCCGAAACGTGGCTGGATGAGAGCCATAACTGGGGTGTTAACTTGCAGGGATATAGTCTGTTCAGAAATGACCGTAGAGATAAGCGAGGGGGAGGGGTGTGTCTGTATGTAAAATCATCCTTAAAACCCATCCTGCGTGATAATATAGGTGAATCTAATGAAAATGTAGAGTCCCTGTGGGTGGAGATAAGGGGAGGGGGAAAAAATAATAAATTGCTGATAGGGGTTTGTTATAAGTCTCCAAAAATAATGGAAGCAACGGAGAATATCCTCGTAAAGCAAATAGATGAAGCTGCGACTCACGGAGAAGTCATTATTATGGGGGACTTCAACTACCCTGAAATAGATTGGGGAACGGAAATCTGCAGTTCCAGCAAAGGTAATCAGTGTCTGACAACTATGAGAGACAATTACCTTTCACAACTGGTTCAGGACCCAACAAGAAGGGGGGCACTGCTAGACCTAATATTAACCAACAGGCCAGACCGCATAGCAAATATAAGGGTTGGGGGTCACATGGGGAATAGTGATCACAAAATAATAAGTTTTCATGTATCCCTTAAAAAGATGTGTAATAGAGGGGTTACAAGGACACTAAACTTCAGGAGGGCAAATTTACAACTGATGAGAGAGGATCTTGGTGCAATTAACTGGGACGATATCCTGAGACATAAAAATACACAAAGAAAATGGGAGACATTTATTAGCATCCTGGACAGGACCTGTGCACAGTTTATAACGTATGGGAATAAACATACTAGAAATAGGAGGAAACCAATATGGCTAAATAGAGCTGTAAGGAGCGCAATAAGTGACAAAAAGAAGGCATTTAGAGAATTAAAGGAAGTAGGTAGTGATGAGGCAATAAATAAATACAGAAAATTAACTAAATTCTGTAAAAAGCAAATCAAGGCAGCAAAGATTGAGACAGAGAGACTCATTGCCAGAGAGAGTAAAAATAATCCCAAAATATTCTTTAACTACGTAAATAGTAAGAAACTAAAAAAATGATAGAGTTGGCCCCCTTAGAAATAGTCTGGGTGAAATGGTGGATGAGGATGAGGAAAAAGCCAATATGCTAAATGACTATTTTTCATCAGTATTTACACAAGAAAATCCCATGGCGGACAAAATGACTAGTGATAAAAATTCCCCATCAAGTGTCACCTGTTTAACCCAGCAGGAAGTGCGGCGGCGTCTAAACATCACTAAAATTGACAAATCTCCGGGCCCGGATGGGATACACCCCCGAGTACTGCAGGAATTAAGTACAGTCATTGATAGACCATTATTTTTAATCTTTAAAGACTCCATAATAACAGGGTCTGTTCCACAGGACTGGCGTATAGCAAATGTGGTGCCAATATTCAAAAAGGGGACAAAAACTGAACTCGGTAACTATAGGCCAGTAAGCTTAACCTCTACTGTGGGTAAAATCCTGGAGGGCATTCTAAGGGACGCTATACTGGAGTATCTGAAGAGGAATAACCTCATGACCCAGTATCAGCACGGGTTTACTAGGGACCGTTCATGTCAGACTAATTTCATCAATTTCTATGAGGAGGTAAGTTACGGACTGGACCAAGGGAACCCAGTGGATGTAGTGTATATGGACTTTTCAAAAGCTTTTGATACGGTGCCACACAAAAGGTTGATACACAAAATGAGAATAATAGGGGAAAATATGTGTAAGTGGGTTAAGAGGTGGCTCAGGGATAGGAAACAAAGGGTGGTGGTTATTAATGGAATACACTCGGACTGGGTAGCGGTTAGCAGTGGGGTACCACAGGGGTCAGTATTGGGCCCTCTTCTTTTTAACATATTTATTAATGACCTTGTAGGGGGCATTCAGAGTAGAATTTCTATATTTGCAGATGACACTAAACTCTGCAGGGTAATCAATACAGAGGAGGACAATTTTATATTACAGGATGATTTATGTAAACTAGAAGCTTGGGCTGATAAATGGCAAATGAGCTTTAATGCACTTGGGTAGAAGTAATAAGAAGTATAATTATGCGCTTAATTCTAAAACTCTGGGCAAAACCGTCAATGAAAAAGACCTGGGTGTATGGGTGGATGACAAACTCATATTCAGTGGCCAGTGTCAGGCAGCTGCTACAAAAGCAAATAAAATAATGGGATGCATTAAAAGAGGCATAAATGCTCAAGAGAAGAACATAATTTTACCTCTATACAAGTCACTAGTTCGACCACACTTAGAATACTGTGCACAGTTCTGGTCTCCGGTGTATAAGAAAGACATAGCTGAACTGGAGCGGGTGCAGAGAAGAGCGACCAAGGTTATTAGAGGACTGGGGGATCTGCAATACCAAGATAGGTTATTACACTTGGGGCTGTTTAGTTTGGAAAAACGAAGGCTAAGGGGTGATCTTATTTTAATGTATAAATATATGAGGGGACAGTACAAAGGCCTTTCTGATGATCTTTTTAATCATAGACCTGAGACAGGGACAAGTGTTGTGAGTTCTGTTTTTGGGCTCCCTCTGGTGGTTACTGATGGTACTGGGTGACTTGTCTTTCCTGGGTCTCTGGGTTCCACCTGTTCCATCAGGATATGGGAGTTTCCTATTTAACCTGGCTTTGCTGGCATTTCCTCGCCGGTTATCAATGTATCCAGTGTGTCTTGTTACCTCTGCTCCCTGCTCCTAGTACCTTCTGGTCAAGCTAAGTTTGGATTTTCCTGTTTTTGTGTTTTGCTTTATTTGGTTTTTAGTCCAGCCTGCAGATATGTTATTCTTTGCTGCTGGTTGCTCTAGTGGGCTGAAATTGCTCCTCATGTACCATGAGTTGGCACATGAGTTCAAGTAATTTCAGGATGGTTTTTTGAAGGGTTTTTCGCTGACCGCGCAGTTCACTTTTGTATCTTCTGCTATCTAGCTTTAGCGGGCCTCATTTTGCTGAAACTGTTTTCATACTGCGTATGTGCTTTCCTCTCATTTCACCGTCATTATACGTGGGGGGCTGCTATTTCTGTGGGGGATTTCTCTGGAGGCAAGAGAGGTCTGTGTTTCTTCTAATAGGGGAAGTTAGATCTTCGGCTGGAGCGAGACGTCTAGGATCATCGTAGGCACGTTCCCCGGCTACTTGTATTTGTGTGTTAGGTTCAGGGTCGCGGTCAGCTCAGGTTCCATCGCCCTAGAGCTTGTTTGTATCTGTGCTTGTCCTTTAGTGATCCCCTGCCATTGGGATCATGACAGTATAACCGGCCCACAAAGTGTTAATTGTATTGGCTGAAGTAGGAGGATAAGTAGTCTGAGGAAGTTTTTTTTTTTTTTTCTTTCTCTTTCCCTCAGAGTTTGCTGTCTAGCCTTATTGCAGCCTGGCTACTTCCTCCTCCTCTTAATCTTTGAATGGCTCTGATCCCAGCTGTTTATCATGGACGTCCAGAGTTTGGCTTCCAGCCTGAATAATCTTGCCGCTAAGGTTCAAAATATACAGGATTTTGTTGTACATGCTCCTATGTCTGAACCTAGAATTCCTGTCCCAGAGTTTTTTTCTGGAGATAGATCTCGTTTTCTGAATTTTAGGAACAATTGCAAGTTGTTTCTTTCTTTGAAATCTCGCTCCTCTGGAGACCCTGCTCAGCAAGTCAAGATTATTATATCTTTCCTGCGGGGTGACCCTCAGGATTGGGCATTTGCATTGGCACCAGGGGACCCTGCGTTGCTTAATGCGGATGCGTTTTTTCTGGCATTGGGTTTGCTCTATGAGGAACCTAACCAAGAGATTCAGGCTGAAAAAGCTTTGTTGGCCCTCTCTCAGGGGCAAGATGAAGCAGAAATTTATTGTCAAAAATTTCGGAAGTGGTCGGTGCTTACTCAGTGGAATGAGTGCGCCCTGGCTGCAAAGTTCAGAGATGGCCTTTCTGAGGCCATTAAAGATGTTATGGTGGGGTTCCCTGCGCCTACTGGTCTGAATGAGTCTATGACTATGGCTATTCAGATTGATCGGCGTTTACGGGAGCGCAAACCTGTGCATTATTTGGCGGTGTCGTCTGAACCGTCACCTGAGATAATGCAATGTGATAGAATTCAGTCCAGAAGTGAACGGCAAAATTATAGGCGGAAAAAAAGGTTGTGCTTTTATTGTGGTGATTCAGCTCATGTTATATCAGCATGCTTTAAACGCACAAAAAAGGTTGATAAGTCTGTTGCCATTAGTACTTTACAGTCTAAGTTCATTCTGTCTGTGACTCTGATTTGTTCATTATCATCCATTTCTGTCGATGCCTATGTGGATTCAGGCGCTGCCCTGAGTCTTATGGATTGGTCATTTGCCAATCGCTGTGGGTTTAGTCTGGAGCCTCTGGAAGTCCCTATTCCTTTGAAGGGAATTGACTCTACACCTTTGGCTATGAATAAACCTCAGTACTGGACACAAGTGACCATGCGTATGACTCCTGTTCATCAGGAGGTGATTCGCTTCCTGGTACTGTATAATTTGCATGATGTCCTAGTGCTTGGTCTGCCATGGTTACAAACTCATAATCCAGTCCTTGACTGGAAATCAATGTCTGTGTTAAGCTGGGGTTGTCAGGGGGTTCATGATGATGCACCTCCGATTTCTATCGCTTCATCTACTCCTTCTGAGATTCCTGTGTTTTTGTCTGACTATCGGGATGTTTTTGAGGAGCCTAAGCTCAGTTCGCTTCCTCCTCACAGGGATTGCGATTGTGCTATAAATTTAATTCCAGGCAGTAAATTTCCTAAAGGTCGTTTGTTCAATCTGTCTGTGCCAGAGGATTATGTTAAGGAGTCCTTGGAAAAGGGACATATCCGTCCATCTTTGTCCCCTTTGGGAGCAGGTTTTTTTTTCGTGGCCAAAAAAGATGGTTCCTTGAGGCCTTGTATAGATTATCGTCTTTTGAATAAGATTATCGTAAAATATCAGTATCCTTTGCCTTTGTTGACTAATTTGTTTGCTCGCATTAAGGGGGCTAAATGGTTCACTAAGATTGATCTTCGGGGTGCGTATAATCTTATACGAATAAAGCAAGGTGATGAGTGGAAAACCGCATTTAATACGCCTGAGGGCCATTTTGAGTATTTGGTAATGCCTTTTGGACTTTCTAATGCTCCTTCAGTCTTCCAGTCCTTTATGCACGATATTTTCCGTGAATATCTGGATAAATTTATGATTGTGTATTTGGGTGATATTTTGGTTTTTTCTGATGACTGGGAGTCTCATGTTCAGCAGGTCAGGAAGGTGTTTCAGGTCCTGCGGGCCAATTCCTTGTTTGTAAAAGGCTCAAAGTGTCTCTTTGGAGTCCAGAAGATTTCTTTCTTGGGGTATATTTTTTCCCCTTCTACTATTGAGATGGATCCCGTCAAGGTTCAGGCTATTTGTGACTGGACGCAGCCTACATCTCTTAAGAGTCTACAGAAGTTCTTGGGCTTTGCTAATTTTTATCGTCGTTTCATTACTAATTTTTCTAGTGTTGTTAAGCCTTTGACGGATCTGACTAAGAAGGGTGCTGATGTTGCTAATTGGTCTCCTGCGGCTGTGGAGGCCTTTCGGGAACTTAAGCGCCGGTTTTCTTCTGCTCCTGTGTTGCGTCAGCCAGATGTTTCGCTCCCTTTTCAGGTTGAGGTTGATGCTTCCGAGATTGGAGCGGGGGCGGTTTTGTCACAGAGAAGCTCCGATGGCTCAGTGATGAAGCCATGCGCGTTTTTTTCTAGAAAGTTTTCGCCGACTGAGCAGAATTATGATGTTGGTAATCGGGAACTTTTGGCCATGAAGTGGGCATTTGAGGAGTGGCGTCATTGGCTAGAGGGTGCTAGACATCGTGTGGTGGTCTTGACTGATCACAAAAATTTGATTTACCTTGAGTCTGCCAGGCGTCTGAATCCTAGACAGGCTCGTTGGTCACTGTTTTTCTCTCGTTTCAATTTTGTGGTTTCATACCTGCCAGGTTCAAAGAATGTGAAGGCGGATGCTCTTTCTAGGAGTTTTGTGCCTGACTCCCTTGGAAATTCTGAGCCCTCTGGTATCCTTAGGGATGGGGTGATTTTGTCTGCTGTCTCCCCAGACTTGCGACGTGCTTTGCAGGAGTTTCAGGCGGGTAAACCTGATCGTTGTCCGCCTGAGAGACTGTTTGTTCCGGATAATTGGACCAGTAGAGTCATCTCCGAGGTCCATTCTTCTGCGTTGGCAGGTCATCCTGGAATATTTGGTACTAGAGACTTGGTGGCCAGGTCTTTTTGGTGGCCTTCCTTGTCGAGGGATGTGCGTTCTTTTGTGCAGTCCTGTGAGGTTTGTGCTCGGGCTAAGCCTTGCTGTTCTCGGGCCAGTGGATTGTTGTCACCCTTGCCTATTCCGAAGAGGCCTTGGACGCACATTTCCATGGACTTTATTTCGGATCTCCCTGTCTCTCAAAAAATGTCCGTCATCTGGGTTGTGTGTGATCGCTTTTCTAAAATGGTTCATCTGGTACCCTTGCCTAAGTTACCTTCCTCCTCTGAGTTGGTCCCTCTGTTTTTTCAGAATGTGGTTCGTTTGCATGGGATTCCTGAGAACATCGTTTCTGACAGGGGATCCCAGTTTGTGTCTAGATTTTGGCGGACGTTCTGTGCTAAGATGGGTATTGATTTGTCCTTTTCGTCTGCATTCCATCCTCAGACGAATGGCCAGACTGAACGAACTAATCAGACCTTGGAAACTTATTTAAGGTGTTTTGTTTCTGCTGATCAGGATGACTGGGTTACCTTTTTGCCGCTTGCCGAGTTTGCCCTTAATAATCGGGCTAGTTCTGCTACCTTGGTTTCTCCTTTCTTTTGTAATTCGGGGTTTCATCCTCGTTTTTCCTCTGGTCAGGTGGAACCTTCTGATTGTCCTGGAGTGGACATGGTGGTGGATAGGTTGCATCGGATTTGGAGTCATGTGGTGGACAATTTGAAGTTGTCCCAGGAGAAGGCTCAGCAGTTTGCTAATCGCCGTCGCCGCGTGGGTCCTCGACTTCTTGTTGGGGACTTGGTGTGGTTGTCTTCTCGTTTTGTTTCTATGAAGGTCTCTTCTCCTAAGTTCAAGCCTCGGTTCATCGGTCCCTATAGGATCTTGGAAATTCTTAACCCTGTGTCGTTTCGTTTGGATCTCCCGGCATCGTTTGCTATTCATAATGTGTTCCATCGGTCGTTGTTGCGGAAGTATGAGGTACCTGTTGTTCCTTCGCTTGAGCCTCCTGCTCCAGTGCTGGTGGAGGGAGAATTGGAGTATGTTGTGGAGAAGATCTTGGATTCTCGTGTTTCCAGACGGAAACTCCAGTATTTGGTCAAGTGGAAGGGTTATGGTCAGGAGGATAATTCTTGGGTGGTTGCCTCGGATGTTCATGCTGATGATTTGGTTCGCGCTTTTCATAGGGCTCATCCTGGTCGCCCTGGTGGTTATCGTGAGGGTTCGGTGACCCCTCCTCAAGGGGGGGGTACTGTTGTGAGTTCTGTTTTTGGGCTCCCTCTGGTGGTTACTGATGGTACTTGGTGACTTGTCTTTCCTGGGTCTCTGGGTTCCACCTGTTCCATCAGGATATGGGAGTTTCCTATTTAACCTGGCTTTGCTGGCATTTCCTCGCCGGTTATCAATGTATCCAGTGTGTCTTGTTACCTCTGCTCCCTGCTCCTAGTACCTTCTGGTCAAGCTAAGTTTGGATTTTCCTGTTTTTGTGTTTTGCTTTATTTGGTTTTTAGTCCAGCCTGCAGATATGTGATTCTTTGCTGCTGGTTGCTCTAGTGGGCTGAAATTGCTCCTCATGTACCATGAGTTGGCACATGAGTTCAAGTAATTTCAGGATGGTTTTTTGAAGGGTTTTTCGCTGACCGCGCAGTTCACTTTTGTATTCTCTGCTATCTAGCTTTAGCGGGCCTCATTTTGCTGAAACTGTTTTCATACTGCGTATGTGCTTTCCTCTCATTTCACCGTCATTATATGTGGGGGGCTGCTATTTCTGTGGGGGATTTCTCTGGAGGCAAGAGAGGTCTGTGTTTCTTCTAATAGGGGAAGTTAGATCTTCGGCTGGAGCGAGACGTCTAGGATCATCGTAGGCACGTTCCCCGGCTACTTGTATTTGTGTGTTAGGTTCAGGGTCGCGGTCAGCTCAGGTTCCATCGCCCTAGAGCTTGTTTGTATCTGTGCTTGTCCTTTAGTGATCCCCTGCCATTGGGATCATGACAGACAAGGGGGCATCCTCTACGTCTGGAGGAAAGAAGGTTTAAGCATAATAACAGACGCGGATTCTTTACTGTAAGAGCAGTGAGACTATGGAACTCTCTGCCGTATAATGTTGTAATGAGTGATTCATTACTTACATTTAAGAGGGGACTGGATGCCTTTCTTGAAAAGTATAATGTTACAGGGTATATATACTAGATTCCTTGATAGGGCGTTGATCCAGGGAACTAGTTTGATTGCCGTATGTGGAGTCGGGAAGGAATTTTTTTCCCCAATGTGGAGCTTACACTTTGCCACATGGGTTTTTGCCTTCCTCTGGATCAACATGTTAGGGCATGTTAGGTTAGGCTATGGGTTGAACAAGATGGACTTAAAGTCTTCCTTCAACCTTAATAACAATGTTACTATGTTACTATGTAAGAGGAGCAAAACCAAGACAGCCCCCTCCTCAAACCGGTGAGGGTGGCTCTGTGTATCCCAATAAAAACTACAATTAAGATTTTACAGAGTACCAAATTCTTTATTTCGTGGTTACTTCATTGGGGGATGTTGGGGCGGAAAACTAATACCAGTCCTGGAGAAGAAAGAATATCAATCCTCCGGGTTACTACCCTATCAAGTGTCGCTTATAGTACCCTTGTTCTAACACTTGCATCCCCAGCTCCGCAACGATGTGACAGAAGACTAAGTAGTGGCTGCGGCACTATCGAGCATATTAACCCATAGTTCCTGTGTCCCCCAGTGAAACCACTGAAAAATACCGCCACATGCAGCGTCCAAATAACGTTTACGTGTAGTGATAACATAACTCGGCCATACTATGCCAAATAATACCCCTGTACAACATACTACCACCATATAGTATCCACATAATACTAAAATATATTCAAAGATGAACAGTAAGGACCGTGATTACAGGTCCTTCTCAAAAAATTAGCATATAGTGTTAAATTTCATTATTTACCATAATGTAATGATTACAATTAAACTTTCATATATTATAGATTCATTATCCACCAACTGAAATTTGTCAGGTCTTTTATTGTTTTAATACTGATGATTTTGGCATACAACTCCTGATAACCCAAAAAACCTGTCTCAATAAATTAGCATATCAAGAAAAGGTTCTCTAAACGACCTATTACCCTTATCTTCTGAATCAACTAATTAACTCTAAACACATGCAAAAGATACCTGAGGCTTTTATAAACTCCCTGCCTGGTTCATTACTCAAAACCCCCATCATGGGTAAGACTAGCGACCTGACAGATGTCAAGAAGGCCATCATTGACACCCTCAAGCAAGAGGGTAAGACCCAGAAAGAAATTTCTCAACAAATAGGCTGTTCCCAGAGTGCTGTATCAAGGCACCTCAATGGTAAGTCTGTTGGAAGGAAACAATGTGGCAGAAAACGCTGTACAACGAGAAGAGGAGACCGGACCCTGAGGAAGATTGTGGAGAAGGACCGATTCCAGACCTTGGGGAACCTGAGGAAGCAGTGGACTGAGTCTGGTGTGGAAACATCCAGAGCCACCGTGCACAGGCGTGTGCAGGAAATGGGCTACAGGTGCCGCATTCCCCAGGTAAAGCCACTTTTGAACCATAAACAGCGGCAGAGGCGCCTGACCTGGGCTACAGAGAAGTAGCACTGGACTGTTGCTAAGTGGTCCCAAGTACTTTTTTCTGATGAAAGCAAATTTTGCATGTCATTCGGAAATCAAGGTGCCAGAGTCTGGAGGAAGACTGGGGAGAAGGAAATGCCAAAATGCCTGAAGTCCAGTGTCAAGTACCCACAGTCAGTGATGGTGTGGGGTGCCATGTCAGCTGCTGGTGTTGGTCCACTGTGTTTCATCAAGGGCAGGGTCAATGCAGCTAGCTATCAGGAGATTTTGGAGCACTTCATGCTTCCATCGGCTGAAATGCTTTATGGAGATGAAGATTTCATTTTTCAGCACGACCTGGCACCTGCTCACAGTGCCAAAACCACTGGTAAATGGTTTACTGACCATGGTATTACTGGGCTCAATTGGCCTGCCAACTCTCCTGACCTGAACCCCATAGAGAATCTGTGGGATATTGTGAAGAGAAAGTTGAGAGACGCAAGACCCAACACTCTGGATGAGCTTAAGGCCGCTATTGAAGCATCCTGGGCCTCCATAACATCTCAGCAGTGTCACAGGCTGATTGCCTCCATGCCACGCCGCATTGAAGCAGTCATTTCTGCCAAAGGATTCCCGACCAAGTATTGAGTGCATAACTGAACATTATTATTTGTTGGTTTTTTTGTTTGTTATTAAAAAACACTTTTATTTGATTGGATGGGTGAAATATGCTAATTTATTGAGACAGGTTTTTTGGGTTATCAGGAGTTGTATGCCAAAATCATCAGTATTAAAACAATAAAAGACCTGACAAATTTCAGTTGGTGGATAATGAATCTATAATATATGAAAGTTTAATTGTAATCATTACATTATGGTAAATAATGAAATTTAACACTATATGCTAATTTTTTGAGAAGGACCTGTATAATGTCTGTAAAGCGCTGCAGTATATGATGGCCCTATATTAGCGATGCACAATAAGTAAATAAGTATGTGTATTGTTCACACAACACCGTCATATCATGCCAAATAATAGTGCACAATACCCCCAACACCAGTATTCTGTGCCTGATTAATACCGCCATAGAACCACTAAATAATACCAAGATATATGTTCCAAACACTTGTTTTGCTCACATTATATTTCCATATAATTCAAAATAACACCGCTATAAAATACTCCAAACATAAAACCATTGTGTACCAAAAACACCACCACCACGCAATGCTAAATAATATCAGAGTACAGCATCCAATTAATATTTACATATGGTGATCACATAAAACACTGCTATTCCAGGTGAATTAACAATTCCGTACAATACCCACAACATACTAGCATTCGGTGCATAAATAATACTGCCATACAAGGCCTAGATAACACAGTATACAAATACTCCCATCTAGCGCTCACATAGCACTGCTATACCATGCCAAAGAATACCTGTAATATAATACTGCAATACATGGTCTAAATAATACCTCTATACAGTATCCAACATAATACTTACATGTAGTGCTCACATAACACTGCAATATAGTTTTTGCACATGATAGTGCTATTCAGTGGCTCAATTCAATGCTTTAATAGCAAAATGGGGTTAATGGTAACCTTTTATTGATCCAAGACTAACTGAAGCCACGTCCGAACAAACAGTCCCAAATACAGGTAGACAACCCCTTTAAGAAATAGGACAGTCTTCCAGACATGTGAGATACTAAGTATCTGAACCAGGACACGAGTCCATGATTTGTGCAATATTGGCCGGGAGCTGCAGGCAATGTCAATATCACCCATGGGTTCAATAAATCTACCAGGTTATTTCACTTTATCCTCAGGATTTACGAAGCATTTTGTTGTTTTTGTGAAGGAACAGGATATACTCGTTCCACAACAATAAGAGCCAACAGCGTAAAGTGGAGGTGAAACATGTCAGAGGGCGAGGAACGGGGCTTGGGATCTGCTCACAAGTTATATAAAGATGAAATCAGCAACAAAGAAAAGTGCTGCATTCATACATTCTACAAATTCCAGAGCTGAAATCTCCCAGCATTCCCTACTAAAATACCCTTAAAGGAGTCCAGTAATCTGCCCCTGTAGGGACCTTACCTTCCTCATCAATGTACGCGCTGATTCCATGAGGGCTGAATGTGGACAAGTCAAACCCTTTGCTGATCCGGAGAGTGGATGGACGGAGCTCCTCATCATTCAGGTCCAGAAGGAAAATTTCTCCAGGTCTCTCAGGAGCAAAACTCACAATTCCAGGATATTTCAGACCCTAGAAGTACATACAACGGATTAATATGAAAGATGCAGCATTTAAAGCATGCCTGCCGTATCCGGGGACTTTTCTGAATAATGGTTGTGTGCGCACCGGAGGGAGAACACTATAATGTGACTTGTACGTTGCATTTTCACCATTTTTCCCCTCTGGGGGCTCTCTCTCTAACTTCCAGTTGTCTCTGAGCTAGTGAGTAGAGACTGAATGCTAAGAGGTTTCCCATATTCAGCACATGCAGAACACATACAGAGCAGCATAGAGGACATTATACAACAATATAGAGGAGTGTAGCTGTGAATCCAGCTCTAAAACTGGATAAACACTTGCCAGAAAGCAGCAATACGGAGGACACTTTACACTGCTCGGTACTATTCTATCTGTGACTCCAGATCTGAAATTGGATAAACACTTAACCAGAAAACAGCAGTATAAACAGCATTTTACAGCTCTACTGAGCAGTGTGTCTGTAAATCCAGCACCGGCTGGGAAAACACTTACTAGAAAGCAGCGACACATGTCTGTGCATATCTGCGCCTACCTCTCTTGCTTCTAACACTTATCCTCCCCTGCACAGCGGGTGGACTATTGCCACTGTGCAGGGAAAGACCGTAACATGGCCAGAGATGAGATTTGGGGTTCAATTATTTTCCAAATTGGGGATTGTCTTAGACTCCTAAAGGTTAGCTATAAGGTTAAACCTAAAGTTATGGCTTATCTTAGCCATATGATATTGCTTATAGGATATAAAAAACTATCCTTTTAAATGGTTATTCCCAAGGTTAACTACAGACAGTCATAGGGGTCAAAGGGATGGGGACTTGCAGGGGGACTCCCACCATTATTGAACATGAACAAGTTCCCGAGATTTTGACACTCGGGATTTCATCTATTCATCTCTATGTTATCATCAGTGCCAGGACGGGTTTATTCTTAGCACTTGTGGCGGTACCGATCACTGGCGAATCCCTATAATGTGATCCTTGTAATCCTTATTCATCTGACCATAGACTTTCTATAAAACGTCACTAACCTCCTCAGTAACAAAAAAAATAAATCTAGTTAATAACAATATAGTAGACATGGAAGAGGGAGAGGAGGGGGATGCAGCTGCAGCTTTTCATTCACTGTTTTAGAACAGTATGAGAAGGGTAGGGGAAGGAGAGCAGCAGGGGGGTATTGCTAATTTGTAGTAATTGATGCAGTATAACACGGTGAAAAAAAAAAAAAAGTCCAGAGCTGCACATGGGGGAAAAAAAAAAAAAAAAAAAAAAAAAAACCGACAGCCTCCAGCACTGCCAGGGGCACGGATTCCTAAGGGGCAACCAAGAACAGGAGGTCTCAGGGTTACAGCACGTAGCCCTTCATTGCTGTGGACCAACAGACACTTGACTTCACTATTTAGGTAACATATGGCGGTATTATTTGAACTACTAAATAGAACTATAATTTGGTAGTCTGTATGAAAGTATTATATGAACATTGTATGACAGCGTTATGTCAGCACTACATGTATTATTATTTGGATACTGTATAGAGGTAAGATTTAGACATATTGCGGTGTTATTTTTGAACTGACTGATATTTGGTTGTGGATATATTGTACAGAATTGTTATTTGGCAGCGTTATGTGAGCACTACGTGCAAGTATTGTTTGGATACTGCATTGAGGTATTTAGGCATTATATAACGGTATTATATTATGCTGTGGATATTGTGCATAAATATTATTTGGCACTGTATAGGACTGCTACTTAAGCAACACTTGTAGGAATTGTGTGGATACAGTGTAAGATTATTATTTAAGCAGTTTGCCAATGATCTTTGGACAATATTTGAAGTAGCAGTATTGCAATATTTGTCACTGTATGGCAGTATTAAGGTATCAGCATAGAGACAGGAAGTGTATATGAATCTACGGATTTCATCATTACAAAAAAAATGGTCTATAAATATTGGGCGGGGGGTGGATGGTCCGTTCTTTACTTTTTGACAAGGTTTCCAACTTGTATAAAAAAACGAGCATTGTACTGAAGTGTGACCTTAGCTAAGGCATCAAGGGCTTCTGTTAAATCAGTGCTGAGAGAATGCAGAATTCTGAATGCAGCTCTGGATGTGACTGGTGACATAGCAGGAATCCAGATCCTAGAGTACCTAATGTAACGGCATTAATTCCTGGTGTTCCAAACTGAAGATCAGTCAGTGCAGCACCCGAGGGGCTCACATCAGCGTTAAAAGAGTGAATATTGGTTATTTACAGGGCGAATAAAAACGTATCCCAGCAAAAAACAAAAGGGAAGTTGAATAACTGGAGCTAAAACCAAACAAAACCCTGGAAAAAACCCAAAATCACAGAATATCCGGCTGCTCGGACCCTCGTGATCAGCTGTGATCTATGGGAGATCCAGCAGCAAGTGTGCGAATTCCCTGCAGCGCCACCACTGGGGAAAGTAAGTATTACAGGTTCTCACTTAAAGCAATAGGGCTTTCTTTTTAATGCAAGAACATTTTGAATCCTCTACAGAGAGGGATGATTTATATTATTATAGACCCCAATAGAGACCCTCTATTGGTAACCCAGAATTCCCTGACAAAGATCCCAGGACAGACTGCATTGTAATGTGTTATAGAACATGGATTTTATTACCTGGCATGGAAAAACTATTTCAGTGTTAAAGGGGCTTATAAGAATAAAAAAAAATATTATTTCTTACATAAACAGCACCATCTTTATCCGCAGGCTGTGTGTGGTATTGCAGATTAGTGATGAGTGAGTATACTCGTTGCTCGAGATTTCCCAAGCACGCTCGGATGTCCTCCGAGTATTTGTTCAGGGATTAAGTTTTCATGGCCACAGCTGAATGATTTACAGCTACTAGCCAGCCTGAGTACATGTGGGGATTCCCTAGCAACCAGGCAACCCCCACAAGTACTCAGCCTGTCTAGTAGCTGTAAATTATCCAGCTGCGGTGATGAAAACTAAATCTCCGAACAAATACTTGGAGGACACCAGAGCGTGCTCAGGAAAACCCGAGCAATGAGTATACTCGCTCATCACTACTGCAGATCAATAGATCTGGCTTGCAGTACCAGACACAACCCCTGGACAAGAGTGGCGCTGTTTATGGAAGAGGTTGACTTTTTCTAATCCTGGATAAATCCCTTAATTTTACCAGAAGATCCTGTGTACTTACAGAGGAGATGAAGGCCAGGCCGTTGGGAAGAAGCGCGATGTCTTCAGAGCCGTATTCTGCAAGAGTAATCATGAAATAAAGAGGCGTCGGTTACATTTTATATCAATAGCGCACAATGTAGTGCTAAACAATCAGGTTTGTTTTTATCATGGAAACCATCAACAAGCAGCAGACTTTTCTGATAATGACAAAATATTTATTTTAAAATCAAGGTTTCCGAAACTGGAAATCGGCCCGAAACTCTGCTCATAAACTGATAACTTAGGCCTCTTTCACACCTCCGTCTTTCTGTTTCCGTCACATTGCGTCGTTTTGTGAAAAAAACAGATCCAGCAAATGTTTCTGCTGGATCCCTTTTCTTTTTTTCATAGACTTGTATTAGCGACGGATTGTGACGGATGGCCACATGTTTCATCCATCGTGCACTGGATCCATCGTAAAATCGCTGTCCGTCGGACGGAGACAACGCACATAGAAGCGGTTTTTCTGTATGTCAAAAAAATAAATAAATAAAAAAAATAAATAAATAAAATAAAAAAAAAAATCGCTCAGCGACAAATCCTGTGCTGTCCGTCGTTGGATGTAATGGAAGCCTGTGGACGCTGACCGTCAAAAGCAGGAATCCAGCGATGGATGCCGTCTTTTAAAACTGAGCATGCACGGAAGAGTTTCCCGTCATTGAAACGCTTTCTCGCTCTCTCTTTTTACTATTGATGCTGCCTATGCAGCATCAATAGTAAAAAGATATGTTAAAAATAAAAAAGTGATACTCACCTTCCAGCGTCACCCGCTGTCACCCTGAGACCAAGGAGGAGATGTAGGGTGGTGCTGAGCCATTGAGTACTTTGTGGATGAGGGTAATAGTTTTGTGCTGGATTCTGGAGTGGATGGGTAACCAGTGTAATGACTGGCACAAGGTAGAGGCACCGGTATAACGACTGGTGAGGAATATGATCCCGGCTGCAGCATTCAGGACAGATTGGAGCGGGGAAAGTTTGGTAAGAGGGAGGCCGATTAGTAGAGAGTTACAATAGTCCAGACGAGAATGAATAAGAGAAACTGTGAGAGTTTTTGGAGAGTCGAAAATAAGAAAAGGGCAAATTCTAGAAATGTTTTTGAGATGCAGATAAGAAGAGCGAGACAGTGATCGGATGTGGGTGGTGAATGAAAGCTCGGAATCAAGTATGACCCCAAGGCAGCGGGCATGTTGCTGGGGAAGTAATGGTGGAACCGCACACGGAGATGGTGATGTCGGGCAAATGTAGGTTAGTAACTAAGCTTTTATGTTAATAGCAGGAAAAATCCGCAGGACCAGAGCCCACGGAGCAGGACCAGAGCCCACAGAGCAGGACCAGAGCCCACGGGGAGGTGATATATGGATAGCACAGGATCCACCATTTACAATACGGTCACAGATCATTCCTCCCTCCCTGCACAATGACTTCTGCACAGACAACAGAGCATGCCCAATACATTCTCCCATAAAAGTCCATTAACCCTCCAGTCTATTGTTTCCTAAGGTCCATGTGGCTGCTGGAAGCATCTCTCTAAATGACGGCATCTCAGGTAAGATCAGGCAACAAGGGCTTAAGGACAATAAAACATCATCTATTATATAATTGTCTAAGGGTCACTTCCGTCTTTCTGTCCTTCTGTCTGTCTGTCACGGATATTCATTGGTTGCAGCCTTTGTCTATCATGGAAATCCAAGTCGCTGATTGGTCGCGGCAAAACAGCCACGATCAATCAGCGATGGGCACAGTCCAGAAGAAAATGGCCGCTCCTTTCTCCCCGCAGTCAGTGCCCGCATACTCCCCTCCGGTCAGCGCTCATACAGGGTTAATGGCAGCGTTGACCGCGGTGTAACGCACTCGGTTATGTTGTGGATTCTGTTTTTGGGCTCCCTCTGGTGGTTACAGATGGTACTGGGTGACTTGTGTTCTCTGCGGTCTCTGGTGTCCACCTGTTCTATCAGGATATGGGAGTTTCCTATTTAACCTGGCTTTCTTGTCATTTCCTCGCCGGCGATCAATGTAATCAGTGTGTGTCTTGTTACCTCTGCTTTCCGCTTCTGTAATCTTCAGGACAAGCTAAGTTTTTGATTTTTCCTGTTCCACGTTTTGCTTTATTTTCGTTTTAGTCCAGCTTGCAGTTATGTGATTCCTTGTTGCTGGTTGCTCTAGTGGGCTGATATTACTCCTCATGTTCCATGAGTTGGCACATGAGTTCAAGTAATTTCAGGATGGTTTTTTGTAGGGTTTTTCGCTGACCGCGCAGTTCACTTTTGTATCCTCTGCTATCTAGTTTTAGCGGGCCTCATTTTGCTGAATCTGTTTTCATTACTACGTATGTGCTTTCCTCTCATTTCACCGTCATTACATGTGGGGGGCTGCTATTTCTGTGGGGTGTTTCTCTGGAGGCAAGAGAGGTCTTTGTTTCTTCTAATAGGGGAAGCTAGTCCTTCGGCTGGCGCGAGACGTCTAGAATCATCGTAGGCACGTTCCCCGGCTACTGCTAGTGTGTGAATTAGGTTCAGGATCGCGGTCAGCTCAGTTTCCATCACCCTAGAGCTTGTTCTGTTTTTTGTGCTTGTCCTTTTGTTATCCCCTGCCATTGGGATCATGACAGTATCGCCGGCCCGAAAAGTGGTAATCGTATTGGCTGAAGTAGGAGGAAAAGTAGTCTGAGGAAATTTTTTTTTTTTTTTTCCTTCCCTCAGAGTTTGCTGCCTAGCCTTAATTGCAGCCTGGCTGCGTCTTACCTCCTCTTAATCCTTGAATGGCTCTGACCTCAGCTGTTTATCATGGACGTCCAGAGTTTGGCTTCCAGCCTGAATAATCTTGCTGCTAAGGTTCAAAATATACAAGATTTTGTTGTACATGCTCCTATGTCTGAACCTAGAATTCCTATCCCAGAGTTTTTTTCTGGAGATAGATCTAGTTTTCTGAATTTTAGGAACAATTGCAAGTTGTTTCTTTCTTTGAAATCTCGCTCCTCTGGAGACCCCGCTCAGCAAGTCAAGATTGTAATATCTTTCCTGCGGGGTGACCCTCAGAATTGGGCATTTGCATTGGCACCAGGGGATCCTGCGTTGCTCAATGTGGATGCATTTTTTCTGGCATTGGGTTTGCTCTATGAGGAACCTAACCTAGAGATTCAGGCTGAAAAAGCTTTATTGGCTCTCTCTCAGGGGCAAGATGAAGCAGAAATATATTGTCAGAAATTTCGGAAATGGTCGGTGCTTACTTAGTGGAATGAGTGCGCCCTGGCTGCAGAATTCAGAGATGGCCTTTCTGAGGCCATTAAAGATGTTATGGTGGGGTTCCCTGCGCCTACAGGTCTGAATGAGTCTATGACTATGGCTATTCAGATTGATCGGCGTTTACGGGAGCGCAAACCTGTGCACCATTTGGCGGTGTCTTCTGAACAGGCACCTGAGACAATGCAATGTGATAGAATTCAGTCCAGAAGTGAACGGCAAAACTATAGGCGGAAAAATGGGTTGTGTTTTTATTGTGGTGATTCAGCTCATGTTATATCAGCATGCTCTAAACGCACAAAAAAGGTTGATAAGTCTGTTGCCATTAGTACTTTACAGTCTAAGTTCATTCTGTCTGTGACTCTGATTTGTTCATTATCAGCCATTTCCGTCGATGCCTATGTGGATTCAGGCGCTGCCCTGAGTCTTATGGATTGGTCATTTGCCAACCGCTGTGGGTTTAGTCTGGAGCCTCTGGAAGTCCCTATTCCTTTGAAAGGAATTGACTCTACACCTTTGGCTATGAATAAACCTCAGTACTGGACACACGTGACCATGCGTATGACTCCCGTTCATCAGGAGGTGATTCGCTTCCTGGTACTGTATAATTTACATGATGTCTTAGTGCTTGGTCTGCCATGGTTACAAACTCATAACCCAGTTTTGGACTGGAAAACGATGTCTGTGTTAAGCTGGGGATGTCAGGGGGTTCATGATGATGCACCTCCGATTTCTATCGCTTCATCTACTCCTTCTGAGGTTCCTGTATTTTTGTCTGATTATCGGGATGTTTTTGAGGAGCCTAAGCTCAATTCGCTTCCTCCTCACAGGGATTGCGATTGTGCTATAGATTTGATTCCTGGCAGTAAATTTCCTAAAGGTCGTTTGTTCAATATGTCAGTGCCAGAGCATACTGCTATGCGGGATTATGTTAAGGAGTCCTTGGAAAAGGGACATATCCGTCCATCTTCGTCTCCTTTGGGAGCAGGTTTTTTTTTCGTGGCCAAAAAAGATGGTTCCTTGAGGCCTTGTATAGATTACCGTCTTTTGAATAAGATTACGGTCAAATATCAGTATCCTTTGCCATTGTTGACTGATTTGTTCGCTCGCATTAAGGGGGCTAAATGGTTCACTAAGATTGATCTTCGGGGTGCGTATAATCTTGTGCGGATTAAGCAGGGTGATGAGTGGAAAACCGCATTTAATACGCCTGAGGGCCATTTTGAGTATTTGGTGATGCCTTTTGGACTTTCTAATGCTCCTTCTGTCTTCCAGTCCTTTATGCACGATATTTTCCGTGAATATCTGGATAAATTTATGATTGTGTATTTGGATGATGTTTTGGTTTTTTCTGATGACTGGGAGTCCCATGTTCAGCAGGTCAGGAAGGTGTTTCAGGTCCTGCGGGCCAATTCTTTGTTTGTAAAAGGTTCAAAGTGTCTCTTTGGAGTCCAGAAGATTTCTTTTTTGGGGTATATTTTTTCCCCTTCTACTATTGAGATGGATCCCGTCAAGGTTCAAGCTATTTGTGACTGGACACAGCCTACATCTCTTAAGAGTCTACAGAAGTTCTTGGGCTTTGCTAATTTTTATCGTCGTTTCATTACTAATTTTTCTAGTGTTGTTAAGCCTTTGACGGATCTAACTAAGAAGGGTGCTGATGTTGCTGATTGGTCTCCTGCGGCTGTGGAGGCCTTTCAGGAACTTAAGCGCCGGTTTTCTTCTGCTCCTGTGTTGCGTCAGCCAGATGTTTCGCTTCCTTTTCAGGTGGAGGTTGATGCTTCTGAGATTGGAGCGGGGGCGGTTTTGTCACAGAGAAGCTCCAATTGTTCGGTGATGAAGCCATGTGCGTTCTTTTCTAGAAAGTTTTCGCCCACTGAGCGGAATTATGATGTTGGTAATCGGGAGCTTTTGGCCATGAAGTGGGCATTTGAGGAGTGGCGTCATTGGCTTGAGGGTGCTAGACATCGTGTGGTGGTCTTGACTGATCACAAAAATCTGATTTACCTTGAGTCTGCCAAGCGTCTGAATCCTAGACAGGCTCGTTGGTCACTGTTTTTCTCCCGTTTCGATTTTGTGGTTTCATACCTGCCAGGTTCAAAGAATGTGAAGGCGGATGCTCTTTCTAGGAGTTTTGTGCCTGATTCCCCTGGAAATTCTGAGCCCACTGGTATCCTTAGGGATGGGGTGATTTTGTCGGCTGTCTTCCCAGACTTGCGACGTGCTTTGCAGGAGTTTCAGGCGGATAAACCTGATCGTTGTCCGCCTGAAAGACTGTTTGTTCCGGATAATTGGACCAGTAGAGTCATCTCCGAGGTCCATTCTTCTGCGTTGGCAGGTCATCCTGGAATATTTGGTACTAGAGACTTGGTGGCCAGGTCTTTTTGGTGGCCTTCCTTGTCGAGGGATGTGCGTTCTTTTGTGCAGTCTTGTGAAGTTTGCGCTCGGGCTAAGCCTTGCTGTTCTCGGGCCAGTGGATTGTTGTCACCTTTGCCTATCCCGAAGAGGCCTTGGACGCACATTTCCATGGACTTTATATAAAAGAGGTCTGGATACACATGATGAGAGCATTATACTGCCTCTGTACAAATCCCTAGTTAGACCGCACATGGAGTACTGTGTCCAGTTTTGGGCACCGGTGCTCAGGAAGGATATAATGGAACTAGAGAGAGTACAAAGGAGGGCAACAAAATTAATAAAGGGGATGGGAGAACTACAATACCCAGATAGATTAGCGAAATTAGGATTATTTAGTCTAGAAAAAAGACGACTGAGGGGCGATCTAATAACCATGTATAAGTATATAAGGGGACAATACAAATATCTCGCTGAGGATCTGTTTATACCAAGGAAGGTGACGGGCACAAGGGGGCATTCTTTGCGTCTGGAGGAGAGAAGGTTTTTCCACCAACATAGAAGAGGATTCTTTACTGTTAGGGCAGTGAGAATCTGGAATTGCTTGCCTGAGGAGGTGGTGATGGCGAACTCAGTCGAGGGGTTCAAGAGAGGCCTGGATGTCTTCCTGGAGCAGAACAATATTGTATCATACAATTATTAGGTTCTGTAGAAGGACGTAGATCTGGGGATTTATTATGATGGAATATAGGCTGAACTGGATGGACAAATGTCTTTTTTCGGCCTTACTAACTATGTTACTATGTTACTATTTCGGATCTCCCTGTCTCTCAAAAAAATGTCCGTCATCTGGGTTGTGTGTGACCGCTTTTCTAAGATGGTTCATCTGGTACCCTTGCCTAAGTTACCTTCTTCCTCTGAGTTGGTCCCTCTGTTTTTTCAGAACGTGGTTCGTTTGCATGGGATTCCGGAGAACATTGTTTCTGACAGGGGATCCCAGTTTGTGTCTAGATTTTGGCGGACGTTCTGTGCTAAGATGGGCATTGATTTGTCCTTTTCGTCTGCATTCCATCCTCAGACGAATGGCCAGACGGAACGAACTAATCAGACCTTGGAAACTTATTTAAGGTGTTTTGTTTCTGCTGATCAAGATGACTGGGTTACCTTTTTGCCGCTTGCCGAATTTGCCCTTAATAATCGGGCTAGTTCTGCTACCTTGGTTTCTCCTTTCTTTTGTAATTCGGGGTTTCATCCTCGTTTTTCCTCTGGTCAGGTGGAGCCTTCTGATTGTCCTGGAGTGGACATGGTGGTGGATAGGTTGCATCAGATTTGGAGTCATGTGGTGGACAATTTGAAGTTGTCTCAGGAGAGGGCTCAGCAGTTTGCTAATCGCCGTCGCCGCGTGGGTCCTCGACTTCGTGTTGGGGACTTGGTGTGGTTGTCTTCTCGTTTTGTTCTTATGAAGGTCTCTTCTCCTAAGTTCAAACCTCGGTTCATCGGTCCCTATAGGATCTTGGAAATTCTTAACCCTGTGTCGTTTCGTTTGGATCTCCCGGCATCGTTTGCTATTCATAATGTGTTCCATTGGTCGTTGTTGCGGAAGTATGAGGTACCTGTTGTTCCTTCGCTTGAGCCTCCTGCTCCGGTGCTGGTGGAGGGAGAATTGGAGTATGTTGTGGAGAAGATCTTGGATTCTCGTGTTTCCAGACGGAAACTCCAGTATTTGGTCAAGTGGAAGGGTTATGGTCAGGAGGATAATTCTTGGGTGGTTGCCTCTGATGTTCATGCTGCTGATTTGGTCTGTGCATTTCATAGGGCTCATCCTGGTCGCCCTGGTGGTTCTCGTGAGGGTTCGGTGACCCCTCCTCAAGGGGGGGTACTGTTGTGGATTCTGTTTTTGGGCTCCCTCTGATGGTTACAGATGGTACTGGGTGACTTGTGTTCTCTGCGGTCTCTGGTGTCCACCTGTTCTATCAGGATATGGGAGTTTCCTATTTAACCTGGCTTTCTTGTCATTTCCTCGCCGGCGATCAATGTAATCAGTGAGTCTTGTTACCTCTGCTTTCCGCTTCTGTAATCTTCAGGACAAGCTAAGTTTTTGATTTTTCCTGTTCCACGTTTTGCTTTATTTTCGTTTTAGTCCAGCTTGCAGTTATGTGATTCCTTGTTGCTGGTTGCTCTAGTGGGCTGATATTACTCCTCATGTTCCATGAGTTGGCACATGAGTTCAAGTAATTTCAGGATGGTTTTTTGTAGGGTTTTTCGCTGACCGCGCAGTTCACTTTTGTATCCTCTGCTATCTAGTTTTAGCGGGCCTCATTTTGCTGAATCTGTTTTCATTACTACGTATGTGCTTTCCTCTCATTTCACCGTCATTACATGTGGGGGGCTGCTATTTCTGTGGGGTGTTTCTCTGGAGGCAAGAGAGGTCTTTGTTTCTTCTAATAGGGGAAGCTAGTCCTTCGGCTGGCGCGAGACGTCTAGAATCATCGTAGGCACGTTCCCCGGCTACTGCTAGTGTGTGAATTAGGTTCAGGATCGCGGTCAGCTCAGTTTCCATCACCCTAGAGCTTGTTCTGTTTTTTGTGCTTGTCCTTTTGTTATCCCCTGCCATTGGGATCATGACAGGTTAAAGCTGCTATTAAACCTGTGTGACCAACTTTTTACTATTCATGCTGCCTATGCAGCATGACTAGTAAAAAGATCTAATGTTAAAAATAATAATAATAAAAAAAAATTGTTATATACTCACCCTCCGGTGGCCCCCCAGGATCAGGAACCGGCCTTTCCCACACCTCGCGACGCCCCGGTGACCGCTCCATGCATGGCGGTCTCGCGAAATAATGATGTGCGGTCTCGCGAGACCGCTACGTCATTATTATTATTATTTATTTATATAGCACCATTGATTCCATGGTGCTGTACATGAGAAGGGGTTACATACAAGTTACAAATATCACATACAGTAAACAAACTAACAATGACGGACTGATATCTCGCGAGACCGCAATGCACTCTTCAGACTGGAGCGCGCGAGGAGCGTCGGTAACCGCTTCGATCCGGGGGACAACGGAGGGTGAGTATATAACTATTTTTTATTTTAGATTCTTTTATTTTAACAGGGATATGGTGCCCACACTGCTATATACTGCGTGGGCTGTGTAATATACTACGTGGGCTGCGCAATGTACTACGTGGGCTGCGCAATATACTGTGTGGGAGGCGCAATGTACTGCGTGGGAGGCGCAATGTACTACGTGGGCTGCGCAATGTACTGCGTGGGCTGCGCAATGTACTACATGGGCTGTGCTATACACTACGCATACATATTCTAGAGTACCCGATGCGTTAGAATTGGGCTACCATCTACCGTAGTTACAATATATTCTGGGACTCGCAACGATCAGCTTCTTTTACGTGGGTTCTCCTGTAAAGGGCTCCATATATTAACCAGTAAATTTCATTTATAGGTTACAGTGAATTTTGCAGCCACTTACCAATCCCCTTGATGAGCTGGCAATTAGGAAGCTCTATGGGATCGATCTCTCTGTATAATTGGATTCGATGGCTAAAAAACAGAAGGGAGAATAATCTGCTAAATATATTCAGCATTTGGAATACTTGCACATTTTCTACCAGGATGGTACTTTACATTCACCTTTATATGTATCCTCCTTTAAAGGGACTGTAAAATATATATATACACACACACACACACACACACACACACACATACACATACACATACACATACATATGCATACACACAGACATACATACACACTGCTAAAAAAAATAAAGGGAACACTTGAACAACAGAATATAACTCCAGGTAAATCAAACTTCTGTGAAATCAAACTGTCCACTTAGGAAGCATCACTGATTGACAATCAATTTCACATGCTGTTGTGCAAATGCAATAGACAACAGATGGAAATTATTGGCAATTATCAAGACACCCCTATAAAGGAGCGGTTATGCAGGTGGGGACCACAGGCCACATCTCAGTACCAATGCTTTCTGGCTGATGTTTTAGTCATTTTTGAATGTTGGTTGTGCTTTCACACTCGTGGTAGCATGAGACGGACTCTACAACCCACACAAGTGGCTCAGGTAGTGCAGCTCATCCAGGATGGCACATCAATGCAAGCTGTGTCAAAAAGGTTTGCTGTATATGTCAGTGTAGTGTCCAGAGGCGCTACCAGGAGACAGGCCAGTACACCAGGAGATGGTTAGAAACCAACTCCATGATGGTCTGAGTGCTCAAAGTCCACAACAGATGGGGTTGTGCTCACAGCCCAACACCGTGCAGGACGCTTGGCATTTGCCACAGAAAGCAAGTTTACACTGAGCACATGTGACAGACGTGACAGTCTGGAGATGCAGTGCAGAGCGATCTGCTGCCTGCAACATCCTTCAGCATGCCAGGTTTGGCAGTGGGTCTGTAATGGTGTGGGGTGGCATTTCTTTGGAGGGCCGCACAGCCCTCCATGTGTTCGCCAGAGGAAGCCTGACTGCCATTAGGTACCGAGATTAGATCCTCAGACCCCTTGTGTGATCATATGCTGGTGTGGTTGGCCCTGGGTTCCTCCTAATGTAGGACAATGCCAGACCTCATGTGGCTGGGGTGTGTCAGCAGTTCCTGCAAGATGAAGGCATTGAAGCTATGGACTGGCCCGCCCGTTCCCCAGACCTGAATCTGATTGAACACCACAGACAGTCCAGGAGTTGGAGGATGCTTTAGTCCAGGTCTGGGAGGAGAACCCTCAGGAGACCATCTGCCGCCTCATCAGGAGCGTGCTCAGGCGTTGTAGGGAGATCATACAGGCACGTGGAGGCCACACACAAAACAGAACATCACTTCCTTGTCTTCAGGCATTTCCACTGAAGTTGGATCAGCCTGTAATATGATTTTCCACTTTGATCTCGAGCATCATCCAAATCCAGTCCTCCGTGGGATATTAGTCGTGATTTACATTGATCATTTTTAGGTTTTACTGTTCTCAACACATTTGACTATATAATGAATAAAGGTTTACAACTGGAATATTTCATTCAGTGCCATCTAGGATGTGGGATTTTAGTATTCCCTTTTCTTTTTAATGAATATATATATACACATACACACACACACACTAGATGGTGGCCCGATTGTAGCGTATCGGGTATTCTAGAATATGTAGGTAGTATATAGCACAGGCTACGTACTATATTGCACAGTGACGTAGTATATAGCACAACCGACGTAGTATATAAGAGAGCTACGTAGTATGTAACACAGCCACATAGTATATAACATAGCCACGTAGTGTATTGCACAGCTATGTAGTGTATTGCACAGGCACGTAGTATATTGGTCAGCCACGTAGTATATTGGTCAGCCACGTAGTATGTAGCAGAGCCACGTAGTATATAGCAGAGCCACGTAGTATATAGCAGAGCCACGTAGTATATTGCATAGCTACGTAGTAAATTGCACAGCCACATAGTATATAACAGAGCCACGTAGTATATTGCATAGCTACGTAGTATATAACACAGAGCACGCAGTATATTGGACAGTCACGTTGTATGTTGCACAGTCACGTTGTATATTGCCCAGCTACATAGTATATAGCACAGAAATGTAGTATATAACAGAGCCCACGCAGTATGTAACACAGCCCACGTAGCATATAGCACTGTGGGCACTATATGCGTGGTTAAAAAAGACTTAAAATAAAAAATAAACATATACTCACCTTCCGAAGGCCCCTTAAAAGTCCTGGCGCCTGTGTGAAGCACGCGGCAGCTTCCGGTCCCAGGGTTGGTATGAGCGCAGAACCTGTGATGACGTAGCGGTCACATGACCGTGACGTCATGGCAGGTCCTTCTCGCATACCATCCTTGGCACCGGAACCTGCCGCTTGCACTGCCGAGGACAGCGGGCGACGTCGGAAGGTGAGAATAACCTTTTTTTTTTTTTTTGTAACATTAGATCTTTTTACTATTGATGAGATATATATATATATATATATATATATATATATATATATATATATATATATATATATATGCATTTTGAAGTGTGTGTGTGTGTGTGTATGTATATATATATATATATATATATATATATATATATATATATATATACACTAGCTGAAGAGCCCGGCGATGCCTGGGCATAGTAAATATCAGTGGTTAGTTATAGCACTACACTTCTCTTATTTTCCCATCATGCCTCTCATTTTCCCCCTCACACCTCTCATTTTCTCCCCCACTCCTCTCATTTTCCCCCTCACACCTCTCATTTTCTCCCCCACTCCTCTCATTTCCCCCTAACACTTGTCATTTCGACCTCACATCTGTCATTTTCTGATCACTTCACTATTTTCCTCACTCCTCTCCTTTTGCACTCACACCTTTTCATTTTCACCTCACACCCCTCATTTTCACCTCAGTATATACATGTTTGTCATCTCCCTTACATATAGTATACACCTATGTCTTCTCTTGTATATAGTATATACCTGTATGTCATCTCCCCTGTAAATAGTATATACCTGCTGTGTGTCATCTCCCCCTGTATATATATATACCTCTATGTCATCTCTTCTGTATATACTATATACCTGTATGTCATCTCCTCCTATATATAGTATATACCTGTATGTCATCTCCTGTATATAGTATATACCTGTATGTCATCTCCACTGTATATAGTATATACCTGCTGTATGTCATCTCCTCCTCTATATATCTATACCGCGTTCACACGTTATTTGGTCAGTATTTTTACCTCAGTATTTGTAAGCTAAATTGGCAGCCTGATAACTCCCCAGTCAACAGGAAGCCCTCCCCCCTGGCAGTATATATTAGCTCACACATACACATAATAGACAGGTCATGTGACTGACAGCTGCCGTATTTCCTATATGGTACATTTGTTGCTCTTGTAGTTTGTCTGCTTATTAATCAGATTTTTATTTTTGAAGAATAATACCAGACTTGTGTGTGTTTTAGGGCGAGTTTCATGTGTCAAGTTGTGTGTGTTGAGATGCATGTGGCTATATGCATGTAGCGAATTTTGTGAGATGAGTTTTGTGTAGCAACTTTTTGTGTGTCGAGTTGCATGTGACAGGTTAGTGTAGCAAGTTGTGTGCAGCAAGTTTTGCGCATGGCGAGTTTTGCACGTGGCGAGCTTTATGTGTGGTGCGTTTTGAGTATGTGCAAGTTTTGTGTGAGGCAACTTTTACATGTGTTGCAACTTTTGTGCATGTGGCAATTTTTCCGCGTGTGCAAGTTTTGCGTGTGGCGAGTTTTCCATGAGGTGAGTTTTGCATGTGTGGCGAGTTTAGCGTGAGCCTAGTTTTGTATGTGGCGAGTTTTGCGCGTGGCGAGTTTTGAGCGGCGATTTTTGTGTTTCGACTTTTATATGGCGAGGTTGGTGTATGTGTGGTGAAATGTGTGCTGAGGGTGGTATATGTTTTCAAGCACATGGTAGTGTGTGGTGCATTTTGGGTGTGTGTTCATAGCCCCGTGTGTGGTGAGTATCCCATGTCGGGGCCCCACCTTAGCAACTTTACGGTATATACTCTTTGGCGCCATCGCTCTCACTCTTTAAGTCCCCCTTGTTCACATCTGGCAGCTGTCAATTTGCCTCCAACACTTTTCCTTTCACTTTTTCCCCATTATGTAGATAGGGGCAAAATTGTTTGGTGAATTGGAAAGCGCGGGGTTAAAATTTCGCCTCACAACATAGCCTATGACACTCTCAGGGTCCAGACGTGTGACTGTGCAAAATTTTGTGGCTGTAGCGGCAACGGTGCAGATGCCAATCCCGGACATACACACACACATACACACATTCAGCTTTATATATTAGATATATATATATATATATATATATACATACATACATACATACATACATACACACACACATATACATACACACTTCAAAATGCAGCTGATTGATGGTGGGATTGTGGACCTCAAGACCCCCACAGATTGCTCAAAACACCTATCGGAAATGCATCATTCCGTACCGGCTCATTAGTAAGTCCATGAAATACACCCATGTGCGTGTACTCCTGTAGAAACTGTGCACTGTAGACTGTTTTTTTGACTATTGTTGAGGGTTTCAGGACTTCAGCCCCCTTCCCTTATGAGCAGCACACTGCCACCTAAGTGCTGGGTATCCTTTAAGGAAATTGCAGCTGCTGTACGTTAGATACCGTACTTTAAATAATAAGAGTGCAAGATCAGAAAGGATCAGGATCAG
The DNA here is from genome assembly GCF_032444005.1 of Ranitomeya imitator. Lineage (NCBI taxonomy): Eukaryota > Metazoa > Chordata > Amphibia > Anura > Dendrobatidae > Ranitomeya > Ranitomeya imitator. The sequence goes on along the minus strand of NC_091287.1, from coordinate 29,065,061 downwards.
ATTTCTACAAATCCTTAAAATGAAGAGTCTTTTTTAATAAGGGTCTAAAGGAATGCTTTGACTTCAGGATCATAGGGAAAACCAGACAGAGGTTAGACCCCACTGATCAGAAATAATATGCTGCTACAGATGGATCTGGATAAGTTGGAAACTTGGGCCGAGAGGCGGCAGATGCGGTTTAACAATGATAAATGTAAGGTTATACACATGGGAAGAAGGAATCACTATCACCATTACACACTGAACGGGAAACCTCTGGGTAAATCTGACAGGGAGAAGGACTTGGGGATCCTAGTTAATGATAAACTTACCTGGAGCAGCCAGTGACAGGCAGCGGCTGCCAAGGCAAACAGGATCATGCGGTGCATTAAAAGAGGTCTGGATACACATGATGAGAGCATTATACTGCCTCTGTACAAATCCCTGGTTAGACTGTACATGGAGTACTGTGTCCAGTTTTGGGCACCGGTGCTCAGGAAGGATATAATGGAACTAGAGAGAGTACAAAGGAGGGCAACAAAATTAATAAAGGGGATGGGGGAACTACAATACCCAGAGAAATTAGCAAAATTAGGATTATTTAGTCTAGAAAAAAGTTGACTAAGGGGCGATCTAATAACCATGTATAAGTATATAAGGGGACAATACAAATATCTCGCTGAGGATCTGTTTATATCAAGGAAGGTGACAGTCACAAGTGGGCATTCTCTGCGTCTGGAGGAGAGAAGGTTTTTCCACCAACATAGAAGAGGATTCTTTACTGTTAGGGCAGTGAGAATCTGGAATTGCTTGCCTGAGGAGGTGGTGATGGCGAACTCAGACGAGGGGTTCAAGAGAGGCCTGGATGTCTTCCTGGAGCAGAACAATATTGTATCTTATAGTTATCAGGTTCTTTAGGAGGATGTAGATCTGGGGATTTATTCTGATGGAATATAGGCTGAACTGGATGGACAAATGGCTTTTTTCAGCCTTGCTAACTATGTTACTACGGTAGGTTAATACTAGCGGATGGGGGCTATTTATCTATATGCTATATAGCTATGCCATCTGAGAGTGGCATGATCTAGGGGCAGAGACCCTAATTCCAGCCATGTATCACTTGCTAATCTCCATGCTGTTTTTATACAATCCCTGTTTCCTCTGCTGCAGATCTAGCAGACTTCTGAATGCAGAGCCGTGTATAACTCCGTCCACAGCACTGATTGGCTGCTTCCTGTATATATTAACAGAAAGTTACTAATCAGTGATGGGGGTTTAGTTGGACCAAAGAGGGAGGAGACACCATGTCCTGTCGTAATAATTTCCTGCTGATAAAAACACAGATTGTATTGAAACAGCCACACAAAGTCCAGTAACTGATATATTACTGGAATCCGGGTCTCAGCCCTATATCATGCTGCCGAGAGATTTCCTTTAATGGCTTTTCCAGGCTTAAAATATGATCATATTTAAATCTAAATCCCCTATCAGTATGTCTTTAGAATGTGGGAGGAAACCGGAGAGCCCGGAGGAAACCCACGCAACACGGAGAGAACATACAAACTCTTTGCAGATGTTGTCCAAGGTGGGGTTTGAACCCAGCAGTCCAGCGCTGCAAGGCTGCTGTGCTAACCACTGCGCCACCGTGCTGCCCCTAAAGTAAAAAAGTAAAATAAAACCAAAACACTAAAAAAGGCCCTCCTACTATTTACAATAACTTTTCAGAATCATCATTTCTAATCCTACTCCCCTTCTTACAAAAAGTGCAGCTACAGCTTGATTCTGGTAAAGTGTAGACGCTCACATTCTAGGTGCGGAAATGATACAGAGGACTGATCGATTACATTTTCCTTGGTAGTCAAATAGTCAAAAAGGTTAAATCTACTGCAAAAAAATGTTGCAAATAAAACTAAACTCAAAATACAAGGAACATCCAGGGACATTTCCTGAATGGTTCCCTTTCCCAGCATACCAAACATATTTTGTAAAAGAATTATGGAACAGGTGGAGAAGAGCAACACATGACTGCAGGATCAGACTACACAAGGTTTGTTTGTAGTCTGTAACCATGGAGACACATAAGTCTGCAAAGAAGCTGCATACACAAAACAGTAGGTAGCATTTAAAGAAGTGTTTTTTTAAAGCAGCTTATTATTATTATTATTATTTTAGTTAACATAGAACAAAAAAAAAAGTGTTTTGCAATTCCCCCATACACTAAATGGAGAAAATATTCATATTCTAGATTCATTCACGAGGACGTTTGAGAGAAAAATGAAGAAGAACATTCCAGACAAAGATAACAGTGTTTGGTAGAACGGTTTTGTAAATTAAAGTCTTTTTGCCCTGATGGGATATCGTGCAGCCGGTCAGCCAGTCCCTCATGTACGCTCGGTTGTCTTTCTGTTGCTTCCAGGACAAGGATTTCACAATTGGTAATGAACGAGCAGATGAAGAATCAGCCCAAGACGTCTAGAACTTGTGCCAAGTGTTTGCTGCAATTAGACACCTTTCAGTTTTATATCTTTCTGCCTGTGGCACATAAAACCGTAATAACATAATGGTACAAGCACATCCACACCTTTAATACTTTGCAGAGACCGTATTAGACAAAGTGTGGCCCCAAATGCTCCCAAAAGTGTGGCCCCAAATGCTCCCATATTGCACCATCACACACACATTGCGGTTGTATTTACATGCGCTGATCTCAGGCTGATAAACGAGTGCGATCGCCAATGCTGAAGTCATTCGGGGTTTGTTTCCGGCTTCTTTACACCGACTGTCAATGAATGATGGGGAAAGAACGATCACCAGTAGATCAATGTGTCCCCATACAGTATCATGTTATCAGCAGCACATCGCCCCATGCAAACTGAGGAACAATGATTTTTGTTCCACCGTAAACAATCCAATCACCCGATGATTGAGCAGCTTTTTGCTTGTTTGTTGGGAGATTGCTGACATGTGTCAACTCTCATCTACGCTGTCGGAATGTGACGGCTACATATACACCGTATGTGACACAAACACTGTATGTTACAGTGACACACACGGTCACTTATGATACACACAACACATACATATATATACTAGATGGTGGCCCGATTTTAACGCATCGGGTATTCTAGAATATGCATGTCCAAGTAGTATATTGCCCATTTACGTAGTATACAGCACAGAGCCACGTAGTATATTGCACAGCCTTGTAGTATACAGCACAGAGCCACGTAGTTTATTGCCCAGCCACCGAGTATACAGCACAGAGCCATGTAGTATATTGCACAGCGACGTAGTATATTGCACAGCGAGGTAGCATATTGCCCAGCCTTGTAGTATATTGCCCAGCCACGTAGTATACAGCACAGAGCCACGTAGTATATTGCAGAACCACGTAGTATATTGCCCAGCCACGTAGTATACAGCACAGAGCCACGTAGGATATTGCCCAGTGACGTACTATATTACCGAGCCACGTATGTCACAGGTTAAAAAAATAAAAAGAAACATACTCACCTAACGATCCGAGGGCCCCTTGTAGTTGAACATACTCACCATTCTTGTCGCTGCTCCTCAGCGTCCCGTCTCTCCGCTTCCTGGGATAAAACGGCGCTGTGCAGATGGGCGCGTGGCTGCCGCCATCTTGCGTTCCCAGGATGCTTTGCGAAATTACCCATATGACTTAGCGGTCTCGCGAGACCGCTAGGTCTTATGTGTAATTTCGCAAAGCATCGCTAGGAAAGGAAGATGGCAGCAGGCGCGAGCGGCTCAGCGGACAACAAAGGGTGAGTATAGCAGGTTTTTTGTTTTTGTACTATTTTTAACATTACTTTCTTTTACTATTGATGCCGCATAGGCAGCATCAATAGTAAAAGGTTGGGGACACACAGGGTTAATAGCAGCAGTAATGGAATGCGTTACCGCCGGCATTAACCCTGTGTTAGCGGTGACCGGAGGGGAGTATGGAGCGGGCACTGGGGACACTGACTGCGGGGAGTATGGAGAGGCCATTTTCTTCTGGACTGCGCTGATTGGTCGGGCTGTTTTGCGGCGACCAATCAGCGACTTGGATTTCCATGATAGACAGAGGCCACGACCAATGAATATCCGTGACAGAAGGACAGAGACAAAAAGATGGAAGTACCCCTTAGACAATTATGTATATAGATATACGCTATATAACACTATAAAGATTTTTCTGTATTTTCATGACTATGAAAATTGTACATTCACACTGAAGGCATCAAAACTATGAATTAACACATGTGGAATTATATACTTAACAAAAAAGTGTGAAACAACTGAAAATATGTCTTATATTCTAGGTTCTTCAAAGTGGCCACCTTTTGCTTTGATGACTGCTTTGCACACTCTTGGCATTCTCTTGATGAGCTTCAAGAGGTAGTCACCGGGAATGGTCTTCACTTCACAGGTGTGCCCTGTCAGGTTTAATAAGTGGGATTTCTTGCCTTATAAATGGGGTTGGGACCATCAGTTGTGTTGAGCAGAAGTCTGGTGGATACACAGCTGATAGTCCTACTGAATAGACTGTTGGAATTTGTATTATGGCAAGAAAAAAACAGCTAAGAAAAACGAGTGGCCATCATTACTTTAAGAAATGAAGGTCAGTCAGTCCGAAAAATTGGGAAAACTTTGAAAGTGTCCCCAAGTGCAGTGGCAAAAACCATCAAGTGCTACAAAGAAACTGGCTCACATGAGGACCGCCCCAGGAAAGGAAGACCAAGAGTCACCTCTGCTTCTGAGGATAAGGTTATCCGAGTCACCAGCCTCAGAAATCGCAGGTTAACAGCAGCTCAGATTAGAGACCAGGTCAATGCCACACAGAGTTCTAGCAGCAGACACATCTCTACAACAACTGTTAAGAGGAGACTTTGTGCAGCAGGCCTTCATGGTAAAATAGCTGCTAGGAAACCACTGCTAAGGACAGGCAACAAGCAGAAGAGACTTGTTTGGGCTAAAGAACACAAGGAATGGACATTAGACCAGTGGAAATCTGTGCTTTGATCTGATGAGTCCAAATTTGAGATCTTTGGTTTCAACCACCGTGTCTTTGTGCGACGCAGAAAAGGTGAACGGATGGACTCTACATGCCTGGTTCCCACCGTGAAGCATGGAGGAGGAGGTGTGATGGTGTGGGGGGGCTTTGCTGGTGACACTGGTGGGGATTTATTCAAAATTGAAGGCATACTGAACCAGCATGGCTACCACAGCATCTTGCAGTGGCATGCTACTCCATCCGGTTTGCGTTTAGTTGGACCATCATTTACTTTTTAAACAGGACAATGACCCCAAACACCTCCAGGCTGTGTAAGGGCTATTTGATCAAGAAGGAGAGTGATGGGGTGCTACGCCAGATGACCTGGCCTCCACAGTCACCAGACCTGAACCCAATCGAGATGGTTTGGGATGAGCTGGACCGCAGAGTGAAGGCAAAAGGGCCAACAAGTGCTAAGCATCTCTGGGAACTCCTTCAAGATTGTTGGAAGACCATTCCCGGTGACTACCTCTTGAAGCTCATAAAGAGAATGCCAAGAGTGTGCAATGCAGTCATCAAAGCAAAAGGTGGCTACTTTGAAGAACCTAGAATACAAGACATAATTTCAGTTGTTTCACACTTTTTTGTTAAAGGGAACCTGTCACCAGTTTGTTGGCCTATCAACTAAAAATATCATCTAATAGAGTGTGAGCTATACATTCCCCAACTACTTGTGAAACCCCCCAACTCCCCATGAATCCCCCATAAGAACCTTTTATATTGCTCCCGCGCTGTATGGAAATATCCTTGGTCCGGTCCGATGGGCGTTGGTTCTGGCCCCTCTCCCCACCCCAAATCGGTGTGCTGTACGCATTCCGTTCTGTGAATAGAGTGGTTCGCGTACAGGTCGCGCGCGTACACACACACACACCACCACCAATATACACACAGTCACTGTTACTTATTATCACACAGAGAACATACACACATGTACACAGATACAGGTATTACATCGTAATCGATACTGTACATGTAGGTGAATCGGGGCCACCTATACAACTTATTAGGGTCCATTTGACTGGGGGGGGGGGTTTACACTCGTTATTGTAGCCATTAGATTAATAAGAAAAAAAAGGATTTCCTGATCTGTGGAAGACATTAGTGACCTCCGGGTGGATTTCCAGCAGGAATATCCTGGACTGTGAATTGTGTGTCAGATGTTTGATGAGAACTGCTGCACACGGTACAAAAACAAACTTAAGGTGCAGCAAGACTTTCACTCAGAGCCAAAAGGTGGGGCAGCATACTGGACATTTACTACAGAACTACAAGTCTCAGCCTGCCCAGCTAAACATCAAGTCATAGCAAGACCCTAACAAATTGCAAACTATTTCCTGGTCTATTGTTCTTTAACTCTTGGTGAACTACAAGTCCCACCACACACAAAGGACTGAACCATGATACCAAAAGAGTTTTTTTTTGTAAGTTTTGCAGCAAGGATTGACCTCCTAGGACAGACGGTGCAGGGTCGACACCAGTGCGGCCAGCACATACTGGGAGTAGTTGAGTCGCAGGTTGGAGACCACTGGTGGACAGTATATGTAACGATGAGAGGACTAGAAGTCTCAGAATGCCTTGAAAAAGTAGGAAAGACTAAAAGACATCACAAATGACCATGAGGGCACCTTTCCCGTCATTAGTTGTTCACTTCACCTTCAGCATGCTGAGACTTGTAGTTGCACAACAGTATGTTGTATTTTATTTAGCTGTTGCAGAACTACAACTCCCAGCAAATCCAAGTATAAAAGGATGAAGTCTTGATGGATAGATCAATTTTTAGAAATATTATAGTAAGGATCTAGCGGTGGTCTTCCCACTGTACCCCTCCCAGGATATCCTCACACCTGCATGCTGGGAGTTGTAGTTTCTTACCTTCCTATAGAGCAACGAAGCTCCATTTAACAAATATATATCAGGACAGGTCACAGATCTGATATTTTCATCCATTGATCCTCAAAAAAAGAACATCCATCCTGCAGCATGTATTTCCCTCTAATTTGGAGTATTCCAAGGTAAACTGGGGAGGGGGGGGAGGGGAAGGAAGGGGGAACTACAAGACCCAGCATCTCCAGCACAGAAGCGTACTGGGACTGTTGATTCTGCAAGGTCCACACAGACATTGTTGCTTCTTTGTTTAATCAAAATGAAAAAAATAAATAATACAACGCAAAGAGATACAATGTATCAACCTCCTCCCCATTCTCAAACATTTCTAAGTTTAGGGAAACAAAACTGGTAATAAAGTTGTAAGTTTACTTACCTGAATTTCCCCAGTCTCTCCCCCAGGGCAGCCACGAGGACCCCAATTACAGCCAGTTTGAGCAGAGCCCCCATAGCTGCAGAGATTTCAATAGTAACCTGTGTCCTGGACTGTAGGTAGGAGTGAGAGCAGTGATCTGGGTGCTGCTGCTGGTGTGACCAGTATGTGATCTGCGCATGCGTGGAATGCAAGCCGACTTCCCCCAACTCTGGGACCAAACTTTGCCCAAAGTTCCTAAACTTATGTTCTGTTGCATAATTGGAGAAGCTGCGAGGAGCAGTGACCCTGTAGCCATGATCAAATATGGAAATTATTAATACAGGGTGACTTCACAATGTCTAGGTGGCAATTGTCCAAAGGCATCATTTCTCACCAGCTTCCAAACACTGGATCCCCCAATAGAAACCTAAGAGCAGAGCAAGACTTTCACTGCTTTGGGCATGCAGAAATTTATTTTTTGGCATTTTTAATTTTATTGCATGACTAGTATGATGGTAGAACTACGGTATATGGCGGTGTTATGGGGCACTCTGCTGTTTGTCCGTATTATTTAGGCGTTGTACGGTGTTATTGATCATTAAATGGCAGTTGCATGCGTATTATATGTAATATTATGCCTAGATCACACAATTTTTTGGGGGGAGCAATTTTCTAAAAGTGCGGAATTTTTACAGTGTTTGCAAAAACACCAAAACAGATCATATGACCACAGCCTAAGGGTATATTATGCTCAAAAATACACATAAAAAAGCACTTTAAACACTCATTTTAAAGAGAAAACGCTCCTATAGTGCACATGGTGCATTATTTGCGGGATTTCCCATTAAAATAAATCACTTATTCACAGAGTTTTTAGACAATGTTCAGATGGAGGTTTTTGAGGCGCTCAAAAAGAAAAGGTTATTTCAAATGGAAACTTCTGCTGGAAACTCTAGTTTTGGGGGTGGGAAGTTTTTGGAAGAGTATTTCTTTTTCCTGAAATGGTTTTGAACATTTTTTAAAGAGTTTTTTTTTTCCTGAAGCTTTTCTTTACATTTGCTTATTTTGGGGTATGTGTACATATATATATTTCTCAGGCGGGCCTGCTCCACAACCCACTTTAAAAAGCACTAAGTACAGTAAATATTCCTGGATGCAGCTTCCTCAGGGGAATCAATGTCCTGTGTGCTGCTTCCTCAGGGGCAACAATGTCCTGTGTGCTGCTTCCTCAGGGGCAACAATATCCCTGTGTGCTGCTTCCTCAGGACATCAATGTCCCTGTGTGCAGCTTCCTCAGGGGCATCAATGTCCTTGTGTGCAGCTTCCTCAGGGGCATCAATGTCCCTTTGTGCTGCTTCCTCAGGGCTTCAATGTCCCTGTGTGCTGCTTCCTCAGGGGCATCAATGTCCTTGTGTGCTGCTTCCTCAGGGGCATCAATGTCCCTTTGTGCTGCTTCCTCAGGGCTTCAATGTCCCTGTGTGCAGCTTCCTCAGGGGCATCAATGTCCTTATGTGCAGCTTCCTCAGGGGCATCAATGTCCTTATGTGCTGCTTCCTCAGGACATCAATGTCCCTGTGTGCAGCTTCCTCAGGGGCATCAATGTCCCTTTGTGCTGCTTCCTCAGGACATCAATGTCCCTGTGTGCTGCTTCCTCAGGGGCATCAATGTCCCTGTGTGCAGCTTCCTTAGGGGCATCAATGTCCCTGTGTGCAGCTTCATCAGGGCATCAATGTCCCTGTGTGCTGCTTCTTCAGGGCATCAATGTTCCTGTGTGCAGCTTCCTCAGAGGCATCAATGTCCCTGTGTGCTGCTTCCTCAGAGGCATCAATGTCCTGTGTGCAGCTTCCTCAGAGGCATCAATGTCCCTGTGTGCTGCTTCCTCAGAGGCATCAATGTCCTGTGTGCAGCTTCCTCAGAGGCATCAATGTCCTGTGTGCAGCTTCCTCAGAGGCATCAATGTCCTGTGTGCAGCTTCCTCAGAGGCATCAATGTCCTGTGTGCAGCTTCCTCAGAGGCATCAATGTCCTGTGTGCAGCTTCCTCAGAGGCATCAATGTCCTGTGTGCAGCTTCCTCAGAGGCATCAATGTCCTGTGTGCAGCTTCCTCAGAGGCATCAATGTCCCTGTGTGCTGCTTCCTCAGAGGCATCAATGTCCTGTGTGCAGCTTCCTCAGAGGCATCAATGTCCCTGTGTGCTGCTTCCTCAGGGCATCAATGTACCTGTGTGCTGCTTCTTCAGGGCATCAATGTTCCTGTGTGCTGCTTCCTCAGGGGCATCAATGTCCGTGTGCTGTTTCCTCGGGGCATCAATGTCCCTGTGTGCAGCTTCCTCAGAGGCATCAATGTACCTGTGTGCAGCTTCCTCAGGGGCATCAATGTTCCTATGTGCAGCTTCATCAGAGGCATCAATATACCTGTGTGCAGCTTCCTCAGAGGCATCGATGTCCCTGTGTGCTGCTTCCTCGGGGCATCAATGTCCCTGTGTGCAGTTCCTCAGGGGCATCAATGTACCTGTGTGCTGCTTCCTCAGAGGCATCAATGTCCTGTGTGCAGCTTCCTCAGAGGCATCAATATACCTGTGTGCAGCTTCCTCCGGAGCATCAATGTACCTATGTGCAGCTTCCTCAGAGGCATCAATGTACCTGTGTGCAGCTTCCTCAGAGGCATCAATATACCTGTGTGCAGCTTCCTCAGAGGATCAATGTCCTGTGTGCTGCTTCCTCAGGGGCATCAATGTCCTATGTGCAGATTCTTCAGGGACATCAATATTTCTGTGTTCAGCTTACTCAGGGGAATCAATGTCCCTGTTTAAAACTTCCTCAAGGGCATCAATATCCCTGTTTTCAGCTTCCTCAGAGGTATCAATGTCCCTGTTTTTAGTTTCCTTTTTTACTAAATTGGGTGTGTGCTTAGGATCTTGCTGGAATTTGCAGCCCCTGCATACTTTGATCTTACCATGTGGCAACATTACATTCTCCAGTATATCCTTATACATGGTAGGATTCATATTTCCATGAATTCTATGCAGAGGGTCAATGGCAGATGCAGAGAAGCAGCCCCAAACCATGACATTGCCACCACCAAGTTTCACTGTAGGTGTGTGGCACCTTACATCATTACGTTTTCCAATTGTGCGGTATATATAGTGCTTGACATCACCACCAAACAGACTGAACTTGGATTCATCCAACTACAACACCTTAGACCAGTCTGTCTTTTTCCATTAGCTGTGTTCTTTGACAAACTCAAGTCGGACCTTCCAGTTCTTTGCAGAGATGAAAGGCTTCTAGACTGGAACTTGTGCATTCAACCCTACTTCTCTTAGCCATCGCACCACAGTTTGGCAACTCACTTTGACTCCATATTCTTTGTTCATTTTGAGCGAAATCTGTACAGCACTTTTATGGATGTTTTCCATGGTCGTCCACGTCTAGGTTTGTCAGCTGTTCCATAACCTTCTTTTTCTTTCTTTATTATACGTGGGGTCTAAGGGGTATCGTTTCTCCTTATGGAGAGTGACATACCATCTCTGGCTTGTCAAGGTAAGGAGGCTTATTCGCCATGCAATGCTCCTCTGGGAAATATAATATGCAAATTGCCTCTTCTGAGAAAAAGAGGACTTAACTCTATAGCGCCACCTGTTGGAAGTAGTGATCCCAGAGGAGCATTGCATGGCGAATAAGCCTCCTTACCTTGACAAGCCAGAGATGGTATGTCACTCTCCATAAGGAGAAACGATACCCCTCAGACCCCAGTCCAGAGCCTCTCACCTAGCCAAATCAGTTCTCATGCTTCGCACTGATGAGGGCTAACAGCCCGAAACACCGTGTCTGCGAATTGAGATACTAATTTGGCTATTATCCTAAGTCATATTGCACGACTCGTTAAAGGGTTGATTGTGACTTGTAGGATCGCTACTTCCAACAGGTGGCGCTATAGAGTTAAGTCCTCTTTTTCTCAGAAGAGGCAATTTTTTTATTATACGTGACACTTGACACTGAGACCAGTTGAATTCCTCTTTTTGGCTTTTGCCTGACTTCACTCTCAGAATAACAACCTTCCTGACATCCGGTGATACATTTGGCTTTGTCTTTGCTGTTTTAACCTAAAAACACCCAAACAAAAAATTCAACTACCCATGACAAAACATGCAAAACATTTGGCCCAGCAAATGTTGAAAACTAACACATAAATGGATAAAACAATGTGATACCCAATAATCGTCCTTATAGCTGACAACCATTTGCTTCCGGTTTGCTAAAATCACCAAGAAAATGGCATCAAAACAACCAGACAGAAGTAATCACACTTTAAAAAACAAGCAAAACTTTTGGTTGCCACTGTACTTTACCAACTAATGCTTCAACAATGTGTCACAAGCTTCAGACATACAGTAAGTGCACAAAAAGAGCTATTCAGTGCACAATGGTACCATACAATGCCAAGCCAAAATATTCACTGGTACCATTAAATAAAAAAAAAAAAATCTAAATAATAGCGCCATAAAGTGCCAAAATAATCCCCAGAAAGTGAGTGTACGCAGTCAGTGCCATAGCACCAAAAGCGGAATCATTGCAGGAACTGGATGGGTTTTATTAATGCAGCTGGTGGCACAGGAGGGGGTTCCAATTTGGAATTTCACTGTGTGGCCCCTGTATTTTATGTACAGTGGCTTGCAAATGTATTCGCACCTTTAGATTTTTCCCTTTTTTTGTTACATTACAACCTGTGTTTAAATATTTTTGTAATCCGATTTGTGTGTGATGCATCAGCACTAAATAGTCTAATTTGGTGAAGTGAACTGAGAAAAATAGAGGCCTAAATTACATTTATGGAATCAAATAACTAAAAATTGGCATGTGCATATGTATTCACCCCCTTTTGCTATGAAGCCTCTAAAAAAATTTGGTGCAAGCAATTATTTTCATAAGTCACATGCTTAGTGACAGGATGTTGTCCTGTGTGCAAACTATCACACGTCTCTCCATATATACGCTTTACCTTTTCTGAAAGGCCACAGAGGCAGCAACACCATTAATAAGAGACACCACTAACCAAACAACAACATGAAGACCAAGGAGATCTCCAAACAATACCATGAAGACCATATAGATCTCCGAACAACACCATGAAGACCAAGGATATCTCCAAACAACACCATGAAGACCAAGGAGATTTCCAAACAACACCATGAAGACCAAGGAGATCTCCAAACAACACCATGAAGACCATATACATAGTAACATAGTAACATAGTTAGTAAGGCCGAAAAAAGACATTTGTCCATCCAGTTCAGCCTATATTCCATCATAATAAATCCCCAGATCTACGTCCTTCTACAGAACCTAATTGTATGATACAATATTGTTCTGCTCCAGGAAGACATCCAGGCCTCTCTTGAACCCCTCGACTGAGTTCGCCATCACCACCTCCTCAGGCAAGCAATTCCAGATTCTCACTGCCCTAACAGTAAAGAATCCTCTTCTATGTTGGTGGAAAAACCTTCTCTCCTCCAGACGCAAAGAATGCCCCCTTGTGTCCGTCACCTTCCTTGGTATAAACAGATCCTCAGCAAGATATTTGTATTGTCCCCTTATATACTTATACATGGTTATTAGATCGCCCCTCAGTCGTCTTTTTTCTAGACTAAATAATCCTAATTTCGCTAATCTATCTGGGTATTGTAGTTCTCCCATCCCCTTTATTAATTTTGTTGCCCTCCTTTGTACTCTCTCTAGTTCCATTATATCCTTCCTGAGCACCGGTGCCCAAAACTGGACACAGTACTCCATGTGCGGTCTAACTAGGGATTTGTACAGAGGCAGTATAATGCTCTCATCATGTGTATCCAGACCTCTTTTAATGCACCCCATGATCCTGTTTGCCTTGGCAGCTGCTGCCTGGCACTGGCTGCTCCAGGTAAGTTTATCATTAACTAGGATCCCCAAGTCCTTCTCCCTGTCAGATTTACCCAGTGGTTTCCCATTCAGTGTGTAATGGTGACATTGATTCCTTCTTCCCATGTGTATAACCTTACATTTATCATTGTTAAACCTCATCTGCCACCTTTCAGCCCAAGTTTCCAACTTATCCAGATCCATCTGTAGCAGAATACTATCTTCTCTTGTATTAACTGCTTTACATAGTTTTGTATCATCTGCAAATATCGATATTTTACTGTGTAAACCTTCTACCAGATCATTAATGAATATGTTGAAGAGAACAGGTCCCAATACTGACCCCTGCGGTACCCCACTGGTCACAGCGACCCAGTTAGAGACTATACCATTTATAACCACCCTCTGCTTTCTATCACTAAGCCAGTTACTAACCCATTTACACACATTTTCCCCCAGACCAAGCATTCTCATTTTGTGTACCAACCTCTTGTGCGGCACGGTATCAAACGCTTTGGAAAAATCGAGATATACCACGTCCAATGACTCACCGTGGTCCAGTCTATAGCTTACCTCTTCATAAAAACTGATTAGATTGGTTTGACAGGAGCGATTTCTCATAAACCCATGCTGATATGGAGTTAAACAGTTATTCTCATTGAGATAATCCAGAATAACATCCCTCAGAAACCCTTCAAATATTTTACCAACAATAGAGGTTAGACTTACTGGCCTATAATTTCCAGGTTCACTTTTAGAGCCCTTTTTGAATATTGGCACCACATTTGCTATGCGCCAGTCCTGCGGAACAGACCCCGTCGCTATAGAGTCCCTAAAAATAAGAAATAATGGTTTATCTATTACATTACTTAGTTCTCTTAGTACTCGTGGGTGTATGCCATCCGGACCCGGAGATTTATCTATTTTAATCTTATTTAGCCGGTTTCGCACCTCTTCTTGGGTTAGATTGGTGACCCTTAATATAGGGTTTTCATTGTTTCTTGGGATTTCACCTAGCATTTCATTTTCCACCGTGAATACCGTGGAGAAGAAGGTGTTTAATATATTAGCTTTTTCCTCGTCATCTACAACCATTCTTTCCTCACTATTTTTTAAGGGGCCTACATTTTCAGTTTTTATTCTTTTACTATTGATATAGTTGAAGAACAGTTTGGGATTAGTTTTACTCTCCTTAGCAATGTGCTTCTCTGTTTCCTTTTTGGCAGCTTTAATTAGTTTTTTAGATAAAGTATTTTTCTCCCTATAGTTTTTTAGAGCTTCAATTGTGCCATCCTGCCTTAGTAGTGCAAATGCTTTCTTTTTACTGTTAATTGCCTGTCTTACTTCTTTGTTTAGCCACATTGGGTTTTTCCTATTTCTAGTCCTTTTATTCCCACAAGGTATAAACCGCTTACACTGCCTATTTAGGATGTTCTTAAACATTTCCCATTTATTATCTGTATTCTTATTTCTGAGGATATTGTCCCAGTCTACCAGATTAAGGGCATCTCTAAGCTGGTCAAACTTTGCCTTCCTAAAGTTCAGTGTTTTTGTGACTCCCTGACAAGTCCCCCTAGTGAAAGACAGGTGAAACTGTACAATATTGTGGTCGCTATTTCCTAGATGCCCGACCACCTGCAGATTTGTTATTCTGTCAGGTCTATTAGATAGTATTAGGTCTAAAAGTGCTGCTCCTCTGGTTGGATTCTGCACCAATTGTGAAAGATAATTTTTCTTGGTTATTAGCAGAAACCTGTTGCCTTTATGGGTTTCACAGGTTTCTGTTTCCCAGTTAATATCCGGGTAGTTAAAGTCCCCCATAACCAGGACCTCATTATGGGTTGCAGCTTCATCTATCTGCTTTAGAAGTAGACTTTCCATGGTTTCTGTTATATTTGGGGGTTTGTAACAGACCCCAATGAGAATTTTGTTACCATTTTTCCCTCCATGAATTTCGACCCATATGGACTCGACATCCTCATTTCCTTCGCTAATATCCTCCCTTAAAGTGGACTTTAGACAAGACTTTACATAGAGACAAACCCCTCCTCCTCTCCGATTTTTACGATCCTTTCTAAACAGACTGTAACCCTGTAAGTTAACTGCCCAGTCATAGCTTTCATCTAACCATGTCTCGGTTATTCCCACTATGTCAAAGTTACCTGTAGATATTTCTGCTTCTAGTTCTTCCATCTTGTTTGTCAGGCTTCTGGCGTTTGCGAGCATGCAGTTTAGAGGATTTTGTTTTGTTCCAATCTCCTCGCTGTGGATTGTTTTAGAAATGTTCTTACCTCCCTTCTGAGTATGTTTTCCTGGATCTTCTTTGTTCAAATCTAATGTTTTTCTTCCCGTCCCCTCTTCTTCTAGTTTAACGCCCTCCTGATGAGTGTAGCGAGTCTTCTGGCGAATGTGTGTTTCCCAGGTTTGTTGAGGTGTAGTCCGTCTCTGGCGAGGAGTCCATCGTACAAGTAATTCACACCGTGGTCCAGGAATCCGAATCCTTGTTGTCTGCACCATCGTCTTAGCCAGTTGTTTGCATCAAGGATCCTGTTCCATCTCCTGGTGCCATGCCCGTCTACTGGAAGGATAGAAGAAAAAACTACCTGTGCATCCAGTTCCTTTACTTTCTTCCCCAACTCTTCAAAGTCTTTGCAGATTGTCGGTAGGTCCTTCCTTGCCGTGTCATTGGTGCCAACATGTATCAGAAGAAATGGGTGGACGTCCTTGGAGTTGAAGAGCTTTGGTATCCTATCGGTCACATCCTTGATCATCGCACCTGGAAGGCAGCATACTTCTCTTGCAGTTATGTCCGGTCTGCAGATGGCTGCTTCTGTGCCTCTCAGTAGTGAGTCTCCCACCACCACCACTCTTCGTTGCTTCTTGGCTGTACTTTTTGCTGTCACTTGTTGCTGTGTGCCCTTTTCTGTTTTGCTTGCTGGTATTGCTTCATCCTTAGGTGTGCCATCTTCATCCTCTACAAAGATTTGATATATAGATCTCCGAACAACACCATGAAGACCAAGGAGATCTCCAAACAACACATGAAGGCCAAGGATATCTCCAAACAACACCATGAAGACCAAGGAGATCTCCAAACAACACCATGAAGACCATATAGATCTCCGAACAACACCATTAAGACCAAAGATATCTTCAAACAACACCATGAAGACCAACAAGACCCACAGCATACTGCTAAAGCACCACTTGAGTGGTTTAAGGGAAATGTGTAAATGTTTTGGAGTGGCCAAGTTAAGGCCCAGACTTTAATCCAATGGAGGATCTGTGGTCAGACTTGAAGATTGCTGTTCACCAGAGGAAAACATCTAACCTGAAGGAGCTGGAGCATTTTGCCTTGCGGAACGGGCAAAAAATCCAGTGGCCAGATGTAGAAAGCTCATAGAGACTTATCCAAAGTGACTTGCAGCTGTAATTTCCTCAAAATGAGGCTCTACACAGTACTAACTTTAGGGGGACGAATACTTCTTCAAACTGAAGTTTTCAGTTGTTTTGTCGTATTTGTTATTTGCGTCACAAAAAAAAGAAGACCAAATATTTAGGGTATGTGCACACGTCAGGATTTCTTGCAGAAATTTTCCTGACAAAAACCGGACATTTCTGCCAGAAATCCGCATGCGTTTTTTTCACGTTTTTTCATGCGTTTTTGATGTGTTTTTGTGCGTTTTTTCCAAATGCATAGAATAGCGGGAAAAACGCAGAAAATCCGCAAAATTAATGAGCATGCTGCTTGTTTTTACCGCGATGCTTTTTTTCGCGGAAAAAAAACGCATCATGTGCACAAAACATTCAGAATGCATTCTAAATGATAGGATGCATAATGTATGCGTTTTTATAGCGTTTTTTATCGCGAAAAAACGTGAAAAAAACGCGAAAAAACCTGAACGTGTGCACATACCCTTACAGTTCTAAGCATGTTCTTTACATGAACCGATGCAAACCCTAAAAACAACATTCCAGGTTGTGAGGTAGCAAAACCCGTAAAATGCTGAAGGGTTGAATACTTTCGTAAAGCCACTGTACGTCCTTGCACACAGTGCAGATAGAAAACCACTTTACAGTATCCAGTGTGAACAGGCACAGAGGGAGTATAGCCCACTAAGCATTTTGCAGAGACTTTTGTGAAATGTGTGCTTTGCACCCGGATTTCTATGGCAGGTAGATTTTTGGTAGCGGGGATTGTCAGTCCTTCCCCTTCAGTATGGGCATTAGTATTAGCCTATTGGCTCTCGTGAATTGCTAACCATTGTGGGACCCTGGTCGCAGTGCACAGAGGGGCAGCGGTAGTGTGATGTGAGGGGTCTGCGTTATTGAGCGTTGTACTATTGGACCTGTTTTGTTTGTTTCCTGGTGTTGGTCAGAGCCCAGAGAGGCAGAGATATTATTTTTGCCTATTTAGCATGTGATAGTTTCTAAAAGTGTTTGTTTTTCCTGTTGGACTTCATACCAGGACTGTCTTTCAAAATCGCAGTGCTAAAAGTTGCAGAGCGAGATCTCGACTGTTGGCGAAGAATGCTTTGACCATGATTCCAGAGGTAATGGCATGTCAAAATTTCAGAGGATGTCAATGGAGATGACAGAAGATTAGCACTTAATGAAGGAAGATAATATTTAATAATGTTGTGCAGATGGATCCAGATTTGTCTTCGTTCAGTAATAAGAGCTGTTTTTATATTGTCACACTTTTTCATCTCTAACTAGGGTGAGGGCTAGGTTTAGGCTTAGTTTAGAGTTAGTTTAGAGCTAGGGATTGGGTTAGGGTTTAGCTTGGGTCTAGGTTCAGAATTAGGCTACTTTCACACTAGCGTTAACTGCAATCCGTCACAATGCGTCGTTTTGCAGAAAAAACACATCCTGCAAAAGTGCTTGCAGGATGCGTTTTTTCCCCATAGACTTGTATTGACGACGCATTGCGACGGATGCGTCGTGCTTTGGCGGACCGTCGGCACAAAAAAATGCTACATGTAACGTTTTGTTTCTCCTGACGGACCGCTTTTTCTGACCACGCATGCGCGGCCGGAACTCCGCCCCCACCTCCCCGCACCTTACAATGGGGCAGCGGATGCGCCGGAGAAATGCATCCACTGCCTCCGTTGTGCAGTGCGTTAAACGCTAGCGTCGGAATCTCTGCCCGACGCATTGCGACGGGGAGATTCCGACGCTAGTGTGAAAGTAGCCTTAGGGTTATGTCACGCGAGCACCATTCATAGTCACCTGGAAGTTCCAAAATGGTTACTACAAACCGGCTTGACGCAAGGTACTCCGATTCTTAGAACACAAGGGTTGCCCTGGCCTTCACCCCTTATCCCCCTACACAGAGATCTGGACTTATACAGGGGTCATTGGGCAAGGGCCACAGAGTCAGCTGCTGTTCTGTTGCGCAAGCTGGAAAGAACTTGCTGAGTCTAATCCAGGAGGTCACGTCGGGAACAAAATCCTGTAGATAGCAGGTATTCAAAATTCTAGCCAAGGCCGAAGAACAGGAAAATCAGAACAGCAAACAGGAGCACCACACCTCAGTATACATCAGGATACCAACACTATTGATTGGTAATGGGTACTGGCTCTCAAGGGTTTATATAGAACAGCCCCACCCATCAACGCAACACCAAACAATGGTGTGGAGCCACCTAGGGGCTGAAGCAGGAATTGGTCACAAATATTACAGGTTAGCCTCAGGACTGGAGTTATGGCTAGGGTATTGTTACCTTAAAAAAAAAAAAAACTTTATTAAGAAAAAGCAAAAAATAAGACAGCAACATGTAACTTTCTATTAAAATTTTAGCGAAAAACAAGGACGTCAAAGTACACGCTATAAATACAGGAAAAGATGTGTTGCTATGGGTGGAGTTCAAGCACCGGTGCGAAAGCTGGATCCACCCCCTTCAGAGACTCTAATGCTAAACAAAGATGTCCATCACCTGGACGGGTCCACCCCCAGAGAGCTGGCGGGAAAGTGGTGGAGGCACAGAAAGAGGAAGCACGTGGAACAACACGGCAGCAGGATGGCTGCGCGTAACCTGGTCAAGTCCCTGGTAAACAGCGAAGAAGCGCTGCCAGGACTAAGAGAAACCACAGAAGATGCCCCCGTTACGCAGCGGTATGAAACCTCGGACCTGCAACCTATCCTGGACCCGGAGCTCCTCGCTGCAGAGATGGAGGAGCTGGCCCAGCAATTGATGAAGACAAAGATGACAGAGGTGGCCGCCTGGAAAGATTCCCTGGTCCGGAGAATGAAGACCGCCCAGCCACCACACCAACACTTACCAGCCGCATTCCCAGCCCTGGCGGAATCTGCTCCGTCGACCTCAGTGGAGCCGGAGAGCGGCGCGCTGATGGAGGAGACACCGACAGGAGATCCGGAACCCGCTCCTACAGCCCCAACAGAGCCAGAAAACAAGACCCTGCCATCCACAACGCAAATCTGTCTACTACAACGCGATTCGGGCTCTAGACAGCCTTCGGCTCATTCTTACATAAACATGATTTTTTTAATAGTTTCTCAGTAATTGCTACTTTATACGCTTACTAAATGACAATGTTCATGATTCTTTAATAGGTAATAATAATTAGCTTCCAGCACTGTACATTTACAACATTGTGAGGGCACGGGAACAGCGATCACCTATTAATGGGAGGCTGTCACTGACAGCTGACAGCTTTTCTAATGCCCCAATCAATAGTGATTATACAATCAGTCTTTACGACTTAGTCCTGGCTCTTATAAAAAAAAAATTAATAAAGCATTAAAAAAAATTTCTACGTAATTGGTTCAACCTGTTCAATAAGTTTAGCAATAAGTTAAAGATAACCTGTCTGCACATGTTTACATGTGGAAGTAGTTGAATGGCTGTATAAGCGCTTGTCCCCCTCCCCCCCAATAAAAATTATCACTTTTCTGATGAGATCTGATGTACAAGTCAAGAGAAATCTAATTTAGAAGCCATATGCAAATCAGTTTAGAAGTGCATTAGACATATGTCAATGCACTGAGTGGACTGACACGTCCCTACTGCACTTCTAGACTGATTCGCATAAGCATTCTTCACTAGATTTCTCATGACTGCCACATTGTATCTCTAGAAAAAAGGTTTCCAAGAACATAACTAAATGGCCACCATCACATAATTCAAACAGCAGCTTGTACTAGTCACTTGTCATGATGGCCTGCAATCTGTACAAACTCTCCTCCCGAAACCTGTGTCTCAACTCAGAGGAGCTGTATCATGAGGTGCCGTAGATGAGCTGTGCCATGAAAATAAATAAATCTTCTCCTTGGCTGGCAGGGCACAAAGGATTTTTCTCCAGCCTCAGTCCTTCGTGCGGAGTCAGCCAAAGAGAAGATTTATTTCCTCACGGAGGTACGCGTGCTTACAACACAGCTGCTCTAACAGTTGAGACACAGGTCTGAGGAACTGTGTTTCTTCAGGCTGGGGCCCATTCTGACACATGAGTATGGCAATTTACCGTTTGAGTTATGTGACGACATTCTTGGAGAACGTATATATGGTAAACAATAGCACAATTCTATTTACCGTATTTTGCAAATTCTGCTTTCTATTTTTTTCATTTTCATGTAAATTAATGTTCCCATATTATAAGCTGAAAAATAATAAAAAATACACCCTAAATGAAAATTGAAAATGACACAGCAAATCACCTATCATAACCATGGGCACTTCAGTATTTATCTGGACACAGTGTATCCTGCTTATATACACAGTACCAGAGGTGTAGTTATAGATGGTGTAGGATTTGGTGGCCAAAAGTCTCCTCAGCCCCATAAGAAGCCACGGGTTTTAGATAACTGCCACATAGCAGCGGTGGGCCTATTACAGATTTTGCATCGTGGCCCAGGATATTTACGTTACGTCCAGCACAATATGGCCTACAGACTCTATGCTGGTCCATGGCTTACAGGCCCACCTGAGAAAGCCATCATGGGTCCTGAAGAATGATCTGAAGACGTTCAGTGTCATCTAAAATTAGTTCCTCCAAAGTTTACAAGTCGCAGTGTATAAATAGTCTGGGCGGCCATGGCCGGGTGATAGAGTTACTGAAGCCGGGCCATGTCTGTGACTTTAGCTTCTCCTAGGTAGAGGACATGTTTACTGACAATCACACAGAGGACAGCCGACATGGATGCAGAGCCCGGACAGAGATGTACCCGCACCTTGGAAAACCAGCTGCTGAAGGAGACGTTTCTCCACGCTCTCCAGGCCAATGACTATGTGACAGTGGAGAATATACTGAACGAGGGGAAGATAGATGTGGACACTGTGTTTGAGGTGGATGATGAAGGCTTGGTCCTGGCTTCCTACAAATCAGGTAGAAAATCAGAAAAAAGTGTATCATGTGTGAAGTAGATGGCAAAGTCGAAATCATGGCAGATGGGTCTAATGGCTTTATAGGTAAGGGGTATACTGAGGTGTAACTGGGGTCCAATGCCATATCTGCATCAGAGACTCCCAACTACCATGTGCCATGTAAAATATCGGGATCTTCTTATGTGACAGAGGGGTCCGGGTGTAGCTGTACCCCTGGGGTACTTGTACTATGGATGACTCAGCAGATGTATGATGTATTACATCACACAGGACATTCCCAATCCAATTCCAACTGGATCACTGCCTAAGGTTTCATCACCTGATACTTCAAGTAAAGCCAAGAGAAACATGATCAACACAGGCAAAAGTAGAACATAGGTTTTCTTTAAAGGGAACCTGTCACCCCGAAAATCGTGGGTGAGGTAAGCCCACCGGCATCAGGGGCTTATCTACAGCATTCTGTAATGCTGTAGATAAGCCCCCGATGTTACCTGAAAGAGGAGAAAAAGACGTGATATTATACTCACCCAGGGGCGGTCCCGCTGCTGGTCAGGTCAGATGGGCGTCTCTGGTCCGCTGCGGCGCCTCCCATCTTCATTCCATGACGTCCTCTTCTGATCTTCAGCCACGGCTCCGGCGCAGGCGTACTTTGTCTGCCCTGCTGAGGGCAGAGTAAAGTACTGCAGTGCGCAGGCGCCGGAAAGGTCAAAGAGGCCCGGCGCCTGCGCACTGCAGTACATGCCGGTGGGCATGCCTCACTGTGGGTATGGTGTTCTTTTGGTGATGCACTGTCTTTAGGAATTTATGGTAAAAAAAAAAACTTCAACTTTGGTCTGATCAGACATAGCACGTTTTCTCACTTGATTTTGGCAGACTTCATGGAGGTTTTGACAAAACATTGCCATGCATGGATGACTTTTGCTTCCATCTTGCCACCCTACACCACAGGCTGGATATATGAAAAACACCGTAGATTTTTGTCACATGCAGTACACAACCAAGACTCACCAGAAATCCCTGCAGCTCCTTTAATGTTCCTTTAGGCTACTTGGCAGCCTCCAGGACCAATTTTCTTCTTGTCTTTTCATAAATTTTTTGATTGACATCCAGTTCTAGGTAATGTCAGTGTTGTGCTAAATACAAGCCACTTCTTGATGGCATCTTCTGTCTTACATGGTAGATCTAATGGCTTAGATTTTTTTTCTGCCTTTCTCCTGACTGATAACTTTCAGCAATGAGATTCATTTGCTGTGTTGTCAGCTGTTTACAGGCCATCACTTTAGCTGTAAAATCCTACTAAAAATGTCAAGAAAATCCTCCTAGAAAAGCTAAATCTTTATACTGAAGTTATGAAAATAGCTGTACACTTGTGCTCAAAAGTTTACCTCAGCAGAATTTTTGCTTTCTTGGCCTTTTTTCAGAGAATATGAATGATTACACCAAAACTTTGTCTCCACTCATGATTAGTGGTTGGGTGAAGACATTTATTGTCCAACTACTGTGTTTTCTCTTTTTAAATCATAATAACAACCCAAAACATCCAAATCACTTTGATCAAAAGTTCACATACCCAATTTCTTAATACCATGTATTGCCCCCTCTAACATCAATGACCGCTTGAAGTCTTTTGTGGTAGTTGTGGATGAAGTTCTTTATTTTCTTTGATGGTAAAGCTGCCCACTCTTCTTGCAAAAAGCCTCCAGTTCCTGTAAATTCATGGCCTGTCTAGCTTGAGATCTCCCAAGAGTGGCTCAATGATATTGGGGTCAGGAGACTGAGATGGACACTCCTGTTCTACTGTACGGCAGGGGCAGCACGGTGGCGCAGTGGTTAGCAAACCGCACCAAGGACAACATCTGCAAAGAGTTTGTATGTTCTCTCTGTGTTTGCGTGGGTTTCCTCCGGGCACTCCGGTTTCCTCCCACATTCCAAAGACATACTGATAGGGAATTTAGTTTGTGAGTCCCATCGGGGACCGTGATGATAATGTGTGCAAAATGTAAAGCGCTGCGGAATATGTTAGCGCTATATAAAAATAAAGATTATTATTATTACTGTAGCCAATGACAGGTCGATTTGTCCTTGTGTTTTGGATCGTTGTCATGTTGGAATGTCCAAGTATGTCCTATGTATTTAAGAAAAAAGGAGCGCACTCAGCTATCTTAAGTTGGTGCTGGCTGTACTTGGGAAAACCCAACAACAAGTCCAATATAGAAAAATCAGCTGCACTCTTATGGTATATCTTTGCAAAAATGTGATGTATTTATTCACATGTGTTGAGACAAAAATTGTATATATATATACACACACACAGCAGTGAGTATAAACAGAGTAGTAACGTTTCGACCCTGCCTCGGGTCTTTCTCAAACTGCATCTTCTAGATAGTGTGCAAAATTAGAAGTGTGGTCCCTTTAAGGGCTCCAATTGTTGTGGTGTCAGGACGTCCTGCTTCTGTATACTGTATACTGTGTATACTGACACTTGTTCCACCTTATTCAGTAGCCGCACTTGTGTTATTATGTGCTGTGTTATGATTAGGCAATTCAGTACCACAGTGAACATAGAGGTCAGAGCACACACAGTGATCCGACAATAATCCAAAAACATAGAACGAGCTCTGAGACGTGGGAACTCTGTTGACCGCAATCCCTGATCCTCACCAACAACACTAGAGGCAGCCGTGGATTGCGCCTAACGCTACCTATGCAACTCGGCACAGCCTGAGAAACTAACTAGCCTGAAGATAGAAAATAAGCCTACCTTGCCTCAGAGAAATACCCCAAAGGAAAAGGCAGCCCCCCACATATAATGACTGTGAGTTAAGATGAAAAGACAAACGTAGAGATGAAATAGATTTAGCAAAGTGAGGCCCGACTTTCTGAACAGAGCGAGGATAGGAAAGGTAACTTTGCGGTCAACACAAAACCCTAAAAACCACGCAAAGGGGGCAAAAAGACCCTCCGTACCGAACTAACGGCACGGAGGTACACCCTCTGCGTCCCAGAGCTTCCAGCAAACAAATAGATAAGCTGGACAGAAGAAAAGCAAACAAAATAGCAAAGGAAAACTTAGCTATGCAGAGCAGCAGGCCACAGGAACGATCCAGGAGGAAAACAAGTCCAATACTGGAACATTGACAGGAAGCCAGGATCAAAGCACTAGGTGGAGTTAAGTAGAGCAGCACCTAACGACCTCACCACATCACCTGAGGGAGGAAACTCAGAAGCCGCAGTACCACTTCCCTCCACCAACGGAAGCTCAGAGAGAATCAGCCGAAGTACCACTTGTGACCACAGGAGGGAGCTCTGCCACAGAATTCACAACAGTGCTGCTAGCAAAAATTCAGCTATCAAGACTAAATACTCTAGTGTAGAAAAACAATTCAATGTATGCATTCATAAACTTACTGGTTTTGTAGGTGATGGTGTCTCATTATTTCAAGACACCATCACCTACAAAACCAGTAAGTTCTTACCCCAAAGCAGATACTAATAGTCTTCTTTAACCCTTAGGTCATTGGTTGCCTAGTTTTAAATTGGCCTCCTCATGGGCGACGGGACTGCACATTACCGTTATGCTGGGACATCTGGAAAGCCTGCTGGTTCTCCTGGAACATTACGCTTCCATCAACAGCAAACCGAACGGAAAGACCCCGTTACATGTCGCCTGCGTCGTGGCCAACCTGGATTGCGTCAAGATCCTGATCGGCCATGGCGCCAAGCTCAACCCTTTCTCGGTCAGTGGTCATACGCCGCTACATTACTGCAGAACCAGGGAGTCCCTCAGGTGCGCCAAGGAGCTCGTCTGGAGTGGTAAGGGACACATTTTGGGACAATTTTCTAAATAGCTTTCCAGGTAAAGAAGAAGAATCGCTGCTTATTAGGAGATCTGCAACTTTTCAAATTACTTTACAAATTAATTATACATATTTAATAATTAATAATAATAATAATAATAATAATAATGAATTCATAATTTACATATTTAAGATCTCTACCTTCTGTCCAGTGAATACAGATATTTTTCTTTGTATCCAGGTGTTGAAAAAAATCCTTCTCGCAGATGAAGGGTTGCTACAATTGTATCTAGTGTAGGTAATGCTCTGTGAGCTGCACAGCCTGTTACATGCACTGATACATTGTACCAAACAGGAGAGATGAGGGAGAGCTTTGTGCTTCTGGTGGGTTTAGCTCACAGATGATTGTCTACTCTACACCAAGGGTGGCTAAACTTTATTATAATGTGCCCAAACTGTAATTATCTCCTACGGGGGAAAAAAATTAATTTGACTCTTCTCATAACAGTGACGGTCACATACCGTACCTCCTAAAGCACTGATAATCGTCATCCCCCAAATCGCCAAAAGCCACAGACCCCCTAGAAGTAACAGTCACTATCCCTCAGTAGTGGTAGTACCAGCAATGATAGCAGTGGTAGGATTCCCCTTTTCTCCAGTAATAGCAGCAGTAGGATCCCTTCCCTTCTTAGTATCAGTAGCAGGATCCTCTCCCCTCTTACTGTCAGCAGCAGCAGGATTCTCTCCCCTTTTAGTGTCAGCAGCAGCAATATCCTCTCCACTCTTACTGTCAGCAGTAGCAGGAACCTCTCCCCTTTTAGTGTCAGCAGCAGCAGGATCCTCTCCCCTCTTGGTAACAGGAACACATGGGCTACTTGCACAGTGAACAAGTCTGTATGATCATGTTCACACACCACCAAGAAACCTGAAGACACAAAAGAGAATAGTAAAACCAAAAACACTCAGTTTGAAAAAATGTTGCAGTAATCCGCAAGTGCTAGTAAAAGATGTAAAAAACAGGGTATTTGGTTGATACGTTTTTTGCAAAAAATGTATACTAAGCTGCTCTACCAATCTTCACGGTATACCCTTATCAGAGCAGTCCTAACTAATGTATGCAATCCCTATCTGATGTATTTAAAAACCTGATCATCTGTATATAACCTGTGTGAACAGGGTTCAGAGAGGAAAAATCCATGTGTGCATACAGATTTTTCCTCTCTGAACCCTGTTCACACAGGTTATATACAGATGATCAGGTTTTTAAATACATCAGATAGGGATTGCATACATTAGTTAGGACTGCTCTGATAAGGGTATACCGTGAAGATTGGTAGAGCAGCTTAGTATACATTTTTTGCAAAAAACGTATCAACCAAATACCCTGTGTTTTACATCTTTTACTAGCACTTGCGGATTACTGCAACATTTTTTCAAACTGAGTGTTTTTGGTTTTACTATTCTCTTTTGTGTCTTCAGGTTTCTTGGTGGTGTGTGAACATGATCATACAGACTTGTTCACTGTGCAAGTAGCCCATGTGTTCCTGTTTCCATAATTGTTCTCTTGTGTCTACAAGACTGGGGAGTTCCACCACTCCTCTTGGGCTATCTGCACAAAAGCTGTTCTACCCTGTATGCACACATGGATTTTTCCTCTCTGAACCCTGTTCACACAGGTTATATACAGATGATCAGGTTTTTAAATACATCAGATAGGGATTGCATACATTAGTTAGGACTGCTCTGATAAGGGTATACCGTGAAGATTGGTAGAGCAGCTTAGTATACATTTTTTGCAAAAAACGTATCAACCAAATACCCTGTTTTTTACATCTTTTACTAGCACTTGCGGATTACTGCAACATTTTTTCAAACTGAGTGTTTTTGGTTTTACTATTCTCTTTTGTGTCTTCAGGCCTCTTGGTATCAGCAGCAGCAGGATCCTCTCCCCTTAGTATCCGCAGCAGCAGGATCCTCTCCCCTCTTAGTATCAGCAGCAGCAGGATCCTCTCCCCTCTTAGTATCAGCAGCAGCAGGATCCTCTCCCCTTTTAGTATCAGCAGCAGAATCCTCTCCCCTCTTAGTATCATCAGCAACAGGATCCTCTCCCCTCTTAGTATCAGCAGCAGGATCCTCTCCCCTCTTAGTATCAGCAGGATCCTCTCTCCTCTTAGTATCAGCAGCAGGATCCTCTCCTCTTTTAGTGTCAGCAGCAGAAGGATCCTCTCCCCTCTTAGTCTCAGCAGCAGCAGGATCCTTTCCCCTCTTAGTATCAGCAGCAGGATCCTCTCCCCTCTTAGTATCATCAGCAGCAGCAGCAGGATCCTCTCTCCTCTTAGTATCAGCCGCAGCAGAAGCAGCAGCAGCAGGATCCTCTCTCCTCTTAGTATCAGCAGCAGGATCCTCTCCTCTTTTAGTATCAGCAGCAGGATCCTCTCCCCTCTTAGTATCAGCAGCAGCAGCAGGATCCTCTCTCCTCTTAGTATCAGCAGCAGGGTTCTCTCTTCTTTTAGTGTCAGTAGCAGCAGGATCCTCTCCCCTCTTAATCTCAGCAGCAGCAGGATCCTTTCCCCTCTTAGTATCAGCAGCAGGATCCTCTCCCCTCTTAGTATCATCAGCAGCAGCAGGATCCTCTCTCCTCTTAGTATCAGCTGCAGCAGCAGCAGGATCCTCTCTCCTCTTAGTATCAGCAGCAGGACCCTCTCCTCTTTTAGTATCAGCAGCAGGATCCTCTCCCCTCTTAGTATCAGCAGCAGCAGGATCCTCTCTCCTCTTAGTATCAGCAGCAGGATCCTCTTCTCTTTTAGTGTCAGAAGCAGCAGGATCCTCTCCCCTCTTAGTATCAGCAGCAGCAGGATCCTCACCCCTCTTAGTATCAGCAGCAGCAGGATCCTCTCTCCTCTTAATATCAGCAGCAGGATCCTCTCCTCTTTTAGTGACAGCAGCAGCAGGATCCTCTCCTCTCTTAGTCTCAGCAGCAGCAGGTCCTTTTCCCTCTTAGTATCAGCAGCAGGATCCTCTCCCCTCTTAGTATCATCTTCAGCAGCAGCAGGATCCTCTCTCCTCTTAGTATCAGCCACAGCAGCAGCAGGATCCTGTCTCCTCTTAGTATGAGCAGCAGGATCCTCTCCTCTTTTAGTATCAGCAGCAGGATCCTCTCCCCTTTTAGTATCAGCAACAGCAGGATCCTCTCTCCTCTTAGTATCAGCAGCAGGATCCTCTCCTCTTTTAGTGTCAGAAGCAGCAGGATCCTCTCCCCTCTTAGTATCAGCAGCAGCAGGATCCTTTCCCCTCTTAGTATCAGCAGCAAGATCCCGACTTTCTATCAGGATAAGGAGGAGCATGTTCCCACTTCTGTTTTTCCCGGCAGAAGTAGTGCAGTTACCAAAAAGTGCATCTGATGTAAAATCGTAAATTGAAGACAAGGAAGGAGGGGAAGAGGGGAATGCAGCTGCAGATTGCAACTTATTGCAACAAAAGCAGACTGTATGGAAGGAAGAAAATCTGAATCTGGTTTGGGGTTTCCAGATGTTTTCGACCGATTCATCAATTGCAACTTTTTTTATAAAGTTTATGTATGTACAAATTTTTTTGCTTACATTTTGTGAAATTTTAGCGGAACATGCAGTAAAATAGTTGCAAGAAGGTCAAAGCAAAATAAATAATTTCTGCAAAATTCTTGAACCGCGTGTGACGTTTTGAAGAAGTTGGCGCAAAAAATGTCAACGAATTCCACAAGGTAAAAAAAAGAAAAAAGTGACTTTAAAAAAAACCTCCACAAATTATGAATCTGGCGCAATGAATCGTTTTTTTTTCATGGTTGTATTTTAGGGGCGGATGTGAACCTGCAGAGTGACGATACCGCCCTGGAGACGCCTCTACACACAGCGGCCCGGATCGGGATGCCAGAACTTATCGCTTTCTACGTGAACCACGGGGCGATCGTGGACAGCTTTAACTCAATCTTGGAGACCCCGCTCTCTACCGCCGCCTACTGGGCGTTAAATATCAAGGAGCAAAAATACAGCAGCATTCACCACCTCATCTGCAGGATGCTGCTGGACTTCAACGCCGACGTCAACACCAGAGACATTGACCGCAAGGCGCCACTCCACAAGGCGGCATGGAACTGCGACCACATCCTAATGCACATGTTGCTGGAGGCGGGCGCCCACGCGACCTTTATGGACGTTAACGGCTGTGGCCCCCAGCAGTATGTCCTAAAAGTCACATCTGTCCGCGCCGCGGCTCAGCCAGAAATCTGCTACCAGCTACTGCTCAACCATGGAGCGGCGCGGATATACCCACCACAGTTCCATAAGGCGAGTGATCGGACAGGTTTATAGCTTTTTATCTTCGCTTGTCATCATTTGGTCTACACTCTGCTTGCTGTTAGTGAATGGAAACATTCATTGATTCCTTCCAATGGATGGAAATTTGCGTGAACGACCAGGGACATAGTAATGGCGGGGTCTATCTGGTACATTGCTGTCACGGTAAACAGGGGTCACACTGCTGACAGTTATTAGTGAGGGGTCAATCGTGGTGATGTTTATTAGGGAAAGACATATTAGTGTTTAGCAGGGGCCACAGGAGAAGCACTACTGACATGGGTAATAACTTTGTATTCAGCTGGCATTGTATGAGGAGACCCTCTTTACTCTGCTGCTGTATGAGGGGCTAATCTGCTGGTGTATGATGGGGTACTCTGCTGCTGTATGAGGGGTACTCTGCTGCTGTATGAGGGGTACTCTGCTGCTGTATGAGGGGGCACTCTGCTGCTGTATGATGGGTAATCTGCTGCTGTATGAGGGGTACTCTGCTGCTGTATGAGGGGGTACTCTGCTGCTGTATGAGGGGTACTCTGCTGCTGTATGAGGGGGCACTCTGCTGCTGTATGAGGGGTACTCTGCTGCTGTATGAGGGGTACTCTGCTGCTGTATGAGGGGTACTCTGCTGCTGTATGAGGGGGCACTCTGCTGCTGTATGAGGAATACTCTGCTGCTGTATGAGGGGTACTCTGCTGCTGTATGAGGGGTACTCTGCTGCTGTATGATGGGTAATCTGCTGCTGTATGATGGGTAATCTGCTGCTGTATGAGGGGGTACTCTGCTGCTGTATGATGGGTAATCTGCTGCTGTATGAGGGGTACTCTGCTGCTGTATGAGGGGGTACTCTGCTGCTGTATGAGGGGTACTCTGCTGCTGTATGAGGGGGCACTCTGCTGCTGTATGAGGGGTACTCTGCTGCTGTATGAGGGGTACTCTGCTGCTGTATGAGGGGTACTCTGCTGCTGTATGAGGGGGCACTCTGCTGCTGTATGAGGAATACTCTGCTGCTGTATGAGGGGTACTCTGCTGCTGTATGAGGGGTACTCTGCTGCTGTATGATGGGTAATCTGCTGCTGTATGAGGGGTACTCTGCTGCTGTATGAGGGGGCACTCTGCTGCTGTATGAGGGGTACTCTGCTGCTGTATGATGGGTAATCTGCTGCTGTATGAGGGGTACTCTGCTGCTGTATGAGGGGGTACTCTGCTGCTGTATGAGGGGTACTCTGCTGCTGTATGAGGGGTACTCTGCTGCTGTATGAGGGGTACTCTGCTGCTGTATGAGGGGTACTCTGCTGCTGTATGAGGGGGCACTCTGCTGCTGTATGAGGGGTACTCTGCTGCTGTATGATGGGTAATCTGCTGGTGTATGAGGGGTACTCTGCTGCTGTATGAGGGGGTACTCTGCTGCTGTATGAGGGGTACTCTGCTGCTGTATGAGGGGTACTCTGCTGGTGTATAAGGGGTACTCTGCTGCTGTATGAGGGGGTACTCTGCTGCTGTATGAGGGGTACTCTGCTGCTGTATGATGGGTAATCTGCTGCTGTATGAGGGGGTACTCTGCTGCTGTATGAGGGGTACTCTGCTGCTGTATGAGGGGTACTCTGCTGCTGTATGAGGGGGCACTCTGCTGGTGTATGAGGGGTACTCTGCTGCTGTATGATGGGTAATCTGCTGCTGTATGAGGGGGTACTCTGCTGCTGTATGATGGGTAATCTGCTGCTGTATGAGGGGTACTCTGCTGCTGTATGATGGGTAATCTGCTGGTGTATGAGGGGTACTCTGCTGCTGTATGAGGGGGTACTCTGCTGCTGTATGAGGGGTACTCTGCTGCTGTATGAGGGGTACTCTGCTGCTGTATGATGGGTACTCTGCTGCTGTATGAGGGGGTACTCTGCTGCTGTATGAGGGGTACTCTGCTGCTGTATGATGGGTAATCTGCTGCTGTATGAGGGGGTACTCTGCTGCTGTATGAGGGGTACTCTGCTGCTGTATGATGGGTAATCTGCTGCTGTATGAGGGGGTACTCTGCTGCTGTATGAGGGGTACTCTGCTGCTGTATGAGGGGGCACTCTGCTGCTGTATGAGGAATACTCTGCTGGTGTATGAGGGGTACTCTGCTGCTGTATGATGGGTAATCTGCTGCTGTATGAGGGGGTACTCTGCTGCTGTATGATGGGTAATCTGCTGCTGTATGAGGGGGTACTCTGCTGCTGTATGATGGGTACTCTGCTGCTGTATGAGGGGTACTCTGCTGCTGTATGAGGGGGCACTCTGCTGCTGTATGAGGGGTACTCTGCTGCTGTATGAGGGGTACTCTGCTGCTGTATGAGGGGTACTCTGCTGCTGTATGAGGGGGCACTCTGCTGCTGTATGAGGGGTACTCTGCTGCTGTATGATGGGTAATCTGCTGGTGTATGAGGGGTACTCTGCTGCTGTATGAGGGGGTACTCTGCTGCTGTATGAGGGGTACTCTGCTGCTGTATGAGGGGTACTCTGCTGCTGTATGAGGGGTACTCTGCTGCTGTATGATGGGTAATCTGCTGCTGTATGAGGGGGTACTCTGCTGCTGTATGAGGGGTACTCTGCTGCTGTATGATGGGTAATCTGCTGCTGTATGAGGGGTACTCTGCTGCTGTATGAGGGGGCACTCTGCTGCTGTATGAGGAATACTCTGCTGGTGTATGAGGGGTACTCTGCTGCTGTATGATGGGTAATCTGCTGCTGTATGAGGGGGTACTCTGCTGCTGTATGATGGGTAATCTGCTGCTGTATGAGGGGTACTCTGCTGCTGTATGAGGGGTACTCTGCTGCTGTATGATGGGTAATCTGCTGCTGTATGAGGGGGTACTCTGCTGCTGTATGATGGGTAATCTGCTGCTGTATGAGGGGGTACTCTGCTGCTGTATGATGGGTAATCTGCTGCTGTATGAGGGGGTACTCTGCTGCTGTATGAGGGGGCACTCTGCTGCTGTATATGACGGGGTACTCTGCTGCTGTATGAGGGGTACTCTGCTGCTGTATATGAGGGGGTACTCTGCTGCTGTATGAGGGGGTACTCTGCTGCTGTATGAGGGGTACTCTGCTGCTGTATGAGGGGTACTCTGCTGCTGTATGAGGGGTACGCTGCTGCTGTATGAGGGGGCACTCTGCTGCTGTATATGACGGGGTACTCTGCTGCTGTATGAGGGGTACTCTGCTGCTGTATATGAGGGGGTACTCTGCTGCTGTATGAGGGGGTACTCTGCTGCTGTATGAGGGGTACTCTGCTGCTGTATGAGGGGCTAATCTGCTGCTGTATGAGGGGTACTCTGCTGCTGTATGAGGGAGCACTCTGCTGCTGTATGAGGGGCTAATCTGCTGCTGTATGAGGGGTACTCTGCTGCTGTATGAGGGGGCACTCTACTGCTGTATGAGGGAGCACTCTGCTGCTGTATGAGGGGCTAATCTGCTGCTGTATGAGGGGTACTCTGCTGCTGTATGAGGGGGCACTCTACTGCTGTATGAGGGAGCACTCTGCTGCTGTATGAGGGGGCACTCTGCTGCTGTATGAGGGGGTACGCTGCTGGTGTATGAGGGGTACTCTGCTGCTGTATGAGGGGGTACGCTGCTGGTGTATGGGAGGTGCTCTGCTGGTGTATGAGGGGGTACTCTGCTGGTGTATGAGGGGGTACTCTGGTGCTGGTGTACTCTTCTGGAGCTGTATTCGGGGGTAGCTTGCTGTTGTGTATGGGGGCTCTCTGCTGTCATGGTTTATAAAAAGGTCACACTGGTGGTATATGAGGGGGCATTCTGCTGGAGTTTTTTGACGGTGTACTTTATTGACAGTTTATCAAAAGGTCAAGCTAGTGGTTGTGTATGAGGGAGCAGTCTGCTGGCACTGTATATGAAGGGGCACTTCCCTGGCACTGTATGAGGGGACACTTCCCTGGCACTGTATATGAGGGGGCACTTACCTGGCACTATATATGAGGGGGCACTTACCTGGCACTGTATGAGGGGGCACTTCCCTGGCACTGTATATGAGGGGGCACTGTATATGAGGGGGCACTTCCCTGGCACTGTATATGAGGGGGCACTTCGCCGGCACTGTATATGAGGGGGCACTTACCTGGCACTGTATGAGGGGGCACTTCCCTGGCACTGTATATGAGGGGGCACTGTATATGAGGGGGCACTTCCCTGGCACTGTATATGAGGGGGCACTTCGCCGGCACTGTATATGAGGGGGCACTTCGCCGGCACTGTATATGAGGGGGCACTTACCTGGCACTATATATGAGGGGGCACTTCCCTGGCACTGTATGAGGGGGCACTTCCCTGGCACTGTATATGAGGAGGCACTTACCTGGCACTGTATATGAGGGGGCACTTCCCTGGCACTCTATATATGAGGGGGCACTTACCTGGCACTGTATATGAGGGGGCACTTCCCTGGCACTCTATATATGAGGGGGCACTTACCTGGCACTGTATATGAGGGGGCACTTACCTGGCACTCTATATATGAGGGGGCACTTACCTGGCACTGTATATGAGGGGGCACTTACCTGGCACTGTATATGAGGGGGAACTTCCCTCGCACTGTATATGAGGGGGCACTGTATATGAGGGGGCACTTCCCTGGCACTGTATATGAGGGGGCACTTCCCTCGCACTGTATATGAGGGGGCACTGTATATGAGGGGGCACTTCCCTGGCACTGTATATGAGGGGGCACTTCCCTGGCACTGTATATGAGGGGGCACTTCCCTGGCACTGTATATGAGGGGGCACTTACCTGGCACTATATATGAGGGGGCACTTCCCTGGCACTGTAAATCAGGGGGATTTCTATTGGCACTGTTTTTGAGGAGACGCTGCTGGCATTGTTTATGGCAGGACACTCAGCTGGCACTGTTTATAAGGGGTGCTCTGCTGGCGCTCTTTATGAGGGAGCACTCTGCTGGCATTGTTTAGGAGGGTGTACTCATCTGGCATTATTTATGAGGGGGCACTCTACTGGCATTATTTATGAGGGGGCACTCTACTGGCATTATTTATGAGGGGGCACTCTACTGGCATTATTTATGAGGGGGCACTCTACTGGCATTATTTATGAGGGGGCACTCTACTGGCATTATTTATGAGGGGGCACTCTACTGGCATTATTTATGAGGGGGCACTCTACTGGCATTATTTATGAGGGGGCACTCTACTGGCATTATTTATGAGGGGGCACTCTACTGGCATTATTTATGAGGGGGCACTCTACTGGCATTATTTATGAGGGGGCACTCTACTGGCGGTCTTTAGGAGGGGCAAACACCTGGCATTGTTTATGAGGGACCACTCTTGTGACTATTTCTTGTGTATTGCTTGTACTTTCCCATCTCACTGACATAATGTAATTCTTCAGGTCTTACAGGAATGTCACTCGTACCCGAGAGCCGTGGAAGTCATGGTCAATGCCTACGAGCACATAAATGCCACAGACAGATGGAGTAAAGCCATTCCTGAAGACGACCTGGAGGTAACAGGAACAATGCCGCATGGGATGACAGATGCCGAGGACAGGAGCGGATGTTGGGAGGGACTGGTCCCAGTTTATTGACACATTGTCTAATTCATTACAGTATGGGGAAAAATTAGGATATTTTGTACATTGAACTTAAAAGAGACCCACTGGTCCTGCAGTCGGCTACATGCCATACATCATTTATAGGACCGCTGCAGCTAATCACTGGCCTCAAAGGTGATGCTAGCATGTATGGTATTATGTGACTGCGGTGCCTGCTGTCAGGCAGACTTCATAATATCAAGGAAAGCCCCTTTAGAATAAGAATACCCCTTTATATTGCAGCTAATGGTTTGCTTTTCCAGCATTTTAAAGTTGGGGCCTAAATATTATTTCCTGTCACAAAGACATAGAGGTTATATGATAAAAGTCCACAAGGGGGAGCACTTTACAAAATACATTTAAACAGCTAATATTTCTATGTGGAGAACTCCCTCTAGTGGTTATTACTTAAATGACACAAAGTATGTGAAGTTACTGCTGGTACTGTATATGAGGGCACTCTGCTGGTACTGTATGTGAGAGGGCACTGCTGGTACTGTATATGAGGGCACCCTGCTGGTACTGTATATGAGAGGGCACTCTGCTGGTACTGTATGTGAGAGGGCACCCTGCTGGTACTGTATGTGAGAGGGCACTCTGCTGGTACTGTATGTGAGAGGGCACCCTGCTGGTACTGTATGTGAGAGGGCACTCTGCTCAGTGCTGTATATGAGAGGGCACTCTGCTCAGTGCTGTATATGAGGGCACTCTGCTCAGTGCTGTATATGAGAGGGCACTCTGCTCAGCGCTGTATATGAGAGGGCACTCTGCTCAGTGCTGTATATGAGAGGGCTCTCTGCTCAGTGCTGTATATGAGAGGGCACTCTGCTCAGTGCTGTATATGAGAGGGCTCTCTGCTCAGTGCTGTATATGAGAGGGCACTCTGCTCAGTGCTGTATATGAGAGGGCACTCTGCTCAGTGCTGTATATGAGTGGGCACTCTGCTCAGTGCTGTATATGAGAGGGCTCTCTGCTCAGTGCTGTATATGAGAGGGCACTCTGCTCAGTACTGTATGTGAGAGGGCTCTCTGCTCAGTGCTGTATATGAGAGGGCACTCTGCTCAGTGCTGTATATGAGAGGGCTCTCTGCTCAGTGCTGTATATGAGAGGGCACTCTGCTCAGTGCTGTATATGAGAGGGCACTCTGCTCAGTGCTGTATATGAGAGGGCTCTCTGCTCAGTGCTGTATATGAGAGGGCACTCTGCTCAGTGCTGTATATGAGAGGGCTCTCTGCTCAGTGCTGTATATGAGAGGGCACTCTGCTCAGTGCTGTATATGAGAGGGCTCTCTGCTCAGTGCTGTATATGAGAGGGCACTCTGCTCAGTGCTGTATATGAGAGGGCACTCTGCTCAGTGCTGTATATGAGTGGGCACTCTGCTCAGTGCTGTATATGAGAGGGCACTCTGCTCAGTGCTGTATATGAGAGGGCACTCTGCTCAGTACTGTATATGAGAGGGCACTCTGCTCAGTGCTGTATATGAGAGGGCACTCTGCTCAGTGCTGTATATAAGAGGGCACTCTGGTCAGTACTGTATATGAGAGGGCACTCTGCTCAGTGCTGTATATGAGAGGGCACTCTGCTCAGTGCTGTATATGAGAGGGCACTCTGCTCAGTGCTGTATATGAGAGGGCACTCTGCTCAGTGCTGTATATGAGAGGGCACTCTGCTCAGTGCTGTATATGAGAGGGCACTCTGCTCAGTACTGTATATGAGAGGGCACTCTGCTCAGTGCTGTATATGAGAGGGCACTCTGCTCAGTGCTGTATATAAGAGGGCACTCTGGTCAGTACTGTATATGAGAGGGCACTCTGCTCAGTACTGTATATGAGAGGGCACTCTGATCAGTACTGTATATGAGAGGGCACTCTGCTCAGTGCTGTATATGAGAGGGCACTCTGCTCAGTGCTGTATATGAGAGGGCACTCTGCTCAGTGCTATATATGAGAGGGCACTCTGCTCAGTGCTGTATATGAGGGCACTCTGCTCAGTGCTGTATATGAGAGGGCACTCTGCTCAGTGCTGTATATGAGAGGGCACTCTGCTCAGTGCTGTATATGAGAGGGCACTCTGCTCAGTGCTGTATATAAGAGGGCACTCTGCTCAGTGCTGTATATGAGAGGGCACTCTGCTCAGTGCTATATATGAGAGGGCACTCTGCTCAGTGCTGTATATGAGGGCACTCTGCTCAGTGCTGTATATGAGAGGGCACTCTGCTCAGTGCTGTATATAAGAGGGCACTCTGCTCAGTGCTGTATATGAGAGGGCACTCTGCTCAGTGCTGTATATGAGAGGGCACTCTGCTCAGTGCTGTATATGAGAGGGCACTCTGCTCAGTGCTGTATATGAGAGGGCACTCTGCTCAGTGCTGTATATGAGAGGGCACTCTGCTCAGCGCTGTATATGAGAGGGCACTCTGCTCAGTGCTGTATATGAGTGGGCACTCTGCTCAGTACTGTATATGAGAGGGCACTCTGCTCAGTGCTGTATGTGAGAGGGCACTCTGCTCAGTACTGTATATGAGAGGGCACTCTGCTCAGTGCTGTATGTGAGTGGGCACTCTGCTCAGTACTGTATATGAGGGCACTCTGCTCAGTACTGTATATGAGAGGGCACTCTGCTCAGTGCTGTATATGAGAGGGCTCTCTGCTCAGTACTGTATATGAGGGCACTCTGCTCAGTGCTGTATATGAGAGGGCACTCTGCTCAGTACTGTATATGAGAGGGCACTCTGCTCAGTGCTGTATATGAGAGGGCACTCTGCTCAGTGCTGTATATGAGAGGGCACTCTGCTCAGTGCTGTATATGAGAGGGCACTCTGCTCAGTGCTGTATATGAGAGGGCACTCTGCTCAGTGCTGTATATGAGAGGGCACTCTGCTCAGTACTGTATATGAGAGGGCTCTCTGCTCAGTGCTGTATATGAGAGGGCACTCTGCTCAGTGCTGTATATGAGAGGGCACTCTGCTCAGTACTGTATATGAGAGGGCACTCTGCTCAGTGCTGTATATGAGAGGGCACTCTGCTCAGTGCTGTATATGAGAGGGCTCTCTGCTCAGTGCTGTATATGAGAGGGCACTCTGCTCAGCGCTGTATATGAGAGGGCACTCTGCTCAGCGCTGTATATGAGAGGGCACTCTGCTCAGTACTGTATATGAGAGGGCACTCTGCTCAGCGCTGTATATGAGAGGGCACTCTGCTCAGTACTGTATATGAGAGGGCACTCTGCTCAGTGCTGTATGTGAGAGGGCACTCTGCTCAGTGCTGTATATGAGAGGGCTCTCTGCTCAGTGCTGTATATGAGAGGGCACTCTGCTCAGCGCTGTATATGAGAGGGCACTCTGCTCAGCGCTGTATATGAGAGGGCACTCTGCTCAGTACTGTATATGAGAGGGCTCTCTGCTCAGTGCTGTATATGAGAGGGCACTCTGCTCAGTGCTGTATATGAGAGGGCACTCTGCTCAGTACTGTATATGAGAGGGCACTCTGCTCAGTGCTGTATATGAGAGGGCACTCTGCTCAGTGCTGTATATGAGAGGGCTCTCTGCTCAGTGCTGTATATGAGAGGGCACTCTGCTCAGTGCTGTATATGAGAGGGCACTCTGCTCAGCGCTGTATATGAGAGGGCACTCTGCTCAGTACTGTATATGAGAGGGCACTCTGCTCAGTGCTGTATGTGAGAGGGCTCTCTGCTCAGTGCTGTATATGAGAGGGCACTCTGCTCAGTGCTGTATATGAGAGGGCACTCTGCTCAGTGCTGTATGTGAGAGGGCACCCTGCTGGTACTGTATGTGAGAGGGCACTCTGCTCAGTGCTGTATATGAGAGGGCACTCTGCTCAGTGCTGTATATGAGGGCACTCTGCTCAGTGCTGTATATGAGAGGGCACTCTGCTCAGCGCTGTATATGAGAGGGCACTCTGCTCAGTGCTGTATATGAGAGGGCTCTCTGCTCAGTGCTGTATATGAGAGGGCTCTCTGCTCAGTGCTGTATATGAGAGGGCACTCTGCTCAGTGCTGTATATGAGTGGGCACTCTGCTCAGTGCTGTATATGAGAGGGCACTCTGCTCAGTGCTGTATATGAGAGGGCACTCTGCTCAGTACTGTATATGAGAGGGCACTCTGCTCAGTGCTGTATATGAGAGGGCACTCTGCTCAGTGCTGTATATAAGAGGGCACTCTGGTCAGTACTGTATATGAGAGGGCACTCTGCTCAGTACTGTATATGAGAGGGCACTCTGATCAGTACTGTATATGAGAGGGCACTCTGCTCAGTGCTGTATATGAGAGGGCACTCTGCTCAGTGCTGTATATGAGGGCACTCTGCTCAGTGCTGTATATGAGGGCACTCTGCTCAGTGCTGTATATGAGAGGGCACTCTGCTCAGTGCTGTATATGAGAGGGCACTCTGCTCAGTGCTGTATATGAGAGGGCACTCTGCTCAGTGCTGTATATAAGAGGGCACTCTGCTCAGTGCTGTATATGAGAGGGCACTCTGCTCAGTGCTGTATATGAGAGGGCACTCTGCTCAGTGCTGTATATGAGGGCACTCTGCTCAGTGCTGTATATGAGAGGGCACTCTGCTCAGTGCTGTATATAAGAGGGCACTCTGCTCAGTGCTGTATATGAGAGGGCACTCTGCTCAGTGCTGTATATGAGAGGGCACTCTGCTCAGTGCTGTATATGAGAGGGCACTCTGCTCAGTGCTGTATATGAGAGGGCACTCTGCTCAGTGCTGTATATGAGAGGGCACTCTGCTCAGCGCTGTATATGAGAGGGCACTCTGCTCAGTGCTGTATATGAGTGGGCACTCTGCTCAGTACTGTATATGAGAGGGCACTCTGCTCAGTGCTGTATGTGAGAGGGCACTCTGCTCAGTACTGTATATGAGAGGGCACTCTGCTCAGTGCTGTATGTGAGTGGGCACTCTGCTCAGTACTGTATATGAGGGCACTCTGCTCAGTACTGTATATGAGAGGGCACTCTGCTCAGTGCTGTATATGAGAGGGCTCTCTGCTCAGTACTGTATATGAGGGCACTCTGCTCAGTGCTGTATATGAGAGGGCACTCTGCTCAGTACTGTATATGAGAGGGCACTCTGCTCAGTGCTGTATATGAGAGGGCACTCTGCTCAGTGCTGTATATGAGAGGGCACTCTGCTCAGTGCTGTATATGAGAGGGCACTCTGCTCAGTGCTGTATATGAGAGGGCACTCTGCTCAGTGCTGTATATGAGAGGGCACTCTGCTCAGTACTGTATATGAGAGGGCTCTCTGCTCAGTGCTGTATATGAGAGGGCACTCTGCTCAGTGCTGTATATGAGAGGGCACTCTGCTCAGTACTGTATATGAGAGGGCACTCTGCTCAGTGCTGTATATGAGAGGGCACTCTGCTCAGTGCTGTATATGAGAGGGCTCTCTGCTCAGTGCTGTATATGAGAGGGCACTCTGCTCAGCGCTGTATATGAGAGGGCACTCTGCTCAGCGCTGTATATGAGAGGGCACTCTGCTCAGTACTGTATATGAGAGGGCACTCTGCTCAGTGCTGTATGTGAGAGGGCACTCTGCTCAGTGCTGTATATGAGAGGGCTCTCTGCTCAGTGCTGTATATGAGAGGGCACTCTGCTCAGCGCTGTATATGAGAGGGCACTCTGCTCAGCGCTGTATATGAGAGGGCACTCTGCTCAGTACTGTATATGAGAGGGCTCTCTGCTCAGTGCTGTATATGAGAGGGCACTCTGCTCAGTGCTGTATATGAGAGGGCACTCTGCTCAGTACTGTATATGAGAGGGCACTCTGCTCAGTGCTGTATATGAGAGGGCACTCTGCTCAGTGCTGTATATGAGAGGGCTCTCTGCTCAGTGCTGTATATGAGAGGGCACTCTGCTCAGTGCTGTATATGAGAGGGCACTCTGCTCAGCGCTGTATATGAGAGGGCACTCTGCTCAGTACTGTATATGAGAGGGCACTCTGCTCAGTGCTGTATGTGAGAGGGCTCTCTGCTCAGTGCTGTATATGAGAGGGCTCTCTGCTCAGTGCTGTATATGAGAGGGCACTCTGCTCAGTACTGTATATGAGGGCACTCTGCTCAGTGCTGTATATGAGAGGGCACTCTGCTCAGTGCTGTATATGAGAGGGCACTCTGCTCAGTGCTGTATATGAGAGGGCACTCTGCTCAGTACTGTATAATGGCACTCTGCTCAGTGCTGTATATGAGAGGGCACTCTGCTCAGTGCTGTATATGAGAGGGCACTCTGCTCAGTACTGTATATGAGGGCACTCTGCTCAGTGCTGTATATGAGAGGGCACTCTGCTCAGTGCTGTATATGAGAGGGCACTCTGCTCAGTGCTGTATATGAGAGGGCACTCTGCTCAGCGCTGTATATGAGAGGGCACTCTGCTCAGTGCTGTATATGAGAGGGCACTATCCTCAGTACTGTATATGAGGACACTCTGCTCAGTGCTGTATAGGAGGTGACACTCTGCTGGATGTCAGTAAATTAAAACATTACATTGTGGAATTGCTACTTGAGCGATTGTCCTCTA
Organism: Ranitomeya imitator; assembly: GCF_032444005.1. NCBI lineage: Eukaryota > Metazoa > Chordata > Amphibia > Anura > Dendrobatidae > Ranitomeya > Ranitomeya imitator. The sequence goes on along the minus strand of NC_091287.1, from coordinate 29,023,283 downwards.
CATAAATTAGATTTGCTGTTGCTTTTGCACTTTGCACATAATTTGTGCTTGGTCCATGGATCGCAGATCAGGCAGGGCACTGGCACAGGACAATTTGCGCCTGCTGTGTCCGGTACCAGTCGTGTCGCGGTGCCAGGTCCATCCTTACAGTTCCGTTTTGCAATGTTCTCTGCTCCGCACTCTCCTGACTCTTGTGTTTTCCAGAGACATCACACATTCTATGAATCCCTCTTTGAGGTTTGCTGTAACTCCCCGAGGACACTCATGCACCTGGCCCGCTGCGCCATCCGTGCCGTCTTACGGAAGAAGTGCCATCGTGTCATCCCTCAGCTGCCTCTGCCGACCACCCTGAAGAAATATCTCCTGCTCGAGCCACAGGGAAAAATCTATTAACTTCTTGAAGTGCTCAAAGTGGTAAATGTTGCTTTGCGTTTTAAGTAACGGAGTTTCTCATGGGATGAAGAGCCGCAGACTGTGAGCAGATTAACAGACTGACAACTATGTGCAGTGAAAATGGGATAATCCAGCATCCAGCACCTCCAGGGTGTCAGATTAGAATAGTAGTAGTTTAGGATCAGGTTAATCCATTGTACAACTGCGCATGGCAAATGCTGATGATGGCAGCTCTGACTGCAACACCTGGGCGGCGCCTTATATCACAGCGGAGCCTGGTACAAGGAGTAATATATCGTCTATATGTATATATTATATAGGGCTATAAATTATATAGGGCTATAATAGTGCACAATCTGCTACGTATAAACCCCTGTGATATATCATTTCACTTGTAAAAACACCACAAAGCCATGCCTTACAATACATCCTGTATTATACTCCAGAGCTGCACTCGCTATTTTGCTGGCGCAGCTCTGGAGTATAATGCAGGATGTAACTCAGGATCAGTAATGTAATGTATGTACACAGTGACTGCACCAGCAGAATAGTGAGTGCAGCTCTGGGGTATAATACAGGATGTAACTCAGGATCTGTAATGTATGTACACAGTGACTGCACCAGCAGAATGAATTGTGAGTGCAGCTCTGGAGTATAATGCAGGATGTAACTCAGGATCAGTAATGTAATGTATGTACACAGTGACTGCACCAGCAGAATAGTGAGTGCAGCTCTGGGGTATAATACAGGATGTAACTCAGGATCAGTAATGTAATGTATGTCCACAGTGACTGCACCAGCAGAATAGTGAGTGCAGCTCTGGGGTATAATACAGGATGTAACTCAGGATCTGTAATGTATGTACACAGTGACTGCACCAGCAGAATGAATTGTGAGTGCAGCTCTGGAGTATAATGCAGGATGTAACTCAGGATCAGTAATGTAATGTATGTACACAGTGACTGCACCAGCAGAATAGTGAGTGCAGCTCTGGAGTATAATACAGGATGTAAGTCAGGATCAGTAATGTAATGTATGTACACAGTGACTGCACCAGCAGAATAGTGAGTGCAGCTCTGGGGTATAATACAGGATGTAACTCAGGATCAGTAATGTAATGTATGTACACAGTGACTGCACCAGCAGAATAGTGAGTGCAGCTCTGGAGTATAATACAGGATGTAAGTCAGGATCAGTAATGTAATGTATGTACACAGTGACTGCACCAGCAGAATAGTGAGTGCAGCTCTGGAGTATAATACAGGATGTAAGTCAGGGTCAGTAATGTAATGTATGTACACAGTGACTGCACCAGCAGCATAGTGAGTGCAGCTCTGGAGTATAATACAGGAGGTAACTCAGGATCAGTAATGTATGTACACAGTGACTGCACCAGCAGAATAGTGAGTGCAGCTCTGGAGTATAATGCAGGATGTAAGTCAGGATAAGTACAGGATCAGTAATGTAATGTATATACACAGTGACTGCACCAGCAGAATAGTGAGTGCAGCTCTGGAGTATAATACAGGATGTAACTCAGGGTCAGTAATGTAGTGTACGTACACAGTGACTGCACCAGCAGAATAGTGAGTGCAGCTCTGGAGTATAATACAGGATGTAAGTCAGGGTCAGTAATGTAATGTATGTACACAGTGACTGCACCAGCAGCATAGTGAGTGCAGCTCTGGAGTATAATACAGGATGTAAGTCAGGGTCAGTAATGTAATGTATGTACACAGTGACTGCACCAGCAGAATAGTGAGTGCAGCTCTGGAGTATAATACAGGATGTAAGTCAGGATCAGTAATGTAATGTATGTACACAGTGACTGCACCAGCAGAATAGTGAGTGCAGCTCTGGAGTATAATACAGGATGTAAGTCAGGGTCAGTAATGTAATGTATGTACACAGTGACTGCACCAGCAGCATAGTGAGTGCAGCTCTGGAGTATAATACAGGAGGTAACTCAGGATCAGTAATGTATGTACACAGTGACTGCACCAGCAGAATAGTGAGTGCAGCTCTGGAGTATAATGCAGGATGTAAGTCAGGATAAGTACAGGATCAGTAATGTAATGTATATACACAGTGACTGCACCAGCAGAATAGTGAGTGCAGCTCTGGAGTATACTACAGGAGGTAACTCAAGATCAGTACAGGGTCAGTAATGTAATGTATGTAAACAGTGACTGCACCAGTAGAATAGTGAGTGCAGCTCTGGAGTATAATGCAGGATGTAAGTCAGGATCAGTGCAGGATCAGTAATGTAATGTATATACACAGTGACTGCACCAGCAGAATAGTGAGTGCAGCTCTGGGGTATAATAAAGGATGTAACTCAGGGTCAGTACTGTAATGTATGTACACAGTGACTGCACCAGCAGAATAGTGAGTTCAGCTCTGGAATATAATACAGGATGCAACTCAGGATCAGTAATGTAATGTACGTACACAGTGACTGCACCAGCAGAATAGTGAGTGCAGCTCTGGGGTATAATAAAGGATGTAACTCAGGGTCAGTACTGTAATGTATGTACACAGTGACTGCACCAGCAGAATAGTGAGTGCAGTTCTGGAGTATAATACAGGATGTAACCCAGGATCAGTAATGTAATGTATGTACACAGTGACTGCACCAGCAGAATAGTGAGTGCAGCTCTGGAGTATAATACAGGATGTAACTCAGGATCAGTAATGTAATGTATGTACACAGTGACTGCAGCGGCAGAATAGTGAGTGCAGCTCTGGAATATAATACAGGATGCAACTCAGGATCAGTAATGATTACTCAACAAAATGTCCCACAATACTCTTTGGCACTTCAAAACATATTAAACAACATATAGGGAGCTCAGTGTGAATTAACCCCTGAGCCCAAGGAAGAGAACCAAAGAATTCCAATAAAATATCATAGTTTATTAACAAAAATTAAAAAAAGAGGTCAGGTATGGTACATAAAATGCAAAAAATACCCAGGGGACCAGAATAACACCCTCGATCATATTACATGAATATATGCCACAGACCACAGCGAGGATAAGAATCTAATGCTTATTAAGGTTGGCTTATGCTATTAATCATTGCAGCCGTTGCCAAATCTTCCCAATATATGAGATGAAAATTAACCATTCAACAGTGCCCTAACAGGGCATACATCATAAATCATACTCATATAAGGCACAGATCCTAGAAAATATATTACCTCTCAGCCGTGAGACGTAAGTGTGTTGGGACAGTGAATCAGATGATACCGGGTGATTCCGTGCTCCTCTGTAGCCCCGACGCGCGTTTCGCACTTGGCTTCTTCTGGAGGCGTGAAGCCAAGGGCAAAACGCGCGTCGGGGCTACAGGGGAGCACGGAATCACCCGGTATCATCTGATTCACTGTCCCAACACACTTACGTCTCACGGCTGAGAGGTAATATATTTTCTAGGATCTGTGCCTTATATGAGTATGATTTATGATGTATGCCCTGTTAGGGCACTGTTGAATGGTTAATTTTCGTCTCATATACTCATATATTGGGCAGATTTGGCAACGGCTGCAATGATTAATAGCATAAGCCAACCTTAATAAGCATTAGATTCTTATCCTCGCTGTGGTCTGTGGCATATATTCATGTAATATGATCGAGGGTGTTATTCTGGTCCCCTGGGTATTTTTTGCATTTTATGTACCATACCTGATCTCTTTTTTTTAATTTTTGTTAATAAACTATGATATTTTATTGGTATTCTATGGTTCTCTTCCTTGGGCTCAGGGGTTAATTCGCACTGAGTTCCCTATATGTTGTTTAATCAGGATCAGTAATGTAATGTATGTACACAGTGACTGCACCAGCAGAATAGTGAGTGCAGCTCTGGAGTATAATACAGGATGTAACTCAGGATCAGTAATGTAATGTATGTACACAGTGACTGCACCAGCAGAATAGTGAGTGCAGCTCTGGGGTATAATACAGGATGTAACTCAGGATCAGTAATGTAATGTATGTACACAGTCACTGCACCAGCAGAATAGTGAGTGCAGCTCTGGAGTATAATACAGGATGTAACTCAGGATCAGTAATGTATGTACACAGTGACTCCACCAGCAGAATAGTGAGTGCAGCTCTGGGGTATAATACAGGATGTAAGTCAGGATCAGTAATGTAATGTATGTACACAGTGACTGCACCAGCAGAATAGTGAGTGCAGCTCTGGGGTATAATACAGGATGTAACTCAGGATCATTAATGTAATGTATGTACACAGTGACTACACCAGCAGAATAGTGAGTGCAGCTCTGGGGTATAATACAGGATGTAAGTCAGGATCAGTAATGTAATGTATGTACACAGTGACTGCACCAGCAGAATAGTGAGTGCAGCTCTGGGGTATAATACAGGATGTAACTCAGGATCAGTAATGTAATGTACAGTATGTACACAGAGAATTTCTGATTCAGATATTGCACAGATAAGTGCATCATACATATACCGTAATATTGTAATCAAAGCTATAAGCACTAAAATACTTCTGTTCAAAACTGCGTAGTTTTGTGCATGTTGTGGCTTTTTGCTTATGCGGGTGGTTAGCATTTGTATCCAGGATAATGAAATAGAGGTGTAATTATTTTTGCATACATTTCTTGTAGGGTTAATCTAATGATGGAAGTGGGGATTAGTTTCCAGATTATTAAGCAGATAGGCAGTACATGTACAGTTGTGCTGAAAAGTTTACGTGCCCCGGCAGAATTTTTGCTTTCTTGGCCTAATTTCAGAGAATATGAATGATGACACCAACCCTTTTTCTCCACTTATGGTTAGTGGTTGGGTGAAGCCATTTATTATTGCTACTGTGTTTTCTCTTTTTAAATCATAATGACAACCCAAAACATCCAAATGACCCTGATCAAAAGTTCCCATCCCCTGGTGATTTTGGCCTGATAACATGCACAGAAGTTGACACAAATGGGTGTGAATGGCTACTAAAGGTAACGTCCTCACCTGTGACCTGTTTGCTTGTAATTAGTGTGTGTGCATAAAAGCTGAGTGAGTTTCTGGGATCCAGACAGACTCTTGCATCTTTCATCCAGCCACTGAAGTTTCTGGATTGTGAATCATGAGGAAAGCAAACGAATTGTCAGCGGATCTACGAGAAAAGTTAGTTGAACTGTATAAAACAGGAAAGGGATACAAAAAGTTATCCAAGGAATTGATAATGCCAGCATCGTTCACACTGTGATTAACAAATGGAAAATGAGGGGCTCTGTAAAAACAAAACCACAGTCAGGTAGACCAACAAAAATCTCATCTACAACTGCCAGGAAAATTGTTTGGGATGCAAAGAAAACCCACAAATAACATCAGCTGAAATACAGGACTCTCTGAAAACTAGCGGTGTTGCTGTTTCAAGATGCATAATAAGGAGGCACTTGACGAAAAATGGGCTGCATGGTCAAGTCAACAGAAGAAAGCCATTACTGTGCAAATGCCGCAAAGTATCTCGCCTGCAATATGTAAAACAGCACAGAGACAAGCCTCAAAACTTCTGGAACAAGGTAATTTGGAGTGATGAGACCAAACTTGAATTCTTTTGGCCACAACCATAAACGTTACATTTGGAGAGCGGTCAACAAGGCCTATGATGAAAGGAACACCATTCCTACTGAAAAGCACGGAGGTGGATCGCTGATGTTTTTGGGATGTGTGAGCTACAAAGGAACAGGAAACTTGATCAAAGTTGAAGGAAAGATGAGTGCAGCACGTTATCAGCAAATACTGGAGGCAAATTTGCACTCATCAGCCCAGAAGCTGCGCATGGGACGTACTTGGACGTTCCAACATGACAACGATCCAAAACACAAGGCCAAGTCAACGTGTCATTCGCTACAGCAGAACAAAGTGAAGGTTCTGGAGTGGCCATCTCAGTCTCCAGACCTCAATATCATTGAGCTACTCTGGGGAGATTACAAGCACGCAGTTCATGCTAGACAGCCCAGGAATTTACAGGAACTGGAGGCTTTTTACCAAGAAGAGTGAGCAGCTTTACCATCTGAGAAAATAAAGAACCTCATCCACAACTACCACAAAAGACTTCAAGCTGTCACTGATATTAGAGGGGGCAATACACGGTATTAAGAAATGGGGTATGAGAACTTTTGATCGGGGTCATTTGGATGCTTTGGGCTGTCATTATGATTTAAAAAGAGAAAACACAGTAGTTTGACAATAAATGTCTTCTTCACCCAACCACTAACCGTGAGTGGAGAAAAAGTTTTGGTGTTTTCATTCATATTCTTTGCAAAAAAGGCCAAGAAAGCAAAAATTCTGCCGGGGTATGTAAACTTTTCAGCACAACTGTACATTGATCATCCGGACAGTGGGGATGCCAATCATTACCAAACTGGTGCAGATTTATCAATGTGTGGCAGCACAGGAGCCACAGAACACACATTTTGATGTTCAAAGTAATCTTTAAAAAAAAAAAAAAAAAAAATTTGCAGGTACAAAAGTTTGTCTGTCCGATTAAAAATCGTTAATAAAGAAATCCAAAATGTGTTAGTTCTTCATTTTTACCAGTAGAGGGCGATATAGTCCTAGATGACTTTTTGGTGCCTCATTTGAGTTGGAAAACTTTTAACCTTAAAATTTCAAGTTTTTTTTTATATATATATTAGGAAAACAAGAGGCAAATAGAATACTGGATAAAACCGAGCCAGCCAAGGTTACTGGTAATTTGTTTTTCTCATAAAATCTGAGACTATCGCCAGCCTTGTCATGGGTCATTTAAGTTCTAGGGGTTTAGGAGTCTCTGTGCAATATTGATATACTAGAATATTACAAGGGGTCTTCAACTCTCAATCTTTCTTTGCTATAATTTTTTTATTTTTTTTATTTTTAATAGCATTAGATAATTAAAAAAAATGAGATCTAAGTTCTGATGTCACTGAAAGATTTGTTTCTAAGACACAAGAGTGTAAGAGCTGCAGCTGTGTCGTTGTGGAGGTGGTGGGCGGTGGGAAAGCGTGCAAGATTATAGTAATTACAAGTGAAGATCTAATATATCCGAGTGGTGCTCGCACCATCCCGGTGCCTCTGCGTCCCCCTCTCTGCCAGGATTAATCCTCTCTGCAGACACCTGGCATGAAAAATTCTATAAAGAAATATCTAAAATTTTGCAATATTTGTCCCATCTCATAAAAGTAAACACAACTTTGCACAGATTTTATTTTTCAGTTGCTTATTAAATGCAAAGCTAAGCAACTTTATAAATAGTCTTCATTAAAAAGGATCTACCATCTTGATGGTGCGGCACCTGTATCTTTACCTAGCTGAGTGATCGGCAAAAATGTTACACATCCATCAGAGCTTCTGCTTCTGCTCCTGACACTCTCTCTGTTCTTGTATTTTCCTTAAAAACTTTGCATCAATCGACTTTTACAAAATCTTTTGTCTTCCTACATATTGAACACTGACATGGTCTGTGGTCATAAATCAGCTGAGTAGACCGGAGAAAAACACAGGTAATACAGTCGTAAACTCTCCCATTAGACCATCAGAATGAGCTCACTGATATATTCTTAGTTAAATCATTCTGCGGGCAGCGATAGACAACCTGGCGCAGAGGCTACAGGAGGCAAAGGGTGCCAAGGGGGCATTATTGTAAGGGAACACTCAGGGATCAGTATTGTAAGGGGGCACTCAGAGGACATTATTGTAAGGGGGCACTCAGAGGACATTATTGTAAGGGGGCACTCAGGGGGCATTATTGTAAGGGGGCACTCAGGGGGCATTATTGTAAGGGGACACTCAGTGACCAGTATTGTAAGGGGGCACTCAGGGGGCATTATTGTAAGGGGACACTCAAGGGGCATTATTGTAAGGGGACACTCAGGGATCAGTATTGTAAGGGGGCACTCAGGGGGCATTATTGTAAGGGGACACTCAAGGGGCATTATTGTAAGGGGACACTCAGGGATCAGTATTGTAAGGGGGCACTCAGGGGGCATTACTGTAAGGGGACACTCAAGGGGCATTATTTTAAGGGGACACTCAAGGGGCATTATTTTAAGGGGACACTCAAGGGGCATTATTGTAAGGAGGCACTCAGGGGGCATTATTGTAAGGGGACACTCATGGGTCAGTATTGTAAGGAGGCCCTCAGGGGGCATTATTGTAAGGAGGCACTCAGGGGGCATTATTGTAAGGGGACACTTAGGGATCAGTATTGTAAGGGGGCACTCAGGGGCATTATTGTAAGGGGACACTCAGGGGGCATTATTGTAAGGGGACACTCGGGGCATTATTGTAAGGGGACAATCAGGGATCAGTATTGTAAGGGGGCACTCGAGGGCATTATTGTAAGGGGCACTCGGGGGACATTATTGTAAGGGGCACTCAAAGGGCATTATTGTAAGGGGGGTTGTGAATTCTGTGGCAGAGCTCCCTCCTGTGGTCACAAGTGGTACTTCGGCTGATTCTCTCTGTGAGCTTCTGTTGGTGGAGGGAAGTGGTACTGCGGCTTCTGAGTTTCCTCCCTCAGGTGATCTGGTGAGGTCGTTGGGTGCTTCTCTACTTAACTCCACCTAATGCTTTGATCCTGGCTTCCTGTCAATGTTCCAGTGTTGGACTTGCTTTTCCCTGGATCATTTCTGTGGCCTGCTGCTCTGCATAGCTAAGTTCTTCTTTGCTATTTGTTTGCTATTTTTTCTGTCCAGCTTGTCTAATTTGTTGCTGGAAGCTCTGGGACGCAAAGGGTGTACCTCCGTGCCGTTAGTTCGGTACGGAGGGTCTTTTTGCCCCCTTTGCGTGGTTTTCTTTAGGGTTTTGTGTAGACCGCAAAGTTACCTTTTCTATCCTCGCTCTGTTAAGAAAGTCGGGCCTCACTTTGCTGAATCTATTTCATCTCTACGTTTGTCTTTTCATCTTTACTCACAGTCATTATATGTGGGGGGCTGCCTTTTCCTTTGGGGTATTTCTCTGAGGCAAGGCAGGCTTATTTTCTATCTTCAGGCTAGTTAGTTTCTCAGGCTGTGCCGAGTTGCATAGGCAGAGTTAGGCGCAATCCACGGCTGCCTCTAGTGTTGTTTGGAGAGGATTAGGGATTGCGGTCTGCAGAGTTCCCACGTCTCAGAGCTCGTTCTATGATTTTGGGTTATTGTCAGATCACTGTATGTGCTCTGACTGCTATGTCCATTGTGGTACTGAATTGCCTTTCATAACAGTACAGGAAGCCAAAAGTACTAATGATTCTCAATAGAGGGAAAAAAGAAGTTCTGAGACCATTTTTTTTTCTTTGCACTGTGTTTTGCCTTTTTTTCCCCTAGACATTTGGGTGGTTCAGTATACAGGTGTAGCGATGGACATTAGAAGTCTGTCTTCATTTGTGGATCAGCTCTCGGCAAGAGTACAAAAGATTCAAGACACTATTGATCAGAAATCTATGTTAGAACCAAGAATTCCTATTCCTGATTTGTTTTTTGGAGATAGAACTAAGTTTCTGAGTTTCAAAAATAATTGTAAATTATTTCTGGCCTTGAAACCTCGCTCCTCTGGTGATCCAGTTCAACAGATTAGGATCGTTATTTCTTTTTTGCGTGGCGACCCTCAGGACTGGGCATTTTCTCTTGCGCCAGGAGATCCTGCATTGAGTAATATCGATGCGTTTTTCCTGGCGCTCGGATTGCTGTACGATGAACCTAATTCAGTGGATCAGGCAAAGAAAACTTTGCTGGCTCTTTGTCAGGGTCAGGATGAGATAGAGGTATATTGTCAGAAATTTAGAAAGTGGTCCGTGCTCACTCAATGGAATGAATCTGCGCTGGCAGCTATGTTCAGAAAGGGTCTCTCTGAAGCCCTTAAGGATGTCATGGTGGGATTTCCTATGCCTGCTGGTTTGAATGAGTCTATGTCTTTGGCCATTCAGATCGGTCGACGCTTGCGTGAGCGTAAATCTGTGCACCATTTGGCGGTATTACCTGAGCTTAAACCTGAGCCTATGCAGTGCGATAGGACTTTGACCAGAGTTGAACGGCAAGAACACAGACGTCTGTATGGGCTGTGTTTCTACTGTGGTGATTCCACTCATGCTATCTCTGATTGTCCTAAGGGCACTAAGCGGTTCGCTAGGTCTGCCACCATTGGTACGGTACAGTCAAAATTTCTTCTGTCCGTTACCTTGATCTGCTCTTTGTCATCGTATTCTGTCATGGCATTTGTGGATTCAGGCGCTGCCCTGAATTTGATGGACTTGGAGTATGCTAAGCATTGTGGGTTTTTCTTGGAGCCCTTGCAGTGTCCTATTCCATTGAGAGGAATTGATGCTACGCCTTTGGCCAAGAATAAGCCTCAATACTGGACCCAGCTTACCATGTGCATGGCTCCTGCACATCAGGAGGTTATTCGCTTTCTGGTGTTGCATAATCTGCATGATGTGATCGTGTTGGGGTTGCCATGGCTACAAGCCCATAATCCAGTATTAGATTGGAAATCCATGTCGGTGTCCAGCTGGGGTTGTCAGGGGGTACATGGTGATGTTCCATTTCTGTCAATTTCGTCATCCACCCCTTCTGAGGTTCCAGAGTTCTTGTCTGATTACCGGGATGTATTTGATGAGCCCAAGTCCGATGCCCTACCTCCGCATAGGGATTGTGATTGTGCTATCAATTTGATTCCTGGTAGTAAATTCCCAAAAGGTTGACTGTTTAATTTATCCGTGCCTGAGCACGCCGCTATGCGCAGTTATGTGAAGGAATCCCTGGAGAAGGGGCATATTCGCCCGTCATCGTCACCATTAGGAGCAGGGTTCTTTTTTGTAGCCAAGAAGGATGGTTCGCTGAGACCTTGTATAGATTACCGCCTTCTAAATAAGATCACGGTTAAATTTCAGTACCCCTTGCCATTGTTATCTGATTTGTTTGCTCGGATTAAGGGGGCTAGTTGGTTCACCAAGATAGATCTTCGTGGTGCGTATAATCTGGTGCGAATCAGGCGAGGAGATGAATGGAAAACTGCATTTAATACGCCCGAGGGTCATTTTGAGTATCTAGTGATGCCATTCGGACTTGCCAATGCTCCATCAGTGTTTCAGTCCTTTATGCATGACATCTTCCGAGAGTACCTGGATAAATTCCTGATTGTGTACTTGGATGACATTTTGATCTTCTCGGATGATTGGGAGTCTCATGTGAAGCAGGTCAGAACAGTTTTTCAGGTCCTGCGTGCTAATTCTTTGTTTGTGAAGGGATCAAAGTGTCTCTTTGGTGTGCAGAAGGTTTCATTTTTGGGGTTCATCTTTTCCCCTTCTACTATCGAGATGGATCCTGTTAAGGTCCAAGCCATCCATGATTGGACTCAGCCGACATCTCTGAAAAGTCTGCAAAAGTTCCTGGGCTTTGCTAATTTTTATCGTCGCTTCATCTGCAATTTTTCTAGTATTGCCAAACCATTGACCGATTTGACCAAGAAGGGTGCTGATTTGGTCAATTGGTCTTCTGCTGCTGTGGAAGCTTTTCAAGAGTTGAAGCGTCGTTTTTCTTCTGCCCCTGTGTTGTGTCAACCAGATGTTTCTCTTCCGTTCCAGGTCGAGGTTGATGCTTCTGAGATTGGAGCAGGGGCTGTTTTGTCGCAGAGAGGTTCTGATTGCTCAGTGATGAAACTATGCGCTTTTTTTTCCAGGAAGTTTTCGCCTGCTGAGCGAAATTATGATGTGGGCAACCGAGAGTTGCTGGCCATGAAGTGGGCGTTCGAGGAGTGGCGTCATTGGCTTGAAGGAGCTAAGCATCGCGTGGTGGTATTGACTGATCATAAGAACTTGACTTATCTTGAGTCTGCTAAGCGATTGAATCCTAGACAGGCTCGTTGGTCGCTGTTTTTTGCCCGTTTTGACTTTGTGATTTCGTACCTTCCGGGCTCTAAAAATGTGAAGGCGGATGCTCTGTCTAGGAGTTTTGTGCCCGACTCTCCGGGTTTGTCTGAGCCGGCGGGTATCCTCAAGGAAGGAGTAATTGTGTCTGCCATCTCCCCTGATTTGCGGCGGGTGCTGCAAAAATTTCAGGCTAATAAACCTGATCGTTGTCCAGCGGAGAGACTGTTTGTCCCTGATAGGTGGACCAATAAAGTTATTTCTGAGGTTCATTGTTCGGTGTTGGCTGGTCATCCTGGAATCTTTGGTACCAGAGAGTTAGTGGCTAGATCCTTTTGGTGGCCGTCTCTGTCGCGGGATGTGCGTGCTTTTGTGCAGTCCTGTGGGATTTGTGCTCGGGCTAAGCCCTGCTGTTCTCGTCCCAGTGGGTTGCTTTTGCCCTTGCCGGTCCCGAAGAGGCCTTGGACACATATCTCTATGGATTTTATTTCTGATCTTCCCGTTTCTCAAAAGATGTCAGTCATTTGGGTGGTCTGTGATCGCTTTTCTAAGATGGTCCATCTGGTACCCTTGTCTAAATTGCCTTCCTCCTCTGATTTGGTGCCTTTGTTCTTCCAGCATGTGGTTCGTTTACATGGCATTCCAGAGAATATCGTTTCTGACAGAGGTTCCCAGTTTGTTTCAAGGTTTTGGCGAGCCTTTTGTGGTAGGATGGGCATTGACTTGTCTTTTTCCTCGGCTTTCCATCCTCAGACTAATGGCCAGACCGAACGAACCAATCAGACCTTGGAAACATATCTGAGATGCTTTGTTTCTGCTGATCAGGATGACTGGGTGTCCTTTTTGCCTTTGGCTGAGTTCGCCCTTAATAATCGGGCCAGCTCGGCTACCTTGGTTTCGCCATTTTTCTGCAATTCTGGGTTCCATCCTCGTTTCTCTTCAGGACAGGTTGAGTCTTCGGACTGTCCTGGTGTGGATACTGTGGTGGACAGGTTGCAGCAGATTTGGACTCATGTAGTGGACAATTTGACCTTGTCCCAGGAGAAGGCTCAACGTTTCGCTAATCGCAGACGCCGTGTGGGTCCCCGACTTCGTGTTGGGGATCTGGTTTGGTTATCTTCTCGTCATATTCCTATGAAGGTTTCCTCTCCTAAGTTTAAACCTCGTTTCATTGGTCCGTATAGGATTTCTGAGGTTCTTAATCCTGTGTCTTTTCGTCTGACCCTTCCAGATTCTTTTTCCATACATAACGTATTCCATAGGTCATTGTTGCGGAGATACGTGGCACCTATGGTTCCATCTGTTGATCCTCCTGCCCCGGTTTTGGTGGAGGGGGAATTGGAGTATATTGTAGAGAAGATTTTGGATTCTCGTGTTTCTAGACGGAAACTCCAGTATCTGGTTAAATGGAAGGGTTATGCTCAGGAAGATAATTCCTGGGTTTTTGCCTCTGATGTCCATGCTCCCGATCTTGTTCGTGCCTTTCATGTGGCTCATCCTGGTCGGCCTGGGGGCTCTGGTGAGGGTTCGGTGACCCCTCCTCAAGGGGGCGGGGTACTGTTGTGAATTCTGTGGCAGAGCTCCCTCCTGTGGTCACAAGTGGTACTTCGGCTGATTCTCTCTGTGAGCTTCTGTTGGTGGAGGGAAGTGGTACTGCGGCTTCTGAGTTTCCTCCCTCAGGTGATCTGGTGAGGTCGTTGGGTGCTTCTCTACTTAACTCCACCTAATGCTTTGATCCTGGCTTCCTGTCAATGTTCCAGTGTTGGACTTGCTTTTCCCTGGATCATTCCTGTGGCCTGCTGCTCTGCATAGCTAAGTTCTTCTTTGCTATTTGTTTGCTATTTTTTCTGTCCAGCTTGTCTAATTTGTTGCTGGAAGCTCTGGGACGCAAAGGGTGTACCTCCGTGCCGTTAGTTCGGTACGGAGGGTCTTTTTGCCCCCTTTGCGTGGTTTTCTTTAGGGTTTTGTGTAGACCGCAAAGTTACCTTTTCTATCCTCGCTCTGTTAAGAAAGTCGGGCCTCACTTTGCTGAATCTATTTCATCTCTACGTTTGTCTTTTCATCTTTACTCACAGTCATTATATGTGGGGGGCTGCCTTTTCCTTTGGGGTATTTCTCTGAGGCAAGGTAGGCTTATTTTCTATCTTTAGGCTAGTTAGTTTCTCAGGCTGTGCCGAGTTGCATAGGCAGAGTTAGGCGCAATCCACGGCTGCCTCTAGTGTTGTTTGGAGAGGATTAGGGATTGTGGTCTGCAGAGTTCCCACGTCTCAGAGCTCGTTCTATGATTTTGGGTTATTGTCAGATCACTGTATGTGCTCTGACCGCTATGTCCATTGTGGTACTGAATTGCCTTTCATAACAAAGGGGGCACTCGGGGCATTATTGTAAGGGTGCATTATTCTAAGGGGGCATTATTGTAAGGGGGAATTATTGTAAGGGAGCACTCAGAGGGCATTATTGTAAGAGGGCACTCAGGGCATTATTGTAAGGGGGCATTATTGTAAGCGGGAATTATTGTAAGGGGGAATTATTGTAAGGGAGCCCTCGGGGCATTATTGTAAGAGGGCACTCAGGGCATTATTGTCTATTCTGGGGGAATTAATATTTTTTGGGCTACTTGCACATTTATTACATATTAAGAAACATTCATGGGAGTTATGCTTTAAGGGGCAGCCAGGGGGCATCATTAGTTGTTAAAGGAACACTATTACTTTAAAAAGGGCACTTCATTACTATCTTGTAAGCATAGATGCAAGCATTTTTTTATGTATATGTGGGCTCTTTAGGAATTATAGCCTTCAAAGTGCCACTACATGGGGCATTATTACTGTCTAGAAGGCACAAAGCGGGCATTGCAATGACACCAATATTTCTGAAATACAGTATTTAGGGTTCCCATTAGGGGCAGCATCTGTGTTATAATTGGAGGTATCAGCAGGATGGGGAATGTGTGTGTGTTTAGGCAAGGTGGGGGCAATACTGGAAATGTCAGAAGTGACAATCTCTGCAGACAAGTTGTAGCTGGAAGAAGTCGTCATGGTGGTCAGGGCCAGAACAACTGAATGACTCCATGCAGAAAAAAAAAAAAACAACACCATTAGGCATTATCTATAGCTGTCCTGTCAGCTCTGATCTGCTCTCATCTATGATCAGCAGGACTGGTTTCTACCATTATATGGCCTCCGTATGGTGGTAATATTGGTCTTGGTCTAGTTATTTTTCTTAAGTAACAGCATTGTCATTTACGGCTAAATCTCCTACATTACATGACCGTTACAACACTGCTTTATCTATGGATCTAGCAGTTCAACAAACCTATCATAAGTCTCCTACCGTCTAATGATAATGAGACGACTCTGCTCATTCTGTCCCTGTCTACACAGCAAAGGTGACACGTGAGCTGCAGAGAACAGTAAAGTTCAGCTACATGGCTCTGCTTTAGTGGCCTGTTTGTTAATATGTAACATCTCTACTGTAATTGTGGAAGAGGACTTATATTTCTATGGTATTTTTGGGCTAGTTGCCCTTTGACCCGATGGCCAAATTTATTTTCCAAGTGTAAATATAAGTAATGACTAATGTTGTTTCTGATTCTCTGCTATGAAGTTTCCATCCGACATGGATATCAAAGTCTTATCTGTCAGTATAGATTGTAAAGAAGCCTACAGGATGCCGCGGGTACAGGAACGCCTGACATAGATGTGAGCAAGAACAAGGGAGCTGTGCCCAGTAGGGCAAAAGTAACCGGCCCAGCGAGGCCGCAGGAGCCCGGTGAGGGGTTACACACAACAGCTGCTGCCGTCATTATACTAATTACTATCATTGACCTTAATGGAATAACACGATCAGGGGCGGAAGATTTGCTGAGCTCGGCCGCAATCATCCGACGCTGCAGAAAACACTTTGTTCTTCCTGGTAAAAGGTAACGGAAAGGAGGCAGTGATCCCAGGTACACGGCCTGTGATGACTACAATTATACAGGTCGCGTCGTTTCCAAGAATCGGGGAAGGATTGGAGGACGAGCAAACAACGCGCCACAATTTAGTCCACTCAACATTAATGGCCGTAAGGAATTTTTTTTTTTTTGCCTAATGCTGCAAATTAGATGATGGAAAGTTTTTCTTCCAGATGGAGAAGACATATAATGACTTATGATGCTTCCGTAATTAGGAAACCCCTTTGTAGAAAATGTGTAATTTAATCAGTTCTCCAGAATCCAACGCTGTTTTTCTTTTGTTCCTGCTCCTCTGTCCCCAAACTGTTCCCACAAAGCTGAAGATACAATTGTCCACAATGTCTTGTTCTGAAGATGAAGATTTCCCATCACTGGAGCTGAGGGTCTGAGGCCGAACCCTAATAACAGCCCTATCGCATTATCCCCCTCCACCATCTGTACAGGGGGCACAATGCAGTCAGGGGGGTAACATCGCCAAACCCAGACTCCTCCATCAGACACAGATAGAGACGTGCGATCTGTCACTGCACAGAACACGTCTCCTCCAGAGTGCAGTGATGGCGGCTTTACACCACTCCATCCGACGCACGGCATTGTGCTTGGTTATGTACGGCTGCATGCAGCTGCTCGGTCATGAAGCTTCCGACAGGGGTGCAGCCTTACTATGATCGTTGGGAGGCAGAAACAACAAATCAACAGTAGGTTAAGAGAGAATTGGGTTTATTTATTTTTACACCGTTCCTCATGCAGTGATTAGGCGACATTATTCTTCGGGTCAGTGCGATTACAGCGATACCAGAATGAAGTCAGTTTTTAGGCTTTGCTGCTACCACACACACACACTTAAAAAAAATGCTTTTCTATCCCTATACAAAAAAAAAAAAAAAAGTTTTTGTATTGCCCATATTTTGAGAGCTTAAATGCTTCTGTTCTGCCAACAGTCATGCGATCACTTGTTTTTTTTCTGGACAAGTTGATGTTTTTATTGGTAACATGTTTGGGCACAAGACATTTTTTGATTGCTTCCTATTCTGACTTTCGAGAGGCAGAATTAACTAAAACCAGCAATTCCAGAATGGTTTTTTTTTTAATTTTTATGCCGTTCACCATGTGGTAAAAGATATGAGGCAGTTTTATTCTTTGTATTGGTACAATTACAGCAATACTTCATTATATAATTTGTTTTGCACAATAAAAACTACATCGCTTTATTCTGAGATCTATAGCTTTTTTTAATTTATTTTTCCGGTGATGGAGCTGTATGATGGCTTGTTTTTTTTTGCGAGACAAGGTGATTTTTTTCAGGGACACAATTGTTATTTGCATTTGTCATTTTGATCGCGTTTTATTCCACATTTTGGTAGGCGGTTTCATGGTAAAGCAGTTTTTTGTCACGTTTTTCATTTATTTTTTAAGTGTTTAACATAAATATATGTATTTATTGGTAGTTTGTGTTTTTTTTGGTTTGTTTTTTTAATATTTTTACAATTTTGCTTAGTCTATGGAACTGTTTAACCAGTGCCCCTCGGAATAATTTTTATATTTTTTTTTTTATCTAAAATTAATCAGATGGAGTAAGGAGGAGGGAGGGTTGGCATTGCCTAACCCTTGGCTATATTTTTTATCTTCCCAGTGTCAACATCTGGCAAGTAGAATGGAGGACAGATCTGTGGAAATAGGGGGAGGTCGAGGGATTCTTCAGTTTCTGGGGGGGTCGGGGTCCCCTATTGTCTAAGTTAGAGGCGAATAAATTTAAACTGTGGGTGTCTAAATTTCCGACGGTAATGCTTATGGTCAAAGTGTGGGGTAAAATTAAAAGTTTAAGAGGAATTACTGGGTTCACGAGGTATACCCCTATATGGGATAATCCATATCTGCCGCAATTGAGGACACTGAAGGGGTTTGCGCAATGGCGACGAGTGGGTATCTGGTGGCTTTCACAGCTGATAGATGGGGGTGTCTTTAAATCATTTGAGGACTTACGAAAGGAGTTCTCACTTCAGCATTCTATATTTTATCAGTATTTACAAGTATGACACGCTTATATAATGCAGACTCATATACACCCCATTATTATACATCATGATACTGTTATTAATAGGATCGGTTTACAGGCATCAACAAGGGGACTAATTTCATTGTACGGGGAGCTCCTCTCGAGGGTGCTATTAGGTCACCCGATGACGGCATTAGCGAAATGGGAACAAGTGGGGGGGGGGGGGGATTTTGGTAGATCAATGGGAGTCAATAATGCAAATGATCCCTAAAGTTCTCCCTCAGTGAGCCTAACCGTCTGTCTCAACTATATACAGTTATATGAAAAAGTTTGGGCACCCCTATTAATCTTACGCTTAATGTTTTCTAAAAATTGTTTTTTTTTGCAACAGCTATTCCAGTTTCATATATCTAATAACTGATGGACACAGTAATGTTTCTGCCTTGAAATGAGGTTTATTGTACTAACAGAAAATGTGCAATCTGCATTCAAACAAAATTTGACAGGTGCATAAGTATGGGCACCCCACCAGAAAAGTGACATTAATATTTAGTAGATCCTCCTTTTGCAACAATAACAGCCTTTAGTCGCTTCCTGTAGCTTTTAATGAGTTCCTCGGTCCTGGATGAAGGTATTTTTGACCATTCCTCTTTACAAAACAATTCCAGTTCAGTTAAGTTTGATGGTCACCGAGCATGGACAGCCCTCTTCAAATGATCCCACAGATGTTCAATGATATTCAGGTCTGGGGACTGGGATGGCCATTCCAGAACAATAATTGTTCCTCTGCATGAATACCTGAGTAGATTTGGAGCGGTGTTTTGGATCATTGTCTTGCTGAAAGATCCATCCCCTGCGTAACTTCAACTTTGTCACTGATTCATGAACATTATTGTCAAGAATCTGCTGATACTGAGAGGAATCCATGCGTCCCTCAACTTTAACAAGATTCCCGATGCCGGCATTGGCCACGCAGCCCCAAAGCATGATGGAACCTCCACCAAATTTTACTATGGGTAGCAAGTGTTTTTCTTGGAATGCTGTGTTTTTTGGCCGCCATGCATAACGCCTTTTTATTTGACCAAACAACTCAATCTTGGTTTCATCAGTCCACAGGACCTTCTTCCAAAAATAAATTGGCTTCTCCAAATGTGCTTTTGCATACCTCAGCCGACTCTGTTTGTGGCGTGCTTGCAGAAATGGCTTCTTTCGCATCACTCTCCCATACAGCTTCTCCTTGTGCAAAGTGCGTTGTATAGTTGACCGATGCACAGTGACACCATCTGCAGCAAGTTGATGCTGCCGCTCTCTGGAGGTGGTCTGAGGATTGTCCTTGACTGATCTCACCATTCTTCTTCTCTGCCTTTCTGATGTTTTTCTTGGCCTGCCACTTCTGGCCTTAACAAGAACTGTACCTGTGTTCTTCCATTTCCTTTCTATGTTCCTCGCAGTGGAAATTGACAGGTTAAATCTCTGAGACAGCTTTTTGTATCCTTCCCCTGAACAACTATGTTGAATAATCTTTGTTTTCAGATCATTAGACAGTTGTTTTGAGGAGCCCATGATGCCACTCTCCAGAGGAGATTCAAACAGGAGAACAACTTGCAAGTGGCCACTTTAAGTAACTTTCTCATGATTGCATACACCTGGCTATGAAGTTCAAAGCTCAATGAGGTTAGAAAACCAAAAAAAGTGCTTTAGTAAGTCAGTAAAAAGTAGGTAGGAGTATTTAAAACAAGAAAATGATAAGGGTGCCCATACTTATGCACCTGTCAAATTCTGTTTGAATGCAGATTGCACATTTTCTGTTAGTACAATAAACCTCATTCCAAGGCATATCTAATAACTGTTGGACACAGTAATGTTTCTATGAAACTGAAATAGCTGTTGCAAAAAAACCCAACAATTTTTATAAAACATTAAGCTTAAGATTAATAGGGGTGCCCAAACTTTTTCATATAACTGTATCCTTTATAGGGTTTATAGGACTCCTAAGTGGCTGTTTGATTTGGGTCTAAGGCCAAATTCAAAATGTCCCAAGTGTATGCTCGATGATGCAGATATCCTACATATGTTCTGGACGTGTCCTTGTATACAAATATTCTGGATTATGGTTCTCAACTTAATATATATGGCCACAGAGCAGGATATTCTCAGAGACCGTATTGTCTGTGTGCTTGGATATGTTGAGGGAGGAGATGATTATTCACAAATAGCTGTTGCCAGAATGCTTTTTACTGCTAGAAAATTAATAGAATATCACTGGATCTCAGATAAAGTTCCCACGAGGAAAGAATATGTAAATAAGCTGAACCTCATACTATGCAGAGAGAAGGCCATTTATCTTAAACGGGGTAGACCGGCAGTGTTTGAGAAAATTTGGGCAGGATGGTTGAATGTTGCGGGCTTACCATCTGTAAGTTTATTCTCGTGATACCATGTTTATGTCACCATGAAAGTGATTTAGTTGTACTCCATGACTGGTGCCTTGGCATATGTGCCTTATCTATGTCTGTATTTTTCTTGTGATATATTTTATCATTGGACCAGGGTTAGGTAGGGGGGGGGGAAGCGGTTGTGAATGGGGAAAAGATTGTGGGGTATTTTGGAGAAAATTCTGTTATGTTCTGAAAACTTTAATAAAAAAAAATATCGGATTCCAAAATTTTTTTTTAAATCAGATGAATGAATCTGAAATGGACACAATCACAAGAAACTTTCATAATTTCAAAAGTATTTTATTTCCAATTAAAACATTTGAAGATGCCGCACGACACAAGACGTAAAAGATATATATATTCTTTTACAACACCTGAAGCTTAAAAAGCGGCCAATAATAATAATAATGTTATTATTGTC
Source organism: Ranitomeya imitator (assembly GCF_032444005.1). Classification (NCBI taxonomy): domain Eukaryota; kingdom Metazoa; phylum Chordata; class Amphibia; order Anura; family Dendrobatidae; genus Ranitomeya; species Ranitomeya imitator. Next base: position 29,002,233 of record NC_091287.1, on the reverse strand, counting down.
CAGAGCGGAGGCGCGGCAAACGAGGAAAGTCATTATAATAAATTAACAAGATTTAGACAATCTTAAAAAAAATAAAAAAAATAAATGAGAAAATAAGAGACATGTCGGGGCTGGTAACAGGGAACATGCCAGAACTGAATATAATAAATGAATTAAAAAAAAAAAAAAAAAAAAAAAACACACATAATATATTATAATTTAAAAAAAGGGCTTGGGATTTTGAAGCAAAGGTCTTTGTAGGAAAGACTTTAAAATATATACTTACTACACAGTTACTCCCCCAATATCCCCCCTCCTTATTGCAGGAAAGTTCTATAACAAGTCTGTGCAGTATGGATAGGCAGTCTGCTGTACAGCACATCTTCCTGGTGTAAATTATGGTACATTTTTTAGGCCACAATATCCCGGTCTTAAAACTTAACGCAACTTTTGAGAAAAGTGAAAAAAAAAAAAATTGCAAATTTTACGCACAAAAACAGAACATAAGCGAAATTTGTGACTTTTTAGGGAATTTTTTACCCTTTAAAACTGGCAGAAGTCACTTAGTAAGTTCACCCCCTTACAGGTTGAATGCAGCAAACTCGGGCATGAAACAATAGGCCACAAATTCAAGTTATTTCCCGCTGTTATCAGTCATTGGAAAGTCTGATAAACGAGGGAAAAATCAAGCAGCTTAGACGTTAAAATACAATTTTTTTTTATCCAGATGAAGCCTAAATAAAAACATACACAACCTCGATGGAAGATACCACAGCCTGTGATTTCTTTTTTTTTTTGCTTACAATATCCAAAAAGTGGCATGAAAACTTAATAAAACTTTCACATGTACCATGTCTATAGGTAGATGTAACAATCATAAGATATCGGACGTCGACTTAAACCATACAAGACTGGCTGTATAGATGTACAGACGCATTTTGAGGTCATGATCTACAGCGCTAAGATATAAATATACTTGAAATACTTCTTTACAAAAAAAAAAAAAAAAAATTTAAACAGACCCCTGAATTACATATTCATTTACATTTGTGTGTAGTGAAATGACCAAAACGCGTTAGCCACCAGGAATATGGCATCACGGGAACATTTTAGTCATTTTTTTTTTGGCAATAACAGGAAACCCTCCACATAAGTTTAGGCTTTTTTTTTTTGGCAAAATGGAACTGAACTAGATTATAGGATAAAAGAAAAGGAAATCTCTTTTCCTAAATACATAATAATATGGAAATGATGTAGTAGTGGGAGAGGGCGACTGCTCTGCGACAGGCATGGTCGCCCTACAGGTTGCACTATGGATGAGAAAGGTCCGTAGGGATCATATAAAGTATCATACTCTACTGGATTATAAAAGTTGGTCGCCTCAGTAGATCGAAGAGGATTTTGGTGAATCTTTCCTTTTTCTTGAAGGAAGCAGATTTTCTCACTTGGCTTCGTCCATTGAGATCAGCAATGTTCATTTTCACGGGAACATTAGACGACGAGTGAACATATATCTACTAACTACTACATAGATTGGATCGGTGACTGGCTCTCCTTGTCGCGCCCGCGGCCAGCTCCAGCACAGTACAAGCCGCCTTCTTCCTCTTGGTAACGTAACACTTGCAGGTGAATAGTCCTGTGCAATGAGTGCTTGATCCCTTTATTCTCATCTCCTGAGAAAATCTTCAAGGCTCTTCTACCTGGCGAGGTTCTTTGGTTCACTGCTGGGAATACACCAGTCGTCTGCCTCTGTGCATAGTTTATAATGCTTCCATGCAGACATATTGAAGACTGGTAGTCTCTCTACGGACTCCGAGGAAAGAGCCTGCAAAAAAATATAAAGAAACTACATGAATACAACATGGCTTCATCTTCACATTCCCTTCACTTATCCGGAGTTACCTCCTGTATTATACCCCAGAGCTGCACTCACTATTCTGCTGGTGCAGTCACTGTGTACATACATTACATTACTGATCCTGAGTTACATCCTGTATTATACTCCAGAGCTGAGCTCACTATCCAGTCCATTACAATTAATGTCCCTGATATCTGGGGAAAATGACAGAACTCTACATCTGCCACATGCACTCCCCAACCAGGTGTGATCTGGCACTGGAATGGAACTGGCACCAGAATACAGCTGGAAACCAATTACGAACAGTGCGGGAATAGACAATGACGAAATCAAAGATGTACCTGAAAATATTACTGCTCATGAGTTACATCCTGTATTATACCCCAGAGCTGCACTCACTATTCTGCTGGTGCAGTCACTGTGCACATACATTACATTACTGATCCTGAGTTACCTGCTGTATTATACCCCAGAGCTGCACTCACTATTCTGCTGGTGCAGTCACTGTGTACATACATTACTGATCCTGAGTTACCTCCTGTATTATACCCCAGAGCTGCACTCACTATTCTGCTGGTGCAGTCACTGTGTACATACATTACATTACTGATCCTGTACTGATCCTGAGTTACATCCTGTATTATACTCCAGAGCTGCACTCACTATTCTGCTGGTGCAGTCACTGTGTACATACATTACATTACTGATCCTGAGTTACATCCTGTATTATACCCCAGAGCTGCACTCACTATTCTGCTGCTGCAGTCACTGTGTACATACATTACATAAACATACAGTACAGAGTTTTATTATACATCTGAACACATTTAACCCTCAGAGACCTTTACACCAAGATGGGGATCACAAGGCGGCTTAGTATTACATTAGGGAATTGCAGAACTTACAACTCCCTAAATCATGGCTATACATGCCATTTTGGCTATAAAGGGGGATTGTAAGAGATCGAATAATTTTACTTTATCAGAGTGGGGTCGCTGCTTCGCCTTCCTCCCGGATGCCATTTCTCTGCCTTGATCTTGGCACACAAGTGGCAAACACGCCGAGCAGGTCGCCAGGAGGTTAAACGGAGCAATAATAACTGGGTTACACAATCCTTCGATAACAATCAGTAAACTTGTCTCCAAAACAAGAATTTCACTTCATTGTACATGAACAACTCAGACGCTAAAAGCCACAAGAAAATACACAGCACAATGAATAATACAACGACGTTACCTTCAGGTAAATGACCGCGTCCGTCCCAAAACCCTCCATCGAATGCAGCATTAGATCCCCTTGGAAGTATTTGGCATAAAGGCGAGAAATTGGCAAACCGTACCCAAAACCAGCCTGAAAAATAAATATATATATAGTATTAATGAGTTATCACACACACTCTAAGCCCATTGATTTTAATGTGGATGGTGTAATACTTCACTTTTCCTGCGGGCGCGCTGTAGAAAATTTGTTAACTTGCTACCAAGTTAAGAACGGAATGTTTAGACTGAACGGGGATTTGCCCAATTTAGAAAGCCTAAAAAAACAAATATAGCAGAGCTGAAGTGGTCACTGCTCAGTTTCAGAACATTTAGGGATTGTCCAGCTTATATCCAACAGCAGGTTAGAAATTACACGTTAAAACTTAACTTTTACTTATATTTGTTAAAATCACGAACGTGACCGTGAGCGAACAAGGTGCCAGTGTTTTTAAAAACCAAAAAATCATAACAAAGACCACAACAGGTAAGAGTTCAAATGGAACAGTATTTGTGGAGCATATGTTTCAAAATCTATCATACATATGACACTATACCACAATGAGCAAGCTCAAAAAACCATATAGGGTGGGTCAATCTCCAACCTATTAAATTTATACCACCAATAGCACTAGAATACATATATGCCTCACCACATTAATAATGCACACCAGCATATGTTCGGTAAGTGTCTATGCGTGGATTCATCTAGCAACAGCGTTTATAATTTATACTCATCCTTCTGGGACCGATGCTGCCAGCGGTGCCTCCTTAGAGTTTCTGGGGCTTAGGGGCGGATCATGCCGCACTAGCCATAGTTCCCCGTTATATCCAGTGTCTCCCGACGCGTTTCTTCTTTTAATTCATCAGGGGGGTAGTGACAAAAGATGCTGTCAAATCCACGAGCATTGCTAAACCATGCGCCCCCTTACCTGACTTAAATAGACTACATGTGTTCCTTCACGCGGCGCGTACCCGGCCGCCGGTGACTCATTTCCGGCTGCTCTCGCCCGCGCGCTGGCATAGTTAGTATTGACGCGCCCACCTTGTGCATCCTGAGGCCGCGCACTTCCGGCCACCGGAGAGCTCCTTCCGGCCCCTCATGCACGTGCTGCATACCGCGCACCTCATAGTGCCGTGTGATGCTGCAGAGCCTGTGGGGGTTCATCTATCATTAGTGGAATTTTGAATCTTATTTCTAGACCCGTATTTGCATATTTGTACCGTATGGATAAAGAGACACTGAAATGACCTGTATTCCTTTTGTGGAATTTTTTCTATTGTGCTGGGTTTACCACTTATTTTTGATGACTCTATCGCATTAGTGGGGGTTCATCTATTTTTAGTGGAATTTTTAATCTTATTTCTAGACCCATATCTGCGTATGTGTACCGTATGGATAAGGAGACACTGAAATGACCTATATTCCGTGTGTGGTATGGAAGGATGTGGGTTGTACAAAATGGCACATTACCTTTATTGAATGGACAGCATCCACGTGTGTGCACTGTTATGCACCTCGGTGGATGTTTAGCATAGTGGGCTGGCCCGACCAATCGGGGGTTTACATGCTTTATTTACACCTCGGCCTCGGTCATTTGATCGTAAGCCGGATGTGACGCTTACGGGCTAATGCGCCGTCTTTGATTCCCTACTGGAAATGACGGGTGCATCCCTATTTGTCTGCCCCCGCACAGGCTCTGCAGCATCACACGGCACTATGAGGTGCGCGGTATGCAGCACGTGCATGAGGGGCCGGAAGGAGCTCTCCGGTGGCCGGAAGTGCGCGGCCTCAGGATGCACAAGGTGGGCGCGTCAATACTAACTATGCCAGCGCGCGGGCGAGAGCAGCCGGAAATGAGTCACCGGTGGCCGGGTACGCGCCGCGTGAAGGAACACATGTAGTCTATTTAAGTCAGGTAAGGGGGCGCATGGTTTAGCAATGCTCGTGGATTTGACAGCATCTTTTGTCACTACCCCCCTGATGAATTAAAAGAAGAAACGCGTCGGGAGACACTGGATATAACGGGGAACTATGGCTAGTGCGGCATGATCCGCCCCTAAGCCCCAGAAACTCTAAGGAGGCACCGCTGGCAGCATCGGTCCCAGAAGGATGAGTATAAATTATAAACGCTGTTGCTAGATGAATCCACGCATAGACACTTACCGAACATATGCTGGTGTGCATTATTAATGTGGTGAGGCATATATGTATTCTAGTGCTATTGGTGGTATAAATTTAATAGGTTGGAGATTGACCCACCCTATATGGTTTTTTGAGCTTGCTCATTGTGGTATAGTGTCATATGTATGATAGATTTTGAAACATATGCTCCACAAATACTGTTCCATTTGAACTCTTACCTGTTGTGGTCTTTGTTATGATTTTTTGGTTTTTAAAAACACTGGCACCTTGTTCGCTCACGGTCACGTTCGTGATTTTAACAAATATAAGTAAAAGTTAAGTTTTAACGTGTAATTTCTAACCTGCTGTTGGATATAGTAAATATTGGTTAGTGGTAATTTTTTTGTCCTTGCTGAGATACGATTGTCCAGCTTACATTCAAAAGAAAAATATATAGAATAATTATAAAAACTCCATCAGGCTACTCCAGTCCATCCCACCATGATAGAAAGTTAGGACTTCCTATTCTTGATCGGTTATGCTTTGAATTAAATACCATTTCAGTCATCTGACCGCTGCCGCCAATCACAGAACAAAGTGATCAGCTGACTGCAGAATGGGACGTCAACACATCTAATCCCACCAGAGAACACTGGAGCCATTAAGACTAAAAAAAATATATATAAATATATTACCCCTACATACATTTTTAGTGAGATATTATATATAATCAATAAAAAAAAATATGTGCATCAAAACAAACTTGCTCCCTAGAGTTTATCAAATGTACAAGACCTATTTCCAGAGTGGAGACCCCCTTTAATATAAAGCAGTAAGTTCCTCTGCAGTCCTGTGTAAAGCAACAGATAGAACTGGATTCTTTAGCTGCATTAGGCCTGTCCCACTCGTCCAGATAATTCCGGTACCGGAAAAATTGGTAACGGAGTTATCCGTGTCCGTGTGCTCACCTGGCACACGTGCGGCAGCCGTGTCCCGACTGGGTACTACATGCACCGTGCAGGAGACAGCGCTACAGTTAAGCGCTGTCCCCTGCTTTGGGTGCTGAATCCAGAATTCATTCCTTCTTCCCAGCAGCGTTCGCTGGAGAGAAGGAATGAAAAATCTTTTTTTTTTTTTTTTTTTTTTTTAAATAAAAATAAAGTTCCTGGTTATCTCCCCCCTCCCTCCTCCTGTGCGCCCGCCCGCTAGCATTAAAATACTTACCCAGCTCCCCCGATGACTCCTCTCAGCGTCGAAGCTCTTCCTGTATGAGCGGTCACGTGGTGCCGCTTATTACAGTGATGAATATGCGGCTCCACCCCTATGGAAGAGCTGCGACGCTGAGAGGAGTCATCGGGGGAGCTGAGTAAGTATTTTAATGCCAGCGGGCGGGCGCACAGGAGGAGGAAGGGGGGAGATAACCAGGAACTTTATTTTTACAACAACAAAAAAAAAAAAAAGAAAAGATTTTTCATTCCTTCTCTCCAGCGAACGCTGCTGGAGAGAAGAAATGAATGGCGGCTTCAGCACCACAAGCTGGGGGGACAGCGCTTACTGTAGCGCTGTCTCCTGCACGGCACACGGACTGCACACGGACAGCATCCGTGTGCGGTACGTGTTACACGGACCCATTGACTTTAATGGGTCCCTGTGATATGTGCGCTCCCACGAACACTGACATGTCTCCGTGTTTTTCAAACGGATACACGGTCCGTGAAAACACGCTGACATGTGCAGAGACACATTGATTTTAATGTGTTTACGTGAGTCAGTGTCTCTTGTACGTGAGGAAACTGTCACCTCACGTACCGGAGCCACTGACGTGTGAAACCGGCCTTATACGTAGTGGTGTGTAGGCAGCCGCTCACCAGTGGTGCATTGCGGGAATTGTCCATCAAGGGTCGGGGAGCCGTGGAATACATATAACTGAAGAGATGCTCTATTTTTCTTAAAGGTACACCTCCTCCGTTATCAGATATCTAAGAGAAGAAAAAAAAGTGATAATGATATAAAATGGATTGGGTCATAAGCTGCAAAAAAAAAAAAAGTAGTTAAAAAAAAAAAAAAACAACAACTATGTATATTCATCATTCAGGACCCTGGGAAAACGCTATGGTCGTGTGAACAGCAATGGCCATTATTAGTAGCTTCTGCAATAATTGAATAGGACTCTGAAGATAAGGAGGCCGCGCCTGCACGTAGCCGAAAATACCGGCACTACGCGATTCCCGGACAGATCTGGATTCTTATCACAAGCGCACAATATTACTGCCGGAGATCGGCTCCATCTCTGCTCATGAGTTAAATGACCCTGATAAATACTCAGTGTGCAGAGATGGGAATAGATTGGCGTTTGCACTTTGTTATTCTTCCAGGTGGTTACCTTAATGGTGAGGTCCTCGATCCCGAGGACGACATTCACTTTTACAGGAGGCAGGGAAGGACTGTCCTCGTGATTCTCCACAGTGGCTCTCATGGCGTTCTAATAGAGAGAACATACAGCATTGAAAAAAAAAAAAAAATCAGTGGGAGATGAGTGTCAGCAGAACCTCCTTTTCCTACGCTTATTTCTGGTAAACTATAATATTAGGGGTCCAGCGAATTGTCATACAGTGAGCTGTATCACAGTTTGGGTAATAAGACATGTGCAACGGTTGTTAAGGGTTTTCTAAAAGCGAAGCTGCTCTGTGGACTGGGGAGTTTTTCTTCATTTACATGGGTCCTCTTTACTTCCCTAGCCTGGAGGACCCGAGTTGATCTGTCTAGTATAAGAAAAATGAGAGGCCATATGCTACATTTAGCCAGCGGCCACCAGTTATTAGATAGATATATATAGGGTATGGGGTGGACTGCAAAACATCCTGAACAGCTGATACTAGGAGCAAATGTGGACAATCCCATTCCCTACGTCCCATAAAGGTCTATGGAAATAAGAGGCTGGGAAGAGCTGGTGGTAGCCCCACATAACAAGCATGACTACCTATTATCATAACCCCTATGTAATGCCTCGCTTTTCCTGCAGCAGCAATTGCATCACTTCTCTACCCTATTGCCTTAAGAAATCCTAATGCAAAAGTTAAAGTTTACGGTATGTGACAACTGAGTTCACCCCTATACATTCACTCATGATCAGGAGGTATCATACCTTAAAGAGCTCAAACAGCATGTGGTAGAGATGGGACGGGACATAGACGATATTTATGGGCTGCCCACGAGCCTTTCCTGCAGGGGAAAAAAGTAAGGTGTTATTTACAGGTGGGATAAGTCACGCATACGCATGTATTCCTCGTCCTTAGTGCTCGCTGTGGCCACCTACTATGTAATCATGGCTTGCATAGCACGCAAAGTCAGCAGAGAGTAATAATCTAAAAACATATTAAATTACTATGTCATTATGGAGGATGCAGTGAGCTCCCTTTTGTGGTGGCTGCTAGAATTAATCTAGACAGAATATAGGGATTTTTGTGTGTACTCACCGTAAAATCCTTTTCTCCGAGCCACTCATTGGGGGACACAGGACCATGACCATGGGTTATGCTGCTGTCACTAGGAGGCTGACACTAAGCTGAGACAAAAAAAGGTTAGCTCCTCCCCTGCAGTATACACCCTCGTACTGGCTTCCAGACACCCAGTTTAGTGCAAAAGCAGTAGGATAGTAACAATATAACAAGTAACATTAGAATATAACATGTCAAACAAACAGTCAAGATCAAAAAAACAAGATCACGAGCCGAAAGGCTACCAGGGTGGGTGCTGTGTCCCCCAATGAGTGGCTCGGAGAAAAGGATTTTACGGTGAGTACACACAAAAATCCCTATTTCTCCTTCGCCTCATTGGGGGGACACAGGACCATGGGACGTCCCAAAGCAGTCCCTGGGAGGGAAACAATACAACCAAAATAACTCCGTGTACCATCTGACTACAAATGCGCAACGGCCGCCTGCAGGATACGCCTGCCAAGGGCCGCGTCCGCAGAAGAGTGAATGTGAACATTGTAATGCTTTGTGAAAGTATGCAGGCTGGACCACGTTGCAGCCTTGCAAACCTGCTCCGCTGTTGCCTGGTGCCGGATGGCCCAGGAAGCACCCATCGACCGAGTGGAGTGAGCTCTAATCCCCGCCGGGATAGGACTGCCCCTGACCCGATAGGATTCCTGGATAGCAGATCGGATCCATCTGGCTATCGTGGATTTAGACGCAGCCAAACCCTTTCTGTGACCTTCCGGGAGCACGAAAAGGGCGTCCGATTTCCTGAAGTGAGCCGTTCTGGAAATGTACCTCCTGAGGGCCCTTGCCACATCCAGGGTATGGAGAGCTTTCTCGACCCTATGTTTGGGCTGCGGGCAAAAGGAGGGAAGAATGATGTCCTCATTGAGATGGAAAGATGAGACCACCTTCGGAAGAAATGCCGGAGAAGGACGTAGGACTACCTTGTCCTGATGAAAGGCAAGGAAAGGAACCCGGCAGGATAAAGCGGCGAGCTCTGAAACCCTTCTGATGGACGTCACCGCTACCAGGAAGGCAACCTTCCAAGAGAGGACAGAGAGCGGAACGTCTTGAAGGGGTTCGAACGGAGGTTCCTGAAGAACCCCCAGAACCAAGTTGAGATCCCAGGTCTCTAGCGGCATCCTGTAGGGAGGAACCACATGGGAGACTCCCTGGATGAAAGTCTTGACCTGAAGGTTGGTGGCGATCCTACGCTGGAAAAGCACGGATAACGCTGAGATCTGACCTTTGAGGGAACTCAGGGCCAAACCGGAGTCCAGACCAGACTGAAGGAAATTCAAGATGCAAGGGATAGAGAAAACGAGCGGAGGGTGACCCCGGAGCCTGCACCATGAGAAGAAGGTTTTCCAGACGCGGTGGTAGATGGAGGCGGAAGACGCCTTGCGAGCACTTAACATGGTGGGGATGACCTGCTGAGAGAAACCGGCACGAGTTAGAATCCAGGTTTCAACAGCCACGCCGTTAAACGTAGGGCCCCTGAGCTCTGATGGTAGATCGGTCCTTGGCGAAGCAGGTCTGGGCGGTCTGGCAACCGCAAGGGAACGTCGGCTACGAGCTGAACGAGCTCCGCGTACCAAGCGCGACGAGGCCAGTCTGGGGCGACCAGGATGACTGGAACTCCCTCCGTCTTGATCTTTCGGATCACCTTCGGCAGTAAGGGAAGGGGAGGGAACACATATGGGAGCTGAAATTGATGCCACGGAGAGATCAGCGCGTCCACTCCTATGGCCTGGGGATCCCGAGATCGAGCAATGAAGTTGTGGACTTTGGCGTTCAATCTGGACGCCATCAGATCCACGTCCGGGGTCCCCCAGCGAAGACAGATCTGGTGAAAAACCTCTGGGTGGAGTTCCCACTCCCCCGAGGCAAGGCCCTGGCGGCTCAGGAAGTCCGCCGCCCAGTTCTCGACTCCTGGAATGTGCACCGCAGAGATGATGGAATGGTTGGTTTCGGCCCAACGAAGGATGAGGGAGACTTCCTGCATCGCCGCCCTGCTGCGGGTACCCCCCTGGTGGTTGATGTAAGCCACCGCCGTGACGTTGTCCGATTGGACTCGTACTGGGTGACCCGCGAGCAGGGCGTGAAAGTGACTCAGTGCAAGTCTGATAGCACGAATCTCCAGGATGTTGATGGGGAGTTTGGATTCCCGAACTGTCCAGCGGCCCTGGGCAGAGTGGTGGAGGAACACCGCCCCCCAGCCAAGGAGACTGGCGTCGGTAGTTACCACTAACCAGCGGATCGGGAGGAAGGACTTCCCCTGGAGAAGAGATGGGCCCAGGGTCCACCATACGAGAGATTGTCTGACCCGCGGGGACAGGGGACAAGGGCGGTCGAGAGATGAGATACTCCTGTCCCAGATGTCCAGCAAAGCCTGTTGCAAGGGACGGAGATGGAGTTGAGCAAAAGAAACTGCTTCGATTGTGGCAACCATCTTCCCCAAAATCTTCATGGCGAACCGAATGGTTCGCGGGCGGGGGTGACAGAGCGTTCGGGCTCCCTTCTGAAGTGCTTGGGCCTTGGACCGAGGAAGCAAGACCAGACCCCTCGAAGTGTCCAGGATCATTCCCAGAAAGGAGATCCGACGGGCCGGAACGGGAGCGGATTTGTCCCAGTTGATCAACCAACCTAGGCGCGAAAGAGAATCCAGGGTAATGTGGACGCTTGACTCGCAGGCTTGAAAAGACGGGCCCTTTATGAGGAGATCGTCTAAGTAAGGTAACACGACGACTCCTCGAGAATGAAGGATGGCCATGACAGCCGCCATGACCTTGGTAAATACCCTGGGCGCCGTGGCGAGACCGAAGGGTAAGGCCGTGAACTGGAAGTGGTCCTCCCGAATGGCAAAGCGGAGGAACCTCTGATGAGACGGAAAAATCGGAATGTGAAGATAGACATCAAGGATGCCTATCGAGGCCAGAAATTCCCCTCTTTCCATCGAAGGGATGACCGATCTGAGCGATTCCATCCTGAAGTGCCGGACTCTTACGCACTTGTTCAGGAGCTTCAGATCCAAAATGGGCCGCACTTTTCCGTCCTTCTTTGGCACGACGAAGAGGTTTGAGTAGAAACCTTTGAACCTCTCGTGTTCCGGGACCGGGACAATGACCCCGCTCTGGCGGAGGGAGTGGATGGCGCAAAGAAGGGCGCGAGCCTGAGCTGCCGAGCTGGGAAGACGAGAGGGGAAAAACCGAGTTGGAGGAGGAGAGGAGAACTCTATCTTGTAGCCTGACGATACCAGATCCCTGACCCATTCGTCGTGCACGACGGAGAGCCAGGCTTGCTGAAAAAGGAGCAGGCGTCCGCCTACTCTGATGGTATCGACTGGCGCCGTTCCCGAGTCATTGAGATGGGAATCTGGGAGGTCTGGACCCTCGGGATCTGGGTTGTCTCGGTTTCCCGCGCCAGGAAGGAATAGGCCTGAAGGAGGGACGAGCGTCTCTGTCAGTGCGAGCGGAACGGTCCGATCTGGGAAGACCGGTAGGATTGGACCAGGCTGGGCTGGTACGAAAGGGCCGAAAGCGAAAGTAAGGCTGGCGCTGGAAGGCCGCCTTGGGCCTCTGTTGGGGAAGGAACTTGCTCTTTCCCCCTGTGGCGTCGGAAATAAGCTGGTCAAGCTTTTCGCCGAAAAGACGCCCGCTTTGAAAAGGGAGGGAGATCAGAGATTTCTTAGAGGAGGAATCTGCGCGCCACTCCCTGAGCCAAAGAGCCCTTCTGATAGCGACGGCGTTGGAAGCCGCGGATGCTGCGCAATTCGCCGCGTCGAGGGATGCGAACATCACATAATCGCTAGCCATGGCTAACTGCTTGGCTAGGTCTGCCATATCAGACGGGAGGTCCTGTTCGTTAATGGATTTCGCTAGAGCATCCGCCCAGGAGACCATAGCCTTGGACACCCAAGCCGCTGCGAAGGAGGGGGACAGGGAAGAGCCAGAGGCTTCATACACCGAACGAGCTAGCGAGTCTATCTGGCGTTCGGTGGGGCTCTTAATTGACGCGCCCTCCGGAACTGAAAGAAGCGTTTTAGAAGCTAGGCGTGAGACCGGCGGATCTACTAAAGGAGGATCCGTCCAGTCTTTCACGAGATCCGCTGAGAAGGGGTACTTAGATAGCAGATCCTTCTTACCCGTGAACCGCTTATCTGGATGCTCCCTGTGACGCCTGACTATATCCAGAAAGGCTGGATGAGAGGCAAAGGATTTGTGTGAACGTTTGGATCTGGTAAAAGAGACCGCGTGTTCCGGAGCGGAATTAGCGTCATCCTCCACCTTAAGAGCGTGATTGACTGCTACAATGAGGGAGTCGACCGTAGCTCTGAACTCCGGAGCCTCCGGGTCCAATGATACCTCGGACTCATGTTCAGAGTCGGGAACGCTGTGAGCCCCCAAAGAGGGTGAGCGAGAGGGGGAGCTGCCAGATTCTGAGCGGCGAGGAGAGCGTTCAGGAGAGGAAGGGCGGATCCGCTTTCGGGATGACCGAGCCTCTTTATGGAGAGAGCGGCCCGTGCTAACCGACGATTCCCCTGCTATGGAGGGATCTCTTAACGCCTGTAACGGGTTACCTCGTTCCCCGGGAGGATTTTGAATGGATTTGATGGCAATGGCTAAAAAATCCACGGATTGAGAGAGAGAAGCGACCCACGGGGGGGGACTAGGTACGCCAGAGTCGGTGGCGGTGGAGGGCTCCTGGGCACATGGAGCATCGCAGGCAGAACAGAGGGGGGAACTTTGAGGCCTAGGAAGAGGGGCCTGACAGGTGGTACACGCAGAAAAAAAGGTCGTATGCACCTTAGAGGATTTTTTAGATCTAGTCTGCGACATGACTCTAATGCACAAGAAGCCACAGGGGCTATAATCTGGCCTGGGAAGCAGAGGGCGGTGCTGCAGAGGAGAAGCTGACGATGTCTCCTTACCCCGGTCCTGTGTCCCGCTGTCCTGGGGAGCCGAGCTGTGAATCCAGAGATAGGGAACTAGCTGCACGTGGGCGCTGTGCCTCCGGGATGCGGCAGAGCTGGAGCTGCGGCGTGTATGTGAGGACCAAGATGGCCGCCGAGATCAGGGGAGAGATCTCGGCGGCTGCGAGAAGCGCCAGGGACCGGGGGGCGGCGCCGCCGATGACGTGCAGGAGTGGGCGGAGCCTATCGGCAGCGACCAGCGGCCAGGCCGAAGCCGGGGACTAAATTTGCGGCCCCGGCCCGGCGCGCGGCCGCAAAGGGCCGACGTCTCGGCCCACCATCTGCGCTGCAGCCCGCCAATGTGCCAAGTTGAGGAGGAGCCCTCCGGAGCGTGAGACCGGTCGCTGTGACCCCCCCATCCCCCACGGAACACTTACCCCTATGGAGGTGAGAGGAACCTTAGGATGGCTGGGACGGTGCAGGGATTGGAAAGCCTCAATCCACCAGCCCCTGAGAGAGAGGGGTGGAGAGGAACCGTCCACCACCTGAGTCACACAGAACATTGGTGATGCAGTGTGGTCTGCACGGACGCCACGGGGATAGGGCCACTGTACAGCCGAGGGTAGAACCTGGTGGACAGGGCATATGTCCGGCAATAAAAAGGCCTGGCTGCAGAGGAGGATACTGGAGGAAAACACCAGTGCTCGTCTGTATAAAAAAAAAAGGGGAGATCGGGGCCCTTTTAGGGGAGAAACAGTCACCCAAAAAATGTCAGCTCAGGCAGTGGCTCCCACGTCGCAGGAGAGGATACGGAGAGGTAAAACTCCCGTGCTCGCCTGTTGTTGGTTCGGGGGAGATCGGACCTTGAAAGGACCCGTCGCCCCCTTCGTCCGGAATAGATTAAAAAGAAAAAAATTCGAGAAATTAAAAATCAGTGTGCCTCCTACGGACACTAAGCTTAAACTGGGTGTCTGGAAGCCAGCATGAGGGTGTATACTGCAGGGGAGGAGCTAACCTTTTTTTGTCTCAGCTTAGTGTCAGCCTCCTAGTGACAGCAGCATAACCCATGGTCCTGTGTCCCCCAATGAGGCGAAGGAGAAATTGGATTTCTTTAAAATTATAAACTAGATGGTTATAATAATATCACAATAATTTTTTTTATAAACTTACCGTTTGCTTGTTTTATCACAAGTTCGGGAGAAGCTAAATAATACTGGTCACATAGCATCTTGGCGCTCTCGAAGGCATCTGAAACGGATTAATATATTCACATTTAATTGTTGCATTTTCAAAATGATCCGGTTAATATGAGGAATTTTTATTATCCAGAGGGCAAGAATGCTGCTCTGTTTTAGTGGACCATCAGCATCCAACCAATCAAATGACATGTGGTCCTTTTTTTTACCTCCAGCTTTCTCTTAAATATTAGTAAATCATAGAGAGTAGAGGAGCAGGCTTGTGACAGAGCACAGACGGGATTCCTCCCTCTTAAGGGACCCCCAAAATATGGAAGATAAAAAGACCTCAGAGCAGTGGCCGTTTGCTGCCATTTCGGCACTTGACACACTACAAGTTGCGCAGAGATGGAGTTCGCCTTTAAAAAACGGTCACTTTCTTGTCACTTACCATGTACAACCTCCACAACGTCACAGTTTGGGTCAATACTTCCAATGTGTTTGGGATGTGCAGGGTTAGTGCCGCCGTCAAACAAAAGAGCTAAAAGAAAAAAGGGGAATGATTATTATAACTATGCAGCCATATAATTACATAAAAACAGTGAACATCCATAGATGGGATTACGATACATAGTGTCAGGATACAAGTTTCTTGGAAATGTGATGATATTCATATTGAAGTAAAAATGAAAATAATTTACAGAACTGTCCTGGAAAGCGAAGTGATCTAAGGTGCACATTAGTGCATTTCTAATCAGCCAGCGAGATACCGAACGCACTGAACACGGCTTATCCCAGTTGTTTTCCTGAACTTTGCTCCGGGCGACAATGTAAAGTTCACACTTCTTACAAAAGTTGAAAGTTAATAAAGTTTTTTGCAGACTTCATTATTTTTCCCAGAGTTTTACAATGTTTGCACAATTAAGGTCAAGAAAAAAAAAAAAGTTGAGACAGACACAAAGTTTGGTTTTTACAAAGTTGGCTGCTTCAGTTTTTATAGTGGCAATCTGCATTCCATCAGATGAACTGTAAAAATATCGCAACTCAGAAAAACCCCATTCAATTGCTGTGTAGAAGGCTCCAGGGCTCACAAGAAAGTTAAGCGTCAAGACCTTCTTCTAAAGCCTTTTTTCCACTTATGAGAAACTCGTCCGTGTCTCGCATGTGAAAACCAAGCTGTGGCGCCGGCACTCCAGAGCGGAGCGTGCGGCCGCATAGCAACACATGGAGCCGCACGCTCCGCTCCCAAGTGCCGGCGCCAAAGCTTGGTTTTCACATGCGAGACACGGACGTGTTTCTCTCAAGTGGAAAAGAGGCCTAAAGAGTATCCTGCAATCAACGGGATCGTTTCAACACAAGTGCAGAGCTTGCTCACGGATGGGAGCAGGCAGGAGTCAGTGCATCTGCACCCACGGTGAGGCAAAAGGTTTAGGAGTGTGGCCAAATGTCAAAAAGGGCAACAAGGAAACCATAGTAGATTGTGTACCCTCAAGCTGAGGTTCCGCATGATAGTTTCATCGGCACATATCCACTGAGGTGCACATTATTATAGAAGGTCCCGGGGGGAAAAAAAAGAAAAAATTATAATATATATATATATATATATATATATATATATATATATATATATATATATATAATTATATTCTGCAATGAAGTGGAAACACCGCCTTAGGAGAAAACCCAAAATACTGGTGCTCCACTAATCACAAGCACGTAGGCCACTGGTTAGTGTATTCTAACCAACAAAGCCGGTAGTTATAGCCAAGAAATAGATCGGCCGTGATGGCTGTAATGGGGAGATCCTTACTGTGCTGGTTAATCAGCATCCTGATGGAAATGCGACTCATGTAGAATCGGTCCAAGAAGTACTGGACGTTCTGATTGGTCACGGGATCCACTCCGAAGGCTTCCTTGTATTCGATGACCCCCTGGGCCATGGTGGGAACCACGTTGTTGTGGCGGTTTCTGATGTTTACCAGCGTCTCTGTAAAACTGAAGAACAAAAGTTTATTACGTGGTTAAATAATCTCTGAGGTTCTGCAGCAGCCGAACTTTTTATTTTCTTTTTACATAAAGACAAGGAGATGGGGCAATCAGAACCTGCCACTGCAGGAAGAGACAAGCAGCGTCTATGAAGCGCCGCTCATCTCCGCCAGGTTCTAACATCAGTGCTGTTATTATAGAAGAATTAAGGCACAATATGACACCGGCAGGTAGCAATCTCCACACATCCCTCCAGGCGAGATTGAGCTAAATGTCTGGTGTTGTATAAACAAGTGAGGAGCGATCTCTGGATTGTGACGATCCTCGTCCTGTGCCTGCAGCTACAACCACAAAATGCCATAAACAGCCGGCACTTACTCAGAGAGGACCCGCTGGTCTTCTGGATTC
Organism: Ranitomeya imitator; assembly: GCF_032444005.1. NCBI lineage: Eukaryota > Metazoa > Chordata > Amphibia > Anura > Dendrobatidae > Ranitomeya > Ranitomeya imitator. Next base: position 28,985,049 of record NC_091287.1, on the reverse strand, counting down.
TTCTCTACAAATTCGATCAGTTCCATCAGACTCTGAATATACCTGACGGGAGAAGAACAAAACAAGTCAGTAATTACAGAAATGTCATTAATGATAAAATCAGTTATGTTACCGTCCATCTATGGAGCAGTCAATCCAACATCTATGTATCGATCAATACCGCTCTATCCAATGTCCGCCTTTACATCCACATGACAAAACTTGGCCAGCGAGTTTCTATTATTTTCCATGCCAGTCTCGTCCTCTGGTTACGGCTGTGCCACGTGTAGTGACGGTGCCCTCTGCCGTCTAATGACCAAGCTTCTTCATAAACAGACGCCTTTAGCTTTCCTGGAATTCCCTTGGACACGTCCCAACTAGCAGCAGATAAGGAAATGGGGACAAACTGTTCTGTACCAGCTGTGCCCGGTGCCAACGCAGGCGCAGCCAATACACACAGGTTGTTTTCTAAAATATGAGCTCTACGCCGGGATGGGCTACCGTCATGGAGCGTATGTTGCAATGCAGTGATCTGGTGGCTGGCACGGCGTACGGGTATACACAGCGCCAGGTTTCCTCCATATCCAATTCTAGTTCAGACCACGGTCTTAAGACGCCATTCACATCTGGAGCAGTGGCGCTCTGTCTGTGTATATCTGGCCTGTGGGGGTACTGGACGTCGGACCCCCACTGATCTAATATTAACGATCCTCTCTAATATAATGTTGCATCGTTATGTGCAGTACCAAGTAAACTAGAGCCTGCAAATACAGAACACAATGTTGGCACTGATTTTGCAGATTTTTGGACTTTTTTTTTTTTTTTTTTTTTCATCCGCTCCCATGACCCATAGTCTTTTGGATGCCATGACTGCATTCATCATGTACAACTATATAAAGAGATGTTGGGGTTTATTAAAGTAAGAAAATGTGTATCTGATATAATGCAATGTAAATGGCATTCTGTTGTTCTCCTTTTTTTTTTATATTGTTAATAAAAATCTATTTAAATTAAAAAAAAAAAACTATATAAAGAGATGTAATTGCCTACACAACCATAAGTGCAGAAAACATCACAGTGCATTGTGCACGACAGGGGTTGTAGTTACCAGCTCTGGACCAGTTGCACTGACGGCGTTCTCAGTAATGGATCCGGAAGGATGAAGATCTCTCTCATGATATTCGCCAGCCTGACGGGAAGCTCCTGTCGCAGGAAAGCAAAAGAGGTCTTCTCACAGCCGTTGGCCGACCCTAAAAAGGAGATAAAAAAACAAACAAACAAAAACATTATAAATATTGCAGGACACAACATATTTTTTTGTTTATTTGCTTCCATTAGAAATCAGGCAGTGACAATCTGATAAGCGGCTGCCAGAACACAAGCACCGCCCTTGAACTGTGCCCTCTGTATCGGAGGTCGGCCCTTGCCCTGTCCAACCCCGGCCGCTGGCGTAAACAGGAGATTACAAGTCTGAGCTGTTTTTTTTCTGCTGACACTACAACTCCCATCCACAAGTCATGACCACTACTGCTACCCAGCTTTCCAAGCACCCAGAGCGTCACCCCCCATCTCTCACAAAGAAAGTAAACTACAACTCCCAGCATGCACTGACCGTTTGTGACATGCTGGGAGTTGTGAATCTTCTGAACGGTGGAAAGCTACAGTTTGCAGAGCACCGATACTGACCAGGAGCATAGGTTTCCACTGATCTGCTACTCTGGGAACTACAACTCCCAGCAAGCCCTAACTTCAAAATAGCCACAGCGCATGAGTTCTGCTAAGTAAAATAGCTAATGACAGTTGCACAATACAGAATATGACTGCTGGGTGTTGTAGTTCCACAGGGCATTTTGGGAGCTGTGGTTTCACAAGAGTTGGGGTTGCAGACCATTATTCGTGGCTGTTGGGAGTAGTAGTCATATGGGAGTAAATATGCAAGGACTAAGCTCTGAGAAGTGCAGCAGCTGCCGAGTACATCTGCTGCGTTCCCCAGAAAAACCCTGGAAAACTGCTGGAGAGATGTCAAGTCATTCCTCAGGCATGAGGCAAGAGGCGCGAGCGAGAGATTTCTAAGAAATCAGAAAAACAAGAAGATCCATGGGTTCAAAAATGACACCATGGGTGAAGTATTTAGCGTCTGGAGGAGCCATTGATGAAGGAACGCCATGTAATACTTAGTTTCTCCTGTGGTGGCGCTGTGGAGAGACCGAACACTCGCTGCCAGCCTTCCACCCTGATCGACACCTTGGTGACTAGTTAAAGGGCTTGTCCAGATTGGTAAACAGATTTTAAACAGAGAGTCTGGGAAAGCTCGTGAATATTATCAACCCATGGTTGGTTGTCACCCAGATTTCCCAGAAAAAGAATTACCATTTAACAGAAGAGTCGGAGACAATAAGTTTACCAGACGTTTTTGCAGTTTCAGGGAAACTTTTGTGGCACCCCTAGGGGTATTTGCCACAAAAATAGTTACTGACAGTAAATGCAAATACTAAAATAGCAAGACTGCACTACCACCTCCGGCCAGAAGGGGGAGCTCCAGAGACTCCCCTTGATCCATTCTGGTCTGAGAGAAGAAATGGCAGTTGGGCCAAGGAGCTGATAGAGATTCAACTGTATGACCTCTCACTAACAGCCCTGTGACTGTTACCAGGCCTAAATCACCGGCCTGAGGAGAAGAGGGATAGAGAAAAAGGACATTGTGAGAACCGGGTAGCATTAATCACTACCCAGAACAGGCGCAAAGACGGATACCGGATCCGTGGCTGTATTCATTACATATAATACAGCAACCGGAAAAACGTGAGGTGATATCAGCTTCACTAGGGTCGGACGCAGCAACAGACACAGAGTTCAGCGGTACTCCTGGAGGGGGTAAGCCGATAAAAGGACTCGGGTTGCCCGTCGAACCAGGACCCGGAGGGGACAGATTGGGCTGGCAGCCAGTTCACATACAGCAGCAGGGCCACACAGATATTGCGTACAATAAGAGGCGAAGACCCCGGCAGGGTCAAAGTAACTCAGAGTTCCCATACAGACTCCGGTGACAGGACTGGTTGTAAATCCTTTTTTGTTAAAGTAAACTGGTTAAACGTTTCAGTGCCTCAGTCTTTCATTTGGACAATAGCCATCTATCCAGGATTGGGATCATCACCGCTGGGAGAACCTGCTGCTGATCAAGTAAGTGCCTGTTCCCTCACGATACCCTTTACACTGTGCATTGCCTGAGGCCACAGCACCGGGTCAAGCCACCCGTGACACCCCCCCTTAAGAGACAGACCCCATTGGTCCGGTGCTGGGTACCCCGGTCTCTTGGGCGTCACAATTGGCGTCACGAACAGGATCTAGCCAGCCCGTATACCGGGTATTGTGTGCCGTGATTGGAGCCCAAAACTGTGAAAACTTGGATGAAAAATCTTGAAAATTGACTTTATTAAAGAAAAATCCATTCTCCATTGAAAACTATTGAAAGTGACTTTTCCCCATTGGTTATAATGGAGTAAAGATGGCCGCCATCCCCTGAGGTAATCACTTCATAACCGTTAGGCACGAGACTGTTAATTGAGCTACGCCATCACCTGAGCCCCAGTCTAACTGAAAAACTTCAGAATCCGCCATTACAGAGCGCGGTGGGTGGGAGCAGCAGGGGGCGTGTCATTGTGGGCGGCACCAAGCTGAGCGCTCTGACATCAGAGCAAGGGGAAAATCGATCCTGCTGCACAGCGGAACGAATCTACACTATCCCGACGGAAGCGGAGGTCCGGAAGGGTCCGGATTAACTAAGGGGGCACAGTATGTCGCAGCATGGAGACGCCGCAGCACCCGGCGACGCTAATGCAGCTGAAAGACAGAGTGTCGATAGAGAGTCCGGTAGCGCAGCGGTGCAAGGAGTGGCGCCCATCATGCCGGTGCTGATGCCATATACCCCGGGTGGCCCATGGCTTCCAATGTATGAAGGTGAGCCTAATACCCTTGACGATTTCAGAGAAAAGATGCTGGCCCATTTTGACATGTTCCCCGTGGGTGAAGTTCAGCGTGTTAGTCTCCTGATGATGCAGTTAAGTGGCCATGCTAAGCGAGAAGTCACAGCATGGGCAGCTGATCTAAAAGGCACTGTTGAACGCATATTTGCTGGATTAAAAGCTACATTTGAAACCACTGCCAGCAGCAAAGCTAAAGTACGATTCTTTAATTGCAAACAAAAAGTTAATGAGGGCGTGAGAGACTTTGCCTTAAACCTGCAGGAAGCCCTTAAATCACTTACACTGGCTGAACCCATTTTTAACACCGGAGCGGATAAACTGCTAAGAGATCAATTTATTGAGGGACTCTACACCCCTTCTCACCGGGGGCATGTGAGCATGCTTGTTTTTAAGAACCCTGAATTGACATTTGCCCAATTAAAGGAGAGCGTTATACGTCTCCAGCTGGCAGAGGCACCTCGGGATCAGGATCCTGCGCAACTCATGGCAGAGGCTCCTCAACAACATGGAGTACCAGTGACATCAGCTATGTCCGGGGCCATTGCTAAGCCCCTGGGGCCCAGTACTAATGAGGCTCTTCAACAAAAGCTTGACTCTTTAACTGATGTTGTTGCTTCAATGGCTAAAACCATGCAGGAGATGAGAGGACCCAAGATGGAGTTGTCAAACCGTAGAGAAGGTGTTCCATGGATGAGACCCCGGAGATACCCGACATGGAGAGGACGACCCCGCGACCGCTACCAACCGGATGGACAGCCCATTTGCCGCCGTTGCCAGCAGCCAGGCCACTTTGCACGAGATTGTGATTTAAACGGGAATCCCCTGGGAATGCGGGCCGCTTCGCAGGAATGAACTTTCAAGGCCCAACACCCTGGCACGACAGGTACATCGGAGGACGACCCATTATCCCTATCGTGCTGGACGGAATTCCCCTCAACGCTTTGCTGGACACAGGTTCCCAGATTTCATCTATACCGTATATCCTTTATAAGAGGTACTGGGCTGATGCAGATATTGATAAAGGGCCCTCTGATGTTGAACTAGATATATGGGCCAGTAATGGTAAGTTGGTACCGAAACTAGGATTCAGGGAGATGACCATAAAGATTGGTAAAGTAGAATTGAAGAAACAGGGTATAATTGTTGTTGATGTTGACCGGCGGAACTGTGAACCAACTGTATTGATAGGAATGAATGTGTTAGAGAACTGCTTTTCCGAAGTCATTTCTGTCTTACAGCAAATTGCTGAAACTGCCCAATCCTGCCAACAGAGAGTTCTCCGGAGGGAAATAAAAGTATTGATGTTAAGGCAACAGGTAGAAGTTGCAGGTGGAGAAATCGGCAGTGTGAGGGTAAGTGATCCAACATCTATTGTAATCCCACCAAAAACAGAAATGCTGGTATGGTGTAGAGCAGCCATTGGTACTAAGGGACGAGATTATCAAGCCTTAATAGAACCAGTGTACACCGACAGCAGGCCCACTATACTCACAGCATGAGGGGTAGTCGAGGTACACCGGGGACGAGTGCCGGTACGACTTTTGAACTGTGGAGAGGAAGAGGTCACTTTGCCAAGGTATGCTACAATGGCAAAGCTATATACTGTTGACAACAATGCCATCACAACCATTGAGCCCTTAGAACCAACCTGTCAGGTGGAAGGCAATGGCTCAGATGGAGAAATGGAGGATTGGTGCCAACAGCTACACGTGGGCATAAATTCAACACCTACCCATCAAAAACAAGGGGTGTATAGGCTAGTGACGGAATATGAACAAGTCTTCAGTAAACACCCATTGGACTTCGGACGGATAGAAGGGGTAGAACACACAATCCCCACCGGTGACCATCCCCCAATAAAAGAAAGATATAGACCCATACCGCCCGCTCACTATCAATGTGCAAAAGATATGCTGAGGGAGATGAAACAGGCCGGGGTAATAAGAGACAGCTGTAGCCCCTGGGCAGCCCCTCTAGTGATTGTCAAAAAAAAGGACGGAACCATGAGAATGTGTGTAGACTACCGGAAGATTAATAACATCACCCATAAAGACGCCTACCCCTTGCCTAGGATAGAAGAGTCCTTAACTGCTTTGAAATCTGCTAATTATTTTTCCACCTTAGACTTAACAAGCGGGTATTGGCAAGTCCCTGTGGCTGAGCGAGATAAGGAAAAGACGGCATTCACCACACCAATGGGTCTATGTGAATTTAATCGCATGCCGTTCGGACTCTGCAACGCATCCGGTACCTTCCAGCGGCTGATGGAATGCTGCCTCGGACACAAGAACTTCGAGACCGTCCTCCTGTACCTAGATGATGTGATCGTCTACTCAAAGACTTACGAACAACACTTAATAGACCTGGCAGAAGTGTTCGAAGCCTTATCCAGGCATGGCATGAAAGTCAAGCCATCCAAATGTCACCTTCTCAAGCCAAAGGTACAGTACCTGGGACACATCGTGAGTTTGGAGGGAGTAGCACCAGATCCCGAGAAAATAAGCGCCATAAGGGATTGGCCTAGACCTACCAGCGCAAAAGAAGTGAGACAATTCCTGGGATTGGTGGGTTACTATCGCAGATTTATAAAAGGATTTACCAAGTTGGCAGCACCCTTGCAAGACAGCTTGGTAGGGCAGACGAAGAAACCTTCAAACCGAAACCCTCCTTTTCAGTGGAACGACGAAAGGGAAGACTCCTTTGAACAACTAAAGAAGGCACTAACCGGAGAAGAGGTTCTGGCATACCCAGATTACCATCAACCTTTCATCCTCTACACCGATGCCAGTAATGTGGGACTAGGAGCGGTGCTGTCACAAAAGCAAGAAGGTCGGGAGAAAGTCATCGCCTTTGCAAGTAGAAAGCTCCGGCCTACTGAAAGAAATTCAGAAAATTACAGCTCCTTCAAATTGGAACTACTGGCAGTAGTTTGGGCTGTGACTGAACGTTTCAAACACTATCTGGCCGCTGCAGAATTTATTGTCTATACTGACAACAATCCGTTGACCCACCTGGACACAGCCAAATTAGGTGCGTTAGAACAGCGATGGATAGCCCGGTTATCTAATTACAACTTCAAGATCAAGTATCGAGCAGGTCGCAAGAATGGAAATGCCGATGCCCTATCCCGGATGCCACACTTGAGAGATGTAGAAGAAGAAATGGGGGAGCTTGAAGAAATTGAACTACCAGCCTTCCATCATCCCAAGGCAAAACATCATCAGTCAAGTACCTATCAGAAACAACAAGAGGTGAATTTAAATCCGTTAGCACACCATAGATGGGCTGACACCCAAGACAGCAATCCGGCTGTGAAGTTGGTGAAGGAACTGTTAACTGAGCAAAGTGCATATCCCGATGAGGATGCCCCAGAAGAGACGCATCAACTCTGGAAAGAGAGAGGCAAAATGTTCCTGTATCAAGGGAAGCTCTGTAGAAGGTACACCAATCCGAAAACACATGAATTGGTTTGGCAGATTATCGTGCCTAAACAAGATGTCAAGATGGTCCTCGAAGCTTACCATAATGGTGCTGGTCACTTCGGTTGGAAAAAGTTAGAAGTACTTCTAAGAGAAAGATTTTATTGGGTCGGGATGAGAAAATCAATCGAACAGTGGTGCAGAAATTGTGGCCCGTGCAACCTTAGAAGAAACGATCAAAAGAACCAAAGAGCACCACTGCAGCCCATAATCACCAAACAACCACTTGAACTTGTAGCCATGGACCACGTGAAGTTGACACCAAGCCGGTCTGGCTATGTCTATGCCTTGACCATCGTGGACCATTATTCACGCTTCTTGGTAGTAGTACCCGTAAAAGATCTGACAGCAAAAACAGCAGCCAAAGCGTTCCAAACGTACTTTTGTAGACCCCATGGATATCCGGAACAGGTTCTCACCGACCAAGGTACAGCCTTTGAATCAGAGATCTTCAGAGAATTCTGTAATATGTATGGTTGCAAAAAGATCCGGACGACGGCCTATCATCCACAAACAAACGGCTTATGCGAGAAGATGAACCATATTGTAATAGAACTACTAAAGACTTTACCTGAGGCAGAAAGGAATCAATGGCCAGAGAAATTGCCTGACTTGGTGGATCTGTATAATCATGTCCCGGTGAGTTCCACCAATTGCACCCCAGCTTACCTTATGCGTGCAAGACCCGGCCAATTACCAATCGATCTAGAAATGGGAATTCTGAAACCAGACGCAGAAGTCCAAGACTCCAATTGGGATATCATACGGCAAAAGCAGTATCGCCAAGTGCAAGAGAGTGTGGAAAGAAGCCTTCAGCAAACTAGAGAAAGACAAGAGCGAACTTTCAACCAGAATGCTCTAGCGACCCCATTAAGACCAGGTGACCAAGTGCTCAAGAGAAATCGTCGAACCAATAAACTGGACAATCAGTGGGAAGCCGTACCCTACACAGTTTTACCAACAAGAGTGGATAATCCTAAAATGTGTCTCATTAGCAAAAACGGAGGCTTAACATCTGTACTAGTGTCAAGAGACAATCTTAAATTATGTCCGGAAGCATTGAAAGAGCCAGACGTTGTCCAGCCAGAACCAGAAGTTATTCAACCCATACAGGTTCAACCAGTAAAGGAAAAAGAAGAGGAAGTGTATCACACCTGTATAGGAGACTTTCCCAAAACCCTACTAACATACCATGGTGCAGTAGTGGTTCCCATGGTGGCCTTTTACCCAACACCAAACCCAATACCAGAAGTCCCAAGACAGGAAGAGGCTGACCCCGTACTACAGGAGGTTCCAGGCCAGGAAGAACAGATTCCTGGTCAGAGTAATCCCATTCACGGTGGACTTGCCAACTCCATAGTCGTGGAATTATCTTTAGCAGAGCGGGCAGATACTACATCCGCAGTAGACAGTAGTACACCACATGAAGAGACACCGCTATTACGTAGATCACAGCGTAGTACCCAGGGTCAATTACCGGCCAGGTATGCAGATTACCAACTATAAAGCTCATAATGTGAATTGTATATATGTTATGCCGTATATAGTTAAACAGAAAATGTAGTATAGTCATTGTTATCAGTCTGCAACGTTTAAGCCCAGTGCCTACAGAGACTTGTCTGTATGAACTTCTTGCATATTCTTGAACTTTTTATCAGCCCGGAGGCACTAAATCAAAGCTCCGGAAAGACTGCTTTTTGAACTTTGCTCCTCGCTCTTTTTGAACTTTCTTTAGACTTTATATTGATAACTCCGTTGGAAAAATGGAACTAAATTCCTGGACACTAAGTACAGTGCCTTTCCTAATACCTTCAAGGATAGAACTGTATTAATGGACGCTATTTGAAGTGACTTTGTACAGAACTATATTTTTGTTTCCTCGAGTGGTTTTTGTAACTTTTCATTTTTAAGACTCTGTACATATTAATTGTTATTTCAAAATGTTATTGTCCCACAGTCCCGGAGTACTGTTCTTAACTAAGGGGGAATGTGGCACCCCTAGGGGTATTTGCCACAAAAATAGTTACTGACAGTAAATGCAAATACTAAAATAGCAAGACTGCACTACCACCTCCGGCCAGAAGGGGGAGCTCCAGAGACTCCCCTTGATCCATTCTGGTCTGAGAGAAGAACTGGCAGTTGGGCCAAGGAGCTGATAGTGAGAGGTCATACAGTTGAATCTCTAACAGCCCTGTGACTGTTACCAGGCCTAAATCACCGGCCTGAGGAGAAGAGGGATAGAGAAAAAGGACATTGTGAGAACCGGGTAGCATTAATCACTACCCAGAACAGGCGCAAAGACGGATACCGGATCCGTGGCTGTATTCATTACATATAATACAGCAACCGGAAAAACGTGAGGTGATATCAGCTTCACTAGGGTCGGACGCAGCAACAGACACAGAGTTCAGCGGTACTCCTGGAGGGGGTAAGCCGATAAAAGGACTCGGGTTGCCCGTCGAACCAGGACCCGGAGGGGACAGATTGGGCCGGCAGCCAGTTCACATACAGCAGCAGGGCCACACAGATATTGCGTACAATAAGAGGCGAAGATCCCGGCAGGGTCAAAGTAACTCAGAGTTCCCATACAGACTCCGGTGACAGGACTGGTTGTAAATCCTTTTTTGTTAAAGTAAACTGGTTAAACGTTTCAGTGCCTCAGTCTTTCATTTGGACAATAGCCATCTATCCAGGATTGGGATCATCACCGCTGGGAGAACCTGCTGCTGATCAAGTAAGTGCTTGTCCCCTCACGATACCCCTTACACTGTGCATTGCCTGAGGCCACAGCACCGGGTCAAGCCACCCGTGACACCCCCCCTTAAGAGACAGACCCCATTGGTCCGGTGCTGGGTACCCCGGTCTCTTGGGCGTCACACTTTCTTCCACTTTAATCCCGGGTCAGGATTTTTTTTTTTTTTTTTTTTTTTAAATACGTGAATAGATATTTGCACAAGAAGAGCAGCCAGGACTTGGAAAGAGAAAACAGGAGGCGTTTAGCTAACAGGGGGCTATGCACTACTTGTGGCTAATCAATAGGACTCATTGATCCCCCCCTGGAGGAGGCAAACAATGGCTTCTAAGTGACTGCAAATCTGAGCCATCAGGAGGCAGATGCCTCTATTATCATTCTGCCACCTGTTTCTCTCCAGCTGTTGTAAAACTACAACTCCCAGCAGGCTCTGAGGGTGAAGACTGACACAGACACCAAGCAGTGCAATGACAATCTGCATTATAAAGAGGAGATTCCCATGGGATCCAGGATCTATGAAGAGCTGGGGGAGGCTGAAAACTCAGATCCGGCCTCTGAACGAGCCCAGCCCAAGGCCCCAGCTTCATGCAACTTGGTCTATGGCACCGATCAAAGCTGCAGAACTTTTCACAACTTCTTGCGATAGGAGAGTATTGTTTGCTCCAAACCTTTAGCAGTTATGGGCCAGGAGCATTTCACGGTCTGCACGAGTACAGTAAAGCCCAACTGACCCAAACGTACTACCTTACAGGCATAGATGAGGCTTTGTCTGGAGACAGGCGGCCATGGGTGTCCGTATAAGTGAAATAATCCTTGTCTGAACCAGGCCGAAAACTCCTGATGGTTTGCAGCAAACTTGCAAAAACTACCCTTTTGCAAGAAGTGGTGACAAATTGTGCGCCATCTGCAACTTTGATCATGGGGTAAGACTCATCAAGATCTGTTCAAGGGTGACGAATAAATCGGACCGCAATCCTCAGACTGACCGGCAACCTTGCAACATGGAGATATATGAAGCGGTCGGGAGAGCCGCCAGCCAGTCCGTGCATTGTGGTCTGATCTATACAGCCGTCTTACCGCGCTGTAAGATGCGCCCATTAAATTACGCCAGATTTCTGGGGCAAATTTGATGACCTGGGTCCAACTATGTAAAATTTGCACATAATTAGTATATAGTATGCGCAATCAGAGTCATGCATTGGAGAAAAGTTGCAAAGACGCCTTGGTTCTCATGCAACATTTTTTATTTTTTGGAAGGAGGGGGGGGTGCAAATTTGCATCATCTGCACTGGGGTCTACGATCTGTGTTTTGCCGGGTATCTTCTGGCAAGCACAGCGCACATCGGCCCTTGCGGACACAGTAACTGTGCAGATGGCCAAAGTAGGACAACATGTTTACGACACGAGATGTTGGGGAAAAAAAAAAAAGAAACGTGAGCAGCAGATGACGAGTGCGGAGCTGCGAAAACAACTGGAGGCACGATGACAAGATCCGTCCTGTCTACTGAGAAAATGCAACTCCCCCCGAAGACATATATAGGATTCAAGAATATCCTTACATTAGCAACAGAGGGGAAAAGTGATCACATAGCAATTCCCTAATAGAATACCTTACTGGATTAATCACTGGACTGTAAGGAAGTCAAAAGGAGATGGAGACCATTTTTTTTATTATTATTAAAGGGAACCTGTCACCCCGTTTTTTGAGATTGAGCTATAAATACTGTTAAATAGGGCCTGCGCTGTGTGTTCCTATAGTGTATGTAGTGTACCCCGATTCCCCATGTATGCTGAGAAATAACTTACCAAAGTCGCCGTTTTCGCCTGTCAATCAGGCTGGTCAGGTCGGGAGGGCGTGGTGACATCGCTGGTTCTTCCTCAGCTTTACGTTGGTGGCGTAGTGGTGAAGACACAGCGCGCGATCTGCGCTGTCATCCCTTTCGTCGGTGGGGGCGGCCATCTTCCTGGGGCCGCGCGTGCGCAGATCGAGTGCTCTGCTGCACGGGGCTTCAGGAAAATGGCCGCGGGATGCCGCGCGTGCGCATTAGAGATCGCGGCGGCCATTTTCCCAAAGCCGAGTTTGCATCTCGGCTTTGGGAAAATGGCCGCCGCGATCTCTAATGCGCACGCGCGGCATCCCGCGGCCATTTTCCTGAAGCCCCGTGCAGCAGAGCACTCGATCTGCGCACGCGCGGCCCCAGGAAGATGGCCGCCCCCACCGACGAAAGGGATGACAGTGCAGATCGCGCGCTGTGTCTTCACCACTACGCCACCAACGTAAAGCTGAGGAAGAACCAGCGATGTCACCACGCCCTCCCGACCTGACCAGCCTGATTGACAGGCGAAAACGGCGACTTTGGTAAGTTATTTCTCAGCATAGGTGGGGAATCGGGGTACACTACATACACTATAGGAACACACAGCGCAGGCCCTATTTAACAGTATTTATAGCTCAATCTCAAAAAACGGGGTGACAGGTTCCCTTTAAGACTGGCTTTTAAATTGTGACTGATAACAGAAAGCAATGAACGGTAAATCTATAGGAAGGACGTGTCCCTTTAATTAGCGCTGGCCCTGGTAGCCGAGCGGCAAACGCTGAACCGAGAGTTTAGTAGGGGTCATAGTAAAGGCGAAACGCGAGGAGTTTCCCCGGCTCTACCCCCCTACTTACCGAAATCAATGAACTGCTTCATGGAGAGAGGCGACGGCGAGTAGCGGCTGAACCTCTCGATCTGTTTGGGGGCGTTGGCCAGAGCGGCATTTTTTAACAAAAACTGTGCAAACTTCATGTTGGCGCAGGAAAATAAGCAGCTTTACCTGGACGGGGAGAACAAACAACAAAACAAGAGTTATGTCGGCAGCATGTTTTAAGATTTGCAAAATATGCCTCCAACTATTGCAGAACTATAACTCCCAGCATGCCCCCCGACAGCCTGAGAGGTGTAGATTCACAACAGCTGGAACGCCAGAGGTCAGAGAGATGCCCGAAATTTAGTAGGGTGCAATGAGCCGCGTCTATCTGAGTGCACCAAGGATAATAATTAATGAAAGGACCGTCCTGTACCCAAGCATCCTGTACCCAAGCGTCCTGTACCCAAGCGTCCTGCACCCAAGCGTCCTGCACCCAAGCGTCCTGCACCCAAGCGTCCTGCACCCAAGCGTCCTGCACCCAAACTGGCGATTGGGAAACTGACACTGGGTTGTGAAAGTCTACAGCGAGATGTTATATAACAGGGCGGAATATAAAACTACTTGGCAAGGGCAAATAATGGGTGGCAGCCAGCAGGTACACAGGAGGTGGGCACTGCCAGGGACTATGGAAGTGATGGGGATCTGCCCCCCTGGACCACCAGGGCTTCTTTTATGGCATGCATGGACATTATACCCCACATACCCCTCTATATACTGGCATGACCGTCACACTGCAGGGTTTTCCCTCACCGCTTGCTGTCAGTGAATGGACAGACACTGGAAACCGTCCCTCAGACTGCAGTCACATGTCAGTGAGCGGACTACAATCCCCAGACCGACCGCGGGTCTCCTGGAAGTCACATACGAGTCTATGAGGCTGCAATCCTGGGGTCCTAGGCTGCGCTCCCTCCGAATACGGGCCGGCTGGGGGGGGGGGGGTCTCCCGTCCTAATCTTAACAGTCTCATATGCCTAGAAGGCTGTGGAAGAGGTTGGGGGGACCCCCCGCGGCCGGTCTGTGGACCCCAGATGTGTCACTGCAGCACTAGACTATTTCCATTCACTGACAGCAAGCGGACGCCGTAGTATACGTAACAGGGAACATTTCAGCACACGGAGGTTTTATCCATCGCTCGCATCATTTATACGAGGACGGAGATTTTTTACAAAATTTACTAGAAATCGGGATAAATTTAGCACTCAACCTGTGGTAAAACTACAACTCCCAGCATGCCCTGATAGATGCAGGTAGAAAGGGAATGCTGGGTGTTGTAGTTCTGCAACAGCTGGATGCAAGTCTTAATAAATCCCCCCCATAATAAAAATATAAAAAAGTTGAATAACTTTTCATTTCCCCCCTTTATGCTTCCAGAGCAGGCTGGTACTTGTAGTTCCCCTACAGAATATATATTAATATTGCATCCTGCAGCCCTCCTCCATTAGGACACTTACCTCTCCCAGCGGTTCCTGCAGCAGATGTGTCAGCTCTGCAGGTGGTGAACCCCAGGATGATGCAACCTGATGAGAGGGTGTTCTGCAGCTCCAGTGCGGGCTAATGTCCTCAGCTCGGCCCCCTGCCTGACTGCCGGCCACTTCTCACTGAGACTCCCCAGTGCCAACCACAGGCTCTTATTATTCACACCCAAGAGGCGGAGCCACCGAGACCAAATCCCGCCCAGCGCTTTCACTGACAGATCCTTCCTCCAATCAGTGACGTGCCTTGTTTACTGTCATTTGAGGGGGTCGCCCCGCCCCCCTGCCAATGTGGAACAGTCCAATCTTCTCCGTTCTTGGGACTGGAGAACGGAACAAACAAGTACAAGACGTGGGGGTCGTCGGTATGTGGGCGGGGCAAGAAGGGAATGTTGCCAGGCACACTACAAGCAGCGAGACACCTGATTGGCTCATGCGTTAACTCAGTGGTTGCCTCGATGGTGGGGGGATGTGACTGTGTTTTTGCTGCGTCAACTGTTGACTGCAGTGCACCCCCTTGTACAGTCTGTTCCCCTTCACTGCAGTGCTGTGTCTCATTCGTTCCTCCATTCAGTCCTTACACTCTCTAGGAATCATTTGCCTGCTGGAATGAGCAGTTGATTATTTGTGTAATAATGTAAATATTATCTCAAATGTGTGATGTCACCTCAGAGGTAAACACTCCATAGAGAGCAAAAGGATTAATTGAAAGGCGTGTAAATGTGAAATTACACTTTGAAGACTTGAGTGTTAAATCTGAAGGAAAACAATAAAAGTTTTTTTTTATTTCTGAGGTAAAATAGCGCAGCGGACAGTATGTCATATACCCTTTGTGTGAAAAGAAACCATGACTATGGCCGTGCTGAGGTAAACGCTCCATGTAGGGTGCCAGGGTGTATAAATGACAGGAAAATTGTGGCTCCTGAGGTAAATTAAACTTCATTTAGTGAAAAAAAAGGAGCAAATTATTTCTGAGGTAGATTTTGTGCACAGTATATCCTATGTCCAAAAACAGCTTTCTGATGTAAAATTGCATCTAAAAATGTGATTTCTGAGGTAAATTACACATCATTAAAAAAAATGGACTCGGGAACACGAAAATCGCACTTTAGAGCTCGATGAATGAAAGATTTATGTTGAAAATCTGCCCTGATATAAATTGTGTAATCCGCTATCAGCCGTCAATGGAAACCAAAATCATCAACCACCCAATGGCTGGATTCATGATCACACTTAAAATCAAAGTAATAAAGTGAAATCACAGATCTAAATTTGTGTAAATTTCATCATGGCACCCGCATAATGTGACTGTAGTGTGTTTGGCCACTGACAATGTCTGGGCATGTTCCTGATAAAACGACAGATGGTGTCATGGGGGAAGGGGGCATATTCGTCCTCCCAGATCTGAGGAAGGACATCACTGAGCTCCTCCACGGTCTGTGACAGTGATACATAATGTCCCAGAGGTATTCAATAAGGTCTCAGGAACATAAGGGTCGGTCAATGGCATCAAAGCCTTTGTCTTCCAGGATGAGCCAACATTTTGGCCCCATGAGGACGGCCATTGTCCTGAAACCAGAGCCCTTTGTACCACCGCAAGGTCTGACAATGGCTCTGAGGACTTGTTTTCGGTACCTCACACCAGTCAGGGTACTGTTGGCTATCTCATGGAGGTTTGTACAACCCTCTAAGGATTTGCCTTCCCAGACCATCACTGATCAACGCCAAACCGGCCATGTTGGATGATGTTCTCGGCAACATTCATCATAGAGTCTCCAGACTCTTTCATTTGTGTTTAGTGAGAACCTCCTCTCACCTTTGAGAAACCAATGGTGGAGATGCCAATACAGGTGTCCTCTGGTGAATTTCTGTCAAATTGTATGGAGCAGTGCTGTCCAGGCCTTCATTGAGTCTGTTTATGACAGTTCAGACAGAACAAGCACTCTAGTAGACATTGGAGGCCATTTTGCACGGATTGGCAGTGCTCCGTCGAGTCCTCCTCGCACAAAGGAGCAGATATTGTTCCTGATTTTGGGTTGATGCCTTTTTACAGCCCTCCATGCTCTGGATGTGCCATCCTGGAGGATTTGGGCAATCTGTGACATCTGAATGGGCTACACAGGTATTGCCTCATGCAACCATTAGTGACAGGGACGCAAGCAAAACGTAACTATAGAGGAGGATCAGTCAGGGAGGATAAGGAGCTTCATCTTTTTTTTTTTTGAGGTTGTCTTCCTGTACCTCCATCTTGTCACTTTCATTTCATTCACAATCGCTTCTGTTTCCTAACAGGAAAGACTCGTATCCCCGAAGTTTCATTATTTTGGGATTATACTGTGATGGGCAATGTATCTCCCATTCCTTTGGGCAAGAAAATAAACGATAAATATGTTTGCCCTAAGGTAAATTCTCCTCATGGGATGTGACAATTTCATATACTGTACAAGATATACAAATGTGATTCCTGAGGTAAATTTTATTGGCAGACATATTAACCTTTAACCTGAAAGAAAAAAAACGACTATTGTAATTATTTTTGGTACATTCTATATTGAGTACTGTGGATTTGTATATCCAATTCTGTGACTATAAACCTGTCCCAAAGTAAACTACCAGTGAAGAATAAAGATGGTCGCCATGAAGTAAACTCTTCATCTAGGGTGCCAAAATATCATACAAAAAAAAACATGTGACTCTGAGGTAATTTATATGTGCCCACCTATTGACCCATAAGTTTGAAGGAAAATAAACATATACCGTAATTATCCCGGGTATATTTCTCCAGACATTATCCAATTGTGTAAAAATTAGACCATAAATATCTCTGACCTGGGAGTCAATTTTTCTGATATACAGTAGATATAAATACCTCTCTATTGGTTAGGCTACTTTCACACTAGAGTTAACTGCAATCCGTCACAATGCGTCGTTTTGCAGAAAAAACGCATCCTGCAAAAGTGCTTGCAGGATGCGTTTTTTCCCCAGAGACATGTATTGACGACGCATTGCGACGGATTGCCACACTTCGCATCCGTCGTGCGACGGATGCGTTGTGCTTTGGCGGACCGTCGGGAGCAAAAAACGCTACATGTAACGTTTTTTGCCCCTGACGGACCGCTTTTTCCGACAGCGCATGCGCTGCCGGAACTCCGCCCCCACCTCCCCGCACCTCACAATGGGGCAGCGGATGCGCCGGAGAGATACATCCGCTGCCTCAGTTGTGCAGTGCGTTAAACGCTAGCGTCGGAATCTCTGCCCGACGCATTGCGACGGGGAGATTCCGACGCTAGTGTGAAAGAAGCCTTAAGCTTTGATTCTGAGGAAAAAATATCCATTTTTAATTATTTCGGAGGTAAATTCTACCTCTGGTGCATATCGCATTCCCATCTTGTGAAATTAAACGTATAAACTTGTATATCCTGAGGTAAATTCTCCTCCTAGGGTGCCAAAATATCATCTAAAAGACATGAAAATGCAATTTCTGAGGTAAGTTAGCTGTATGTATTTCTGCATGGGACACCTTTGTCTTAATTCTTCTTTGGGTGACAACCAATATGGCTACCCTTAGTGTTCTTACATAGGATAACCAAGACCAATCTCCCACTATAATTGGTGCAAGGCTTCTATAAAGGACTGCCGGATAGTTTGTGCAGAGATTTCTACAATGCATATTTTCTGCCCTCGGCAGTGACATGTAAGGACTTGTTCTAGAGTTTTGCATTGTCCATTTTGTCCATGTGTAAATGGGTCTCCTACAGATGCAGAGATGACACTATTGTATGGCATTGGATTGATTGGCAATTTCCTGGAAAGTATCTGGAAAGTTGTATAGCAATAACAATCCTGTGTACAGTAAACAGAGAAACGTTCATTAATGAAGTGCTTCTGCAGGTCACTTGGGAACTCGGCCAATGGTTTTTACCCATATTGTAAGTCTATGATCTTGCATGGTCTGTGGCTGTTTTGTTGTTGGGAACGACAACCCCAGCAATTCTGCACAAGAGTGAACATACTGCACAGGTATAGCACACTCGTACCCCTAAGTAGGGCTGGGGTCAGTCAAGGGCATCATCACTGGAGTAAACAAAGACAAGAGCAGTAATGTGCCACAGTTCCCCATCATGACTAAAGTGGCCAACCATTGGCCTGAGCAGTCATAGGTGGTACAATACGCTTGTAAGTTTCAGGACAGTCTCACCAAGGCAAAGTGCTCCAGCATTGCCAAAATTATTGATTCCCTGAGAGTTGGGTTGGTTGTACGCAGAGTGGCTGCTGGCATTCATCCATCCCTTAGTGCCACAGTTGACAATACTCTCTCCATCGCCTTCCTCGCCTCTGCATATCTCACACCAACAACATATTGTCCTGCCCAGAACATTCGGAGGTTCTTGTGACCTTAAAGACGCTACCTACAAAAAAAATGCTACCCATTACAGAAAATATGCAAGCATGTGGAAATTCACACGCAACGCACTCTGCCTCTCAAGGTTGACCGGCTACAGACCTCTCAGAGCTGACCTTTCCCAGTACTGAAGGTACTTTCAACCCACTGCTTTAGGTCAGCATAAGGCTACGTTCACATTAGCGTTACGCTAATGTGCGTCGCTGTTGCGTCGGCGACGCAGCGGCGACGCGCCCCTATGTTTAACATAGGGGACGCGTGCATCTTTTTGCACGCGTTTTCCGACACGTGCGTCGTTTTAGACGCTAGCGTCGGACGCAAGAAAACGCTACAAGTTGCATTTTTCTTGCGTCCGATTTCGGCAAAAAACGACGCACGCGTCGCAAAACGTTTTTCCGTGCGTCGCCGACGCAACGGCGACGCGACGCTAATGTGAACGTAGCCTTAGTTACTCCTGTCAGGTCATTGTTCACTTGTCCCTCACTGTATCTGGACAGTGTTGTTTGGTATATTAATGGTATTTTCAGTCCTGTGGGTGCCCAGAGTGCATTAGGAAACTCACTGCCTAGCATTGCCACAAGAACCTCACTCCTAGCCCACCAACTCTCTCATGATGGACAAGGCCAATTCAGCCTCTGTCCCACCAACTCTCTCACGATGGACAAACCTACTAAGGATAAGATCACACTGGGTGTTTTTGCTGCAATTTGTTTTCTGTAATAAAACCTTAGTGCTTGGCAGGAAAAAAGCTAAGCCAAAAATGCAGGTTTTACTGCTTTTTTTCATGCAATTTTTTACATTCAATTCAATAGGTAAAAAATAGTGATGAGCGAATATACTCGTTACTCGAGATTTCCCGAGCACGCTCGGGTGAGCTCTGAGTATTTTTTAGTGCTCGGGGGTTTAGTTTTCATCGCCGCAGCTGAATGATTTACATCTGTTAGCCAGCATAAGTACATGGGGGTGCCTGGTTGCTAGGGAATCCCCACATGTAATCAAGCTGGCTAACATATGTAAATCATTCTGCTGAGGTGAGGAAAACTAAATCTCCGAGCACTAAAAAATACTCGGAGGACCCCCGAGCATGCTCGGGAAATCTCGAGTAACAAGTATATTCGCTCATCACTAGTAAAAAACAATGGAAAAAAAACACTGAAAGAAGTGATATGCTTCATGTCTAAAAAACCATGCAAAGCACAAAATACTGATGACAAAAAAAAAACAACAATGTATGTGCATGAGATTTCTGAAATCTCAAAGGCTTTGCTGGTACTGTGAAAATCAGCTGAAAATTATAAAAAAAAAAGCCCATAGTGAACTTAGCCTTAACCCATTCATCCAACAACATTCTCATGGTGGACAAGCCCAGTTCAAGCTCTACCCAACTCTGTCACGATGGACAAACCTACATTAACCTCTAGCCCTACAACATTCTCATGATGGCCAAGGCCACTTCAGCCTCCATCCCACCAATTTACTCACGATGGACAAGTCCACATTAACCACTAGCTCACCAAGATTCTCATGATGGACAAGGCCAGTTCAATATCTTGATTAACAACTCTCTTACAGTAAACGAGCCCAGTTCAGCCACTAGCTCATTAAACTCTATGACGATGGACAAGCCCACCTCCAGTCCAACAACTCTTTCGAGGGAAAAAACCCAGTTTGGCCTCTAGGCAGCGAACATACTCATGATGGACAAGCCCATGTCTGACAGTTACATAAGTGAATAACAGGTTCTCAAAGCACATTATGCCATCTTGACACACACCCCTCCTGGTGGCAAAACCCTATCTGCAAATGACTTCCCTTCCTTTAGTATCACAAGGCCTGTGTTGAGGCTGGTACTCTTCTGCTGTTAGCTACTATGCTGGCATTGATGTTTATCACAGCCGGCTAGACCATAAGTCCTCAGGTTTGCTGACAGTACAGGGACATAACATGACAATATACACTTACAGCCTATACACAGTACAAATATTGTCTTAAAGGGGTAGACCCATTAACAACATATACCATCTATCATTAGATAGGTTTTAATTGTATAATCACTGACCTTTGGGCCCCCACCGATCCTGAGAATATGGGCCCTAAACTCCAGTGTGAATTAAGTATTACTGAGCATGTGCAAACACTGCTCTATTAAATGCATATAGGAGTATCATACAGTGAAAGGATCAGTGATCGCACAGTAAAACTTCATTCACACAGTGAATTATAAGGACCCTGTTCTCTGGATCATTGAGCTTTTAGCTACTGGATGCCCTATTATACATTTATTATCTCTCCTGTAAATAATTAATAAAGTTTGTTTATGGGACGACCAGGGCCGGACTGGGACTAAAATTCAGCCCTGGCATTTGAAGTTACACAGGCCCCCTGCTGTTCTGTTAGGTCAAAAATGACCGTTTTTGAAATTCTATAATGTTATAAAAATTCAGCGTGTGATTCTGAGACTTGAGGCTCCCTGACTTTTCGTCATTAGGGGGGTACTCTCTGTGGGATTTTTTTTTTTTTTTTAATTTTTGTTTACTTTATTTGGTACAATTTTTTTTACACTTGTACTGTTCGGTCAAAAATGACCGATAGGCCTTTATTCAGCTCTCCAGACAATTTTTGACAAAAATAAAGGTGCTATCACCTCATTTTGAACTATATATTGCATCTACTACTATTTATCAATGTATCTGACTACTTTTGGTCAGAAAAGATTTACACATACCAACATTTTCAAGTTGCGATACAGCCGACGGATTCGCTTCCAGTATAGCTATGCGCAATTTATTTCACTGGTTTTTATTTACCCTGCTGTTCATATAGATCTAGTTCCATTCAGTTGTCAACATTTCATATTGTAAATCATGATTTTCTGATTTTCCATGTGTTTGCTGGTTATACAGTATTACACTGTGCAATGCTGTCCTAAGCAGAATTCACCTAAAGTGTTGTACTGTGAGCTTTTTCCTGCTGCAGGGTGGTGTCTGCTCTGATCTTATCTGTAGACAGATAACATAGCAGTGTAGAGTTTCAGTTCAGCTGGAGACAACACAGAGTGACAGACGTCAGAGCTCTGAAGTCCCATTTTTACAGGTATGTTACAGATAAATTATTCTTTTATTCTAAAATTATTCAATATTCTCACTGCTGTGATAAAATGGATGATAGGGGGTTAGCATTAGGGTTGTGTAGACTCAATGTCTGCTTATGAGTACATATTCTCACTGCTGTGATAGAATGGATGATAGGGGGTTAGCATTAGGGTTGTGTAGACTCAATGTCTGCTTACGAGTACATATTCTCACTGCTGTGATAGAATGAGTGCATGCCTCATTTTTGTTTGCGACGCTCCAGCACCATAATCACAGGGCATATCTCAATGTGTGACGGGACGTTATTGTGTGTATTGTTGCGAAATTGTTTTGATTTTTTTTTTCATTCATTGTTTATGGATATATTTTATTTTTTCATTCAACCCCATAGTTTGTAAGCTTGCGAGCAGGGCCCTCACTCCTCCTGGTATCTGTTTTGAACTGTATTTCTGTTATGCTGTAATGTCTATTGTCTGTACAAGTCCCCTCTATAATTTGTAAAGCGCTGCGGAATATGTTGGCGCTATATAAATAAAATTATTATTATTATTATTATTATTCAACAGTGATGCCTTACAGCATGAGAAGAAGACACTTCACCCAAGCTGAATTGGAGGAGTTTATAAACGACTCCGATACAGACGAGGATGTCCCACCTGAAAATGTCTCCGAAGAGGAGGACAACATTAGTGAGGATGAAGATATTGCCGAGAACTCGGATTCTGAGGGTGAATCTGATGTGGAAACCCCGACAACCGGTCTGACGCAAGAAATCAATTAAAAAAACAAAGATGTCGTTTGGAAATTGCAGCCTCCTGCTCCGACTGGTAGAAGGTCTTCATCAAATGTCATCACAGATACTCCAGGTCCCACTAGATATGCAATTGCTAGAATTGATGACATTCAATCGGCATTCCTATTATTCATAAATATAGCCATGCAAAATATACTTATCCAAATGACAAACATTGAGGGAAAAAAGGTTTATGGCGATAAATGGAAGAACTTCGATGTGACGGCTATGAATGCTTACATCGGGTTACTTCTATTAGCTGGAGTATACAAATCATATGGAGAGTCCACTAAAAGTTTGTGGAATTCGGAAACGGGGCGCCATATATTTAGGGCCACCATGTCTTTAGAAAGATTCCACGAAATTTCCAGAGTTCTACGGTTTGATGACAAAACGGATAGATCTGAAAGAAGAAGCACAGATAAACTTGCCCCAATTAGGGATTTGTGGAGTAAATGGGTCGAGATACTCCCAAAATGTTATAATACCGTAGAAAATGTCACTGTTGATGAGCAGCTGGTGTCATTTAGAGGCAGGTGCCCATTCAGGCAATACATTCCAAGTAAACCAGCAAAATACGGTATAAAAATCTGGACTCTGTGTGACAGTAAAACATCATATGCTGCAAATGTTCAAGTATATATTGGAAAAAACCCTCTAGAAAGACCTGAAAAAAACCAAGGCATGAGGGTAGTTTTGGACTTGACCCATGGACTCAAAGGGAGAAACGTTACCTGTGACAATTTCTTCACATCCTACCAATTGGGGCAGATGTTACAAAAAAACAATATAACTATGCTGGGTACTGTACGAAAAAATAAACCTGAACTTCCACAGGGTATCCTCAATAAGAGAGACGTACACAGTTCAATGTTTTATTTTACAAAGGACACTACGGTAGTGTCGTACGTTCCCAAAAAAAATAAACAAGTTATCCTCATGAGCACCATGCACCATGATGCAAAAATAAGTGAGAGAGATGACAGAAAGCCAGACATGATTCTTCACTATAAAGCCACTAAAGGTGCTGTTGACACATTAGACCAGCTTGTAGGCATGTATACATGTAAAAGAAAAACAAATAGGTGGCCTATGATTCTCTTTTACAACCTGATCGATGTATCTGCCTATAATGCCTTTGTATTGTGGCGGGAAATAAACCCCAAATGGCAAGAAAAAAAATTACACAAATGACGGCTTTTTATTGAGGAATTGGGGAAGTCTCTCACTAATCCATATGTAAAAACACGGCCACGAAATCCAAGAAATGAGAGTGCAGAAAAAGTGGCCCGACAAATTCGAGAGCATGGTGGAGACGGCGAGCCAACAGCTTCGACCACCACTGATACTGAAACGGCTTCCACCATCGCAACCAGCTGCAAGCGAAAAAGATGCTCATTCTGTCCAACGTCCAGTAACCATAAATCTAATATTATGTGTTGCAAATGTGCAAAATACTTGTGCAAGCGTCATGTAAATTATACATGTGATCAATGCAAGTAATACATTGATCGCATTTATCATTTGTTTTTGACAAAAAACCTTTTTTTTTTTGAAAAGTTTGTATATAGTTTAGAATAAAGAAAAGTTTTTATGTGCAATATGAAGCAAATATTGCAAAAAATGTTAATTTATTTGATTCAAAAAATAAAAGTTTTTGATTTAATTTTTCATCTGATTATTGAAAACCATGTTCACATACAGTAAAACAATGCAACAGGTAATCAAATAACACTTGAATTAGGTACAAATCACAACTTTGTTAGGTCCGGTCAAAAATGACTGGGAACAGTATAAGTGTATAAAAAACAACGTTTTTTGCAATTTTATAGAGAAAAAAGCTTTTTTTTTTTTTTTTGCCTTTGAAAAAAGTATATCTACATAATGTTTGATATTATTACTTATAGTTAACATTTAGATCAAGATTTTTTTTTATCTGCAAAAATAATCAATTTTTACAAAAATCGAAAAAATACCATGTTCCCTTTTGGATATAAAAAAAATATAAAACAAGCTTTGTATTTTTTTTTTCTGGTATTTGAACAACCATCTTCACAAGCAATATAATAGTGTAAAAACTGTTTAAAAAAACCACTTAGATTAGCTAAAAATGATTATTTTATAAGGACGGTCAAAAATGACCGGGAACAGTACAAGTGTATGTGAAATCTAAACAGAACAGCAGGGTTAAAGGGGTAGACCCATTAACAACATATACCATCTATCATTAGATAGGTTTTAATTGTATAATCACTGGGTTCTGACCTTTGGGCCCCCACCGATCCTGAGAATATGGGCCCTAAACTCCAGTGTGAATTAAGTATTACTGAGCATGTGCAAACACTGCTCTATTAAATGCATATAGGAGTATCATACAGTGAAAGGATCAGTGATCGCACAGTAAAACTTCATTCACACAGTGAATTATAAGGACCCTGTTCTCTGGATCATTGAGCTTTTAGCTACTGAATGCCCTATTATACATTTATTATCTCTCCTGTAAATAATTAATAAAGTTTGTTTATGAGACGACCAGGGCCGGACTGGGACTAAAATTCAGCCCTGGCATTTGAAGTTACACAGGCCCACTTGTCATATGGTGACTGTATAATATCTTTGTACACTTGTAGGCAGGGCTGGTTTTAGGCAAAGTGGGGCCCTAGGCAAAGTTTAAAATGGGGCCCTAAATGCTAACATATTGCACATCACACAAAAGCATTTCGGTTGTATTTACAAGCGCTGAGTTCAGGCCGCTAAATGAGTTTGATCAACAATACTGAAGTTGTTCAACACTTGTTTCCCGGCCTCTTTCCACCAGCTGAGAAATAATGATGGGACAGAACGATCACTAACAGATCACTAACAGATCACCATACAGTATCACTGGCAATGTGCTGCTGAGAACAATGATTTTTGTTCCAGCAAAAACAATCTGAATATGCAGCATTTTACTTGTTTAATAAAATACACCCCATAGTCCTGCATATATTATAATGTGCACCACAGTTCTCCATATAGTATAATACACTCCGTATAGTCCTACATATATTAAAATACACTGCTCAGTCCTCCATATAGCATAATACACTCCTCATAGTCCTCCATATAGTATAATGCACCGCCATAGTAATCCATGTAGTACAATTCACTTCCCATAGTATAATGCACACCATAGTTCTTCATATAGTATAACATATTCCCCATAGTCCTCGATACAGTATAATGCAGCCCACATATAGTATAATGCAGCCACCACCCTACAGAATATAATGCAGCCACCCCAGAGTATAATGCAGCCACCCCAGAGTATAATGCAGCCACCCCATAGAATATAATACAGCCCACCTCCCCATAATATATAATGTAGCCCCCATTGAATATAATGCAGCCCCCCATAGTATATAACACAGCCTTCCCCATAGAATATAATACACCCACAATAGTATATAACACAGCCACATAGTACAGTATATAACACGGCCTCCCCCATAGAATATAATATACCCCCATAGTATATAGCACAACCCGCATAGCAGATAGCACAGCCCACGTAGCAGTACACAGCACAGCCCACGTAGCAGTATTCAGTATAGCCCACGTAGTATACAGCACATCACACTTAGCAGTGTACAGCACAGCCCACACAGTAGTATACAGCACTGCCCACACAGTAGTATACAGCACTGCCCACACAGTAGTATATAGCAGAGCCCTCATAGTAGTATATCGCACTGCCCACACAGTAGTATATAGCAGAGCCCTCATAGTAGTATATAACACAGCCCACACAGTAGTATACAGCAGAGCCCATATAGTAGTATATTGCAGAGCCCACATAGTATATAGAACAGCCCACACAGTAGTATACAGCACTGCCCACATAGTAGTATACAGCACTGCCCACACAGTAGTATATAGCAGAGCCCTCATAGTAGTATATAGCAGAGCCCACACAGTAGTATACAGCAGAGCTCACATAGTAGTATACAGCAGAGCCCACACAGTAGTATATAGCACAGACCACACAGTAGTAGACAGCAGAGCCCAAACAGTAGTATACAGCACAGCCCACACAGTAGTATACAGCACAGCCCACACAGTAGTATATAGCACAGCCCACACAGTAGTATATAGCACAGCCCACACAGTAGTATACAGCACTGTCCACACAGTAGTATACAGCACTGGCCACACAGTAGTATACAGCACTGCCCACACAGTAGTATACAGCACTGCCCACACAGTAGTATATAGCACAACCCACACAGTAGTATATAGCAGAGCCCTCATAGTAGTATATAGCAGAGCCCACATAGTAGTATACAGCACTGCCCACACAGTAGTATATAGCACAGCCCACATAGTAGTATATAGCACAGCCCACATAGTAGTATATAGCACAGCCCACATAGTATATAGCATAGCCCACATAGTAGTATATAGCACTGCCCACACAGTAGGATACAGCACTGCCCACACAGTAGGATATAGCACAGGCGACATAGTAGTATACAGCAGAGCCCACACAGTAGTATATAGCACAGCCCACATAATATACAGCAGAGCCCACATCTCTCCTCCCCCCCACCCCAGAATGGCCCCACAGTCCGGTAAAAAAAAAACCCACAAGCTCCGTACCTTTCCTCGAGCTCGCGTTGCTCCCTGCTCCTGTGTTGGCGGCTGCCGCTGCACTGCCTGGGACACAGTGAGTGCGCGCGCACCCGCAGTGTCAGAGTCAGAGCGGGGAATGATGGGAGAGAGAGCATCAGGTGACGCCCTCTCCTCCATCATTGCATTCAACTGTACCGGCGTCATAGATGCCAGTATAGTTGAATATGGCATTGGCGTTGGGGGGGAAGGGTGAGTCAGCGTGCAGCGGCCCACTACTGGCACCGGCCCTTCTGGCATTTGCCAGAACTGCACGATGGCCAGTACAGCCCTGGGGACGACCCTAAGGCACACTTGAGCAATAATCATGCTGTCTAATCAGCATCTGGATATGCCACACCTGTGAGATGGATGGATTATTTTGGCAAAGGAGAAGAGCTCACTAACACAGATTAGGAGAAGAGGTCACTAACAGATTAGGAGAAGAGCTCAATAACACAGATTAATAGAAGAGCTCAGTAACACAGATTAGAAGAAGAGCGCACTAACACAGATTAGGAGGAGAAGAGCGCACTAACACAGATTACGAGAAGAGCGCCTCACCACCGCCAGAGCCGCCGCCTCACCACCGCCAAAGCCGCCGCCTCACCACCTCCAGAGCCGCCGCCTCACCACCGCCAAAGCCGCCGCCTCACCCCTACCTTCTGTCTCTTCCCCACTATCCCATAGAATGTAAGTCCGCAAGGACAGGGTCCTCTCCCCTCTGTACCAGTCCGTCACTGTAAACCTGTTTACTGTAAACGATATCTATAACCCTGTATGTAACCCCTTTCTCATGTACAGCACCATGGAATTAATGGTGCTATATAAATAAATGATAATAATAATTATATTTCTATGATTGATAATCCTGACACTCTTCAGATCCCATTAATGACATATCAGTTGTTGTACAACTCCTAGACCAGTGGTGTCAAACACACGGCCCGCGGGCCATATGCGGCCTCTGAGGCTCATTGTGCAGCTTTTTTGCCCCTGATACGATTGCGACCCAGTCCAGGGGCCGCAGACGCCAGTGTTTTTGTGTTTTTTTTTTCAACTGAATGTATTGCAGCGCAGAGACCAGCTCTCTGCACCGCAATGCAAGTACCAGTCACCGATCATAGGCTGCGCATGCCGTCATTGCCATACGCCGCCCCAGAAGTGGAGGAAGAAGAGGACATTGTTCGCCAAAGGAGTGAGGTCAGGTGAGAGGTTTTTTTATGTGTGTGTAAAGAGCAACATAATGTGGGACATGGACACAAGTACAAGATGGGGACATTACTATAAGATGGCAACCAGGTTGGGGACATTACTACAAGATTGGACCATAATGGGGACATTACTATATGATGGCAACCAGGATGGGGGACATTACTGCAAGATGGGGACATTATTACAAGATGGGGACCAATATTACTGGATGAGGGACATTATTACAGGACTGGGGACCATTACTACAATACTAGGGACATTACAGAATTGGGGACATTTTTACAGGATGAAGCACATTATTACAGGACAGGGGAAATTACAGGATTGGGTAAATTATTAAAGGCTGGGGGCCAGAATTATTATATGGCACTAACTGTAAAACAGTACTGTATGGGGCGGCTGGGGACGATTTTATGAGACTGAAAAAAATAATTTTTTAAATATTAAAAATAAAGAATGAAAAAAATAACATAAAAATATTTGACTAGTAAAAATGCTGTTTCATGTAACAACTGAAGTAAAAAATGCAAGACCTATACCATTACCCATATGATAAACACAATTAAAAAGAATTAAAAACAAAAAAAAAGTTATAGAAAAATAATGGTGTCACTGAAAGCGTCATTTTTTTTTCTTCTATTTGTGTCCCATGTACCCGTCTGAGTTTCAGATCCCGGTCCCAGACTGTACTGAAAGAACTGATGTATTTAGCAGCAATTCTGCAAACATGAAGTGACCTTCCTGCAGCAGCCAACACAGGTCAGTGTCCCGGGCTGCGGGCAATGAACTTTTCAGGGTAGTTTTCCTTTTTTTAAGCCAACTCTATTTTGGCATGCCAGAGAATTGCTTATATAATCCGAATCCTTTGGAAAGATCCAATAGTGCAGGGATACTCCTATTTTGCATGATTTTGTACAGGCTCGGAAGGTACAAGCTTTATTCCTGCCCTTGTTGTTTTAACCCTGGGTGGGGTAGATGCTCTTGTATAGCGCTGTTGCACCAGGAATCACAGTGCATCAGATATTTTAGGACAGGACGTTATTTTGTGGTCACGAATCATCAGAAAGAGGAGACCTTGGCGATGCGGTCCCATCATTATTATTCCTTGCTCATCCCTATTCATTTCGTTCTGGTAGTTGGTGGGTTGCCAGACGTCAGGCCTCCTGTAATATCACGTTGACGTCATATCCTCCTCTCAGGTTAGGCCAATATGGTTGCGGTAAAATTGTAGAGTTCCAGAAAAAGTCATGTAAAATTCAATAAATTCTACATCGGCATTGTCAGACCCCGGACTAATGAAATTAACTGGTTATATAGAAATGTAGGAAGTTATATTTGGGGGTGAATTTTAAATTTACAAAATCCTAATTCTTTTTTTTTTTCACTTTTAATCCATCAATAATACTCATGATCCCCTGCTATACATACATACATACATACATACATACGGGTTGTGTACGCCTGCTATTTATATGATAGGAATGTGTCCACCCCTGGTTGACCTAAAGCTTGTAACCCAAGTTCATCCAGTCGGAGCACTCACACATCTTTTCTTGACTTTCCCTTTTTTGTCCACAGACATTTCCAGGAAAACAAAGTAACATTGTGTACAGAGTCATCCAGCTCTTCAGAGAAACCAGTAAACAAGTCCCAGAGTCACCCACATCACAGCCCGCGTGTCCTTATGAGCCAATGGGGAGTGCGGTTGTACAGAAGACAGGATCACACCTCCTGTTGTTTTCACCAGTGGGGAAAATTGCTGGAAAAGCAAAGAAAACAACCAAGAAACGCCGATTTCCAGCAGAATCCTTGCTGGCTGGGAGGCGTTTACTTTCAGTTTTCTGCAAGCGAAACACTGGGTTCTTTTTGTTGAATTTATTTCCGTGCTGTAAAAAAATAATAAAAAATAATAATAAAAAAAAGAAAAAAATCAGACAATGGGTCTGTAATGCTTAAAAATAGGAAAATAGACTTTTTTTTTACCCTGCCATCCTATCAGTCCTTGTGTATATGGCTGCAGCAATGTGACCGCTGCAGCCAATCACTGACCTCAGTGTGATCGCAGATTGGCCTCCGGTGGTCACACGTTGTAGGCAGGATGTCACTTCTGAAGCTTTATCAATAAAGAACTCCACGGGGCAGTGGAGAGACACCACTGACAATGGTTGGGCTTTAGTGGGTAAATAATGCCTATTTTATTATTTTCCAGCATTACTGACCAGGACAACCACAAATAAACTGCATTCAAAATGAAAAACATTTATTTTTTGAATTATTTTCCTTATTATTTTAATAACAAACTAGTAACATTCGGCAAATCAGCGATGGCCATCACTCACATTGTTCCCTGTCCCTGTGTACTGTAATATCCTTGTACTAATATTTTGTAAACCTTAGTCGTTCCTTTGCATACAGGAGCTTACAATCTGATTTACTGCATATATTGGAATATATGTCGGAGGCAAGGACAGAGGTGTATCTAGGTTTTCTTGCACCCGAGGCAAGAATTCAGCTTGCCCCCCACCGCGTACATATGCGGATTGCACACTTAGTCGCGTGCCAACGACCTGCTTGCCCTAATTCAATGTTCAGAGAAAAACTGAGAAAAGCAGGAAGAAACGATCGTCGTCACGTGACCGTAAGATTGAAAATCGCAGATGAGTGAAGCGGCCATGAGATGACTGCTCAACCAATAAGCAGATCTGAATCCTGACAGTGAGGATATTACACGCTGTTAGGATTGGCTACAGGGCTTTCTTTTGTAATTAAAGGGCTCGTCCAGGTTTGAGATGAAAGTCTGCAGTCACTATAGGTGACTGCAAGCTTCTGAATTCTCACAGCGCATGCACTGGACACTTTTTGGATTCTCCCTTGCACAAGTATGTGATTTGTACACTTCTGGCCCCCTTCAGACAAGACGTGTCCGGCCTCGCTCAATTCATTTTCATTGAGCGAGTCAACGCATGTCCAGTCGGCACGTGACCACATCTATGCAAAGCTCCGCCACAAGAGAATCCTGACAGCGTGTAGTGTGCACTGTGAGAATTCAAAAGTCTGCAGTGACATAGAATGACTGAACACTCATCACAAACTTAGACAACCCCTTAATGCTCCTAACAAAAAAAATACGAGCATTAGTATCACAATTTTTTTTTTTTTACATCAAGGTACCTGATAGATGACGTTGTCTCTGGAGCCGTTCTCCTTCTTTTCTTCATCTTGTCCATACCCCATAATGAGTTTTCTCATCCACAGCTCATCTCTGCAGACCTCCATCTTTTCCGGTCTTCTGCAGCACATCCCCACACGATGCCCTTAAAGATAGCAGTGTCATTATAATGCACCTGAATAAAAATATCTATCCTATGCTAAGCCCCTGAGTAAATAATTGTCCCTCACTATATTCCCCACACAAAATATGACCCCCAAATTGTCCCTCTTATGGTACATGCCCTCCACACTGCCCCCTCCTTTCCATACTAGGCCCACTCTTCACACTGGGTCCCCCTATAATGCTCAGTCTATATGCTATGCCCCCTCAACACATTTACCTTCTCACTTTCCATACTGCCTCCTCACACATCCCTCCTACTCCCCATACTGTGTCCGCATACATTTTCCTCTCATTCCTCATACTGTGTCTACACCCATACTGCCACTCACCATACTATGTCTGCACCTATCCCCACCATACGTGCCTCCCATATCACCCCATCCTCATCATATTATGTCCTCAAATTTCTCCCGCTCGCCATATTGTGTTTGCACCTGTCCCTTTGCTTGCTCCCCAAACTTATGTCCTCAAATCATCACCCTGTTACATTAAACCTCCCCCAGTTGCACTAAATACCCCTCCCCACACACACACAGTAAATACACCCCCACACACAGTAAATACCCCCTGGCGATTTTACACTAAATCCCCCCTCCCCCATCTTTGGTGTCTTCAGCTCTGCCTAGGAGTGGTACCTGGCAGTTACCTGCAGCTCAAGTTGTCGCCACTATCAGGAGCTCCAGTGAACACCAGGTAGCCACTCAGCTATGCCCGTCCTAGGTATGTCAGGGCCCGTGGCATAGTGGGTCCACGAACCTATGCGCCACCTGCGAGCGTGACATCTTAATAGCAGTGAAGGAACTGGTGAAAGACCTTTAACACAGTTTCATTGTATTCTACATAGGTACAACGTCCTTTATATCTTCATAAAAGTTTAATCCCCTTATTTACTGATACAGGGCTCCAAATAGGCAAAGTGGAATGATACAATTCTGTCCGCCGGTTGCCACCACTAGAGGGAGCTCTGGAGCTTTATGTATTCAATTTATACATTGAGCTCAATGATAAATAAGTATGCATTAAGCTCCCCCTAGAGGGGTATGTATGAAGTAACATTGTTAAAATGTATTGTTTTAAGTATCTATAGAAGACCTGTAGTATAATACATAGGTCCTGCTCAGAATCAAACCATTCAGTACCAGTGTGCCACTATAATACACAATGTAAATTCAAAGAAAAAAATAAGCAATACAAACTCCAATGTACTTGTCACGATCCGTTTTTGGATTTGTGACAGCTCTGGTTCCGCTATAATTTAAATGTAGCTTTTTCCTTTCAGGTCAGCAGGGCTTAATGTCAGTTTTCCATGCTGGCAGTTTGCTGCAGCTGTTGAATTGCTAGGTCAGCTGATGTGGGTAGTGACCACTCCCACCATCCGTTAAATAGTCATCTGATGCATCAGCTGACCATTGGTGATAGAGTAATTGTAGCGAACATAGAAAAATTAAAAAAAAAAAACACATATCATAAGATACGGCCTTCCCAAAACCCTGTCTGATGACAAATGCACATCTAGCAGGATATAGCAGGCCTCCACTAATAAAGACAAGGGGCAGCATAGGTGCAAACTACTGATAAAAAAAGCCACCCCCACACCTACCAGATTATGGAGGGGTTGGCTGCCTAGTAGAAAAAAATGCACATTGATATGGCTTGCGTAGGACGCCAGTCACACAGGTAAGTGTGATGCAATGTGTCTGGCTTGCAGCCTATTAATGACGCCCTTGTATTATCAGGCGGGCTGCTCTGCACTATAATGGTATTTGATAGCGTAATTCTATGAAAACCAGTCCTGGAGTGTGCAGCTCTCTGGTGTTAGTGCTGTATCAGCTACAGTTCGGGGTCCTGTTTCCATGTCCTCTGCAGTGTGGAGCTTGGCATCGGTGCCTGGAGCTAAGTTTTGTGTTTTTTACCTTGTCCGTCTTATGCTTGTCACTACCCCCTGTGTTTGTATCATCTACAGTGGTGAAGCTAGCGCCCTTGCTGACCAGTGCACTAGCCAGGGCAGTGTGAGGTGACAGCAAGTGACGAGGTTTGTGACAGCGGGGGGGGGGGGGGGGGGAGGACCCGCTTAGGGCGTTAGGGGAGTGCAGGGACAGGCTAAGGTTGTAGCTCAGGAGGTGTCCCATCCCTCATTTCCTATTTGTTAGGGCCTTCTTCGCCCCTTTACCATCCCGTTGAGTGTGTGTTGTGCTGACCGACCACCCTTCTGGTTGTAACAATACTAGTGCTACCCCTTGTATGTCAATTATTGACAATAGACCAAAATGGTGTCCACTGTTGGCCAGTTGGTTCTGGTACATCCCAGTGCAGAGGTGTTGCTTCCCCCTCACCCCTTTGCAGGAGACCATTTTCATCTGATTGCTAGCCTCCTCGACTATCATTGTGGGAAATAGTAAATGTCATGGGCCCCATGTACTACTTATGTGGAAAGCATAACTGAACTCATAATATTCAGACTGCTACTCCTGTCCTTCGTTATTTGACCTTTGGAGGGTTTCATATCGCCACATCTAGTTCTTCTGCGAATTACCTGCCCTGGTGCACATACACAGGTCGGGTCACCTCTTGCAGCGTGTAAACTTGTTTGTCAGAATATTATTAGTACTTTGCCAGTTGCACGTCCTGATATTGTGATGTAGGACAAAGGTAAAGCAGATAATACTGTCTGCCATATCATGGAGAACAATGGCCAGATTATTTAAATTGGATACCTAGTAGTATAGAAACATCTCTGTTGCTCACTGCTGGTTTTCTCAGCCGAACCAAAGTCCGAAACACACTTGAAAAGCGATGCGTCCAACATAGGGCTTAATGGCGGCGTTAACAGACTGCGTAACACCGCGTTATGCCACGGTGTAACGTAGTCCGTCTAACGGACTGCCTATAACGTAATGTGAACCCAGCCTTAGAAAACTCAGTTACCGACCAAATTCACGGTGTGCATGAGCATCTGCGGAATTTAGAACGTTGTCCTATTCTTGTCTGATGTTGGATTCTCGCTGCACCGCAGTTCGGGGGCTTTGCCGGATTTCTCCTTTCATAATGCGCAAGATGTTTTCTGTTGCTGAAGATCGTGGACTGTGTTCATCACCTGAACTCTTCTTCCGTCGAGCCGTTCTGCTGTGATGGATGCAGTATGTGGTTCCTCCTTGTCTTGCTGAAATATGTCTTTACAATTTTACGTTGAGGAACGTTTTTGTGAAATTGCTCAACATTTTTTCAACACAGTTGTGCACAGATTGGTGACATCTGACCATCTTCGCTTCTGAGAGGCTCTGCCTCTCTGACATGCTCTTCTTATACACAGTCATGTGTCTTAGCTGATAACCAACACTCCAGCTTTTTTTCCCATTAGTACCACTTACTTTTCCAGCCTTGGTCTAACTTTTTTGCTATGTGACAACATTTTTGATCTGTGAGACGTCAGGCCCCACCTGGTGGTGTGGATTCTCTAAGCCTCAGGCCAAGTTGGCATTGGTGCGGCAGCAGGAAGGCATGCGGGCAGCCAGGACTAGGCACACGTCACAATCTCAGGAGCAGTACGATGGATGTAGTGGAACTCAGCAGGAATGAGTACAAACACAGATGATGGAGCACACCAAACATAGGACTAGAGGCTCAATCCCAAGATACAGGTGTGTGTCTTAATAGGCCTCGACTAGGCCTAGGGAAAGGATGTCACAGATCCGCGCCACACCTAGTAAATTGTAAAACCCGACATGGAGCACAACAGAGGGCAGCAGACCCAGGGAAAAGAAGTAGAAAGAAGTAGAACGTGAGATACCCGCAAAAAGTTTGTAACAACATTCCTCTTCTCTCAAAACTCCAGAAATTGGTCTCCAACCTTACCAGATGTTTACAGACTGCCGGAGAAAGGAGAGGGGACCCTACATAATGGTAGACATGGCCCGGGCACAAGTTTTGGAGACGCGTCGCTGCCATCAATTTCTTAATAGACTTACATTTTTCAAATGAAACAAAAAAAAATGTTCGACGTTCAAATAATCGCATTCTTGTTTTCTTTACATTTTACACAATGTCCCAACTTTTTTGCAATTTGGGTTGTATTTTCTTGGTCGTATTACGCAATTTGCCATTTGCAATTTTCATGGCTTGAACCAATAAGACGGTTTCTTGGTTATCTTAGATATGGAATGAACATGGACTAAATGTAAATAAGTTCCATTGGAAAGTCCCCATAAACAGTATTATTGGCTACTTCACCCTATTGCCACATCCCTATACCGGACTGTATAAATGGCGAGGCCTAATTATATACACTTTTACCATTGTATCTCTTATAAACTCCTGTGTGAACTTTCCCCTTGTTGGCTCAGAATGGCGACTATACTCCCTGTAAATGTCATGGGATACTTTGAGGATGATTAATCAGCACCTTTTTACTCTGTATCAAATTATTCTTATCTTTTGGGATACGCTAAAAAGAATGAAGAGAAGGAATAAATAAAAAGAATGAACATAACTTATTGGCCCACAAAATATGGAAATGTATAATAGGATTCTTGGGCGTCTTAGACATGGAATGAATCTGGAATATATGTAGATAATAGGGGAATGGACACATATCTCATATAAACAAGTGTATATTGTATTCCGCATACTTCTTAGCCGGGGAATGAACATGGAATATATATGTAGATAATAGGGGAATGGACACATATCTCATATAAACAAGTGTATATTGTATTCCCCATACTTCTTAGCCGGGGAATGAACATGGAATATACTGTATATGTAGATAATAGGGGAATGGACACATATCTCATATCCATATTCATTCCCCACTTAACAAGCACAGGGAATACAATATACACCTATTTATATGGGTTATTTGTTAATTTCCCTACTATATATATATATATATATATATATATATATATATATATATACACATATACATATATATATATATATATATATATATATATATATATATATACATATATATTTATATATATTTCATGTCTAAGGTGCCCAAGAATCCTATTATATATCTTCATATTTTGGGGGCAAATAAGTTATATTTACTTCTTTTTTATTTATTGCTTTTCTTCATTCTTTTAGCATATCCCATAATAAATTAAGAATAATTTGATACAGAGTAAGGCCGCCGTCACATTAGCAGTATTTGGTCAGTATTTTACATCAGTATTTGTAGCCAAAACCAGGAGTGGAACAATCAGAGGAAAAGTATAATAGAAACATATGCACCACTTCTGTATTTATCACTCCTGGTTTTGGCTTACAAATACTGATGTAAAATACTGACCTAATACTGCTAATGTGACGGCAGCCTAAAAAGATGCTGATTAATCATACTCAGAGTATGAGGATCCCATGACTTCTACATGGAGTAAAGTCGCGGTTCTGAGCCAACTAGGGGAAAGTTCACACAGGAGTTTATAAGAGACACAATGATAAAAGTGCATATAATTAGGCCTTGCCATTTGTACAGTCCGGTATAGGGATGTGGGACAAGGGTGAAGCAGCCAATAAGACTGTTTATGGGGACTTTCCAATGGCAGGTATTACTGCTGACCTCCCGCAGAGGATATTATTGTGGGGAAGGTTACTGGGACTGTGCAATGCAACGGATGGAATTCACACGCTGACATCCGCATCATGTGAGCTGCCCTACAACCTGCAGCTCTTGTCAATTTGCCTGTATCCACACGTTGCATAGTTGATGCAGATTTTATGTATTTCCATGTCTAAAATCCCTGCATATTTTTCTGCAATTCCTCTTGCTATTTTATGCACTTTTTTTTTTGGCAACACACCAATAAAACACAACAAAAACAATACTTAAAATCTGCAACATTTGGACCAAGCTGCGGAATCATAAAAAGCAACAAGAGACTGATTTCCCAACAATGGATTCCGCTCCAAAAAGAATAAAATAACAATGCAGCATGTGAACATCTTCAGATTCATCCACTTTGCTGGTACTGAAAAAAGCTGCAGATTTTACAAGGAAGATCAAGGCGTAAAATCCGCACCAAATACATGACGTGTGAACTTAGCCTTTGACATCACGCCTTGCTGAGACGATTTATTTTTTAATAAATTATTGCCATACATTTATTTTACCTAATTTCTCACCAGCATGGTTTTCTGTAGTAACAGAGAGATTTATTGAAACGCTTGGGTGCAATAATAATAAGGTGGGGGTTGGGCGTCATCAGGCCCAGGATATGTAGCATAATGTAAGTGCTGGAGAGGGTAATATTTTACAACTGGGCTCTTTTTTTTCTAGATAAAGGGCCACATTGTACATTCCTGCAGCTGCTTCATTCACAGAATCACACAACACTGCTAATCTGGAGTGTGGGAATGATGTAGCTGCAGCCTCCTTAAAGGAGCGGCGCACACCCAGCTCTGAGCCTCACTGCCAAGTAAGGGAAAGGTCACACAGAGCTGTTTACCAGGAGACACAATGAGGAAAGTACAATGTGAACATATTTCCAGCAGCACAGCACGACTGCTATAATAATCCCTATCAGTCATAAGCGTCATCTAAACTCTGCGCTGAACCAGACGTAAGAGATGTTCCCGGATCATCACAAGTGTTTACAGCAGAACTTTCCATTGTGACAGAGACCGGGTCCATTACAAAGTGCAGGCGCGGAGGGAAAAAACTGCATCAGAGGCAGCGCGCTATAGAGGAGTAATAAACAGCATCAAAATACTCATTATCTGTGAACCGGAAAAATGTAACTTACTAATATACGCTAAATGGAGCAAAGT
Source organism: Ranitomeya imitator (assembly GCF_032444005.1). Taxonomy (NCBI): domain Eukaryota; kingdom Metazoa; phylum Chordata; class Amphibia; order Anura; family Dendrobatidae; genus Ranitomeya; species Ranitomeya imitator. Next base: position 28,946,439 of record NC_091287.1, on the reverse strand, counting down.
ATCGGACACATCTTAATCACTGAATTCGGGTTTTTATTCATCCCCATTTCCTCCGGTGTATAACATACTGCCTCCCACCCCAGGTGTATAATAATCGGCCCCTCGCCTCCAGTGTATAATATCTGACCCTTCACCCCAAGTGTATAATAACCGCCCACTGCCCCGGTGGATAAAATCCGGCATCCCATCCCCTGTGTATAACCTCCAGCCCTTCACCCCCCCAGTGTATAATATCTGGCCCCTCGCCACCTGGTATATAATATCCAGCCCCTTGCCCCCCAGTGGGGGTGGTGGATAAAATCGCTCCCCAGTGGGAAAGGTGTAACCGCCCCCAGCCCCCGGTGGATAAAATCCGGCATCCCATCCCCTGTGTATAACCTCCAGCCCTTCACCCCCAATGTATAATATCCAGCCCCATACCCCCCAGTGTATAATATCCAGCCCCTTGCCCCAATGTATAATATCCAGCCCCACACCCCCAGTGTATAATATCTAGCCCCATGTGTAGAATATCCAGACCCACACCCCCAGTGTATAATATCTAGCCCCATTTGCCCCAGTGTATAATATCCAGGCCCTCGCCCCCAGTGTATAACATCCAGCCCCTCACCCCCAGTCTATAATATCCAGCCCCGTTACCCCCAGTGTATAATATCTAACTCCATTTTCCCCAGTGTATAATATCCGGGTCCTCGCCCCCAGTGTATAATATCCAGCCCCATTGCCCCCAGTGTATAATATCCGGGCCCTCGCCCCCAGTGTATAACATCCAGCCCCTCACCCCCAGTCTATAATATCTAGCCCCATTGCCCCCAGTGTATAATATCCAACTCCCAGTGTATACTATCCTGCCTCTTGCCCCCAGTGGATAAAATCTGGCCCCCCATCTCTGGTGTATAACCTGCGGTCCCTCGTCATGCCACCTGCCTTTACTAACATGACAGACTGGCCCCCAGCGCGGTCCTGTAATAGGAGCCACCGGGGTAACAAGTCCGGTCATGACAACGCTCCCTCCTGAATTTTCCACGATCTCATGTAAGTGATATTATTGAAAAGTGGAAGGAAACGCAGCAATTCAGCCACAAAGAGGAGACCCCTTAGCATTACAGATTGGGGGGCCGAGTGCTGAGGAGCAGGGGGCCGAATAGTCACCACCGCTCTGCTGACTCCATAACTGCAGAGTGCAGACCTCCTCTGGTATAACATCAGCACCGCCATTTGTAGAGTACTCCTTGCAAGTAGGGTTTACAGAGGCAGCATCCCAAAGTAACTGTACCCCATAAGAAGACACAATGCTGTAAATAAAACATGGCCGGTGGGGGCTCTGGGTACACACTTTACACTGGGGCTCAGGAGTGTCGGGTTTTCGCCGGCATTTGTGTAGGATCGGAACAATCCCTTTTGTCAATGTCCGGCTGAATTCTACAGTAACTTACACATTATAAGAAACAAATGTAGCAAGTTTATTATTGATGCGGAGATACAAGGAGCGTCTCCACCATTTATAGGACGTCGTCTCCTGCGGGTTTATAAGGACCAGACCCTACCGTCACATTACATGGGAGCACACACTGTCAGCAGTGTCTGTGTGTCACGTCTGCAGTCCGAGCCCCATTACCATTACACAACAAGAGGGGCAACAAACACCGACTGCTGCACAACTACAACGTCTTCCTTTTTGCTACCAATTATATTTGGCGCCAGATGCGGTGGAAATATACACCCGAAATCTGCTGCAAAATTTGCCTTGGATTTAACCCCTTCCATCGCTAAGGATGAAATCGTTCATGTAAGCACGCACCCGCCCCATGCAGTGAGGTCTGCAACAAATCTTCCGGGTGCGGTCTTACCCTTAGGGAATCATGCACTATGGGAAATCTATGGCTTTTTTTCCCAATTTTTACACTTCGGATTTAAAAAAAACCAAAAAGTTTCAATAAACGATATTTCACTTATTGAAGCAGTTTTCATAAGAATTCTGGTGGCAAACTGCTGCAGGAAGTCAGAATCTGGGCTCAGCCCTGGATCTAGGACCCGGGTTCAAGTGTAAATTTCTATCCTGCATGAAGCTGACGGTGGGCATTGACCCAGCGATGGCATAAAGACCAACGCAAAAGGGCACCAACATGGGGGGCATTGGCACCTTTATGGCAGCGCTGTGATTTTCCTTGGGCATCTTTCTTGAGTGGTAGGAAATAAGTACATTTTGCATTGCTTGGAAATAAAAGCCATAGCATCTGTAAGTTAGGCTACTTTCACACTAGCGTCGTACTCGGCCCGTCGCAGTGCGTTGGGCCGAGGTACCGACGCTAGCAGTGAATGCGCCGCACAACGGGGGCAGCGGATGCATTTTTCCAGCGCATCCGCTGCCCCATTGTAAGGTGCGGGGAGGTGGGGGAGGAGTTCCGGCCGCGCATGCGAGGTCGGAAATGGCGGACCGTCGGAAGCAAAAAACGTTACATGTAAAGTTTTTTGCTCCCGGCGGTCCGCCACAACACGGCGCAACCGTCGCACGACGGTTGCGACGTGTGTCAATGCGTCGCTAATGTTAGTCTATGGGGCAAAAACGCATCCTGCAAACAACTTTTGCAGGATGCGTTTTTTCCCCTAAACGACGCATTGCGACGTATTGAAAAAAACGCTAGTGTGAAAGTAGCCTTATGGCGAAATTCTTCTTGAAGGGGTCTTTCAGTTTACTACTGAATTATCGCGATATATATATGCCTATATCATGTGCAGCCACGTCCCCTGCATTCACCTGACAGTTTATTAACGGAAACGCGTCGTGTTTATCAGGAGTGGCGAGAAGGGATCTATAAGTAGAAGCGGTTTACGTGTTCCATGGCCGGCACGGTGATTCCTGTACTCTGGAAGGCTGGGATCGCCAAGGTCATCGGGGCAGATTCTGTGGATGACGTACACGGGATTGTATTCTGTAGTAAAAGAAGAAGGTGGACGTGCAGAACGCACATTGCATTACCCAATAGAGACGTAAGGCTATATTCACACTTTGCGGATTTTGCTGCGGATCCGCAGCGGATTTGACCGCTGCGGATCCGCAGCAGTTTCCCATGAGTTTACATTTCAATGTAAACCTATGGGAAACAAAAAACGCTGTGCACATGCTGCAGAAAAATCCGCGCGGAAACGCTGCGGATTACATTCCGCAGCATGTCACTTCTTTTCTGCGGATTTTCAGCTGCTCCAATAGAAAACTGCAGTTGAAAATCCGCAGAAGAAAACGCAGTAAAAACCGCGATAAATCCGCAGTAATAACCGCGATGGGTTTTCACTGCGGATTTTGCAATTCCGCTGCGGAAAAATCCGCAGTGGAATCTGCAAAGTGTGCACATAGCCTAAAGGGGCGCTACAATCGTGCACATTCACCTTCCCATTTCTAGCCATATAACATGGATTCTTACCCACATTTCTGTTGCGGGGAATATGAATGAATAAAGGATTATGTGTTTTCAGGAGCGCACGAATCCCCCTCCATCTCCACATCCTTCTCGTGCCTTATGATTGACAGTTCGGACCCGCGACATGGCGGACTGGTGGTCCCGAACTGTGCCCTCAGGGGGAGTGAAGACGGTCAGATCCGGACAGCTTCACAGTTGCACTTGCAAACGTTCACTCCTTGACTAGAGAGCAGAGGTGGCCAGTAACCTAGGCAACGAGCGGTAAACTATAACATTAAAATTCCTCTATGTTTGAGATTGCAGAGGGGTAAATTGCAAAGTTGCTTATTTTTTTTACAAACAATTTTACCAATATGCACACATGGGTGGCAGGAAAGACGGATTCGGGCTCGCTATTGTGCTGCTGGGTTTTGCGACCCGATTCCCCGTCCTCTTGTTTGTTAACAGTGTGCGCCACAACTTCTCACCATCCATTAGCAAAGTGGATGGAACCACATGGGCCCCTGATCTGGTGTCTATGCCATTATACCTGGTGAAAACTTGAATCTGCTACTCCCTCCATCTAAATTAATATCAAATGACACAATATCTGAAGCTGGCAGCCAATCTCCACCTATTAAAGAACTACAACTCCCAGCATGCCAGGAGTTCACATCTCTATAGAATATCTATAAGCTATACTTACTGCATTCAGACATTGCACCACCGATTCTTGCTTTCGTACATTCAGGACGGGTGTATGTTCACACGTAGATTAAATATTTTTTTTCCCGCAGTGTGTGCGGATTTTATTTTCCATAGGTTTACATTGTACTGTAAACGCATGGAAAACTGCAGCAAAATCCGCAACGTGTGCACATAGCCTTAAAACGTCATTTGTTAGTTTTCAATTGTGAAAAAAAATAAAATAAAAGCCCAACTTTATAACTATCTTTAAAAAAAAAAAAATGGAGGCGAAGGGAGATCATTTGGAAAAAAAATAATTATATATCTATATATATATATATATATATATATGTATATATATATATATATATATATATATATATATATATATATATATATATATATATATATTTACATTTACATGTGATGAATTTGGCAAAAACATCTTGATTAATCACACCCGCATTGAGGAAGCTCATAAAAAAAAGTGCAAAACCGACAATGAATTAGGTAAAAAAAAAAAAAAAAAGATTAAAAAACAAAACAAAAAGAGAATATAATTCCAAAAAAAAGCGCAAATGCAATGAAGAACCGGCCCCGTTGTCTTATAGATTAATACATAACGTATCGGGTGTGATCTGTATCTGGATATTGCACACACAGGACCCTGCAGTATGTACAACCGTCCTCATCATTCTGCAGCCTCGTTACAATGTATCGGCGCCGCTCTATTACACGGAAGTCTTGCGGTTTGGCGCAGACTGGGGGGAGGGGGCAGCTGCAGAGGAAGTAGGTGAGAGGTCGTGAGGCTGACCCTGGTATAAATAGATCAGTGACTGCTCAGTGGAGCCGCCTGCTGGACACTTACAGAATGGATTTACCGAGAAACTAGGTGAAAGGTCGTGAGGCTGTGTAGTATAAATCCACTACGCGGTGGAGCCACCTGCTGGAGACGGAGAGAATTAGCGCTTAATGCAGAATGTTTTGCTTTTAGACTGTAGCAATTATTATTATTATTATTTATTTATACAGCACCATTAATTCCATGGTGATGTACAGGGTTATAGATATCGTTTACAGTAAACAAATTTACAATGACAGACTGGTACAGAGGGGAGAGGACTTACATTCTATTCTATTGTGCTCATTTATATAACAAATTCATAGTCCACAGCTCTTTACAGACATTTTTATCATTTTTCTCATTGGGCTTCACAATTTAAATTCCCTATCAGATTTTTTTTTTGTTGGAAGGTTTTATTTAAAGGGGTTGTCTTAAACGAGGGTACTCTGATCAGGGAGAGGGGTGGGGGTCACTCGATCTTGCCTAAAGGCAGTGACAGCAGCACTGACAGGTATGATGATATTGCAGTGCATTATAACAGCGATCAGAGTGATAAAAGCTACAATCCCACAGAGGGACTAAGTAAAAAAAGATTTAAAAAAAAAAAAAAAAATAGATATAAAAAAAAAAAAATCACAAACTAAAATGAAAACAGTATTATACCAATAAATACAAATTTTTCTGTAAAAACTAAAAAAAAAAAAAAAAAGTACACATATTTGGTATCACTGCGTCCGGAATAACCTGACCTATAAAAACGGTCACATTCATTAACCCCCTTCAACGAATATCGTAAAGAGAAAAGTAAGGTGAAAAACAATATTTTTTTTTTTTCATCATACTTCCGAACAAAAAGTGGAATAAAACACGACAAAAAAGACGAATGTAAATACAAATGGTATTGCTGAAAAAGTCATTTTGTCCCACAAACACAAGCTCCATCACCGGAAAAATAAAAAAAAAGTTATTATTTAGTATAGCTCTTAGAATAAAATCGATGCAAAAATTATTATTTTTTTCTATAATAAAGTTATTATTGTGTAAAAGCTCCAAAACACAAAAAATATATATAAATCTAGTATCGCTGTAATCGTACTGACTCGAAGAATAAAGCTGCCTGATCAATTTTACCACATGCGGAACGGCATAAACCCCCTCCCCCCCCAATCAATAATTCTTGAATTGTTGGTTTTTGTTCATTTCGGAAAAGAAAGCAATAAAAAAAGTCATGTGCCCGAAAATGATACCAATAAAAACGTCAACTTGTCCCACAAAAGATAAACCTTCACATAGCTCTAGAAAAATTATATCTCTCAAAATATGGCAAGGTAAAAACTTGTTTTTATAAAAAAGAAAATGTATTTTAGTGTGTGACAGCAGCCAAACAAAAAAAACAACAATATAAATGTGGTGTGATAAACCTGCACCTCGCCACCCTGACGTCATTATTACGTCAGAAGGATCACGTAGTACAGTCTCCCCACTTGCACCAACGTAACGTTTTGCACCCTCCTAGGGACATGTAAGGGCAGCTTGGTACAGTCTTAGGCCGGCGTCACACCTAACGTATAAAAATACGGTCCGTTTTTACGGCCGAGATACGCAGAAATGTTCCTGAACAGTGATCCGTATGTCATCTGTATGCAATGCGAGGATGCGATTTTTTTCTCAAAAAAATATCTGTGTCATCCGTATGTGAGACACACACACACACATATATATATATATATATATATATACATATATATATATATACATATATATATATATATATATATATATATATACATATATATATATATATATATATGTATATATATATAGTATATATTTAACATTTTTCGTATTATAGACATTACCACAATGAATTTTAAACAAATCAGTTCAGATGCAGTTGAAGTTCAGACTTTCAGCTTTCATTTGAGGGTATCCACATTAAAATTGGATGAAGGGTTTAGGAGTTTCAGCTCTAAAAAAAACTAAAAACATCTGCCCCCAGACACCCCAGAAAAGGCGCATCTCGGTTAGATGCACCTATTCCGGCACTTAGCTTCTCGCTTCCCACTGCCCTGTGGCATTGGCATATGGGGTAATAAGTAGTGATGAGCGAATATACTCGTTACTCGAGATTTCTCGAGCATGCTCGGGTGACTTCAGAGTATTTTTTAGTGCTCGGAGATTTAGTTTTCATAGCCGCAGCTGAATGATTTACATCTGTTAGCTAGATTGATTACATGTAACCGGGCAACCCCCACATGTACTTATGCCGGCTAACACATGTAAATCATTCAGCTGCGGTGATAAAAACTAAATCTCCGAGCACTAAAAATACTTGGAGGACACCCGAGCGTGCTCGGGAAATCTCGAGTAGCGAGTATATTCGCTCATCACTAGTAATAAGGGGTTAATGTCACCTTGCTAATGTAAGGTGACATTAAGCCTGGTTAATAATGGAGAGGTGTCAATAAGACACCTATCCATTATTAATCCAATAGTATGAAAGGGTTAAAATACACACACACACATTAAGAATAAAGTATTTTAATGAAAGAATGAAACACACAGGTTTAATATCTTTATTGCACACTGAATCCAAGCGAAGCCCTCGTTCTCCTTGGAAAAAATTCCAAAATAAAAAAGCAACAATATCCCATACCTGTCCGCTGTACAGTCAAGTCCCACGCAGTAATCTATATCTGGGGGCACTTACATTTACAACCGGGAATGCTGCTAATGCGTCCGCTCCCGGCTGTAAACGACTGGGGAATGAATGAAATGCAGGGAGCGAAGCTTCAGGGACGGCACCGCTAGTATGAACTCTGTAACGTGGGAAAATATTCAGCAACTTTCTCACACTACAGAGTTCATGTGAGTTTATGCCACCAGGGGGCGCAGCTTTGGTGACGGCACCGCAAGTCACCAAAGCTCTGCTTCCTGCATTTCATTCATTCCCCAGTCATTTACAGTTGGGAGCGGTCGCATTAGCAGCGCTCCCGGTATAGACTGTGCTGACGAAGTGGTGTGATCACCACGAAACGCGTAGGAATAAAGTCTATTCTCTATTACACCTATCTGAACTTCTCTGGTACATTATCCTGACAGGCGAGCAGCGCAGTCTGATGCCCCATTCTCTTCACCTAGCAAAGGATCATCACATCGGGGCTTGCAGCAGCCGCCAATGCTAAGTGCAGTGGTTGTGTCTTACACAACCATAATAGGTGAGTGAATTTATACTATCTCTCACAAATATTCCCTTTATCTCGGATAAGACCCTATGTGCGCTCTATATTCCTTCTAGCTACGGAGTAAAACATTTAAATTACTAGTTTCGTTCTTCCTGCTATAAAACGTACCCTAAGCCTTCTGAAGGGAATTACGCTACTGTTTTGGGTTAGCTTCAGGCCTGTTAATGCAAGCTGGTGGCAGCATACCTCGTCCTGCGCTTTTGGGAGTCGTTGTAGCGACGGCGGCGTTGATAATTATTGTTCCTGCATGAGTGGGAGTAGTTATATCGCCTCGCTGCAGCGTGCCCAATAGCCAGTACATAGCAGGCAGCCTTTCTGGCGACTAATTACCCTAGGTGCAGTACCTAATCTGACCAGAGGGTAAGTGGGCGCCAAAGAGCTGGAAGTTTTCAAGCAGAACTGTAAAGAGGGACATACATAAATCCCTGCAGTTCGTGTTATATTGAAGAGCAGTGGGATAACTAAAATAAGCCTCTGCGGTAAACTAAGAGGTCAATAGCCTTGTCTATGTTTTTCATCACATTGGAGCAGTGGAGGGATAACTAAGATAAGCCCCCTGCACATGTGATAGCCGTCTGTTGGCCTAAAGTCACCCCGATCCGTGACGTAAGGGTGACAGTCACAGTGTGAATCGTGACAACCCCATATGCCAATGCCACAGGACAGTGGGAAGAGAGGCCAAGTGCCTCTAACTGGTTCACAATGGTTTACTGTATGTAAACCATGTCTCATATCCTGTCAGGTTCTGCAATGATTTTACAGAACCCAACAATTGAATTATCGGCTATCTAGCTCTGTATGAAATATATATATATCTATATCTATATATATATATATATCTACTAGATTGTGGCCCGATTCTAACGCATCGGGTATTCTAGAATATGCATGTAGTTTATTTATGAAGATTTCAGAATAATGCAGTGACTACACAGAATTCGGCAATCTGGGCGTGACCAATTAGCGAAGCGGGTTCAAATCCAGGGCCAATTCGTGGCTGGACTGCGTCTGTCGTTGATTGGTCGCGCCCGGCCGGCTGCGAACAATCAGTGAAGCCAGGGCCAGCTCCAGGTTTTTGAGGGCCCCGGGCGAAAGAGTCTCACAGCCCATGTAGCATATAACACAGCCCACGTATTATATAGCACATCCACATAGTATATAGCACATCCACGTAGTATATAGCACAGCCACGTAGTATATAGCACAGCCATGTAGTATATAGCACAGCCACGTAGTATATAGCACAGCCACGTAGTATATAGCACAGCCACGTAGTATATTGCACAGCCACGTAGTATATAGCACAGCCCACGCAGTATATAACATAGCCCACACAGTATATAACACAGCCCACGTAGCATATAGCACAGCCCACGCAGTATATAACAGCCCACACAGTATATAACACAGCCTACATAGTATATAGCACAGCCCACATAGTATATAGCTGAGCCCACACAGTATATAACAGCGCACGTAGTATATAACACAGCCACGTAGTATATAGCACAGCCACGTAGTAAATTGCACAGCCACATTGTATATAGCACAGCCCACGCAGTATATAGCACAGCGACGTAGCATATAACCCAGCCCATGCAGTATATAACACAGCCCACGCAGTATATAACACAGGCCACGTACTGCATAACACAGCCCATGTAGTATATTGCACAGCGATGTAGTATATAACACAGCTCACGCAGTATATAACACAGCCCACGCAGTATATAACACAGCCCACGTAGTATATTGCACAGCGATGTAGTATATAACAACTCACGCAGTATATAACACAGCCCACGTAGTGCATAACACAGCCCATGTAGTATATTGCACAGCGACGTAGTATATAACCCAGCCCATGCAGTATATAACACAGCCCACGTAGTGCATAACACAGCCCATGTAGTATATTGCACAACGATGTAGTATATAACACAGCTCACGCAGTATATAAACACAGACCACGTAGTATATAACACAGCCCACGTAGTATATAACACAGCCACGCAGTATATAATACAGCCCACGTAGTATATAACACAGCCCACTTAGTATATAGCAGTGTGGGCACCATATCCCTGTTAAAAAAAAATAATTAAAATAAAAAATAGTTATATACTCACCTTCCGGCAGCCCCGGGTCTAGCCCAGGCCTTTAGCGATGCTCGTCGCGACGCTCCTTGCGGCAATAACCCATGATGATGTAGTGGTCTCGCGAGACCGCTACATCATCTGGGGTCATTGCCGCAATGCATTCTTGGGACCAGAGTGTCGCGATGAGCGGGAAAGGCTGCCAGGGACGCCGGAAGGTGAGAATATAATGATTTTACATATTTTTACTATTGATGCTGCATAGACTGGGACATGATATGACTTTTTCTATGGGGCACCTGTTATTTCTAGGTACGCCCCTGCTTATTACAGTAAAGAGGCACTCACAGTCAATATTATAAGGAGGCACAATGGGAGGATCGTTATCATTAAGGGGAAAGTAGAGAGGCATTCTTATTATATAAAAAAAAAAGCCCGGGGGGTGTTTTTATTATTATTATTATTATTATTATTATTATTATAAGGAGGTACAGAGTTATTATTATAAGGGGTCAAGAGGAATTATTATAAGGCAGTACAAGTTGTGGTTTGTGTAGAGGTGATAAAATGTGAGTAAATTCCTGGAATAGCAGTAAACTAAAATATCTGCGTGCTACATTTTGCAGGGATGAGTTATGGATGGAAGCAGAGGTCAGGGCAGTCTGGACCGAATACGAAAGGAAAAGGAAAATTAAAGACAACAATCGGCGAGACGTCCCTGGTGAGAACCTGCACAGTATACACAGATATGGTCTGCAGAGCCTTCTAATATACACATTGGTTTGTTTTGAGGTTTTTAAGATGGCACGGTTTTTGTCTCCGTTTTTAAGTATAATATTGGGTGTATCAATATGGTGTGATTTTTAGAGCATTTTTGCTGCAAAACCTCGACAAAAAACATGCAAAAAAAAAAAACACTTGTATTGTTGCAGCTTACAGAAAATGTGCCATTTAAATTGAACTTACATATTACATTACATATAGATTTTTCTCAGTACATTTACATAGATGAGGACCCACAAATGGCAGGGAAGTCCTCACCTTCCCTTCTAGCTATAGGGGACCATTCACTTCTTGTAAGTAAGATAATGAGCGCCATCTGGTGGCCTCGGTTAGGACCAGTCATTTCTGATTGTAGCTGGTCACCGACCTGAGCATCCTAAGGTGGCAATGCACTGACGTGCCAGCCTGTGACCAGCCCCTCTCTAGAATGCTCTGATATTTTCTATCCCATATCACTCACATACGTCTCTTTCAACTGTGCCGTTCTCTATCACATTACCGTAGGCAAAAGAAAAGTAATACTTTCCAGTATCGAGTCCTGACATCCAGCCTCTATGAACTATCCTCTCCTATCTTATGGGTGAAAAAAAGTGAAAAAATGGCAAGTATTATCTGAACCTTCTTTTAGGGTATGTGCACACATCAGGAATCTTCGCATAAAATTTCCTGACAAAAAAACGGACGTTTTTCTTGCATTTTTTTGTGCGGATTTTTCGCGGTTTTTTTTTTCCCGGAGCTTCCCAATGCATTAAATAGCGGAAAATCCACCCCCCCCCAAAAAAAAAAATCAGCAAAATTAATGAACATGCTGCATTTTTTTTCCGTGATGCGTTTTTAGCATGGAAAAAACGCAACATGTGCACAAAAATTGCGGAATGCATTAAAAATGATGGGATGCATAATGTATGCGTTTTTTTAAGCATTTTTGCTGTGGAAAACCACCGAAAAAATGGGCAGAAAAATCCGGAACGTGTGCACATAGCCTAAGGGTTTGATTGTAAGGCTATGTGCACACATTCAGGATTTCTTGCAGAAATTTCCTGAGAAAAACCTGAAATTTTCTGCAAGAAATCTGCATGCGTTTTTTGCGCGTTTTTTACTGCGTTTTTTTTTAGGATTTTTCCAGACATTTACCAATGCATTATATAGTGGGAAATCAGCAAAATTAATGAACATGCTGCGCTTTTTACCGCGATGCGTTTTTTTCATGGAAAAAAACGCATCATGTGCACAAAAATTGCGGAATTTCTTCTAAATGATGGAATGCATAATGTATGCTGTTTTTTTGTGGTTTTATAGCGTTTTTATAGCGAAAAAACCGCAAAAAAAGCGAAAAATCAGCAACGTGTGCACACAGCCTTAAACAACAGCTGAGAATAATCTCCAAATACAACAGAGCTACAATGAGAAATTACCAGCCCTAAAGAGGACCTTTCAACACATTTTTCACGTTGAACTGGACACACAATGTAAAAGTGGCTTCAGTGTGGAACAAAACATTTAATTTTTAATTTAGCCTCTGTTGCAAAGATATTAGCAATCAAAGTATTTGGTACCTAAGCAGTCAATGTTCGTTAAGTCCAATTGGGTGTTATCAGACAAGGGAAGGGTCAATACAGCAGAGGTGCAGTGCTCTGAGAAGAGGAGAGCTGATAGATGGGTTTGTAATGTGGCACAGCTAAGCTCAGCTGTGCTGCTCCTTCCCCACATTGACTGCAGGGATGTTATCTAAAAGGTGTTTGTCATCTGTACTCTGGCATTTTCTAATCATGTAGGAGGTGAGACCAGGAGATCAGAGCTGTAGCCTTGCATCTCACACACTGAGAAATCTACTCTGAGGTATGGTGGGGGCGTATTATTTCTCTACTCTGTTTTTTTCTGCCTGCTTATGATTGGGCAACTCATACAGGGAGAAGTAGTACACGCCCACAGTGAAAACTGTCAGATAACACCCACTTGGACTTTACAAAAGTTAACTCATTAGGCGGCAAATACTTTGATTGCTAATATTTCCACAAGAGAGGTGAAATTTGAAGAAAAAAACCCCAAAACATAATAGTGGCTGCAGAGGGGAATAAAATATTGCATGTCCAGTCCAACCTGAAAAATTTGGTGAAAACAAAAGTCCTCATTAATAAACGCTGATAGAAGCAGTTTTGCTCTGCGTGTCCACCAGATGGCACTCAATAATCACATTACCTGCAGACTCCTAAATTAACCAGACCCTTTACAAGACAATTAATTTAGACATTACTCTTCAACCAGTCTGGGGTAAGATGAAGACTGCCTGACCAGAGCTTCATCTCACCCCAGACTGGTGGAAGGGGGGTGTCTAAATTAATAGTCTTGTAAAGGGTTTGGTTAAATTAGGAGTCTTTTTTGGAGTCTGATAAATTTAGGGGAACTGGGACGGAGCCTGATAAATTTGGGGGCATGAGCTTGCCTTTTCTGTTGCCAGGAGAAGTCATCATAGAGGTCTGGGCCAGGTAGAGAATGGAGACCTTGTCGCTGCAGTAAGGGAGCGCTCCCGAGTCCTTTTCTACATTTGTTTAGTCGATTTCGAAGCCTGAAGTGGGTAAAAGAAGGTAAAAAGGATGGCTCATTTGCACAAAATATCATTTTGATGACGTTTTGAACCCTTTTTTCGACAGGTTCCAGATGCAATCTGCCTGAAAATGACGCCATGTGTTCACTCCCTAACATTGAGCCACAGGCAGCACTGCTGGGCCTAAGATACATTTCTCCGCCTAATTATGGCATTCTTTCTCTTACTTAGCATAATGTTCTGGTATCTAAGATACATCTCTGTATACCACTACATAAGAGGGTCAACAAAAAAAAACAAAAAAAGCTGAAAAGATAAAATTCAGATTTTTTTTTTTTTACAAAACCTGGAAAAAACAAAAACAAACAAAAAAAAAGTATAATAATCAGATTTTTCTATACATTTTTTCACCAAACAGTAAATAACATCGACATACATGGTATTTTTGTAAATGTGACAACCTGTATAATAAACTCAACATATTATCTATGATGACAGGTAAATGGCGAAATAAAAATGAGGCAATTTTTTTTTTTTTTTTAATATAACTAATTTTAAAAATTAACACAAATTTACATATATATATGTATGTATATATATATATATATATATATATATATATATATATATATATATATATATATATATATATATATATATATATATATATATATATATATATATGTATGTATGTATATATATATATATATATATATATATATATATATATATATATATATATATATATATATATATATATATATATATAGTAATATGACATTTAACTATTTCCAGACCACCCGTAGGCTTTCAATGACCGGACGGTCTGAATGTTGCTCCACAATAATATTCTAAAACTTTAAGAATCCGCAGGAGGTTGTCAGCTGCAGGAGCCCCACATAGAAAAGGCAGAGACGGTTTATTACTATCTCTGCCTTCCTAAATGCTGTACACACAGAACCGAATGAGCGCAGTGCAAGATAAATGAAGAAAAATATAAGAAAAAAAAAAACAGGAAAAATAAAATGAGATTAAACAGTTGCTAATCATGGAATTCTTAAGAAAAGGGGGACACAATTAATTATTTTTCTTTTATGTAATCATAAAAAATAGAAATCAGACAAGTTTTCACTTTTATTTTTATTTCCATCCCCCCCAATATTGGCAATAAAAAAAAAGGACAAAAATTAGGCTAAAAAAAAAATTATGAAAAAAAAAAAAAAAAAAAGAGGGAAAAATTATTTGAATAATATGTAAAAAACAACAACACACAACTGTGCCCGGTCTTGAACTGCTTGGGACCAACCAAAAAATCTAAAGCTAGTCTCTTCAACCACAAGACCTCAAGTAACAAAGTTTATGCAAAAAAAAAAAAAAGTTATGGTTGTTTTGGTTAGGGTTTTGTGGGAAGGTAAAAAGAATATATTGTTCTGGTCAAATGAACAAAACCAAAAAGGTTCTAACAGTAAAGAAATGAGAAACTTTTCCAGCGTGCAGCAGCTGCCCCTGCATTATTCAGGGTGCTTGGCATTCATTCTTAGAAATGATAGGAAAATATCAGAGATAAGCGAATTGATGAGTAGGGACGGTTACGGATTGTGACCTGGGCGCCCCCATTATTCTCCTACTCAAGGGTCAGAAATCAGTTGTGATGACTCCGCAACCAGCAGGTGGCAGCATCACTAGAGACCCTAATGGGGAGTATAGCATAAACGGACAATGTGGCACTAACTCTGGAGGAAAGCGCTGTATTATAAGGTTATTGGGGGTTATACATGTCTATAATGGCTGCAGCATGCACCTTTGTTGCAGATTGTCCTTATGCATGGGGAGTAGCGACTTACATCAATGTGGCTCTATCACCACATTTTACAATACAAAGCGTATACATTATTAAATAGATATTTTAGACAGGACAAAGCTGGTGTACTTACTATGAAAATCAATTTCAGGAGGACTTTATAATCACAATATTAAAGCGAGCATTTTATGAGTCCAGCTAAAGAATGAGAGGTGATCAGTCCAAGTGTATTCAGTCTCTGGCCGCCCAGCTTGACAGCTATACAGTCTACATCAAGATCAACCCGAGACCTACAGCTTGTACTGAGTTATATGAGATCTCAGTAGCTGCAGCAGAGAGGAGGAACACTGAGGAGCAGTTACACAGGCTAAATGGGTGGAGATTCTACAACAGCAGAGAGTACGGACACTGAGGAGAGGTCACAGGCTATATGGATGGAGATTTTACAGCAGCAGAGAGGAGGAACACTGAGGAGACGTCACAGGCTAAATGGGTGGAGATTCTACAGCAGCAGAGAGGAGGGACACTGAGGAGAGGTCACACAGGCTAAATGGGTGGAGATTCTACAGCAGCAGAGAGGAGGGACACTGAGGAGAGGTCACAGGCTAAATGGATGGAGATTCTACAGCAGCAGAGAGGAGGGACACTGAGGAGAGGTCACTCAGGCTAAATGGATGGAGATTCTACAGCAGCAGAGAGGAGGGACACTGAGGAGAGGTCACTCAGGCTAAATGGGTGGAGATTCTACAGCAGCAGAGAGGAGGGACACTAAGGAGACGTCACTCAGGCTAAATAGATGGAGATTTTACAGCAGCAGAGAGGAGGGACACTGAGGAGACGTCACTCAGGCTAAATGGGTGGAGATTCTACAGCAGCAGAGAGGAGGGACACTGAGGAGAGGTCACTCAGGCTAAATGGGTGGAGATTCTACAGCAGCAGAGAGGAGGGACACTAAGGAGATGTCACTCAGGTCAGGCTAAATGGATGGAGATTTTACAGCAGCAGAGAGGAGGGACACTGAGGAGAGGTCACTCAGGCTAAATGGATGGAGATTCTACAGCAGCAGAGAGGAGGGACACTGAGGAGAGGTCACTCAGGCTAAATGGGTGGAGATTCTACAGCAGCAGAGAGGAGGGACACTAAGGAGATGTCACTCAGGCTAAATGGATGGAGATTTTACAGCAGCAGAGAGGAGGGACACTGAGGAGACGTCACTCAGGTAAGTCAGGCAAAAATTCAGCAGCAGAGACACTTAGGAGCTGTTGATCAGGAAAGCTGATGGAAATTCAGCAGCAACAGTGTGGAAGGACATTGAGAAGTTGTCAATTGGATTACAAGAGTGGAGATTGAGTTAAAATGTTCATTTTCATAGTAAGTACAACAGCACTAACGGGTATTAAATCTAACATTGTATAGTTTATATTGTGAATGTAAACAATATTATCTGTGATCACTCATATCCAGAAAAAAAAAAGAAATCTATTACTGTATTTACATAAAATTCCAAAGTTTAAGAATTTTTATAAAATAGATAATAAAAATGTATTTAAAACAAGGACACCTCAAAAGGACCCTACCACTGCTGCAAAAAGTTCTACTGCTAGACCCAGAAAAATGGATAGAAGATCACAGAAATTCATACATAGTATATTGTCGGCGCAAAAAGATGGCATGTGCTATGTCTCTACCTCTTTTCCACAGTTTACTGTATCAGGTCTCATTAATAAACCCACTTCTCTCCTAAATAAATAGTAAATAATTGTATTGCGAGTTATTTACCTGGTCATAAGTAATTTGCTGAGGGCCAAAAAGAAATCAAGCAGATCTGGATGGTTCCGTTACCCGTGTTTCGCCATCGTGGCTTCTTCCTGGGGTCATGCAGATTTGTGCCCTGTATATGCCGCTTGTCCTGTTCAGCATTTTTCCTCAATCTTTCCTCTTTTGATTATTACACTGTTGATTTTCTACCTGTAAAATAGGGATTTTTGTGTTACTCACCGTAAAATCCTTTTCTCCGAGATGCTCATTGGGGGACACAGGACTGTGGGTGTATGCTTCTGCCGCCAGGAGGCTGACACTAAGTAAACTTAAAAAAAAAAAAAAGTTAGCTCCTCCTCCATCGTATACACCCTGACACTGGCTACCAGAGACTCCAGTTTGGTGTAAAAAGCAGTAGAACAAAACTCAACAGATAATATAACAGCATAAATACAGAAAATTTTATGTCTAGAAAAGATTCTGACTAACGCAATCAGATATAACAAAAGCAGCCATAAGGCTACCAGGGAGGGAGCTGTGTCCCCCAATGAGCGTCTCGGAGAAAAGGATTTTACGGTGAGTAACACAAAAATCCCTATTTCTCCTTCGCCTCATTGGGGGACACAGGACTGTGGGATGTCCTAAAGCAGTCCCTGGGTGGGAAAAAAATAACTCACCAGTAAAAGACCTCCATATATTGGTTGTCTATAAATGCGCCACTGCCGCTTGAAGAATTCTTCTACCCAGACTTGCATCTGCAGAGGTCTGGGAGTGGACATTATAATGTTTGACAAACGTATGCAGACTAGACCAGGTCGCAGCCTTGCAAACCTGTTCTGCTGAAGCCTGGTGCCGAATGGCCCAGGAGGCCCCCACTGCTCTAGTCGAATGGGCCTTAATTCCATCCGGAACCGTCATGCCCATGGTGCGATAAGACTCCTGAATGGTCGCTCTTATCCACCTGGCCAGGGTAGATTTTGAAGCCGCGCATCCCTTCCTGCGACCCTGCGGAAGGACAAACAGAGCATCTGTCTGGCGAAAAGGAGCCGTTCGGGAAACGTACCTCCTCAGAGCCCTCACCAGATCAACGTATGGAGAGCTTTTTCTACACGGTGCGTAGGTGCCGGACAAAAAGAGGGCAGAACAATATCTTCATTGATGTGAAATGATGAAACAACCTTCGGCAAAAAAGACGGTGCTGGTCTGAGCACTACCTTGTCCTGATGAAAACGCAAAAAAGGGAGGCCGACAAGAAAGGGCTGCCAGCTCCGATACCCGTCTTATGGACATTATGGCCACTACAAATACGACTTTCCAAGAAAGAAACATCAAAGAAACATCTTGAAGAGGCTCAAAAGGAGCGTCCTGTAAAGCCTTTAAGACCAGATTAAGGTCCCAAGCTTCCAAAGGAGTCTTATAAGGAGGAACCTTATGAGCGACTCCCTGGAAAAAAGTCCTGACTTGACGATTAGGAGCAATCTTGCGCTGAAAAAGGACTGATAAAGCCGAAACCTGCCTTTTAAGGGTACTCGGAGCAAGCCCAGAATCCAGGCCTGTTTGAAGGAAGGCTAGAATGTTAGGAACGGAAAAACGCAGAGGAGGCAGCCCGCGCTCTCTGCACCAGGAAAGGAACACCTCCCAAGTGCGATAATAAATCTTGGACGAGACGGACTTACGTGCACTGATCATGGTATCAGCCACTTCTTGAGAAAAACCTGCCCGAGTTAAAACCCAAGATTCAATGGCAAAGGCCGTCAAACGTAGGACCTCTGAGTTCTGGTGGTAGATCGGCCCTTGAGATAGAAGATCCGGCCGATCGGGGAGCCGCCAAGGAACCCCGGCGAGAAGTTGTACCAGGTCTGCATACCAGGTCCGTCGTGGCCAATCTGGAGCGATCAGGATGGCCGGCACTCTCTCTGATTTGATCTTCTTGAATACCCTCGGTAGCAGAGCCAGAGGAGGGAATAGATAAGAGAGATAAAACTGGTTCCACGACATAACCAGCGCATCCACGGCAATTGCCTGGGGGTCTCGGTACCGAGAGACAAACCTGGGAACCTTGGCATTCATCCTGGACGCCATTAGATCCACGTCCGGAGTCCCCCAGAGATGGCATATCTGCAAAAACACCTCGGGATGGAGAGACCATTCCCCGGAGGCTAGGCCCTGACTGCTTAGAAGATCTGCCGCCCAGTTTTCCTCGCCCGGAATGTGGACTGCTGAGATTACAGAGCGATTTTTCTCCGCCCAGAGTAGAATTTGTTTTACCACCTGCATGGCTGCCTTGCTGCGGGTGCCCCCCTGGTGATTGATGTAGGCTACCGCCGTGGCGTTGTCCGATTGTATCCGGACAGGACGACCTGCCAGAAGATGGTGGAAATGTAACAAGGCTAGTCGAACTGCTCGAATCTCTAAGATATTGATGGGGAGATCTGATTCCCGAGGAGACCAGCGTCCCTGAGCTGTGTGTTGAAAAAACACCGCTCCCCAACCCAGGAGACTGGCATCTGTGGAAACCACTAGCCAATTGGTTGGGGAAAAGGGCTTCCCCCTGAGTAGAGATGAGCTGTTTAGCCACCAAGAGAGGGCCTGCCTGACCTGGAGAGACAACCGAAACCTGCGGTTGAGGGAGAGAGGATTTTTGTTCCACACCGATAGGATTGCTTGTTGGAGGGGTCGAAGATGAAACTGCGCAAAAGGAACCGCCTCTATAGTAGCAACCATCTTTCCTAACACCCTCATGCCAGACCGAATCGTATGAGGGCATGGTTGTTGAAGATTCCTCACTTCCCGCCGAAGGGCTAGGACCTTGTCCTGGGGAAGGATTGATAGGGCTTGAGAGGTGTCGAAGATCATGCCTAAAAATGAGATCTTTCGAGACGGCTGTAGGGATGACTTCCTTAAATTTACCAGCCACCCTAAGCGAGAAAGGGTGTCCAGAGTGATGCTGACATTTTATGAACACCCTGGGAGCGGAAGCCAGCCCGAAGGGTAATGCCGTGAACTGGAAGTGTAGATTGTTTACGGCAAACCGGAGAAATCTTTGATGAGGCGGAAAGATGGGAATATGCAGATAAGCATCCTGAATGTCTACTGAGGCCAAAAACTCTCCTTTTTCCACTCCGAAAGTGACGAACGCAGACAAACTTGTTTAAAAGTTTTAAATCTAGAATAGGCCGTACCGCTCCGTCCTTTTTGGGGACTACAAAAAGATTGGAATAAAAACCCCGAAACCTTTCCTCCCTTGGGACAGGAGAAATTACACCGCTGAGATGAAGGGACTCTATGGAGTTGTACAGGTCTTGTCGGAGGGACTCGGACTTGGGAAGACGGGATGGGAAAAAACCGGGGAGGAGGTAGACGGACCAGCTCTATCTTGTAACCTGAAGATACGAGCTCCCCCACCCACCGGTCGTGGACTACTTGAAGCCAGACCTGGTGAAATAAAAGTAGACGTCCGCCTACTCTGCTGGAGGTACTCCGAGGAGGCCTCCAGTCACTTGGCTGAAAATCTTTGAGTCCTAGATCCTCTGGATCTGGTAGACTGGGAACGCATTCTTCCCCCCTGGTTGGCCGAATAGGGCATCCGAACGTCTCGGTCCTGATTGGGTCGACCTTGCGCAGCAGAACTCGATGCTGGAGCCCATCTAGCATTGCGGAAGGGTCTGAAACGTGCTTGAAATTGGCGGCGAAAAGGCTGTCTAATCCTCTGCTGGGGAAGAAACTTACTCTTCCCTCCTGTGGAATCCGAAATCAGCTGATCCAGTTTTTCACCGAACAAGCGGCCACCCTGAAACGGAAGAGTTGTAAGCGATTTTTTAGAGGTAGAGTCCGCCCGCCCTCCTAATAGCAATAGCATTAGCCGCGGCTGCAGAGGCACAATCTGCAGCATCCAAAGATGCATTAATCAGATAACTACCAGCCAGTGCTATCTGAGATGACATTTCCGCCAATTCTGCTGACAAATCGCTTTCTTGACGAGCCCTTGATAAAGACTCTGACCAAGACATCATATCCTTAGCAACCCAGGTTGCCGCGAAAGAAGGGAAAAGCGCCGAACTTGATGCCTCGAAAACGGAGCGAGCCAAGCTTTCAATAAGACGATTCGTAGGATCCTTAATAGCTGAGCCATTAGGGAGCGATAATAAAGTGTTAGAAGCTAAACGGGACACCGGAGGATCCACAGCAGGATTTTCCGCCCAATTACTACAAAGTTTAGTAGCAAGGGGGTACCTAGCTTTCAGAGCCCTCAGCCCTGAAAAACGTTTGTCCGGGTGCTCCCGGTTGCGGCGAATCAGATCCTCAAATTCCGGATGCGAGGCAAATACCCTATGGGTCCGTTTTGCCCGCTTAAATGTGACCTTATGATCTGAGGATGAGGCGAGCTCGTCCTCTATCCCCAGGGACTGATTGACAGCCTCAATGAGGCTATCTACCGACTCCTGAAATCCAGGACTCTCAAAATTAAGGGACCCTTCAGACTCATAGTCTGTCTCAACTTCTCCGCTCTCTGCAGGGGAAGGAGATCGAGATACAGAGCTCCAGGATGCAGAAGCACCTGAGGGCCTGTGTGACGCAGTGCGAATCCGCTTTCCACGCGTCTGTCTAGTGCGAGCGCGACCCCTGCAGGCCGAAGGCTCCTGAGACCCTGCTCCGAGACAGATGGACTGCCAGCCCCGACCGCCGGGGACTGAAGGGATTTGATTGCTTCAGAGAGGGACGCCATGGATTGCGACAAGGACGTGACCCATTCTGGCGGAGCTGCCCCAGAATCTTGAGGGGCAGGAGCCGGAGGGATTGCTGGGGAGCTGGCAGGGGGGGGGGGCTCCTGGGCGCGTTCAGATTCACAGGCCTCGCAGCGGCGATTACTCTGGGCATGCGGGAAAGGGGCACGACAATCTACACAACCGGTAAATAGAACCGTGTGAGATTTAACTCTTCTAGACATAATTATCCGTAAAGCTCTACCCAGGGACAGAGACTGGGACAAAAAAAATACTGCTACAGCAGGTGGAGGTAGAAGCACCTACCCCAGTCCTGTGCCCCCAAGGTTGTAGCAACGGATCCAGACGCACGCTGCCCTCTTCAGAGCC
This sequence comes from Ranitomeya imitator, assembly GCF_032444005.1. Classification (NCBI taxonomy): domain Eukaryota; kingdom Metazoa; phylum Chordata; class Amphibia; order Anura; family Dendrobatidae; genus Ranitomeya; species Ranitomeya imitator. The sequence goes on along the minus strand of NC_091287.1, from coordinate 28,924,189 downwards.
TGGGCTGATAGGGAGCGGTACCGCCATACAGCGCTACGGCCTGTAGTAGGCCTAACGCCGGGAACTCAATTTTTTTTCCCCCCAGAGAGGAAAGGCGGAAACCGGAAGTGGACGCGCCGGAAGGGGAGGAGCCAAATGACGCGGTCTGCTGGACGGAAGCCCGGGCCCTGTGCTGCCCGGCCCACACCAGGAGAAGACAGAGCGGCACAGCCGCACTCTAGCGCCGCACACCGGAGCGCCGCGGCGCCGCCGCCGCAACGCAGGACTGGCCGCATATCAGCGCCAGCCGCCAGGACAATGGCGTCGGAAATGCCACGCTGCAGCACCGCAGCACAGCCACCGGACCTGGCGCATGGAGAAACCAGAAGCGTCAGGTAATTCAAAATCAATAGCGCCCTGCCAGGAGCCCCCCAGCGCCCCAGCAGAGGGGGAAAGCCAAAAAGAAAAGACGGTGCAGGAACCCTATCTCCGTTATCTGCCAGGATAAGGAGAGGGACCGTCCACCACCCCATCTATCACCGCAGCAGAGTCGGGGTGTAGAAAACCTGGGGGGAAACACGGACGACTACGGGCACCTGTACAGCCCAGGGTCTCAATACCTTAGGGTGGTCAGGGCCAAGTCCGGTGAAGAATCCCACGTAGCGGGAAAGGATACGTGGACATGGAATCACACGTGCTTGCCCGTTGATGGTTTTGGGGAGATCGGACCCTCAAAAGGATCCGTCGCCCCTTCAATTCATCGCGTTGAAAAAATGGAGTCCAAGAGAAAGGACTCAGAGGTGTGCCTCCTTGAGACACTAAGCATAAACTGGAGTCTCTGGTAGCCAGTGTCAGGGTGTATACGATGGAAGAGGAGCTAACTTTTTTTTTTTTAAGTTTACTTAGTGTCAGCCTCCTGGCGGCAGAAGCATACACAGTCCTGTGTCCCCCAATGAGGCGAAGGAGAAAGGTAGAAAGGAAGATCCGCAGCATAGCAGATGTATACATAGTGGTGAGAATAAATGTAATCTGAAATATTTGTGCAATGTTATCTCCGGAGGGTGATTGTATTCGGAGAAAGAAGAAGCCGCACAGGTCTAACACGCTGCGCTGGTCGCCGGCACGGATTCATCTGTCTTTCTGCTGAAAACCTGGGAATTAGGTAATGATTTGCAGATGGAACATTTAGGAACATGAAAACTTCATCCAGAACAGATGTCGGCACCTGAAAGTTTTATTTTACCCACTTACATAGCGCCTTTAATTCCACAGCACTTTACAAACATTATTTCTACAGTTACCGGAGGAGTGAAGGCCCTGCTCGCAAGAGCTTATAATCTACGAGGTAGGACAGATACTGGAAAAGAGGTAATTTCAGGTAAATTGACAGTGACAGCTGGGTTGAAGGAGGTGTGAGGGAATAGGGTCATTGGTGTAGGTTGCAGGGCAAGAATATGTAGTTTTGAAGGTCGAAAGGTTTGGGAGTGAAGGGGATTGTCAAAAATGTCATGACGGATAAGTTGATTTTTTTTTTCTCTCAAAGATAGGTGGCCAGATAGTCAGCGCGGAGGTTGTTGACAATGACTTGTACTATAGGGCTCAGGAGGAAGTGGAAAGTTTCAAAGAGTTGTTTTGGATTGTCAGATAGTGATGTGATGAGGGCAGTGAAGTCGCTTGTTTGGCCAGATGGAGAGCAAAGTTATAAGTTTTGAGTATGAACTTGTAGTGGATAAAGTCTTCTGCTGAGTAATTTTTTCCACTGACTCTCAGCTCGGTGAAAACATGTTTGCAGCATGTGACAGTGATGCCATCGTCTTTTTTTGGGTCTTTCCGCGTGTAGCAGGCGCTGCTTCATTCAAGGCATTTTTCCAATGTCTTATTATAATGTGACTGCTAACTCTGGCCAGGAGAGGGATGAGATTGGAACTAAAAGGTGACTGTAGGTTGTGAATCGATACGTGAAAAATATAGCTCTCCATATAACAAAGTGGTGACAGACTGCTGGATCCAGGTTTCAGTGAGAACCAGAAGATTAAAGGAAGAAGTCTTGGATGAAAGGGAGTTTGTTGCACACAGAGAGGGAAAACCAGAGAGCACAAGTAAAAGAGAAAGGAGAAGGCAAGCAAGTAATGTTGATAAGACTAGCAGGGTTTCTATGTGCAGCGGGAAGAGAGTTATATTTTTCCTAGTGGAAGGAGGGCCAGGGTTAGGGAAGATGTCATCTGCAACTAGGAGAAGGAGGGGGACAAAAAAAAATAAAGAGAGCAGGAAGTTCAGAGATATGTACAAGCATTTTGTGTTCTGTATGGTGGTAGTGGATTATGTGAAGTGTTTCAGAATTGTGAGTAGAGCCTTAGAGCTGTACATAGGAAAGGGGAGGAGAGAGGGACTGATGTGGCGAGAGTGCACAGACTATGTAAAAGGGTGAAAGAAAGCAGCAGCTGGGACATATGAAGTAAAGAGATATGGAAAATAAATAATGTAGTACAATTGAAAAAGCAGAGTTTGTGTGAATATCTTGCATAGCTTACCAGTTTCCTGTCCTGTCGAACTGACATATTAAACTGCATAAACATCGACGATATTGAACTTTGAATGATACTGCACACAATCACCTGGAACCAAGCACACATTCTTTCCCTATGCCCATCTGAATATACTCATGTGTCTCCAATGTATTTTTTGTTGACACCGTTTCTCGCCCAAGCTCTGTCCACTTTTCCAGAGATCCAGGACTGCCGTAAAGAGTCCGAGACTTGCCGTAAAGATGATCTTCCAATATTTCAAACAGTTATAAGCCAAATTTCTGATGAATTAAGGGCAGCAGTCTCAATTCTTCCAGATTGCAATCCTATCGATCATCTGTTGATTGATAGGATTGCAATTAAAAAAGTCCAAACCATGGAGTAACGTACAGAATAGAAAGGATATGGCGTGACCAAGATGGTGCTGGATCCCGCAGGACACTTCAGAGATCACGTGGAGCCCACGCATTGATGGGTCTGAGATGTTTGGGCAGCAGGGGTTGGAAACATTATGGCGGATCGGTGTGTAAGAAATGTCTAATAATCACAAATTTCAGGGAATCGTTAAGACACAGGTTTTAATAATAAAAGTCATTACAATCAACTATCAAATCAAAAAAGTCACAAGGCTTCAGTACAAACAGGATATAAAAATATAGGCTTTCCCTAGTTTTTCCTCCACTTCGTATTTCTCCTCGGGGCCCCATGAACTGTTGATGGTCGACCTTTGGACAAAGTTAATGATTAATGGTAAAGGAGAGAGGAAAGCGCTGTCATTGCTGATGTGAAAACACGAGACGTCTGCTGAACATCTGTACGCACCGAGCTTCACCTCGTACCCTGCACCTTCTCTAGTTGGAAAAAATAGGGCTCACTTTTTTTTTTGCAAAACGAAAAGGCAGAAAAAAAAAGAAAAAGGCAATTGTGGAAGTGCGTGGAGGGTAGTGTTACTGCACAAAATGCTAAATATTTGCTAATGTGCATTAGCCTTAGGATGCATCATCTGCAGAGTCTACGTAAAGCGTCCAGCAGGAAATCTGCCGATGTGAACGATGGATGTATCCATAGTCCCCTATTACATGACTACAGTCAGGCTGTAATAGGTCTGGAAGGAACATAGGAACTACAGAGGAACTGAAATATGAAAGCGGGAAACGGATGGCATCGGAGAAATATGCTAAAGTTCCAATTGCTTTGAAAAACACCAGAAAAAGCACCAAAATGCCGACAGGAAGCGGAGATACGAAGAGCTGCTTGGAGCTACGTTGGTTATTCCTGGTGGGCACGATGGGTTCGTTCCATCAAACAGCTCCCTATAGCTCAGCTAGAAACGAGAGGTACATGGCTAGTAGGATCTGATCACAGGCAAAAGCTCAATTCTTCAAAGTTTTATATAAAGAATCCCTCACTCGTAATATCCTATAATGAAGTGCAGCAGACGATACAAGGTCTCAAGTTGCCGGATCCATAATAGCATCATCATATAATCCAGAACACAACCGGTAGGCACTGTTGCGATGACATCTCCAGTTCCTCAGGAGGGTCACGGGATCTGGCCTTCAGGAAACAAAGTAAGATAAAAGGAAGTGCGGTAAACACAGGCAACAAGTCACTAAGAGAGCAGAACTCGAGGGAAAGGGCCAAAGTCTCCAGAAGGAACCGTCCCAACACCTCACCAACCATCACTGGTACCAGCACAGGACTCCACATAGTGCATGGCTGCCCCCTTACACCACGTCTGTGGAGATACAGGAGCCCAATGTGCTAAGGGAATGGGGCAAGAACCTCCATATAAGATCTGAGGTTTGGATAGGTGCCGTTTCCAAATATCAAGAAGACAAGCTTCCTAGACTCTGCGGAAAAGGGTTCTACGACCAGACAGACCCCATAACATCCATGGTAATGGGGGCAGCCATGCTTACAACACAGTCCTTCAATAGGGCACACAAGTTTTGGCATCCGATATGTCAATTAATGCATCATAGGGGTTGAATCCTTGTAGAAAAAGCTAAGTGTGAAGTTAGGGAAACTTCTATCTGCAGGACAAGTGATTACTGGGGTTCCCACTAATTCTGAGAATGGGGCTCTGAAGTGCCCAGACTCAATGGTCGCTCTATTTATGCTGGAAATAGCTGAAAGCGGTCCTACACAGCTCCATTTTAGGCACTAGTGGGACCACCAGTGACCTGCAAGGTACCACTGTTGGGAACTTGCTTAGCTGGTACATCCCCTTTAGGCTAATGTGGACCCCCAATTTGCCCATGTGACTGTATTGTCCCCATTAACAGGGTCCATCTGGAGACGTGAGTTTTTTTTTGTATATGACACTCAGGAATTATGATATTTCCATTATTAACACTAAACAATATACATTTTTTTCTTTTCTAGACTCTACAGCACATCCCCGTCAACCCCTAATAAGACAATGCCCCAGTTAGTCGTATCAGTCCACAAGCACAATAAATAAAAATAAATACTTGATGGGTCACAATGAAATCTCCAGAAACAGATAATCCACTAAAAAAATATCGTCTACGTAAAGTAACGGATCACAGGTGACAACAACGGGAAAACGAAAGTTTGCTCTTTGGTTGAAGCGATTCGGTCCTTCAAGTGGCCCTGTCCAGTGGAGGGCGCTATAAACTACGGGGTAAAAGTACGGGCCTCCAAGAAAGCGGATCAGCCACAATTCAGTCGCAAAGTTCCTCCTGAACACTTTCAGACACTTTATGGCATCGACCTTAACATAGTTTATTTCACTTGAAAATTTTACTAAAGAAATAGAAGGTTTTTTTGTCGGATAGGGATAAAGGGGGGAATTTTGCTATTTTTCTGCATCAGTTTGGTGGCAAAGAACAAAAAAAAACAAATCAGCATGGAAATATTTTAAATAGCTTAAAGGGGTTTTCCCATAAATATAATTTATCCACGATAGGTGATAGATGTATGAGGGCTGGGGTCTGATTGCTAGCCCCTCGCAAATCTCAAAGACAAGGGTCTTGTGGCTCTCAGTGCGAGCGACATTGTAGTGAGCGTGTGAGACCACAAAAGCACACACATTGGACACACATGCACACTCTCAGGATGATCGCACATGCGCACTCCTGCAGAAAGGAACGATGACGTGGTCCCACATGCACGCCCTAGCGGAAAATGAATGAAGCGGCGGTCACACATGCACGCTCCAGCGGAAGGGGAATGAAGCGGCGGTCACACATGCACGCTCCAGCAGAATGAAGCGGCGGTCACACATGCACGCTCCAGCGGAAGGGGAATGAAGCGGCGGTCACACATGCACGCTCCAGCAGAATGAAGCGGCGGTCACACATGCACGCTCCAGCGGAAGGGGAATGAAGCGGCGGTCACACATGCACACTCCAGCAGAATGAAGCGGCGGTCACACATGAGCGCTCCAGTGGAAGGGGAATGAAGCGGCGGTCACACATGCACACTCCAGCAGAATGAAGCGGCGGTCACACATGCACGCTCCAGTGGAAGGGGAATGAAGCGGCGGTCGCACATGAGCGCTCCAGCGGAAAGGGAATGAAGCGGCGGTCAGACATGAGCGCTCCAGCAGAAGGGAATGAAGCGGCGGTCACACATGAGGGCTCCAGTGAAAAGGGAATGAAGTGGTGGTCACACATTCGCACCCTAGCGGAAAGGGAATGAGGCGGCGGTCACACATGAGCGCTCCGGCGGAAAGGGAATGAAGCGGCGGTCAGACATGAGCGCTCCAGCAGAAGGGAATGAAGCGGCGGTCACACATGAGCGCTCCAGTGAAAAGGGAATGAAGCGGTGGTCACACATTCGCACCCTAGCGGAAAGGGAATGAGGCGGCGGTCACACATGAGCACTCCAGCGGAAAGGGAATGAAGCGGCGGTCAGACATGAGCGCTCCAGCAGAAGGGAATGAAGCGGCGGTCACACATGAGCGCTCCAGTGAAAAGGGAATGAAGCGGTGGTCACACATTCGCACCCTAGCGGAAAGGGAATGAAGCGGTGGTCACACATGAGCACTCCAGCGGAAGAAAATGAAGCGGCGGTCAGACATGCGTGCTCCAGCGGAAATGGAATGAAGCGGCGGTCAGACATGCGTGCTCCAGCAGAAACGGAATGAAGCGGCGGTCACACATGCACGCTCCAGTGGAAAGGGAATGAAGCGGCGGTCAAACGTGCACGCTCCAGCAGAAGGAAATGCAGCGGCGGTCACACATGAGCGCTCCAGCGGAAAGGCAATGAAGCGGCGGTCACACATTTGCACTCGCATACTGTAGAAGGGAATGACGTGGTGGTGACACGTGTACTGCCGCAGAAGGGAATGAAGTGGTAGTTAAGCATGTATGCTCCAGCTCCCACAGAAAAAACATGGTGGTTACACATGCGCACCTCTATAGTAGGGAATGAAGCGGTGGATGTGACACATGCGCAATGCTGCACCATTCACAATTGGGGACCCCTGTTCTCATCATTGGCGGGGGTCCCAGCAGTCAAAAAACAACCTCCTATTATGAAGTAATAAATCCTGTTTGTGGGACCATCCCTTTAAAGGGGATCCTTTCAATAAAGCCTCTCGGTCCCACTGTACTGATAAGTGGGCCATCCTGTCCTACAGCCCCCCACCGCGGGAACGCACCATGATATTAGAACAGGGCAGGCAGTGGCGAGTGCACCAGAGCTCCAGGGTGACATACTGAAAAATCACAGCTGATCTCTAAAAAAGAAACAGTGCCCCACCTGACCATGTCTGGAACTGCAGCTCAGCTCTTTGTGGTCAGTGCGGCTATGCTGTTATTTTTTTACTCCAAAAAGTACATTTTGTCCTAATTCTGCACAACCCCTTAAATAAGTAGCTTATTAAATAAGGGCTGAAAACTAAAAAGTTCTGATAAATTACTTGCACAAGACAAAAAAGGAAATTTTAAGGGGGGGGGGGGGAGGAGGCCATGCTTTTTTTTATAACGGAATCTCACCGGCTGTCGGTGCAGCGGCAGCTTCACCGTTCCCACCGGACCGGGGGTGGGGGACATTTACCCAATTGATTGTCAATAGGCTGATTCATAATGCAGTAGCGGGCGACGACCACAACACGTCGTGTCCTTATAGCTGCCGTATATATAAGTGCAGAAACCTTGACAAGTAGTCGGTAACGATATCATGAGACAAGGCCAACAAGCAAAAAAAAAAAAAAAAAAAACTTCATACTAAAGAATTCTGGGTAACGCAAACTATTCAGTGCCAACCACAACAACCGGAGCCATACAGGGGTTGTCGTTTTTTTTTTACAATGCCTTTGTGTTAGAAACGTTCCTCTAAAGTTACATAATAGGTGGATGTCCTGCTGCTGCGGCGGCGATCGGAGACAGATTGGCGGCAAGTGCTTGATTTCTCTGCAGCGCCGCCACTGGGGAAATAAAGTATTACACACCGCCCAAGGACATCATTAGACAGTCAGGGTCACTACGTGATTTGCATCATCCGCAAGTCAATTTCCTAAAAATGAAAAAGTGGCTTGTTGAGTTCCTTTATAGAATTAATATCCTTTAAGAGCATTGTTTGTCCCACCGAAGTCCGGGGACGCAGGACAAGTCCCAAAATGGCTTGGAGTCGATTAGGATGTCCATAGGAAGAAAAAAAAAAAAAAAAAAGAAGAAAAGGCTTCCAGGAGTGCAGGCGAATGTCAAAATGGGTCTTCAATATTTAAGAACCCCCCCACTTCGCCAACGGAGCATTGCACAGATTCCAAATGCCGCCTTTACAGGGGGTGACGTAACCCTCCGATACGGTCACACAGGGGTTCACGACCAGTTTTTGGCTCCCTGGTGATCGTGCCCTCCATTACTCGGCTTTCGCATCTTTGTCCTTCACATTGATTTGCTCTGGATTATTTTGGGAATCTGGACTGTATCTGTAAGAGTACCCGTAGGGACGGAGATGGTTCACCAGGTATTCTAACTGGTACATAGTCGAAGAGTCCACATAATGGAAGGAAACAGCCAGGTCAGAGCAGCAGCCGGGACCCTGAAACACAAAAATACAGGAGGATCACTGCTTGCTTACATGGTACAGAGCTGCTGATTACCACTACCGAGACTTAAAGAAAATCTACATTTTACTTCACCCTTCCAGGTATATAAAGTACTTGCTCCATGTTTCTCCCTCTAAATCCTGTAGGTACAGATAGTACTGCCTCCCTGTTTTCACCTGTAAAGCATGTAGATATAGGCAGGTCATTTGTAGGATAAAAACAAGGAGGCGGCACTATCTGTACCAACACCATATACACGTAGAGCAACAAGGAGGCGGCACTATCTGTACCTACACCATATACACGTAGAGCAACAAGGAGGCGGCACTGTCTGTACCTACACCATATACACGTAGAGCAACAAGGAGGCGGCACTATCTGTACCTACACCATATACACGTAGAGCAACAAGGAGGCGGCGCTATCTGTACCTACATCATATACACAGAGCAACAAGGAGGCAGCACTATCTGTACCTACATCATATACATAGAGCAACAAGGAGGCAGCACTATCTGTACCTACATCATATACACAGAGCAACAAGGAGGCGGCACTATCTGTACCTACATCATATACACAGAGCAACAAGGAGGCGGCACTATCTGTACCTACATCATATACACGTAGAGCGACAAGGAGGCGGCGCTATCTGTACCTACACCATATACACGTAGAGCGACAAGGAGGCGGCACTATCTGTACCTACATCATATACACGTAGAGCGACAAGGAGGCGGCGCTATCTGTACCTACACCATATACACGTAGAGCGACAAGGAGGCGGCGCTATCTGTACCTACACCATATACACGTAGAGCGACAAGGAGGCGGCGCTATCTGTACCTACACCATATACACGTAGAGCAACAAGGAGGCGGCGCTATCTGTACCTACACCATATACACGTAGAGCGACAAGGAGGCGGCGCTATCTGTACCTACACCATATACACGTAGAGCAACAAGGAGGCGGCGCTATCTGTACCTACACCATATACACGTAGAGCAACAAGGAGGCGGCGCTATCTGTACCTACACCATATACACGTAGAGCAACAAGGAGGCGGCGCTATCTGTACCTACACCATATACACGTAGAGCAACAAGGAGGCGGCGCTATCTGTACCTACACCATATACACGTAGAGCAACAAGGAGGCGGCGCTATCTGTACCTACACCATATACACGTAGAGCAACAAGGAGGCGGCACTATCTGTACCTACACCATATACACGTAGAGCAACAAGGAGGCGGCACTATCTGTACCTACACCATATACACGTAGAGCAACAAGGAGGCGGCACTATCTGTACCTACACCATATACACGTAGAGCAACAAGGAGGCGGCACTATCTGTACCTACACCATATACACGTAGAGCAACAAGGAGGCGGCGCTATCTGTACCTACACCATATACACGTAGAGCAACAAGGAGGCGGCACTATCTGTACCTACACCATATACACGTAGAGCAACAAGGAGGCGGCACTATCTGTACCTACACCATATACACGTAGAGCAACAAGGAGGCGGCACTATCTGTACCTACATCATATAAACAGAGCAACAAGGAGGCAGCACTATCTGTACCTACATCATATACATAGAGCAACAAGGAGGCGGCACTATCTGTACCTACATCATATACATAGAGCAACAAGGAGGCAGCACTATCTGTACCTACATCATATACACAGAGCAACAAGGAGGCGGCACTATCTGTACCTACATCATATACACGTAGAGTGACAAGGAGGCGGCGCTATCTGTACCTACACCATATACACGTAGAGCAACAAGGAGGCGGCGCTATCTGTACCTACACCATATACACGTAGAGCAACAAGGAGGCGGCACTATCTGTACCTACATCACATACATGGAAAACTATTGGCACTTTGGTAACATACAAGATAAAACCAGGGAAGACCAAGTAAAGATTGTACCATTGTACCCTCATTCTCCGTGTAAGTGATCTAGATATTACTGCCTCCCTGTTCCTTTATATTTATGATCTAGGCACAGACAGTACTACCCCCTTGTTTTTCTCCATATAAATAATGTAGGTTCTGCCTCCCTGTGTAACCCTCTATATCAGGGATGGACAATTAATTTTCCCAAGGGGCCACATGAGAAACTGACACTGCTGTAAAGGGCCAAACCAGTCGGCACAACTTAAAGGGGCGTTTCCAAACCAAAGGTGAACTTAATACTAAATGTCAAGCTAATTAAAGTACTAATTTAAATATCCTTTTCTAATATACTTCAATTTTATATTCTCTAATGTACCCTCTCCAGTCTGAATTCCTTTTTTTTTTTTTTAAACCTCCAATGGCATTTTGTTTAAGAATCCCCCCTGTATATTCTGGAATGCTCACATAGCACATCATCAGGCGGCAGAGGCTGTGGTCACATCAGTGATGTCTGTTTCAGGGACTGGGCTTGTTCTTGCTCTACAGATAATGCCTTTGTTGTAAATTCTGACGTATGCTCAGTATGAGCTCCCTGTGCTGTATTCCTCTGAATGCACAATGACAGTGCGCTCCCTTGTGCCAGCCAGTAAGAGAGTGCACTGTCAGTGCAAACTGTAATGAGACAACACGGTGACCAGGGACTTGCCCAGTTATTGCTTTATAAAAAGCAGCTGATTATATGGTTATATTTACATGAGCGCATAAAAAACAACATGATTTTCTTTTGGAAAAGGAGATTATTTTTTATCCTCTGTGCCTCTCCTGCACAGGGCGTACAACAGCACAATAACACACAAGTGAGAAGGCAGCAGAGTATATGGTGGGACGGGGGAAGAACAGTTTGGGGAAAACATATCCCATCTGAACGCTGCGTGTAGCGGAGGTGAGGGGGTCATTCACTAGGAATACAAGTGTTCTCTGCTATCAGCCAGAGCTGACACAGTGCCGCCTCATAGGTGCTATTTAATGCAGCAGATGGGTGTTGTAGTCCCTGCTTTGGAAAATTCTGAGAAAAATCAGAATGGTGGATCAGTCCCTCTCCGGCCGGACAGAAGCAGTCAGAGGACGTGGCCCGCTCTATATGATGTAGATACGGGTAGTTCTGCCACTTCCGGCTGCTGGGGCCATTAATATGCAGGACATGTGCTACATTTTCTAATTTAAGGGACCCGCCCAGGTGAAAGGAGAATTCCTCCCAGGAATAATAATCCAGGACATGTGTCATTCAGGCCTCATTTACCATTACACGTCCAGATTGCAGAACGCAGAGCCGAGCCTTTACATAATGGAATGCGAGGAGCCATCATAACCGGAAAGACCGGCTCATCAGGAGGCAGAAAAAGCGCAATAAAAGTCTAAAAGTAATTGCCTTGGGTGACGCCCTAACCCTTATACATACATGTAGCGCAAACGGCAGAAAGCTCAAAACTCAACTCCCCACCCCTGATAATGAGGACCTTATGGTGGTGGTGGATGAGTACAACTCAGGTGTTACCCGTGCAATGGACGGCCAGCAGTGTACACCGGCAAAAAAAAAAAAAAAAAATTTTTTTTTAAATTTGCAGCAGCCAATTTACATTGCAGATTTCTCGTGTACACGTCATTTTGCTGCTACACGCTTGATATCCAGTTGGAACACACGTTAAATCTCGGGTCCATGAAAGGGTTCGGGTTATTCACTTAAAAAAGGGGTTTAAAATAATAATTTAAAAAACAAACAAACAAAAAAAAAAAAAAACTGAAAAATGCGCAAATAGTTTTTTTTGCACATGCATATGCCAAGAATTTTGTTCTTAAAAAAAAAAAAAAGTTAACAAACAAAAATTGCAGAAATCATAACCATTGTATTCGGCGTTTTGGAAAGAAAAAAAAAAAAAAAAAAAAACACAAAAATCAAAACATAAGAAGTGTTTAACATGTAAAAAACCCTGCCACAAATACTAAAACAAACAACCCCTCCTGCCATAAACAAGTATACGAATGGTCCTAATATGGCTAATTGAATATGTGATGGATCATCAGTGGCAAAAAAAATAATAATAATAGGGTAACGCTCTGTGAAAACGGGCGGTGATCACTTTACATTTCTGACGACCATGTCTCAAGTTTTCCATTCGCATTGTTTGGCGATCAGATCCTAAAGTTAAAACATTGGATGAACCCCTTCATGGACAATTTTCAGTTTTTTTCCCCCTTCTCTCCTTAAAAGGTCTATAGCTTTTTTTTTTTTTAATATTATTGTTCTGTTGACATATCTTGTATGAGGGCACCCTGCGATCACTGTGGGGGTCGAGGGCCGATGAGTCCTTGGAATGGATGCTCGGGCAGGATTGCTCAGCTCACTGATTGGAGCCGGCTGTGTAACAGCTGGCACCTGCCCCGTGTGGCGTGGGCTCAGCTCCTGAGCCCGCTCCCTACACGCTGAATGGCTCCGTGAGATCTGTCATTGAGCATTAAGGAGTTAAAAAAAAAAACAAAGTTACACTAACCCAAAACCAGTTTTTAACCCACACCCTCTACCAAGAGGACAGGAGCCCTAACCTCCCCCATCGGGGCTGGCATTATGGGAGACATGCTGGCTAGCCGAACCCAGGTGTTTGCATTCCTCACGGATTAGTTCCAGTTACTTAAAGGTGAAAATCATCTGGTAAAACCTTTATCCTCCCAGAGCCTTGAACATGAAGGCGCTTACACAACTAGGCGGAACAATACACCGCCTGGGTCTTACCTCGATGGCAGGATAATAGTTGTAGTTCCAATACCAGAAAGTCTTTGGCAAATATCCCTGGATGAGATGATGCTCTGGGACGAACGGGTGGAAGGTCTCCTTCCCGCTGGTGTCCCTGGAATCTCCAGCCTTGACGTTAATGTTCTCCATGCACTTCCCAAGCGCCAGGTCCTCCACAGACGAACTGTGCGTGCACTTCTCCTCCTTGAAAGCGTTCACGAACCTTATTAAAGCCTCCCTGCTGAGGACGTAGCCGGCCCCTCCGCTCATGTAGCCCTGTTTGACGTAAGGCTTGAACCTCCGACCAAAATAAATGGGCTCCTCCGGGCTATGCTTGGATAAAAGCCACCGCAGGTTGTCCACCACCACATACGTGTCGTCGTCCGCTTTCATGAACCAGTCGGCTTCATCCAGGTGGTGGTCATGCACATACTGGAAGGCCTTGATGGTTTTCCAGTAGAGCTGGTCCCGGCCCTCCTTGGTGTCCAGCCCCACTGTGGGGAAGTCTTTATTTTCTTCGGAGCTCATGTATAAGACTTTATTGCACCTCTGCGCCCAGGTGGCCTTCACGTGTTTGGTCTTCTTGTCCAGGTTTTGTGGACCAGTCATGACCCAGCACAGGATCCTCACCTTTTTGTGGAGGTCTTCAGAAACATGGACGTCCTCATCTGAAGGAGACAGACAGAGATGTTTAGAGACAACACTGTAGTTAAGTGGTCTCCAACCTTTGGGTGTCCAGCGGTTGCAGAACTACAACTCCCAGCTGTGGCTGTCAAGCAATTATAGGAGTTGTAATTTTGTAAGAGGTGGAGAGTTCCAGGTTGGTGATCACAGCTGTAGACCGAAGATTGTCTGACGCTCTGGAGGACCGGTCCTGTACTACACAGACAGCTAATGGATATCTATGGACACTGGTTTTGGGGCGCCAGGTGTCTGGGAGCGACAGCACCCACCTGGGGGAGGGGTTGGAACATGACGACAGCCACTAGAGGAGGCAGGTGTCTGGGGCAGCCACCAGGAGGGGGGCGCCTGGTGTGACAGTGCTAATGATCCCCATCTTGAGAAAATGGCAGATCCCCCTATCCATCTGTACTAATATGGTTGTATGGAGCAGTGGCAATGCCTTGACGCCTCCTCTCCATCCATTCTCTATGGTACTGCTGAAGATCCTGCAGCGTTCCACCTTTTCCGGAAGTCCCACAGAGAATGAATGGAGCAGAGACGTGGATGCGGCAATTTCCCCTCCACCAACCACAAAGTGACATTTACAAGATTTGGGGGTCGCTGGGTGCTAATAGCCATCAAGGCCGCCGGGGGCCTGCTGAAGGACCCCCATCTACAATGTTAGTACACCTATACTACAGTATTACAGTGTAATCTACGACTGATCGCAGGTTCAACACCCCGAAGGAAAAAAAAATAAAGAGAAATATTAAAAAAATAAATAAACCTAAACTTCTAGATCCCCCCTCTCCTCCCAGTCTTCAAACAGCTCCACTGTCCGAAAAAATAAACGGAATGTATTTCGGAATACAGAGGGCAGATATTTTTCCTGACAGTTTATTATCTTACTGTTAGTAACAGCCCTGTATACATTGGGTAGCTCCATAACAGAACGGACTCATAACAAAAGTTACCGGGTCAAAGAGAACTTTGCAAAAACACAAAATGGCTGTTACCAGGGGGTCACAGAGGTCGGACCCCGCTCCTAGCCGTAAACAGGCGCCATAGCCCAGCACACCGCCTGCGCACGCTGCTGCCTCTCCGTGGGTCTCCGGCAGCTGATCTGGATTTTCTGATTGAATACTTGGCTGTAACCCGACGATCAGAGTGTTGACTGTCAATATCTCTGCTGCCCTGGAATAACAAATCCCCGGGGTGTGCGCCTCCGGCGGCTACATGTCACCATTGTTCCCCTTGTGTGCTGGTGTCTTCATCCATCATCCTCTATGGGGAAGATGGATGGAGTGTGTGACGGGAGCAGCACCTCACTGACCGACCTTCAATGTCTCACTACATTCAAGATCTCTGATTGCCATCAGTGAATGGGAACCAATGACTTAGTTCTGTAACTAAGATCCGAGCCCGATGAGAAGGAAGCCATGTGATCTGACACGGGAGCAGCCGTGGATGGCCGGGGTGGGGGGACGCTGTTTGCAGCAGCTCTCGGTCCCCTTCCATACATCAGGCCATATGTGCAGGAAAGCGAGCCTCTGTTTGCAGCAGCTGGCTGCTCTGGCAGCAGTGTTGGTTGGGGACCCCATTATATACCCCAATAGCCTTGCCATGCCTCAGCCCGACTGAAGAAGAATCACAGGAGGAAAAGTCTGGAGAGCCAAAAAGTGACCTCTCCCCGCCCTGATGAGGACACTCCCTGGCAGATAATAACCTGTCAGTGTGCAGGGCTGGCATTTCCCACAATGCACTCTGCTACAGATGGTGGTGGGAGGTTGGAGGACCCGGACACTAAGGGTACCGTCACACAGTGCCATTTCGATCGCTACGACGGTACGATTCGTGACGTTCCAGCGATATCCATACGATATCGCTGTGTCTGACACGCAGCAGCGATCAGGGACCCTGCTGAGAATCGTACGTCGTAGCAGATCGTTTGGAACTTTCTTTCGTCGCTGGATCTCCCGCTGTCATCGCTAGATCGGTGTGTGTGACACCGATCCAGCGATGCGTTCGCCTGTAACCAGGGTAAACATCGGGTTACTAAGCGCAGGACCGCGCTTAGTAACCCGATGTTTATCCTGGTTACCATCGTAAATGTAAAAACAAACAAACACTACATACTTACATTCCGGTGTCCGTCAGGTCCCTTGCCGTCTGCTTCCCGCACTGACTGACTGCCGGCCGTAAAGTGAAAGCAGAGCACAGCGCGCTGTGCTGTGCTTTCACTTTACGGCCGGCAGTCAGTCAGTGCGGGAAGCAGACGGCAAGGGACAGACACCCGAATGTAAGTATGTAGTGTTTGTTTGTTTTTTACGCTGGTAACCAGGGTAAACATCGGGTTACTAAGTGCGGTCCTGCGCTTAGTTACCCGATGTTTACCCTGGTTACCCGGGGACCTCGGCATCGTTGGTCGCTGGAGAGCTGTCTGTGTGACAGCTCTCCAGCGACCACACAACGACTTACCTACGATCACGGCCAGGTCGTATCGCTGGTCGTGATCGTTGGTAAATCGTATAGTGTGACGGTACCCTTAGTGGTGTAAAGGGGTCTCCAACTACCGATGTCTCTACAGCCCTGCAGATAATACAGAGGAAGAGGAAGATGTCGCCCCATTATCTGGTCTGGGGTCCGCGCTGCGACCACCTCAAGATGCAGCAGAACAGAGGAAGCAGCGACAAACTGGGAGGTAAGGAGTCGCTGCCCACGGAATATCCAAAGCAGAGGAAAAGGGGGTATACATGTATATACAGGGGGCACACACAACAGGGATATTATATACATGTATATACAGGGGGCACACACACACACCGGGGGTGTATATACACACACACACGTATATACAGGGGGCACACACACACACCGGGGGTGTATATACACACACACGTATATACAGGGGGCACTGTTGTGAATTCTGTGGCAGAGTTCACTCCTGTGGTCACAAGTGGTACTTCGGCTGATTCTCTCTGGGATCTTCCGTTTGTGGAGGAAAGTGGTACTGCAGCTTCTGAGTTTCCTCCCTCAGGTGATCTGGTGAGCTCGTTAGCTTCTTCTCTACTTAACTCCACCTGATGCTTTGATCTATGCTTCCTGTCAATGTTTCAGTGTGGGACTTGTTTTTTCCCTGGATCATTCCTGTGGCCTGCTGCTTTGCAAAGCTAAGTTTTGCTTGTGTTATTTTGTTGCTATTTTTCTGTCCAGCTTGCTTTATTGGTTTTTCTCGCCTGCTGGAAGCTCTGAGACGCAGAGGGACCACCTCCGTACCGTTAGTCGGTGCGGAGGGTCTTTTTGTCCCCTCTGCGTGGTTTTTTTATAGGTTTTTGTGCTGACCGCAAAGTTATCTTCCCTATCCTCGTTCTGTTCAGCTAGTCGGGCCTCACTTTGCTAAATCTGTTTCATCTCTGTGTTTGTGTTTTCATCTTACTCACAGTCATTATATGTGGGGGGCTGCCTTTTCCTTTGGGGAATTTCTCTGAGGCAAGGTAGGCTTATTTTTCTATCTTCAGGATTAGCTAGTTTCTCAGGTTGTGACGAGGCGCCTAGGTTCTGGTCAGGAGCGCTCCACGGCTACTTTTAGTGTGGTTTGATAGGCTTAGGGATTGCGGTCTGCAGAGTTCCCACGTCTCAGAGCTCGTTCTATTATTTTGGGTTATTGTCAGTTCACTGTATGTGCTCTGACCTCCATGTCCATTGTGATTCTGAATTGCCTTTCATAACAGGGCACACACACACACCGGGGGTGTATATACACACACACACACACGGGGCACACACACACACCGGGGGTGTATATATATATATATACACACACACATATACAGGGGGCACACACACACACCGGGGGTGTATATACACACACACACACACACACACACACACGTATATACAGGGGGCACACACAACAGGGATATCACATGTATATACAGGGGGCACACACACACACCGGGGGTGTATATACACACACACACCGGGGGTGTATATACACACACACACACACGTATATACAGGGGGCACCCACACACACACACACACCGGGGGTGTATATACACACATGTATATACAGGGGGCACACACACACCGGGGGTGTATATACACACACATGTATATACAGGGGGCACACACACACACACACCGGGGGTGTATATACACACACATGTATATACTGGTGGCATATAATGGGCACACACTGGGGGCATATATGTATACACTGGGGGCATATAATGGGCACACACTGGGGGTATATATGTACAGTGGGGCAAAAAAGTATTTAGTCAGTCAGCAACAGTGCAAGTTCCACCACTTAAAAAGATGAGGCGTCTGTAATTTACATCATAGGTAGACCTCAACTATGGGAGACAAACTGAGAAAAAAAAATACAGAAAATCACATTGTCTGTTTTTTTAACATTTTATTTGCATATTATGGTGGAAAATAAGTATTTGGTCAGAAACAAACAATCAAGATTTCTGGCTCTCACAGACCTGTAACTTCTTCTTTAAGAGTCTCCTCTTTCCTCCACTCATTACCGGTAGTAATGGCGCCTGTTTAAACTTGTTATCAGTATAAAAAGACACCTGTGCACACCCTCAAACAGTCTGACTCCAAACTCCACTATCATGGTGAACACCAAAGAGCTGTCAAAGGACACCAGAAACAAAATTGTAGCCCTGCACCAGGCTGGGAAGACTGAATCTGCAATAGCCAACCAGCTTGGAGTGAAGAAATCAACAGTGGGAGCAATAATTAGAAAATGGAAGACATACAAGACAATTGATAATCTCCCTCGATCTGGGGCTCCACGCAAAATCCCACCCCGTGGGGTCAGAATGATCACAAGAACGGTGAGCAAAAATCCCAGAACCACGCGGGGGGACCTAGTGAATGAACTGCAGAGAGCTGGGACCAATGTAACAAGGCCTACCATAAGTAACACACTACGCCACCATGGACTCAGATCCTGCAGTGCCAGACGTGTCCCACTGCTTAAGCCAGTACATGTCCGGGCCCGTCTGAAGTTTGCTAGAGAGCATTTGGATGATCCAGAGGAGTTTTGGGAGAATGTCCTATGGTCTGATGAAACCAAACTGGAACTGTTTGGTAGAAACACAACTTGTCGTGTTTGGAGGAAAAAGAATACTGAGTTGCATCCATCAAACACCATACCTACTGTAAAGCATGGTGGTGGAAACATCATGCTTTGGGGCTATTTCTCTGCAAAGGGGCCAGGACGACTGATCCGGGTACATGAAAGAATGAATGGGGCCATGTATCGTGAGATTGTGAGTGCAAACCTCCTTCCATCAGCAAGGGCATTGAAGATGAAACGTGGCTGGGTCTTTCAACATGACAATGATCCAAAGCACACCGCCAGGGCAACGAAGGAGTGGCTTCGTAAGAAG
This sequence comes from Ranitomeya imitator, assembly GCF_032444005.1. Taxonomy (NCBI): domain Eukaryota; kingdom Metazoa; phylum Chordata; class Amphibia; order Anura; family Dendrobatidae; genus Ranitomeya; species Ranitomeya imitator. The sequence goes on along the minus strand of NC_091287.1, from coordinate 28,904,879 downwards.
CATTTCAAGGTCCTGGAGTGGCCTAGCCAGTCTCCAGATCTCAACCCTATAGAAAACCTTTGGAGGGAGTTGAAAGTCCGTGTTGCCAAGCGAAAAGCCAAAAACATCACTGCTCTAGAGGAGATCTGCATGGAGGAATGGGCCAACATACCAACAACAGTGTGTGGCAACCTTGTGAAGACTTACAGAAAACGTTTGACCTCTGTCATTGCCAACAAAGGATATATTACAAAGTATTGAGATGAAATTTTGTTTCTGACCAAATACTTATTTTCCACCATAATATGCAAATAAAATGTTAAAAAAACAGACAATGTGATTTTCTGGATTTTTTTTTCTCAGTTTGTCTCCCATAGTTGAGGTCTACCTATGATGTAAATTACAGACGCCTCTCATCTTAAGTGGTGGAACTTGCACTATTGCTGACTGACTAAATACTTTTTTGCCCCACTGTATATACTGGTGGCATATAATGGGCACACACTGGGGGCATATAATGGGCACACACTAGGGGCATGCATATATATACATATATATATATATATATATATATATATATATATATATATATATATATATATATATATATATATATATATATATATATATATATATATATATATATATATATAATTGTCTAAGGGTTTTTCTGTCTGTCTGTCCTGGAAATCCCGCGTCTGATTGGTTGAGGCCGCCAGGCCTCGACCAATCAGCGACGGGCACAGCATGGCGACGATGTCATAAAGGTTGCCTTGACCAATCAGCGACGGGCACAGTCTGCCGCAAATTCGCCTTGACCAATCAGCGACGGGCACAGTATCGACGTAGATGTCATAATGGTTGCCATGGCGACGATGAAGGGTTTTTCTGTCTGTCTGTCCTGGAAATCCCGCGTCTCTGATATAATGGGCACACACTGTGGGAATATATGTATATACTGGGGGCACATAATGGGCACACACTGGGGCATATATGTATACACTGGGGGCATATAATGGGCACACACTGGGGGCATATAATGGGCACACGCTGGGGGCATATATGTATACACTGGGGGCATATAATGGGCACACGCTGGGGGCATCTATGTATACACTGGGGGCATATAATGGGCACACGCTGGGGGCATCTATGTATACACTGGGGGCATATAATGGGCACACGCTGGGGGCATCTATGTATACACTGGGGGCATATAATGGGCACGCTGGGGGCATCTATGTATATACAGGGGGCACACGCTGGGGGGCATCTATGTATATACAGGGGGCACACGCTGGGGGGCATCTATGTATATACAGGGGGCACACGCTGGGGGGCATCTATGTATATACAGGGGGCACACGCTGGGGGGCATCTATGTATATACAGGGGGCACACGCTGGGGGGCATCTATGTATATACAGGGGGCACACGCTGGGGGGCATCTATGTATATACAGGGGGCACACGCTGGGGGGCATCTATGTATATACAGGGGGCACACGCTGGGGGGCATCTATGTATATACAGGGGGCACACGCTGGGGGGCATCTATGTATATACAGGGGGCACACGCTGGGGGGCATCTATGTATATACAGGGGGCACACGCTGGGGGGCATCTATGTATATACAGGGGGCACACGCTGGGGGGCATCTATGTATATACAGGGGGCACACGCTGGGGGGCATCTATGTATATACAGGGGGCACACGCTGGGGGGCATCTATGTATATACAGGGGGCACACGCTGGGGGGCATCTATGTATATACAGGGGGCACACGCTGGGGGGCATCTATGTATATACAGGGGGCACACGCTGGGGGGCATCTATGTATATACAGGGGGCACACGCTGGGGGGCATCTATGTATATACAGGGGGCACACGCTGGGGGGCATCTATGTATATACAGGGGGCACACGCTGGGGGGCATCTATGTATATACAGGGGGCACACGCTGGGGGGCATCTATGTATATACAGGGGGCACACGCTGGGGGGCATCTATGTATATACAGGGGGCACACGCTGGGGGGCATCTATGTATATACAGGGGGCACACGCTGGGGGGCATCTATGTATATACAGGGGGCACACGCTGGGGGGCATCTATGTATATACAGGGGGCACACGCTGGGGGGCATCTATGTATATACAGGGGGCACACGCTGGGGGGCATCTATGTATATACAGGGGGCACACGCTGGGGGGCATCTATGTATATACAGGGGGCACACGCTGGGGGGCATCTATGTATATACAGGGGGCACACGCTGGGGGGCATCTATGTATATACAGGGGGCACACGCTGGGGGGGTATCTATGTATATACAGGGGGCACACGCTGGGGGGGTATCTATGTATATACAGGGGGCACACGCTGGGGGGGTATCTATGTATATACAGGGGGCACACGCTGGGGGGTATCTATGTATATACAGGGGGCACACACTGGGGAGCATATAATGGGCACACACTAGGGGCATATATGTATACACTGGGGGCATATAATGGGCACACACTGCGGGTATATAGGTATATACGGGGGCACTTTTCGGCACTTGTCGTGCTGCGGTTACCATGGTGCTGCTGGGCGTCGGCGTTGAAGTTCATGATGTTCCCGGGCAGCGGCCGGTGCTCGTGCTGCTCCCCGTGCCGCCCGTGAGGGTCGTTGTGCAGGATGTCCGCCGGCAGCTCGTCCTTCTCCTGCAGGGCGATGGTGACGATCACGTAGCAGAAGATGAAGCCGATGGCCAGGCCGAACAGGAAGGTGGCCAGACTCAGCACGGACTTAATGGGGGCCATCTCCTGTGTCATCCGCCGGCGGCCCCGTCACATCGCGGTCTGACTCTGGACACTTCGCCGCCCGCAGCGGTCACCGACACCGACTCACCAGGGAACTGCTGCCCGTCTGCTGCGCTACCGCCCAGGCCCCGCCCACCGGAGCCATGACGTTCGGCGAGGGAGAGGTGAACAGCTCTCAGGTATCAGCTGGCCGCTTCCTTGCGTCTGACGTCATCACGCCCAAAAGGAGTCAGCGGGGGTCACGTGGCCCGGCCTGTCCGTCACTGGCGCTCACAAGTCCTGCAGTCCAGAGGAAAACCACAAGTCCCAGCAAATACTGCCAGTCCGCCGTTCACATCCCTGACCAGGAGTGGAACAATTAGAGGAAAAGTATAATAGAAACATCTGTACCACTTCTGCATTTATCACCCACTCCTGGTTTTTGCTGAGAAATACTGATGTAAAATACTGACCAATTACTGAATGTGTGATGGCAGCCTAAAACCGATACAAAATCCTATAATACGGTATCATCGTAAATGCCGCATTATTGGAGTCTTATCAGATGGGAACGTGAATGGTAGAACATCCTGTACTGCCGTAGACCACCAGGGATGCTGACATTAACCCCTTACTGCCCTAGACCACCAGGGATGCTGACATTAACCCCTTACTGCCCTAGACCACCAGGGATGCTGACATTAACCCCTTACTGCCCTAGACCACCAGGGATGCTGACATTAACCCCTTACTGCCCTAGACCACCAGGGATGCTGACATTAACCCCTTACTGCCCTAGACCACCAGGGATGCTGACATTAACCCCTTACTGCCCTAGACCACCAGGGATGCTGACATTAACCCCTTACTGCCCTAGACCACCAGGGATGCTGACATTAACCCCTTACTGCCCTAGACCACCAGGGATGCTGACAATAACCCCTTACTGCCCTAGACCACCAGGGAAGCTGACAATAACCCCTTACTGCCCTAGACCACCAGGGATGCTGACATTAACCCCTTACTGCCCTAGACACCAGGGATGCTGACATTAACCCCTTACTGCCCTAGACCACCAGGGATGCTGACATTAACCCCTTACTGCCCTAGACCACCAGGGAAGCTGACAATAACCCCTTACTGCCCTAGACCACCAGGGATGCTGACATTAACCCCTTACTGCCCTAGACCACCAGGGATGCTGACATTAACCCCTTACTGCCCTAGACCACCAGGGATGCTGACATTAACCCCTTACTGCCCTAGACCACCAGGGATGCTGACATTAACCCCTTACTGCCCTAGACCACCAGGGATGCTGACATTAACCCCTTACTGCCCTAGACCACCAGGGATGCTGACATTAACCCCTTACTGCCCTAGACCACCAGGGATGCTGACATTAACCCCTTACTGCCCTAGACCACCAGGGATGCTGACATTAACCCCTTACTGCCCTAGACCACCAGGGATGCTGACATTAACCCCTTACTGCCCCAGACCACCAGGGATGCTGACATTAACCCCTTACTGCCCTAGACCACCAGGGAAGCTGACAATAACCCCTTACTGCCCTAGACCACCAGGGAAGCTGACAATAACCCCTTACTGCCCTAGACCACCAGGGAAGCTTACATTAACCACTCACTTCCCTAGACCACCAGGGATGCTGACATTAACCCCTTACTGCCCTAGACCACCAGGGATGCTGACATTAACCCCTTACTGCCCTACACTACCAGGGATGCTTACATTACCCACTCACTGCCCTAAACCACCAGGGATGCTGACATTAACCACTCACTGCCCTAGACCGCCAGGGATGCTGACATTAACTCCTTACTGCCCTAAACCACTAGGGATGCTGACATTAACCTCTTTCTGCCCTAGACCACCAGGGATGCTTACATTAACCACTCACTGCCCAAGACCACCAGGGATGCTGACATTAACCCCTTACTGCCCTAGGCAACTAGGGATGCTGACATTAACCCCTTACTGCCCTAGACCACCAGGTATGCTGACATTAACCCCTTACTGCCCTAGACCACCAGGGATGCTTACATTAACCCCTCTGCCGTAGACCACCAGGCATGCTGACATTAACCCCTTGCTGTCCTAGACCACCAGGGATGCTTACATTAACCACTCACTGCCCTAGACCACCAGGGATGCTGACATTAACCCCTTACTGCCCTACACCACCAGGGATGCTGACATTAACCCCTTACTGCCCTAGACCACCAGGGATGCTGACATTAACCCCTTACTGCCCTACACCACCAGGGATGCTGACATTAACCCCTTACTGCCCTAGACCACCAGGGATGCTGACATTAACCCCTTACGGCCCTACACCACCAGGGATGCTTACATTAACCCTTCACTTCTCTAGACCACCAGGGCAGCTGATATTAACCCTTTCAGTCCTAGCGCTTACATTAACCTCTTCACTGCCCCTTCCCTGACATTTACGTTCTTGCTGCTGACGGCGTTAACCCATTCTGTACCCAATCCCCAATACGGTATAGTACATAGTCTTTGCATGCAGCCCCCGGTATGACTTGTGAATAATCCTGGCGGGTTCCTTGTCACATCCTGATATTTTGTGACTCCGGAATCTACCGGACTGGGCAGTGCCATGGTGGCTGCCCTGGAATCCCCGTGAGGCGCGGAGCGGTGACAGCACAGCGCACACGTCAGGCTTTACGTGGCGGCAGCGGCGTGTGACTGAAGCAAATATTTGCCCTCGTCTTCGGTCACTGACAGTCTGCACACAGACCTCAGTGCCGGGGTCAGCGCCAGGGAAGCCGCAGGCTGTAGGATCCGCGGCTGGAACGCTGCCGCCTGTCACTGGCAGCAGCTCCCGCTATAGGCGTGTGTGAGGGGGCTGCTGTTTACGCAATTTCCAGTTGTGGCAACAAAAGACAGAGACTGAGCAAAAACATCAAAAATGTTCATATTCCATGGAAAGATGTCAACTTTGTGAACAGTCGTTATTACAAATTAACACTACAGTAGACACCAGAAATGACAAGCATTCAGAACAAACCACTGGACCACCAGGGATAATCAGTCTGTTACACCAGAATGACTGATAAGCCATCATCGACTATACACATGCCACTGAACTACTAGGGATGAAGAGCATGCCACCGGCCCACCATGGATGATGATGATGTGACTACTGCTGCACCTGGAATAACAGGAATACTCAAACCACTGGATGACTATGGATGATGAGCTGGACACAGGGACGCTATGTCAATGAACAGGTCACTGTCCCAGCATGCAGAATGAGCAAAACACCAGAGCACCAGGGATAATAGAGTGGTATACCAGAATAGATATGAGTCCCCACTGACAATACGCAAACCACCCGACCACCATGGATAATGAACTGATCACGGGATCACAAAGGCAATGAACAAGTCACTGTACCAGCGTGGAAAATGAACAAGCCTCTAGACCAACAGGGAAAATAAGTAGTCCATTATACGAGAGTGACAATAAAACTATGACTGGACCACTAGGGATGTGAAGTTTGCCATTGGACTACCATGGATGATTAAAAGACCACTAGACCACAAGGAATAATAGTCTCTTGTACCAGAATGGATGATAAGCCACCACTGGGCCACTAGGGATGATGATAGCCCAGAACACCTCTGTGACAACGAGCAGGTCACTGTAACATCAAAAAGTTACAAACCACTGGATCACCAGGTGCATTGCGAAGTCAATTGTGCCACCATGGATGATGAGCAAGCCATAGGGCCACTAGAAATGATAACATGACACTTGACCACAGTGGACAGTGAGTACCCACAGCACCATGGATAATAAACACACCACTGGACCACCAGGGATAATGAGAAAACTAGTATAACACCATGGATGATGAGCAAACCGGTGGGTCATTATTAAGAATGAAGAAACCCCTGGACCACCAGGAATATTAGGAATTGTAAAAATAATATTGGACCACCATGAATGATTGGAAAGACACTGGACCACCACGGGAAATTAGAAAGCCCCTATACCACCATTAATGATGAACAGACTGGGCCAGTAGTAATAATAAATATGACACCCGACCACCATGGGTAATGTACAAACCATTGGACCACCAGGAGTAAAATGTAAGCCATTAAACCACCATGGACGGTGAACAGTCTCCTAGTAGTAGTGCGGTCTTTGGAGAAAAATGGATGTTTGATCCCCCAGACCAAGACCCACCGTATACCAGGAACACCCCACAAGACCCGCCATATACTGGGAACACCCCACAGTCCTGCCGTATACCGGGAACACCCCACAAGACCCGCCGTATATCAGGAACACCCCACAAGACCTGCCATATACTGGGAACACCCCACAAGACCTGCTGTACACAGGCAACACCTCGCAAGACCGGCCGTATACCGGGAACACCCCACAAGACCCGCCGTATACCAGGAACACCCCACAAGACCCGCCATATACTGGGAACACCACACAAGACCTGCTGTACACAGGGAACACCTCGCAAGACCGGACGTATACCGGGAACACCCCACAAGACCCGCCGTATACCAGGAACACCCCACAAGACCCGCCGTATACAGGGAACACCCCACAAGACCCACCGTATACCGAGAACACCCCACAAGATCTGCTGTATAACCGGAACACCCCACGAGACCCGCTGTACACCGGGAACACCCCACAAGACCCGCCGTATACCAGAAACACCCCACAAGACCTGTTGTATACTAGGAACACCTCACAAGACCTGCCGTATACCGGGAACACTCCACAAGACCCGTTATATACTGGGAACACCTCACAAGATCTCCATACTTGGTAGACAATGTGTTGTAATAAAGTCCTTTGTGGTCCAGAGCACTGAATGTTATGTTAGTTAAGTCCCCGGTGGTCCAGGTCAGTGAACATGTTAGTGAAGTTCCCGGTGTTCAAGGTCCATTAACATGTTAGTGAAGTCCCCGGTGGTCCAGGTCAGTGAACATGTTAGTGAAGTTCCCAGTGTTCAAGGTCCATTAACATGTTAGTGAAGTCCTCGGTGGTCCAGGTCAGTGAACATGTTAATGAAGTTCTCGGTGGTCCAAGTCAGTGAACATGTTAATGAAGTTCTCGGTGGCCCAGGTCAGTGAACATGTTAATGAAGTTCTCGGTGGTCCAGGTCAGAGAACATGTTAGTGAAGTTCCCGGTGGTCCAGGTCCATGAACATGTTAATGAAGTTCTCAGTGGTCCAGGTCAGTGACCATGTTAGTGAAGTTCCTGGTGGTCCAGTTCCGTGAACATGTTAATGAAGTTCTCGGTGGTCCAGGTCAGTGAAGATGTTAGTGAAGTTCCCGGTGGTCCAGGTCCGTGAACATGCTAGTAAAGTCCCCGATGGTCAAGGTCAATGAACATGTTAGTGAAGTTCCTGGCGGTCCAGGTCAGTGAACATGTTAGTGATGTTCCCGGGGGTTCAGGTCAGTGAACATGTTAGTGAAGTTCCCGGTGGTCCAGGTCAGTGAACATGTTAGTGAAGTTCCCAGAGGTCCAGGTCAGTGAACATGTTAGTGAAGTTCCCGGAGGTCCAGGTCAGTGAACATGTTAGTGAAGTTCCCGGTGTTCAAGGTCCATTAACATGTTAGTGAAGTCCCCGGTGGTCCAGGTCAGTGAACATGTTAGTGAAGTTCCCAGTGTTCAAGGTCCATTAACATGTTAGTGAAGTCCTCGGTGGTCCAGGTCAGTGAACATGTTAATGAAGTTCTCGGTGGTCCAAGTCAGTGAACATGTTAATGAAGTTCTCGGTGGCCCAGGTCAGTGAACATGTTAATGAAGTTCTCGGTGGTCCAGGTCAGAGAACATGTTAGTGAAGTTCCCGGTGGTCCAGGTCCGTGAACATGTTAATGAAGTTCTCAGTGGTCCAGGTCAGTGACCATGTTAGTGAAGTTCCTGGTGGTCCAGTTCCGTGAACATGTTAATGAAGTTCTCGGTGGTCCAGGTCAGTGAACGTTAGTGAAGTTCCCGGTGGTCCAGGTCCGTGAACATGTTAATGAAGTTCTCGGTGGTCCAGGTCAGTGAACATGTTAATGAAGTCCCTGGTGGTCCAGGTCAGTGAACATGCTAGTAAAGTCCCCGATGGTCAAGGTCAGTGAACATGTTAGTGAAGTTCCCGGTGGTTCAGGTCAGTGAACATAGTGAAGTCCACGGTGGTCCAGGTCAGTGAACATGTTAGTGATGTTCCCGGGGGTTCAGGTCAGTGAACATGTTAGTGAAGTTCCCGGTGGTTCAGGTCAGTGAACATAGTGAAGTCCACGGTGGTCCAGGTCAGTGAACATGTTAGTGATGTTCCCGGGGGTTCAGGTCAGTGAACATGTTAGTGAAGTTCCCGGTGGTCCAGGTCAGTGAACATGTTAGTGAAGTTCCCGGAGGTCCAGGTCAGTGAACATGTTAGTGAAGTTCCCGGTGGTTCAGGTCAGTGAATATATTAATGAAGTCCACGGTGGTCCAGGTCAGTGAACATGTTAGTGATGTTCCCGGGGGTTCAGGTCAGTGAACATGTTAGTGAAGTTCCTGGTGGTCCAGGTCAGTGAACATGTTAGTGAAGTTCCCGGTGGTCCAGGTCAGTGAACATGTTAGTGAAGTTCCCGGTGGTTCAGGTCAGTGAATATGTTAGTGAAGTCCACGGTGGTCCAGGTTAGTGAACATGTTAGTGAAGTCCACGGTGGTCCAGGTCAGTGAACATGTTAGTGAAGTTCCCGGAGGTCCAGGTCAGTGAACATGTTAGTGAAGTTCCCGGTGTTCAAGGTCCATTAACATGTTAGTGAAGTCCCCGGTGGTCCAGGTCAGTGAACATGTTAGTGAAGTTCCCAGTGTTCAAGGTCCATTAACATGTTAGTGAAGTCCTCGGTGGTCCAGGTCAGTGAACATGTTAATGAAGTTCTCGGTGGTCCAAGTCAGTGAACATGTTAATGAAGTTCTCGGTGGCCCAGGTCAGTGAACATGTTAATGAAGTTCTCGGTGGTCCAGGTCAGAGAACATGTTAGTGAAGTTCCCGGTGGTCCAGGTCCGTGAACATGTTAATGAAGTTCTCAGTGGTCCAGGTCAGTGACCATGTTAGTGAAGTTCCTGGTGGTCCAGTTCCGTGAACATGTTAATGAAGTTCTCGGTGGTCCAGGTCAGTGAACATGTTAGTGAAGTTCCCGGTGGTCCAGGTCCGTGAACATGTTAATGAAGTTCTCGGTGGTCCAGGTCAGTGAACAGTTTAATGAAGTCCCTGGTGGTCCAGGTCAGTGAACATGCTAGTAAAGTCCCCGATGGTCAAGGTCAATGAACATGTTAGTGAAGTTCCTGGCGGTCCAGGTCAGTGAACATGTTAGTGAAGTTCCCGGCGGTCCAGGTCCATGAACATGTTAGTGAAGTCCACAGTGGTCCAGGTCAGTGAACATGTTAGTGAAGTCCCCGGTGGTCCAGGTCAGTGAACATGTTAGTGAAGTTCCCGGTGGTTCAGGTCAGTGAACATATTAGTGAAGTCCACGGTGGTCCAGGTCAGTGAACATGTTAGTGATGTTCCCGGGGGTTCAGGTCAGTGAACATGTTAGTGAAGTTCCCGGTGGTCCAGGTCAGTGAACATGTTAGTGAAGTTCCCGGAGGTCCAGGTCAGTGAACATGTTAGTGAAGTTCCCGGTGGTTCAGGTCAGTGAATATATTAATGAAGTCCACGGTGGTCCAGGTCAGTGAACATGTTAGTGATGTTCCCGGGGGTTCAGGTCAGTGAACATGTTAGTGAAGTTCCTGGTGGTCCAGGTCAGTGAACATGTTAGTGAAGTTCCCGGTGGTCCAGGTCAGTGAACATGTTAGTGAAGTTCCCGGTGGTTCAGGTCAGTGAATATGTTAGTGAAGTCCACGGTGGTCCAGGTTAGTGAACATGTTAGTGAAGTCCACGGTGGTCCAGGTTAGTGAACATGTTAGTGAAGTCCACGGTGGTCCAGGTCAGTGAACATCCTAGTGAAGTTCCCGGTGGTCCAGATCAGTGAACAGGTTAGTGAAGTTCCCGGTGATTCAGGTCAGTGAACATGTTAGTGAAGTTCCCGGTGGTCCAGGTTAGTGAACATGTTAGTGAAGTCCACGGTGGTCCAGGTCAGTGAACATCCTAGTGAAGTTCCCGGTGGTCCAGGTCAGTGAACATCCTAGTGAAGTTCCCGGTGGTCCAGGTCAGTGAACATATTAGTGAAGTCCACGGTGGTCCAGGTCAGTGAACATGTTAGTGAAGTTCCCGATGGTCCAGGTCAGTGAACATGTTAGTTAAGTCTCTGGTGGTCCAGGGCAGAGATTGTCTAAATAGCATCCCTGGTGGTCCAGGGGAGTAAAAGATTACAAGGTCCCCTTTCAGAGTGCTCTTATGGAGGGTTCTTGGGCAGCTGCTCTCTCTGTCAGCCCCTGATTCTTGGATCTAATCCTATCATATCTATAGCATTAGGAATCTGGGGCCATTACCAATTGCCGCTGGCTCTAGAAGGCTGGTGTCTTGGCTTTGAATAATACAAGAACTGGACATTGATGAGTGGAGGAGATACGGTAAGTGAGATTATGAGAGTCTCCAGGATGTCACTTAATAAGGGAGGGCATTACGGCACAGGGATAATCCCTACGTACACATCATTTCCTACGGTCTACAGTGCGGATCATCCTCTGCTATCATCTGGGACATATTGCAGTGAGTCGGATCTGCTCTGCCGCCCAGACACACACTGGTTACACCCAAACCCAGGATTCCTGCACATGGCAGAACCTGGTCAGTTCCTTAAGTATGAAGATGCATCTATATGGAGGTCCTGGAAAGAAATATATCTTGGTACCGTGTTAGCCAGTAGATAAAAAAATATTTAGAATTGAGAGTCCTCAGTGGTTGATACCTTTTAATGGCTAACTGAATATTACCATCTTTTCAGTTGGCCATTAAAAGGTATCAACCACTGAGGACTCTCAATTCTAAATATTTTTTTATGGAGGTCCTAAGTGTGTAATATACAGGGAATATAAAAAGTCTACACACCCCTGTTACAGTACCAGGTTTTGTCATGTATGAAGAATCCTACAAAGAAGAATCATTTCAGAACTTTTTCCACCTTTAATGTCACCAATAATCTGCACAAATCCATTGAGAAATAAACTGAAATCTTTTCTGGTGGAAAAATGAAAACACAGACCTTAAAATATCGTGGTTGCATAAATCTGCACACCCTTATACTAATACTTTCTTGAAGTCCCCTTTAAATTTATGACGGCATTCAGTCTTTTTAGGCCGGAGTTTATCAGCTCGGCACATCTAGAATTGGAGATATTTGCCTATGGTTCCTCGCAGTAGCTTCAAATCTATCAGATTGCGGGGGAGGGGGGAGATCTCCTGTGTACAGCGCCCTCTTCAGGTTACTCACAGATTTTTAGTATTACCCAGGTCTGAGCTTTGACTGGTCCACTCCAAGAGCTATCTTCTGGAGTTTCTTCTGGTGATTTGGAAGTTACTTAGTGTCTTTATCGCACAGAAAGGTGAAATTCCTCTTCTGCTTTTTAGCAGAAACCTGAAGGTTTTGTTCAAAATTGACTGATATTTGGAAATGTTCATAATTCCCTCCACTTTGAATGAACCCACAGTTCTAGCTGTGAAAAAAAGAGCCCCAAAGCACAATGCTGCCTCCACCATGCCCCACTGTGGGTATGGTGTTATTTTAGTGATGTGCAGTGTTGGGTTTGCACCTGTTGGAATTATGGCCAAAAAGTCCCACCTTGGTCTCATCAGATATAACACATTTTCCCACATGGCTTTTGGCAAACTTCATGTAGGTTTTGGCAAAATATAACCGGACTTGGATGTTTTATGTGCAAGAAAAGGCTTCCGTCTTGCCGCCCCACCCCAAAGGCCGTATCTATGAATAATACAGGAGATTGCTGTCACGTGCAGTACACAACCAGTACCTGCCTGAAATTCCTGCAGCTCCTTTAATGTTGCTGTTGGCCTCTTGTCAGCTTCCAGGACCATCTCTATTTACGCTCTAGGGATAATGATTTCGACCAATTTTAACAATAATTATTTGGTGACATGTTAATTTTGTAGTGCCTGCAGACAAATTAGTCTATTGTCCCTGGTGGGCTAGTGGCTTTTGTATTCCTGGCGGTTGAGTGTCTTTGGCTTTTCAGTGGCCTGCTTGGCATCCACTGATTTTGATTCAGCCCTATTAGTAATACTTGCTCCTAGTGTAAGTCGCTGCCCATCCACGAATGCACATTGTTTTCTGATCTGGTTAGTTTCCCTGTGGATGTACACTGTGTGCAGAATTATTAGGCAAGTTGTATTTTGATCCCATGATCCTTTTTATACATGTTGTCCTACTCCAAGCTGTTCAGGCTTGAGAGCCAACTACCAATTAAGTAAATCAGGTGATGTGCATCTCTGTAATGAGGAGGGGTGTTGTCTGATGACATCAGAACCCTATATAAGGTGTGCTTAATTATTAGGCAACTTCCTTTCCTTTGGCAAAATGGGTCAGAAGAGAGATTTGACGGGTTCTGAAAAGTCCAAAATTGTGAGATGTCTTGCAGAAGGATGCAGCAGTCTTGAAATTGCCAAACTTTTGAAGCGTGATCACCGAACAATCAAGCGTTTCATGGCAAATAGCCAACAGGGTCGCAAGAAGCGTGTTGGGCAAAAAAGGCGCAAAATAACTGCCCATTAATTGAGGAAAATCAAGCGCGAAGCTGCCAAGATGCCATTTGCCACCAGTTTTGCCATATTTCAGAGCTGCAACGTTACTGGAGTAACAAAAAGCACAAGGTGTGCGATACTCAGGGACATGGCCAAGGTAAGGAAGGCTGAAAAACGACCACCTGTGAACAAGAAACATAAGATAAAACGTCAAGACTGGGCCAAGAAATATCTTAAGACGGACTTCTCAAAGGTTTTATGGACTGATGAAATGAGAGTGACTCTTGATGGGCCAGATGGATGGGCCAGAGGCTGGATCAGTAAAGGGCAGAGAGCTCCACTCCGATTCAGATGCCAGCAAGGTGGAGGTGGGGTACCGGTATGGGCTGGTATCATCAAAGATGAACTTGTGGGACCTTTTCAGGTTGAGGATGGAGTGAAGCTCAACTCCCAGACCTGCTGCCAGTTTCTGGAAGACAACTTCTTCAAGCAGTGGTACAGGAAGAAGTCGGTATCGCTCAAGAAAAACATGATTTTCATGCAGGACAATGCTCCATCAGATGCCTCCAACTACTCCACAGCGTGGCTGGCCAGTAAAGGTCTCAAAGGAGAAAAAATAATGACATGGCCCCCTTGTTCACCTGATCTGAACCCCATAGAGAACCTGTGGTCCCTCATAAAATGTGAGATCTACAGGGAGGGAGCACAGTCCACCTCTCGGAGCAGTGTCTGGAGGCTGTGGTGGCCGCTGCACGCAATGTTGGTCGTAAACAGATCAAGCAACTGACAGAATCTATGGATAGAAGGCTGCCGAGTGTCATCATAAAGAAAGGGGGCTATATTGGGCACTAATTTTTGGGGGGTTTCTTTTTGCATGTCAGAAATGTTTATTTCTAAATTTTTTGCAGTTATATTGGTTTACCTGGTGAAAATAAACAAGTGAGATGGGAATATATTTGGTTTTTATTAAGTTGCCTAATAATTCTGCACAGCAATAGTTACCTGCACAAACAGATATCCTCCTAAGATAGCCAAATCTAAAAAAAAAACCACTCCAAGTTCCAAAAATATTAATCTTTGATATTTACGAGTCTTTTGGGTTGATTGAGAACATAATTGTTGATCAATAATAAAAAATAATCCTCTAAAATACAACTTGCCTAATAATTCTGCACACAGTGTAGTGTTCTGTACCAACTATTACCACAATTATATGTTGGTTACTTTGAAGTTCCTGTGAGAATGTTGATCTGCCTGTGATCCCTGGTGGTCTGGTGGCGTTTGTATTTCTTGGTAGTGCAGTAGCCCTGGGTGCTCAGTTGCCGTCCACTAACCTTAAATCATCCATGTCTATTAGAGATGCTCACTGCTTTGCCCCTGCGGAGCGCTGCCTGTGGGACGGCAAATTGTTTCAGATCTGGAACAACTTTAGCAATCATTATTTGGTTAGTCCCTGAGGGCATATGGGTCTACCTAGGAGCCCTGGTGGGTTACTGTTCTTTTTTGTATTCATGGCTGTTGAGTGGTCCTGGCAGATCAGTGGGTATTTGTTACTTTCACAATTATTATGTGATGGTTTGCAGACTTTGAAGTCCCTACGAGTAAGTTAGTATGCCTAGGAAGGAGCCCTGGTGGGTTAGTGGTTTTTTTTGTGTCTGGGCTGTTGAGTGGCCCTGGCTGATCAGTGGGTATTTGTTACTTTTACAATTATTTTTTGATGGTTTGCTGACTTTGTAGTCCCTATGGATATATAGATGTGATTAGGAGCCCTGGTGGGTTAGTGGTTTTTTTTTTTCTTGTATCTGGGCTGTTGAATGATTGTTGAGTGGATATTTGTTACTGTAACAATTATTATGTGATGATGATTTGCTGACTTTGTAGTCTCTGCGGGCATATGGGTCTGCCTAGGAGCTCTGGAGGTTAGTGGGGTTTTTTTGTGTCTGGGCTGTTGAGTGTCTTTGGCTGATCAGTTTGTATCTGTTACTTTAACAATTATTTTTTGATGGTTTGCAGACTTTGTGGTCACTACGAGTATCTTGGTGTGCCAGAAGCCCTGGTGGGTTAGTGTTTTTTGTTTTTTTTTTGTACCTGGGTTGGTGAATGACTGTTGAGTGGGTATCTCTTAATGTAACAATTATTATGTGATGATTTGCTGACTTTGTAGTCACTACGAGTATCTTGGTGTGCCAGGAGCCCTGGTGGGTTAGTGTTTTTTTTTTTGTACCTGGGTTGGTGAATGACTGTTGAGTGGGTATTTCTTATTGTAACAATTATGATGTGATGATTTGCTGACTTTGTAGTCTCTGCGAGCATATGGGTCTGCCTATGAGCCCTGGTGGGTTAGTGTTTTTTTTTGTATCTGGGCTGTTGAGTGGCCCTGGCTGATCAGTGGTTTGTTTGGCATCCACCAACCTTAACGTGACCCTGTCTATTTGCAATGGTCTTTACTTTGGGACGTATTATTTTCAGACCTGCGCTCGGCACTGTTACCGTCCGGTGGCATCTGCTGAGCAGCGTCTTGTAGGTGACGTGTTAGTGGGGCGCACGGTAGAGCGGCCAGGTGGACTTTGCTCATCCATATCAGCTCCAGATTGCAGTCACTAACATAAACCCTGGCAGTGACGGTTTATATACACGTCTGTCGGGTATGGCCAGGATCTGGCTGAAGCCGACTTGTATCCTGCTCACTAATTATGTGTACAAAGTCATTGTTCTTTGTGTGTGTCAATGTGTGACTTGGTCGTCATCCAGTATGTAATGGACGGCAATTAAATCTTTATACTGAACCTGGGTGGAGTACAGGCTGATGGTCCTCTTATTTCTACCATGGGGGTCCATTGCTGGACCTTCTAGCTGGTGCAAGCCCCAAGCTTTGTTTCAGTTTGCTAATGTCTTCAGATCAGTAAGGGCACAACACCCAATAAACCCACCCAACCTAACCATCAGGGGCAACACTTCATAAAGGTGGCCATGCAGTCTAAGGGTAGTTCTGATCCAGGTAAGAACTGGAAAGAATTATGGAGGCAAACCTTCAATTGGTCATATTAACTTTAAAGTAGTGTCCCTGGTGGTCTAGGGTTTTGAAGGGGTTTGTAGTAAAGTCTAAGGCAGTGAAAAGTTGTATAGTAGGATCCCTGGTTGCCAGCGGCAGTGAAGATTTTTGTAGTAGAGTCCATGTTAAGGAGTTTGTATCCCCTGGTGGTCTAGGGTAATGAAGGTTTATTCGTTTCACTCCCATCTTGATTCTGGGACTCCAATATTTTGGGTCCAATTAGAAATTTCTATAATGAAGGGGTTTATAGTAGAGTCAGTGAAGTGATTTGCAGTAGGGCAGTAAAGGTTTATATTCTTCTTTCCCAAGGTGCCAATCTTTCAAGGACACCTAGGAAATTTGGTCCAGTTCCTCACTCTCCAAAAAAAAGCCCAATCCTGAATGAGGTATTCCTATCTCAGACATTCATCATTTCATGTGCGGCGGCCAGAGGTGATAAGTAGAGGCCCTGGTGGTATAGGACAGTCAAGAGGTTTTTATAGTTGAGTCCTGGGTGGTTCAGGGCAGTGAAGGGGATTATAGTAGAGTCCCTGGTGGTCCAAGGCTGTGTTAGTTTATATGCTGAACTCGCAGCAGGTTATTTCTTGGGTTACAATATTTTGGGGCCACTTAGGATTATTGGGCCAGTTTGCGACCACCTAAAATTAGCCCTGTTCTGAAAAGGGGCATGCTCATCAGAGCCATTCATACCAGTCTATATGATTCCAAAACCAACTGATTGGACTATATAACGTTGTTTCTGCAACTCCTATAGGAGTAAATGGCATTACAGCTGGTTTGCACATCTGTTTTTCGTAATCTCTTCCACCGCCTATAGACAGATACTCCCCAGGGGAGAATCTAGGTTTTGAATTCAAATTCTGAATTGTAAAGTGCTGTGAAATATGGTGGTACTATATAAAGGAAAACATATCATTACCAGAATACGATCAGTACATGATTACATCACCAGAACCATCACCAGTACATGAATACATCACAGAACCATCAGCAGTACATGAATACATCACCACAACCACAATCAGTAAATTAGTACATCACCACAACCTCCAATAGTACATGAAAATTTCACCAGAACCAACATCACTAAATTAATATATCACCAGAGCACCATCAGTACATGAATACATCATCAGAACCATCAGTACATGAATATATCACATTAACAGCATCAGTACTTAAATACATCACGAGAATCACCATTTGTGCTTGAATACATCACCAGAACCACCATCAGTACATGAATATATCACATTAACAGCATCAGTACTTGTATACATCACCAGAACCATTATTTGTGCTTGATTATATCACCGGAACCACCATCAGTACATGACTACAGCACCAAGTTTAGTTCAGCAATCAATTGCAGTGTTAGGTCAGCCTCATATACAATTGTATCGCATGAACATACCACTCCAAGTACAGTATGTCCTTACCAATGGTAAGGAGATGCTGGGAGTTATTGTTACCAGCCATAATCAGACTGCGGACCGTACAGGAACCACAGCACTGACGAGACGTAGTTGGTATCACAACTTACATTTACATCAAGGTACCTAATAGGTGACATCTTCTCTGAATGGACTTCTCATTCTTTTGTTCCCCGTGATGACTTTTTACAGCCACAGCTCATCTCTGCGGACTTCCCTCTTTTTCTGCAGCATATCCTGAAACAGAACTCTTAAAAATCATAGTGTCATTATAATATTTTTGAACAAAAATATCTGTCATACACAGGGGCTGATTATCAGAGGGTCAATATGGGCGGTAGCCCAGGGCCCAGTGGTGTGGGGGGGCCCTGGGCTACCGCACAGATTGACCCTCTGCTAATCATCTGTAAATGCCCTCTGGCATTTATGTGCCCCCGGACCCGGTGGGCAGAGAGAGGGGGTCCGCATCGGGCCCCTTTTCATCTGCTCACTGGGCCCCTTCCGGCGCTGCGGCGGTTTCCTATTGACGTGCGGGCACGCGCCCGCACGTCAATAGTTAACAACAGCCGCCAGCCAATTGGAGGCTGGCAGCTGAAGTCAGCCGCAGGCGCACACGTCGCCGGCGTCTGACGTCATTGTCAGTCGCCGGCGAGTGTGCGCTGCTGGAGGGAGCTCGCCGCTGGAGCGCACAGGTCAGGTGAGGAGACTGTTTGTTTTTTTGTTTTGTTTTTTTTTTATAACGGTGGACACACTGGGGGCAATGCTGGAGGACACACTGGGGGCAATGCTGGAGGACACACTGGGGGCAATGCTGGAGGACACACTGGAGGCAATGCTGGAGGACACACTGGGGCAATGCTGGAGACACTGGGGCAATGCTGGAGACACTGGGACAGATTGCTGGACACACTGGGGCAATGCTGGAGACACTGGGACAGATTGATGGAGACACTGGGGCAATGCTGGAGGACACTGGGGCAGATTGCTGGAGACACTGGGGCAGATTGCTGGAGACACTGGGGCAGATTGCTGGAGGCACTGGGGCAGATTGCTGGAGACACTGGGGCAATGCTGGAGACACTGGGGCAGATTGCTGGAGACACTGGGGCAGATTGCTGGAGACACTGGGGTAATGCTGGAGACACTGGGGCAGATTGCTGGAGACACTGGGGCAATGCTGGAGACACGGCAATGCTAGAGACACTGGGGCAGATTGCTGGACACACTGGGGCAATATGCTGGAGACACTGTCTGGGGGCAATGCTGGACACACTGGGGCAGATGATTGCTGGAGACACTGGGGCAATGCTGGACACACTGGGGCAGATGATTGCTGGAGACACTGGGGCAATGCTGGAGACACTGGGGCAATGCTGGAGACACTGGGGCAGATTGCTGGAGACACTGGGGCAATGCTGGAGGACACTGGGGCAGATTGCTGTAGACACTGGGGCAGATTGCTGGAGACACTGGGGCAATGCTGGAGACACTGGGGCAGATTGCTGGAGACACTGGGGCAATGCTGGAGACACTGGGGTAATGCTGGAGACACTGGGGCAGATTGCTGGAGACACGGGCAATGCTGGAGACACGGGCAATGCTAGAGACACTGGGGCAGATTGCTGGACACACTGGGGCAATATGCTGGAGACACTGTCTGGGGGCAATGCTGGACACACTGGGGCAGATGATTGCTGGAGACACTGGGGCAATGCTGGACACACTGGGGCAGATGATTGCTGGAGACACTGGGGCAATGCTGGAGACACTGGGGCAATGCTGGAGACACTGGGGCAATGCTGGAGCCACTGGGGCAGATTGCTGGAGACACTGGGACAATGCTGGAGGACACTGGGGCAGATTGCTGGAGACACTGGGGCAATGCTGGAAACACTGGGGCAGATTGCTGGAGACACTGGGGCAATGCTGGAGACACTGGGGTAATGCTGGAGACACTGGGGCAGATTGCTGGAGACACTGGGGCAATGCTGGAGACACGGGTAATGCTAGAGACACTGGGGCAGATTGCTGGACACACTGGGGCAATGCTGGATACACTGGGGCAGATTGCTGGACACACTGGGGGCAATATGCTAGAGACACGGTCTGGGGCAATGCTGGACAGACTGGGGCAGATGATTGCTGGAGACACTGGGGCAATGCTGGAGACACTGGGGCAATGCTGGAGACACAGGGGCAGATTGCTGGATACACTGGGGCAATGCTGGAGGACACTGGGGCAGATTGCTGGAGACACTGGGGCAGATTGCTGGAGACACTGGGACAATGCTAGAGGACACTGGGCAGATTGCTGGAGACACTGGGGCAATGCTGGATACACTGGGGCAATGCTGGATACACTGGGGCAATGCTGGAGACACTGGGGCAGATTGCTGGAGACACTGGGGCAGATTGCTGGAGACTCTGGGGCAATGCTGGAGACACTGGGGTAATGCTGGAGACACTGGGGCAGATTGCTGGAGACACTGGGGCAATGCTGGAGACACTGGGGCAATGCTGGAGACACTGGGGCAATGCTAGAGACACTGGGGCAGATGTTATGAACTGGTGATTTAGAACCACAATGGACCTGATAGTTACTAATAACATAGGACGAGCTCTGAGATGTGGGAACTCTGCTGACCGCAATCCCTAATCCTAAAACACCACACTAGAGGTAGCCGTGGAGCGCTCCTGACCAGACCTAGGCGCCTCGGGCACAGCCTGAGAAACTAGCTAGCCCTGAAGATAGAAAAATAAGCCTACCTTGCCTCAGAGAAATTCCCCAAAGGAAAAGGCAGCCCCCCACATATAATGACTGTGAGTAAAGATGAAAATACAAACACAGAGATGAAATAGATTTTAGCAAAGCGAGGCCCGACTTACTGAATAAACCGAGGATAGGAAAGATAGCTTTGCGGTCAGCACAAAAACCTACAAACAACCACGCAGAGGGCGCAAAAAGACCCTTAGCACCGACTAACGGTACGGAGGTGCTCCCTCTGCGTCCCAGAGCTTCCAGCAAGCAAGACAAACCAATATAGCAAGCTGGACAGAAAAAATAGCAAACAAAAGTAACACAAGCAGAACTTAGCTTATGCAGGGCAGACAGGCCACAAGACGATCCAGGAGAGAGCAAGACCAATACTGGAACATTGACTGGAGGCCAGGAACAAAGAACTAGGTGGAGTTAAATAGAGCAGCACCTAACGACTTAACCTCGTCACCCGAGGAAGGAAACTCAGAAGCCGCAGCCCCACTCACATCCACCAGAGGAAGCTCATGGACAGAACCAGCCGAAGTACCACTATGACCACAGGAGGGAGCTTGACCACAGAATTCACAACAGGCAGATTGCTGGACACACAGGGACAATGCTGGATACACTGGGGCAGATTGCTGGACACACTGGGGGCAATATGCTGGAGACACTGTCTGGGGGCAATGCTGGACACACTGGGGCAATGCTGGAGACACTGGGGCAATGCTGGAAACACTGGGGCAGATTGCTGGAGACACTGAGGCAATGCTGGAGACACTGGGGCAATGCTGGATACACTGGGGCAATGCTGGACACACTGGGACAGATTGCTGGACACACTGTGGGTAATGCTGGACAATTGGACATACTGGGGCAGATTGCTGGACACTGGGGCAGATTGCTGGACACACTGGTGGTAATATGCTGGACACACTGGGGTAGATTGCTGGACACACTGGGGGCAATGCTGGACACACTGGGGCAGATTGCTGGACACACTGTCTGGGGGCAATGCTGGACACACTGGGGCAATATGCTGGACATACTGGGGCAGATTGCTGGACACACTGGGGGTAATATGCTGGACACACTGGGCAGATTGGTGGACACACTGGGGCAGATTGCTGGACACACTGGGGCAGGACTTGAGGCATGGGCAGAATGTAGACACGGGGCATTATTGGAGACACGGGGCAGAATGAAAGACATGGGGCAGGATTGGATCATGGGGCAGGATGGATACGATGGAGACAGATGGGGCAGGATGTGGAGATCATATGGGGTAGAATGGATACTTATGAGGGCAGGATGCGAGAACACATGGCTGGAGCCAGGAATGAGATACACGGGGCCAGGGTGGGGAATATTATTACCATAGGGGCTAATTAAGGGATATTATTACTGCAGTGATGTATTTATTTTATTTTTTGAGTATACTGTTTTAAATGGGGGGGCGGTCCTGTTACTGTGCAGAATGACACTATATCGCCTTTTTTTCTTCATGTGGTGTAATGTAGAAGTTGTGAAAAATTAAGTAATGTGTTCTGCAAGCGGAGCTTGAGATAACTGTGTTATTTCCTGCAGAAACGAGTCCTGGCTGGAAGAAATGATGGCGGTCTGTGCTGGATGAAAGATGAAGAACTTCACCTAGAGACGTCACTGGTGAGTCAGTGTTACCTATACACTGACACTATACACTGTATACTATATACAGAGGTCCTGTGTACAATGTCACCAGTGATCACTGTATTACCTATACATTCAGGGCCGCCATCAGGGCATGACAGCCGTGACTGGCGTATGGGGCCCGGTGAGCAGAGGGGGCCCGCATCGGGCCCCGTCTCATCTGGTCACCGGGCCCCCCCTGCAGGCGCTGCGGCAGCGGCACACTATTGACGTGCGGGCCCGCGCCCGCACGTCAATAGTTAACAGCCGCCAGCCAGTCTGAGGCTGGCGGCTGAATAGGGCCGCAGTGCGCACTCGCCGGCGTCGCCGGCATCTGACGTCATTGTCAGCCGCCGGCCCCGGCGGCGAGTGCGTCTGTGTGGAGCCTGGAGAGGGAGCTTCACCCGGCGCTGGAGCTTGGCCAGGTAAGAAGTTGTGTTTTTTTTTTTTTCTTTGAGAGCTGCTGCGATCCAGGGGGGCCCGGGGGGCAGGATGATGGACACACAGGGGCAGAAATGCTGGACACACAGGGGCAGAATGGTGGACACAGTGGGGCAGAATGCTGGACACACAGGGGCAGAAATGCCGGACACAGTGGGGCAGAAATGCTGGACACAGTGGGGCAGAATGGTGGACACAGTGGGGCAGAATGGTGGACACACAGGGGCAGAAATGCTGGACACAGTGGGGCAGAAATGCTGGACACAGTGGGGCAGAATGGTGGACACACAGGGGCAGAATGGTGGACACACAGGGGCAGAATGGTGGACACAGTGGGGCAGAATGCTGGACACACAGGGGCAGAAATGCCGGACACAGTGGGGCAGAATGGTGGACACAGTGGGGCAGAATGCTGGACACAGTGGGGCAGAAATGCTGGACACAGTGGGGCAGAAATGCTGGACACAGTGGGACAGAATGGTGGACACACAGGGGCAGAATGGTGGACACACAGGGGCAGAATGGTGGACACAGTGGGGCAGAATGCTGGACACAGTGACACAGGGGCAGAAATGCCGGACACAGTGGGGCAGAATGGTGGACACAGTGGGGCAGAATGCTGGACACAGTGGGGCAGAAATGTGGACACACAGGGGCAGAAATGCTGGACACAGTGGGGCAGAAATGCTGGACACAGTGGGGCAGAAATGCTGGACACAGTGGGGCAGAAATGCTGGACACAGTGGGGCAGAAATGCTGGACACAGTGGGGCAGAAATGCTGGACACAGTGGGGCAGAAATGCTGGACACAGTGGGGCAGAAATGCTGGACACAGTGGGGCAGAAATGCTGGACACAGTGGGGCAGAAATGCTGGACACAGTGGGACAGAATGGTGGACACAGGGGCAGAAATGCTGGACACAGTGGGGCAGAATGCTGGACACTGGGGCAGAATGCTGGACACAGTGGGGCAGAAATGCTGGACACAGTGGGGCAGAAATGCTGGACACAGTGGGGCAGAATGCTGGAGACAGGGGCAGAAATGCTGGACACACAGTGGGGCAGAATGCTGGACACAGTGGGGCAGAATGCTGGACAAACAGGGGCAGAAATGCTGGACACAGTGGGGCAGAAATGCTGGACACAGTGGGGCAAAAATGCTGGACACAGGGGCAGAAATGCTGGACACAGTGGGACAGAATGGTGGACACACACAGGGGCAGAAATGCTGGACACACAGTGGGGCAGAATGCTGGACACAGTGGGGCAGAATGCTGGACACACAGGGGCAGAAATGCTGGACACAGGGGCAGAAATGCTGGACACAGTGGGGCAGAATGCTGGACACACAGTGGGGCAGAATGCTGGACACACAGTGGGGCAGAATGCTGGACACACAGTGGGGCAGAATGCTGGACACACAGTGGGGCAGAATGCTGGACACACAGTGGGGCAGAATGCTGGACACACAGTGGGGCAGAATGCTGGACACACAGTGGGGCAGAATGCTGGAGACAGGGGCAGAAATGCTGGACACAGTGACAGGGGCAGAATGCTGGACATTGGGGCAGAATGCTGGACACAGTGGGGCAGAAATGCTGGACACAGTGACAGGGGCAGAATGCTGGACACAGTGACAGGTGCAGAATGCTGGACACAGGGGCAGACTGTGAGACCCAGGGGCAGAATGCGAGACACGGGGCAGAATGGAGATACGGGGCATGATTGGAGACACGGGGCAGGATGAAAGACATGGGGGCATGACTGGAGACAGATGGGGCAGGATTGGAGACAGATGGGGCAGAATGGAGACACAGGGGGCATGATTGGAGACAAGTGTCAGGATTGCAGACATGGGGGCATGGTTGGAGACATAGGGGGCAGAATGGAGACATGGGGCATGATTGGAGACACTGGGGGCAGAATTGGAGACAGATCGTGCAGGATCATGGGGCAGGATGGATATGATGGAGACAGATGGGGCAGGATGGAGAGATCACATGGGGCGATCATATGGGGCAGGATAAGGAGATCATATGGGGCAGAATGGATACTCATGAGGGCAGGATGGGAGAATATCTGGCTGACGCCAGGAATGAGACACACGGGGCCAGGCTGGGTGATATTATTAATACCATAGGGGCTAATTTAGGGATATTATTACTGCAGTGATGTATTTATTTTATTTTTTGAGTATACTGTTTTAAATGGGGGGCGGTCCTGTTACTGTATAGAGTGATACTATGTCGCCTTCTTCATGTGGTGTAATGTAGAAGTTGTGAAAAATTAAGTAATGTGTTCTGCAAGCGGAGCTCGAGATAACTGTGTTATTTCCTGCAGAGAGAAGTCCTGGCTGGATGAAATGATGGCGGTCTGTGCTGGATGAAAGATGAAGGACTTCACCTAGAGACGTCACTGGTGAGTCAGTGTGTTACCTATACACTGACACTATACACTGTATACAGAGCTCCTGTGTATAATTTCACTAGTGATCACTATATTATCTGTACACAGACACTGCATACTAAGTACAGATCTCCTGTGTATAATGGCACTTATGGTGATAGTATGGTGCTTTTTTAAAAATTACTGATCAGAATTGTAGTATTCAGTCACTATGTGGTGGTAATATGTGGTCTGGACATGGTGTTGTGGTATTTGTTCCTTGTATGTGATATTATTCGATCACTGTGGTGGTAATATGTGGTCTGGTCATGGTGTTGTGGTATTTGTTCCTTGTATGTGATATTATTCGATCACTGTGGTGGTAATATGTCATCTGGTCATGGTGTTGTGGTATTTGTTCCTTCTATGTGATATTATTGGGCATTTTAAAAATTGAAAAATAAATAAAAATATACCTAAATTGTATTGCATATTTTAACAAATATTTAATAGGTTACAGCAGAGTAGGGCCCGGCCAAAAGTGTCTACCGTGTTATGGTGGCGGCTTAAAAAATCTTTTGGCCAAAACAAAAGCAGCCGGCTATATGTGTGATCTGGTGATGGGAACTGTTAATGTGTGATTGGTGAGAAGTGGAGTTTTTCCAAGAGAGAGCGGTGGGACTGTGGACAGTTCGAGGGGTGGAGCCTGGAGGCGGGGCTGGGGTGGAGCCTGGGCGGAGTCTCAAGGGGGCCCCGAAAATTTTGCCAGTATGGGGCCCCGAAATTTCTAGTGGCAGCCCTGTATACATTATATACAGAGCTCCTGTGTATAATACCACCAGTGATCTCTGTATTACCTCTACACAGATACTGCATACTAAGTACAGATCTCCTGTGAATACTGGCACTTATGGTGATAGTATTGTTTTTTTTTTATTACTGATCAGTATTGTAGTATTCAGTCACTATGTGGTGGTAATATGTGGTCTGGAAATGGTGTTGTGGTATTTGTCCCTTGTATGTGCTATTTGGTCACCAAGTGGTGGTAATATGTGGTCTTGACATAGTGCGGTGGTATTTGTTCCTTGTATGTGATATTATTGGTCAAAATATACCTAAATTGTATTGCAGATTTTAACAAATATTTAATAGGCTACAGTAGAGTAGGGCCCGGCCATTTTTCTGGAATAATCTGGTTCGGGTATATCATGACCCCTGTCACATGACCCCCGTCACATGACCAGGGGGGCCCACAGTGTCTGAACAGCCCGGGGCCCTGGCTACCCTTAATCCACACCTGGTCGTACGCTGTGCCCCCTACACAAAATAAGTCCCTCTTATAGTACATGCCTCTGCTGCCCCCTCCTATAAATTATTGCCTCCACACTGTCCGCCCTTATACACTTCGACCACCACTGCCTGCCCTTATCGTCTAAAGTTGTCACACTGTCCTCCCTTATTATCCACAACCACTAACTATCCCTATCTTAAGTGACCCCAACCATGACACTTTTTATACTGGGCCCCTCTTCACACTTTCCCCTTGGACTATAATCCCTCCTCTATACTGTCCAGTCATATACTGTGCCCTCTCCTCACACTCTCCTCTGCATACTTTCGCCTCCTTGTTGTGCCCTTACATGGTCTCCTCACACTGCCGCCTCTCTATAGTGCCACACCACACCACTGTCTCCTTACATTTCACCCCCATACTATCCCCTTATATTTTACTACCTCCCTCCATACTATCTCCTCATACATTTCTCCCATATTGTCCCCTGACACTTTTCTCTCCCATACTGTCTCTTCACGCAAAACCATGAGCCATCAGATACGCTGCTGGGTAATCCCCTATGGCCTTGCATACTATTTTCATGGAGTGTTTTTCTTCCTCCACTGTTCCAATAACTCGCTATTTCCTTCTTCCCGATTCTTGTCTTTGTGCAAATTATGCAAAAAGGGTTGTCACAGTTCTAAAAGCCTTTTTTAACCCATAACATACCCGTGTACAGGACAATTTGTCAAATCACACACAGAAAACGGAGTGTAATACTGTATGTACACAGAGGTCATGGATAATTGTGTTGCCAGAAAATAAAAGGCCACGCTCCTATCTGTGTATTCAGCAAATATTACATCAGTAAGTATCTGTTCTCACTGTTCTGGGCCACATCCCTCGCATGTTACAGGATCAGTAATGTAATGTATGTACACAGTGACTGCACCAGCAGAATAGTGAGTGCAGCTCTGGAGTATAATACAGGAGGTAACTCAGGATCAGTAATGTAATGTATGTACACAGTGACTGCACCAGCAGAATAGTGAGTGCAGCTCTGGAGTATAATACAGGAGGTAACTCAGGATCAGTAATGTAATGTATGTACACAGTGACTGCACCAGCAGAGTAGTGAGTGCAGCTCTGGAGTATAATACAGGATGTAACTCAGGATCAGTAATGTAATGTATGTACACAGTGACTGCACCAGCAGAATAGTGAGTACAGCTCTGGAGAATAATACAGGATGTAACTCAGGATCAGTAATGTAATGTATGTACACAGTGACTGCACCAGCAGAATAGTGAGTGCAGCTCTGGGGTATAATACAGGATGTAACTCAGGATCAGTAATGTAATGTATGTGCACAGTGACTGCACCAGCAGAATAGTGAGTGCAGCTCTGGGGTATAATACAGGATGTAACTCAGGATCAGTAATGTAATGTATGTGCACAGTGACTGCACCAGCAGAATAGTGAGTGCAGCTCTGGGGTATAATACAGGATGTAACTCAGGATCAGTAATGTAATGTATGTACACAGTGACTGCACCAGCAGAACAGTGAGTGCAGCTCTGGAGTATAATACAGGATGTAACTCAGGATCAGTAATGTAATGTATGTACACAGTGACTGCACCAGCAGAATAGTGAGTGCAGCTCTGGAGTATAATACAGGATGTAACTCAGGATCAGTACAGATTAAGCACACTGGAGTTATTTGTTGTAGCAGTTTATAAATACGCAGATGATACAACATTGATAGTAACAAGTGCAGATGGAATGAAATACTTATTACTTAGTGTCCAGATGTGAAGCTTGAACATGGGACTGCTCCTCAACATGAAGACAAAGATATGACCTCTGCCAGCTACGATCGGGACACATTTGAGATGGACGGTGTCGGTGGAAGTTGTAAAGGATTTCATCCTACTTGGATCAATGATCACTGAAGATGCAGCGACGACACCAGAAGGCAGTAGCAGAATAGCTATGGGCAAATCAACAATGAAGACACTGGACGAGGTCTTCACATAGAGGGACTGTTCACTGGTGATGATGAAGACGCGGCTCGTACATAGTTTGGTCTTGTCTGTGGTGAGATACAGATGTGAAACCTGGATGATAAAGAAACGAGACAGAAGAGGTATCGAAGCCTTCGAAATGTGGTGCTGGAGAAGGATGTTATCACTACCACGGATGGCAAGAAGAACAAACAAGTCGATTTTGGAAAACAATCCAGACATGTCGCTGGAAGCAACAGTGGCGTAGGAAGGGGGTGCGGGGGGGGCGGTCCGCCCCGGGCGGCACAATGCTGGGGGCGGCCGGCGCTGCAGGAGAAGAAGATTGAAAAAAAAAAAAAAAAAAAAAAAAAAAAGACGCCCCTTTAAATCTTCGGGCGGTGCCGTCCGCCGCCACGACCAGGGCCAGCTCCCCCCACCCCCGGGTCCCGCCCCCGCCCCCCGCTCTATACTCACCTCTCCTGGTTCCTGCGGCGCCGGCAGCTGCAGCGTCCTCCGGCTCTGCGACGTCTCAGAGCAGAGGGCGCGATGACGTCACTACTGTGCGCGCCTCTCTGTCCTGAGCGTCGCAGAGCCGGAGAGACGCTGACTGCACCGGACCTGCGCTGGGAACGGGAGAGGTGAGGATTTTACTTTTTTTTTTTTTTTTTTCTTTATGTCTGACTGTCTGGGGCTGGGGCAATACTGGAGACCATGGGGCAGATTGCTGGACACACTGGGGCAGTACTGGAGACCATGGGGCAGAATGCTGGACACACTGGGGCAATACAGGAGACCATGGGGCAGATTGCTGGACACACTGGGGCAATACAGGAGACTATGGGGCAGATTGCTGGACACACTGGGGCAATACAGGAGACCATGGGGCAGATTGCTGGACACACTGGGGCAATACAGGAGACTATGGGGCAGATTGCTGGACACACTGGGGCAATACAGGAGACTATGGGGCAGATTGCTGGACACACTGGGGCAATACAGGAGACTATGGGGCAGATTGCTGGACACACTGGGGCAATACAGGAGACTATGGGGCAGATTGCTGGTCACACTGGGGCAATACTGGAGACCATGGGGCAGAATGCTGGACACACTGGGGCAATACTGGAGACCATGGGGCAGAATGCTGGACACACTGGGGCAATACTGGAGACCATGGGGCAGAATGCTGGACACACTGGGGCAATACTGGAGACCATGGGGCAGATTGCTGGACACACTGGGGCAATACTGGAGACCATGGGGCAGAATGCTGGACACACTGGGGCAGTACAGGAGACTATGGGGCAGAATGCTGGACACACTGAATACTGGAGACCATGGGGCAGATTTCAGGACACATTGAGGCAATGCTGGAGACCCTGGGGCAGACTTCTGGACATACTGGGGCAATACTGGAGACCATGGGGCAGATTGCTGGACACACCGGGGCAATACTGGAGACCATGGGGCAGAATGCTGGACACACTGGGGCAATACAGGAGACCATGGGGCAGATTGCTGGACACACTGGGGCAATACTGGAGACCCTGGGGCAGATTGCTGGACACACTGGGGCAATACTGGAGACCCTGGGGCAGATTTCTGGACATACTGGGGCAATACTGGAGACCATGGGGCAGATTGCTGGACACACCGGGGCAATACTGGAGACCATGGGGCAGAATGCTGGACACACTGGGGCAATACAGGAGACCATGGGGCAGATTGCTGGACACACTGGGGCAATACTGGAGACCCTGGGGCAGATTGCTGGACACACTGGGGCAATACTGGAGACCCTGGGGCAGATTTCTGGACACATTGAGGCAATGCTGGAGACCCTGGGGCAGACTTCTGGACACACTGGGGCAATGCTGGACACTGGGGCAGATTGCTGGACACACTGGGGGTAATATACTGGACACACTGGGGCAATGCTGGACACTGGGGGTAATATGCTGGACACACTGGGGCAGACTGCTGGACACACTGGGGAAAGGCTGGACACTGGGGCAGATTGCTGGACACACTGAGGGCAGATTGCTGGACACACTGGGGGTAATATGCTGGACATACTGGGGCAGATTGCTGGACACACTGGGGGTAATATGCTGGACACACTGGGGCAGATTGCTGGACAACATGGGGGTAATATGCTGGACACACTGGGGCAGATTGCTGGACAACATGGGGGTAATATGCTGGACACACTGGGGGCAGGACTTGAGGCATGGGCAGAATGTAGATACGGGGCATGATTGGAGACACGGGGCAGGATTGGATCATGGGGCAGGACGGATACGATGGAGGCTGGTGGGGCAGGATGGGGAGATCATATGGGGTAGAATGGATACTCATGAGGGCAGGATACGACAACATATGGCTGGAGCCAGGAATGAGATAAACGGGGCCAGGGTGGGGAATATTATTACCATAGGGGATAATTAAGGGATATTATTACTGCAGTGATGTATTTATTTTATTTTTTGAGTATACTGTTTTAAATGGGGGGGCGGTCCTGTTACTGTGCAGAGTGACACTATATCACCTTTTTTTCTTCATGTGGTGTAATGTAGAAGTTGTGAAAAATTAAGTAATGTGTTCTGCAAGCGGAGCTCGAGATAACTGTGTTATTTCCTGCAGAAACGAGTCCTGGCTGGAAGGAATGATGGCGGTCTGTGCTGGATGAAAGATGAAGGACTTCACCTAGAGACGTCACTGGTGAGTCAGTGTTACCTATACACTGACACTATACACTGTATACTATATAGAGGTCCTGTGTATAATGTCACCAGTGATCTCTGTATTACCTCTACACAGACACTGCATACTAAGTACAGATCTCCTGTGAATACTGGCACTTATGGTGATAGTATTGTGGGTTTTTTTTTATTACTGATCAGTATTGTAGTATTCAGTCACAATGTGGTGGTAATATGTGGTCTGGAAATGGTGCGGTGGTATTTGTCCCTTGTATGTAGTATTATTCGGTCACTATGTGGCCTGGTCATGGTGTGGTGGTATTAAGTCACAGGTGTGGCATGTGGGGGTGACACCATTAGGCCCAGTTTAAGTTCTACAAAACAGGAAAACCATTTTTGGTAACCTTTGTGTGTATTGAGCTGGGGGGGGGGGGGGGGGGATGGGGGGGGGGGCGCCAAACTCGGGATCAGCCCCGGGCGGCAAAAGCTCTAGCTACGCCTCTGGGAAGCAAGGATCACCAATCTACGACTTCTCTACTGTGGACACATCATACGAAGAGGCGATCAGTGGAGAAGGACATCATGGTCATAGAAGGAACAAGGCGAAGAGGAAGACCAGAGACCCGATGGCTGGATACTGTCAAGATCACGGTGGAGAAGACCCTGGTGACCGATCTAGGCTTCTACAAGATCCTTCTTCCTACAGAGCCTTCATCTATCCAGTCGCCATGACTCGATGAATTTGTGATATAAGATTTTGCTTCTGAGTAAATTACTGACATGACACCTCGGCCGCTCATATAGGACGGTATATGATACAACACGCTGACAACACACCCAACAGCCCGAAATACCTGCCACGTTACGTGGCAGCGCAGCGTCTTACCATTGAATGCCATCATTGTGGAAAAGTCAGAAACCGAGGAGGGAAAGTGACAAGAAAATGTAACATCTAAAAGGTCAGTAGGTAGCAATGTAAGAACAGGAGGCGTCACTTAGGCTATGTTCACACTTTGCAGATTCCACTGTGGATTTTTCTGCAGCAGAATTCCAAAATCCGCAGTGAAAACCCATCGCGGTTTTTACTGCGGATTTATCGCGGTTTTTACTGCGGTTTCTTCTGCGGATTTTCATCTGCAGTTTTCTATTGGAGCAGGTGAAAATCCGCAGAAAAGAAGTGACATGCTGCGGAATGTAATCCGCAGCGTTTCCGCGCGTTTTTTTCCGCAGCATGTGCACTGCGTTTTTTGTTTCCCATAGGTTTACATTGTTCTGTAAACTCATGGGAAACTGCTGCAGATCCGCAGCGGTCAAATCCGCTGCGGATCCGCAGCAAAATCCGCAAAGTGTGAATATAGCCTTATACTCCCAGAAAATGTACATTACTGAGCGCGCTGAGAAAGCAGCCACACCCGGCCACACGACTCGTGAGAATAATGTACAGATTGTTTCACACTTTGCATTAGGGCCTTGGAGCGTTAGGTATATATACGCACTAAAATAAAAATAGATTAAAAAAAATTAAAACATTTGAGCTATGTACAAAAGAGCAGTGTCATAGACTTCATACAGTTCAAAGATAAAAAGTGCCGCCATATAATGAGGTTACTGGGGAATAAGCGCCACCTGGTGTTTACTACAAGAATAGCACAGAGAGCACAAAGTATAAAGTGTTCCCTCCTGCAGGGTGCATGTCCTGGGGGCGATACACAGCGATAATACAGGCAGGGCATTGATAGGAATGGACACTGTGTAATACCTCATTTTCCCTGTGGTGGCGCTGCAGGGAGGTGTTACATTTGCTGTCAGGTGTCCCCTATGATTACTGCAGATTGTGACCTGCTTGTGGTCAGCTGACTTTTCTTTCTTTTTTATATAGCGCTAACATATTCTGCAGCGCTTTACATTTTGCACACATTATCATCGCTGCCCCCGATGGGGCTCACAATCTAAATTCCCTATTAGTATGTCTTTGGAATGTGGGAGGAAACCGGAGAATGCGGAGGAAACCCAGAAACACGGGGAGAACATACAAACTCCTTGCACATGCTGTCCTTGGTGGGGTTTGAATCCAGGACTCCAGCTCTGCAATGCTATCCACTGAGCCACCATACAGTGCTAACCACTGAGCCACCATACAATGCTATCCACTGAGCCACCATACAATGCTAACCACTGAGCCACCATACAGTGCTAATCACTGAGCCACCATACAATGCTAACCACTGAGCCACCATACAGTGCTAATCACTGAGCCACCATACAATGCTAACCACTGAGCCACCATACAGTTCTAACCACTGAGCCACCATACAATGCTATCCACTGAGCCACCATACAATGCTAACCACTGAGCCACCATACTGTGCTAGCCACTGAGCCACCATACAGTTCTAACCACTGAGCCACCATACAGTGCTAACCACTGAGCCACCATACAGTGCTATCCACTGAGCCACCATACAGTGCTAGCCACTGAGCCACCATACAGTTCTAACCACTGAGCCACCATACAGTTCTAACCACTGAGCCACCATACAGTGCTATCCACTGAGCCACCATACAGTGCTAGCCACAGTGGTTAGCACTGTATGGTGGCTCAGTGGTTAGCCCTGTATGGTGGCTCAGTGGTTAGCACTGTATGGTGGCTCAGTGGTTAGCATTGTATGGTGGCTCAGTGGATAGCACTATATGGTGGCTCAGTGGTTAGCACTGTATGGTGGCTCAGTGGTTAGCACTGTATGGTGGCTCAGTGGTTAGCACTGTATGGTGGCTCAGTGGTTAGCACTGTATGGTGGCTCAGTGGTTAGCATTGCATGGTGGCTCAGTGGTTAGCATTGCATGGTGGCTCAGTGGTTAGCACTGTATGGTGGCTCAGTGGTTAGCATTGTAGGGGGCTCAGTGGTTAGCCCTGTATGGTGGCTCAGTGTTTAGCACTGTAGGGGCCTCAGTGTTTAGCACTGTAGGGGCCTCAGTGGTTAGCACTGTAGGGGGCTCAGTGGTTAGCATTTCATGGTGGCTCAGTGGTTAGCACTGTATGGTGGCTCAGTGTTTAGCACTGTAGGGGCCTCAGTGGTTAGCACTGTATGGTGGCTCAGTGGTTAGCATTTCATGGTGGCTCAGTGGTTAGCACTGTATGGTGGCTCAGTGGTTAGCACCGAAGGGGGCTCCCTGGTTAGCACTGCATGGTGACTCAGTGGTTAGCACTGTTGCTTTGTAGTGCTGTCCTTTAAGGAGTTTCTATGTTCTTGCCTCTGGTTTCCTCCCACACTCCTAAGTAATACTGATAGGGAATGTAGATTATGAGCCCCACTGGAGACCGTGAAGATGATGTCTGTAAAATGCTGTGGAATATGATGGTGCTAATTAAGTAACAAATAAATATTTGGTGAAAGTTTACTTCATCCTATCTTCATGCTGCCTTGGTGGACTTTAGTAATAACACATATGTGCCCCTTTAAAGACTATAATGTCTCACGCGCCCTATTATAAGGGAATAAAAATCCCCTTATAGAATAATACCCCAAATGCCCCCTTGTAAAGTACTAATGCCCAAGTGCCCCCTTAGTAATAAAGCCCGAGTGCCCCCTTTATTTATTATTGTCCTGACTACCCTGTAAAAATAATGTTCTCTAATAGATCCCCGTAATAGTGACCCCTGCAATGATGAAGGCCAGCTGAGCCTCTTTACCATTACTGCCCCATGAGTACCCCCAAGAGTGTAATATATATGACCCATATATATATATATATATATATATATATATACATATATATATATATATATACATATATATATACACAGTACAGACCATATATATATATATATATATATATATATATATATATATATACAGTGGGGCAAAAAAGTATTTAGTCAGTCAGCAATAGTGCAAGTTCCACCACTTAAAAAGATGAGAGGAGTCTGTAATTTACATCATAGGTAGACCTCAACTATGGGAGACAAACTGAGAAAAAAAAATCCACAAAATCACATTGTCTGTTTTTTGAACATTTTATTTGCATATTATGGTGGAAAATAAGTATTTGGTCAGAAACAAAATTTCATCTCAATACTTTGTAATATATCCTTTGTTGGCAATGACAGAGGTCAAACGTTTTCTGTAAGTCTTCACAAGGTTGCCACACACTGTTGTTGGTATGTTGGCCCATTCCTCCATGCAGATCTCCTCTAAAGCAGTGATGTTTTTGGCTTTTCGCTTGGCAACACGGACTTTCAACTCCCTCCAAAGGTTTTCTATAGGGTTGAGATCTGGAGACTGGCTAGGCCACTCCAGGACCTTGAAATGCTTCTTATGAAGCCACTCCTTCGTTGCCCTGGCGGTGTGCTTTGGATCATTGTCATGTTGAAAGACCCAGCCACGTTTCATCTTCAATGCCCTTGCTGATGGAAGGAGGTTTGCACTCAAAATCCCACGATACATGGCCCCATTCATTCTTTCATGTACCCGGATCAGTTGTCCTGGCCCCTTTGCAGAGAAACAGCCCCAAAGCATGATGTTTCCACCACCATGCTTTACAGTAGGTATGGTGTTTGATGGATGCAACTCAGTATTCTTTTTCCTCCAAACACGACAAGTTGTGTTTCTACCAAACAGTTCTAGTTTGGTTTCATCAGACCATAGGACATTCTCCCAAAACTCCTCTGGATCATCCAAATGCTCTCTAGCAAACTTCAGACGGGCCCGGACATGTACTGGCTTAAGCAGTGGGACACGTCTGGCACTGCAGGATCTGAGTCCATGGTGGTGTAGTGTGTTACTTATGGTAGGCCTTGTTACATTGGTCCCAGCTCTCTGCAGTTCATTCACTAGGTCCCCCCGCGTGGTTCTGGGATTTTTGCTCACCGTTCTTGTGATCATTCTGACCCCACGGGGTGGGATTTTGCGTGGAGCCCCAGATCGAGGGAGATTATCAGTGGTCTTGTATGTCTTCCATTTTCTAATTATTGCTCCCACTGTTGATTTCTTCACTCCAAGCTGGTTGGCTATTGCATATTCAGTCTTCCCAGCCTGTGCAGGGCTACAATTTTGTTTCTGGTGTCCTTTGACAGCTCTTTGGTCTTCACCATAGTGGAGTTTGGAGTCAGACTGTTTGAGGGTGTGCACAGGTGTCTTTTTATACTGATAACAAGTTTAAACAGGTGCCATTACTACAGGTAATGAGTGGAGGAAAGAGGAGACTCTTAAAGAAGAAGTTACAGGTCTGTGAGAGCCAGAAATCTTGATTGTTTGTTTCTGACCAAATACTTATTTTCCACCATAAAATGCAAAAAAATGATAAAAAAACAGACAATGTGATTTTCTGGATTTTTTTTTCTCAGTTTGTCTCCCATAGTTGAGGTCTACCTATGATGTAAATTACAGACGCCTCTCATCTTTTTAAGTGGTGGAACTTGCACTATTGCTGACTGACTAAATACTTTTTTGCCCCACTGTACAGTACAGACCAAAAGTTTGGACACACCTTCTCATTTAAAGATTTTTCTGTATTTTCATGACTATGAAAATTGTACATTCACACTGAAGGCATCAAAACTATGGTCTGGTGACTGTGGAGGCCAGGTCATCTGGAGTAGCCCCCATCACTCTCCTTCTTGGTCAAATAGCCCTTACACAGCCTGGAGGTGTGTTTGGGGTCATTGTCCTGTTGAAAAATAAATGATGGTCCAACTAAACGCAAACCGGATGGTATAGCATGCCGCTGCAAGATACTGTGGTAGCCATGCTGGTTCAGTATGCCTTCAATTTTGAATAAATCCCCAACAGTGTCACCAGCAAAGCCCCCCCACACCATCACACCTCCTCCTCCATGCTTCACGGAGGGAACCAGGCAGTCCATCCGTTCACCTTTTCTGCGTCGCACAAAGACACGGTGGTTGGAACCAAAGATCTCAAATTTGGACTCATCAGACCAAAGCACAGATTTCCACTGGTCTAATGTCCATTCCTTGTGTTCTTTAGCCCAAACAAGTCTCTTCTGCTTGTTTCCTGTCCTTAGCAGTGGTTTCCTAGCAGCTATTTTACCATGAAGGCCTGCTGCACAAAGTCACCTCTTAACAGTTGTTGTAGAGATGTGTCTGCTGCTAGAACTGTGTGGCATTGACCTGGTCTCTAATCTGAGCTGCTGTTAACCTGCGATTTCTGAGGCTGGTGACTCGGATAAACTTATCCTCAGAAGCAGAGGTGACTCTTGGTCTTCCTTTCCTGGGGCGGTCCTCATGTGAGCCAGTTTCTTTGTAGCACTTGATGGTTTTTGCCACTGCACTTGGGGACACTTTCAAAGTTTTCCCAATTTTTCGGACTGACTGACCTTCATTTCTTAAAGTTTTTCTTTACTTAGCTGCTTTTTTCTTGCCATAATACAAATTCTAACAGTCTATTCAGTAGGACTATCAGCTGTGTATCCACCAGACTTCTGCTCAACACAACTGATGGTCCCACGCCCATTTATAAGGGAAGAAATCCCACTTATTAAACCTGACAGGGCACAGCTGTGAAGTGAAAACCATTCCCGGTGACTACCTCTTGAAGCTCATCAAGAGAATGCCAAGAGTGTGCAAAGCAGTCATCAAAGCAAAAGGTGGCTATTTTGAAGAACCTAGAATATAAGACATATTTTCAGTTGTTTCACTTTTTTTTGTTAAAAAAGTTGTCCACTACTATAAAGTTTTTTTTGTTTTTTTTTCATAAATCTTGCTATTATGTGCCACTGAAAACATCTACTGTGTTTATTTTAGCAATATTACCTGTTATCATGCTGTAGCAGCACATCTTCAGTGCTGGATTCAGCTCTCATGGGGTTAATCGACAACTTCCTCATTGTGCCCTAATACTACAAGTTCCATTATGCTTTGCACTGCCACTAAGCCCGAATCTAGCACACCCACTCCAAAAACACCCAAACCCCTCCCTCCTCTCCCTCCTCTCTTCAGAAAGATTTGTGGTGTCATTTCTGTCCAACTCCTCTTTTACATTTGTCCAACCCACACTCAGATAGATAGATAGATAGATATGATAGATAGATATTAGATAGATAGATAGATATTAGATAGATAGATATGATAGATAGATATTAGATAAATAGATAGATATGAGATAGATAGATATTAGATAGATATTAGATAGATAGATATTACATAGATAGATACTAGATAGATAAATTGATAGATGTGGGATAGATAATAGATAGACACAGACAGATAGATAGAATTAGATAGATATGGGATAGATGGATACATACAGATATATCTATTTATCTATTTCCATTGATATGTCCATATCCATGTTTCTAAACCCCTTCACCCCTGGAGCTTTTTTCGTTTATCGCTCCCCTTCTTTCCAGAGCCATAATGTTTCCGTCAATATGGCCATGTGGGGGCTTATCTTTTGCGGGACAAGTTCTACTTTTGAACGACTCCATTGGTTTCACCATGTCGTGTAACAGAAAATGTGAAAAAAATTCAAAGTGCGATGAAATTGCAAAAAAAGTGCAATCCCACACTTGTTTTTTGCTTGGCTTTTTGCTAGGTTCACTAAATGCTAAGACTGTGTGCACACGTTGCGGATTTGATTGCAGATCCGCAGCGTTTTTTGCCGTACAGAATTGCATCAAATCCGCAGTGTAGTGCACAACCAATGTAAGTCTATGGGAGCCGCAGACTTGCTGTGCACATGCTGCGGAAAAGGCCGCACCGAAACGCAGCTTTTTTTTTTCTCCGCAGCATGTCACTTCTTTTGTGCCGGACTGCAGCGTTTCTGCACCCTTACGCCGGGATCACACTACAGCGAGATACGGCCGAGTCTCGCAGGTTAAAACCCAGCTCTGGCACCGGCACTCTGGAGCGGAGCGCACGGCCGCACAGCAATACATGGAGCCGCACGCTCCGCTCCGGAGTGCCGGTGCCAGAGCTTGGTTTTAACCTGCGAGACTCGGCCGTATCTCGCTGTAGTGTGACTCCGGCCTCAAACTTTCATTGAGATGTAAAACATATCTGCAGTTTTGCTGCGGATGTGGGTCCGAGAAACGCTGCAGTTCAGGAGGAGGGAAGTGTGTGGGTGGTGACCAGGGCCGGACTGGCCATCGGGCACTTCTGGCAAATGCCAGAGGGGCCGGTGCCAGTAGTGGGCCGCTGCACTCTTTCCCCCCTACTCCCGCCAGTGCCGCCGCCGCATTCAACTATACCGGCGTCTATGACGCCAGTATAGTTCAATGCAATGGTGGAGGAGAGAGCGTCCGCTGACGCTCCCTCTCCCATCATTCCCCGCTCTGCCTCTGACACTGCGGGTGCGCGATGACGTCATATCATCGCACACCTGCTGTGTCCCGGGCAGACTGCCGCCGCCGAGACAGGAGACAGGAGCACCGCGGGCAAGAGGAAAGGTGAGGAGAGTGTGGAGCCATTATCGGGGGGATGAGATGTGGGTTGTGCTGTATATACCACTGTGTGGGCTGTGTATGTACCACTGTGTGGGCTGTGTATATACCACTGTGTGGGCTGTCCTGTGTATGTACCACTGTGTGGGCTGTGCTGTGTATATACCACTGTGTGGGTTGTGCTGTGTATATACCACTGTGTGGGCTGTGCTGTGTATATACCACTGTGTGGGCTGTGCTGTGTATATACCACTGTGTGGGCTGTGCTGTGTATATACCACTGTGTGGGTTGTGCTGTGTATATACCACTGTGTGGGCTGTGCTGTGTATATACCACTGTGTGGGCTGTGCTGTGTATATACCACTGTGTGTGCTGTGCATGTACCACTGTATGGGCTGTGCTGTGTATGTACCACTGTGTGGGTTGTGCTGTGTATATACCACTGTGTGGGCTGTGCTGTGAATATACCACTGTGTGGGCTGTGCTGTGTATATACCACTGTGTGGGCTGTGCTGTGTATATACCACTGTGTGGGCTGTGCATGTACCACTGTATGGGCTGTGCTGTGTATGTACCACTGTGTGGGTTGTGCTGTGTATATACCACTGTGTGGGCTGTGCTGTGTATATACCACTGTGTGGGCTGTGCTGTGTATATACCACTGTGTGGGTTGTGCTGTGTATATACCACTGTGTGGGCTGTGCTGTGTATATACCACTGTGTGGGCTGTGCTGTGTATATACCACTGTGTGGGCTGTGCTGTGTATATACCACTGTGTGGGCTGTGCTGTGTATATACCACTGTGTGGGCTGTGCATGTACCACTGTATGGGCTGTGCTGTGTATGTACCACTGTGTGGGTTGTGCTGTGTATATACCACTGTGTGGGCTGTGCTGTGTATATACCACTGTGTGGGCTGTGCTGTGTATATACCACTGTGTGGGTTGTGCTGTGTATATACCACTGTGTGGGCTGTGCTGTGTATATACCACTGTGTGGGCTGTGCTGTGTATATACCACTGTGTGGGCTGTGCTGTGTATATACCACTGTGTGGGCTGTGCTGTGTATATACCACTGTGTGGGCTGTGCTGTGTATATACCACTGTGTGGGCTGTGCTGTGTATATACCACTGTGTGGGCTGTGCTGTGTATATACCACTGTGTGGGCTGTGCTGTGTATATACCACTGTGTGGGCTGTGCTGTGTATATACCACTGTGTGGGCTGTGCTGTGTATATACCACTGTGTGGGCTGTGCTGTGTATATACCACTGTGTGGGCTGTGCTGTGTATATACCACTGTATGGGCTGTGCTGTGTATGTACCACTGTGTGGGCTGTGCTGTGTATATACCACTGTGTGGGCTGTGCTGTGTATATACCACTGTGTGGGCTGTGCTGTGTATATACCACTGTGTGGGCTGTGCTGTGAATATACCACTGTATGGGCTGTGCTGTGTATGTACCACTGTGTGGGCTGTGCTGTATATATACCACTGTGTGGGCTGTGCTGTGTATACTACTCCGCGGGCTGTGCTGTATATACTACTACGCGTGTTGTGCTGTATATACTACGACCCGGGCTGTGCTGTATACTACTACACGGGCTGTGCTGTATACTACTACGCGGGCTGTGCTATATTATGTAGGCTGTGCTATATACTATGCAAGTTGTGCTATATTATATGCAGGCTTTGATATATACTATGGGAGGTATATTATATTCTATGGGGGAGGCCGTGTTATATACTATTGCGGGGGTATATTCTATTCTATGTGGGAGGCTGTCTTATATACTATGTGGGCTATATTATATTCTATGGGGGAGGCTGTCTTATATACTATGGGGGGCTGCATTATATTCTATGGGGGCTACATTATATTCAATGGGGGCTACATTATATATTATGGGGAGGTGGGCTGCATTATATTCTATGGGGGGCTGTATTAGATTTTATGAGGGATGATTGCATCATACTCTTTGATGGGGCTGCATTATATTCTATGGGAAGGTGGGCTGCATTCTATTCTATTCGGGGCTACATTATAATGTATGGGGGGCTGTATTATATTTATATTCTATGAGGGGTGATTGCATCATACTCTATGGGGGGCTGCATTATATTATTTGGGGGTTACATTATACTCTGGGGTGGCTGCATTATACTCAGCAAATTCAGATGTAAGGCTACTTTCAAACTTGCGTCGGTACGGGGCCGTCGCAAACCTTCGGCCAGACGTACCGACGGACGTTATGCTAAATTTAGCACAACATGGGCAGCGGATGCAGTTTTACAACGCATCCGCTGCCCATTGTGATGAGCGTGGAGGAGGGGGCGGAGTTCCACCCACGCATGCGCGGTCGGAAATGGCAGACGTCGCACAAAAAAAGTTGCACTGAACTTTTTTTTGTGCGTTGCGTCCGCGAAAACACGACGGATCCGTTGCTAATACAAGTCTAACCCACATTTGCAGGATCCGTTTTTTTTCTGCCGGATCTTTTTTTTTCCGCCAGATCCGTTTTTTTTCTCATAGAGTTGTATTAGCGCCGGAGTGCGTCTGATGGCCACACGTTTCATCCGTTTTTTGCTAGATCAGTCGCTGTGCATTTTTTCGACGTACCGAAAAACCGTTCCTCTGTATGTGTTTTCCGTCCGGTGGAAACAGCTTTTTTGACGGATTCTGCAAAAAACGGATTAAACGTGTGGCCACCAGGCGCAATCCGGCGCTAATACAACTCTATGAGAAAAAACAGATCTGGCAGAAAAAAAAAAACATCCGGTGGAATAAAATGGATCTGGCGGAAAAAAACGGATTTGGTTGAAAAAAAACGGATCTGGCGGAAAAAAAACGATCCGGTGCAAATAAACGGATCCTGCAAATGTGCTCGCAGGATGCGTTTTACCCATAGACTTGTATTAGCGACGGATCGTGACGGATGGCCAGACATCGCCTCCGTCGTGCTACGGATCCGTCGTGTTTTGGCGGACCATAGGCACGAAAAAACGTTCAATAGAAAATTTTTTTGGCTGTCTCGCCCGCCATTTTCTACCGCGCATGTGCGGCAGAAACTCCGCCCCCTCTTCCCCGCAATTCAGAATGGGCAGTGGATGCGTTGAAAAACTGCATCCGCTGCCCACGTCGTGCACAAATTTCATAACGTGCGTCGGTACGTCGGCCCGACGCATAGCGATGAACCCGTACCGACGCAAGAATGAAAGAGGCCTTAATGAGCGTTGAATTTAAAAATAAAAGACAAAAGCGGAAAAAAAACGGCGTGGGCTCCCGCGCAATTTTCTGCGCCAGAGGGGGAAAGCCGACGGCCGGGGCCAATATCTGTAGCCTGCTATGAATACCAGCCCGCAGCTGTCTGCGTAGCCTTTACTGGCTATTAAAAGAGGGGGACCCCCTCAAAAAAAATGACGTGAGGTCCCCCTATATTTTATAGCCAGAAAGGCTACGCAGACAGCTGCAGGCTGATATTCATAGCCTAGAGAGGGGCCATGGATATTGGCGCCCCCCCCCCCCGGCTACAATTACCAGTCCGCAGCCGCCCCAGAAATGGCGCATCTGTAAGATGCGCCAATTCCGGCACTTAGCCCCTCTCTTCCCACTCCCGAGTAGCGGTGGGATATGATGTAATAAGGGGTTAATGTCACCTTGCTATTGTAAGGTGACATTAAGCCGGGTTAATAACGGAGAGGCGTCAATTAGACGCCTATCCATTACTAATCCAATAGTAAGAAAGGGTTAATAAAACACACACACATTTGGAAAAAAGTATTTTAATATTCTTCATTTAACCATACTTACCATACTTCAGCGCCTGCAAAAAAAAATTAAAATAATAAACCGTATACTACCTTTCCGCCGTAGTCCAATTAATAACGAGTGTCCCACGACGATCTCCCCTATAGAACAGTGACATCGGGTGATGTCACTGCTCTATAGGACCCTCAGTGACACACTGACAGGAGACAATGGCTCCTGCAGTGCATCACTAAGGTTACTCTAGTTCACTGGTCTCACTTTATGGCAATTGCTGCGTGGGAAAATGTCTCACCCAGCAATGCCAATAGTGAGATGAGGGACTATTTTCTCACAGAGGCGTAGGAATACCTTGTGAGGAATACATGATGGAAGGATACCTTCCATCATTGTGTTCCTGGAGCCCCTGGAGAGTGGTCGCATCAACTGATGCTCCTGCTCTCCACTGGAGATCGTCGTGGGACACTCGTTTTAATTGGATTTCTGCGGACAGGGAGTATATTGTTTGTTTATTATTTTAATATTTTTTACAGGTGACAATGGCTTTGGGGAACAAAGTGACAAGTGATGGTGAGTATGTACTCTATGTTATATGTACTGTATGTCTGTAGTATGTATGTATGTATGTACTGTATGTCACATGTCGTTGCATGGTGCATGTCGTTGCATGGTGCATGTAGCATGTCGTCGCATGGTGCATGTAGCATGTCGTCGCATGGTGCATGTAGCATGGTGCATGTCGCATGCTGTCGCATGGTGCATGTCGCATGTCGTCGCATGGTGCATGTCTTCGCATGTTGTCACATGGTGCATGTTGTCGCATGGTGCATGTTGTCGCATGGTGCATGTTGTCGCATGGTGCATGTCTTCGCATGGTGCATGTAGCATGTTGTCACATGGTGCATGTCTTCGCATGGTGCATGTCTTCGCATGGTGCATGTAGCATGTCGTTGCATGGTACATGTCGCATGCCGTCGCATGGTGCATGTTGCATGCAGTCGCATGGTGCATGTTGTCGCATGGTGCATGTCGTCGC
Source organism: Ranitomeya imitator (assembly GCF_032444005.1). Taxonomy (NCBI): domain Eukaryota; kingdom Metazoa; phylum Chordata; class Amphibia; order Anura; family Dendrobatidae; genus Ranitomeya; species Ranitomeya imitator. The sequence goes on along the minus strand of NC_091287.1, from coordinate 28,860,497 downwards.
ATGGTGCATGTAGTCGCATGTAGCATGTCGCATGGTGAATGTCGTCGCATGGTGCATGTAGCATGGTGCATGTCGCATGGTGCATGTCGCATGGTACATGTCGCATGCCGTCACATGGTGCATGTCGCATGGTGCATGTCGCATGTCGTCGCATGGTGCATGTAGCATGTTGTCACATGGTGCATGTTGTCGCATGGTGCATGTCTTCGCATGGTGCATGTCTTCGCATGGTGCATGTCTTCGCATGTCGTCGCATGGTGCATGTAGCATGTCGTTGCATGGTACATGTCGCATGGTGCATGTCGCATGCTGTCGCATGGTGCATGTCGCATGGTGCATGTCTTCGCATGGTGCATGTAGCATGCTGTCACATGGTGCATGTTGTCGCATGGTGCATGTCTTCGCATGGTGCATGTCTTCGCATGGTGCATGTCTTCGCATGTCGTCGCATGGTGCATGTAGCATGTCGTTGCATGGTACATGTCGCATGCCGTCGCATGGTGCATGTCGTCACATGGTGCATGTCGCCACATGGTGCATGTAGTCGCATGTAGCATGTCGCATGGTGCATGTCGTCGCATGGTGCATGTTGTCGCATGGTGCATGTCGCATGGTACATGTTGCATGCCGTCGCATGTCGCATGGTGCATGCCGCATGTCGTCGCATGGTGCATGTCTTCGCATGGTGCATGTAGCATGTTGTCACATGGTGCATGTTGTCGCATGGTGCATGTCTTCGCATGGTGCATGTCTTCGCATGTCGTCGCATGGTGCATGTAGCATGTCGTTGCATGGTACATGTCGCATGCCGTCGCATGGTGCATGTCGCATGCCGTCGCATGGTGCATGTTGTCGCATGGCGCATGTCGTCACATGGTGCATGTCATGTCGTCGCATGGTGCATGTAGTCGCATGTCGCATGGTGCATGTCGTCGCATGGTGCATGTAGCATGGTGCATGTCGCATGTTGTCGCATGGTGCATGCAGTTGCATGGTGCATGCAGCATGTCGCCGCATGTAGCATGTCGTTGCATGGTGCATGTCGTCGCATGGTGCATGTAGCATGTCGTCGAATGTAGCATGTCGCATGTCGTCGCATGTAGCATGTCGTCGCATGGTGCATGTCATCGCATGGTGTGTGTTGTATGTATGTATGTACTGTGTATGTTTTTTTTTTTACATTCAACACATTAGCCGGATGATGGGACTACTACTGTCCCATCATTGGCTAATGTGTCACTCACTGGCAGACCCCCGCAGACGCCGGCGGGCACAACTCCCGCAGACGCCGGCGGGCACAACTCCCGCAGACGCCGGCGGGCACAACTCCCGCAGACGCCGGCGGGCACAACTCCCGCAGACGCCGGCGGGCACAACTCCCGCACACGCCGGCGGGAAGGCACACGCCGGCGGGCACAACTCCCGCACACGCCGGCGGGCACAACTCCCGCACACGCCGGCGGGCACAACTCCCGCACACGCCGGCGGGCACAACTCCCGCACACGCCGGCGGGCACAACTCCCGCACACGCCGGCGGGCAGGCACCGGTCCACAAAAACACCGGCGCCGGCGGGCAGATCCCCGGCGACCGCAGCACAGCCCCGCCCGCACATCATGATCCCATTCCCAGCAGCAGTGAGCACTGAGCACACAGAGCCCCGCCCGCCCCCAGCAGAGCCCTGCAGGCAGCCCCCAGCACCGCCCACAGCCCAGTCACTCTTGCTGAGTGACTGCCTACTGTGGGGGCTGGTCACGCCTGCTGCTGACGTCACGTCAATTTCTAGAGTCTGGAAATTGACGTGACGTCGGCGGAAATGAGCGGCGGCTGCAGTCTGGGGGTCATGTGACCCGTACCCAGCTGCAGCCATAGCGCCGCTCACAGGCAAAAACGGCAACGCAAGGTAATGGCACAATTCATTAGGGGCCCTGGGGGGATACATTGGGGGGTTAATTGAAAGTAGTGGACAACCCCTTTAACCCCTTCATGACCCAGCCTATTTTGACCTTAAAGACCTTGCCGTTTTTTGCAATTCTGACCAGTGTCCCTTTATGAGGTAATAACTCAGGAACGCTTCAACGGATCCTAGCGGTTCTGAGATTGTTTTTTCGTGACATATTGGGCTTCATGTTAGTGGTAAATTTAGGTCAATAAATTCTGCGTTTATTTGTGATAAAAACGGAAATTTGGTGAAAATTTTGAAAATTTCGCAATTTTCACATTTTGAATTTTTATTCTGTTAAACCAGAGAGTTATGTGACACAAAATAGTTAATAAATAACATTTCCCACATGTATACTTTACATCAGCAAAAGTTTGGAAACAAAATTTTTTTTTGTTAGGAAGTTATAAGGGTTAAAATTTGACCAGCGATTTGTCATTTTTACAACGAAATTTACAAAACCATTTTTTTTAGGGACCACCTCACATTTGAAGTCAGTTTGAGGGGTCTATATGGCTGAAAATACCCAAAAGTGACACCATTCTAAAAACTGCACCCCTCAAGGTACTCAAAACCACATTCAAGAAGTTTATTAACCCTTCAGGTGCTTCACAGCAGCAGAAGCAACATGGAAGGAAAAAATGAACATTTAACTTTTTAGTCACAAAAATTATCTTTTAGCAACAATTTTTTTATTTTCCCAATGGTAAAAGGAGAAACTGAACCACGAAAGTTGTTGTCCAATTTGTCCTGAGTACGCTGATACCTCATATGTGGGGGTAAACCACTGTTTGGGCGCACGGCAGAGCGCCATTTGACTTTTTGAATCAAAAATTGGCTCCACTCTTTAGCGGACACCATGTCACGTTTGGAGAGCACCCGTGTGCCTAAAAATTGGAGCTCCCCACAAGTGACCCCATTTTGGAAACTAGACCCCCCAAGGAACTTATTTAGATGCCTAGTGAGCACTTTAAACCCTCAGGTGCTTCACAAATTGATCTGTAAAAATGAAAAAGTACTTTTTTTTCACAAAAAAATTCTTTTCGCCTCAATTTTTTCATTTTCACATGGGCAGTAGGATAAAATGGATCATAAAATTTGTTGGGCAATTTCTCCCGAGTACGCCGATACCTCATATGTGGGGGTAAACCACTGTTTGGGCACATGGTAAGGCTCGGAAGGGAAGGCGCGGCTTTTGACTTTTTGAATGGAAAATTAGCTCCAATTGTTAGCGGACACCATGTCACGTTTGGAGAGCCCCTGTGTGCCTATGCATTGGAGCTCCCCCACAAGTGACCCCATTTTGGAAACTAGACCCCCCAAGGAACTTATCTAGATGCATATTGAGCACTTTAAACCCCCAGGTGCTTCACAGAAGTTTATAACGCAGAGCCATGAAAATAAAAAATAATTTTTCTTTCCTCAAAAATGATTTTTTAGCCTGGAATTTCCTATTTTGCCAAGGATAATAGGAGAAACTGGACCCCTCATATGTGGGGGTAAACCACTGTTTGAGCGCACGGCAGGGCTCGGAAGGGATGGCACGCCATTTGGCTTTTTAAATGGAAAATTAGCTCCAATCATTAGCGGACACCATGTCACGTTTGGAGAGCCCCTGTGTGCCTAAACATTGGAGATCCCCCAGAAATGACCCCATTTTGGAAACTAGACCCCCAAAGGAACTAATCTAGATGTGTGGTGAGGACTTTGAACCCCCAAGTGCTTCACAGAAGTTTATAACGCAGAGCCATGAAAAAAAAAATAAAAAATTATTTTCTCAAAAATGATCTTTTAGCCTGCAATTTTTTATTTTCACAAGGGTAACAGGAGAAATTAGACCCCAGTAATTGTTGCACAGTTTATCCTGAGTACACTGATACCCCATATGTGGGGGTAAACCACTGTTTGGGCACACGTCAGGGCTCGGAAGTGAGGGAGCACCATTTGACTTTTTGAATACGAGATTGGCTGGAATCAATGGTGGCGCCATGTTGCGTTTGGAGACCCCTGATGTGCCTAAACAGTGGTAACCCCTCAATTCTACCTCCAACACTAACCCCACCCCTAACCCTAATCCCAACTGTAGCCATAACCCTAATCACAACCCTAATCACAACCCTAATTCCAACCCAACCCTAAGGCCATGTGCCCACGTTGCGGATTCGTGTGAGATTTTTCAGCATCATTTTTGAAAAATCCGCGGGTAAAAGGCACTGCGTTTTACCTGCGGATTTTCCGCGGATTTCCAGTGTTTTTTGTGCGGATTTCACCTGCGGATTCCTATTGAGGAACAGGTGTAAAACGCCGCGGAATCCGCACAAAGAATTGACATGCTGCGGAAAATATTTAGTATTTCCAGCCATGGCCGATGATATTTCAGCATCGGCCATGGCTGGATTATAATATTTCACCCGTTATAATAGGTGAAATATTACAAATTGCTCTGATTGGCAGTTTCACTTTCAACAGCCAATCAGAGCGATCGTAGCCACGAGGGGTGAAGCCACCCCCCCTGGGCTAAACTACCACTCCCCCTGTCCCTGCAGATCGGGTGAAATGGGAGTTAACCCTTTCACCCGGCCTGCAGGGACGCGATCTTTCCATGACGCCACATAGGCATCATGGGTCGGATTGGCACCGACTTTCATGACGCCTACGTGGCGTCATGGGTCGGGAAGGGGTTAAGTATATAATTCCACATGTGTTAATTCATAGTTTTGATGCCTTCAGTGTGAATGTACAATTTTCATAGTCATGAAAATACAGAAAAATCTTTAAATGAGAAGGTGTGTCCAAACTTTTGGTCTGTACTGTGCGTGTGTATATATATATATATATATATATATATATATATATATATATATATATATATATATATATACAGTGGGGCAAAAAAGTATTTAGTCAGTCAGCAATAGTGCAAGTTCCACCACTTAAAAAGATGAGAGGCGTCTGTAATTTACATCATAGGTAGACCTCAACTATGGGAGACAAACTGAGAAAAAAAAATCCAGAAAATCACATTGTCTGTTTTTTTAACATTTTATTTGCATATTATGGTGGAAAATAAGTATTTGGTCAGAAACAAAATTTCATCTCAATACTTTGTAATATATCCTTTGTTGGCAATGACAGAGGTCAAACGTTTTCTGTAAGTCTTCACAAGGTTGCCACACACTGTTGTTGGTATGTTGGCCCATTCCTCCATGCAGATCTCCTCTAGAGCAGTGATGTTTTTGGCTTTTCGCTTGGCAACACGGACTTTCAACTCCCTCCAAAGGTTTTCTATAGGGTTGAGATCTGGAGACTGGCTAGGCCACTCCAGGACTTTGAAATGCTTCTTACGAAGCCACTCCTTCGTTGCCCTGGCGGTGTGCTTTGGATCATTGTCATGTTGAAAGACCCAGCCACGTTTCATCTTCAATGCCCTTGCTGATGGAAGGAGGTTTGCACTCAAAATCTCACGATACATGGCCCCATTCATTCTTTCATGTACCCGGATCAGTCGTCCTGGCCCCTTTGAACAGAAACAGCCCCAAAGTATGATGTTTCTACCACCATGCTTTACAGTAGGTATGGTGTTTGATGGATGCAACTCAGTATTCTTTTTCCTCCAAACACGACAAGTTGTGTTTCTACCAAACAGTTCCAGTTTGGTTTCATCAGACCATAGGACATTCTCCCCAAACTCCTCTGGATCATCCAAATGCTCTCTAGCAAACTTCAGACGGGCCCGGACATGTACTGGCTTAAGCAGTGGGACACGTCTGGCACTGCAGGATCTGAGTCCATGGTGGCGTAGTGTGTTACTTATGGTAGGCCTTGTTACATTGGTCCCAGCTCTCTGCAGTTCATTCACTAGGTCCCCCCGCGTGGTTCTGGGATTTTTGCTCACCGTTCTTGTGATCATTCTGACCCCACGGGGTGGGATCGAGGGAGATTATCAGTGGTCTTGTATGTCTTCCATTTTCTAATTATTGCTCCCACTGTTGATTTCTTCACTCCAAGCTGGTTGGCTATTGCAGATTCAGTCTTCCCAGCCTGGTGCAGGGCTACAATTTTGTTTCTGGTGTCCTTTGACAGCTCTTTGGTCTTCACCATAGTGGAGTTTGGAGTCAGACTGTTTGAGGGTGTGCACAGGTGTCTTTTTATACTGATAACAAGTTTAAACAGGTGCCATTACTACAGGTAATGAGTGGAGGAAAGAGGAGACTCTTAAAGAAGAAGTTACAGGTCTGTGAGAGCCAGAAATCTTGATTGTTTGTTTCTGACCAAATACTTATTTTCCACCATAATATGCAAAAAAATGATAAAAAAACAGACAATGTGATTTTCTGGATATTTATTTCTCAGTTTGTCTCCCATAGTTGAGGTCTACCTATGATGTAAATTACAGACGCCTCTCATCTTTTTAAGTGGTGGAACTTGCACTATTGCTGACTGACTAAATACTTTTTTGCCCCCCTGTATATCACCGCGAGTCACAATCGAGTCCAATGACTGAGTGTTTTGCGTCTCCAGGCTGAGTGGTGCAGTGAGCGGATTATGGTGCAGCCTCAGGTGTGAAGATGGCCCACCAGTGTTATAAATGGCACAGGGCAGGGGGCGTCTGCTGGTCATTGGGGGCCCAGGAGCCTCAGGTTACAGCTCTGCCTCAAGAAGAAGATCCATGGGGCTGATGACACTAACCCTGCTGTGTTGCATCATCTCCAGCCTTACAGAGGATTCCTGCGCCTATTAAGGCTGTGTGCACACGTTGCGGTTTTTTCGCGGTTTTTCCCGATAAAAACGCTATAAAACCGCAAAAAAACCGCATACAATAAGCATCCCATCATTTAGAATGAATTCTGCATGTTTTGTGCACATGATGCGTTTTTTTCCACGAAAAAAACGCATTGCGGTAAAATACGCAGCATGTTCATTCATTTTGCGTTTTTTTTGTGGATTTCCCACTACAAAATGCATTGGGAAGTGTCCGGAAAAAAACCCGGCAAAAACACATGCGGTTTCCTTGCGGATTTCTTGCAGAAAATATCCGTTTTTTCACAGGAATTTTCTGCATGAATTCCTGAACGCGATAAAGCTGCGCTCTGACATTTCTGACGAGGTTTGCTGCAGGACTCTGCGTCAGTAAAGGGTTAACAGCAGACGGGAGGAGGCGGCGGGGACATGGCGCTTCCGTCCTTCCACAGACACGTCCTCTCCCGCCGCCGCCCGAGCTGCTGATGAAACACCCGGCAGCGATGTCGTGAGGCGGGGACGCCCCATGTAAGGACGGCGGCCATTGGCCTGTGTCATAGGAGACTGCTGGGAGGAGCCATAGTGTCCTGCCCTCCATAGTTACTGTAACCATGGGCGGAGCCGCACTGCACTCTACCACACCTGACAGGCTTGGATACACCAGCCCAGCAGCACTGTACCACACCTGACAGGCTTAGATACACCAGCCCAGCAGCACTGTACCACACCTGTCAGGCTTAGATACACCAGCCCAGCAGCACTGTACCACACCTGACAGGCTTAGATACACCAGCCCAGCAGCACTGTACCACACCTGACAGGCTTGGATACACCAGCCCAACAGCACTGTACCACACCTGTCAGGCTTAGATACGCCGGCCCAGCAGCACTGTACCACACCTGTCAGGCTTAGATACACCAGCCCAACAGCACTGTACCACACCTGTCAGGCTTAGATACACCAGCCCAGCAGCACTGTACCACACCTGTCAGGCTTAGATACACCAGCCCAACAGCACTGTACCACACCTGACAGGCTTGGATACACCAGCCCAGCAGCACTGTACCACACCTGACAGGCTTAGATACACCAGCCCAGCAGCACTGTACCACACCTGTCAGGCTTAGATACACCAGCCCAACAGCACTGTACCACACCTGTCAGGCTTAGATACACCAGCCCAGCAGCACTGTACCACACCTGTCAGGCTTAGATACACCAGCCCAGCAGCACTGTACCACACCTGACAGGCTTAGATACACCGGCCCAGCAGCACTGTACCACACCTGACAGGCTTAGATACACCGGCCCAGCAGCACTGTACCTCACCTGACAGGCTTAGATACACCAGCCCAGCAGCACTGTACAACACCTGACAGGCTTAGATACACCGGCTCAGCAGCACTGTACCTCACCTGACAGGCTTAGATACACCAGCCCAGCAGCACTGTACCTCACCTGACAGGCTTAGATACACCAGCCCAGCAGCACTGTACCACACCTGACAGGCTTAGATACACCAGCCCAGCAGCACTGTACAACACCTGACAGGCTTAGATACACCAGCCCAGCAGCACTGTACAACACCTGACAGGCTTAGATACACCAGCCCAGCAGCACTGTACAACACCTGACAGGCTTAGATACACCGGCCCAGCAGCACTGTACCACACCTGACAGGCTTAGATACGCCATCCCAGCAGCACTGTACCACACCTGACAGGCTTAGATACGCCAGCCCAGCAGCACTGTACAACACCTGACAGGCTTAGATACACCGGCTCAGCAGCACTGTACCTCACCTGACAGGCTTAGATACACCAGCCCAGCAGCACTGTACCACACCTGTCAGGCTTAGATACGCCAGCCCAGCAGCACTGTACCACACCTGACAGGCTTAGATACGCCAGCCCAGCAGCACTGTACAACACCTGACAGGCTTAGATACACCGGCTCAGCAGCACTGTACCTCACCTGTCAGGCTTAGATACACCAGCCCAGCAGCACTGTACCTCACCTGACAGGCTTAGATACACCAGCCCAGCAGCACTGTACCACACCTGACAGGCTTAGATACACCAGCCCAGCAGCACTGTACAACACCTGACAGGCTTAGATACACCAGCCCAGCAGCACTGTACAACACCTGACAGGCTTAGATACACCAGCCCAGCAGCACTGTACAACACCTGACAGGCTTAGATACACCGGCCCAGCAGCACTGTACCACACCTGACAGGCTTAGATACGCCAGCCCAGCAGCACTGTACAACACCTGACAGGCTTAGATACACCGGCTCAGCAGCACTGTACCTCACCTGACAGGCTTAGATACACCAGCCCAGCAGCACTGTACCACACCTGTCAGGCTTAGATACGCCAGCCCAGCAGCACTGTACCTCACCTGACAGGCTTAGATACGCCAGCCCAGCAGCACTGTACAACACCTGACAGGCTTAGATACGCCAGCCCAGCAGCACTGTACCACACCTGACAGGCTTAGATACACCAGCCCAGCAGCACTGTACAACACCTGACAGGCTTAGATACACCAGCCCAGCAGCACTGTACAACACCTGACAGGCTTAGATACACCGGCCCAGCAGCACTGTACCACACCTGACAGGCTTAGATACACCGGCCCAGCAGCACTGTACAACACCTGACAGGCTTAGATACACCGGCCGAGCAGCACTGTACCACACCTGACAGGCTTAGATACACCGGCCCAGCAGCACTGTACCTCACCTGACAGGCTTAGATACACCGGCCCAGCAGCACTGTACCACACCTGACAGGCTTAGATACACCGGCCCAGCAGCACTGTACAACACCTGACAGGCTTAGATACACCAGCCCAGCAGCACTGTACAACACCTGACAGGCTTAGATACACCAGCCCAGCAGCACTGTACAACAACTGACAGGCTTAGATACACCGGCCCAGCAGCACTGTACCACACCTGACAGGCTTAGATACACCGGCCCAGCAGCACTGTACCACACCTGACAGGCTTAGATACGCCAGCCCAGCAGCACTGTACCACACCTGACAGGCTTAGATACACCAGCCCAGCAGCACTGTACCACACCTGACAGGCTTAGATACACCAGCCCAGCAGCACTGTACCACACCTGTCAGGCTTAGATACACCAGCCCAGCAGCACTGTACCACACCTGACAGGCTTAGATACGCCAGCCCAGCAGCACTGTACCACACCTGACAGGCTTAGATACGCCAGCCCAGCAGCACTGTACCACACCTGACAGGCTTAGATACACCAGCCCAGCAGCACTGTACCACACCTGACAGGCTTAGATACACCAGCCCAGCAGCACTGTACCACACCTGTCAGGCTTAGATACGCCAGCCCAGCAGCACTGTACCACACCTCACAGGCTTAGATACACCAGCCCAGCAGCACTGTACCACACCTGACAGGCTTAGATACGCCAGCCCAGCAGCACTGTACCACACCTGACAGGCTTAGATACACCGGCTCAGCAGCACTGTACCACACCTGTCAGGCTTAGATACACCAGCCCAGCAGCACTGTACCACACCTGACAGGCTTAGATACACCAGCCCAACAGCACTGTACCACACCTGTCAGGCTTAGATACACCAGCCCAGCAGCACTGTACCACACCTGTCAGGCTTAGATACACCAGCCCAGCAGCACTGTACCACACCTGACAGGCTTAGATACACCAGCCCAGCAGCACTGTACCACACCTGACAGGCTTAGATACGCCAGCCCAGCAGCACTGTACCACACCTGACAGGCTTAGATACGCCAGCCCAGCAGCACTGTACCACACCTGACAGGCTTAGATACACCAGCCCAGCAGCACTGTACAACACCTGACAGGCTTAGATACACCAGCCCAGCAGCACTGTACAACACCTGACAGGCTTAGATACACCGGCCCAGCAGCACTGTACCACACCTGACAGGCTTAGATACGCCAGCCCAGCAGCACTGTACCACACCTGACAGGCTTAGATACACCGGCTCAGCAGCACTGTACCACACCTGTCAGGCTTAGATACACCAGCCCAGCAGCACTGTACCACACCTGACAGGCTTAGATACACCAGCCCAGCAGCACTGTACCACACCTGACAGGCTTAGATACGCCAGCCCAGCAGCACTGTACCACACCTGACAGGCTTAGATACACCGGCTCAGCAGCACTGTACCACACCTGTCAGGCTTAGATACACCGGCCCAGCAGCACTGTACCACACCTGTCAGGCTTAGATACACCGGCCCAGCAGCACTGTACCACACCTGTCAGGCTTAGATACACCGGCCCAGCAGCACTGTACCTCACCTGTCAGGCTTAGATACACCGGCCCAGCAGCACTGTACCTCACCTGACAGGCTTAGATACACCGGCCCAGCAGCACTGTACCACACCTGTCAGGCTTAGATACACCGGCCCAGCAGCACTGTACCTCACCTGTCAGGCTTAGATACACCGGCCCAGCAGCACTGTACCTCACCTGACCGGCTTAGATACACCAGCCCAGCAGCACTGTACCACACAGTTGGACTGTATATAGGGTGTGAGGCTGCACCAATGAGGCCGGGAGGCGGCCTCCGCCAATCACAGCGCTCCAGGCATTGGCAGCCATTCTTACATTGTCAGTTCTGCATTTCCAGCGTGAGCCGGTGTGTGGAGACCGGGGTGTGGAGACCGGGGCGTGGAGACCGGGGCGTGGAGACCGGGGCGTGGAGACCGGGGCGTGGAGACCGGGGTGTGGAGCGTGCAGCTGCCGGGGTCGCCCGTGATCTGCGAGTTCAGCAATAATCCCACCGACTGCCCCGGAGAAGGTGATGTGCTTTCTAATCGTCCCCTGCTCCCGGAGATGTCACTGAATAGATATCACATTACATATAAGCCTCTTCTACACTTTATTCTCTGTATCCCAGGACACATATATCCGTACAATATGTCTGTGCTACACAGGATTCTAGTCACTCTACAACCACACTGAGACTTGTAGTCCTGCAGCTGTCAGTGGAATCTGCTGATTGCAGCACCCGGAGGAGTCCAGTAGGATAGAGAGAAAGAAAGCTGAACTCTATGGAGCCGCCTCATCGCCTGTCTAATCCCAGCTGTGACTGACAGCTGATGTAAGGCATACAGTGCCCAGAGAATGCCATACTGCACCCATATACTGCATACAGTGCCCAGAGAGTGCCATACTGCACCCATATACTACATACAGTGCCCAGAGAATGCCATACTGCACCCATATACTACATACAGTGCCCAGAGAATGCCATACTGCACCCATATACTACATACAGTGCCCAGAGAATGCCATACTGCACCCATATACTGCATACAGTGCCCAGAGAATGCCATACTGCACCCATATACTACATACAGTGCCCAGAGAATGCCATACTGCACCCATATACTACATACAGTGCCCAGAGAATGCCATACTGCACCCATATACTGCATACAGTGCCCAGAGAATGCCATACTGCACCCATATACTGCACACAGTGCCCAGAGAGTGCCATACTGCACCCATATACTGCACACAGTGCCCAGAGAATGCCATACTGCACCCATATACTACATACAGTGCCCAGAGAATGCCATACTGCACCCATATACTACATACAGTGCCCAGAGAATGCCATACTGCACACAGTGCCCAGAGAGTGCCATACTGCACCCATATACTGCATACAGTGCCCAGAGAATGCCATACTGCACCCATATACTGCATACAGTGCCCAGAGAGTGCCATACTGCACCCATATACTACATACAGTGCCCAGAGAATGCCATACTGCACCCATATACTACATACAGTGCCCAGAGAATGCCATACTGCACCCATATACTGCATACAGTGCCCAGAGAATGCCATACTGCACCCATATACTACATACAGTGCCCAGAGAATGCCATACTGCACCCATATACTACATACAGTGCCCAGAGAATGCCATACTGCACCCATATACTGCATACAGTGCCCAGAGAATGCCATACTGCACCCATATACTGCACACAGTGCCCAGAGAGTGCCATACTGCACCCATATACTGCACACAGTGCCCAGAGAATGCCATACTGCACCCATATACTACATACAGTGCCCAGAGAATGCCATACTGCACCCATATACTACATACAGTGCCCAGAGAATGCCATACTGCACACAGTGCCCAGAGAGTGCCATACTGCACCCATATACTGCATACAGTGCCCAGAGAGTGCCATACTGCACCCATATACTGCATACAGTGCCCAGAGAGTGCCATACTGCACCCATATACTGCATACAGTGCCCAGAGAATGCCATACTGCACCCATATACTGCATACAGTGCCCAGAGAGTGCCATACTGCACCCATATACTGCATACAGTGCCCAGAGAGTGCCATACTGCACCCATATACTACATACAGTGCCCAGAGAATGCCATACTGCACCCATATACTGCATACAGTGCCCAGAGAATGCCATACTGCACCCATATACTGCATACAGTGCCCAGAGAGTGCCATACTGCACCCATATACTACATACAGTGCCCAGAGAATGCCATACTGCACCCATATACTACATACAGTGCCCAGAGAATGCCATACTGCACCCATATACTACATACAGTGCCCAGAGAATGCCATACTGCACCCATATACTGCACACAGTGCCCAGAGAATGCCATACTGCACCCATATACTGCACACAGTGCCCAGAGAATGCCATACTGCACCCATATACTACATACAGTGCCCAGAGAATGCCATACTGCACCCATATACTACATACAGTGCCCAGAGAATGGCATACTGCACCCATATACTGCATACAGTGCCCAGAGAGTGCCATACTGCACCCATATACTACATACAGTGCCCAGAGAATGCCATACTGCACCCATATACTGCATACAGTGCCCAGAGAGTGCCATACTGCACCCATATACTACATACAGTGCCCAGAGAATGGCATACTGCACCCATATACTGCATACAGTGCCCAGAGAATGCCATACTGCACCCATATACTGCATACAGTGCCCAGAGAGTGCCATACTGCACCCATATACTACATACAGTGCCCAGAGAATGCCATACTGCACCCATATACTGCACACAGTGCCCAGAGAATGCCATACTGCACCCATATACTGCACACAGTGCCCAGAGAATGCCATACTGCACCCATATACTGCACACAGTGCCCAGAGAGTGCCATACTGCACCCATATACTGCACACAGTGCCCAGAGAATGCCATACTGGACCCATATACTACATACAGTGCCCAGAGAATGCCATACTGCACCCATATACTGCACACAATGCCCAGAGAATGCCATACTGCACCCATATACTGCACACAGTGCCCAGAGAATGCCATACTGCACCCATATACTGCACACAGTGCCCAGAGAATGCCATACTGCACCCATATACTGCATACAGTGCCCAGAGAATGGCATACTGCACCATATACTACATACAGTGCCCAGAGAATGCCATACTGCACCCATATACTGCACACAGTGCCCAGAGAATGCCATACTGCACCCATATACTGCACACAGTGCCCAGAGAGTGCCATACTGCACCCATATACTGCATACAGTGCCCAGAGAATGCCATACTGCACCCATATACTACATACAGTGCCCAGAGAATGCCATACTGCACCCATATACTACATACAGTGCCCAGAGAATGCCATACTGCACCCATATACTGCACACAGTGCCCAGAGAGTGCCATACTGCACCCATATACTGCACACAGTGCCCAGAGAATGCCATACTGCACCCATATACTACATACAGTGCCCAGAGAATGCCATACTGCACCCATATACTGCATACAGTGCCCAGAGAATGCCATACTGCACCCATATACTGCATACAGTGCCCAGAGAATGCCATACTGCATACAGTGCCTGGAGAATGCCATACTGCACCCATATACTGCATACAGTGCCCGGAGAATGCCATACTGCACCATATACTGCATACTGTGCCCGGAGAATGCCATACTGCACCCATATACTGCATACAGTGCCCAGAGAGTGCCATACTGCACCCATATACTGCATACAGTGCCTGGAGAATGCCATACTGCACCCATATACTGCATACAGTGCCTGGAGAATGCCATACTGCACCCATATACTGCATACAGTGCCCGGAGAACGGCATACTGCACCCATATACTGCATACAGTGCCCAGAGAGTGCCATACTGCACCCATATACTGCATACAGTGCCCAGAGAGTGCCATACTGCACCCATATACTGCATACAGTGCCTGGAGAATGCCATACTGCACCCATATACTGCATACAGTGCCCGGAGAATGCCATACTGCACCATATACTGCATACTGTGCCCGGAGAATGCCATACTGCACCCATATGCTACATACAGTGCCCATAGAATGCCATACTGCACCCATATACTGCATACAGTGCCCAGAGAATGTCATACTGCACCCATATACTGCATACAGTGCCCGGAGAATGCCATACTGCACCCATATACTGCATACAGTGCCCAGAGGATGCCATTCTCCACCCATATACTGCATACAGTGCCCAGAGGATGCCTTTCTGCACCCATATACTGCATACAGTGCCCAGAGAATGCCATACTGCACCCATATACTGCATACAGTGCCCAGAGAGTGCCATACTGCACTATATACTTCATACAGTGCCCAGAGAATGCCATACTGCACCCATATACTGCATACAGTGCCCAGAGAATGCCATACTGCACTATATACTACATACAGTACCCAGAGAATGCCATACTGCACCCATATACTGCATACAGTGCCCAGAGAATGCCATACTGCACTATATACTACATACAGTACCCAGAGAGTGCAATACTGCACTATATACTACATACAGTGCCCAGAGAATGCCATACTGCACCCATATACTGCATACAGTGCCCAGAGGATGCCATTCTGCACCCATATACTGCATACAGTGCCCAGAGGATGCCATACTGCACCCATATACTGCATACAGTGCCCAGAGGATGCCATTCTACACCCATATACTGCATACAGTGCCCAGAGGATGCCATACTGCACCCATATACTGCATACAGTGCCCAGAGTGCCATACTGTACCATGCTTATATCTTGTTCTATAGTGCCATATATAGTTATACTGTGTCAATTTACTACAGTGCAATACACTGCCGAACAGTGCCATATATAGTGCCCATATACTGTCCTACACAGGCCTATGTACATAGAGAGCCCATATAGTGCAAATAGCGGTCTCCTCAGATGACACACATGGTTGAGCAGCTGTGGGGTGAGTGATTTTCCCGCTTTGCTCTCCTCTCCAGCCTCATAGATCCCTGTCCTCCGATCTAGGAAAGTTCCCGGAGATCCATTGATACAAAGTCCTGTCCGGAGGCCATCACAAAGCAAATATTTGAAAAGACTACACTACTGTTCAAAAACATACAGCACAATAGTGCGATACCTTACCCATCTACTGCACACACTGCACAGTTAGTGAGTGTCGTGTGACCCGGGACCAGGGGCTCAGTCCCTGTCCCTAAAACTAGGGGGCACCCTAGCTAGCCATGCTCCCCGGGATACTTCTGAGGGTGAAGATGCCAGAGCCTCCACCCTTGCCTTATCTCCTGAGTTAGCCCTCCATCTGTTCTCTTCTCCCACCCAGGGAGAGGGGCGTTACTATGCTCTGTAGTACACCAACCCGACAAACAAGGCAACACAAACAAGGGCTTAAGGGAATACTCCGGGCATACTAAATATTCACTCACATATAACAGAGGAATGCACCGGGGTGTGAAGGTAGGGGAATAAACCAAAATAGAGAACGATAGGGAATTACAACACATACAAACCAAGCAACCGTCACTGATAACTCCTCCAACTCTCCTTCTTATATGAACTCCTCTCCCTCCATTAGCCATGCAGCAGATGCTAGCTCTGACAAGGATTTGTAACAGAGCTCAGATTATAAAGGGAAAGGAGTGGCTAACAGAGCTCAGCTGTGAGCACAGGGATTTCCAACATGGCCGACCCCTGTTCTGCAGGAAGGAATAAACACATGAAGGAGAAGTGCTTCTTCTCAGAGCCGGAGTAGGTGCAATCAGACTCTGCGTTTTCTGGCTCCACACTATCGTGGGAACCCTGTCTGGCTACAAAAAGCATTTACAAAAGGGGGTGCTACTAGGTATTAACCATGCAAGTGCCCACAGTTTTGCATAGGCCCATTTTCCTTTTTGTAATGTTTAAAACTGAAAAAATGACAATATATACAGTGGAGGAAATAAGTATTTGATCCCTTGCTGATTTTGTAAGTTTGCCCACTGACAAAGACAAGACCAGCCTATAATTTTAAGGGTAGGTTAATTTTAACAATGAGAGATAGAATATCAAAAATAAAATCCAGAAAATCACATTGTGTAAATTATAAAAATGTATTTGCATTTTGCAGTGAGAAATAAGTATTTCATCCCCTACCAACAATTAAGAGCTCTGGCTCCTACAGACCAGTTAGACGTTCCTAATCAACTCATTGCCTGCATTATAGACAGCTGTCTACATAGTCACCTTTATAATAGACTCCTGTCCACAGACTCAGTCAGACTCTAACCTCTACAACATGGGCAAAACCAAAGAGCTTTATAAGGATGTCAGGGATCAAAGAATTATTTTCTTCACTAATATATGTATGTGTATATTTTTGCCTACAAAAGGATACAAAGGAAATGTGTCCTCTTTAACATTAGGCCTTTTAGAGATCATTCCATCTTCAACTTCCTTAACTGTTCACAATAACAATTATTTTGACCAGGGTGCACAAACTCAGACATGCCACTGTATTACCAAATAATGTCAAAACAGGCATCCAAAGCCCATTAAAGATGTTGTCCAAAGTTGGCCGATAACTTGCAGCTTTTGGACATTCCCTTATAGGATAGGTGATCATCAATATTAGAGTCTAGGACAACCCCTTTAAGGTGGAGGTAAATGATAATCTATAAATTAATGGCCTGTGTGTTTCCCTTTGATCTGCAGATTCTGAGCCCCCAGGATGTGTGGTATATGGGCACTGTTTGGCAGTGATGAATGCCTTTCGGTGCAGTGTCTCAGCGCCATGAAAATCGCACATCGGGGTCCTGACGCATTTCGGTTCGAGAATGTGAACGGATTCACCAACTGCTGCTTTGGGTTCCACCGCCTGGCGATTGTGGACCAGTTATATGGCATGCAGCCTCTGCGGGTGAAGAAGTTCCCGTACCTATGGCTCTGTTATAATGGGGAGATTTACAATTACAAGCAGGTGAGAGCAAAGCTAAACAGACAAATATCCGCTGCCATGATGCTGACGAACTGGGCCGACTGCCGACGGAGACAGATAATGGTGACATTCTGGTTGTCATCATTATTCTGACTGCCTGCTGTCATGTAAAAAATGCCATGTTCGGAGTAATTTTTCAGAAGGTGCCATGGTTCCAGACACACGCTGTGGGCTCTCTGACCCCCCACCCCCCCTTCTTTCCTCTGCCTTCCAGCACCGGCTGAAATTCTAAGCCACTCTTTTTTCCCCCTCCCTCAGGAATGTCTTTGTTTGCAACTGTGTAGCCGAACGTAAAGAGTAGCAATGCATGGCAATTCCTTTGTGTAGCTACAGTGGTCCTTTAAGACCAAATATATCAAAACAGGATATTCACAGAAATAGACTGTTCATATTTCCGGAAACCGCAGGGTCAGGGCTCCTAACTGGTGGGTTTGGGGAGCCCAGCACTTAGCCGAAGGTGAGAAACGCATTACTGCTTAACTGGGGCTCCTAGCCAAGACGTGTTTCCACTTAAATTAACCTTCAGGACTTGCTAAGCATAGTGATAACTTTGTCTTTCTTCTACGAGGTTCATACGCCAAGATATGTTTAAAAATGGCTTTTCATAATGTTATGAAAGAGGAGTATTCAGCCTCCGAGTGAGTTCACCACAGGGGGGTGCCTTGGTTTTGTGCACGGAGATAAGTGAGTGAGACATCAGTCTTCACTAATCTTTTGTCCCTTTGATTCTGTCATGCACTGGGATATATGCCCATCCCCCGAGCCGCATGGTCAACCATAGTATGAAAGAACCGTAAGTCGATTTTCTTCTGTTAATCCCTTTTTTATTTGTAATTCTTTGTACATACGATACTTGTCTACTTTTATAATATCTTTTTATACTTTTGTAGACACTGCCTACCTTTTTGGAGTAAAATATATAAAATTACTAGCTTCGTTTCTCCTTGCTCTATAACGTACTGTCACGTCCTCTGAAGTGAATTACGCTACTAATATGGGTTGGCTCCAGACCCGTTATTAATTAAGAAATCTGAGCTGGTCGCAGCTGATTTTTCCTGCACGTTTGGGGAAACCTGGTAGCGACTGACGATGTTGATAATTATTGTTCCCGCCTGAGTGGGAGTAGTTATATCGCCCTCGCTGCAGTGTGCCTATTAGCCAGTACAAAGTAAGGCAGCCTTTCTGGCGACTAATTATCCTAGGTGCAGTACCCTGTCTGACCTGAGGTTAAGGGGGTCGCCAGAGATCTGCAAGTTCCAAACCGGAAGTGGGATATAGATAAATCCCTTTCAGAAAAGAACTGGGCAACCAAACAACCCCGGTTCATGACATATTAGTGTGAGCGGTGGGGATGATAAAAATATCCTAAAAACAAGAATGTAACTACTGTAATTAAGTCGACCCTCACACTTTTTTGGAGAAGAAAGTTGCGTCCAATTGCTTACACATTACTAGCACATGAGCACTTTTTTATGAGGTTTACTGATAACCTTTTTCATCTTCATAACTAAATAAAAGTTATATTTGACCTCTTTGCTATTCTTTGACTCTCACACCACCAACCAGCTTCTTACACCTCTCAATTGGAATTTTGGATTCTTCTCTTGCAAACTGCTCCAGGTCTCTTATATGTGAAGGCGCCTTCTCCCGACAGCAATTCTTCAGAACTCTACAGCACTTTCTTTCCATCCATTTTTGGGTTCTTCTTGAAGTATGTTTGGGGTCATTGTCCTCTTGGAAGACCCATGACCTTTGACACAAACCCAGCTTTCTGATAATGGGCACTACATTGCGACCCAAAATCCTTTGGTAATCTTCATATTTCATGATGCCTTGCCCACAATCAAGGCATCAAGTGTCAGAAGCAGCAAAACACCCCCAAAACATCTCCAAACTTCCACCATATTTGACTGTAGGTACTGTGTTCTCTTCTTTTGTAGGCCTCATTCCATTTTTTGTAAACAGTAGAATGTTGTGTTAAACAAAAAGCTCTATCTTGGTCTCATCTGCCCACAAGACGCTTTCCCAGAAGGATTTTGGCTTACTCATGTACATTTTGGCAAACTGCAGCCTAGCTTATTTATGTCTGTGTCAGCAGCGGAGTCCTCCTGGGTCTCCTGCCATAGCGTTTCATTTCATGCAAATGTCGACGGATAATTCACGCTGACACCGATGTACCCTGAGCCTGCAGGACAGTTTGAAGTTCTTTGAAACTTGATTGGGTCTGCTTATCCTCCATCCAGACTAGCCTGCATTGCAACTTTTCATCAATTTTTCTCTGCCGTCCACGTCCAGAAAGATTAGCTATAGTTCCATGGGTTGTAAACTTTTTGATTATATTGCACACTGTGGACAAAGGAACATCAAGATGTCTGGAGATGGACTTGTAACCATGAGATTGTTGATATTGCTCAACAATTTTGGTTCTCAAGTCCTCAGACAGTTCTCTTCTCCTCTCTCTGTTCTCCATGCTTAGTGTGGCACATACAGATACACAATGCAAAGATTGAGTCAACTTCTCCCCTTTTTTATCTGGTTCCTGGTGTGATTTTCGTATTTCCAGCACCTGTTACTTGCCACAGGTGAGATTGAACGAGCATCACATGCTTGAAACAAAGTTGTTTAACCACAATTTTGGAAAGGTGCCAACAATTTTGTCTAGACCATGTTTGGGGTTTTGCGTGAAATTATGTCCAATTTGCCTTTTTTTTTCTCTTTTTTTTTTTTTTTTTTTTTTGTGTTCCAATACAGACAAAGGAAATAACCATGTGTTTAACAAATCATGTGTAATTGCAATCATTTTCTGCGAGAAATACTCAATTTTCTGCAACAATTTCAAGAGTGCCAACACATTTGGGTCATGAATCTGTCTATCTAATCTATCGCTTGGTTTCTCCCAGCTAGAGAAGCACCTGGGCTTCGAGTACCAGACGATGGTGGACGGTGAGGTGATTCTCCATCTCTACAGTAAATATGGCATTGAACAGACGGCGGCGCTACTGGACGGTGTTTTCGCTTTCATCCTTTTGGACACAGCCAATAAGAAAGTGTTTATCGGAAGAGACTCTTATGGAGTCCGGCCGCTGTTTAAGCTGCTCACCGACGATGGCTTTTTAGCAGTTTGCTCAGAAGCTAAAGGTATTGAATGAGCGACCCATGAAGCTTAAAGGGATTGTCCACTTTTTTTGGTTAAATTTGAAAGTGTTCAATTTCACTGCAGCACTCCCGCAGGAGAAATTATGCATTACACCTAATAGTACATTGTTTTTTTCCGGGAGTGCTCCTTTAATGGACCCATAATTGTTTATAATTATCACGTCGTTTTCTACAGGCCTTATTGACCTAAAACATTCAATGACCTCAAGTCCGAAGATTGATCCGTTCCCTCCTGGTCACTGTGAAGTTTTCGATCTCAAACTGAGTGGAAAAGTGGCGTCGGTGGAATTGCTAAAGTTCCGCAATTTCAAGGACGAACCTCAGCACGCGGAGTACGACTCTCTAGGAAAACTGCAAGCAGGTGACGCGAGTGCACGATCAGACTACGCAGAGTTTGTTTGTAGTCTGTTACCATGGAGACACATAGTTGTGCACAGGAGCTGTGTACATAACTGTAGGAGTTTGTCCAATCAAAACAATTTGTAAAGTTTCTTCATTTGTGATGCAGAATTGGTTGCAACAGTTTACATACCCTTAAAGTGCTTATGTAATAAAAATCTGTCCGCTTTCTTCCAGAATCAGCGCCACTCCTGACAACAGGTTATATCTGGTATTGCAGCTCGGCTTCTTTGAAGTGAATGAGGCTGACCTGCACCTGTGGACAATTGTGGCACTCTTTTTGAAAGAATGTACGGTAGTCATATTATTCAACATTTGGACAACACCTTTAAGGATAATTTTGCATCCAGGTCACTGAAAGAAAGTGAATCTGATTTCATTTTTTCCCCTTTTTCTCTCAGGCATGGATCGTGAAACGATTAAAAGAAACATCTGCCTCCTGTTTGAGAACGCGGTCAGGAAGCGGTTAATGGCGCACAGGAGGATCGGCTGCCTGCTGTCAGGTATGGGGGTCGAGGGCAATATATTTTCAGCTGCCCCCTTCTTCTGATGTGCGGGGAGGAGATCTCAGGTCCTCATACACATTTATCTCATGTAGTCAGCGGTTCTGGATCAGGCGGGAGATCGTTCATTATATCATTATATGCCTCCTAATTAATTGTGCCGGTAAGTCACACATAGTAACCAGGAAAGGACGGGCGCAATTCTGTCCTAGGATAGTAACAGTCGGGTGTGAAATACTATGTCCCCCCTTCTACAGCTGACATTTACTGTATCTGAGCAATTTAAAGAGAATGTGTCAAAAATACAACGTTTTCCGATAGGTCGTATGCTAGATACTTCCTGTAAGGCAGTCTTATAATCATCATAGACAGTATTTAAATGGGTTATAACACCTCTTTATACAGTAGAGAACACCGGATCTATGATTCACAATAGGTGATGTCACAGCTCACCTCCCCCTCCTGTATAATGACTGATAACACCTCTATATACAGTAGATAACACAGGATCCACCATTCACAATAGGTGATGTCACAGCTCACCTCCTCCTGTACAATGAGATATTACACCTCTATATACAGTAGATAACACAGGATTCACCATTCACAATAGGTGATGTCACAGCTCACCTCCTCCTCCTGTACAATGACTGATAACACCTCTATATACAGTAGATATCACCTATTGTGAATGGTGGATCCTGTGTTATCACAGCTCACTTCCTCCTCCTGTACAATGACTGATCACACCTCTATACACAGTAGATAACACAGGATCCACCATTTACAATAGGTGATGTCACAGCTCACCTCCTCCTCCTGTACAATGACTGATAACTCCTCTATATACAGTAGATAACACAGGATCCACCATTCACAATTTGGTGATGTCACAGCTCACCTCCTCCTCCTGTACAATGACTGATAATACCTCTATATACAGTAGATAACACAGGATCCACCATTCACAATTTGGTGATGTCACAGCTCACCTCCTCCTCCTGTACAATGACTGATAACACTTCTATATTCAGTAGATAACACAGGTTATGACTAGTGTTGAGCGATACCTTCCGATATCCAGAAGTATTGGTATCGGATTGGATCGGCCGATATCCAAAAAATATCGGATATCACCGATACCAATACCCGATACCAATGCAAGTCAATGGGACACAAATATTGGAATGTAAATAAGCCCTTTCTGTCCTTCTACATCCTGTTCCGGAGGGGGGAAGAGTGTGGGCGGACACTGTGCGTGTCTGTGTGTGCGGGCGGGATCTGTGCGGGCCTCCCGGGGGTCTGTGCGTGCCTGCCGGGTCTCTATGCGTGTGTGCTGGGTCTCTGTGCGTGTGTGCAGGCATCGTCCGATGGGACTACAAGTCCCAACGGCCGATGCCTACTACAGTGACAGTGATTGACACATTAGCCAATGATGGGACAGTAGTAGTCCCATCATCCGGCTAATGTGTTGAATGAAAAAAAAACATGCATGCTACATACATGCTACATGTTACATGCTACATACATGCTACATACATGCTACATGTTACATGCTACATACATGCTACATGTTACATGCTACATGTTACGTGCATGCTACATGTTACATACTACATACATGCTACACACTACATGCTACATACATGCTACATACTACATGCTACATACATGCTACACACTACATGCTACATACATGCCACATACTACATGCTACATATATCATCAAAAAAGCAGATTTAAATTCAATTCACCGCATGAAGAGATCCATACAATATAAAAAATAACAATTTTATTAGTATAACAGTATAAAAACATACACAAAAGACAAAACTTGATATACAAAAACAAAGTGCCCAATGGGGGGAGAGACAACAACCACATCCACCGCAGGAAATATTGCAGAATCAGAGAATATGAGAATATATGTAACCGTGACCACTGGAAAAGCTACTGCTGAATAACAGAGAGGAGGGGATGGTTAAACCCGTGTTAATACCTCTAATGCAGTTAGGAAGGAAAAATACAAGGAGGAGCTCAAAATGCCTCCACGCACTGGCGCAGTAACCTTGTCCAAATACCTAACACAATACTTCATACCCCAATATCCTTACTATACAAAATATGGCAGGCTGAATACCCAGTAGAATAAGCATATTACCTGGTGGTGCGGTGTGTCTCGATTCCCCCAAGCGCCCCGACGCGCGTTTCGCCCAAGCTTCTTCCAGGGGCTACATACATGCTACATACTACATGCTACATACTACATACATGCTACATACATGTTACATACATGCTACATACTACATGCTACATACTACATGCTACATGTTTTTTTTTTCATTCAACACATTAGCCGGATGATGGGACTACTACTGTCCCATCATTGGCTAATGTGTCAATCACTGTCACTGTAGTAGGCATCATTCGATGGGCACAGAGCCCCGGTACGCCTCACAGAGCTCCGGAACGCACGCACAGAGCCCCCGGCACTCCGCACAGAGCCCCCGGCACGCACGCACAGAGCCCCCGGCACGCACGCACAGAGCCCCCGGCACGCACGCACAGAGCCCCCGGCACGCACGCACAGAGCCCCCGGCACGCACGCACAGAGCCCCCGGCACGCACGCACAGAGCCCCCGGCACGCACGCACAGAGCCCCCGGCACGCACGCACAGAGCCCCCGGCACGCACGCACAGAGCCCCCGGCACGCACGCACAGAGCCCCCCGGCACGCACGCACAGAGCCCCCCGGCACGCACGCACAGAGCCCCCCGGCACGCACGCACAGAGCCCCCCGGCACGCACGCACAGAGCCCCCCGGCACACACGCACAGAGCCCCCCGGCACACACGCACAGAGCCCCCGGCACACACTCACAGAGCCCCCGGCACACACGCACAGAGCCCCCGGCACACACTCACAGAGCCCCCGGCACACACGCACAGAGCCCCCGGCAGGCACGCACAGAGCCCCGGCACACACGCACAGAGCCCCGGCACACACTCACAGAGCCCCGGCACACACTCACAGAGCCCCGGCAGGCACGCACAGAGCCCCCGGCACACACGCACAGAGCCCCCGGCACACACGCACAGAGCCCCCGGCACACACGCACAGAGCCCCCGGCACACACGCACAGAGCCCCCGGCACACACGCACAGAGCCCCCGGCACACACGCACAGAGCCCCCGGCACACACGCACAGAGCCCCCGGCACACACGCACAGAGCCCCCGGCACACACGCACAGAGCCCCCGGCACACACGCACAGAGCCCCCGGCACACACTCACAGAGCCCTGGCAGGCACGCACAGACCCCCCACGGTCACGCACAGAGCCCCCGGCACACACGCACAGAGCCCCCGGCACACACGCACAGAGCCCCCCGGCACACACGCACAGAGCCCCCGGCACACACGCACAGAGCCCCCGGCACACACGCACAGAGCCCCCGGCACACACGCACAGAGCCCCCGGCACACACGCACAGAGCCCCCGGCACACACGCACAGAGCCCCCGGCACACACGCACAGACCCCCCACGGTCACGCACAGACCCCGCCTGCACACACGCACGCAGACTCCGCCCACACTCCATTATAGTGCATCATTGCACTATAGGAACTTCCGATTCCGATATCGCAAAAGTATCGTAACTCTGTATCGGAACTCTGATACAGCGAATATATCAGCCGATACCCGATATTTGCAGTATCGGAATGCTCAACACTAGTTATGACTTGATGCTGTGGCCAGTAGCTCCCAGTTCTGCAATCAGTGTAAAGTATTATGGAAGGTAATTGCTGGTCTGCGATGTGTAATGGTGCCCGGGGCGGTACCATGGGCGAGGGATTCGGTTTCTGCTCCCAACACGCTATTGTTGTTACCGTGGACGACACTTCCCCGCTCCTCTGGTCCATTGCACTTAGCGTGACCATGATTCCCTGCTAACCCACAAATGGGAAACCACAACAGTCCATAAACAAACCTCACCTTTACTAGTAGTTGTAAAAACACACAGCAAATAGCAACAATTGCTGACATCGTTCCTTAGATGACAAAACAGTGACAAGTCTCCAGCCCTCATCTTCAGTGACACAGTTGGTGAATTTTGAAAAACAGAGTTAAGGAATTACAATTTTCCTGGCTAAAATGACACGTTAGCCGAGCCTTTCTGTGATCACTCTCTTCAGCCAACTTTTCAGGAACCAAGACAATGTAGTGCCTGTGACTACCTCTTTTACTGTCTGTGCCCCCAGCCTCACTGACTCGTCTCTTCTCGGACCTGCAGCTCTCAGACTTGGTCAGCACTTTCCCGCTCCCGGTGGCCCTTAAGGACTTCAACAAAGTTGCTGCCCATACGTTCCCTTTCCCAACTCGCCTTCTAAGACTATTCCGCTGGCACAAATGAGGTTTTTAGGTGTTCTCTTTCCTGCTTTCACTGCTGTCTTCTCCACATGCACGCATGCACGCACGCACTCAGTTCGCCAGTTCAACTGAACCAGAGAGTGTCCTTACTTCTTTGCCAAAACTAGATGCTCAACTGAACTTCCTATTCCTGTCACTAACCAGAGATTTCCAATCTTCCTCCCCAAAATGGGCCAGCCCTACAGTTAACCCTGTCTTCTCAAGTAACAGGAACTGAAACCACAGAAAGATAACTTTTGAATACTTTACAGTAAAATACATGTTTAAATACATTTAAACCGCAGGAATGTTAGAGGAGTGGAACACCAAATTCACCACCCTCACAGAGGCACTGAGTAATTGAAATATCAAGTTGATCTGAAGGTAAAATTAAAGTTTCAGAAACTTTTTTTCACTGTATATCAGTGATAGGACAAATATGTAAATCTATAAATCTGGCGCAATTTTTGCAATATAGGTGACCTACAGTTCTGGCAAAAATTAAGAGACCACTACAAAATGTTCAGTTTGTCTGATTTTTCTCTTTATAGGTATATTTTTGAGTAAAATGTGAATTGTTCATTTATTCTGTAAACTTCTGACAACATGTTTCTGAAGTTCCAAGCAATAAATTTTGTATTTATTTTCAGAAAATGAGAACTGGTCAAAATAACCAAAAAAATGCATTGCTTGCAGACCTCAAATAATGCAAAGAAAACAAGTTCATAATCATTTAGAAACAACAATACTAATGTTTAATCTCAGAGTTCAGAAATCAATATTTTGTGCAATAACTATGATTTTTAATCACAGCTTTCATGCGTCCTGGCAGTTTTCCACCAGTCTTTCACACTGCTTTTGGGTGATCTTATGCCACTCCTGGTACAAAAATGTAAGCAGTTCTTCTTTGATGGCCTGTGACTATCCATCAACCTCTTGATTACATTCCAGAGGTTTTTAAAGGGGTTCAGGTCTGGAGATTAGGCTCCCATGACAGGTGGTGGTCCTTCATCCACACCTTGATTGACCTAGCTGTGTGGCATGGCACATTGTCCTGCAAAATCCAGTCCTCAGAGTTGGGGAACATTGCCTGAGCAGAAGGAGTCAACTGTTTTACCGGGATAACCTTGTATGCAGCTTGATTCATACGCCCTTCGCAAAGAACAACCTTTCCAATTCCAGCCTTGATTTGTTGAAGCATCCCCAGATCATCACGAACCCTCCACCAAATTTCACAGTGAGTGCAAGACACTGTGGCTTGTACGCCTCTCCAGGTATCCGTCTAACCATTAGACGACCAGGTGTTGGGCAAAGCTGAAAATTAGACTCATCAGAGAAGATTACCTTACTCCAGTCCTCTATGGTCCAATCCTTATGGTCTTTGGCAAACTTCAGCCTGGCTCTCCTTTGCTTCTCATGGATGAAAGGCTTTTTTCTAGCTGTCTATGACTTGACTCCTGCCTCTAGAAGTCTGTTACGAACTGTTTTTGGCGTGCACTTCACCCCCGCTGCCATTTGCCATTCCTTTTGTAGGTCACTTGATATCATCCTGCGGTTGCTGAGTGACATTTGAATACGATGGCGGTCATCCTGGTCCGTGGAGAGTCGTTTTCGCCCTCTGCCGGTCTGTAGCTTTGTTGTCCCCAATGTCTGCTGCTTGACCTTGTTGTAATGGACTGCCGTCTTAGAAATTTTAAGGATGGAGGTAACATGATGCTCATTTTGTCCCTCTGCTGCTAAAGCCTGAATTGAGCCCTTCTTTTCCTCTCTCAAGACTTTTCTTTTCAACTCCTTTGGCATGGTTAAGTTATTTTTTCATTCCTATTACTTGTAGGATAATACTAGCACTTGTTTTGCCATCCAGCTTGTCCTATTGCAAGAGGATTGTGAACACCACAGCAGGGAGTTTATACTTTCCTTTGTTAAATAAGATTTGGTTCAGGTGATCACCTAATCAGAAGCACGTTAAGTAGAATGACTAGAGGAGCTGGTTTTTATAAAACTGTGCAGTGGTCTCTTAATTTTTGCCAGAGCTGTGTGTAAGTGTCAGGGTCCTGTAGTTGGAAATTGGGTCATTTTTGCTGCCATTACGACAAAGTTGGCACCACAGGTCAGCATGGTACTGATCATTTATTGTGTTCCCAGGTGGCCTGGACTCCAGTTTGGTCGCTGCCACTCTACTCAAACTGATGAGAGAATCTAACTTACCGTACCCCCTGCAGACATTTGCAATTGGAATGGACGATAGCCCTGATTTACTGGCTGCAAGAAAGGTAACAACTATACTATCAAGATACTATTATCATAAACGCCATAAATCATACCGTCATTTGGTTACTAGGTAACACTGCAATTAATTTCCTAAATAATATTGCCATATGGTGGACGGGTAATACTGTAATTAATTTCCATAATTATACCTCCACATGATGCACAAGTAAAACAGCAATTCATTTCCTAATCAATAACATGTATAGGATCTGGTGCATGGCAGTGTATAGTGTACACAGTGTCTGGTACATGGCTGTGTATAGTGCACGCTGTGTCTGGTACATGGCAGTGTATAGTGCACGCTGTGTCTGGTATATGGCAGTGTATAGTGCACGCAGTGTCTGGTATATGGCAGTGTATAGTGCACGCAGTGTCTGGTATATGGCAGTGTATAGTGCACACAGTGTCTGGTATATGGCAGTGTATAGTGCACGCTGTGTGTGGTACATGGCAGTGTATAGTGCACGCTGTGTGTGGTACATGGCAGTGTATAGTGCGCGCTGTGTCTGGTGTCATGGCACACTGTGACTGACGCTGTGTGTGTGCACCCACTGCCATACATAAACAAACAATACAATACTGACATCTCCCTGGTTGGAAAGTTCTTGGGGTATGTGCCATAATCATTAATACTACCCATATATTGACGTCACCCAATACCATGTGTCTGTGCCAACGTGAGTCTTAATTCCCGAAATGGAAGATCACTCCCATCATTAGAAATGTTTGTGGTTGTAGGCGATGTTGGATTTGTGATTAGTTATAGCGATCGATGCAGATCTATCAAATTCATATCTATTAGATATACGTCATCCGATGCTGATCCCATCTCTATCGTCCTCCCAGGTCGCCAATCATATTGGTAGTGAACATCATGAAATAATTTTCAGTGCTGAGGAGGGAATACAGGCGGTGGATGAGGTCATCTTCACTCTGGAGACCTATGACATCACAACTGTGAGAGCGTCTGTAGGTAAGAAATAGTCTCCGTTGTTTATGGTCAGCCATACACGCACTGTCTACCTGCAACCACCACTAGAGGGAGCTCACAAGATTACCGTATACAGTTTTATCATTGAGTTCAATAGGAGCTCCCTCTAGTGGTGGCTGAAGGCAGCAAGGGTTGTGTTAACAAAACTATGTCCATACAAAGGGTTTCAATACAATTTAAATTGGGAAAAAAGGACATTGTCCAGCACTAAAACTTTGGTAAAGATTGATATTTTTTTTCCTACTACAAAAAAAGCCGTTTCCCTTTCACCCTCCATTAAAAACCGACCTCTTACCCTTAGGTTCATGCCCGTCATCTGCTTTCTTTGATCTATAAATATAAACATTTTTTTCTTCTATTGATCAAAACCAAATTTTGTAACCTTTCGCTACCAAACACTTTTTTTTAAATTTCAAGCCTAAAAAATAAAAATATAATTTTTCATTTTATTCTGTATGACATTCCTATCTATTAGATTAACGTGGTTCATAAAAACCTCTCTTCTTAATTTTTAATAAGCAGACCAAGGACCACAGATCTTTACATTTCTCCTAGTTGTTTTCTCGTTCGTAAATCTACATCTCCACATCCCTGGTGCAGAGCCTCACATCTGTTAGCCATTAGGAATTTCCTTAGTTATCTGTTGTAGAGACAATTTGAAAATTGCAAGCTCTTTTTGCTCATATGTCCAATGATTTTAATATTCTGTAGGACAAATTACCGTACATGAAATAAAAAGGAATAACAAAAAAGAAAACTACTGAACCTGGTTACAGAAATGGCTCAGAGCTAAGTGAAGAGAAAGCACTCTGATTAGGAAAATGGAGCACTCACACAGCGAACTATGTTCAGTCTGCCTTTTATTAGCTTTAAGTTACGCCCACACACCTCCCCTTGATGACCTCCTGTGAGGGCTGTATGTGGGATGTGCTCAGCCCTCCAGAATTTTATGACATCCCCAACTTACAGGATATCTTCCCTGCTGTAGATCCCAGGTGGTAGATATCGTCATCATATTTCTTAACGTGATTTTACCTTTACATTCTGATCAAACGTGACATGGATAGCGTCATCTATCAGACCGTTATTAAGTTGGAGGGGTTCTAGTGAACGTACAGTGATGTGAATAAATGCGTTCTGTTTGTCCCACTGCTAAGATGCCAAAAATCTATATCCCATAAATATCGGATCAATACAAACCCCAATATTCATATCTAGCCACTAGCGGTGAACCATCTATCTGCAGATTCTATCATGAGAGGAAGCCCCCTCGTTGGAACAAAGGAGGCCTCTGAGATTTGTTTACTCGTAGGTGGAGAAGTGCAATCTGGCTGTCTTTTTTCCTAGCAAATATCCTGTTTTAATCACCTGTCCACAGCAGGAGGTCTCTGCATCAAGTGAGATGACATGCCAGATCTTTTCCCTCGTTTTAATTTAGTTTTCGACCTTCCCTTGCTACAATTAATCCCAGATGTTCATTGTAAGGGGGAGCAATATGTCCCCTTTCTGGAGATGTCTGTAGGGATTTTAGTTCTTCTCTATGACAGGCCATTGCACAAGTTGGGGTATAACCAGAATTATACCAGTCAGCAAGCTGAAGAACCACAACTGTCAGCATGCAACAATAGCTCATTTGCTCAAAAATATTACCGAGCGTATATATAATATTAATAATATATATTTTTTAATATAATTTTTAGGAATGTATTTGATTTCCAAGTACATAAGAAAAAAGACGAACAGCGTGGTGATATTTTCGGGGGAAGGCTCCGACGAGCTCACCCAGGGCTACATCTACTTCCACAAGGTTAGTAATCCTCCTAGGTGGGTGGGAATAATGTTGTTACATCTAGAGAATTGTTTTAGAATTTTTCATCACAACAATTTTTTTTTTTTGCAAATTGCCGTAAGAGATAAGAGTTGAGCCCGCATGGCGAAACATTGATTAGTTTGGGGCAGAGAACTGATGGCGGGTACATAGGGCAACGCACTGGGGGTATTGTGGGATATCCAGCGCAATCCGTGTCGAGACCCGCAGACACTTCATATCTCCAGGCCCGGACTTCGCTGCTGACGCGGTTGTGCTTTGTATGGAATCTTTTCACAGGCCCCTTCTGAGGAAGAGGCAGCAGAAGACAGCGAGCGCTTACTGCGAGAGCTGTACTTGTTCGACGCGCTTCGCGCTGACAGGACGACCGCCGCACATGGGTGAGCAGCACATTTTTTGAAGCTTTTTTTTTTCTTTTGCTTAAAAGCATGTATTTTGGGTCAGAAATTATTTTTGTATTTGGGTTTCATTTAAACAAGTTGCATTGTTTGGTTTTTGCATGAGTTACCTGAAAATCCATCATCGAGCTTATTTTAATAGAGAGTTTTTAACTCTTATCTGTTTTTCTTCTGATCTCGATTCAACTGATTACACAAAACGAATTGCAAATAGCTTAATCATCAGTAAGGAAACATCTGTGTCTTCAGCACAATGTTATTATGCAGCACATTGACTATTATGCAGCACATTGCTATTATGCAGCACAATGTTATTATGCAGCACATTGACTATTATGCAGCACATTGCGGTTATGCAGCACATTACTATTATGTAGCACATTGCTATTATGTAGTACATTACTATTATGCAGCACATTGCTATTATGCAGCACATTGCTATTATGCAGCACAATGTTATTATGCAGCACATTGACTATTATGCAGCACATTGCAGTTATGCAGCACATTACTATTATGTAGCACATTGCTATTATGCAGCACATTGCTATTATGCAGCACATTGCTATTATGCAGCACATTGCTATTATGCCGCACATTGCTATTATGCCGCACATTGCTATTATGCCGCATATTGCTATTATGCAGCACATTATTATTATTCAGCACATTACTATTATGCAGCACATTGCAATAATCAAGCACATTGCTGTTATGCAGCACATTACTGTTTTGCAGCACATTACTATTATGCAGCATATTGCAATTATCAAGCACATTGCTATTATGCAACACATTGCTATTATGCAGCACATTGCTATCATCTAGCACATTACTACTATGCAGCACATTGCTATTATGCAGCACATTGCTATTGTGTAGCACATTGCTGTTATGCAGCACATTGCTGTTATGCAGCACATTGCTATTATGCAGCACATTTTGCATACACATGATTTGTAATTTTTTCATGGCAGCCTTGAACTTCGCGTGCCTTTCCTGGATCACCGCCTCACTGCATACTACCTGTCTCTGCTCCCCGAGCTGCGGGTACCTAAGGTGCGGTATTGTGCTTTGTTCTGTACCTTGTGCTCATCACTCTCGGTTAGCGCCACATTCTGACTCTAGTTTACTATTCTGCACAGAATGGCGTCGAAAAATACCTCCTGAGAGAAGCCTTCGAGGGCTCCGACCTCATCCCCAAAGACATTCTGTGGAGGCCCAAGGAAGCGTTCAGCGATGGACTGAGCTCCACCAAGAAGTCCTGGTTTTCCATTTTGCAGGACCATATAGAACAGCAGGTACAGGGGTCTGAGATAAATTAGGAAGCTGTGGGGGCAGCATGCATACATGAGTCTACCGGACCTCCCCTATGTATAGGTAGGAAGGGGGAGGCCAAGACAGGCAGCAGTGTTACCAGGAGAGGGGGAGGCCAAGACAGGCAGCAGTGTTACCAGGAGAGGGGGAGGCCAAGACAGGCAGCAGTGTTACCAGGAAAGGGGGAGGCCAAGACAGGCAGCAGTGTTACCAGGAGAGGGGGAGCCCAAGACAGGCAGCAGTGTTACCAGGAAAGGGGGAGGCCAAGACAGGCAGCAGTGTTACCAGGAGAGGGGGAGGCCAAGACAGGCAGCAGTGTTACCAGGAGAGGGGGAGGCCAAGACAGGCAGCAGTGTTACCAGGAAAGGGGGAGGCCAAGACAGGCAGCAGTGTAACCAGGAGAGGGGAGGCCAAGACAGGCAGCAGTGTTACCAGGAAAGGGGGAGGCCAAGACAGGCAGCAGTGTTACTAGGAAGGGGGAGGCCAAGACAAGCAGCAGTGTTACCAGGAGAGGGGGAGGCCAAGACAGGCAGCAGTGTAACCAGGAGAGGGGAGGCCAAGACAGGCAGCAGTGTTACTAGGAAAGGGGGAGGCCAAGACAGGCAGCAGTGTTACCAGGAAAGGGGGAGGCCAAGACAGGCAGCAGTGTTACTAGGAAAGGGGGAGGCCAAGACAGGCAGCAGTGTTACTAGGAAAGGGGGAGGGCAAGACAAACAGCAGTGTTACTAGGAAAGGGGGAGGCCAAGACAGGCAGCAGTGTTACCAGGAAAGGGGGAGGCCAAGACCGGCAGCAGTGTTACCAGGAAAGGGGGAGGCCAAGACCGGCAGCAGTGTTACTAGGAAAGGGGGAGGCCAAGACCGGCAGCAGTGTTACTAGGAAAGGGGGAGGCCAAGACAGGCAGCAGTGTTACTAGGAAGGGGGAGGCCAAGACAAGCAGCAATGTTACTAGGAAGGCGGAGGCCAAGACAGGCAGCAGTGTTACTAGGAAAGGGGGAGGCCAAGACAAGCAGCAATGTTACTAGGAATGGGGAGGCCAAGACAGGCAGCAGTGTTACTAGGAAGGGGGAAGCCAAGACAAGCAGCAATGTTACTAGGAAGGCAGAGGCCAAGACAGGCAGCAGTGTTACTAGGAAAGGGGGAGGCCAAGACCGGCAGCAGTGTTACTAGGAAAGGGGGAGGCCAAGACAGGCAGCAGTGTTACTAGGAAGGGGGAGGCCAAGACAGGCCGCAGTGTTACTAGGAAGGGGGAAGCCAAGACAAGCAGCAATGTTACTAGGAAGGCGGAGGCCAAGACAGGCAGCAGTGTTACTAGGAAGGGGGAGGCCAAGACAAGCAGCAATGTTACTAGGAAGGCGGAGGCCAAGACAGGCAGCAGTGTTACTAGGAAAGGGGGAGGCCAAGACCGGCAGCAGTGTTACTAGGAAAGGGGGAGGCCAAGACAGGCAGCAGTGTTACTAGGAAAGGGGGAGGCCAAGACAGGCAGCAGTGGTACTAGGAAGGGGGAGGCCAAGACAAGCAGCAGTGTTACTAGCAAGGGGGAGGCCAAGACAGGCAGCAGTGTTACTACATCTGGGTAATACCTGCTGTTTCTTCAGTGCTGGCTGGTTTGATGAGTGACTCCAGCTGAGCTGCGGGCTGTTGGACTTTCCTGCCATGTGACTTTAATATTCGTAGTCTATCCCTAATCTATGCCATCAGTATTCGATCAGAGGGGTCGGACTCCTGGCACCCCTCACACCAATTGTCATAGCGCAGTGTATTGTGTCTGAAGTTGAATGCATGAGGTTTTGAGGTGCATGTCTCCATTCATCCACCAGGGGGAGGTGTTGTACTGTTTCTTCACTAGTTTTCTTAGGTTTGTGTTTAATATTATAACCACTATTATTTCTGCATCATTTATACAGTGACTCAGATGTGACTGTCCCTTCTGACAAAAGCACCTGAAATAATCTCTCTCTAAAAAAAAATCTTTGGTTAAATGGATGTGCGATAAAAAATTATATTGTGTCAGCCAGAAAAATCGATGTAAATACGTTTATGCTAAAAATTTGAAAAGTATTCTAGGAGTGATACCTTTATAGCATAATTGCAAGCTTTTAGAGCATATAGGCGTCTTCTTCAAACTTGAAAAAGAAGCCTCTGTGCTCTGACATCTTTCAAATATAATTTTTCTGGTTAACCAATAAAGGTATCACTCCTAAAATACTTTTATAATTTTTGCTATAAAACTATGTTACACTAGATGGTGGCCCGATTCTAACACATCGGGTATTCTAGAATATGTATGTATATAGCAGCCACATAGTATATAGCACAGGCCACGACATATTCTTGAATACCCGATGTGTTAATACAGTCCACGCAGTATATACCACAGCCCAAACAGTGTATAACACAGCCCACATAGTATATAACACTGGCCACGTAGTACATAGCAGCCATGTAGTATATAACGCAGCTCATGTAGTAAATAGCAATGTGGGCACTATATGCGTGGTTAAAAAAGACTTAAAATAAAAAATAAACATATACATTTTTCCAAAGCGTTTGATACCGTGCCGCACAAGAGGTTGGTACACAAAATGAGAATGCTTGGTCTGGGGGAAAATGTGTGTAAATGGGTTAGTAACTGGCTTAGTGATAGAAAGCAGAGGGTGGTTATAAATGGTATAGTCTCTAACTGGGTCGCTGTGACCAGTGGGGTACCGCAGGGGTCGGTATTGGGACCTGTTCTCTTCAACATATTCATTAATGATCTGGTAGAAGGTTTACACAGTAAAATATCGATATTTGCAGATGATACAAAACTATGTAAAGCAGTTAATACAAGAGAAGATAGTATTCTGCTACAGATGGATCTGGATAAGTTGGAAACTTGGGCTGAAAGGTGGCAGATGAGGTTTAACAATGATAAATGTAAGGTTATACACATGGGAAGAAGGAATCAATGTCACCATTACACACTGAATGGGAAACCACTGGGTAAATCTGACAGGGAGAAGGACTTGGGGATCCTAGTTAATGATAAATTTACCTGGAGCAGCCAGTGCCAGGCAGCAGCTGCCAAGGCAAACAGGATCATGGGGTGCATTAAAAGAGGTCTGGATACACATGATGAGAGCATTATACTGCCTCTGTACAAATCCCTAGTTAGACCGCACATGGAGTACTGTGTCCAGTTTTGGGCACCGGTGCTCAGGAAGGATATAATGGAACTAGAGAGAGTACAAAGGAGGGCAACAAAATTAATAAAGGGGATGGGAGAACTACAATACCCAGATAGATTAGCGAAATTAGGATTATTTAGTCTAGAAAAAAGACGACTGAGGGGCGATCTAATAACCATGTATAAGTATATAAGGGGACAATACAAATATCTCGCTGAGGATCTGTTTATACCAAGGAAGGTGACGGGCACAAGGGGGCATTCTTTGCGTCTGGAGGAGAGAAGGTTTTTCCACCAACATAGAAGAGGATTCTTTACTGTTAGGGCAGTGAGAATCTGGAATTGCTTGCCTGAGGAGGTGGTGATGGCGAACTCAGTCGAGGGGTTCAAGAGAGGCCTGGATGTCTTCCTGGAGCAGAACAATATTGTATCATACAATTAGGTTCTGTAGAAGGACGTAGATCTGGGGATTTATTATGATGGAATATAGGCTGAACTGGATGGACAAATGTCTTTTTTCGGCCTTACTAACTATGTTACTATGTTACTATGTTACTCACCTTCCGAAGGGCCCTTGAAGTCCTGGCGCCTGTGTGCGGTGCATGCGGCAGCTTCCGGTCCCAGGATTGGTATGAGCGCAGGACCTGTGATGACGTCGCGGTCACATCACTGTGACGTCATGGCAGGTCCTTCTCACATAGCATCCTTGGCACCGGAACCTGCATGCACTGCCGAGGAGAGGGCGACGTCAGAGGGTGAGAATAACCTTTTTTTTTTTTCTATTATTCTTATTTGTAACATTAGATCTTTTTACTATTGATGCTGCATACACAGCATCAATAGTAAAAAGTTGGTCACACAGGGTTAATAGCTGCGTAACCGGAGTGCGTTACACCGCGGTCCGTTAACTCTGGCATTAACCCTGTGTGAGGGCTGACTGGAGGGGAGTATGGAGCGGGTACTGACTGCGGGGAGGAAAGAGCGGCCATATTGCCGCCGGACTGTGCCCGTCGCTGATTGGTCGTGGCTGTTTTGCCACGACCGATCAGCGACTTGGATTCAATGACAGACAGAGGCCGCGTCCAATGAATATCTGTGACAGACAGACGGAAGTGACCCTTAGACAATTATATAGTAGATTGTTACATGGAAAAACACTTTGGGATGCTTTAGGGTAATAGTGTTCTTTATTATTCCATATCACACTGTAAGTCTTACCAATACTTCTCTCCACCAGGAAGTTAGTTTTGTAGAAGCAGAGAATTTTAATAATTGGTTGTATAATAAGATACTACATGATTTCTGCAATATAAAGATACCTTCGTTATAGATATCTTTATGTGAGATTAAACAGTGTAGTCTAAGTTACACATAACTTCTATAATACTGCCCTCTATGTGCAAGAATATTACTACTATAATACTGCCTATATGTACAAGAATATTACTACTATAATACTGCCCCTATGTACAAGAATACAACTACTATAATACTGCCCCTATGTATAAGAATATAACTACTATAATACTGCCCCTATGTACAAGAATACAACTACTATAATACTGCTCCTATGTACAAGATTATAACTACTATAATACTGGTCCTATGT
The DNA here is from genome assembly GCF_032444005.1 of Ranitomeya imitator. Lineage (NCBI taxonomy): Eukaryota > Metazoa > Chordata > Amphibia > Anura > Dendrobatidae > Ranitomeya > Ranitomeya imitator. The sequence continues at coordinate 28,822,399 of NC_091287.1, read as the reverse complement.
ACAAGGATATCACTAATATAATACTGCTCCTATGTTCAGGAACATAACTACTATAAAACTGCCTCCTGTGTACAAAAATATAACTACTATAATACTGCCCCTATGTACAAGAATATAACTACTATAATACTGCTCCTATGTACAAGAATATAACTACTATAATACTGCCCCTATGTACAAGAATATAACTACTATAATACTGCTCCTATGTACAGGAATATATCTACTATAATTACATACATCCTATATACAAGAATATAACTACTATAATACTGCCCCTATGTACTAGAATGTAACTACTATAATACTGAAAATACTAAAAAAAAAACAAAAGAAAAAACACATATACACATACAGTACACATATTCACCAAACAGCTAATCCTCGACGCCCTCTATCGCGTAAAGTAAAATAATAAACCAACCCAATACTCCCTGTTTCAATGTAATCTATTTAATATCGAGTGTCCCACGACGATCTGCCGTGTAGAACTGTCAGATCGGGAGATGTGACGGCCTTACACGACTCCAGTGATACAGTGACAGGAAGTATCCTCCCACAGTGGATCACTCCGCCCCTAGAGGTCACCGGAGTTCATACTGTCACTTGCGGCACCGCTGCATGAGAAAATTCTCACGCAGCTGTAGTGCCGTAAAGTGAGAGCACGAACTCCGATGAACTTCACTGTGGGAGTATTATCTCCGGCCAGTGTGTTATCGGAGGCCCATGTAGAGCGGTCACAGCTCCCAATGTGACAGCTCTACACAGGAGATCATAATGGGGCACTCGTTATTAAATTAACTACATCGGAACAGGGAGTATACTGTTGGTTTATTTTATTTTTTTCAGGAGATCGAGGACGTTGCAGGATTTAGGCATATAATAAATATGGGAAACTGTGTGGTGTTTTATTTCATTAAAATACTTTATTCTGTCTTTATTTAACAACTTTAGGAATAGTAATGGATAGGTGTCTTATTGACACCCCTCCATTACTAAGCCGTCAGCTTGATGTCACATTACAATGCAAAGGTGACATCAACCCCACAACTATTACCCCACTTGCCACCGCTACAGGGTGAGTGGGAAGATAGAGACTAAGTGCAGGAATTGGCGCATCTTTGAGATGTGCCATTTCTGGGGTGGCTGAGAGCTGGTGTTTGTAGCCAGGGGAGGGCAATATCCATCACCCTTTCCTAGGCTGTGAATATCAGCCCGCAGCTGTCTGCATAGCCTTTTCTGGTTATTAATTATAGGTGGACCCCATGTCATTTTTTTTGGGGGGTGGCCCTCTATTTTAATAGCCAGTAAAGGCTAAATCTACAGCTGTGAGCTGATATTAATAGCCTGGGAAGCTCCTTGGGTATTACCTCTTCCCAGGCTATAAACATCTGCCCCCAGTCGCTGGCTTTCCCTACTCTGGTTTTGAAAATTGTGAGGGAGCCCAAGCCATTTTTTTCCCATTTTTAAAAAAAAATTAAACAGATACTGCATTTAAGGCCGTGGTCACACTTGCGAGAAACTTGCACAAGTCTCGCACCTCAATACCCTACACTGCCACCGGCACTGGGACTGGAGTTTGCGGCTGCATGTATTTCTATGCAGCTCAACGCTACGGTCCAAGTGCCGGCGGCAGTGCCGGGTATTGAGGTGCGAGACTTGTGCAAGTTTCCCGCAAGTGTGACCCCGGCCTAACTCAGATTTTGTGTCTTTATTTAACTCTTTATGTACCATTTTATTATGTTCATTACTAAACATTGGGCTTGGTATTATCTATCTATCTATCTATAGATCTATCTATCTATTTTCTATCTATCTATAGTTAGATAGATCTATAGTTAGATAGATCTATAGTTAAATAGATATATAGATAGATAGATATTCACTTATATTTGTTTTGTGTGTGTAAACATTATATTTGAACATGGTATGCGATGATATTATGGTATTCAATGGAGTATGTAAAAGAAAAGATTGGACAAAGAAATGACATCACATCTCTTTTTTTTTTTTTTTAGTTAAATAATATATCATTATTTAGCTTCCAAAAACGCATGAAAAAAATACACAAAAATCCACATCAAGTCCGCATAAAAACAAGTGGATTTTCAACTGCGTTTTCTATGTACAAGAATATAACTACTATAATACTGCTCCTATAGTTGTGCTGAAAAGTTTACATACCCCGGCAGAATTTTTGCTTTCTTGGCCTTTTTTCAGAGAATATGAATGATAACACCAAAACTTTTTCTCAACTCATGGTTAGTGGTTGGGTGAAGCCGTTTATTGCCAGACTACTGTGTTTTCTTTTTTTAAATTATAATGACAACCCAAAACATCCAAATGACCCTGATCAAAAGTTCACATACCCTGGTGATTTTGGCCTGCGGATATGTGAGCTACAAAGACACAGGAAACTTGGTCAAAGTTGAAGGAAAGATGAATGCAGCACGTTATCAGTAAATACTGGAGGCAAATTTGCAATCATCAGCCCGGAAGCTGCGCATGGGACGTACTTGGATGTCACAACATGACAACGATCCAAAACACAAGGCCAAGTCAACCTGTTATTGGCAACAGCAGAACAAAGTGAAGGTTCTGGAGTGGCCATCTCAGTCTCCTGACCTCAATACCATTGAGCCACTCTGGGGAGATCTCAAGCGCGCAGCTCATGCTAGACAGCCCAGAAATTTACAGGAACTGGAGGCTTTTTGCCAAGAAGAGTGGTCAGCTTTACAATCTGAGAAATAAAGAACTTCATCAACAGCTACCACAAAAGACTTCAAGCTGTCATTGATGTTAGAGGGGGCAGTACATGGTATTAAGAAATTGTGAACTTTTGAAATTTGCAGCAAATGCAAAAATTATATTTTTACCCCTTGGAGATCATATTTCCACATCTCAATGTTATAAAATACTGGGAGGCACCTGTGGGTTAAAAATACTCGCTAGACCCCTGGATAAATTCCTAAATGAGTTTCCAAAATGGTCACTTGTGGGGGGTTTCGGCTGTTTTCGCATGTTAGGAAGTCTTCAAATGTGACAAAGCATTCAGAATCTATCCCGGATAAATAGCGCTCTTTCCTTTCCTAACCCTGCCATGTGCCCAAGCAGAAGATATGAGGTATAGTCGTGTTCAGGACAAATTGCTCATCAAAATTATAAGGTCCATTTTCTTCTATTATCCATTGTGAAAATTATAAATTTAGGGCTAAAACAACATTTTCATGAAAAATATTAACATTTTCAATATGACAACCTAATGTTATCAAGTTGTGTGTTATACCTGTGGGTTCAAAATGCTCACTATAACCCTGGATAAAATCCTTGAGGAGTGCAGTTTACCATTTTAGGGGTAACTTGAGGGGGGTTTCACTGTTTAGGCACATCAGGGGTGCTCCAAACGTGACGTGATGCCTGCAGACCATTCCATTAAAGTCAGCATTTCAAATAGTCACTCCTTCCTTTCTGAGCCTCGCCGTGCACCCAAGCAGTAGTTTTCCTCCACATATGAAGTATCGGCATACTCAGAAGAAAATGGACCCCAAAAATTTGTTGTCCAATTTTTCTTTGTACCTTTGGGGGTCAATTGTGGGGGGTTTCTACTGTTTAGTCACATTATGGGGCTCTCCAAATGCTATATGGCATCCACTCTCGTTTGCAGCCATTTTTGCCTTCAAAAAGTTAAGCAGTGCCTTCCCAATAGTATTATTCCCCACATATGGGGTATCAGCGTGCTCAATAGAAATTGTACAACAAATTTTAGTGTTCATTTTCTCATGTTATCCTTGTGAAAATAAAAAATGGGGGCTAAAAGAACATTTTTGTGAGTAAAATGTGATTTATTTTTTTTTTATTTTCACAGCTCTCCGTTGTAAAACTCTGTGAAGCACCTAGGGATTCAAAGTGCTCAACACACATCTATATACATTCCTGGAGTAGTCTAGTTTCCAAAATGGGGTCACTTGTGGGGGGTTTCCACTGTTTAGGCACATCAGGGGCTCTGCAAACACAGCATGACATCTGATCTCAATTCCAGCCAATTCTGAAAAATTCAAACTGTGCTCCTTCCCTGCTGAACCCTGTTGTGCGCCTAAACAGTGGATTTCGTATTCTGGAGAAATTGCACAACAAGTTTTAGTGTCCATTTTCTCCTGTTACCCTTGTAAAAATAGCAAATTTGGAGTTAAAGCTAATTTTTTGTAAAAAAAAGTTAAATGTTCATTTTTTTTCCCATCCACATTGCTTTTGTTCCTGTGAAGCATCGGAAGGGTTAATAATCTTCTTGCATGTGGTTTTGAGCACCTTGAGGGGTGCAGTTTTTAGAATGGTGTCAGTTTTGGGTATTTTCTGTCACATAGGCCCTCCAAAGTCACTTCAAATGTGAGGTGGTCCCTAAAAATGGTTTTGAAATTTTTGTTAGAAAATTCTATGAGAAATTGCTGATCAAATTTGAACCCTTATAACTTCCTAACCAAAAAAAATGTGGAAAATGGCATTTGTTAACTATTTTGTGTAACATAACTTTCTGAAAAAAGGGCATAAGAATTAACAGTTTGAAAATTGCTAAATTTTGCCAAATTTCCGATATTTTCACAAATACACGCAAGTTATATTAAAGAAATTTTACCACTATTATGAAGTACAATATGTCACGAGAAAACAATGTCAGAATCAGTGGGATCCATTGAAGCGACTTTGATTATTTTCCTTTTTCTACTATCGGAACACTTTAACCCCTTAGTTACCAAGCCAATTTTTCCAATTCTATCACTGTCACTTTATGAGGTTATAACTCTGGAACTCTTCATCGGATTCTTAGATTTTTCGTGACATATTGTACTTCATGATAGTGGACAAAATTCTTCGCTCAGACTTGTGTTTATGAAAAAAATGGAAATTTGTCAAAAATGTTGAAAATGTTTCAATTTTCAAACATTTAGTTTTTGAGCCCTTAAATCAGAGAGTGGTGTAACACAAAATAGTTAATAAATAACATTTCCCACATGTCAACTTTACTTCAGCACATGTTTGGAAACAAAATTTTTTTGTTCGGACGTTATAAGGGTTAAAAGTTGACCAGCAATTTCTCAATGTTCCAACAAAATTTACAAAACCCATTTTTTAGGGACAACATCACATTTGAAATGACTTTGAGGGGCCTATATGACAGAAAATACCAAGTGACGCCATTCTAAAAACTGCACCCCTCAAAGTGCGCAAAACCACATTCAAGAAGCTTATTAACCCTTCAGGTGCTTCACGAGAACTTACGCAATGTGCAAGGAAAAAAATAACATTTAACTTTTTCACAAAAAATTTACTTTAGACCCAAACTTTTTATTTTCACAAGAGAAAATTTTGTTTTGTAATTTCTCCTGAGTACGCCGATACCTCGTATGTGGGGGAAAGCCGCTGTTCGGGCGCATGGCAGGGCTCAGAAGGGAGGGAGCACCTTTTGACTTTTTGAATGCAAAATTGGCTGTAATCTATGGTGGGCACCATGTCACATTTGGAGACCCCTGATGTGCCTAAACAGTGGAAAACCCCTAATTCTAACTCCAACCCTAACACAGCCCTAACCCCAACACAACCGTAACCACAACAGTAACCCTAACCCCAACACAACCCTAACCCTGGCCCCAACCCTAACCCTAGCACCAACCCTGACCCTAACTGCAAAGAATGGAAAAAAATTATAATAATTTTTATCTAACTAAGGTGGTGACAAAACATGGGTTTGATTTACTATTTTTTTTATTTTGATCACTGTGATAGACCCTATCACAGTGATTAAAAATTAACCAATAGGAAAAATTCCCGGCCGGCAGATCTCGGTGGGCGCACTTCTCATGCACCATCCATTCTCTTCCAGGAAGATGACGTGGAGGGACGGAGCAGGAGGGTCTGGGGATGGCGGAGGTACAAGGTGGACTCGGGGGACCCCATTTCTCTCTCTGATATGCTAGATCTGACTTTTTTTTGTGATCGTTGTTATTCGGTGAATAACGGCAATCACGTGACTGTGGACGGTAAAAACTGACCCAAATCATATTCTCCTGGGTCTCCGCTACCCCCGGTAGCCGAGACCCCGGAGACTTTCCAACGCTGAGGGGCGCTATACACTTATTTCTCTATGTTAAAAAGTGGCACTGACGAATAAGGCCCCTTAACTGCCGCCGTTAAATGTCGTATCGTGGTTAAAGGACAAGCTCGGCTCTGCCACATCTCTATCTGGGCTTTGATGTTGTCCATGGTCCTGAAATAATTTTGTAGAAGAATATGAAAAGATTGGGCTTTAAAACCCTAGATATCCCTTTGAACTAACACACAGATGAAGCAGAACTGAATGTTAGCCATCATTTTTTTTTTCTTTTTCAGGTTTTTGCTGCCTCATCTGACAGCAGCATGATGTAGGGGCAGAGAACCTAATTCCAGTGATGTGTCACTTAGTTTACGGAGTGCAGCAGTTGTGATTAGTGATGAGCGAGTATGCTCATTACTCGGGTTTCTCCAAGCATGCTCGGGTGGTCTCCGAGTATTTTGGCGTGCTCGGAGATTTATTTTTTGTTGATGCAGGTGCATGATTTGTGGCTGCTAGACAGCTTGAATACATGTGGGGGTTGCCTGGTTGTTAGACTGGAGATTTGAGTTTTGAGTCCCAGGAAGACCTGATCACAGGAGAAGATCTGTGAATAATATAATTTAACTTATGCACTGAACAGAGCGGTGCGGACCGCCTCCCCACCGAGAAGGAGGAGCGATGGAGGCGTCCAAGAGAGAGGTGAGTATTAGAAGCCGGGACAATATCCCTGACGTGGCGGGACAGTCACACTGAATCCGTGATGGTTGGGAGCTATGCTCCTTGCATTACAATAAGCCTCATTCCTTTATAACGTAGCTCTGCTACGTCCCAGCCAACCAAAGCTGTGGTCACAAGTTATTTTCTGGGTCACGCTGCGCCGTCCTTACTTTCGTGGGAGCTGATGGAACCTCGGCCCGATACATTATTGCGGAACTGAATGGCCATTGTTTCTTTATCTCCAGGTCGATGACACTATGCTGGAGAAATCTGCCGAAAAGTTTCCCTTTAATTCTCCCAAGACAAAGGAAGGTTACTTCTACCGTCAGATCTTTGAGAAGTATTACCCGGGGCGAGCTGACTGGCTGACTCACTACTGGATGCCTCGATGGATCCACGCCACCGACCCGTCTGCCCGAACACTCACACACTATAAATCTGATGCCTAAAAGTTCATCCAACCTTGAGGAAGAAACAATTATTTCCCACTTCACATAAATTCTCTTTCTTTTTTTTTTTTAAGATGACAGTTTACAATAAAAACCAAGTGGAGGAGGATTACACGTAAATGTTCCAGAGAATGATGGCTAATTTCACGCTGACCCTTCATCCTCTGGAGGACGTAATGCATTCACCTCCACCTCCTGATTGACGGATCCTGTTATTAGGGGGAAATTTTACAGGTTGTTGTCTGGGGGGTCCCCACATTGTGACTCACACACAGACGTGTCAGCAAGCTGGAGATGTGGAAATAATAATGCACATCATTCTATAAATGTAGTGCATAGAGATCGCCCCTACGGACCAGTAGATGGGGGGGGGGGGGGGGAACTTTGCCAAGATGTCCACCTTACTGATAGATGGCTCCTCTCTTCATAGAAAAGGTGCAGCCTTACAAGGTTGGATGGGACAAGTAAGTCTGGGCCAAACCAATAATATAATAATATAACAGAAAGCCAGTCCTCGAGGGTGCTATGGATCAGTGGAATGAGGAACCCTAGTCATGTGGCAAACTTCCCCATATGTGTAGCCAGGGCTTCACAGTCTTGCAAGAATTGGAAGGCTGATGGAACACGTGAGTGGGGGCCAAAGTTACACATACTTTATGGGCCAACACCTTGGATGTGATTGGCCAGTAGAGAGAAGAGAAACCATAGCTCCTCCATGAGTGATGTAGATAGGTTTGGGCTCTTGTCTAAGACATACCTCAACAAAGAGGGCCCAGAAGATCAAAGCGTCTGGTCACACGAAATCCTGCACTGATTAGAACTGCTTCCATTCTGAATTGCCTCAGCTGTTCTGTGTTGGCCACTCCCCTCTGGTATATATGCTCGCTGCTGGCACTTGGGAGTTGCTAGTGATTAGTTTTAATTCTCGGCTAAGTGTTGGAGGAGTTATTCAGTGTTTGGAGTAGGTGGTTGGAGAGTTTTTCAGGGGATTTAGGAGTGGAGTTGGTTTGCATGTTTATCCTCATCCTTTCCTATTTGGTTTCTCCTACCTATCCCTCCCTTGTGTTCCACTCTGTTATTTTCTGAGTATATTTGTTTGATTTAACAACATTTTTTTTGAACCTCTGTACATGAAGACACGGTAGTCAGTTATTATTTTAATTGTCAAAATTTATTACTTAATTACTGGAAGAAGCTAAGGCGAAACGGCATCGTCAAGGTGGCAGCCCAGGCATGCAGGAGTCCCTCGTTATTGCAGTAAGTCATTCTAAATATCAACTATATTCCAGATTGTTTCCCATCTTTATTCTTGCTGTTATAGCCATATACTAACTATATGAAAGACTGATCCTTAGATTGGGTTCCTTGGACTTAAAGATACTTACCTGCCACTATAAAACACAGGACCCAATCCTGACCCACATTCACTAATTTGCACCAAGCACTTTCATTTACTATAAACCAATACATGCTAAGATCTGAAAAAGTCTCAGCGCTACCTGCACTTTACTACATGAAATAATCATGGGGTTATCAAATACTAATTACTGCCTTATTTATGCTTTTGAACTACTTAGTACGATTTATACTTGCTGACTCCGTATTCTCTGCTTGTGGAGATACCTATTTTGCTTGTTTTTTTTAACCATTTTTTATATTGTTATAAGTTAACACATTTTGACTATTTTAAAATAATAGCAAACTACCGTTCCTTTCATGTACAGAGATTCAAAAAAAAATATCTGGAAGTGTTATTATATCTTGATTTGGAGGTGTCAATCACCTATTTATGACAGAGTGCATTAATATACAGTATTTGTTTGTAGTTTTCTTTAATTCCTGTCTGTCTGGTTAGTGTAATCCTGTACTCTTCAACTTCACACCTCCCTGGTTGGGGAACGGATCAGAGAAGGTTTAAGATAGGAACATAGCGAGGTGCGCGACACCAGCGTGTCCAGCTTCTGTGCTAATCTGGGGGACACTGATAGAATAGGGCTCCCCTTATTTGAGGGATCAGATCAGGTAGGTGCCTACATGGTAGCTCTATAACTCTATATGTGTTTAGTAGCTCATGGGGTAAGCAAGACTGTGTCAAAGCCATACATACTATTGAGGAAGCCCCTATGGATGGAATGGACCAGTGGAGATGATGGCCACTTTTCCCATGGGTAATGTGGACCAGCCACGGATCCCAATGTAGCCACATTGTGTTGTTCGTTGGAAAAACCATACATAATACAAAGGCAGCCCCTGTAAAGGATGGATCAGTGTAGAAGGGGACCACAGCTTAGATGGCCATCTTTCCATGGGTGAAGTCGTCTAGCCAAGACTCCACTCTCCATAACATGCATCCAACCCTATATAGGTTGGGTGGACCCAATGGGAAAAAAAGTGGCCAAAGCTATGCATACTTATAGAGAATGCAATTTCTAGGCTCACTAGGTGAGGTGGATCCTCAAAGCTCAAGGTCTGGATGGACACATGGGCCATGGGTGTCAGTGTAGCAGGCAGTTGAATGCAGGAAACAGGTTAGCAGAGGTCCTGCAGGTCGCAGACAGGTAGCAGAGTTCCTGGAGGCCGCAGATAGATAGCAGAGGTCCTGGAAGACTGGGAACATGTAGCAGAGGTCCTGGAAGCCGCAGATAGATAGCAGAGGTCCTGGAAAACTGGGAAGATGTAGCAGAGGTCCTGGAAGCCGCAGATAGATGGCAGAGGTCCTGGAAGACTGGGAACATGTAGCAGAGGTCCTGGAAGCCGCAGATAGATAGCAGAGGTCCTGGAAGACTGGGAACGTGTAGCAGAGGTCCTGGAAGCCGCAGATAGCAGAGATCCTGGAAGCCGCAGACAGAGCTGAGGTCCTGGAAGACCGGGAACAAGTATCAGAGGTCCTGGAAGACCAGGGACAGGTTATGGGGAGCCAACAAACTGAGTCTTAACACAAAGACATGGGTGTGTGTTTTGGTGGGACTTATGCATGCCTAGGTAGATAATCACATTGAAGCATGCTGGCTACTTGCAAAGACCGATGTGGAGAACAGGAGAGATCAGAGGGTGAAGGGAGCAGAGCCCAGATACGGGACAGGTGTGTAATAGCAATGTTCCAGGAAACAAACCGTAACCCAGCTTACATGTCCTCTTTCACCATGGGTGATGTGGTCTTGCCATGCCTCTTCTCAGGAGACGATGACTTAACCCAAGCTGATGGGTCATGATGGCCTGCTTTTCTGGATGGATTGGTTCAGATGGAGCAAGAAAAATGCAGATTAAGACCGTAAATACCATATGAGCTCCAAGAGGGTAATATGGAGTTCACTTCTTGACAGTCTTGGACGGGTGAAAAATATTAGGAGTCTCAACCCGCCTTTATTTCAAAAGTGTATGTGTGGAAGAAGCAGGGGGAAAGGACAACAAGATCCAAACCCTCCTTGTCCCTGGATGTCCAGTCTACCCCAGGAGCACTGTCCCATCCTCCTATATATACATGGATCCTCCATGCCTCCTACTTCTCAGGTTATTGGTCACCAGGCTCTTGAACTCACAGGTGACATCACTGGTGGTGACCATGACATCATGCCTTAGTTATATCGGATCGCATTGTGCTGCCTGTCATTAGGACCTTGGGTTGACGTGTCCTTTAGCAATTTACTTTTGCTTCAACCTTCCACGTCGGTCTGGGCTTTTATTTTCCTGTTTGTAGTTTGCAGCAGGAGTCGGTAATCCAGATGGTGTGCGACACTTACTGTCTCATTTTCTTTCTGCAAATTTGACCAACAAAGCAGAAATGTTCCTAAACATTTTGCTTAGATTTTAGAAAGTACATGTGAGACTAAAGAACTAAAAAAAAGAAAAGCAGAATCAGTAACCATGTGCCGTTCCCTTAGTATATGGCATTCTGTACTCTAATTATCTCGGTACGTTCTGACGTTTTAGTTATCTTGTGCTTCAGTGTAAAGCATTAGGGATGGATCAGCATCTCAAATGTGATGGATACATATGCAGAAAGTGTAGGAAGTTTTCTTGCACCCAAGTTCAGTTTTTTTTCTATTCCTATTGGTCACGCACCACAATTTCCAAGGAATGTAGTGACTTTTACTCGATAATCCATTGCCCTTGAATACTCATGGATAGTAGTCTGAGATTTTACCGAAGTCAACACGGAACTCGAAAATGGTCCTAAGGAAAGAAGGTCCAGGCAGGACACTATCTAAATGTTTCTTACTACAACATGCAGATCTCACTGTCCACATAGATGCAATTTATAAAAAAAAGAGAACATTAATAACATAGAAACACTGCAAGTAGCTGAAATCCTTCCATAGTAACATAGTTAGTAAGGCCGAAAAAAGACATTTGTCCATCCAGTTCAGCCTATATTCCATCATAATAAATCCCCAGATCTACGTCCTTCTACAGAACCTAATTGTATGATACAATATTGTTCTGCTCCAGGAAGACATCCAGGCCTCTCTTGAACCCCTCGACTGAGTTCGCCATCACCACCTCCTCAGGCAAGCAATTCCAGATTCTCACTGCCCTAACAGTAAAGAATCCTCTTCTATTTTGGTGGAAAAACCTTCTCTCCTCCAGACGCAAAGAATGCCCCCTTGTGCCCGTCACCTTCCTTGGTATAAACAGATCCTCAGCGAGATATTTGTATTGTCCCCTTATATACTTATACATGGTTATTAGATCGCCCCTCAGTCGTCTTTTTTCTAGACTAAATAATCCTAATTTCGCTAATCTATCTGGGTATTGTAGTTCTCCCATCCCCTTTATTAATTTTGTTGCCCTCCTTTGTACTCTCTCTAGTTCCATTATATCCTTCCTGAGCACCGGTGCCCAAAACTGGACACAGTACTCCATGTGCGGTCTAACTAGGGATTTGTACAGAGGCAGTATAATGCTCTCATCATGTGTATCCAGACCTCTTTTAATGCACCCCATGATCCTGTTTGCCTTGGCAGCTGCTGCCTGGCACTGGCTGCTCCAGGTAAGTTTATCATTAACTAGGATCCCCAAGTCCTTCTCCCTGTCAGATTTACCCAGTGGTTTCCCATTCAGTGTGTAATGGTGATATTGATTCCTTCTTCCCATGTGTATAACCTTACATTTATCATTGTTAAACCTCATCTGCCACCTTTCAGCCCAAGTTTCCAACTTATCCAGATCCATCTGTAGCAGAATACTATCTTCTCTTGTATTAACTGCTTTACATAGTTTTGTATCATCTGCAAATATCGATATTTTACTGTGTAAACCTTCTACCAGATCATTAATGAATATGTTGAAGAGAACAGGTCCCAATACTGACCCCTGCGGTACCCCACTGGTCACAGCGACCCAGTTAGAGACTATACCATTTATAACCACCCTCTGCTTTCTATCACTAAGCCAGTTACTAACCCATTTACACACATTTTCCCCCAGACCAAGCATTCTCATTTTGTGTACCAACCTCTTGTGCGGCACGGTATCAAACGCTTTGGAAAAATCGAGATATACCACGTCCAATGACTCACCGTGGTCCAGCCTATAGCTTACCTCTTCATAAAAACTGATTAGATTGGTTTGACAGGAGCGATTTCTCATAAACCCATGCTGATATGGAGTTAAACAGTTATTCTCATTGAGATAATCCAGAATAACATCCCTCAGAAACCCTTCAAATATTTTACCAACAATAGAGGTTAGACTTACTGGCCTATAATTTCCAGGGTCACTTTTAGAGCCCTTTTTGAATATTGGCACCACATTTGCTATGCGCCAGTCCTGCGGAACAGACCCTGTCGCTATAGAGTATCCATCTCTAATTCTATTTATTAGAATACTTTATATCTCTGACTATGACCCAGAGAACTTCTCATCCTGGCCCCCCCCCCTGTTTAGAAAAACAATACTAAATCATAAAAGAAAAAGTATAAGGGTGGTATTACACATTTTGACATAGGGAGTCTGTCAATGGGTTTTTACTATCTAATCTGACAGCAGCACGATGTAGGAACAGAGACCCTGATTCCAGCGATATATATCACTTAGTTAAGTGGATGCAGCAGTTTTGAAAAACGGGACACATCCTCTATATACTGCACCACACGGGACACGTCCTCTATATACTGCACCACACGGGACACATCATCTATATACTACACCACACGGGACACATCCTCTATATACTACACCACACGGGACACATCCTCTATATACTACACCGCACGGGACACATCCTCTATATACTGCACCGCACGGGACACATCCTCTATATACTACACCACACGGGACACATCCTCTATATACTACACCACACGGGACACATCCTCTATATACTGCACCACACGGGACACATCCTCTATATACTGCACCACACGGGACACATCCTCTATATACTACACCACACGGGACACATCCTCTATATACTGCACCGCACGGGACACATCCTCTATATACTACACCACACGGGACACATCCTCTATATACTACACCACACGGGACACATCCTCTATATACTGCACCGCACGGGACACATCCTCTATATACTACACCACACGGGACACATCCTCTATATACTACACCACACGGGACACATCCTCTATATACTACTCCACACGGGACACATCCTCTATATACTGCACCGCACGGGACACATCCTCTATATACTACACCACACGGGACACATCCTCTATATACTGCACCGCACGGGACACATCCTCTATATACTGCACCGCACGGGACACATCCTCTATATACTACACCACACGGGACACATCCTCTATATACTACACCACACGGGACACATCCTCTATATACTACACCACACATCCTCTATATACTACACCACACGGGACACATCCTCTGTATACTACACCACACGGGACACATCCTCTATATACTACTCCACACGGGACACATCCTCTATATACTACACCACACGGGACACATCCTCTATATACTACACCACACATCCTCTATATACTACACCACACGGGACACATCCTCTATATACTACACCACACGGGACACATCCTCTATATACTACACCACACATCCTCTATATACTACACCACACGGGACACATCCTCTATATACTACACCACACGGGACACATCCTCTATATACTACTCCACACGGGACACATCCTCTATATACTACACCACACGGGACACATCCTCGAGCGAGGGATGTGAGCGGACGTGCGGCTGATCTCTCTCCCCGCACCGCTCTGAAAAATCACTTTTGAAGGCGCCGCCGAATGCCGAAAACTGGCCAGAGAGACCCCGCAGGTCCCCGGCGAGGGGGAGAAAGCATCGCTGATAACGAGCGGTGAGGAGCGGAGATGCCGCGCCGCAAGCAGTCGGCGCCCGCAGCCGGCGCGAAAATCCAAGATGACGCCGTGGCTGAGGAGGAGGCGGCCAGAGCCAGCGCTTCATACCGCTGGAGGTAATAGCCCGGCTGGAGCGATTTGCCCGTACAGAGGAGGTGGGAGCCCTGCTGCTGGGTCCAGAAGGACTCGATGAGGAGGAAGCCCTGATGCGGCAGAAAGGTGGAGGGGAAGCTGGCGCCAGTGAAGTGGAGGTGCAACGTTCCCCAGGGAGGGCGCAGGGAGTGCACAGTGCAGAAAATGTGACACCTGCTGATAGCCCTGTGCAGACCAATGATTCTAATGATGCGCAGCAGCCATGTATGGGGGAACCAACACTGCAGGACATTTTCTCTGTCGTTATACACTGCAAATCTGCTTTGGCCGCGTTGAACCTAAGGGTGGATGATCTCACAGTTGAAATGAAGTCACTTAACTCTGCTATGCGCAAAGTGGAAAAAAGAGTGGAGGTGGTGGAGGAGCGTGTGGGCAGTGTGGAGGATCAGACAAACGAACTATTAAAAAGAGAAAAGAAATATATCTAACGAATCGCGGAGTTAGAATTTAAGACAGATGATCTGGAAAATCGATCCCGGAGAAACAATTTAAGAATAATCGGGGTGCCGGAGAAGGTGGAGGGAAACAACCCCACTGAATATATTGAGGCATGGCTTAAGAACTCGGTGGGAGGAGCAGACCTTACCAACCATTTCTCGGTGGAGAGGGCTCATCGAGTCCCCACTCGTCCTCTGCCGCCTGGCTCTGCCCCTCGAGCTATATTGGCAAAAATTTTGGACTACCGGGATCGGGAAACTCTACTGAGGAAGGCTAGGCTGAGTGATGGCCTGAGCATAAACGGAAATCGGATCTCCATTTATCCGGACTACTCGGCATCGGTGCAGAAACTTAGAATGAAGTTTGGTGAAGTCAAGCGGCGGCTCCGTGAACTGGACCTAAAATACTCAATGCTCTACCCAGCTAAGCTCAGGGTGGTGGCGATGTTTCGTGTTCAATTTTTTCAAAGTCTGGAGGAGGCGACGCAATGGCTGGACACCAACGCCAAGAAAATTGGCACTGATAGGAACCGTTGAGACTGATTCAGAGGATTTATAGCTCTACTGCAGGGGTCCCCAACTCCAGGCCTCGAGGGCCGCCAACAGTGCAGGTTTTCAGGCTTTCTTTAGTATTGCATCGGTGGTAATGTGATCATCTGCACAGGTGATGATTCCAACCCCTAAGGAAATCCTGAAAACCTGCACTGTTGGCGGCCCTCGAGGCCTGGAGATGGGGACCACTGCTCTACTGGATCTGCCTCTCTTTGGGGGAGGGGTTCTGTTTGAAAGTTACTGTTGAAGTTGGTCTAATTTCACCTAACGGTTACAGCATTGTGTTCGGCGGCGCAATGAATAGTTCATATTGGTCGCGGTGGGAACGGGAGAGATGGACGGTAAAAGACTTAGTTCTAGGGTATATCAAGTGCCCTCAATTCTCATATAGAGAAAGAAAGTTCGGAGTATCTGAGTTATTTTGAATTTCAGATGGGGAAGGTTGGTTTAGTTGTTGGGGTGGAGGGTGGGAAGGAGGGGAGGAGGGCATTGGGGGAGACCTGGGAGAGATGATTCTCATCTTATATCTTTCTTTAAGGAAATGGGAGGGAATGTTAATATTATAAGTTGGAATGTTAGGGGGCTAGCGGACGCCACTAAGCGTGCAGCAGTATTCCAGTACCTATTGAAACAGAGGCCCTCGGTGATATGCCTGCAAGAAACTCATTTAGTTGAGGAAAAAGTTGATATGTTACAGAAAAAATGGGTGCGCAGGGTGTATCACTCGACGTTCTCTAATTATGCAAGGGGGTGTCTGTTTTGATCCATACAAGTACTCCATTTGAGGAAATTGAAGTAAAAAGGATGGTCAGTATGTTTTTTTAGTGTGCAAAATTTTTAACCGTTTGATTTGCATTGTTTCACTATATATACCCCCGCCGTATTCTGGCAAGAAAATTCAAGAGATTTTGGAGCATATGAGGGGGTGGGTCGGGGTTCCCTTTCTGGTGGTGGGAGATGTGAATAACATTGCTGGCGATCATTGGGATAAGAGTAATCACGCTCCGCTACGCGGGGATGGGAACGGCACTCCTTTCGGGAACTATCTTAGAGAAATAGGCTGGATTGACTTATGGCGGGCTCGCAATACTAACACATATTCTTATTCTTGTTACTCGACCACGTACGGTTCTATGTCTCGGATCGATGTTGCCTTGGGTAATGATGGGATGAACGAATTACTAAGTGGGGTGGAATATAATCCCAGGATTCTATCAGATCATAGCCCGGTGCGGGTCTCATTAAAGCTATCAGAACAGGTTGGGTCACGGAAGATGGGATGGAAGGTTCACCCCTCCTGGCTACAACTCCTGGACATGGAAAGTGTGGGGGCAGAGATAGAGGAGTTCTTTAAGATTAATGAGGGTAGTGCGGAATGCCATGTAGTATGGGACACTATGAAGGCGTATTTGAGGGGTATTTTGTTTCGGGACATTTCACGACACAAGACTAGGACTAGAGCACAGGATCAAGCTGTCCTGGAGGAACTGAAGGCAGCTGAGGCGGCATTGGGTGCCCATTGCACTAGGGAGTCTCAGAGTCGGATGAGGAAGGTCCAACAGGAGGTCAATCAATTGTATCTGAGAAAGGCGAAGAGATTGCGGGCTTTTCAAAGAGCATCTTTCTATTCGGAGGGGGAAAAGGTGGGGCATTTACTTTCGGTAGTGGCGTCCGCACAAAGGGATTCCTTGCACGTCTACTCCATTAAGAGGGAGGATGGAACATTGGTTACTCGGGGGGAGCAGATTCTGGAAGTGTTTAGGAAATTCTACGATAAATTATATACTTCTAGTGTGGAGAGGGGGGCTGAGGACATGACGACCTACTTGGAGAGAATTGACCTGCCTAGGTTGAGCAGAGAAGAATGTGAGTTGTTGGAGGAGCCAATTGGAGAGGAAGAATTGGGGGCTGCTTTGGCGGGGGTTGCTGGGGGTAAGGCTCCGGGGGCGGACGGTATTCTAGCCGAGGTGTACAAGGTACTGAAAGAAACATTGTTGGCCAAATTGTCGGAGGTGTATAATAGTTCACTGGAAAGAGGGGAACTACCTTTATCAATGAGAGAGGCTATTGTGGTCGTTATACCTTGTAAAATATCGATATTTGCAGATGATACAAAACTATGTAAAGCAGTTAATACAAGAGAAGATAGTATTCTGCTACAGATGGATCTGGATAAGTTGGAAACTTGGGCTGAAAGGTGGCAGATGAGGTTTAACAATGATAAATGTAAGGTTATACACATGGGAAGAAGGAATCAATATCACCATTACACACTGAACGGGAAACCACTGGGTAAATCTGACAGGGAGAAGGACTTGGGGATCCTAGTTAATGATAAACTTACCTGGAGCAGCCAGTGCCAGGTAGCAGCTGCCAAGGCAAACAGGATCATGGGGTGCATTAAAAGAGGTCTGGATACACATGATGAGAGCATTATACTGCCTCTGTACAAATCCCTAGTTAGACCGCACATGGAGTACTGTGTCCAGTTTTGGGCACCGGTGCTCAGGAAGGATATAATGGAACTAGAGAGAGTACAAAGGAGGGCAACAAAATTAATAAAGGGGATGGGAGAACTACAATACCCAGATAGATTAGCGAAATTAGGATTATTTAGTCTAGAAAAAAGACGACTGAGGGGCGATCTAATAACCATGTATAAGTATATAAGGGGACAATACAAATATCTCGCTGAGGATCTGTTTATACCAAGGAAGGTGACGGGCACAAGGGGGCATTCTTTGCGTCTGGAGGAGAGAAGGTTTTTCCACCAACATAGAAGAGGATTCTTTACTGTTAGGGCAGTGAGAATCTGGAATTGCTTGCCTGAGGAGGTGGTGATGGCGAACTCAGTCGAGGGGTTCAAGAGAGGCCTGGATGTCTTCCTGGAGCAGAACAATATTGTATCATACAATTATTAGGTTCTGTAGAAGGACGTAGATCTGGGTATTTATTATGATGGAATATAGGCTGAACTGGATGGACAAATGTCTTTTTTCGGCCTTACTAACTATGTTACTATGTTACTATGTTACCTAAGGCCGATAAGGACCCACAACTACCAGAATCCTATAGACAAATCTCACTTTTGACGGCCGACATTAAGATTCTGGCAAAAGCTCTGGCAAATAGGTTATCCAGGGTGATTGACAGACTGGTTCACCCGGATCAGTCAGGCTTTATGCCCAACAAATCAACGGCACTCAATCTGAGAAGGTTATTTTTAAATTTGCAAATCCCTTCTGACAATGTCGGAAGACGGGTTGTGGTATCCTTAGACGCCCATAAGGCTTTTGATTGCGTGGAGTGGAGCTATTTGTGGTCAGTACTGGAACGAACGGGGTTTGGGCCTAAATTTATTTCATGGGTGTGGCTGTTGTACTCCTCTCTGGTAGCCAAAATTAGAGTGAATGATGCTCTCTCTGAGACCTTTTCGTTGTCTAGAGGTACTAGACAGGGCTGCCCTTTGTCCCCGCTGCTTTTTGCATTGGCGGTGGAACCCCTTGCTGCGAAGATCAGAGGTTCCCGGGAGGTGAGGGGTTTTATGTACGGGAAGGCAGAGGAAAAAGTAGCGTTATACGTTGATGATATTCTGCTATTCTTGGAGGATTCTGAGGAAACCCTGGTTAAGACGGAAGCCATTGTTGAGGAATTTGGGAGTTACTCGGGCCTAAGGATCAATTGGGACAAATCGAATATAATGTTCATAGATGGGGATAGTGACGACGGTGGCGGGGGGGGATTCCTCTACAAGGTTGAAGCTAGTTGATAAATTTAAATACCTGGGGATTCAGATTGCTCTCCCTTTGACTAGTTTTGAGGAACTGAATTTGGCACCTCTTCTGCGTAAGATACGTACTAAGGTCCAGGCATGGAGGAAGTTACATTTATCAGTAATCGGCAGGATAAACTTGATAAAGACGATTGTGATGCCGCAGCTACTTTATGTGCTGCACAACTCCCCTATATGGATATCGCAGAATAAGTTTCGGAGGATTAAATCTTTGTTTGGGGAGCTGATTTGGGGTGGAAAGAGCCCCAGATTTAAACAGGAAACTCTACAGAGACCAAAGACGGAGGGAGGGGTGGCACTGCCTAATCCGTGGTTGTATTTTTTGGCTTCACAGTGTCAGCATTTCAAGGGATGGGGAGATGTGTTAGGTGGGACGCGGGCACCTTGCAGCCTGAGATCACTGATTGGGACGAAGGTGTTGAGTGAGGGTCTGGAGGGGGGACATTTCCGAGAGAAGGGTTCTAAATTTTGTACTATCAGGCTCATCCATAAGGTTTGGGACAAAGTTAAGGGGATTAGGGGTGTGCACGCACTCACTAGATTCTCACCCATTTGGAATAACTGTGTCCTACAGGAGTTTAGACAGATGGAGGGATATCATAATTGGAGGGAGGCAGGCATCTCTCGGATGGGCCAGATTCTACATCAGGGCAGAATTAGAGACTTTGAGGCATTGCAGGAGGAGTTTTTACTACCGGACTCTGAGTTGTTTCAATACCGCCGTCTTTCGCATGCGCACCGGGCACAGTGTAGGCGAGGACTCGTTGAAATCCAGGTGGACCTTATGCTAGATTTTATCCTTGTAGGGGGTGGCACGAAGGGGGTGATTTCGGGAATATACGAATTCCTTTTATTTTCTTTCTTGGAGGAACACCCTATTAGAGCAAGGGCAAAATGGGAGGCTGACCTGGGGGCAATTGATAATGATCATTGGGAATCAGTACTGGACTATGTGCCCAAAATATAAATGAGCGAGCCTGGTAGGCTATCACAATTATTTGTTATTCATAGGGCATATAGAACTCCGGATATGTTATTCAAAGCCGGATTGAGATCTAGTTCAGAATGCCCCAGATGCTCGCAGTCCGAGGCGGGCATCCTTCATATGCTGTGGCAGTGCCCCAGGCTGTCCTCCTTCTGGGTGGTGGTGCTGAATAAAGTGGGACTGGCATATGGCTGCACGGTGCCGCGTGATCCCTTGGTATGTGTTTTGGGCTATGTTGAGGAGATTATAACTGATAAGATGTATGAAGTGGTTATTGCCAGACTGTTGTTTATCGCGTGAAAGTTGATCGCCAAATTCTGGATTAGAGAAGAGCCACCAACAAGGAGAGACTTTATGAAGCAAGTGGACCATATTATTGCTTTGGAGAGAAGTATCTACGTTAGGAGGAACAAGACGGACCTCTTTGAAAGGTTGTGGAACCCGTGGCTTGAATCAATGTGATCTAAAAGTCCTTTCGCCCCATTGGGAGGATTATTGGCAAGTCATCTTCCTTTTCTTGTACTTTTATATATGACAAAGTAGGGCGGGTCGACTCTTGACAGGTCTCTAGAGGGGGGAGGGAAGGGGGGTGGGAGTTTGGTTTGGGACTAAATATGTTTTCTTTAAAAAAAAAAAAGTATTGTACACTGGTATATTGTTGATAACAAAGTATCTCTTTTATTGTTTATGTGCAATATTTATGGTTTAATAAAAAATATCTGATTTAAAAAAAAACACGGGACACATCCTCTATATACTGCACCACACGGGACACATCCTCTATATACTACACCACACGGGACACATCCTCTATATACTACACCACACGGGACACATCCTCTGTATACTACACCACACGGGACACATCCTCTATATACTACACCACACGGGACACAACCTCTATATACTACACCACACGGGACACATCCTCTATATACTACACCACACGGGACACATCCTCTATATACTACACCACACGGGACACATCCTCTATATACTACACCACACATCCTCTATATACTGCACCACACGGGACACATCCTCTATATACTACACCACACGGGACACATCCTCTATATACTGCACCACACGTCCTCTATATACTACACCACACGGGACACCTCCTCTATATACTACACCACACGGGACACATCCTCTATATACTACACCACACGGGACACATCCTCTATATACTGCACCACACGGGACACATCCTCTATATACTACACCACACGGGACACATCCTCTATATACTACACCACACATCCTCTATATACTACATCACACGGGACACATCCTCTATATACTGCACCATACGGGACACATCCTCTATATACTACACCACACGGGACACATCCTCTATATACTACACCACACGGGACACATCCTCTATATACTACACCACACAGGACACATCCTCTATATACTACACCACACGGCACACGTCCTCTATATACTACACCACACGAGACACGTCCTCTATATACTACACCACACGGGACACATCCTCTATATACTGCACCACACGGGACACATCCTCTATATACTACACCACACGGGACACATCCTCTATATACTACACCACACAGGACACATCCTCTATATACTACACCACACGGGACACATCCTCTATATACTGCACCACACGGGACACATCCTCTATATACTACACCACACGGGACACATCCTCTATATACTACACCACACAGGACACATCCTCTATATACTACACCACACATCCTCTATATACCACACCACACGGGACACATCCTCTATATACTACACCACACAGGACACATCCTCTATATACTACACCACACATCCTCTATATACTACACCACACGGGACACATCCTCTATATACTACACCACACGGGACACATCCTCTATATACTGCACCACACGGGACACATCCTCTATATACTACACCACACGGGACACATCCTCTATATACTACACCACACGGGACACATCCTCTATATACTACACCACACAGGACACATCCTCTATATACTACACCACACGGGACACATCCTCTATATACTGCACCACACGGGACACATCCTCTATATACTACACCACACGGGACACATCCTCTATATACTACACCACACAGGACACATCCTCTATATACTACACCACACATCCTCTATATACCACACCACACGGGACACATCCTCTATATACTACACCACACGGGACACATCCTCTATATACTACACCACACGGGACACATCCTCTATATACTACACCACACGGGACACATCCTCTATATACTACACCACACGAGACACATCCTCTATATACTACACCACACGGGACACATCCTCTATATACTACACCACACGAGACACATCCTCTATATACTACACCACACGGGACACATCCTCTATATACTACACCACACAGGACACATCCTCTATATACTACACCACACATCCTCTATATACCACACCACACGGGACACATCCTCTATATACTACACCACACATCCTCTATATACTACACCACACTGGACACATCCTCTATATACTACACAACACATCCTCTATATACTACACCACACGGGACACATCCTCTATATACTACACCACACGGGACACATCCTCTATATACTACACCACACGGGACACATCCTCTATATACTGCACCACACGGGACACATCCTCTATATACTGCACCACACGGGACACATCCTCTATATACTACACCACACGGGACACATCCTCTATATACTACACCACACGGGACACATCCTCTATATACTACACCACACGGGACACATCCTCTATATACTACACCACACAGGACACATCCTCTATATACTACACCACACGGGACACATCCTCTATATACTACACCACACGGGACACATCCTCTATATACTACACCACACATCCTCTATATACTACACCACACGGGACACATCCTCTATATACTACACCACACGGGACACATCCTCTATATACTACACCACACGGGACACATCCTCTATATACTACACCACACGGGACACATCCTCTATATACTACACCACACAGGACACATCCTCTATATACTACTCCACACGGGACACATCATCTATATACTACACCACACGGGACACATCCTCTATATACTACACCACACGGGACACCTCCTCTATATACTACACCACACATCCTCTATATACTACACCACACGGGACACACCCTCTATATACTGCACCACACGGGACACATCCTCTATATACTACACCACACGGGACACATCCTCTATATACTACACCACACATCCTCTATATACTACACCACACGGGACACATCCTCTATATACTACACAACACATCCTCTATATACTGCACCACACAGGACACATCCTCTATATACTGCACCACACAGGACACATCCTCTATATACTACACCACACATCCTCTATATACTACACCACACGGGACACATCCTCTATATACTACACAACACATCCTCTATATACCACACCACACGGGACACATCCTCTATATACTACACCACACGGGACACATCCTCTATATACTACACCACACGGGACACATCCTCTATATACTGCACCACACGGGACACATCCTCTATATACTGCACCACACGGGACACATCCTCTATATACTACACCACACATCCTCTATATACTACACCACACGGGACACATCCTCTATATACTACACCACACGGGACACATCCTCTATATACTACACCACACATCCTCTATATACTACACCACACGGGACACATCCTCTATATACTACACCACACGGGACACATCATCTATATACTACACCACACGGGACACATCCTCTATATACTACACCACACGGGACACATCATCTATATACTACACCACACGGGACACATCCTCTATATACTACACCACACGGGACACATCATCTATATACTACACCACACATCTTCTATATACTACACCACACGGGACACATCCTCTATATACTACACCACACGGGACACATCCTCTATATACTACACCACACAGGACACATCCTCTATATACTACACCACACGGGACACATCATCTATATACTACACCACACATCCTCTATATACTGCACCACACGGGACACATCCTCTATATACTACACCACACGGGACACATCCTCTATATACTACACCACACGGGACACGTCCTCTATATACTACACCACACGGGACACGTCCTCTATATACTACACCACACGGGACACGTCCTCTATATACTACACCACACGGGACACATCCTCTATATACTACACCACACGGGACACATCCTCTATATACTACTCCACACGGGACACATCATCTATATACTACACCACACGGGACACATCCTCTATATACTACACCACACATCCTCTATATTCTACACCACACGGGACACATCATCTATATACTACACCACACGGGACACATCCTCTATATACTACACCACACGGGACACCTCCTCTATATACTACACCACACATCCTCTATATACTACACCACACGGGACACACCCTCTATATACTGCACCACACGGGACACATCCTCTATATACTGCACCACACTGGACACCTCCTCTATATACTGCACCACACGGGACACATCCGCTATATACTACACCACACGGGACACATCCTCTATATACTACACCACACAGAGCTGACAGATCCTCTATATACATCCTGCACCATATGTACTGGTATTGCATGTTTTCTATATGGATTTAGATGCGCACATTACAATTTGTCAGTTTTCATATCTTCTACTATATAATTGTCTAAGGGTCACTTCCGTCTGTCTGTCACGGAAATCCCAAGTCGCTGATTGGTCGTGGCCGATCAGCGACGGGCACAGTCCGGCAGCAAAATGGCCGCTCCCTGCAGTCAGTGCCCGCCATCCGTTCCATACTCCCCTCCAGTCAGCGCTCACACAGGGTTAATGGCAGCGTTAACGGACTCCATTTTGCCACAGTGTAACGCACTCCGTTAACGCTATTAACCCTGTGTGACCAACTTCTTACTATTGATGCTGCCTATGCAGGATCAATAGTAAAAAGATCTAATGTTAAAAAAATTAAAAAAAATTAAAAATCTTTATATACTCACCTTCCGGCGCTTTTCCCGCTCCTCGCGATGGTCCTGTCCATGCATTGCCGTCTCACAAGATGATGACGTAGCGGTCTCGCGAGACTGCAATGTCATCATCTCGCGAAACCGCAATGCACTCTTGGGACCGGAGCATTGCGAGGAGCATCGGTAACCGCTTCCTGGATCCAGGGGCCAACGGAAGGTGAGTATATAACTATTTTTTATTTTAATTTTTTTTAACAGGGATATTGTGCCTACATTGCTATATACTACGTGGGCTGTTAGATACTTTGTGGGCAGTGTTCTATACTACATCTCTGTGCTAGATACTATGTGGGCTGTGCTATATACTACGTGGCTGTGGTATATATTATGTGGCTGGGCAATATACTACATCACTGTGCTCTATACTACGTGGTCTGTATTATATACTGCATGGGCAATGTTATATACTATGTGGCTGTGCAATATATTACGTGGCTGTGCAATATATTACGTGGCTGTGCAATATATTACGTGGCTGGGCAATATAGTACTTGTCTGTGCTATATACTATGTGACTGGGCAATATACTACATGGCTGGGCAATATACTACGTGGCTGGACAATATACTACGTGGCTGGGCAATATACAGGGTGGAGCGCGGTAATTTGCTTTTTTGCACTGCATGCTGTGGCGGCACTGTCGGTCGAAGAGAGGGGAGAGTGGGTGTGGCTTACAGTGGCTGATGGGAGATTTGTATTCCTCTGCCTTTCAGTTGCCATCATGCAGTGGACACGTGAGGAGAGGTCATTTTGTGTTGAAGCGTATTTTTCAAATGCCCACTCGATCATTGCAGTGCAGCGTGCTTTTCGTTTACAATTCGCTGTTCCTCCACGCGGACGTGTTCCTGGACGGCAATCAATTGTAAATTGGGTGAATGCATTCAGAACAGCAGGGAATGTGTCATGTGTACGAAGGGGACCTGAGAGAAGGATTACAACACCACAAAACATCGAGAGAGTTAGAGCAGCAGTACTGCAATCTCCGAAACGCTCTGCTCGGAAGCAATCATTTGCTCTTGGCATTTCAAGACGTTCTCTCCACCGGATTCTTCATGATGAACTGAATTTTCACCCGTATAAAATGTGCGTGGTCCAACATTTGTCAGCATGGGACTATTTGACACGGCGGACCTCTTGTGAAGACATGTTAGCAACGATACCCCGTGATGCAATTGTGTTTTTTTCTGATGAGGCACATTTTCACCTCAGTGGGTGTGTAAACAAACAAAATATGCGTTACTGGAGTGAAACAAACCCCAGAGAAGTTCACGAGAGACCTCTGCATTCGGACCGCGTCACTGTGTGGTGCGCCATATCACGAGTAGGCATCATTGGTCCTTACTTTTTTCAGGATAATGGTCGTGCCATAACTGTGAACTCCGAACGGTACTTGTCTATGATACAGGATTATTTTCAGCCGGCTCTTGAGGCAATGGAACTAGAGGATACATGGTTCCAACAGGATGGTGCCACTGCACACACAGCGAGGGTTACCATGAATTGTTTGAGGCAAATGTTTCCTGGACGGCTTATCTCTTTGAGGGGAGATGTGAACTGGCCAGCACGCTCACCAGATTTAGCCCCATGCGATTTTTTTTCCTTTGGGGTTACCTGAAGTCTAAGGTGTATATCAACCGTCCCAACACCTTGGAAGACCTAAGGAACAATATTGAAGCTGAAATTGGCAGAATACCAGTGGACATGCTTGTTAGAGTTCATGAAAACTTCAGAAAACGTATGCAGCAGTGTGTGGATAGCGAAGGTCGACATTTGCCAGATACACTATTTAAAACCATGTAATTTAAAAATTCCATTACTGTTCAGTATAATTAAAATATAAAATCAATTTTTCTAATGATCATAATTTTTTTATTTCATTCCCAAATCGGCAAATTACCGCGCTCCACCCTGTACTACGTGGCTGGGCAATATACTACGTGGCTGGGAAATATACTACGTGTCTGTGCTATTTACTACGTGGCTCTGCAATATACTACGTGGCTGGGCAATATACTACGTAGCTGTGCAATATACTACGTGGCTGGGCAATATACTACGTGTCTGCTATTTACTATGTGGCTGTGCAATATACTACGTGGCTGTGCAATATACTACATGGCTAGGCAATATACTACATGGCTAGGCAATATACTATGTGGCAGGGCAATATACTACATGTCTGTGCTATATGCTACGTGGCTGGGTAATATACTACGTGGCTCTGTGCTGTATACTACGTCGCTGTGCAACATACTACGTGTCTGTGCTATATGCTACGTAGCTGGGTAATATACTACGTGGCTGGGCAATATACTATGTGGCAGGGCAATATACTACGTGGCTGGGCAATAGACTACGTGGCTGGGTAATATACTACGTGGCTGGGCAATATACTACGTGGCTGGGCAATATACTATGTGGCTGGGCAATATACTACGTAGCTGGGCAGTATACTACGTCACTGGGCAATATACTACGTGGCTGGGCAATATACTACGTGTCTGTGCTATTTACTACATGGGCTGTGCTATATACTATGTCGCTGTGTTATATACAATGTGGGCTGTGCTATGTACTACATGGCTGAGTTACATACTTTGTGGGCAGTATTATATACTACGTGGGCTGTGTTATATACTGCGTGGCAGTGTTATATACTTCGTGGGCTGTGTTATACGCTACTTGGCTGTGGTATATTTCTCTGCTGTATCTGTGCATCATGAATCGTGGTATGTGTTAAAGAGGGGGGCCCACTGAGACTCTTTCGCCCGGGGCCCTCAAAAACCTGGAGCCGGCCCTGGCTTCATTGATTGGTCATGCCCGGCCGCGAATAATCAGCAACAGGCGCAGTCCGCCCGCGAATTGGTGCGGAATTTGAACCACGCTTCGCTAATTGGTCGCGGCCGGCCGTATCCTGTGTATAAATTGCATTATTCTGAAAACTTCATAAATAAACTACATACATATTCTAGAATACCCGATGCGTTAGAATCGGGCCACCATCTAGTGGTGATATAATTATTTACCTATCTTCTGTCTCCTTTCAGTTACCTCACCATATCGCCACCTTTGATTTAATGCAATCTAATAGAGTTGGAACAATAGATAATAGATTAAAATATCTAACAGAACTATGTAAAATGGAAGGATTAATTTACCTTCACATTGCTACAGAAGGAACCTTTGCAGGAACAAAGTGACATGGTAACAATGCCAGCTGACAACGCCGCCAATCAGATCTTAATGACTACTACTTATCTAACACGGCGGCAATTTAATGGCAAATTGTACGATATGTACTTGGTTAATGAGGCAAGAGACAGGTGTAAGGAGGAGGCGCTGGATGGGGCGGACTGGTAATAAGTCGTAAATGCAATAGATTAAGGATTAATGAAGGGAGCAGCTCTCGGTCTGTGTGGTCTATTACAGTAGCAGTAATGGACTCATGTACACAGATGTAGCAGAGCTACGTCTGTCACTGCTTCATGTGAGCTGTAAGATCCCAATCACGTCCCCGGCATCAGCTTCCCGCACTGACTGTCAGCGCCGGCCGTAAAGCAGAGCACAGCGGTGATGTCACCGCTGTGCTCTGCTTTTTCGGGCGGTGATGACACAGTCAGTGCGGGAAGCTGACGGCGAGGGACGTGATAGACATCGGAATGTGAGTATGTAGTGTTTTGTTTTGTTTTTTTTTAACTTTTTACAATGGTAACCATGGTAAATATCGGGTTACTAAGCGCTGCCCTGCACTTAGTAACCCGATATTTACCCAGGTTACCAGTGAACACATTGCTGGATCGGCGTCACACACGCCGATCCAGCGATGACAGCGGGTGATCAGCGACCAAAAAATGGTCCTGATCATTCCCCAACGACCAACGATCTCCCAGCAGGGGCCTGATCGTTGGTCGCTGTCACACATAACGAGATAGTTAGCGGGATCGTTGCTACGTCACAAAAAGCGTGACGTTGCAACAATATTGTTAACGATATCGTTATGTGTGAAGGTACCTTAAGTACATGTTAGCATTGCCAAAGCATATGATAAAAATAGGGGGATAGAGGGGTGGGGTAGGGAGGCATATAGAGGTCCAGCATATATCAGGCTCCTTTTAGAGGATAGGGGACATGTCTATGGTGGGGTACAGGAGTCCATGACATATCAAGCTCCTCTTAGTCTGTGGCAGGCACTGACATATTCTGCTGCTATGGCCGCTGCACTTTGATCTTCCCCCAGTATCTATCTACTATCGATTATCTATTATCTATTTATCTATCTATTATTTAACTATTATCTATTGATTATCTATCTATTATCTATCTATCTATTATCTATATATTATCTATCTATTTATCTATCTATTAATCTATCTTTATCTATCGATCTGTCATCTGTTATCTATCTATTATCTATCGATTAACTATCTATTGACTATTATCTATCTATTATCTATCTATTATCTGTCTATCATCAATTCTTTCAATTAATGATGTATTTCCAACTTTCGTTATAATTTTATTTATTTTTCTTTCTTTAAACATATATCTATTATCTATTAACTATCTCTCTATTATCTATGTATATATCTATCTATCTGTTATCTATCTGTTATCTATCTACCTATCTTCTATTATCTATCTATCTATTCCTTCATTTTGTCTTTCTTTTTTCCTTCCTTTCTTCATAGAATTAAAGAATAAGTTAGCTTTTTCATTTAATCATAACTCAGTATTTACAAAGTTATGTATCTTTGTAATATATGGCATTACTTTATCTTGCTTCCCTTTCTCTCAACCTTCATGCTGAAAGGGCTGTGAGAAGAGCCTCATCCATACACGGAGTGTAGCTCTTTTGAAATGCTGCTCTCTCAAATATCCATGCACCAGTGTGATCCTCTCTGATCCCCTCGCCATGCTCAGGCACAAGCTGATAGATCTTTCGGTTCAGTGGAAGCTGCTGTGAGTAAAGCAATTGTTTGGAAAGGAGTTGTGCACTTGGTCCAGCCTTGAATGACTTCCCAGAGCCGCTGAGCTCTTGTCGGCTGCTTTGCCTTCACTCTGCATCCAACTCATCCCAAACCACCTCCATTGGGCTGGGGTCGGAGATTGTAGAGGTTGCAGAGGTCATGTCATCTGATGCAGCCTCCATCCCTCTCCTTGGTCACATAGCAGTTATATGGCCTGGAGGTGTTTCGGGTCATTGTCCTGTTGTAACACAAATGATGGTTCCACTGAGGGCAAACCAGATGGGATGGCTGTCGCTACAGAATGCTGTGGTCACCATGCTGGGAGAGGGTGCCATGAATTTGGAATAAACCCACGAACAGTATCACCAGCCAAGCATCCTCACAACTCCCCCTCCATGCTTCACAGTGGGCACCACACATGTAGAAAACTTCTCACCTTTTCTATGTCTCAAAAATGGTTTTTGATACCAAAAAAAATCTCAAATTTGGACTCCTCAGACAGCATTACAGATTTCCACTGATCGAATGTCAAGTCATTGTGTTGCTCGGCCCAAACTAGTCTTCTTGTGTGTGGTCTTCTAATGTGGCTACTTTGCAGCAGTTCCACCATAAAGGCAGCTTCACGCAATTTCCTCTGGACAGTTGATGTTGAAATGTGCATGTGCATCCTTTATAAGCACTGTTATCTGAGGGGCTCTGTCAGTTTGCAGTTTCTGAGGCTGGTAACTCTGATGTACTTATCCTCTGCAGCAGAGGTAATATTTTTTCTCCCTTTCTTCGTGAGGTCTTCCTGAGAGCCAGTTTAATCATAACGACTGTTGGTTTTCATGACTGCTCTTGAAGATTCCTTCAAGGTTCTAGCAATTTTCAATGGCTTGACCTTCACGTCTTACAGTAATGATGGACTAACTAATGTTTCTAATAAATCGTAAAAGAAAACAGCAACCCGCACCACCGACCACCCACTGTGGTTACTTCCTGGTCAGATCACCTACGCTGGATCGCAGACCTCGGGTGCTAATAGCCTGAAAACATGCCATGTGGAGTATAAACGAAAAGAAAGCGGCAGCACTCACCGGTCTTCTTGTAGGTTATTTATTGGTGAGAAAAATCTTCACGGCACGGGGGTGTGTGGTTACAAAGACATGTGGGTTCAGCCCCCACATGTCTTTGTAACCACACACCCCCATGCCGTGAAGATTTTTCTCACCAATAAATAACCTGCAAGAAGACCGGTAAGTGCTGCCGCTTTCTTTACGTTTATAACTAATGTTTCTGTTTACTTAGATGAGTGGTTAGAGCCACAGTTGTGGAATATGGTTCAGCTTTGTATAGATCTGTAGTCCATCACTGCCTTTAAAACAATGCATCTGGTGGTCACAAACATTTTCTGGAGAAAGATGATTGCACAAATAAACTCTTGTCTTGACGAGGCGGTCTGTTCATTGAAAAACATGACAGGTGATGACCTGATGAAGCTACTTGACAAAATGCCAAGGGGTATAAAGCTGTCAGAGTAAAAGGGGGTACTGTCAGGAATGTAAGGTTTACAGCGCAATATATACAGTGTATATATATAAATATATGCATACTCACACACACTCCTTTTTTCATGTGTCACTCACACACATCTCTGCTATTCCTTTGGCCGGCTTCACACTCAGCGTATGAAAATACGGTCCGTTTTTTACGGCCGTAATACGCTGAAAAGTCCCCAAAATAGTGGTCCGTAGCTCCTCCGTAGGCAGGGTGTGTCAGCGTTTTTTGCGCACGGCATCCTCCGTATGTAATCCGTATGGCATCCGTACTGCGTGTTTTTCTCGCAGGCTTGCAAAACCGACATACGGCTATACAAGGGATCCATGTGTAAAAAAAAAAATATATATATATATATATAATAATTGACCCACACTTTTATGTTTAAAATTTATAAAAATTTAACTGAGCAACAAAACTTTTTGGTTTGTAAGATTTATGCATCTGTTAATAAATCCTGCTCTTGTTTGAAGTTTGAAGGCTCTAACTTATTTGCATCTTATTAAACCTGCTAAATCTGCAGGGGGTTGAATACTACTTGTAGGCACTGTTTACTCCGCCAGATATATATACAGTGCCTACAAGTAGTATTCAACCCCCTGCAGATTTAGCAGGTTTAATAAGCTGCAAATAAGTTAGAGCCTTCAAACTTCAAACAAGAGCAGGATTTATTAACAGATGCATAAATCTTACAAACCAAAAAGTTTTGTTGCTCAGTTAAATTTTTATAAATTTTAAACATAAAAGTGTGGGTCAATTATTATTCAACCCCTAGGTTTAATATTTTGTGGAATAACCTTTGTTTGCAATTACAGCTAATAATCGTCTTTTATAAGACCTGATCAGGCCGGCACAGGTCTCTGGAGTTATCTTGGCCCACTCCTCCATGCAGATCTTCTCCAAGTTATCTAGGTTCTTTGGGTGTCTCATGTGGACTTTAATCTTGAGCTCCTTCCACAAGTTTTCAATTGGGTTAAGGTCAGGAGACTGACTAGGCCACTGCAACACCTTGATTTTTTGCCTCTTGAACCAGGCCTTGGTTTTCTTGGCTGTGTGCTTTGGGTCGTTGTCTTGTTGGAAGATGAAATGACGACCCATCTTAAGATCCTTGATGGAGGAGTGGAGGTTCTTGGCCAAAATCTCCAGGTAGGCCGTGCTATCCATCTTCCCATGGATGTGGACCAGATGGCCAGGCCCCTTGGCTGAGAAACAGCCCCACAGCATGATGCTGCCACCACCATGCTTGACTGTAGGGATGGTATTCTTGGGGTCGTATGCAGTGCCATCCAGTCTCCAAACGTCACGTGTGTGGTTGGCACCAAAGATCTCGATCTTGGTCTCATCAGACCAGAGAACCTTGAACCAGTCAGTCTCAGAGTCCTCCAAGTGATCATGAGCAAACTGTAGACGAGCCTTGACATGACGCTCTGAAAGTAAAGGTACCTTACGGGCTCGTCTGGAACGGAGACCATTGCGGTGGAGTACGTTACTTATGGTATTGACTGAAACCAATGTCCCCACTGCCATGAGATCTTCCCGGAGCTCCTTCCTTGTTGTCCTTGGGTTAGCCTTGACTCTTCGGACAAGCCTGGCCTTGGCACAGGAGGAAACTTTCAAAGGCTGTCCAGGCCATGGAAGGCTAACAGTAGTTCCATAAGCCTTCCACTTCCGGATGATGCTCCCAAGAGTGGAGACAGGTAGGCCCAACTCCTTGGAAAGGGTTTTGTACCCCTTGCCAGCCTTGTGACCCTCCACGATCTTGTCTCTGATGGCCTTGGAATGCTCCTTTGTCTTTCCCATGTTGACCATGTATGAGTGCTGTTCACAAGTTTGGGGAGGGTCTTAAATAGTCAGAAAAGGCTGGAAAAAGAGATAATTAATCCAAACATGTGAAGCTCATTGTTCTTTGTGCCTGAACTACTTCTTAATAGTTTAGGGGAACCAAACAGAATTCTGGTGGGTTGAGGGGTCGAATAATAAATGACCCTCTGAAAAGACTTTTCACAATTTAAAAAAAAAAATAAACAAAGAAATAACATTCTTTTTTGCTGCAGTGCATTTCACACTTCCAGGCTGATCTACAGTCCAAATGTCACAATGCCAAGTTAATTCCAAATGTGTAAACCTGCTAAATCTGCAGGGGGTACTACTTGTAGGCACTGTATGTCAGTAGACACATATATGTATATATATTATTACTTCATACAGCGCTAGATAGCTTTAAAGCCGGTAATTCAATTGCCGGCTTTTGCCATCTCCTTCCTAAACCCGACATGATATGAGACATGATTACATACAGTAAACCATGTCTTCTCTCCATTTTTTTTGCAAATTCCACACTACTAATGTTAGTAGTGTGTATATGCAAAATTTGGCCGTTCTAGCTATAAAATTAAAGGGTTAAATGGCGGAAAAAATTGGCGTGGGCTCCCGCACAATTTTCTCCACCAGAGTAGTAAAGCCAGTGACTGAGGGCAGATATTAATAGCCTGGAGAGGGTCCACGGTTATTGGCCCCCCCCTGGCTAAAAACATCTGCCCCCAGCCACCCCAGAAAAGGCACATCTGGAAGATGCGCCTATTCTGGCACTTGGCCACTCTCTTCCCATTCCCGTGTAGCGGTGGGATATGGGGTAATGAAGGGTTAATGCCACCTTGCTATTGTAAGGTGACAGCCAAATTAATAATGGAGAGGCGTCAATTATGACACCTATCCATTATTAATCCAATACTTGTAAAGGGTTAAAAAAACACAAACATTATTAAAAATTATTTTAATGAAATAAAAACAAAGGTTGTTGTAATAATTTATTCTACGCTCAATCCAATCACTGAAGACCCTCGATCTGTACCAAAAAAAAACAAAAAAACAACAATATCCATACCTTCCGCAGATCTGTAACGTCCAACGATGTAAATCCATCTGAAGGGGTTAAAATATTTTGCAGCAAGGAGTTCTGCTAATGCAGCGCAGCTCCTTGCTGCAAAACCCCGGAGAATGAAGGTAAAGTAGGTCAATGACCTATATTTACCTTCATTTGCGGTGAGGCGCCCTCTGCTGGCTGTTCCTAGATCGTGGGAACTTTCCTAGATAGCTCCCTGGCTCGAGTTCATATGAGGACAACCAGCAGAGGGCGCCTCTTATGATCTCGAGCCTGGGAGCTTTATAGGAAAGTTCCCACGATCTAGGAACAGCCAGCAGAGGGCGCCTCTTATGAACTCGAGCCTGGGAGCTTTATAGCTGTTTTCCTTGTTTTTTCTTGCATTTTCATGCGTTTTTTTTGCATCAGTTTTGGCATGCTAGATTTGTCTCTTGTGCATGCTGCTAAAGTTTAGCATTAAAAAAAGTCCTATTCCAAAGAATGAGGTTTTGGCACAAAAAAACACTGCAAAATTTTTTTTTTTTTTGTATTTTGTCACCACCTATTCAAGTCAATGGGTGAAAAACACTGAAAGAAGTGTGCTTGCTCTATGCCCCCCAAAAATTCAATGCACAAAATATTGATGACAAAAAAAAAAACCAATGTGTGTATGAGATTTCTGGAATCCCATAGGTTTTGTTGGTAATGTAAAATGAAAATTAGCATAAAAAGGTATAAAAAATGCAGTAACAACACCCAGTGTGAACTTAGCCTAAGGGTATGTGCACACGTCAGGATTTCTTGCAGAAATTTTCCTGACAAAAACCAGACATTTCTGCCAGAAATCCACATGCGTTTATTTTCGCGTTTTTTTTTTCATGCGTTTTTTGTGCGTTTTTTCCCAAATGCATAGAATAGCGG
The DNA here is from genome assembly GCF_032444005.1 of Ranitomeya imitator. Lineage (NCBI taxonomy): Eukaryota > Metazoa > Chordata > Amphibia > Anura > Dendrobatidae > Ranitomeya > Ranitomeya imitator. Next base: position 28,786,508 of record NC_091287.1, on the reverse strand, counting down.
GAAAAACGCAGAAAATCCGCAAAATTAATGAACATGCTGCTTTTTTTAACCGCGATGCTTTTTTTTCGCGGAACCAAACGCATCATGTGCACGAAACATGCAGAATGCATTCTAAATGATAGGATGCATAATGTATGCAATTTTAATGCGTTTTTATAGCGTTTTTACTGCGAAAAAATGCGAAAAAACCTGAACATGTGCACATAGCCTAAAGGCTCATTCAGATGTCCGTTTTTCACGCATAGAACATATACTCATTATATTCTATGGGACTGTTCACATGTCCTTATATTTTTGCGGACAGACTGGTGGTCACTAAATCATAGAGACACGCCTGATATTTATCCGCGTCACGCATCAAATTCGCCAATGCAAGTCAATGGACCCATGAAAAAATCTGTGTGTGGTCTGTTTTTCACAGACTGTTTGATAGGAAAGGCCTGAGAAATCTCCATCAGTTTTTTATTTATTTTTTTTAATATGAGAAAAATTGATGAAAATTTGATCCAAAACACTGATGATGACACTCGGTAAACTTTATTTTTTTCAGGTTGAGATCTCTACACAGATGAGAAATCGTCGAACAATCCACATGCTCTGATCTCTTCTTTACGGGTGATGAAAAATTAATGAAAAATTTGGGTAAGAGCCCTACATTTCAACCCGTTTATTTACTCCTGAAACGGCACAAATACCAACGTCAACTTCGTTGGCGTTAAGGCTTTTGTGGTTTCTGTAGAAACTCCCCCCGCTTCTCCACAGTATCTATGGGACTGGTGGAGATTCAGCCATTTTTTGGTTTTCTAATCACTTCTCCGGGCAATATTTCTGCAGCAAAGTCACCAATGAGAATGGAGCAAGGCAATTTTCAAGGAAGCCGTCCAACGCGTTTCACGGTAAAATCAGACAGAATACAACTTTATCGCATCAACGATCCTTGGAGCAGGATCCACGTCACCCGGAATCATCTTCGTCACGCTCACAGTATCGATGTATTCATCCTGTGATGTAGCTATCGGTCGTGTTGAAACCAGTAGTTCCACAAGCGATCAACACCAACAATACTGTCACGAGTTTCGCTTAGAGAACCACTGGACGTAGAGCAGCACTGCCCGACAATTGGCTATAATTGGAGTAATTTTATATTATACTCACAAGAATAAATAAGTTAAAGACATATAAAAAAAAATGTAAAACACCTGACACACCATCTTCTACCCGACTTTCAGTTTCGCCTGTGGGCTCCTTCTTGGGGCAAGCTTGGCAAGAACTGGAAAACAACTATACTTTTTTTGGCATGTAAGCTCAAGCCCTGTTATTTCTGGTACTATCTCTGGAACCCTAAACTCAACTACTCGCCTCTTTTGTTCTGGTACTGTCCACACATTTGACTCTGCTGCTTCTAGTGCTTCCAGCTCCGCTGATCCACCGCCTTCCTGCACATCCAGCTATTCTGGTCTTCGTTGCTCCATGTGCCAGCTCTGCCCTTCTCTGTACGGCTCATCCTGACCTACGGCTTAGCGATCCTCTTCACTAGATGAGCCAATAACACTTACCATACATATAAATATTACGTATATCTACCGCCACAAAACCCGATCTCACCGAGGCTCGGTGCACAATGCGATTGTTTACTCATCCGAAAGCAAAGTCTGGAGCTTATCCCGGATTGTCCTCTTCCACTACCTAGATATTAATGATCTGCCCTCAGGAGAGATCATCAATATCAGATCCATGGGGGTCCATCACCCGACACACAGATGATCAGATATTTGGCTCTGGCAGCCAAAAGAACATACAAGTGACATGTAAAAGTTTGGGCACCCCTGGTCAAAATTACTGTTATTGTGAGCAGTTAAGCAAGTTGAAGATGAAATGATCTCTGAAAGGACTAAAGTTACAGATGACACATTTCCTGTGTATTTTAAGGCAAAATATATGTATTATAATTTTTTACATTTTAACAATTACAAAAAGGAAATTGGGCTGATGCAAAAGTCTAGGCACCCTGCGTGGTTAGTACCGAGGACCACCCCCTTTTGCAAGTATCACAGCTTGGAAACACTTTTTGTAGCAAGATAAGTCTTTCAGTTCTTGTTTGAGGGGTTTTCAGGGTGGAGATGATTAGTGATGAGCGAGTATACTCGTTGCTCGGGTTTCCAGAGCACGCTCGGGTGGTCTCCGAGTATTTATGACTGCTCGGAGATTAAGCTTTCCTTGCCTCAGCTGAATGATTTACAGCTACTAGCCAGCCTGAGTATATGTGGGGGTTGCCTGATTGCTAGGGAATCCCCACTTGTAATCAAGCTGTCTAGTAGCCGCAAATCATCCAGCTGAGGTGATGAAAACTAAATCTCCAAGCAGTCACAAATAATCGGAGAACACCCGAGCGTGCTCTGGAAAACCCGAGCAACGAGTATACTCGCTCATCACTGGAGATAATCCTTGAGAATGGAGATAGTCCTCCAAGATGGAGATAATTCTCGAGGGTGGAAATAAACTTCCAGGGTGGAGATAATCCTTGAAGGTGGAGATAGTCCTCCAAGATGGAGATAATTCTCAAGGGTCGAGATAATTACCTAGGATCTAGATAATCCTCTAGGGTGGAGATAGACCTCGAGTTTACAGATAATTCTCTAGGGTGGAGATAATTCTCTAGGGTGGAGATAATCCTCTAGGGTGGAGATAGACCTCGAGTTTACAGATAATTCTTTAGGGTGGAGATAATCCTCGAGGGTGGAGATAATCCTCGAGGGTGGAGATATTCTTCGAGGGTGGAGATAATCCTCGAGGGTGGAGATAATTCTCTAGTAAGCAGATAATCCTCAAAGGTGAGATAATCCTTGAGGTTACAGATAATCCTCAAGGGTGAGATAATCCTTGAGGTTACAGATAATCCTCGAGGGTGGAGATAATCCTCGAGGGTGGAGATAATCCTCGAGGGTGGAGATAATCCTCGAGGGTGGAGATAATTCTCTAGTGTGGAGATAATCCTCGAGGGTGGAGATAATCCTTAAGGTTACAGATAATTCTCTAGGGTGCAGATAATCCTCGAGGGTGAGATAATCCTTGAGGTTACAGATAATTCTCTAGAGTGGAAATAATCCTTGAGGTTACAGATAATTCTCTAGGGTGGAGATAATCCTTGAGGGTGGAGATAATCCTTGAGGTTACAGACAATCCTCAAGGGTGGAGATAATCATGGAGGGTGGGAATAAGCTTCCAGGGTGAAGATAATCCTTGAGGTTGGAGCTAAGCCTCCAGGGTGGAGATAATCCTCGAGGGTCAGTGTCACCCTAAGCACATGTAGGATATAATTTTTCTGAGTGTCCCGATGCTGCAGACATGCAGATTTTTTTCTTTCCTATCACAGGAGATGCATCTAATGAGAACATAACAATCAGCCCTAAATCTAAAATCCGAGCATTCACCGTGATGCTCGACAGGTCATTTTTGCGCGGCCAGAGCTCGTAATAACAGCGGATTCGTTTCTCTAATGGACTTTTTGTGTTGCAGGATCGGATCACAATTTGGCTGTGAAAGGTCTAAAAGAGAAAATTCTGCAGGAAATTTCCCAAATTTAATCAACTTGAATGAATTTATTCCAAACTGAGAATGAGAATGAAGTTCCGGCTTTGTTCATTTTTTTTTTTTTTTTACAAACACTGTATAGTTACTATTAGCAATGCATCAGTAGGACTACAAGTCCCAGCATTGTCTGCCTTAGTAAAAAGAGGAGGGGCATATCCCATTCTCAAAGCGGCTATTAAGTGGTCTCTGTCTCCCGAGGTCCTGACCTGCGTCTCACGTTACACAGACCATTGATTTCGATGGAGGAATTTGTGTAATATCTGATTTCCCCTGAGGTGGCGCTATAGAGGAATTACATAGTTATAGGTGAAACCCAATTAAAGTGGCTTAAAGGAACAGTACACCTGACAATAACATTGCATAGGAGATAATCTCTCCCCTCTACTGTCAGCAGGATTTTCTGCTTGTTCTTGCAGATAACAAAGGAGTTAATCCTTCGCTGATCTGTTTTCTTTTGGTGAATTTCTGATGGGGCGGAGCTTTGTAAAAGGGGTGGAGCTTATCAATATTTTTGTTACTACTGCAGACATGTCAGAGGGGAGAGGCTCCTGCTGCAGCCAGTTGTCTTACAATCACAGGTCTGTGAGGAAGAAGAGGGACATTGCTGATATCCATTAAGAAGAATTATTTATGTATTTTCCAGTTTCATTTGTAATATCAGACGAAATAAAATCAGAACAAGTGAGATTAAAGGAATTGTCCAAATTCAGGGGATGATGATTTTTTTTTTATGTAAATGCATGTATAAGGTGAGGGGTTAAAAAATGTTTTCAAGTGGGTTTGATTTAAAAAATTTCATTAAAAAAAAAAGGTTTTTTTTACAGGAGTTTTGTTTTAAACTTTGATGTGATTTTTGATAATAAATCAGCTGAGAGGAGCTCAGAAAAACACAGATAAGAGAGTTCCAAATTCTTTCAGAAGGAGCTCGCTGAAGGATTCCCAGTTCACTCATTCTGCAGCCAGCAGAGGCTGTAGAAAGGAAAAAAAATTTTACTGGAAAACAATTACAAAAAAATCATTTTTTTTAGCCTTAAATACATGAATTTATGGAAAAAAGTCCCTCAAAGGTGGACAAAAGGAGGAAGCGCTGGGATATAATTTTTTTTTTCTTCTTGCTATTTCTGTTTAGTTTTGTTAGGTTCGGAGTTATCTCATTAGTTTTCCTGAATTGAGCTGGATTTATGGGAAAAGAGAGTCCCCGTGTCCCTATGATTAAAGGGTCCATGTTCCCCAGAGGAAGGTGCTGTGATCCTACACTACGGTGCGTTAACTCAGAGCCAGCAATGCAACTTGCTTATATCATTCCCATTCATTTCTATAGAGGTATCAAGGCATGCTGGGAGTAGTAGTTCCCCATATCTGGAGAGTCACCGGTTGGAGATCACTGCCTTACACACCCATTCTCTCTCTCTCTTTATGGGTTTTTGAATGATTCCGATCTTGCTTAGTTGTTTAACCAATAACAGCGCCACCCTGGCCATGTCTGGTATTGCAGCTTAGACCCTTTCAATTAACACTGCAGTACCAGAAATGGCCTGCGAGTAATGGTGGCGCTGTTTCTTCCCAATTTTTTTTTTTTTTTTTCATTTTTTACTAATTGAAGGCTATTCTATTTAATGTTGGACATAAATTCACAATTGACACAGTGTAAAGCTTATTATGGATTGTACTACTGCTAGGATCATCCCTTCTTGAATACCAATGCAGAGCGTATTGGTATCTATATTGAACAACCTTCTCCAAGAGAAGCTGCTATGGGGCCCCTGGAAAGCGGGGGGCCCCAGCCAGCCCCTTTGCTACTAATTTGCTAGCCATTATGAACACCGCTAACTTCTGTAATGCCCTAGCAAGGCAAATTAAAGGGATTATCCATACCAGACATCCCCTTTAAGCAGAAGTGAGCTCTAAATTCCTCTTTTTGATCCCTAAACTCCCAACTCTTTTTTTTTTTCCTACTTGTGCCCGAATTTGTGATGATTAATCCGTATCGGTAAGAAGAAGAACGTTCCTGGAGCTCGATGAATCACCCTCCCCATCATCATTAGAACAATAACCCCCATTTAGCATCCGGCGGTCGTGACTCTCATCATCTTTGGCCCCTTTTCTCCGCGCTCATTGGTTGGGTGCCACCTTGACGTCACTCGGGCCAACCTGTAAGTTCTTCCAAAGGCGTCACCAGGGTGCGGATGATGGGGGTGGTGTCATCTACGTGAGCCCTATGGGGAAAGTCACGGGAAAGCCTCGGAGACTCATTGAATATTGATGAAGGGACGTCACCAGGAGGGCCCCCATATGGCGAGTGGAGTAATTAGATTTCGCTCCCCGGTCCTGCCCCTCTCCTCCTATATAAAGTGGGGCACACTGGGGAGAGGACTGTTCCACTGAGGCGCCGGTGGAGAGCAGAGCAGTAAGTCTTCACGCCCTGCCTGGGAAGAACCTTCGCCTCCCTGCTCTTCCTCCGGAGCTGACAGCGCTTGTCTTCTTTTGCAGATTCCACCCCTGGGCGGCTGTTCAGCTCCTCTCTCCGTTTTTGAGTCTCAGCCTCCGTCCTCCTGCCAGCGAGGGAGAAGCATGAAGATCCTCGTAGCCTTCGCTGTGGCCATGCTGGTGTCGGCGCAGGTCTTCGCCGCAGACATCGGACTGGATGAAATCGACTGGCCGTACAGTGACCAAATCCAGGTAGGCGACATTTCGTTTCCAATTTTGTACAATTTGTACTTTTTTATTTTTTTATTTTTACATTTCTTTTTTTCTTTTAAATATTTGGATTCCAAAAAAGTTTTCTTTTCGGAACTTTCAAAAATATCAAAGATAGAAATCTACATTTCCTGGTGATTTGGGATCATTAGGGCATTGTTACATGGTACTGATATATTAATGTAGCAGAGTCCAACCTGTAACTCAATACAGTGCCTAGACCTGCAGTCCTATGTAAAAACATCAGAACATAGCCAAATGGTAAACCCGGCTCTGCTACATTTATTTAATCAATTTCGCTCTATTACATTCATAAACTTACACCGGTTGCAAAAGTATTTTCAGCTCTGCTACACTCGCAATCAATTATTATATTCGGCTCTGCTGCATCTCTAAATGCAAACCTGTTGCACTTAATAAACTTGTGATATCGCAGGCAGCTGTGCCAGATGACAAACTCAATTTTAAGGCATGGATACATTCGGCTCTGCTACATTCATGAACTCAAAACTAATACGTTTGTTATCGCTGCTCTGCTGCACTAATAATCTCAGCTCTGCTACACTAACAAAAGCAGATATAATATAATAGGTATCTTTGCCAAGTGACAAACTCAACTTTAAGACATTAATACATTCACCTCTGCTACATTCATGAATTCAAAACTATTACGTTAGTAAATTCAGCTCTGCTACAATAATAAACACAACTCTGCTACATTAATGAACGAGACACTATTACATTAATAAACTCGGCTCTGCTGCATTAATGAATACAACACTATTACATTAATAAACTCAGCTCTGCTATGCTAATAAATACAGCTCTGCTACGTTAATGAACACAACACTATTACATTAATAAACTCAGCTCTGCTACATTAATAAATACAGCTCTGCTACATTAATGAACGAGACACTATTATATTAATAAACTCAGCTCTGCTAAGCTAATAAACACAGCTCTGCTACATTAATGAACGTGACACTATTACATTAATAAATTCAGCTCTGCTACATTAATAGACACAGCTCTGCTACATTAATGAACGAGACACTATTACATTAATAAATTCAGCTCTGCTACATTAATGAACGTGACACTATTACATTAATAAACTCAGCTCTGCTATGCTAATCTGCTACGCTAATAAATTCCGCTCTGCTTGAAATGCCAAATGACAAACTCATCTCTTCTACACATACACATTCAGTTCTGTACCTTCATCAAGTCAGCAATGCCACATTTGTAAAATCAAACCTGTTGCAATAACAAACTCAGCTCTGCTCGCAATATCACCGCTAAAGATGGCAAATGACAAACTCTGCTCTGCTACATCAATAAACGCATATCTACCATAGTAATCAGCTGAACTCATTATTCAGCTCTGCTATACTGACATTGACACCTGTTGCACCAATAAACTTAGCTCTGCTCATGTTACCACAATATGCTGTGCCAAACGACAAACTCTGCTCTGCTACACTAATAACTCTAGATCTGCTACCTCAATAATGTCAGTAATGATATATTAATAAACTAAACTCTTTCACGTCATTAAACTCCGCTCTGCTTGTTACATCACAACGAGCTGTGCCAAATGACAAACTCCTTTATCATTTCAAGAATGCTACAGTATCACCCCCAGTTCTGCTGAATTATTACTTTCAGCTCTGCTATATTACTACATGCAAACCTGTTACACTGATAAACTTGTGATATCGCAGTGAGCTGTGCCAGATGACAAACTCCGCTCTCCTACATCACTAACCGTAGCCCTGCTGCCTCAGCTCAACATCTCCACATAAACAAACTCAGCTCTGCTTGTGAGATATGAAGGATGACAAAGTCCTATTTCCTACTTTTATATATTTCTCTCTGCTACGTTAACAAAATGAAATCTGCTACATAAATGAAGTGAGCTCCGCTATACTAATAAACTCTGTGCTGCTTCTAATATCGCAGCGAGGTGTGCCAAATGACAAACTCAGCTCATTATACTATTAATCCTGCCTTATCCTTTCTGCATTAATAAACTAAAATCTGCTACAGTAAGAAACTCGGCTCTGCTATACGGGAAAAGTCAAAACTGCAAGAAGAAGCTCGTCTTATGTTCCTTATGTTTGATAATTGTCATTTATAATTGATTATTTCCCTTCTATGCGCCAAGATAAAGAGGTACACGGTATTAACCCTAGAAAGGAATAATGTCCACAAAAACGTATGTTTAAGAAAATGAAATAAAAAAATTCAATTTAAAATTCATCACCAGAAGCTGAGAAGAACGGTCAGTATAATAAATGTCCCGACTGCTGAGCCCAGTGCTGGTGCTGGGTCCGATGTCTCCTCCAGATCAGGCAAATCCGCTCGTACAAAGGAAATGTAGCAGAGCGGAACCTAAACTGCAACATAATAATCATAGGATTACCTGCAGAAAGCGCAATCACCATAATGGCTGCGTCACTAATGACCCAATATAAAGATCTATCTATTATCTATCTATCTATCTATCTATCTATCTATCTATCTATCTATCTATCTATCTATTATCTATCTATCTATTATCTATCTATCTATCTATTATCTATCTATCTATCTATCTATAATCTATCTATCTATTATCTATCTATCTATCTATATCTATTATCTATCTATTATCTATCTATTATCTATCTATTATCTATCTATCTATCTATCTATAATCTATCTATTTATTATCTATCTATCTATATCTATTATCTATCTATTATCTATCTATCTATCTATAATCTATCTATTTATTATCTATCTATCTATATCTATTATCTATCTATTATCTATCTATTATCTATTATCTATCTATCTATTATCTATCTATCTATCTATCTATCTGTCTATTATATATCTATTATCTATCTATCTATTATCTATCTATCGCTATCTCTCTATCTATCTATTATCTATTATCTCTCTATCTATCTATTATCTATTATCTATCTATCATCTATCTATCTATCTATCTATCTATCTATCTATCTATCTATCTATCTATCTATCTATCTATCTATCTATCTATCTTCTATCTATCCTGACCCCACCATTTCTCCAGTAGATTTGTCCCATTCTTATTACTTGCCTATATTTTATATACCGGTTTAGTTTGGCACATGTAGCAGAGCTGAATTTGTCTCTACAGCTCTTTCTTACAATCACTTTTATGAGGTGAGTTCATGTCCAGTCCTAGTTTTGCAATAGTGAAATCTTCAGCCCCCCGCTGTGTACTCGGGTCCCGATCCGTTCTGTTTGGACTGTTCGGGCTAACGCTGTCTTTCCTTCCAGGTGTAGCAGAGCTGAACTTGCTATTTCTTTCATAGTAATCACCAGTTGAATGATGATAATTTGTGTCCCTTTATTTCTACGTCAAATTATTGAGAAGACATTGTGCCAACTGACAAACTCCTCTACATCGCACGGCCACAAAAACCTCAGATGTGACGGTAACGTCTGTCCTCACAAGTCGCAGGGCCACCGGAGATTATAATCCCAGCTCAAAGTGGATTATATTAAGTAAAGGGCAATTTATTCCAGACGTTTCGCAGGAAAGCGTCCACGTCTGTGCTCCACGTGTGTAACGGGGGGTCTCACATCATAAAGACGCCCGTGTTCCTGCTGTACTAATATGGGGGGAACCAACTGGTCCCAACAAACATCAATATTTGACTTGGAAACCGGAGTCGAAACTTGAAGCTTGTGGACCCCAATGGAAAGGGGCCCCAACTAGCACGGTCCTTTACTAGTATCAGGCTTCTCATAGGGACCAAAGGGGCCTTTTGGGTCCCATTAGCTCCAGGTCCCAGTTTCAACTGCATCCCCTGCACCCACTGTAGTTCCCCCCCCCCCCTGATATTAACCCTACATGACTGGGTCTGATTGGCCAATCAGAATTGCCCACCAGAACCTCTGCCTACTGGACCCCCTGCCGCTGTTACTTGCAGAATAGGCAGATGGAAGGTGAGATTAGGGGGGTAATCCCAGTAAAATATACATTATCGGGTTTTATAGGAACTGGTTTTGAAATCTTAAAAATAAATGCTTGGGCTAAAATTAGAAAAAAAAACATCCAAAAAAGTAAAATAAATAACAGCAGATAAAAAAAAACAGCAAGAAAAAAAAATAAAAGCAAAATATATAAAACCTTAAAAAAGTCCAAAATAAAAAAATATGAAAAATAAGATTAAAAATAGCAATAGAAAATAAACAAAAAAAGAAGAAAAATAATACAACAGAAAATAGCAAATAATTAAGAAAAAAACGGTAAAAAACGGGGGGAAAACCTTCTTCCAAAAAGTAACTTATGTAACCTAAGTAATAAACTAAAATACATAAATTTTAAAGAAATAAGTGCTAAATAAAATGAACAAAATATAAGTAAATACTAAAATAAAATAAACAGAATTTAGATTTTTTTTAGAAAACAGGAAAAAAATTACAATTTAAAATATGCAAAAAAAAAAAATCAAATCATCACCCCCAAAAAGTCCAAAGCAAGGTTGTATTTTTTCCTAGGCTGTTACTGTCTCTGATGACCTTGTTTGTAGCCGCTCCTGTAGACAGTAGGGTTGATTTCCCGCTCGGCCCTTTCCTCTTTGGGACTCATTAATTAAATCCATCACTTTCCGGGACGTCACAAGTGATAGTGATGGGTCAGCGTCTTCTACCATCCACAGCACAGTACAGTAGTGATCACACTAAGGTCACATCCCAAGTGGATCCCTAATCTGGGTCTAATGACCTGTGGGGGGAAGGTGTGGGTTGGGGGGTCATTTACTTTTTAAAATTAGCCCTTTCCTAATATAATCCTTGTGAATGAGATTCCTGAAGACCCAATGTCAGAAAGCCTCATTGTCAGGAATTAGAAGATCTCAGGACCACGGACAGCAGCAGGAGTATCCCAGACGTAGCAGAGCTGAGTTTGTCAATGTAATGTTTCATTTCTTTACTAGCTGATTGCAGGTAAAACTGAGTGAAATGGATAAAATGTCACAGAGGAAAAAAGGACTAACTCAGCTCTGCTACACTCGTGGTAGTGCTACAGCTCTGCTGCATCCGTGCATTATACAGAGTACAGACTATCAGAACGCGGAGAGCGGAGGAGCTTTCTGTGAAGCCTCTAATGACACATGATGGCTATGGCAGCACTATGTGCAGTGTGCGGTGATTTACTGAGCGCGGTCTGTATATTGTCCATTAGCGCATCGTTCTATCATACCCATCATGTGTCATTAACAGCTTCATTCACTTTACACATTATCCAGAGCTGTAATCCCTGGAGGGAAACTTAATGTTCTGAGAAGGTTTTGTACATTCTTAATTTCCAGCCCGGAGTAAAATGGTTCCTTATGAAATGTGATGTTTGGTTGTAAAGTCATATTGGACGTAGCTTCTTGTGTGAGCAGTGATAAGATGATATCACACAACCGGGGCAGCAGATGGTAATCATGTGGCATTATCAGAGACACTGGACTGGGTGCTGCTCCATTCTTGGGTCTTCATGTTTCTCAATGTTCATGAACTCCCTGATTGTATCTATACATTCTTCCTTTCTTTCTTTCCTCCTTCCTCACTTTGGACCATCCATCCAGCTACCTTACTCTCAAGTCTTCCTTCTTTATTTCCTTCCTTCCTCCCTCCCTCCTTTCCTTCCTTCCTTCATTCCTCCCTCCCTTCCTTCCTTCCTTCCTTCCTTCCTCCCTCCCTCCCTCCCTCCCTCCTTTCCTTCCTCCCTCCCTCCTTTCCTTCCTTCCTGCCTACCTTCCTTCCTCCTCTTCCTGCCTCCCTTCCTTCCTCCCTCCCTCCCTCCCTCCTTTCCTTCCTTCCTTCCTTCCTTCCTACCTTCCTTCCTTCCTCTTTCTCTTCCTGCCTCCCTTCCTTCCTTCCTCCCTCCCTCTCTCCCTTCCTTCCTCCCTCTCTCTCCCTTCCTTCCTCCCTCCCTCTCTCCCCTCCTTCCTCCCTCTCTCTCTCCCTTCCTCCCTCTCTCTCCCTTCCTTCCTCTCTCTCCCTTCCTTCCTTCCTCCCTCCCTCTCTCCCCTCCTTCCTCCCTCTCTCTCTCTCCCTTCCTCCCTCTCTCTCTCTCCCTTCCTTCCTCTCTCTCCCTTCCTTCCTTCCTCCCTCCCTCTCTCTCTCCCTTCCTTCCTCTCTCTCCCTTCCTTCCTTCCTCCCTCCCTCTCTCTCCCTTCCTTCCTCCCTCTCTCTCCCTTCCTTCCTTCCTCCCTCCCTCTCTCTCTCTCCCTTCCTTCCTTCTTCCCTCTCTCCCTTCCTTCCTTCTTCCCTCTCTCCCTTCCTTCCTTCTTCCCTCTCTCCCTTCCTTCCTCCCTCTCTCTCCCTTCCTCCCTCTCTCCCTTCCTTCCTCCCTCCCTCTCTCCCTTCCTTCCTCCCTCTCTCTCTCCCTTCCTTCCTTCCTTCCTCCCTCTCCCTTCCTTCCTCCCTCCCTCTCTCTCCCTTCCTTGCTTCCTTCCTCCCTCTCTCCCTTCCTTCCTCCCTCTCTCTCCCTTCCTCCCTCTCTCCCTTCCTTCCTCCCTTCCTTCCTCCCTTCCTCCCTCCCTTCGTTTCTTCCTCCCTCTCTCTCCCTTCCTTCCTTCCTTCCTCCCTCCCTCCCTTCTTTTTTCTATCCAAACATCCTCCACACCTCTCTATCTCTCGCTTATATCCTTCATTCTTTCCATTCATCTTCCCTAATTTATTTCTTTTTAAGGATATATAATATATGCTGTATGTCCTCTCTCTCTCTCTCTCTCTTTTCCTTTCTTCCATCCTCACCTCTTTCTATCCCTTCATCGCTCCCTTTTTCCTACCACATTTCCTTCTTTTGTTTCTTTCCTTTCTCCTTACATATCCTTCCTTTCCTTTCAATCATCTATCTATCCAACCATTCTCCCCCTTCCTTTGCCTCTACCCCTTACCCCTTCCATCCCTACATCTTGCTGTTGGCTGTCTTCTTCTTTTCCCTTTTACTCCTCTATGCTTCTCGACAATCATGATCTCCTTCCAACCTCTCTACCTACCTAATTTCATTCATTTCTTCCTTTACTATGGACCAACTATCTATCCTTGGACCCCCACTGTTTTCTTCCTACCATTCATCCTTAGATCTCTTGATCCTTCCTTTTAACCATCCATTAGTTTATCCCTTCATTCCTCCCTCATCCTTTCCATTACTTCTTTTGTGTCCCTTCTTTCCTGTTACTGGCTGTCCTTTTCTTTTTCCTTTACCTCTCCCATGCTTCCCAACATTCATGATCGCCCTCATCCTTCCACCTCTCCTTCCTTCCCTGCTTTCATTCGTCTATCCATCCATGCATCATTTCCTCATTCTCTACCTTCATCCTTTTTCCTTTCTTCTTAAAAAGCATCTATTCATCTAACCAATCATTTCTTTTGCTTTCTTCATTCCCGCCATCATTATCTTTCACCATCTGTCCATTCCTCTGATCCCTCCTCCATTTTCTCTTTCCTTCCTGTTACTAGCTGTCCTCTTCTTTTTCCTATAACTCTGCCATCCTTCCTAATAGTGATGGTATCCCTCCTTCACTGCATCTATCCAGCCATGCATCACATCCTCATTTGCTATCTTCTCAATTTCTTCTTCCAATTAAGCATCCATTCATCTAACCATTCCTTCCTTCATTCCTTCCTTCATTCCATCCTTGCGTCCATCCTTCCTACCTACCTTCCTTCTTTCCTTCCCTCCCTCCTTCCTTCTTTCTTTCCTTCCTTCCTTTTTTCCTTTTTTCTTTCCTTCCTTCTTTCCACCCTTTTATCATTTCTTCCTTTCTTCTTTCCCCCTTCCTTCCTTTTTCCCTTCATTCCATCCTTCTTTCCTTCCTTCCATTCTTCCTTCTTCCGTTCCTTTTTTCCTTCCTCTCTTCCTTTCTTCTTTCCTTCATTCCTTTTTCTTCTTCCTTCCTTTCTTTCTTTCTTTCTTTCTTTCTTTCTTTCTTTCTTTCCTTCTTTCCTTCTTTCCTCCTTTCCTCTCTTCCTTCCTTCCTTCCTTCCTTCCTCCCTCTCTTCTTTCCTTTCTCCCTTTCTTTTTCCCTTCCTCCCTTCCTTCTTTCCTTTCTTCCTTTCTTTTTCCCTTCCTCCCTTCTTCTTTCCTTTCTCCCTTATTTCCTTTCTTCATTCTTTCCTTCCTTCTTTCCTTTCTCCCTTATTTCCTTTCTTCATTCTTTCCTTCCATCCTTCCTTTCTCCCTTCTTTCTTTTCTTCTTTGTTTATTTCCATTCTTCCTTCCTTCCATCTTTCTTCTTTCCTTCCTTCCTACCTTCCTTCCTTCCTTCCTTCTTTCTTCTTACTTTCCTTCCTTCTTTCCTTCCATCCTTCCTTTCTCCCTTCTTTCTTTTCTTCTTTGTTTACTTCCTTTCTTCCTTCATTCCTTCCTTCCATCTTTCTTCTTACTTTCCTTCCTTCCTTCCTTCCTTCCTTCCTTCCTTCCTTCCTTCCTTCCTTCCTTCCTTCCTCCCTTCTTTCCTTTGTCTTCCTTCCTTCGTTCCATCATTCTTCTTACTTTCCTTCCTTCCTCACTTCTTTCCTTTCTTCCTTCTTTCCTTCTATCCTTCCTTCCTTCATCTTTCTTCTTACTTTCCTTCCTTCCTTCCTTCCTTCCTTCCTTCCTTCCTTCCTTCCTTCCTTCCTTCCTTCCATCTTTCTTCTTACTTTCCTTCCTTCCTTACTTCTTTCTTTTCTTCCTTCTTTCCTTCCTTCCTTCCATCTTTCTATCCTTCCTCCCTTTCCTTCCTTCTTTCCCTGCTGAAACACGCCTGGTGGATCCTTTTGTAATATCTCCTTTCTGGGGGAAGCATTTGCTGGACTTCCCTTGGTTGATATTCGGAGGCAGCAAATAATGACACTTGAAGACTTGTCATTTTGTAGCAGAGACGTTCTTTCATCCATGATAACCCTCACAAACACTGCACCAGGTGTAGCCATGTCCTGCGGAGAACCACAGATAACAGCAGTGTGACATTATTCTGACAAACGACAACCTCATCTCTGCTACCTCAATGAATGTACTAACCCCCCGATTTCAGGACTGGGGGATGTCACAGACCTCCAGTGTCGCCCTCTTCTGGTAGATCGTGGTGCTGTGACCGATACTTTGAAGGTAGATTTCCCCTTTAATGACCGAATTAAATGAGTTTATAATGTACAAGAGCTCCCTCATTACAGTAACGGATCCCCCGCTCATTATACCAGGCTATCTGTCCGTAAAATCCCTTGTACCGATGCGGCTGCCATATTCGCCTGGATGCTCGGCGGCGTCTGGATGAATGCAATCTCACTGATGTATTGAATACATTTTGGATATTAGGGGGGAGGGGTGGAGAATTGGGGGAATGATGTATACGGCACATTATAGCAGGAGCCGCAACGTGTCACTATGACTTCATCTCCGTAATTAGATCAAACATCGGATTTCTTTATGAATAAGTTCTGTCTGTGATGAAAACCGGGGGATTTAGTTTTCTAGGTCTCTTCACCATCTCCAGTCAATGGGGTTGAGCTGCAATACCTGACGCCAACAATGCGCACAAGGGGCGCTGTTTTAAGAAAAAAAAAACAACCATTTGTCTCATTTTAACTGACCCCTTTAATTTAGTTAACGACCTCTCAGTAAACATCTGTCGTCCTCTTATGTCTCCTATGATTAATGCAATCTATCAATTACAAGGTTGGCGCTGGCATTCGGCCCGCGGGACTCCGATGACAATGCTAGGCACGCTTCACGGAGCCGGCCAGGGTATACCGCTGCCCGCCTTTTTTCCTAATTACTTTAAATAATCAATGCGAATCAATTGCTTCTCTTCCTGGTAAATGGTCGGAGCGGGTGATGTATGGCATAATGCGGAGGATGAAATACATCTCCCCAGGCCAGAAAGTCACCTTGGAGGAGACTCGGCAATTATCTTAAGAGTTCTGCTCGTTCCAAATGTGGAGACTTGTCCGTACTTCAAGAACTGCAGAAACCTGATTAAAACATATGGCGTCAATTCAAGGTACCGGCGAACAAAAATCCAAATAATCCAATAGAAAATCCAATAAATAAAATGTTATTTTTGAAAAGTATTTTATTTACAATTAAAAGTGAGATAATTCCCCCAAAACATCTTTTCCGAAATGTTAAAATAGCAATACAAATGAGCGAATTTGCTATGTCTGAGAGGTATTTTAGCCTCCTTTAAGGAGAATCTGTCACTTGTCTTAAATAGTTATTTTTTCAGATTGTTCTAAAAGCCGCTGTTCTCCTGAATCCGGCGTTGTTACTCTCTGATTTCTACTCCTCTCCAATCCTTAGATATGGCCCCTCTTTCTTGTTTGTAATTCTAGCATTGTTAGCCAAGTGGGCGTGGCACCCAACTCTTCTTATTGGTTATATCCTTGAGGAACACACCCACCTGGCTAAAAAGACTAGATTTCTATCCAGGGAAGAGGGGACCGTATCTCAGGAATGGAGAGGCGTAGGAACAAAAGAAAAACATTGTCGGATTCAGGAGAAGAGCGGCATTTACGCCATTACATGTTTATGGGAAGTGACAGGTCCTCTTTACTAAATAATAGGCAAATCTTCAATGGGCGTGAACAGTTCGTTACTGTGGTAAAACACAAAATGAACTCACATTTATTTATTTTTATTGAATCAGTTCTTTCTTTTTTTACTATTTGGCTTTTATTTTTAGTTTAATCTTTATTTTTTTTCCTTCTATTCTTAGGTACTTTATTACATTCTATATATTATCATTAGTAGTCGTTATTCTAGTAGTAGTAGGAGAAGAAGTAGAAGTCTTACTGTATTATTATCAAAGTGATAATATTGGAGGGACATTGCTTTATTTCTTTTTGTTGATATTAGTAAAATATTATTTCTTTTATTTCCTATTTTATTATGATTAGTGTTTCATTTCTGTGACTTTAATTACACATATTCCTTGACTGCGATTCATTTTTAAATATTTTTTTGTGTATATAATTATTCTTTTCAATGATACATTATTACATCATATTATATATACTATTTTGCACCTTTGCTTAAAAAATATCACAAAACATTAATAAAAAAATATGTGCATATAAAACCACAACTTTTATTTTTTGCTGTGTAATATTAGGAGTCCATAAATCTTTGCCAAGTCTCTGATTTTAGTTTGGGTCATTAGAGCTTTAGTTTGGGTAGGTCTTGTGACTGCGATATTAGTGCAGAAATGCCCCCTTATTGCACCCTGGTGGAAATGGTCTTGTTTTTCTCCTCACAATAGTTTTATGACATGTACATAAGTGGTCTCCAGTCGTATGTCTGACCTGCTTTAGGCTGTGTTCACGTTAGGCTGTGTTCACATGCTAGACTGTTCACATATTGCCTGTGTTCACATATTGGCCTGTGTTCACATATTGGCCTGTGTTCACATGCCGGGCTGTGTTCACATGCGGGGCTGTGTTCATGTGTTGGGCTGTGTTCACATGTTAGGCTGTGTTCACGTGTTAGGCTGTGTTCACATATTAGGCTGTGTTCACATATTAGGCTGTGTTCACGTATTAGGCTGTGTTCACATGCTAGGATGTTCACATGTTGGGCTGTGTTCACGTATTAGGCTGTGTTCACATGCTAGGATGTTCACATGCTGGGCTGTGTTCACATGCTGGGCTGTGTTCACATGCTGGGCTGTGTTCACATGCTGGGCTGTGTTCACATGCTGGGCTGTGCTCACTTGTTGGGCTGTGTTCACATGCTAGGATGTTCACATATTGGCCTGTGTTCACATATTGGCCTGTGTTCACATGCTGGGCTGTGTTCACATGCTGGGCTGTGTTCACATGCTGGGCTGTGTTCACATGCTGGTCTGTGTTCACATGCTAGGATGTTCACATGTTGGGCTGTGTCCACATGTTGGGCTGTGTCCACATGTTGGGCTGTGTTCACGTGTTAGGCTGTGTTCACGTGTTAGGCTGTGTTCACGTGTTAGGCTGTGTTCACGTGTTAGGCTGTGTTCACGTGTTAGGCTGTGTTCACCTGCTAGACTGTGTTGACATGTTGGGCTGTGTTGACATGTTGGGCTGTGTTGGCATGTTGGGCTGTGTTGGCATGTTGGGCTGTGTTCACGTGTTGGGCTGTGTTCACCTGCTGGGCTGTGTTGACATGTTGGGCTGTGTTGACATGTTGGGCTGTGTTGACATGTTGGGCTGTGTTGACATGTTGGGCTGTGTTGACATGTTGGGCTGTGTTGACATGTTGGGCTGTGTTGACATGTTGGGCTGTGTTGACATGTTGGGCTGTGTTGACATGTTGGGCTGTGTTGACATGTTGGGCTGTGTTGACATGTTGGGCTGTGTTGACATGTTGGGCTGTGTTGACATGTTGGGCTGTGTTCACGTGTTAGGCTGTGTTCACATGTTATGCTGTGTTCACCTGCTAGTAGTAAAGAACAAGACGTGCACTCTCGCTAATAGTGGTGCAGACTGAACATGGAGGGATACTCCAGAATATAGTCATGTACAGCAACAGTCGCACTCAAAAAAGAAGTTTTCAGATTTTTTGTTTGAACAAAAAACGTGGTTTTCTTTATTATAGTAAACAAACACCAAAGTAAAAGTATCACCGCAGTGTTTCAAGGTAACGTTTCGACCCACAGGGTCTTTCTCAAACCTTCTAATAGTAGAAACCGAGCGGAGGGCACAAATCCCTGGAGGGGTGCAGGAGTCCCGTTAGGGGCTATAATTGGAGAGTCACAGGAGAGACAAACCACCACCGCAGACACCTGTGACTCTCCAATTATAGCCCCTAACGGGACTCCTGCACCCCTCCAGGGATTTGTGCCCTCCGTTCGGTTTCTACTATTAGAAGGTTTGATAAAGACCCTGTGGGTCGAAACGTTACCTTGAAACACTGTGGTGATACTTTTACTTTGGTGTTCACCTGCTAGGCTGTGTTCACATGCTAGGATGTTCATATGCTGGGCTGTGTTCACATGTTATGCTGTGTTCACATGCTGGGCTGTGTTCACATGTTGGGCTGTGTTCACGTGTTAGGCTGTGTTCACGTTAGGCTGTGTTCATGTGTTAGGCTGTGTTCACATATTAGGCTGTGTTCATGGGAATTTATTTCTTCCTCCTGGACTCATTTCTGTTCTGAATTTAATTTGACTCCTACGCTGATGAAGCAGTGAAGGGTGATTTGTATGAATGTTCTTCCAATAAAAAGGCCGAGTTCAGTAATTAGCAGGACGCAACCGAATGAGCAAATTTGTACAAATGAAAAGGATTAATTGAAGAAAAGAAAACACGATAGTTTCAACTTTTTTCACATGAATTAAACAAGGTTTGACATGAAACGGACCATTGGTTGCAAGACAGCTCGGAGAATTTACTGCAGAAGTAACTTGCTTGTTCTAAAAATTAATTATCTTACGTCAAGTCAATGGTCGTCTCTCAGGGCCTCGCTTTACAATCCGCTTCACATTTAGTAAAGATCATATAAAAATCTAAATAACTTTATTTTTTTCTATTAAATTGGTCACTACGGGGCCATCTTCATCACTTGGATGGTTGGATTTTATATTTTTTAAAGGACCCAGTGGGAAAGTTGTGTTCAGAAATCCAATCAGTAGAGTAGATACTATTGAAAAGTCAATGGTTCAACTGAAAGCCTCAGATGAATATTTGGCACTTAAGTCGGGAACTAAACATTGAAGTGTAGGACTGGGTGCCGTAAATCCATTAATCAACCATTTCCTAGATAATGTTCTTTATAGTTAATATTTTATGGTACAATGGAGGCGTTAAGGGGGTTGTACATACTTCCCCATGACATCATAGAAGAGAATTGTCCTCTTGTGGTGAAATATTCCTTTTGGTGGTTTCTGATGCCAAACCCTTATTGATCAGTTGATCGTTGAGATGACTTCAATTTAAAAAAAAAAGGGGGTTTGTCTTGATCGGAACCCCTTTAATAGAAGTTCGTTGTCAACCTCAAAAAGGTGATATATTCCTTTCGTTTGTACTTTTTGAGCTTTGCTTGCCTTTCATTTTTCAGTCTCGGCCGCTCGTCTGGTTTTTAGTTTTACAAAAATTGTGACTCCATCTTAGCTACAGAGTCTGTTGGAGTCTACGGTGGTCAAAAATTCGAATCAAGCCTTATTTTTGTTACTATGATTGATGTTGGAGATGCTGCTTCTCTTCCTCCCCCATGCTTTACACCACAAGTGTTGCTATTCATCTACCGAGTACTTGACATTTTATCCTTTACTCCCCATTACTGAGGTTTTAGGCCTTTCCTGAGGATCTTTACATAATGCGTTCAATGTAGATAATGTGATTTACTGTAAATGTGATTTCAAGGCAATTATGGACACTTTGTGACCACCCTCTGTTATAGTGATACTGTAAAAATGTATAAACCCTGGAAATGGGAAGATCATTGACCAAGAGCGTAGATTTCTTCTTAACTCTTTATGTGGCAGATCCAGGGATTCTGTAGGCTTTCAGACATTTGCGTTCTGGACTTTGAATTATAACTGCCTATGAATCTCAAGGATGAGAAGTTAGCTCCTTCATTTTTCATGGATTAGGGTGAAGGTCCTGGCTTGGATGGTGGCAATTTACTAATACATTTAGATTGATCGTGATACTAGATCATATTTCACACTTCTCATAGATGGTAACACTAACCTGGGGGCAAAGATTCAGTTTCCTCACTGAGCCATGTATCTACATACTCTTGATAAAGAAGAGTGGCTTGTTGGCAATCCCTATGGCATCCTGGACACTTGACTTGCCAGTCCACCGATCATCACTGGGTACAAAGGCAAAAATCAGTACTGCAAAAAATAGTTATGAGACATTTTGAGCTATTACATTTTTTTGCAAATTAGATGCTGATTAATTAGCATATTTTTACCATGGAGCATTGCCTTCACGTGAGTCTGTTCAATGAGCAGTATGGAAGTTGTAGATTTCCTTTTGAAAAGTTCTTACATTTTTGGCATCTGGAAAATGAAAATTTCTTTTTGGCCAGTTCTTAAATTTTTGCGGTTACCCCAACGTGACCCTCTAGAGTCCTTTATTCTCTTGTCTGTTCAAAGAATAGTAGTTTTCTCCTTTCTCTTGGCTGTAGAACCGGTCCCACCACTCCCTTTTCCATCCTCAGAAAATACAGAATTAGAAAAATAGAGTAGAACACAGGTTGTTATCGCCCATAATTACTAATGCTGCCTGGGGCCCCTCTCTTCAAGGGCCCCATAGGAAACACATTGTCTACTACATGGTCTCTACATCCCCTCACATGTGGTTTGTCCTTGGGCACAGAATCGGGACTGTAGTAAGATCGGGAGCTTTGGGAGGGGGGCACATACTTTTGTCTGTAAGTTGGTTGGTGGAGAATTGAGCGCCCCTGGATACTTTACGTTTTTTTGTATTTTTCTTTTTAGGAGGAATTACCGGTGTTCGAAAATTTTCTACAGAGGATTGCAAGGAAACCAAGACCTGATCAATTTTATGGTTTAATGGGAAAAAGGAACAATGGTAGGTCATATGATGAGTGATCTGTCCATCAATGCGTTAGAAGATGTCATGTCCTACTTTGTTATCACCATTGATGCTTGTGTGTATGATGGTGATGATGTATGCATGATTATAACAATGATCTAAGTAAGCATTATGGTGATGTAAGTATGTATGAATAATGATGATGTATACATGATGATTGTTTATGTGTATATGATGTAAGGATGATGTATGCACGACTAAAACGATGAAGGATGATAATGATTTTTGCATGATGATATATACAGTATATAGTAATGTAAGCATGTATATACGTAAGTATGGATGATGATGTATGCATGATTAAGATAATGATGTATGATGATGATCATGTTTGATGACGATTGATGTACATATGCGAATGTACATGCATATCTATGATGTCAGTATGCATGTATGATGATGACGTGTGCATGATGAAAATGGAGGCCATTATGTTATCTGTACTTCTTCATTGGTCATTGATGTTTCTGGTTCCTAGGGATTAATTTTTATTGTTAAAGTAGCATCTAAAACAAAAAAATGAAAAAACTTAGCAAAATAATAAAATCTACTACCGTTTTATGTCTGCAGATCCGTGTGGATATATGTGTCTCCATGGTTACAGACTACATACAGTCCCTGTAGTCTGATCTTACACATACACTCTCCGCCATCTCTTTCCCACTTCTTGTTAATTTACAGTTAAATTAGACTGATGGAAGGAAATATGACTGTAGGATCAGACTACAGAGCTTGTTTGTAGTCTGTTACCATGGAGACCTATATATAGGTTCTAAGTATACATAAAATGGGAACAGATCATTTGCATTTATTTACAATTTTAAATTTATGACTGCTTTCAAAAAAATTCTTGCTAATGGTGGACATAGTCTTTAAATCAAACCATGCCTGCTTCTTGCCTGTAGTATGGATTTACCCAATGTAGGCAAGCCGATACAATTCTGTAAACTCTGGCCAAATGTGGGTGATCTGAGGTGGGTTCGGGAAACTCTTGAGTGGGCCAGAGATGTACCTAGGCCCGACTTTGAGGTGGGATCAAATCCTAAGGTGGGGGTCAGATTGCCCTATTCTCCTAACACTAATGTTGGTAAGAACTGACTGAACTGTGGGTATGCCATTAATGTCTGTGGAGGGAAAACCCATTAAAGACACCCCCTTTAAGCCATTTTCAGTGATGATATCACTTGGCCGTGAATGGGTAGACATAGCGTTGACATCATTGCTCACTAGTCGCTCATTAGGTCTGATGTCACCGATTATTAATCATTAACTGTGTAAAAACGGTTAGTGATGTCACCCATAAGCAGAGAAGGCGACCTTATCAATATTTTATAGTTCAAAATGGCCGCCCTCTATAATAGTGTTTTTTTTCTATGTTTTAGGATACGGCCAGATGTCCCGCAAAAGTAAGTTTACTTTCCATTTTACTGTGTTACTCTCCGCCATTCTCAGTGCATCTTAGTGAAACCTTTCTTGTCCTGCAGCATTTTTTGCCCTGATATTAAAAATTGTTTCTAATATTCCTCAGTCCTTATTGAGTACGTGTAATTAAATTAGCGATCTGCTTTAAGAAAAACGCGAGAGGCGCAGCAGATGTCCAATTAGAACAATCTGGCTGCCGCAGGATTGAATCATTATTTAGGTTGTGTTTTAATTAGCCCTTAATAAGTGTAAATCTGTAATAATCGGGGAGGTTTTTATTTAAACCAGAGCACAGAGAAAAGCAGCCGCATCGCAGCCAAGATGGCGGATAAGATTTCTATAAATCACGATGATGGAATTAGGTTGGTTGCTAGGGGAGGAAACGGAGCAACCCATAGCAACCGATCAGGATATAGAAAGTGAAATAAGTGATCCGATTGGTTGATTTGATTAACTGCCTTGTTACTGTTTTTTTTTGTTAAAACTTTATTGAAATGGTTTTTAAAAATACAAACAAAAATTGGAGGGTTCAATGGTGGAACAGTAAGAGATGTGACCATGGAAGGAAATACAGATGATGTTCAGGATGAAATCATACACTATGTTATGCTTAGCCCAGGGCCCAAAGGCCTTCTCAGGCCCTGCACTTGGCATTGCACCCTGGGCCTCATTATTACAAGTGCAGATTCTGGTAATCAGTTTAAAGAGGTTCACAGTCATGAAGGACCAGAGCCGCTCTTAAAGGGGTTGTTTACCAGGAAGGTGAAAAAAAAAGAGGATACCTCCTGCACTGGCGCCACTCCCCCCTGCCCAGCACTGCATCATCCCACTAGTTTGCAGGTATCAACCTCTGGTGAAAGCTTAAGTTGAGCGCTGCAGCCAATCAGCAACGACTGATCGGCTGCAGCGTTCACATTTTCTCGAAGTGGATGAAAATTGTTCTTCCTGTTCAAACAAAATGTTAACGCAGCAGATTGTGAGGGGCGTTTGATGCGCTGCAGTACTCGTGTGATTGTTGCACCGGACGTTGATGCCAAAACACCCACAAGTAATGCAGGACTGAGTATGGAGGAGTGACGCCAATGTGAGAGATGAGTACGGTACATATATATATTTTCTCCTCCTTTCTGGGTCCATAAATAAGGGTTTGTCAAGTAGTAAACGACCCCTTTAAAATTACAGCCTTTTTCTTTCATTTTTACGTTTCTGCATTGTGAAAGACAAAACTTTTTGTGGCCGGTAAATCATTTACTTTAGCTCTTTTTTGTCTAGTTTTGTGTCTTTTTTTAGCGTCATAGTCAGAATTTTATTTGCACCTTTGTTAAAGTCACTTTATGTGATCTTCTATTTTCTTTTTGTTTAATTTTGCCATTGTGGCCGGAGTTTAGGCTTTCCAGATTTTTTTCTGGTTGACTCATCAATTTTTGAGTTTGAACAAAATTTATTTCTTATGCAAATCTACTCCAGTCCCCTCCCCAATAGTGATTTTATATATGGCAGCAACAAATACTAAAAGACAAGAAAAGTGACTTAAAACAAGCATTCATGATGAATTAGAAGCCTTGTTTTTTCCTTTGACATATCCCTTTTAGGGCTTTTTTTTGAGGAATAGTGGGGGCAAGTTGTGTTTTTTCGATGCCACCATTTTAGGTTATATTGTATAAAGTTTTATGATTTAACTTTTTTTGTGGAGGTGGAAACAAATCCCCACTCACTTTCTGAGTCAATGTTCTAATTATAAGTATAATACCAACATACCAATTTTGTAGATAGACACATAAATATATACGGTATATCCATTTTATACTATATATTCTTTTTAATCATTTATCTTTTTAACGATAAAGCTTTTGTAAAACTTTTTTTTTACAACTTTATGAAAGTTTTCAAACTTTTTCTTCTCCAATATTTATTAGCTGTGTTACAGTTGTGGCCAAAAGTATTGACACCCCTGCAATTCTGTCAGATAATACTCAGTTTCTTCCTGAAAATGATTGCAATCACAAATTATTTGGTATTATTATCTTCATTTAATTTGTCTTAAATGAAAAAACACAAAAGAGAATGAAGCAAAAAGCAAAACATTGATCATTTCACACAAAACTCCAAAAATGGGCCAGACAAAAGTATTGGCACCCTCAGCCTAATACTTGGTTGCACAACCTTTAGCCAAAATAACTGCGACCAACCGCTTCCGGTAACCATCAATGAGTTTCTTACAATGCTCTGCTGGAATTTTAGACCATTCTTCTTTGGCAAACTGCTCCAGGTCCCTGATATTTGAAGGGCGCCTTCTCCAAACTTCCATTTTTAGATCTCTCCACAGGTGTTCTATGGGATTCAGGTCTGGACTCATTGCTGGCCACCTTAGAAGTCTCCAGTGCTTTCTCTCAAACCATTTTCTAGTGCTTTTTGAAGTGTGTTTTGGGTCATTGTCCTGCTGGAAGACCCATGACCTCTGAGGGAGACCCAACTTTCTCACACTGGGCCCTACATTATGCTGCAAAATTTGTTGGTAGTCTTCAGACTTCATAATGCCATGCACACGGTCAAGCAGTCCAGTGCCAGAGGCAGCAAAGCAACCCCAAAACATCAGGGAACCTCCACCATGTTTGACTGTAGGGACCGTGTTCTTTTCTTTGAATGCCTCTTTTTTTCTCCTGTGAATTCTATGTTGATGCCTTTGCCCCAAAAGCTCTACTTTTGTCTCATCTGACCAGAGATCATTCTTCCAAAACGTTTTAGGCTTTTCAGGTAAGTTTGGCCAACTCCAGCCTGGCTTTTTTATGTCTCGGGGTAAGAAGTGGGGTCTTCCTGGGTCTCCTACCATACAGTCCCTTTTCATTCAGACGCCGACGGATAGTACGGGTTGACACTGTTGTACCCTCGGACTGCAGGGCAGCTTGAACTTGTTTGGATGTTAGTCGAGGTTCTTTATCCAACATCCGCACAATCTTGCATTGAAATCTCTTGTCAATTTTTCTTTTCCGTCCACATCTAGGGAGGTTAGCCACAGTGTCATGAGCTTTACACTTCTTGATGACACTGCGCACGGTAGACACAGGAACATTCAGGTCTTTGGAGATGGACCTGTAGCCTTGAGGTTGCTCATGCTTCCTCACAATTTGGTTTCTCAAGTCCTCAGACAGTTCTTTGGTTTTCTTTCTTTTCTCCATGCTCAATGTGGTACACACAAGGACACAGGACAGAGGTTGAGTCAACTTTAATCCATGTCAACTGGCTGCAAGTGTGATTTAGTTATTGCCAACACCTATTAGGTGCCACAGGTAAGTTACAGGTGCTGTTAATTACACTAATTAGAGAATCATCACATGATTTTTCGAACAGTGCCAATACTTTTGTCCACCCCCTTTTTCATGTTTGGTGTGGAATTATATCCAATTTGGCTATAGGACAATTATTTTTGTGTTTTTTTTTTCATTTAAGACAAATTAAATGAAGATAATAATAACAAAGAATTTGTGATTGCAATCATTTTCAGGAAGAAACTGAGTATTATCTGCCAGAATTGCAGGGGTGTCAATACTTTTGGCCACAACTGTATATAGCCTTTGCAAACTATTTTCTATTAAATATAGTGCAAGTATTTTACATTTCTATTCTTTTTTTCTTATGTAGGATTTGGTCAAATATCTCGAAAAAGTTAGTATGCATCGGCTTTAGACCACAAATCAAATATTGTGATTTCTTTTTTGTGATCTTTCACCTACATAATCGTGATTGCTACAATTATAGAAAATTTCTTCTGTGGTCAAATCAATAATTTATCAATTAACTTATGAATATGACCTTTATGGGAATCCTACTTTTTGTAAAATTCTTTGCTTTATGTACTTGGCTTTCTTCCCCGTTCACATGTAAAGCTCTATTCACAGTTTTTCTACTCTTTTCCAGTTATTTTTGCATTGTGAGACCCCAAATTTGTTAGGGCACCTGTCTGACTGAGAAGGGTGCAGCAGCAAGAAACCGTAGTGATCGCCCTAGGAAATCAGTAGCAAGCAACACATTTCTCCTGCAGTGGCCACTAGAGGAGAAATGCGGAACTACATGAAGCAAATTGGAAACCATGTAAAACATAGTCATACTGAGTCCTCCAAAATGGGAGCTACTCTTTGAAACTGCTTTCTACTCTGGCTTAAAGGGACTTTGTCAGCACAGAATGACTGTTCAAACCAAGCACAGGCGTGCGATGCACCCTTGACCTGGCCAAATATTTAAGTGCATCTTTCCACCTACGTGTTTAAAATGCATCTACCCTCTTCTCTGACTCTATAAAGCCAAAGCTGTCAATCAAAGAAGAGGGTGTGTAGATAGAGGGAAAACAAGTAGGTGGGAGGGTGCATTTAAATATTTGGCTATGCTAAGGGTGCAACTAATGCCTCTTCTCAATTTGAACAGTCATTCTGTGCTGAGAGCGTTCCTTCAATAGAGGGGGGGGGGGGGGGTGCGGACCCTCCTTTCTGTGATATTATTGTGCCCTCAGGGGCATAAGGACAAGTCTTGTTTTCCACTTATCGGTGCAATGTGGCATATTTTGCTTTAAAAACAAAACATCCAGTTCATAATTATTATGATGTTTATTCAAAATAGCTTAAAGGGGGCCTTTAACTGGATTTTTCTTCATTTAGACTGAGCCCCTCTTCCAATTCCTGCCGTTTAGTTGATTCTGGAACAGTTTTTCTTTTTCTTCTGTGTTTTTCTGTTCCAAAGTAATAAAACGACTACATTTTGCCGTCAAGCAACTGGGCGTATACCACAGGACCTGTTCGTGGGCGTGGTCATATTTTGATTGGCCACCATAGAGGAGAAAAGGTAAACGCCCACAGAGACGTTCTTCTTATACATCTAGTGGGCTGAAGGGAACATTTGCATATTTATTTATGGGGGGCATAACTTTGGAATGTATGGGCCCGGAAGAGAGAGAAAAACTGTTCCAGAATCAGCACCAATTGGAGATGGAGATAAAAATAACAGTGAAAGGTCCTATTTAAAGGGATTTTCCATTGCTGGTGATAGTTAGTCCCTTGGTCACATAAAGTACTGTATAAAGGTCAGTTAGTTGAAGACTGGTGATGTGTAAGTTGAGGTTGGCATTCACCCTTTGCTTTTGGATCTCATAGTATCTGGTCCACCAGTTACAATTTTAGTATATATTTGATAAATTTATAAACCGGCAAAAGTGTAAAATATTTGGCTTAACTCTTCAAGAAGCTGTCTGCTTTTTACAATCCTTTTCCTTAGAAAAGATTGTAAAAATGAAGGTGATTAAAGGGTGTACATGTGGTGCAATTTCAAGTGCTCAGTAGTATCACAGCAAGTATTTAATCTCCCTGCAGCGCCCCCGCAGGGTGAATAAGGCATTACCAGTCTATTTTTTTTAGAGGGTTTTTCCGCTATGTTGACCTTGATGACCCATAGGTCATCAATATCAGATAGATGTGGGGTACTTTAATTCTTAGTTGTGCCTGTTCCCCCTGACAGAGGCTCTTATAATTGATAAGGATCTTGACGTAAAACCTTTCTCCCTTTATATAACTCCATTTTACTAGAAGGAGCCATTGAAAATAATCTGGTCACAGGGTGTCCGGCAGCGATTTGCTGTTATATACAGGAGACCCTTGCAAGTGTTCAGTTTACCTGCAGCACCTCCAGTGGTAGATCAGAGCATTGCAATGCTATATACCTCCTATTTATCCGCCTGTCTTCCTTCCTATCTGTCGCTTTATAGATTGATTAATAAAGGGATCCATACATTGGGACCAATGATTAATGCAAATCCATTAATAAGAAGTAAATAAACAAACGCTATCCCTCCCCTCGTTTTTTTTTTTTTTTCATCCTATCAATCAATTTTCTCAGATCAAGAAATTTGAGAGTTTCTATTGATCATTGCATTCAGTCATATTTATGTTGATCCAGAGAATCCATATAATGAATGTTTATTTGATCACTAAAATTAAAAAAAAAAAATGTATAAAACCCACAACCCTCAAAATGTATATTTTCCAGGGTATAAATCAGATACATTTTATGGACTTATGGGCAAAAGATCTTTATTATCCGGTATGTATCCATCATATGTATCATTGATAAGAGCGCCGTTTTATTAATGATACGCCATATTGCGTACTCCTCAATGTATCCATTTCTTCTTTTTTTTTGTGATCTGTCCAATGAGACTATATCTATTGTTCCTCTATAAAAAAAAATGCATGTCTGCTTTCTTTCATGGTCCTACAACCTTCAAAGAGGTGGTGTATCTTTTCGCTTCCCATTTGGGCTGTCATGCGGTTCTCCCTACTTCCATATAGGAGTGCGGTGCCCAAATTGGGGGTTACTTTAAGAAAATGGCCAACTGCAGTGACATAGCTATCGAAAATAGAGGCTGTGTGTGCACATTAGAGCCCTGGGGCCCAAGGGGGAAAAAATGGCCCTTTTGCCATAGAACAGCTAAAGAACAGCAGCATATGGAATATGGTTTTCTTATATCACTGCTCGAAAGTGTCAAGGTTGACCGTTGAGAAGTCAAAGAGGAAACCTCAAGGTTTAACTACGTCACAGCTCCACAGCCCTGTAAATGATTGACAATGTATACAGCTATATTTCCCCATAAGGCCTGATGGAAATGGCCGTATATCGCATAGGCCACTGTGGGCCCCATGGGCCACTCACAGATTTTCTAATGTGGGATATTAGCTTGGTATCTTGAAAATTGAATGTCTAATAGTGTATGAGTGACCACTGGGCTTTAATATAAATATACTGCCTTGCAGGCTCTATGAGCGCAGCTCTGGAGCACAATCCGCTCCTGCAGCCAGAGAAATCCTGAAGAAGGACCCGAGAGTAGGCACACAAGAAACAAAAGGAACTTTTACAAAGTCAATAGGTTCCATGGTGAACTGAATTCTTTAGCTCCTTTTCTTCCTCCTTTAGTAAATACGGCACACACATGATATATCAGGCGCTGCTTAATTAATTTACCCCATGGGAACAAGATTTATTATTTTTTTTAAAGCTTCAATGCAAATTCTGACAACTTGCTAAGCAGCTGTAGAGGAGCGCCCCTCCTAGCTAGATCAGCAGAATTTCGCGGCTCTGCCTCGGCTTAGAAGCTCAATTCTTAAGGCCATGTCAACTAAAAAAAGCAATCAACTGATGATAGACCCCCCGCACATTGCGAGGACACGCTTCCGAGGGTTTTCACCCCTATTGGAATGATTGGCAGGAAGTTGTGTTGTATTTTAGATTTTGTGTTTTCTTATTATTTTTTTTATATCTATATAGATATATATGTATTTTAGAATTTTTTGCTTTATGGATTCAAAAAATAATTACATTAGAAAAAATTACAACGTAAGCGTTATTGTATTTTTGGGCGTGTAGCGGAGGGTCTTTTATTTTAATTTATTAGCTATATTTTTGTATAGCACTTTATTTTAATTAAAGTTCTGGAAGCAAACGATCATTACTAATCAGATGGGTATAAGGCAGCCTTACTTACCAGACTACAGTGATGCAGTTTCGGAAAAGGCAGAGCATTTTTCTGATCTCATGCATTTCCTTTAAGTACAATGGATTTCAACATGTGTTTAGCTCATTATAGTAAAATAAAGCTGAATTATATGAGCTAAATATCCCGGGCATTTAAGATAGTTACTTACTGGGGACACGCTGATTAGCAAAAACTATCTTTTCACAGTTTATGCACCATGCACAGTGGGGAAAATAAATATTTGATATACGGCTGATTTTGCAAGTTTTCCCACCTACAAAGAATGGAGAGGTCTGTAATTTTTATCGTAGGTACACTTCACCTGTAAGAGACAGAATCTAAAATAAAAACCAGAATATCACATTGTAGGATTTTTCAATGATTAAACTGCATTTTATTGCGTGAAATAAGTATTTGATCGCCGAACAACCAGCAAGAATTCTGGCTCTCACAGACCTGTTAGTTTTTCTGTAAGAATCCCTCCTACTCTGCGCTCATTACCTGTATTAATTGCACCTGTTTGAACTCGTTACCTGTATAAAAGACACCTGTCCACACACTCAATCACACTCCAACCTCTCCACCATGGCCAAGACCAAAGAGCTGTCTAAGGACACCAGGGACAAAATTGTAGACCTGCACAAGGCTGGGAGGGGCTACAGGACAATAGGAAAGCAGCTTGGTGAGAAGACAACAACTGTTGGCACAATTAAGAAGAAACACAAGATGGCTGTCAATCTTTCTCATTCTGGAGCTCCATGCAAGACCTCGCCTCATATTTTGAGAAATGTTGGGAATCAGTCCAGAACTACATGTCAGGACCTGGTCAATGACCTGAAGAAATCTGGGACCACAGTCTCAAACATTACTGTTATTAATGCACTATGCTGTCATGAATTAAAAACCTGCAGGACATGCAATGTCCCCTGTTGTGAATTCTGCTCTTGGGTTCCCTCCAGTGCTTGTAGGTGGGAATGCAGTTGTCTCTGAGTCGCAGTCCTGGCCAGGTATATCTGCTGATTGCAGTTCTGACTGGGATATTTAGGTGTGCAGGATTCATTAGACCTTTCCAGTTGTCAATGTTTCTTGTGAAGTGTTGGATCACTTTCTGGCTTCTCCTGCTTAGCTGCCAATTCAGCAAAGATAAGTGTCTGGTTTTGGTTTCCGTGGCACACATGCAGTGTGCTTATATTCTGTGCTATTCATTTGTTTTTCTCTTGTCCAGCTTAGACTGTGTCAGTGTTTTCTCAGTCTTGTTGGATTCTCTGGAGATGCAGATATACGCTCCACATCTTTAGTTAGATGGTGGAGTTTTTGTATTTTCTGCTGTGGATATTTTTGGAAGGATTTTTAATACTGACCGCTTAGTATCCTGTCCTATCCTTTCCTATTTAGCTAGTGTGTGCCTCATTTGCTAAATCCTGTTTCCGGCCTGCGTGTGTCTTTCCTCTCCTACTCACAGTCAATATTTGTGGGGGGCTGCCTATCCTTTGGGGTTCTGCTCTGAGGCAAGGTAGAAATTCCTATTTCCATCTATAGGGGTATTTAGTCCTCCGGCTGTGTCGAGGTGTCTAGGTTTTGTTAGGCACACCCCACGGCTACTTCTAGTTGCGGTGATAAGATCAGGGTTTGCGGTCAGTATAGTTACCACCTACTCCAGTAAAAGTTTTCATGCTGCTCCAAGGTCACCTGATCATAACAGTCCCCCTGCTCACCCAGCACATGTTCAGGTCCGTTTGAAGTCTGCCAATGACCATCTTGGATGATCAAGAGGAGCCAATGGAGAAGGTCATGTGGTCAGATGAGACCAAAATAGAACTTTTTGGTATCAACTCCACTCGCCGTGTTTGGAGGAAGAAGGATGAGTACAATACCAAGAACACCGCCCCAACCGTGAAGCATGGTGGGGGAAACATCATACTTTGGGAGGGCTTTACTGCAAAGGGGAAAGGACAACTGAACCATATTGAAGGGAGGATGGATGAGGTCAAGTATCGCAACCTCCTTTCTTCAGTAAGAGCTTTGAAGATGGGTTGTGACTGGGTCTTCCAGCATGACAATGGCCCAAAAACACACAGCCAGGACAACTAAGCAGTTGCTCTGTAAGAAGCATTTCAAGGTCCCAGAGTGGCCTAGCCAATCTCCAGACCTGAACCCAATAGAAAATCTTTGGAGGGAGCTGAAACTCAATGTTGCCCAGCGACAGCCCCAAAACCTGAAAGATCTGGAGAAGATCTGTATGGAGGAGGGGGCCAAAATCCCTGCTGCAGTGTGTGCAAACCTGGTCATGAACTACAGGAAATGTCTGGTCTCTGTAATTGCAAAGGTTTCTGTACCAAATATTAAGTTCTGTTTTTCTATTGTATCAAATACTTATTTCATGCAATAAAATGCAAATTATGTAAAAATCTTACAATGTGATTTTCTGGATTTTTTTTAAACATTCCGTCTCTCACAGTTGAAATTACAAAAATGACAGATCTCTCCATTCTTTGTAGGTGGGAAAACTTGCAAAATCGACTGTGAATCAAATACTTATTTACCCGTTTATATATCACAGCTTTCACTCTATCTATCTATCTATCTATCTATCTATCTATCTATCTATCTATCTATCTATCTATCCATCTATCTATCTATCTATCTATTATCTATCATCTATTTATCTATTATCTATCATCTATCTATCTATCTAGTATCTATCTATCTCATATATATCATTTATGATCTTCTGTTTATCTGCAGTATCTTATATGTACAGTATATATATCTGTGTATTGATATACTATCTAATTATCTATCTCTCTAATATCTATGTTTCTATCTAATCACCTATTTATCCATTCATGTACATCATTTTGTGTAGATATTTTTATTGATAGAAGCATTATATTTTTGTTTCCTCCAGGATCATCAGAAAGGAACACGATACATAATTACGAAAGAAGACGCAAATGAGACCCCTGACACCTACCTCAACCGATCCACTGATTAAACTTCATTCATTGAACTAGAAGATGAAGTGTAATATATTATATCCAGTGTAAAATGAATACTTATTTATTTTAAGATTGGTTTAGCTACGCTTGTATATTCAATAAAGTTATTATTTTTAATAGTGTGGCAATGATACGTGTCCTATAAGTGTGCCGTAATTCTCCAATTATCACTCTCATCGGGATAATATAATAGGTAAATGATTGGAGTAGTGGCTTACTGATTGAGGAGGATCTGGTATGGTGAGAAACCTCATGTCATGGTGGATTACTTCTTGGGAGCATCTCTTGGTCTGGGGATCAGATTCAGACCTCTGGACCCTTAATTGTTGGGAATCTTCATCTTTAAAGGGATGGTCCAGAATTATTAAAAATGGCTGTTTTCTTTAACCTTAACATTGTTCTTTTTAATCCAAAAACAGTGCCACACCTGTTCTCAGGTTGTGTCTGGTATGGCAGCTCAGCTCCTTTCGATGTGAGTTGCAATACCATAGACAACCTGTGGGGTAAATGTGGCGCTGTGTCTGTAAGAAAGGCGCCAAGTTGATGTTCTTCACCGTAGCAGGTTCTCCTACAGGCTAAGATGGCCTATCTATTCCGTAAGGGGTGGACTCATCCAGAACTGGCAGAGCATGCCGGTAGTTGTAGTCCTTTATTCGGTGGATCACTACCCCTAACGTTTTGATACACCATTTTACCTGGACATCAGTTGAAGGCAGAAGATCAATGTTTATTGATAATGATGATCTCTTGTACCTTTTGTTATCGCCCAGACGTTGGTATCATTGCAGCATGTTTATTTTCTTTCCTGAATGTGAATCTGAAATTTTCATTTCATAGTTTAGATTTTTTTTTTCTGACAGTGTCACTTTGAATAAAAAAAAAACTTACGATTTTGCAACATTTTCTTGCGTTTCATGCTTGTTTATTTGTCAAAATGTATATTTTATACATATATAAATTAAGTGGAATTATTCTGATCATTAACTACAACATTGGTCCATAACCTGTGGCTGACCAGCTGACGTAAAACTGCAACTACCAGAATGCCCAGGCTGCTAGGGAATTCTGGGAGTTGTACTTTGGCTTCATCTAGAGGCCAATGGGTTAAGGACTATTGGTCAAGAGTGCGTTTACCATGAGGCTGCTGTAGACCCATCCCAGGTTGGTTATGTCCCCATTTCAATGGGCGGGTGGTGAGGACCTGCACAAGCATGTGACCTCCAGGTGATGGAGACTGTACGTTACTCATGAAATTAGGATGAGGGGCACAAGTACCTTATGGCCAGATAGTTTAGCAAGGTATTGGTGTCAAGCAGCTGTTAAGGGGCTTTCTGTATACTATGGCTAGCCGACTTATTTGCCAACCTTTTAGGGCTGGTGTCCAGAAGGTTATAGATCACAGGGCACCATGTTTTTTTTTCTCCATGTAGTTGTCCACGCTTTCTTACTCACATCCTTTACACACTTCCTCCATGCCCCCAGAATGTCCATTCGGGCACCACCAAAGCCACCTGAAACCTGCTTTCTGGGATATTTCTTCAAGAGTCATTTGCCAACTTTGCCAAAGTCTGAGAGGTTTTCTCTTTTTTTCAAATCGCAACCTGGACAGTCCAAGATAGTTGGCAAGTATTGGTGTTTTGATGGCACTTCATATATTTGTCAACTCTTCCGGGAGCATGAGAGCTCTTCACTTCCCCAGGGAGCCACCTGAACCGTCCAAGAAAGTTGGCAAGTATTGGAGTTTTGATGGCACTGGAGGCATTTGCCAACTTTCTTAGGAGTCTGGAAGGGTTCCCTTCTTCAGGGAGCCATCTGGACAATGTAAGACAGTTGATAACTACTGGTGGCACCTGAGACATCTGTCAAGTCTTCCGGGTGTCTGGAAGGTCTTCACTTCTTCCTGGAGCCACCTGAAACCTGCTTTCTGAGACATTTTTACCAAAGGCTTTTGCCAACTCTCTTGGCACTCAGAGAGGTCTTTCCTTCTTTAGGAAGCCACCTGGACAGTCCAAAAAAGTTGTCAAGTATGCTTATAGTATATGCCACCTTAACAACCGAAATCCTAATATTGTTTAAAATACAAAGTATGAACTTATTACTGGAGCAATAAAAATCAAAACCTCGTGGCATTGCTCTTCAATAATGTTAAAGGCGTTTGTAGAATTGCACAGAAGAGAATTGTCAGGCCTTGCTGATATGATCCCTTTAGTTACCCTAGCCCCAACCCTAACCCTAGCCCTAAACCTAACCTTAATAGGAAAATGGAAATAAATACATTTTTTTTTAAATTTTATTATTTTTCCCTAACTAAGGGGGTGATGAAGGGGGGTTTGATTTACTTTTATAGCGTTTTTATTGGTGACTTTTTATGATTGGCAGTCGTCACACACTAAAACATGCTTTTTATTGCAAAAAATAGTTTTTGCATCACCACATTTTGAGAGCTATAATGTATCCAAATTTTGGTCCAC
This sequence comes from Ranitomeya imitator, assembly GCF_032444005.1. Classification (NCBI taxonomy): domain Eukaryota; kingdom Metazoa; phylum Chordata; class Amphibia; order Anura; family Dendrobatidae; genus Ranitomeya; species Ranitomeya imitator. Next base: position 28,750,248 of record NC_091287.1, on the reverse strand, counting down.
AGAGTCATGTGAGGTCTTGTTTTTTGCGGGACGAGTTGACGTTTTTATTAGTAACATTTTCGGGCACGTGATATTTTTTGATCGCTTTTTATTCTGATTTTTGGGAGGCAGAATGAACAAAAACCAGCAATTCCTGAATTTCTTTTAGGGGGGGCGTTTATACCGTTCCACGTATGGTAAAATTGATAAAGCAGCTTTATTCTTCAGGTCAGTACGATTACAGCGATACCTCATTTATATCTATTTTTAATGTTTTGGCGCTTTTACACAATAAAAACAATTTTATATAAAAAATAATTGTTTTTGCATCGCTTTAGTCTGAGAGCTATAACTTTTTTATTTTTTTGCTGATGATGCTGTATGGCAGCTTTTTTTTTTTGCGGGACAAGATGACGTGTTCAGCGGTACCATGTTTATTTATATCCGTCTTTTTGATCGCGTGTTATTCCACTTTTTGTCCGCCGGCATGATAATAAAGTGTTTTTTGCCTCCTTTTTTATTTTTGCGGTGTTCACTGAAGGGGTTAATTAGTGGGATAGTTTTATAGAGCGGGTCGTTACGGACGCGGCGATACTAAATATGTGTACTTTTACTGTTTTTTTTTTAATTTGCATAAATAAATGGATTTATTGAGAAATATATATATATATATTTTTTTTTTTTTTTTTTTTTCCTAATTTGGGGATTTTTTTTTTTTTTTTTTTTTTTTATACTTTTTTTTTTTAACTTTCTAACATTGTCCCAGGGTGAGACATCACTATATTAGATCAGATCGCTGATCTGACACTTTGCATAGCACTGTGTCAGATCAGCGATCTGACAGGCAGTGCAGGAGGCTTTCCAGCGCCTGCTCTGAGCAGGCTCCGGCTAGCCACCTCACCTGAGGACCTGGAAGGAGCCCCGCGGCCATTTTGGATCCAGGGACTCCTTCCAGGACACCGGAACAACGCGATCACTTCGCGTTGTTCCGGTGGGAGAGCGCAGGCAGCCCCCGTCCCTGCGCAATGCCCCTCTATGTCACTGTCACTACTGACAGCAGCATCAGAGGGGTTAAATGCCTACGATCAGCGCTAGCGCCGATCATGGGCATTGCTGCGGGGTGTCAGCTGTCATATACAGCTGACACCTGCACGCGTGAGGCCGCGCGATCGTGCCGCCGTACTAGTACTGTGGTTTGCGGGAACTCAGTTCCCGCAGAGCAGTACTAGTACGCCGCATGTCAGGAAGGGGTTAAAATACATCTGTAGCTGCATTTTCCTGTCATAATCTTTATTTTTTTGAGCGTTCAAAGTATATCACAACATTTTTTTTAAGGTTTTAAAACTAATGATAGTCGGAGTGTCCCCATAATTGGTGCCAAACCCCAGCACCCAGGCGCCAAGTGCTTTAATTTCCTCATTAGTGCCAACAATAGTGTCCCTAGTGCATAACTGTCAACAGTCCTAGTAAGTGTGACTCCCCAGGGTCCTGATCGTCACAGTGGCATTGCTTTCTTCACGGGGAGAGTGATGTCACGCTTGGAAGTGATGAAGGATAACTTTCACCAGGTAATCACTTACATACAACACGTTCATACTCCAGGCCAGAAGGGGGAGCTCTGAACCCGGATAAAGGGGAACTTCCTTATGTTCTGGCTGGAGGGGTAGTTAGTGAGCGGTCTGAAGCAGACAGTGGAGGAGGGAGCAGTCTGAGACAGACAGACGAGAGTGCAGACAGACATAAAGTGTCAGAAGGTCTGAAGGGGCCCTGTAGCCAGAGTTGCTACAGCCCCTGGAGAAAGAACAGAAAGGAAAAGAACAACTTGTGGAAAGTGTGCAGGAGAGAAAAGGCACAGGAGAGTGACACCAGGGGAACAGAGCAGTAATTTGGCTACTTCCCTGGCTAGCGCAGATTCCAGTAGCCGGAAGACCAAGGCCGTGTTGGACTCTAAGGGCCATAGCTGAAACCGGCAGGACAGCTGAACTGCAAGTTACCTGTCCACCTTACACCCAGGAGGCACAGTGACACATAGAGCCCGGGTCATGATAGAGACCCTATAAAATGGCTCGAGTCACCTGTCATACGGGTTTGTGTCCTAACTGTGGAGACCAGACTGAACCAAAGAATCCATCTTGTCTTCCTCCTGAGAAATCTGCTTCTAAACAGCAAACTTGACATTTCCTTTTATGGAAGTAATCACGCGCGCATTCCTTCTTGTTATCATAGTCCTTCACCCACATACCAGATATTGTAACATTTCACTAGTATAGACTTGTTTTGTAAGAGATTGTGAAATATGTGCGCATGTCTGTAAATGCCTAACTTTTTTACTATATAAAGAAGGGACAGCACCCAGTGAGGCAGGCGTGCTTCGGGGCTACCCCTGTTTATGACCACACAACCTTTGTGCTGCGTGTCATTTACTTGGATCCCTACATCCAGGAAGCCAGGGACGGAAAAGGACTCAACATTTCTTGGCGCCCGAACAGGGACCCGAGGCGAGAGTATCTGCTCGAGATTCACCTTCGGATACGGACAACGGAGATCTGGGATAATGAACGGCAAATGAACTGAAAAACCTGGCCAGGTAAGAGACATTATTAGTTCTCTTTTATCTGCCCTGTATTATCCGAAAGATCTCTACGAGCCGTGTCACGCTGGGTTAGTCTAGTAGTGAGTAGATACCTATAAAACTCGGGTTACCATATTGTATAGATTTATGAGTCCTGTCCCTGGCAGTGTGTGAACAGTGTGAAGGTTGTGGCATGTTATGAAAGAAGGATAAAAGTACGTAAAACAATAAGCCGAAATTGTTAGGACAAGTCTTATTAGTGAAGTCAGCCTAACTGGGTCATGTGGTTGCGTCCTTTCGGGGAGACCTCCGCCCATGCTTGACTCTCTTTAAGAACTTGTTTCTTCATTTCTGGATAAGAGTTTGATAGAATGAGCCCAGGACACGGGTCCATGAGCCTGGGACAAGTATGATAACAGAGACGGAAAGTTTGGTGATCTGTTTGGTGTTGCTGATCCTGTTTGCGTGCATTGTAGGAATCAAGTTTATTCTGCATATTAGAAAGAACGGAGCAGATCAGCCCTTCAATATTTTAGCTCCCTAGGAAGAAGGCAACGAGACATCACTCCAGAGAGGTGGTTGTCCAAACGTCACCTAGGATAAGTGTAGCTATTATTGAAAAGAAAAATGGGAAATAAACAGACAAAAACCGTCTTAGGACAAGTAGAAGCAAAAGATATCATACAGGAAAGATGTGGAAAGACAGTCAGAAGGCAGATCAGAAGGGTAAGAGAAAAATTGGGAATTTCAGAAGCACTTATGTTTAGCACTGAATGGGAAAGATTGAGTAAAGAACGAGGTGGAATTATCAGGGATAATGGGTGGGAAGAAATCATACACTGTATGATAAAGGTCTCAAAAACAGCTAAAGAGGAGAATTGGAAGTATGATCCAGACACTTCCAAATGGAGTATGGGTACGAGAAAATGTTGTGCTACGACTCATTCAGTTCCTCCTCCTTATCTAGATCCGAATGTTCAACCATTTGTACCATCAGGAGGTACAGAGGGAGGGAAACCCATACCAAATTTATATCCTGGGTTAAGCGGGGTGGAAGGATGGGTATGCCAAAATTGTGGCCAGCAGAATCCGGATTGGAGAACTGAGTGTTCCGCCTGTGGGGCCCCTAAAGGCCATCAGTTATTAGCACCTGTTAGGATAATAACAAAGGGAGTGAGAGAAGCTGATCCCGAGAATCCTAATCAAAGAATTACTAGGCAAATTGAAACACAGCAGTATTTTCCATGGACACCAGCTGAGGGTATGTCTCTTCTTATGAATGCACCAGATCCAACTCGATACCCAAATAGATTTGCTAGTTATATAGAGCAAATAATTCGCACACATAATGGTTCATGGATGGATGGAATGGAATTATGTAGGCTAAAAATGCCATCGGGAATGTTTCAGGAGCTGATTGTAGCAACACAGGCTCAAAGACCAGCAGGAGAAAATGTAAGAGCACCTTTTGTGATAGAGTCAGGAAACCGGTTTGTAGAGGCTCTAAATCAGTTCATGCAAGGAAAACAGAGGGAGAGAGGATCCACAGGCATAGTTATGCAGAAAGCAGGTCAATCCATAGATGAGTATTCCCGGGAGCTGGAAGATAGCTTTAGGGATGAGGGATTAAATATTGCTGATCCTGGAGTCCTCCGGCTCTATACTAAACAATTGATTGAGGGACTTGAACCAGGCATTAAGGAAAGATTCAAGTCAGCTACGCCAGATTGGAGAACTCTAGAACAACCACAGATAGTGAAACAAAGATGTATGGGCATTGCCATGGATTTAAGAGAAAAGAAAAAACCTGTCAGAATAGTGCAAGCAAACACAACAGGTGGAAGGGCAAGACATAATTTTCCCTGTCATTACTGCAAGAAACCAGGACATTTCCAGAGAGAATGTAGAAAGAAGCAGGCAGACATAAAATCAGGAAAATTTGTACCAAAGAATAAGCCCTCAGACACCCAACAGACATCCATAGTGGATGGTCCCATACCAGACTCAGATTGACTCAATGTGTTACAAACTTCCCTACCAGCTAGAAGACCTATAATACAGGTGAATGTGGGGGGAAGAGAGATTCCATTTTTGATAGATACAGGTGCAACTTCCTCAATTTTGAATCAAGATTTTCTTCCGAACCCAGAAGATGTTTCACAGCAAACAACTTTGGCTGAGGGTTATGATGGGGTAATTCGAACACTGCCATATACTGTGCCCCTAGAGGTCTCATTAGGACCTAAATGTTTTGCATCCAGATTTTTGTATGCCAGAGGTGCCCCAACATGTTTGTTGGGAACTGATGTCCTAAAGAAATTAGAAGCTAACATCAATTTTAGGGAAGATGGCACAGTTATGCTGACTATCCCTGATGATGCAGAAACATTAGAACAATATGTCAGAATTCAGGCTTTTGAGGATTATACTGAAGAAAAAGAGTACACCACAGATCTAGACCTCTCAACGGTCCCAGAAACACTGTGGGCACAGGGTGACACTGATGTGGGATTATTGCATATCTCTCCTGTAAAACTATCTGTGCAACCAGGAACTGTTCTCCCACAGCTCAGACAATACCCTGTGAGTGCCCAGCAGGAACTAGCGATTACAAAACAGATAGAGGGATATAGAGAGAAAGGAGTTTTGGTAGAGATACAATCACCTGCTAACACTCCTCTGTATCCAGTCAAGAAGAGAACTCTTGATAAAGGTTCTATGCCCAAATATCGTATGGTACATGATCTAAGAGAAATAAACAAAGTTCTAGATCCAATCACCCCAGTTGTACCCAATCCTCATACGTTACTATCACAGATACCAGCCAGTTCTCAAGTGTTTACTGTAATAGATCTTTCAAATGCATTTTTCTCGGTTCCTTTACACCAAGATAGTTGGCATTTGTTTGCATTTACATTTAAGGGCAAACAGTTGGCGTGGACACGCCTTCCACAGGGAATGATACACTCCCCTACTCTTTATTCAAATGCCCTACAAACAGTCCTTCAGAGGTTTGAACCCAAACCACAGGTTGTAATTTTGCAGTATGTGGATGACCTACTACTTTGCTGCCCAGATCTAGAAACTGCAGAAAGGTCCACTGTGAGTTTACTATGTTTTCTAGAAAAAGAAGGGTGTAAAGTGAATAGACAAAAGCTACAAGTTTGTCAGACCAAAGTGGTCTTTCTAGGTCATTGCATTTCTCAAGGTAAAAAGCATCTTACACCACAAAGAACTGAAGCAATAAGACAGATGAATGAGCCTAGAAATCATAAACAGCTACGAGCATTTTTAGGAATAGTGTCTCATTGTAGACAATGGATTATACATGCCAGTCAACTAATGCAACCACTGTATGACTGTGTAAAAAGTGAACCTTACATGTTGACAAAAGAAGGTCAGATTTCGTTCCAACAATTAAAAGATGCCCTTGTTTCAGCTCCAGCGTTAGGGCTACCAGACTACACCAAACCATTTCAGCTTATGGCTGCAGAAGTTGATTCCCATGCTACAGGAGTTCTTACCCAGAAGCATGCAGGGAAACAAAGACCAATTGCATATCTTTCAGCAAGGTTAGATCCCGTAGCTAGAGCAGCGCCAACCTGTGTACGTGTAGTTGTTGCTGTCTCACTATTGTTGGACAAAGCATCAGAAATTGTTCTAGAGTATCCACTCACAGTTCAAACTACACATGATGTTTATGGGATATTAAACCAGGTCCAACCAAAACACATTTCCATGGCCAGACATTTGCGGCTGCAGTGTTCTTTGTTGCTCCCCTCTACTATCACATTTGCAAGGCTTCAGACTCTCAATATAGCTACACTGCTACCTCTCGAGTCTGAAGGGGGGAATAAGGACACTGATCCATACGCAAATTTTTTCCCTACAGACACACATGATTGTACAGAGCTCATTTTACAAGAAACGGTAGGCTTACCCAATGTATCCGAAACACCACTTCAAAATCCAGATTTAGAGCTGTTTATAGATGGTAGTAGGTTTGCAGATGACACAGGTAACTTCCATACAGGGTATGCAGTTGTGTCAGAATCTGAAACTCTCAAAGCAGAACCGCATCCACCGAAACAGTCTGCACAAGAAGCAGAACTAACAGCATTGATTGAAGCTCTTAAAATAGCTGAGAACCAGACAGCTAATATATACACTGATTCTAGGTATGCACATGGTATTGTGTTTGATTTTGGAGTAATCTGGAGAGCTAGAGGTTACATGACAGCGTCAGGACAACCTGTAAAACATGCTTCTCTGATCAAACAGATCTTAGAGGCTGCACAAGAAACAAAAGAAGTAGCAGTAATCAAGGTAGCTGCACATGTGAGACTCGACACTAGGGAATCTAGGGGAAATGATAGGGCTGATAAAGCAGCCAAAGCAGCAGCAGTCAAACCCTTACAACAGGTCCATACTGTAAATCCCACGGAAAATACTGAAGATAGACTGAGACAAGCCAAAGAGTAATGGGTATGAGTATGTGTTGGTGTGTGTGGACATGTTCTCGGGGTGGCCAGAGGCCTATCCAGTTCGGAAGGCTTCAGCTAAAAACACTGCTGTAAAGCTAGTTGCCGAACTGGTGCCCCGTTATGGTCTCCCTGAAGTGATCGAGTCAGATAGGGGTACTCATTTCACTGGAGAAATATTTCAAAATGTACTGAAAATGTTGGGTGTTGAAAGTCAGTTACACACTCCGTATCATCCTCAAAGTTCTGGTAAGGTGGAACGCATGAATGGAACTTTAAAATTAAAAATACAGAAAGCCATGGCTGAAACAGGAAAGCCTTGGACAGAATGCCTTCCACTGGCCCTTTACTCAATACGCAATACCCCAAGGGGTAAGACTAAACTGTCTCCATATGAAATTTTGTTTGGCAGGACTGCCAATTTAGGATGTTATTTTCCACAGCAACTTGTGTTAAATATTGAGTCATTGACTTCTTATGTGCAAAATCTTCAGAAACAATTAACTAAGGTGCATGCACAAGTTTTTGCTTCTCTTCCAGATCCTGACAACACTGAAGGAAGTCACAAGTTGGAACCAGGTGATCAAGTCTATGTAAAAAGACACACCAGAAAGGCTCTTGAACCAAGATTTGACGGACCCTTCCAAGTCCTATTGACAACACCTACATCAGTCAAGCTTGAAGGAAAGGCATCATGGATACATGCAAGCCATTGCAAAAAGGCAGTATAAGACTCATGATATTGATGTTAATAATGTTAACCTCAACGGAGGCATGGGAAAGACTGAATTCTCTAGCCCCTTTTAACAATAGATTCGTGCAACATCATAGAAAATTAGTGCATGACTTGTTAAATAATACGCAACCCCTGACAGATTGTTGGATCTGTACCCATTCGCCGGTATCAGCCACAAGTATACCTTTTCTAGCAGTTCCCGTGTCAGCTGAAGAGATATTCGCTTGGCCTAATTGTTCAGACAACCTAGCCAACAACCAATCTGGCAACACTAGACTATGGAATACTACAATCGCTATACCAATTGTGGGATGGGTAGAATTTCCTTGGTGGCAGGGTAATCTCTCAGGGAGTAGTACACATCTACAATATTTGGCCTATAAGGGTGGGGCCTGGGTACCTAGGAATAAGACTGGATTAACTGAGTTAGGACAGGTCCCCACAGAAAATCTACAGCTCAGTTTCAGTACAACCACCCCTTCCTCTGATGCTTTCAAACCTACAGTATTGGAAAGATACATACATAATAGAAAATGGGAACATTCTGAGTTGTTCCCCCAAGGTGATGCAGACAGTTGTACAAGTAAGCTGGGGAACCTGGTTTGTAATAAATCCAATGAGTATGTCAACGGAATGCATGTATGTGGGAATCCCGCAGCCGGGTACTGTAGCCCCTTGGGACAAAAACCCTCTTGGTGTATGCTTCAGAATGTATCTAGTTTTGTGGATTTGGCTCACAGATTGGTATTGCAGCACTCAGCTTTGTGGGATCTGCCTGAGGGTACATTTTGGATATGCGGAGAAGGAGCATATAAATGGCTTCCCGTAGGTATAAAGGGTACTTGTACATTAGGACGCCTAACCCCAGCTACTTTCATAATTTCAAATAAACAAGTGAATATGCAAGCCGTGCCCAAGCACACACTGTATAAAAGAGCTGCAGATAACTCACCACGTCCCTCGGGGAGGCCACATATAGTACAAATGGGAATTCCCAACAAAATTGCTAGTACCATTTTTATTTATCCTATGTTAACACAAATGTGGGATAAATTAGTTAGAGCCACGGATTATCTAGATGATCAGATTTGGGACATATTGGACATATTAAATACCAGTATAGCTGTACAGAATCAGCTTATAATAGTCACTAACCAACATACCCTGGTATTGGATTACCTAACTGCCTCACAAGGGGGTATGTGTCAAATCATCGGACCCACCTGCTGTCATTATATAGACCCTAATAGTACTATGAGTATGATATTTAAATTAAAAGACGTACAACGACTCAGGGATCAGTATGACAAAGACAATGACCAAAATAAGGATAGCTGGTGGTCAGATACCTTTTCTTTTCTTAACCCGGCCAATTGGTTCAGAGGGATCGGTGGGTGGGTTACCGGGATTATGCAAAGCCTAATACATACAGTTATGGTTATTGTAATTATATATGTATTATTCACGGTTGTACTCAAGGGTATCTCGGTATGCACAAATAAATTTTGTGTAATTGATACGAGAATATAAAGTTTTTTATATGTTATCCGATCGTCATATTAATCCTTGTCATTTTTTTTTTATGCTTGAATTTGTAATGTTTTAGTATACTGCCGTATAAAGAAGAGAATGCACAGACTTCATGCAAGAATTTATGATAGATTATAAAAGAATATGTCAAAGGGGGAAATTGAGGAGACCAGACTGAACCAAAGAATCCATCTTGTCTTCCTCCTGAGAAATCTGCTTCTAAACAGCAAACTTGACATTTCCTTTTATGGAAGTAATCACGCGCGCATTCCTTCTTGTTATCATAGTCCTTCACCCACATACCAGATATTGTAACATTTCACTAGTATAGACTTGTTTTGTAAGAGATTGTGAAATATGTGCGCATGTCTGTAAATGCCTAACTTTTTTACTATATAAAGAAGGGACAGCACCCAGTGAGGCAGGCGTGCTCCGGGGCTACCCCTGTTTATGACCACACAACCTTTGTGCTGCGTGTCATTTACTTGGATCCCTACATCCAGGAAGCCAGGGACGGAAAAGGACTCAACATAACCTATATGGGGGACAGAGAAGAACTGTGAGGACCTTATCAGAAGCCATAGGCAGTAAAGAACTACAACACCACCGCGCTTTGAGGAAGGCGTTCATCTCCACCTGGTGAAGGGGACTCTGGATTCGCTTCCAAGCCGGCCGGACCCTGCCTGTACCTGTGTTCTGTTGCCCCGGACTGCGGTTTTCCTGAAGCTTCAGTAAACCAGGTAAAAGACTGCAAACCTCTGCTCTTGTCCTTCACTGCACCACTCACCATCTCCAACTACACACTGGGAAGCCCTGGGGACCTACTTCACCTGTGGAAAGTTATACCATCTAGCTGCCATACCATCACCCCAGAGGACCCCTTTAAGCAGCGTTGGTCCCCACTGACCGAATACCACAGGTGACGTCAGGAACATAAACTTTAATCAATCTTCCTTTTACATGGGCGCCCAGGGCCAAGGACCGGTTCGCCGCCGTGACAGGTCCCCTTAAGTATCGGACCCAGTACCGAGTACCCCACTGCCCTGGCGGGCGTTCCATAATCATATTTTAAGGGGGCGTGTTTAAGTAAATTGCACCCAACGGAGCATCCTTTTGCATTTGGTGGGTGGCACCGTACATTCCTGGGAGATTAAATATCCCGACCTTGAGTAGACAATTAGCGTTCTTTGCAGAAGGCATTCAAATATGACTTTATATGCAAGCATTGATCACCAATATATGAGAACTTTACCCATTTTGTGAATCAGTCACAAGTCGCACTTCTCCAAAAAACTCTTGTCTTTGAGTAATCTTGTCTGAAAAATATGGAGGCTACACCCCTTACTATATGAATTGTCCCTGGGCGTCACCATGAAATCTATAAAAAAAAATCTAAGGATATGTGCCCACGGTCAGGAACTACTACGGGTTGGACACTACGCACTTATGCAGCATCCAACCAGCAGCATCCAGATGTTACAGCATAGTAGATGGGATTTCTAGAAATCCCATGTCCACTATGTGGATCACATGCGGACACTGACATGCGGCGCGTCTTTCCAGACCGCATCATGTCATTTTCTCTTGTGGAGATACTAGTCTCCACAAGAGAAATTACATCAATAGAAATGTATTGAATACGGTGAATTTGCATGGTTTCAGTGAATACATATGGATGTATCTGCGTTTAATAGACGGCAGCGCATTGGATGCATTTGATCATGCGCTACGTCCAAAGTGCTGCTAGTCCCGGATCCTGGGCACCCGGCCTAAGGCATCAGGCATAAAATGCGTTCTATCGTTCCCATAGCAACCAAGCAGATGACTGATTTAAAAAATTGGAATGTTGCTGGTTGCTATGGGCAACGGAACCTTTTTTTCACAGGGAAATAAATGATTCTTAAGGGCCCTCCGAACTCTAAAGTTACGTATCTGGTGTTGTAGGTCTTTAGGGCCTCAGGGCCCGAGTTCAACTTTTACCTCTGTACCCCATTTTATTTTAGCCCTTAAGGCATTAGAAGAAGTGAAAGAAGAACCAACCCGTTACACCCTGCAGTCAATAAATGTTAGATTTTTTTTCTTTGTGTTTGTTCTCGGTTTTGTGTGCTTTCGTTACTTATTGGTTTTGGCTGCTCGAATTGTTCAGCTTCATTAAGCAAGGACATGTTTTTGCTTTTCATCCTTTGTTTCTGGTGATTTTGCTCCTACTGAATGATTAATAAGGTCGTTCTAGCTAAGCTTCCAATACACAAGTCGTTGAGAAATGGAGATTTTATTCTCACAGTTCTAAATTCCCATATATGCTGGTTATTAAAAGGGTTCTCCATCGAAATCACTAGTAGAAAATCTGGATGGTCTACATGGACCAGGCATCAGTGGTAGGCCAGCGAACAGCTCCTTATATCTCAACTACCTGGACCACTTTGAGCAAGGGGTCCTATTGTATACAAATAATCCTGACGACCATGTAATTCAATGGGGTTGAGGAATCTCCAAAATGAAAGAAACACAAAATACATCCAGGACTTAAAACCAGGTATGGTGTGACATGTACTTGCAATCAAGTTGCGTTCAACCCAACTGTAAAATGTAGATGACTTGGGAATTATTATCAAGAGTATTGTATTTTGATTGTATTGTTGTTGTTACATTGCTATGCTATTAGGTTTCCCCCTTTTATAAGTCGGTTCTGTCTCTCCCCCTGTAGCTCAGCTCTGATGTCAGTGAAACCTCCCATCTTCCTTCTTCCTCCTGTGTTCAGTGTAGCTCAGCCATCTTCGTCTAAAGTTCATATCTGTACAACTTTGGTTCAGAAATGTCTTTTTATCTACTGTAATTGTGCACAGCTACAAGAATTCAGCTTGAAAATAAACCTTCTTCTGGAATCTTCATACAAGCCTCTGCAGTCGATTCAAGCTCTCTGATGAAATCTCTTCGTGTGAGTACCGGTACATAGAAACATCCATAAAAATGGCCTGTCCAGAGTCCCATATTCACACCTTAGTTACGGAGTCTGAATAGTAGAGGTATGTTACATACATGTCACATGAGAAAATCCATAAAAAAAATTAATCTATGGAAAAGCCATTATTAGGTTAAAAATAAGCAGCAATAAATAGATAATTGGTGCAGATGGAGAGATAAAAGTTTGGCCCATCTGTCTTTAAAATAGCTGGAGACTACAAGAGGGGTTCCCCGTATTTTGCTCTCAGTGTTTTGCCTAAAATCATGTGGAAGGTGATTGTTTCTTAGCTCCTTTCACTTGGTGTTAGTGTTGCAGCCCTTGTCGGTGTGGTGCCGCGTCTGTGGGGTGCAGTGACCTACAGCCATGAGATATCTGGGTTTCACCTTTAAGGTCATGGACCCATTAAGAGGTTCACCATGACATGGCTTCATACAGTCTGGTCCAAATGTTAACTAAGAACCTCATGTTCACTTTAGTCAATTTTTGCGTTTTGAGTTTTGGATACGTGACCCACATCTTTTTTTTTTTTTTTTTTCTCTACAGTTGTAGTATCATACCGTGGGCCTGATTCATCTAGACTGGCAAGAACGGCAGCTTGTTGGAGTCAGACACTCCTCATTCATGAATTTGGGTGCCTCCATGCGCCGCGCCTGAAATCTCATGCCCCCATCCAAGCTCTGCCAATTTGGTTAATGCTGGGAGAAACTGGTGTGAAAACACCAAAAGTTGCAAAATTTTGGCGTTGCGTCTAAATTTTGTGCTTTTTTAGAGCTTTTAGGCCCGAATTGTGTCCTGAAAACGTTGATGAATTCAGGAGGACCTATGACTTTACGGCACTGTTGTTTGGACACTGTGTGGTATGTTGGTATAACAGTATGACTTTCTTTCTTCCTAAAATGTAATTGTGACCCCCCTATAGAATGAACCAAGTGATATCCAGAGACGGCGGAATTACCAGTCCGGAAGGGGGAATATAGGAAGTAAGGAAGTAGCTGGCTCCTTATAGGGGTCCCAGTAGCGGCCCCCTGACCAGGAAGCTGCACCACTACTTCTTGCTCATGCGGTGACCGTCTTCCCTCTGTGATTTCCATCTGTCAGACTGATTCATTTAGAGCCAGTGATGAATTACATTCTACACTGCGGCACAATGGGTTATTCATTAGGGCCATCGAGTAGCTGTCAGCTCAGGGGTTTCTTAATTAACTCCTTAAACAAACAAGGATTTTCTATTCTGACAACTGACCATAAAATATGTCCAATCCCAAAGTCAAAGCTCCAAATAACAACCCCAGCACTGCTATACTGTTCTGTTATATAACATATATAAAAATAATGTGTGAAAAATAAATAGAAATGTAGCCTTATACCCCATGTTACATACAGGAGCAGAATGTGGAGATCCCGGAAAGCGGGGTCCTGCCCTGGGGGTCCCATCCTATTAGCTGCTGGGCTATTATATTCAGTACAGGACTCATTCATAGTAACAATGTAATTTGGGGATTGGCATGGAGCCCGATGCAAACACAAGGTCCTTACAGCCTGGCTGGAATAACCCACCCCTATAATGTGATCCCATTATAGATTTTGCTATAGAGCCCCCTATACGCAGTCCAGGCTACTGGTTTTATGAATACAAGTCGGAAATGGTGGAAGAAACGCCATCTAGTGCTATAGGGTCCAAATCACATAAGAATAATCTGTGGATGACCCTTTTAATGGCTCCTCAGCCAGATCTGTATTAGGGATGTGTCACTCATTAGGCTGTATGCAGTCGTTTCCATACAATTAATGTTTTATTACCAGGAGATTATCACTGCCTGGACTGAAGCACAAATGAGCACTGGTCCGACCACGCCCCTCTTCTGATAAGCGGGTTACTTGTTATGACCTGGTGGTTAGGACAAGATTGGACCTGATGGTCAAGAGCACCCGGAAAGACCTGATAGCTACAAAAATACAGGACAAGCTCTGGGAAGTGGAAACTCTGCTGACCGCAATCCCTAATCCTATCACACACACTAGAAATAGCCGTGGATTGCTCCTAACGCTCCCTATGCAACTCAACACAGCCTAAGAAACTAGCTAGCCCTAAAGATAGGAAAATAAAGCCTACCTTGCCTCAGAGAAATTCCCCAAAGAAAAAGGCAGCCCCCACATATATTGACTGTGAGTAAGATGAAATCACAAACACAGAGATGAAATAGATATAGCAAAGAGAGGCCCGACTTACTGAACAGACAGAGGATAGGAAAGGCAACTTTGCGGTCAGCACAAAAACCTACAAAAAGCCACGCAGAGAGTGCAGAGAAAAAAAACCTTCCGCACCGACTCACGGTGCGGATGCGCCCCTCTGCGTCCCAGAGCTTCCAGCAATCAAGACAAAAATCACAATAGCAAGCTGGACAGAAAAAATAGCAAACAAGAAAATAGCAAAGAGGAACTTAGCTTCTGCTGGAAATAACAGGTAACCAGAACGATCCAGGAGCGAACTAGACCAATAGTACAACATTGACAGGTGGCATGGGGCAAAGATCTAAGTGGAGTTAAATAGAGCAGCCCACTAACGACTTAGCCTCGTCAGCTGTGGAAGGAAACTCAGAAACACCCACAGCCACCAGAGGAAGTCCATGGACAGAACCAGCCGAAGTACCATTCATGACCACAGGAGGGAGCCCGACAACAGAATTCACAACAGTTACTGTCAGTAGACAATGGTCGCAGAAAGCTGTGATGTGGGCGGGGTTAGCTTTCTCAGCTCTGCTACATCTAAAAACTCTGATTGTGTCACAACTGCTGCACCCAGTAAACTAAGTGACACATCACTGGAATCAGGGTCTTTGCCCCTACATTATGCTGCTCTCAGATGAAGTTGTGTCTTTTATTTTCATTATATTTGTAATAATAAGACGACTTTATAGAATAAGAATACGGCTGGAGGACAAGGCCTGACTGTAATAAATACCCTTCTCCCCAATTTCACTCCCTATGAGACAGACTCAGGAGCTCATGCGGTATGCACAGTATGACGACTGCTGATAACAGAGAAAGTAGCTGCTGTTTTATTCTGAGCCAACACCGCAAGGAAAAATAAATATAGACGCCTTTTGTAATTTTCCTTCAAAATCTCCGGATCCCTTGACATCTGCCCCAATATTTGAGATAATACCCGTAATCTTGTGGAACAAATACCTCGCCGAAAACATCTAGAAATACTGCAGGAAACATTTCATTTTCTGATATTAAATGTAAAATATATTATTTTCCGTCTCTGTAGAATAATAGGTTGTTCGCAGTGTTGCCCAAGCTCGGACTTCAGTGACCACGGACATGATCGGGAGCATTATCCTTTTGGCTTCCCTATGACTGGAAGCGATTAACATCGAAATCTTAGGCGTTTTAATTGGGATAAATGACAACAGCAAATAAAATCTGCTCTAATGTCCCTTCGAGATGATGTTTTCTGGGAAATAGACTTTAAAGGGTTATTCGGAACTTCATAAGTTATCATCCATCCACACGGGGGTAGGACATAGCTTGCTGATCATTGTGGGTCCAACAATTCATTGTCTATGGGACTGTCGGAGACGCCTGTCCGCTGTCCTCGCTTTTCTCAAGCAACCCCATAGACAATGGATGAAACCTGGTGTGATTGTTCGACCAAAGCTTCATTCTAACGGGTTCTTTCAAAGCCTTGTTTTAAGGATTGTGGGGGTCCCAACTGTCAGACCACCAGCAATCAGTTATCTCGTGTACAGAGGATTAAGTAGGGAAAAGCCTTTAAGGGTAATCTTGTTTCCATGGGCTCTAGAATCATTTCAGAACGTAGGCTCTTTGGAAGATCGTTTGGTTCCCCAATGGGCCCTTCCTACCCTGATGTAGATGAAAACGCGTCAGGATCTGCTCATACTTCGGATAAAAGACTTTCCAATGTCTGAGTGACTCCCAAACAAGAGGAGACCTCCCAGACTCCCTGGATATCCTTGGCCAAAACTGCCTGCAACTCATAGGAGGCACCGGACATGTTTGCAGGAACGAGGAGGTTCGCAGGACTCCGCTCCTGCTGCCATTAACTGGCATGGCCACTGGACCTACGTCCTGCAAATTATTTGGCTCAACTCTTAGGGAAGAGTCAGACGGCCGTACAACTTGGACAGGGACCGCAACACAATGCTCGGACTGGCCGGCAGCTCTCCCGGCCCGAGCATGGCAGCATGTACTTCTATGCAGCTGTCACATTCGGGTGGGGAGAACCGACAGCCAGTCCGAGCATTACATTGTGATCCCCGTCCGAGACTTACGTCCGTGTGATTCTTCACATGTGGCAGAGCTATGCTTGCCATTCAGACCATCTTACTATAATACAGTATCACGATACATTATTGCTCCATAAGACGGCAGATGAACCGACGACGTTTTCCCAGTTTAGTCACTCGCATAGTAAATGGCCAATAGAGCTCGGCTTCGTGACACATACAGGTGCTTCTCACAAAATTAGAAAATCACCAAAAAGTTAATTTATTACAGTTATTCAATACAAAACGTGAATCTCATATATTATATAGAGTCATTACACACAGAGTGATCTATTCCAAGTGTTTATTTCTGTTAATGTTGATGATTATGGCTTTTTGATTAACTTTTTGTTTTATATTCTAATTTTGACAGAAGCACAAATAATGAAAGAAAATAAATAATGGCAGAAAAAAAAGAGACAGAAAAATATCAAGGAAAAGAATGGCAAAATTACGACTTACAGTTGTGTCTGGTTTTACCCTTGATTGAATTTCTAATGATACAAGTTCAATATTTTATCACGATATTATGGCTAAACCCTCAAAAGGCTGCGGTTTACATCACATCGACTGGGCAGCCACATACAGTGTAGCTTAAACACCTCCCGACAAATTATTGTGATGTAATGTTTGGTAGTCTTTTCAAAGTCGGTCATTTTGCGCCACTAACAGTATCAGACACTTTATAGTGTACATATGGTGGAAGTATTATTTAGGCACTGTATAGCAATAGGACATCATGGACGGAAAAATAGAAGGTACCAGGCGAAGAGGAAGACCAGAAACCTGATGACTTGATAATATTAAGGTAATGGCAGAGAAGACCTTGGTGGACCCATCTAGGCTTGCTCAAGATCAATCTTCCTACACATCGTTGAACCATCAAGTCACCTGACAGTCCTATGGACAATGAATGGTGCAGAGGTAAAGCATGTGCACCACTTCTCGGGATCGTTGAGGGTCCCAGCAGTTGAGCCCCAGGGATCATCACGTTGTGACGCACAGTTCCAGAGAAATCCATACTTTGTAACTGATGGAGTTAGAAGCTCCTGCTTACAGTGGCGGACCGATCCGCCGATGGACGTTAGCAATATGTATTTAATATTCTCCTAGCCCAAGTCGTTGGTCCAATATCTTATCATATTAGAACAAAGATCCTCCTGGATTTTGGAGAGCTTCTATACCAGTTATAGCTGGACAGAAGGGAGGGGGGAAGTAAGTTGCTCCAAGCTTGGAATTTATGGCCAGAGCAATAAAACCCTCTTCTACAAATACATTCAGAAACACAGAGGGAAGGGAGGGCTTTTTTTAGCCCGCAGCATGGGTCCGACAGGCAAACTCCAAAATTATATTATATTTCATACAATCTCGTGACATCACCTATTTTGGGGATAAGGGATAATTCAATTATTGATTCCTTCATTGAGCTTGTTCCTGTATATTCTCAGAACTCAGTAAAAAGTCATTATAATTCCCAACAGTCCCGACTTCCCGAGGTCGCCCATAAATCTCACTGACACCTGATAATCCCATAGCTATTACATTAAATACTTCCGATGCTCCTGGGACCTCCTTGTTGGGTCCGGTATAACAAACCCTTACAATATATCGATTTCGATGTAAGAACGACTCAGTGCCGGGTGTAGAGAATAAATACTTTATTGGACGCGGGTTCTGCTAATTTCCCGATCTGGACACCACTGTCCATTGTACACGTCTGTCGCACATGATGGCAGGCGCTGATCATTTACGTCTTCTGACGGACTCGTACTCAGTATTTCGGTCTTCTGATTCTGAAAAAGAAAGTATTGATGAAGATTAAAGGCAATGTTTAACCTTTTGGGGGGGCTGCTCCAATTTGATGGAATCTCGGGGTTTACACAAATGCAATATAGGTAATAACCGGGAGTTACACGAACATACAGCAACCCTGGCCGTGTATGGCTGCCATATTAGTAAAAGAGTGGCCCCTGTCGTGACGAAACTTGTCATATATCCACAGGGCAGATGATAAATATATGATCACTGGGTACGAGTGCTGCTATGATCCCATCGACCCCAAGAGTGAAAGTCCACAGTCCCCTGGATAAATGAAGAGATATTGAGCGTGTGAGACCATCACCACTATAGGAACTGAATGGGGCAGGAGTCACTAATGATCACTACTGGTCCATTCACTCCGATGACTTTGGGACCCCTGTGATCTGTGGACGTCACAGCGCATTATCATACAGATATCATTCATCCTGCAGATAAGCGATATATCTGGTTTATGAGACAAGACTAATATAAGCTGCTATTCTACCATAGACAAATATATCTAAAATGGAGTGCCACATACCCCTGTGTACCTCTATAATCCCTGTGGCCTCCAATCTACCTTCATTCCCCTCTTACACCATATGGGCATATGTACCTCTATACTCCCTATGTGCCTCCATACCGCATTTATGCAAAAAAGCACCTTATGGATGCACATACAGTACAGAGGAAAAGTTTGGACACACCTTCTCATTTAAAGATTTTTCTGTATTTTCATGACTATGAAAATTGTATATTCACACTGAAGGCATCAAAACTATGAATTAACACATGTGGAATTATATACTTAACAAAAAAGTGTGAAACAACTGAAAATATGTCTTATATTCTAGGTTCTTCAAAGTGGCCACCTTTTGCTTTGATGACTGCTTTGCACACTCTTGGCATTCTCTTGATGAGCTTCAAGAGGTAGTCACTGGGAATTGTTTTCATTTCACAGGTGTGCCCTGTCAGGTTTAATAGGTGGGATTTCTTGCCTTATAAATGGGGTTGGGACCATCAGTTGTGTTGTGCAGAAGTGTGGTGGATACACAGCTGATAGTCCTACTGAATAGACTGTTAGAATTTGTATTGTGGCAAGAAAAAAGCAGCTAAGTAAAGAAAAACGAGTGGCCATCATTACTTTAAGAAAGGAAGGTCAGTCAGTCCGAAAAATTGGGAAAACTTTGAAAGTGTCCCCAAGTGCAGTGGCAAAAACCATCAAGCGCTACAAAGAAACTGTCTCACATGAGAACCACTCCAGGAAAGGAAGACCAAGAGTCACCTCTGCTTCTGAGGATAAGTTTATCCGAGTCACCAGCCTCAGAAATCGCAGGTTAACAGCAGCTCAGATTAGAGACCAGGTTAACGCCACACAGAGTTCTAGCAGCAGACACATCTCTACAACAACTGTTAAGAGGAGACTTTGTGCAGCAGGCCTTCATGGTAAAATAGCTGCTAGGAATCCACTACTAAGGACAGGCAACAAGCAGAAGAGACTTGTTTGAGCTAAAGAACACAAGGAATGGACATTAGACCAGTGGAAATCTGTGCTTTGGTCTGATGAGTCCAAATTTGAGATCTTTGGTTCCAACCACCGTGTCTTTGTGCGACGCAGAAAAGGTGAACGGATGGACTCTACATGCCTGGTTCCGACCGTGAAGCATGGAGGAGGAGGTGTGATGGTGTGGGGGTGCTTTGCTGGTGACACTGTTGGGGATTTAATCAAAATTGAAGGCATACTGAACCAGCATGGCTACCACAGCATCTTGCAGCGGCATGCTATTCCATCCGGTTTGCGTTTAGTTGGACCATCATTTATTTTTCAACAGTACAATGACCCCAAACACACCTCCAGGCTGTGTAAGGGCTATTTGACCAAGAAGGAGAGTGATGGGGAGCTACGCCAGATGACCTGGCCTCCACAGTCACCAGACCTGAACCCAATCGAGATGGTTTGGGGTGAGCTGGACAGCAAATTTTAAAGATTTCTTCTTATCAGTGAATATCAAATGCTGACAGTAGATAATAGATAGATAATAGATGATAGATAGATAGAAGATAGATAGATAATAGATAGAAGATAGATAGATAGATAGATAGATGATAGATAGATAGATAGATAATAGATAGATGATAGATAGATAGATAGATAATAGATAGATAGATAGATAGATAGATAGATAGATAGATAGATAGATAGATAGATAGATAATAGATAGATAGATCGATCTAGTGAATCCTCCATTGCAAAAAAAAATAAAATAAAAACCGACTAGGTCTATTGATGTTTCCGGTCTCTGACAAACTACAAACAAGTAATTTTTCACTGGCTGCTGCAGAAATCTTGAAAATTGTTAATGATTTAATAAAGTCTGATAAAAAGTTACAAAACTTTTCATTACAGGATGATGATGACGCTTCGTTTCCATATCCCGGAGATTTCGTTGTGTTTTGCATTTGCAGGATTCATTACAGTAATAGGATTCATTACGTCTGAGTCACTTTCCCTTCGGGTTTGTCGTCCTCTTTGAATGGCTCCACAATGCACCTGTTACTGTATGACGGGGGAGGGGAGGGCGGATCTAGAATTTTATATGACTTTATTTTTAGTGTTGTTTTGGAAAATTATTTTTTTTCTGCGTCTGGAAGTAAGAACAGGTGCGGACTCCGCCGTGGGGTAATTGAATGATTTCCCTGCCTGGTAAAGCCTGTTCACGTGGGCTCTACAGAGGGCGACATAGGCAATGACACCCAGGCGGCACGGGCAATGCCAAGATATTCCGCTTCATAGTTGGACGGGTACATTATGTGAAGATGGCTACATTACAAGGTGTCGCTCTTTGGTCTGGATCCTCCGGTGCTGACGAGACTCCTCATGGTCTTGCCTTAATTGACAGTGGGGGGGTGATGCACGTCATTGGTGTGACCGTGGGGGGGTGATGCACGTCATTGGTGTGACCGTAGGGGGGGTGATGCACGTCATTGGTGTGACCGTAGGGGGGGTGATGCACGTCATTGGTGTGACCGTGGGGGGGGGGTGATGCACGTCATTGGTGTGACCGTGGGGGGGTGATGCACGTCATTGGTGTGACCATGGGGGGGGTGATGCACGTCATTGGTGTGACCGTGGGGTGGGTGATGCATGTCATTGGTGTGACCGTGGGGGGGTGATGCACATCATTGGTGTGACCGTGGGGGGGTGATGCACGTCATTGGTGTGACCGTGGGGGGGGGTGATGCACGTCATTGGTGTGACCGTGGGGGGGTGATGCACGTCATTGGTGTGACCGTGGGGGTGGTGACGCACGTCATTGGTGTGACCGTGGGGGGGGTGATGCACGTCATTGGTGTGACCGTGGGGGGGGGTGACGCACGTCATTGGTGTGACCGTGGGGGGGTGATGCACGTCATTGGTGTGACCGTGGGGGGGGGGTGATGCACGTCATTGGTGTGACCGTGGGGGGGGGGGTGATGCACGTCATTGGTGTGACCGTGGGGGGGTGATGCACGTCATTGGTGTGACCGTGGGGGGGGGTGATGCACGTCATTGGTGTGACCGTGGGGGGGGTGATGCACGTCATTGGTGTGACCGTGGGGGGGGGGTGATGCACGTCATTGGTGTGACCGTGGGGGGGTGATGCACGTCATTGGTGTGACCGTGGGGGGGGGGTGATGCACGTCATTGGTGTGACCGTGGGGGGGTGATGCACGTCATTGGTGTGACCGTGGGGGGGGGGGTGATGCACGTCATTGGTGTGTCCGTGGGGGGGGGGGTCGCCTGAGGATCCAGACCAAAAACTGATCTGAAGCGAGCGGAGCTGCAGCACCTACGACTGGGGGGTATCATATAATATTTTATTATTTTTTAACCCCTTCCCGGTCCTCCATTTATCATGCTTTGGGGTCCGGACATAATGATTGTTTTATTCGATTCAGATCCAATTTTATTCCTACTAAATCGAATCGGCCAAAAATTAATTTTGGGAGACTCGCTCATCTCTAGTAATGATCATTTTCAAATACATGTCAAAAGTTTTGATCAGTGGGGTCCGGGTGCTGAGACCCCCCCACAAATCGCTGAAAAAAAGGGGCAGGGGCGCTCGGCTACGAAGCAGCGCAGCTCAGGGGCGCAGTGTCCGGCTCAGCAACTCTACCCATTCATGTAGCAATCGGCTGGGGTCTTAGCGCCCAGACCCCCACTGACAACTTTTGGGTATAGGCATCCGCCCACCATAGGGAACCATTGCAAAAAAAAAAAAGCGCCGTTGTTTCGCTTGGAGGATCCTCGCTCAGACCAAAACTGCCTTAAGTTATGTGCTGGCGGTAAATATTGTTGGGTGCGTTGTTTCCCTGCTGTCATTAGATAATCATTACTGTCCATCACTGATTCATTGTGCAGAAAAAAAATCTACTGACTGTAAAAATAGGAGGAAATCTAATTATCCTCACTCAGAGGTTATGTACCTGCTCCATCTGCAACACTGTAAAGATTGGACATCGCTCTGAGAGCCGGCATAAGGCACAGCGCTAACTAATGATCCCCCGGAGGGAATGTCATTATAGGGGTGAAGGCAGGATGACCTGCGAGCGACGTCTACCTGCAGCACATCCACCGCTGGGAATCCCGGCATAATCAGCCATGAGGAGGGGACGGGTCAGAAATATCTTATCTGGCCATTATTTAGGACGGGGTGAAGGAAATATTGATTGCTGAGAATTATACTGGAGAGGAGCTGATTGTCAGAAACAAGCGTGGGGGAAGGAAAAAGGGCACACCGAGGGTGCGGTGCTGTACGGAAAGGAGCGGCTGGAAACTGTGGGTGCATAATAAAGGGTGAATAGCTGGGGAAGAGGGAAACAAGAGGCATGTGCCACGTTCTGAGTGATAATAGGAGGCATGTGCCACGTTCTGAGTGCCAATAGGAGGCAAGAGCCACATTCTGAGTGATAACAGGAGGCAAGAGCCACATTCTGAGTGCCAACAGGAGGCAAGAGCCACATTCTGAGTGCCAACAGGAGGCATGTGCCACGTTCTGAGTGCCAACAGGAGGCAAGAGCCACATTCTGAGTGCCAACAGGAGGCAAGAGCCACATTCTGAGTGCCAACAGGAGGCAAGAGCCACATTCTGAGTGTCAACAGGAGGCAAGAGCCACATTCTGAGTGCCAACAGGAGGCAAGAGCCACATTCTGAGTGCCAACAGGAGGCATGTGCCACGTTCTGAGTGCCAACAGGAGGCAAGAGCCACATTCTGAGTGCCAACAGGAGGCAAGAGCCACATTCTGAGTGCCAACAGGAGGCAAGAGCCACATTCTGAGTGTCAACAGGAGGCAAGAGCCACATTCTGAGTGCCAACAGGAGGCAAGAGCCACATTCTGAGTGCCAACAGGAGGCATGTGCCACGTTCTGAGTGCCAACAGGAGGCAAGAGCCACATTCTGAGTGCCAACAGGAGGCAAGAGCCACATTCTGAGTGTCAACAGGAGGCAAGAGCCACATTCTGAGTGCCAACAGGAGGCAAGAGCCACATTCTGAGTGATAACAGGAGGCATGTGCCACGTTCTGAGTGCCAATAGGAGGCATATGTCACATTCTGAGTGCCAATAGGAGGCATATGCCACATTCTGAGTGTCAATAGTAGGCATGTGCCACGTTCTGAATACCAACAGGAGGCATGGGCCATGTTCAAAGTGCCAACAGGAGGCATGTGCCACATTCTGAGTGTGAACGGGAGGCATGTGCCACATTCTGGGTGCCAACATGAGGCATGTGCCACATTCTGGGTGCCAACAGGAGGCATGTGCCACTTTCTGAGTGCCAACAGGAGGCATGTGCCACATTCTGGGTGCCAACAGGAAGCATGTGCCACATTCTGAGTGTAAACAGGAGGCATGTGCCACGTTCTGAGTGCCAACAGTAGGTATGTGCCACATTCTGAGTGATAACAGGAGGCAAGTGCCACATTCTGAGTGCCAACAGGAGGCATGTGCCACGTTCTGAGTGCCAACAGTAGGTATGTGCCACATTCTGAGTGATAACAGGAGGCAAGTGCCACATTCTGAGTGCCAACAGGAGGCATGTGCCACGTTCTGAGTGCCAATAGGAGGCATGCGCCATGTTCCAAGTGCCAACAGGAGACGTGCCACATTCTGAGTGATAACAGGAGGCATGCGCCATGTTCCAAGTGCCAACAGGAGACGTGCCACATTCTGAGTGCCAACAGGAGGCATGTACCACATTCTGGGTGCCAACAGGAGGCATGTGCCACATTCTAAGTGTGAACAGGAGGCATGTGCCACATTCTGGGTGCCAACAGTAGGTATGTGTCACATTCTGAGTGTGAACAGGAGGCATGTGCCACATTCTGAGTGCCAACAGGAGGCATGTGCCACGTTCTGAGTGCCAACAGGAGGCATGTGCCACGTTCTGAGTGCCAATAGGAGGCATGCGCCATGTTCCAAGTGCCAACAGGAAACATGTGCCACCTTCTGAGTGATAACAGGAGGCATGCGCCATGTTCCAAGTGCCAACAGGAGACGTGCCACATTCTGAGTGTGAACAGGAGGCATGTGCCACTTTCTGAGTGCCAACAGGAGGCATGTGCCACATTCTGGGTGCCAAAAGGAGGCATGTGCCACATTCTGAGTGTGAACAGGAGGCATGTGCCACATTCTGGGTGCCAACAGTAGATATGTGCCACATTCTGAGTGATAACAGGAGGCAAGTGCCACATTCTGAGTGTGAACAGGAGGCATGTGCCACATTCTGAGTGCCAACAGGAGGCATGCGCCACGTTCTGAGTGCCAATAGGAGGCATGCGCCATGTTCCAAGTGCCAACAGGAGACGTGCCACATTCTGAGTGATAACAGGAGGCATGCGCCATGTTCCAAGTGCCAACAGGAGACGTGCCACATTCTGAGTGCCAACAGGAGGCATGTACCACATTCTGGGTGCCAACAGGAGGCATGTGCCACATTCTAAGTGTGAACAGGAGGCATGTACCACATTCTGGGTGCCAACAGGAGGCATGTGCCACATTCTGGGTGCCAAAAGGAGGCATGTGCCACATTCTGAGTGTGAACAGGAGGCATGTGCCACATTCTGGGTGCCAACAGTAGATATGTGCCACATTCTGAGTGATAACAGGAGGCAAGTGCCACATTCTGAGTGTGAACAGGAGGCATGTGCCACATTCTGAGTGCCAACAGGAGGCATGCGCCACGTTCTGAGTGCCAATAGGAGGCATGCGCCATGTTCCAAGTGCCAACAGGAGACGTGCCACATTCTGAGTGCCAACAGGAGGCATGTACCACATTCTGGGTGCCAACAGGAGGCATGTGCCACATTCTAAGTGTGAACAGGAGGCATGTGCCACATTCTGGGTGCCAACAGTAGGTATGTGTCACATTCTGAGTGTGAACAGGAGGCATGTGCCACATTCTGAGTGCCAACAGGAGGCATGTGCCACGTTCTGAGTGCCAACAGGAGGCATGTGCCACGTTCTGAGTGCCAATAGGATGCATGCGCCATGTTCCAAGTGCCAACAGGAAACATGTGCCACCTTCTGAGTGATAACAGGAGGCATGCGCCATGTTCCAAGTGCCAACAGGAGACGTGCCACATTCTGAGTGTGAACAGGAGGCATGTGCCACTTTCTGAGTGCCAACAGGAGGCATGTGCCACATTCTGGGTGCCAACAGGTGGCATGTGCCACATTCTGAGTGTGAACAGGAGGCATGTGCCACATTCTGAGTGATAACAGGAGGCATGCGCCATGTTCCAAGTGCCAATAGGAGGCATGTGCCACGTTCTGAGTGGTAATAGGAGGCATGTGCCACATTCTGAGTGCCAACAGGAGGCATGTGCCACGTTCTGAGTGCCAACAGGAGACATGTGCCACATTCTGAGTGCCAACAGGAGGCAAGAGCCACATTCTGAGTGATAATAGGGGGCATGTGCCACGTTCTGAGTGCCAATAGGAGGCATATGCCACATTCTGAGTGCCAATAGGAGGCATATGCCACATTCTGAGTGTCAATAGTAGGCATGTGCCACGTTCTGAATACCAACAGGAGGCATGGGCCATGTTCCAAGTGCCAACAGGAGGCATGTGCCACATTCTGAGTGTGAACGGGAGGCATGTGCCACATTCTGGGTGCCAACATGAGGCATGTGCCACATTCTGGGTGCCAACATGAGGCATGTGCCACATTCTGAGTGTGAACAGGAGGCATGTGCCACGTTCTGAGTGCCAACAGGAGGCATGTGCCACATTCTGGGTGCCAACAGGAAGCATGTGCCACATTCTGAGTGTGAACAGGAGGCATGTGCCACGTTCTGAGTGCCAACAGTAGGTATGTGCCACATTCTGAGTGATAACAGGAGGCAAGTGCCACATTCTGAGTGCCAACAGGAGGCATGTGCCACGTTCTGAGTGCCAACAGTAGGTATGTGCCACATTCTGAGTGATAACAGGAGGCAAGTGCCACGTTCTGAGTGCCAATAGGAGGCATGCGCCATGTTCCAAGTGCCAACAGGAGACATGTGCCACATTCTGAGTGCCAACAGGAGGCATGTACCACATTCTGGGTGCCAACAGGAGGCATGTGCCACATTCTAAGTGTGAACAGGAGGCATGTGCCACATTCTGGGTGCCAGCAGTAGGTATGTGCCACATTCTGAGTGTGAACAGGAGGCATGTGCCACATTCTGAGTGCCAACAGGAGGCATGTGCCACGTTCTGAGTGCCAACAGGAGGCATGTGCCACGTTCTGAGTGCCAATAGGAGGCATGCGCCATGTTCCAAGTGCCAACAGGAGACATGTGCCACCTTCACAGGAGGCATGCGCCATGTTCCAAGTGCCAACAGGAGACGTGCCACATTCTGAGTGTGAACAGGAGGCATGTGCCACTTTCTGAGTGCCAACAGGAGGCATGTGCCACATTCTGGGTTCCAACAGGAGGCATGTGCCACATTCTGAGTGTGAACAGGAGGCATGTGCCACATTCTGGGTGCCAACAGTAGGTATGTGCCACATTCTGAGTGATAACAGGAGGCAAGTGCCACATTCTGAGTGTGAACAGGAGGCATGTGCCACATTCTGAGTGCCAACAGGAGGCATGCGCCACGTTCTGAGTGCCAATAGGAGGCATGCGCCATGTTCCAAGTGCCAACAGGAGACATGTGCCACATTCCATTCTGAGTGATAACAGGAGGCATGCGCCATGTTCCAAGTGCCAACAGGAGACATGTGCCACATTCTGAGTGCCAACAGGAGGCATGTGCCACTTTCTGAGTGATAACAGGAGGCATGTGCCACATTCTGAGTGCCAACAGGAGGCAAGTGCCACGTTCTGAGTGATAACAGGAGGCATGTGCCACATTCTGAGTGCCAACAGGAGACATGTGCCACATTCTGAGTGATAACAGGAGGCATGCGCCATGTTCTGAGTGATAACAGGAGACATGTGCCAAATTCTAAGTGTCAATAGGAGGCATGTGCCACGTTCTGAGTACCAACAGGTTCCGAGTGCCATTAGGTGGCATATCGCTTTGCCTTATCCAGGGTAATAAGATACACTATGAAGTCAGAAAAATAATCCCTTGCCCCGATGAAGCAGAGCCTGGCTACGGGTCAGAATGACCTGGTGATGGAACAATCAAACAGCTTGGCTCGACATTTCCTGAGATTAGTGGAGCAGGATGGTCAGCTTTAAAAAACAAGTATAATGTTTGTGATACTCTGCTGGGAGATGTTTCCACTCTATGTCTCTATTTGTGGCCACTCAGTGGTCGTGATGGAAATTGCGGCCTGTTGAGAGTTTTACCAGCATGTCCTGATAATGCAAAAATTAGAAAAGGAGTCCTTTAACGGAAAGGTAAGTGTGCAGACATCTATGATGTGGCGGACAATGGTACCTCCTCTCTCCATTCTCTGCCAAGTCTATGACAAAAGGAAATCAATCCTTAGAGCAGAATTTAAGGTTGTTTTTTTTTAACTTAGATGTTATTGGTGAAATTGGTGATTTGTTTGGGACCAGGTCTGGCTTATTTCTGGATCATTTATGGTCCCAGCAACTCCAGCCAATTATGAACACAATAGTCTTTTTTTTCTTTTTATTTTTTATATAGCGCTAACATATTCCGCAGCGCTTTACAGTTTGCACACATTATCATCACTGTCCCCGATGGGGCTCACAATCTAGAATCCCTATCAGTATGTCTTTGGAATGTGGGAGGAAACCGGAGTGCCCGGAGGAAACCCACGCAAACACGGAGAGAACATACAAACTCTTTGCAGATGTTGTCCTGGGTGGGATTAGAACCCAGGACCCCAGCGCTGCAAGGCTGCTGTGCTAACCACTGCGCCACCGTGCTGCCCAAATAAGTCCCAATAAGAGTGGGTGTAAAAAAAAAGAGGCAGGATACAGAACGTGATTGAGATGCAGTAGTAAAAAAAAAAAAAAACCTTCAATTTTGGTATTTTAATTTTTTTTTTCATTAATATGTTTCTTTTATCTTTATTTATTTACTTTTAACTGGGTAAAAGAGGAGATTCACACATTTCTATTTTGGTAACTTAAAAAAAATATATTTTCAAGAGCTTTATTTTATATTCTGCTTAATTTTTGATTATTTAAACCTGTGATTCTTTGATTGCTAGTTCTATACATTGCAATACGGTAGTATTGCAGTATATAGGAATAATCATGGTGGCCCGTGGAGCTTATCCCATGGCTGAGCTTCACAGGACGACCAAGATGGCAGTGACAGGAGCCTTCAGATGGCATCTGCTGCAATGGAAACCTATTGGTGCCCTTTAATCATGTCATGGAAGTGATTGGCAGTAGCAACTAAATGGTTAACAGCAGCAATCTGAGCTCAGCACTGGCCACTGCTGTCAGAGACCTTTGCCGGCTGTGTAACGCAGCTAGCATTTACTGCATGTGGGGAGAGCTCAGATCCTCAGCCCCTTCTGCTCTTGCGAACCTCAGTGTGAATGGACAGTTAAATCAATTTGTCCTAAGGGGTTAAACAACAGAATTACTTATCACAGAAGAACAGATAATTATATACAGCAGGTTAAGGAAAACTTTTGGTATTATACTTTATGTAGTGGCTTTTTATAATAGGAAGAATAATGGAGTGAAATGAGCTCTCAGATAACTAACTTCACTGTGTAGTCAAATCCCCCATTACCTAGATGTAATGATCCGATCCTGCCTTACTGCATTATTGTGGAACAAACCACTGGGACAAGTTAATGGGGGATCTGACTACACTAAAGGTACCGTCACACTTAGCGACGCTGCAGCGATACCGACAACGATCCGGATCGCTGCAGCGTCGCTGTTTGGTCGCTGGAGAGCTGTCACACAGACAGCTCTCCAGCGACCAACGATGCTGGTAACCAGGGTAAACATCGGGTAACTAAGCGCAGGGCCGCGCTTAGTAACCCGATGTTTACCCTGGTTACCATCCTAAAAGTAAAAAAAAACAAACACTACATACTTACCTACAGCCGTCTGTCCTCCAGCGCTGTGCTCTGCACTCCTCCTGTACTGGCTGTGAGCACAGCGGCCGGAAAGCAGAGCGGTGACGTCACCGCTCTGCTTTCCGGCTGACCGACGCTCACAGCCAGTACAGGAGGAGAGCAGAGCACAGTGCTGGAGGACAGACGGCTGTAGGTAAGTATGTAGCGTTTGTTTTTTTTTACTTTTAGGATGGTAACCAGGGTAAACATCGGGTTACTAAGCGCGGCCCTGCGCTTAGTTACCCGATGTTTACCCTGGTTACCAGTGAAGACATCGCTGAATCGGTGTCACACACGCCGATCCAGCGATGTCTGCGGGGAGTCCAGCGACCAAATAAAGTTCTGGACTTTCTTCCCTGACCAGCGATATCACAGCAGGGGCCTGATCGCTGCTGCCTGTCACACTGGACGATATCGCTAGCGAGGACGCTGCAACGTCACGGATCGCTAGCGATATCGTCTAGTGTGACGGTACCTTAAGATACAATGTTATCAGTGAACCATGTGCTCTAGATTGCAAAGGAACAACACTAAATATATCAAGCAATTTTCAAAATGTTATCTTGCTCTGTACTTTCTCATACAAAAGATGAAACTAAACTTCAGTCCTACAACAGCAAAGTCGAAAGATTGTCTTCCTTTAATTAATGAACTCATTTGACAATTTTTTTTCCAGGCTGACCAGTTAAAAATTGAGAAAGTTGAATTTAATGTAGATCCATACATCTACAGATCACTAGCTTCCATTAACACTCGTGGGACAGAGCTGAGTTTGTCATCAGGTCCAATAAGTTATTAGTTTTCTATAGGGTAATAGGTAATCACACTGTCCACACAAAACTGTGAAATGACAAGTTCAGCTCTGCTACATCTATGTGTTTATTTGGGTATATTCAGCTCCACACTTACCAGAACTTAATGATCTCTTGCCCATCAGGCCGATAAAGGAATCTGCTTTCTGTACTGAGGTACAAAACATCGGTGAATTATTATGCGGCAAGAGAAAAACATATATTTACAAGGCAGATTATTTATAGAAGTCACCGAGGACAATATTTTCTTTGCTTCGATTTTCCTGACCTGAATTTTAAAGTGCAGAAATAACCAACGCTATGTACAGAGAGGGAACTATAATATGTATTATCTAATGTAGCGGCTTATTTGTGAATCAATGGAAACCAATCAATAATCACATTCATCAGGAAAATGCTACTTTTACTTAAGCTCTAAAATCTGGATGGTCTTATATTATGTCTTAAGCAGCAGAAAAGACAAAAAGAGCAGAAGCTACATAAAAAAAATTACATACATTCCTGATCCTGTACTGATCCTGAGTTACATCCTGTATTATACCCCAGAGCTGCACTCACTATTCTGCTGGTGCAGTCACTGTGTACATACATTACATTACTGATCCTGAGTTACATCCTGTATTATACTCCAGAGCTGTACTCACTATTCTGCTGGTGCAGTCACTGTGTACATACATTACATTAGTGATCCTGAGTTACATACTGTATTATACCCCAGAGCTGCACTCACTATTCTGCTGGTGCAGTCACTGTGTACATACAGTACATTACTGATCCTGAGTTACATCCTGTATTATACCCCAGAGCTGCACTCACTATTCTGCTGGTGCAGTCACTGTGTACATACATTACATTACTGATCCTGAGTTACATCCTGTATTATACCCCAGAGCTGCACTCACTATTCTGCTGGTGCAGTCACTGTGTACATACATTACTGATCCTGAGTTACATCCTGTATTATACTCCAGAGCTGTACTCACTATTCTGCTGGTGCAGTCACTGTGTACATACATTACATTAGTGATCCTGAGTTACATCCTGTATTATACCCCAGAGCTGCACTCACTATTCTGCTGGTGCAGTCACTGTGTACATACAGTACATTACTGATCCTGAGTTACATCCTGTATTATACCCCAGAGCTGCACTCACTATTCTGCTGGTGCAGTCACTGTGTACATACATTACATTACTGATCCTGAGTTACATCCTGTATTATACCCCAGAGCTGCACTCACTATTCTGCTGGTGCAGTCACTGTGTACATACATTACTGATCCTGAGTTACATCCTGTATTATACCCCAGAGCTGCACTCACTATTCTGCTGGTGCAGTCACTGTGTACATACATTACATTACTGATCCTGAGTTACATCCTGTATTATACTCCAGAGCTGCACTCACTATTCTGCTGGTGCAGTCACTGTGTACATACATTACATTACTGATCCTGAGTTACATCCTGTATTATACCCCAGAGCTGCACTCACTATTCTGCTGGTGCAGTCACTGTGTACATACATTACATTACTGATCCTGAGTTACATCCTGTATTATACTCCAGAGCTGTACTCACTATTCTGCTGGTGCAGTCACTGTGTACATACATTACATTAGTGATCCTGAGTTACATCCTGTATTATACCCCAGAGCTGCACTCACTATTCTGCTGGTGCAGTCACTGTGTACATACAGTACATTACTGATCCTGAGTTACATCCTGTATTATACCCCAGAGCTGCACTCACTATTCTGCTGGTGCAGTCACTGTGTACATACATTACATTACTGATCCTGAGTTACATCCTGTATTATACCCCAGAGCTGCACTCACTATTCTGCTGGTGCAGTCACTGTGTACATACATTACTGATCCTGAGTTACATCCTGTATTATACCCCAGAGCTGCACTCACTATTCTGCTGGTGCAGTCACTGTGTACATACATTACATTACTGATCCTGAGTTACATCCTGTATTATACTCCAGAGCTGCACTCACTATTCTGCTGGTGCAGTCACTGTGTACATACATTACATTACTGATCCTGAGTTACATCCTGTATTATACCCCAGAGCTGCACTCACTATTCTGCTGGTGCAGTCACTGTGTACATACATTACTGATCCTGAGTTACATCCTGTATTATACCCCAGAGCTGCACTCACTATTCTGCAGGTGCAGTCACTGTGTACACACATTACATTACTGATCCTGAGTTACATCCTGTATTATACTCCAGAGCTGCACTCACTATTCTGCTGGTGCAGTCACTGTGTACATACATTACATTACTGATCCTGAGTTACATCCTGTATTATACCCCAGAGCTGCACTCACTGGAGTATAGTACAGGATGTAGTTCAGGACTGGTACATGTTACATAATGTCCATTTTATTCTTTCCTATATTACAGCTATATTGGCGTTGCTGCGTGATGTGACCCGTCCAGTTGGTGCGGTGCCAGCTGCCATTTCCTGCCTGATATCTCTGCTGCGCTGTGAACAGCTGTCCTGCCTCTCGCACTTCTTAACGTCGCTAAACATTTGCTGAACATAATCTCTGTTTGGCTTAAACTTCCTTGTCCCAAATCTATAATTAATGTTGCAGTGAAATTATTATGATCAGATTTGTTCTCCTCGGTCCGATTCACCTCTGTTGTGTTAGTGGGAAGAACCCTGATTCATGAGACCCCGGGAGAGAAATCCTTCCCATGTTCACCCAGTGCATCTCTCTCACTCTTTCGCACTCTCTCTCACGCTCTCTCTCTCTTGCGCTCTCTCTCTTGCACTCTCTCTCTCTCTTGCACTCTCTCTCACTCTCTCTCTTGCACTCTCTCTCACTCTCTCTCACTCTCACTCTCTCTTGCACTTTCTCTTGCTCTCTCTCACTCTCTCTTGCACTCTCTCTCACTCTCTCACTCTCTCGCTTTCTCTTGCGCTCTCTCACTCCTTCTCGCTCCCTCTCGCTCTCTCTCACTCACTCTCTCTCGCTCCCTCTCTCTATCTCTCTCAATCTCTATCTCTCACTCTCTCTCGCTCCCTTTCTCTATCTCTCTCACTCTCTCTCTCTATCTCTCTCACTCTCTCTCGCTCCCTCTCTCCATCTCTCTCACTCTCTATCTCTATCTCTCTCACTTTCTCTCGCTCCCTTTCTCTATCTCTCTCACTCTTTATCGCTCTCTATCACTCTCTCTCGCTCCCTCTATCTCTCTCACTCTCTCTCGCTCCCTTTCTCTATCTCTCTCACTCTCTCACTATCGCTCTCACACTCTCTCTCTTACACTCTCTCTCGCTCTCTCCCACTCTCACTCAATTCAATTCAATTCAAATGAGCTTTATTGGCAGGACTAAGTACATGTTAGCATTGCCAAAGCATATGGTAAAAATACGGGGGTGGGGGAGGGGGGGGGATATAGAGGTCCAAGGAATATCAAATTCCTTTTAGAGGATAGGGGATGTTTCCAGGGTGGGGTATAGGAGTCCATGACATATCAGGCTCTTTAGTCGGGGGATAGGGACGTGTCCAGTGTTGGGGTACACTCTCTCTCACTCTCTCCTGCACTCTCTCTCACTCTCTCACTCTCTCTTACTCTCTCACTCTCACTCTCTCGCTTTCTCTTGCGCTCTCTCTCACTCCTTCTTGCTCCCTCTTGCTCTCTCTATCGCTCTCTCTCGCTCCCTCTCTCTATCTCTCTCACTCTCGCTCCCTCTCTCTATCTCTCTCACTCTCTCTCGCTCCCTCTCTCTATCTCTCTCACTCTCACTCTCTCTTGCGCTCTCTGTCTCTCTCTTACTCTCTCTCTCTTTCACTCTCTCTCACTCTCTCTCACTCTCTCTCTCTCTTGCACTTTCTCTTGCTCTCTCTCACTCTCTCTTGCACTCTCTTTCACTCTCTCGCTTTCTCTTGCGCTCTCTCACTCCTTCTCGCTCCCTCTCGCTCTCTCTATCGCTTTCTCTCACTCACTCTCTCTCGCTCCCTCTCTCTATCTCTCTCACTCTCTCTCGCTCCCTTTCTCTATCTCTCTCACTCTCTCTCTCTATCTCTCTCACTCTCTCTCGCTCCCTCTCTCCATCTCTCTCACTCTCTATCTCTCTCACTCTCTCTCGCTCCCTTTCTCTATCTCTCTCACTCTTTATCGCTCTCTATCGCTCTCTCTCGCTCCCTCTATCTCTCTCAATCTCTATCTCTCTCACTCTCTCTCGCTCCCTTTCTCTATCTCTCTCAGTCTCTCACTATCTCTCTCTCACGCTCTCTCTCTTACACTCTCTCTCGCTCTCTCCCACTCTCACTCCCTCCTGCACTTTCTCTCACTCTCTCACTCTCACTCTCTCGCTTTCTCTTGCGCTCTCTCTCACTCCTTCTTGCTCCCTCTTGCTCTCTCTATCGCTCTCTCTCGCTCCCTCTCTCTATCTCTCTCACTCTCGCTCCCTCTCTCTATCTCTCTCACTCTCTCTCGCTCCCTCTCTCTCTATCTCTCTCACTCTCACTCTCTCTTGCGCTCTCTGTCTCTCTCTTACACTGTCTCTCGCTCTCTCCCACTCTCACTCTCTCTTGCACTCTCTCACTCTCTCGCTTTCTCTTGCGCTCTCTCTCACTCCTTCTCGCTCCCTCTTGCTCTCTCTATCGCTCTCTCTCGCTCCCTCTCTCTATCTCTCTCACTCTCTCTCCCTCTCTCTATCTCTCTCACTCTCTCTCGCTCCCTCTCTCTCTATCTCTCTCACTCTCACTCTCTCTTGCGCTCTCTGTCTCTCTCTTACTCTTTCTCTTGCTCTCTCTCTCTCGCTTTCTTTTCTTTCCGCACAGAGCCATATTTCACCTTCCTAAATAGTCAGTTTTCCTACAGACATGACATCACATTACCATTACTTACTTTTCGGTGATGCTCTTTTAGATTCTACAATAAAACATATACATGTATTATTTGGTTACATTCCATACCAGGATATATACATTTTTTTCATTTGCTGCTTGGTCTCATAATATATCTGTGCTGGGTAACTTTGATGTGTTTGACTTGATAAATTATAAGATTCTGCCTACCCATGGCCACCACTAGGGGGAGCTCATTGCATATGACTTTTTACAGCTAGTAAGGCTCTCAATGGGATCTGTCTGTCTGTGTACAGGAGCTCCCTCTGGTGGTGGCTGTGGGTAGCTTCAGACATAGCATAATACAAGGGACCTTCTCAAATGAGTGACAAGCAGCCACCTGTTCTGCCAGTATGGAAGGTTCAGCACTAGGAAAAACTCCATTTGTGGCATATGAAAGAATCCAGTAGAGAAAAATGGTGCATAAATATAGTGTGCGATGCAGGATTATTTATAATACATGAATAGCATCACGGTACACTCTACTCCTGCTATACCGTAGTTTATTACACTCACCACTATTTCTTTTTCCCATTATTCCATAAAATTGATCCGGCCGGAACTTTCTTGCAATTCTCATAGGATATCTGTCATATGCAGGTTCCTCCAGATCTTCCTAGAGGGATACAGATGATTATCTACATCACGTATGTATCATTAGTCGGGTGTCGGCCATGATATCTCTAGCAATAAATTCACTTTGAAAACTTTTATTTAATATATAAACTCATCAAACATCGGGTAATCCAGAATATCCGGCAGTCCAGCACCTATTAGATCCTACCTGCGCCAATTCAACAACTATTTCATCTACTTTGTGTTTCAATTCGCCGCCATTTTCCAGATCTCCGGTGACTGTCGGTGATTGGGAAATACCGCTGCAGACAATCGTCTCTGCATCACAAATCTCTCTCTTGTTTTTACACTTTGATACAATGTGTTTTCTTATCTGTAAATATTTATGTTTATCAATGTTTCACTTTAATTTCCACCCTGCTCCATAGAGTCCCCGAATTGTAAATTGTGTCACCCTAAGAAGCCGCTATCAAGAATGTTTCCGTTCACTGAAAGCAAACAGAGATCTTGAAAAAAACAAAAAATAGTGATAAATAGTTAAAGTGGTTCCAGAGTGGATACATTAATGTAAAGAAATGTATCACAGTAATAGAGAATGAAGACAATGTATCTAAAACAAAAGGCTTTAGAGAACATTCAGCTCTGCTGATGCTCGGTGACAAGAATCAGTCGCTGTGATCTCTCATTCTGCACCTGTCACCGCAGCGCTGCTCATTTATCACCGCCATTGTGAATCTGACGAATTTCCATCCTTTTACCGTGTCAGGTGCATTTAGGCTCCTTAATGCAAATCCCACGACTGGCAAAAAAAAAAAACAATAAAAAAACCCACAAATCTGGATTGTACTTTATACAGGAGTTACAGGAAATTTAAAGGGTCCATGATAGATTCGAAAAAAAAAAAAGTTGTATTTTTTTCTCAAACAGCGCCACTCTCGTCCATAGGATGTGTCTGGAACTGCAGCTTAGCCCCCATTTACTCAAGTATTCCTTTCCTAATTTTTTATGCGCCCAGAATTCAGATCAATAATTCACCACTTTCAGTATCCCTTATGCTAATTACCCCTGAGAAACCCCTATCACTTTCCCTGGTTACTTATACTCACTGAGCCATCTGGTGTTTGATGGTCATTGTTACACAGGAATCCGGGTGGCAAGTCATCATCGGATCACAGACCAGTAACACCAAAGGTCCCTGCTGGAAATCATTGTTACTTTCTCTAAGTCATTACCATCACTGAACAATCGCCACACACATCAGTGGTGCTCATAATCACTAAGCCAGCGCTCTCAGTTTGCCTGGTGCTTTTAATCTATACATTATTCTAATTAGTTTCCCTCTTGCTCATAATTACTGAACATTTACCTAAGTTTCGTGACTTTCATAATCACTCACTTTTCGTGGTGCTCTTATTCACTGAGCATTCACCCTGTTCTCGCTGGTGGTTATAATCATTTCTTTATTATTCTAACTGCCCTTGATGCTAAAAGTCACTGATCTTGGTGCTCTCAATTACTGGACATCATCTCTCACCTATTTCTGTTGCTTATAATCACTAAGCCACCACAAGGTCGGCCCTGGAGATCACACTCCTGAAGATCACACTCCTGGAGATCACACTTTCTTTCTCTAGTGCTTATAATTAATGAGCAATGATTGCACATACACAGACTGGTGTCCATAATCACTAAGCCATCACCCTTAGTAACCCAGATGTTCATATTTACTGAGCATTCATGATAGTTTCCTACTTCTAAAATCAACAAAGAGTTCACATTCGCTTTCCATTATGCTCATTTTTTTGGAGTGAACACGTCCACTTTGCCTGGTGCTTGTAATCACTGAACAGTAGCACTCTTCTTGCAGCTCTAAATCACAGATATTCCCCTCATTTTTTTCTGGTGCTCATAATCACTGAGCAATTATCAGCAATCTCATTGACACTTAGAAGTGCTAAGTGATCACCTCCACTGGTGCTCATAATCACTGAGTGATCATTTCCACGTTCCCTGGTGCTCATAATCACTGAGTGATCGTTTCCACTTTCCCTGGTGCTCATAATCACTGAGTGATCATTTCCACATTGCCTGGTGCTCATAATAACTGAGTGATCGTTTCCACGTTCCCTGGTGCTCATAATCACCGAATGATCGTTTCCACTTTCCCTGGTGCTCATAATCACTGAGTGATCGTTTCCACTTTCCCTGGTGCTCATAATCACTGACTGATGGTTTCCACTTTCCCTGGTGCTCATAATCACTGAGTGATCGTTTCCACTTTCCCTGGTGCTCATAATCACTGAGTGATCGTTTCCACGTTGCCTGGTGCTCATAATCACTGAGTGATCGTTTCCACTTTCCCTGGTGCTCATAATCACCGAATGATCGTTTCCACTTTCCCTGGTGCTCATAATCACCGAATGATCGTTTCCACTTTCCCTGGTGCTCATAATCACCGAATGATCGTTTCCACTTTCCCTGGTGCTCATAATCACTGAGTGATCGCTTCCACTTTCCCTGGTGCTCATAATCACTGAGTGATCGCTTCCACTTCCCCTGGTGCTCATGATTACTGAGTGATCGTTTCCACTTTCCCTGGTGCTCATAATCACCGAGTGATCATTTCCACGTTCCCTGGTGCTCATAATCACTGACTGATCGTTTCCACTTTCCCTGGTGCTCATAATCACTGAGTGATCGTTTCCACGTTGCCTGGTGCTCATAATCACCGAGTGATCATTTCCACTTTCCCTGGTGCTCATAATCACCGAATGATCGTTTCCACTTTCCCTGGTGCTCATAATCACTGAGTGATCGTTTCCACTTTCCCTGGTGCTCATAATCACTGAGTGATCGTTTCCACGTTGCCTGGTGCTCATAATCACTGACTGATCGTTTCCACTTTCCCTGGGGCTCATAATCACTGAGTGATCGTTTCCACGTTCCCTGGTGCTCATAATCACCGAGTGATCGTTTCCACTTTCCCTGGTGCTCATAATCACCGAGTGATCGTTTCCACGTTCCCTGGTGCTCATAATCACTGAGTGATCGTTTCCACTTTCCCTGGTGCTCATAATCACCGAGTGATCGTTTCCACTTTCCCTGGTGCTCATAATCACTGAGTGATCGCTTCCACTTCCCCTGGTGCTCATGATTACTGAGTGATCGTTTCCACTTTCCCTGGTGCTCATGATTACTGAGTGATCGTTTCCACTTTCCCTGGTGCTCATAATCACCGAGTGATCATTTCCACGTTCCCTGGTGCTCATAATCACTGACTGATTGTTTCCACTTTCCCTGGTGCTCATAATCACTGAGTGATCGTTTCCACGTTGCCTGGTGCTCATAATCACCGAGTGATCATTTCCACTTTCCCTGGTGCTCATAATCACCGAATGATCGTTTCCACTTTCCCTGGTGCTCATAATCACTGAGTGATCGTTTCCACTTTCCCTGGTGCTCATAATCACTGAGTGATCGTTTCCACGTTGCCTGGTGCTCATAATCACTGACTGATCGTTTCCACTTTCCCTGGTGCTCATAATCACTGAGTGATCGTTTCCACGTTCCCTGGTGCTCATAATCACCGAGTGATCGTTTCCACTTTCCCTGGTGCTCATAATCACCGAGTGATCGTTTCCACGTTCCCTGGTGCTCATAATCACTGAGTGATCGTTTCCACTTTCCCTGGTGCTCATAATCACCGAGTGATCGTTTCCACTTTCCCTGGTGCTCATAATCACCGAGTGATCGTTTCCACTTTCCCTGGTGCTCATAATCACTGAGTGATCGTTTCCACTTTCCCTGGTGCTCATAATCACTGAGTGATCGTTTCCACGTTGCCTGGTGCTCATAATCACTGACTGATCGTTTCCACTTTCCCTGGTGCTCATAATCACTGAGTGATCGTTTCCACGTTCCCTGGTGCTCATAATCACCGAGTGATCGTTTCCACTTTCCCTGGTGCTCATAATCACCGAGTGATCGTTTCCACGTTCCCTGGTGCTCATAATCACTGAGTGATCGTTTCCACTTTCCCTGGTGCTCATAATCACCGAGTGATCGTTTCCACTTTCCCTGGTGCTCATAATCACCGAGTGATCGTTTCCACGTTCCCTGGTGCTCATAATCACTGAGTGATCGTTTCCACTTTCCCTGGTGCTCATAATCACCGAGTGATCGTTTCCACTTTCCCTGGTGCTCATAATCACTGAGTGATCGTTTCCACTTTTCCTGGTGCTCATAATCACTGAGTGATCGTTTCCACTTTTTCTGGTGCTCATAATCACTGAGTGATCGTTTCCACTTTCCCTGGTGCTCATAATCACTGAGTGATCGTTTCCACTTTTTCTGGTGCTCATGATCACCGAGCCCATTACATCCCATTTGGTCACACACACTCTGTATTTTCCCATCTACATCCCCTTGATGAATTTTTTGCTGTGCAAGTAATTATCTGTATTTAGTAGATTTTGAGCTGTACAACCGGATCTATCAGCAGATTATCAGCGACACTTATTTACTGCACCTTCCTTTCTCATCCGTCAGGAAGCATTTACTTACACTTTACAGCCACTTCTGAGAATATCTCCACCTCAGATGCCTCCGTGACATTGAACGTTTCCATTTTTTTGACTATTGTAATATTTTCCCATGCATAACAGAATGAGCTCATTTCACACAGATTCATCGTAACTAAAGCGGACTATGAAATGAAATAAACATCAGTATAATTTTAGCCTAATGGATTTATCATCCAGTTTCTCCTGCGCCGTCCTGCTCCCTTGATAATTTCTGTCAATTGCATATTCTCGAAAAAAAAACCATTCTGCATGGTAATCAAAACCTCATTAAGCCTATCGTCGGGTATCCATTCACACTTTCACTGACACTGCATGCTGGGAGTGGTAGTTTTACCACAGATTACTGACACTGCATGCTGGGAGTGGTAGTTTTACCACAGATTACTGACACTGCATGCTGGGAGTTGTAGTTTTACCACAGATTACTGACACTGCA
Source organism: Ranitomeya imitator (assembly GCF_032444005.1). Lineage (NCBI taxonomy): Eukaryota > Metazoa > Chordata > Amphibia > Anura > Dendrobatidae > Ranitomeya > Ranitomeya imitator. Next base: position 28,709,074 of record NC_091287.1, on the reverse strand, counting down.
TGCTGGGAGTAGTAGATTTATCACAGATTACTGACACTGCATGCTGGGAGTAGTAGTTTTACCACAGATTACTGACACTGCATGCTGGGAGTGGTAGTTTTACCACAGATTACTGACACTGCATGCTGGGAGTGGTAGTTTTACCACAGATTACTGACACTGCATGCTGGGAGTGGTAGTTTTACCACAGATTACTGACACTGCATGCTGGGAGTGGTAGTTTTACCACAGATTACTGACACTGCATGCTGGGAGTTGTAGTTTTACCACAGATTACTGACACTGCATGCTGGGAGTAGTAGTTTTACCACAGATTACTGACACTGCATGCTGGGAGTAGTAGTTTTACCACAGATTACTGACACTGCATGCTGGGAGTAGTAGATTTATCACAGATTACTGACACTGCATGCTGGGAGTAGTAGTTTTACCACAGATTACTGACACTGCATGCTGGGAGTGGTAGTTTTACCACAGATTACTGACACTGCATGCTGGGAGTGGTAGTTTTACCACAGATTACTGACACTGCATGCTGGGAGTTGTAGTTTTACCACAGATTACTGACACTGCATGCTGGGAGTAGTAGTTTTACCACAGATTACTGACACTGCATGCTGGGAGTAGTAGATTTATCACAGATTACTGACACTGCATGCTGGGAGTAGTAGTTTTACCACAGATTACTGACACTGCATGCTGGGAGTGGTAGTTTTACCACAGATTACTGACACTGCATGCTGGGAGTAGTAGTTTTACCAAAGATTACTGACACTGCATGCTGGGAGTAGTAGATTTATCACAGATTACTGACACTGCATGCTGGGAGTAGTAGTTTTACCACAGATTACTGACACTGCATGCTGGGAGTGGTAGTTTTACCACAGATTACTGACACTGCATGCTGGGAGTGGTAGTTTTACCACAGATTACTGACACTGCATGCTGGGAGTTGTAGTTTTACCACAGATTACTGACACTGCATGCTGGGAGTAGTAGTTTTACCACAGATTACTGACACTGCATGCTGGGAGTAGTAGATTTATCACAGATTACTGACACTGCATGCTGGGAGTAGTAGTTTTACCACAGATTACTGACACTGCATGCTGGGAGTGGTAGTTTTACCACAGATTACTGACACTGCATGCTGGGAGTAGTAGTTTTACCAAAGATTACTGACACTGCATGCTGGGAGTGGTAGTTTTACCACAGACTACTGACACTGCATGCTGTGCTGGTAATCTTTGGTAAAACAACACTGATGTTTACACCACATGGCCCCAGACATGCCCACACACCTCACTCCTGGTTGTAAGCTTCTTCATTTCAGGAGAGAGCGTGTCAGGAGTGGCTCCGGTAACTACACAGCACCCCCGGTAACAGAGACAGACGCCACAGGACGGGCAGACCCGGCACCGTGTGAGGAGCATGAAGACTCCTCATCAGTGACTCCGAGCTCCTGCAGCTTCCGGATGCATCGGAAATAGGTGAGTGACATCACTAGCGGGGGCAGGGTTCAGGTTACCGATTAGACAAGTTCTGACAGTCATGTGACCTGTCCGTGCGTGCGCTGCTTTTGTAGTTTCTCCTGAGGCTGGTACAACTTCAGTGCAGTGCGAGAAAAGTAAGATCCCGGCTGGGACTGCGGGACAGAGTCTCAAATTCAGGACTGTCCCGCTGGATCCGGGACAGTTAGGAGGTCTGAATATGGTTGGAGAATACGGGCAGTGTGAACTGAGGCATTGCCCAAAGTATGCTGCATGTCAGTAATCAAGCCTGTAACGCTACAGCTCATGCCTGATGAAAAGGTAGAGGAAATACTCAAGCAGTTGGCCCTCATGCAGCAGCAGGAGCTGCAGTTTCAACGGCAACAACAAAAGCAACGGCAGCAGAGCAGGCGGCAACAAGAGCAAAAGCAGCAGGAGCAGCGGCAATTACAAGAGCAACGGCAGCAGGAGCAGCTCCAATTGCAGCAGCACAATCACCAGCAGCAGCAGAAAGTGAATGAGCTGATCCTGCAACAGATCACGGCTCTGCAAGAGACTTCCACACCAGCAACCACGTTCCATGTGGAGGCCCGGTGCAAAGTCTGGTTAGCGCTGAGGAAGATGAGTCCTGAGGATGATTTGGAGGCTTTCCTCACCGTGTTTGAATGCACAGCATAGCAGGAGAGCCTGCTGATGACCCAGTGGGCTGAAGTGTTGGTCTCCTTCCTGACAGGAGATGCCCAGAAGGCCTACCTGAACCTCAGTCGGGACAATGCCCTGGACTACGAGAAGCTGGGAGGTGAGATCCTTGCCCTACTTGGAGTTAATACATATGTGCTTACTCAGTGGGTTTACCAGTGGTCCTTTGCAGAGTCTCGTTCCACCAGGTCTCAGGTATATGACTGCTGCAGCTGGTAAAAAATGGCTCCATCTTGAGACCTTAACCCCTTTCCAGATGGTAGAGAGGGTGGTGGTCAACTGGCTGGTGAGGGCTCTGTCAGTAGCCATACAGCGTTGGGTGGGGCAAGGGGACACAGGCACTCTGGACTAGGTGGTGAGACTGATTGAGAAGTATACTGCTCCATTTCGGCTGTCACGGCGGGTACCGACAGCCCAGCAGCCTGCAAAAAAGTCCATGACCCTCTACTGGGGCCAATCAGAACAGAGCCCATACTGAGGGGGTATCCCAAAGTGAGAGTGACAGCAGACCCGTTTCCCCTAAATCGGCCTGAAGATCCAGTCATGCCGCAGCTATCAAGTGTTGGTGCCAAGGGCCCGGACATATGGCTTCCAACTGCCCCCTGACAGCTGAACCCAAGGACTGCAGGTATACTCACCGTACATCTATGTATGTGCAGCGCCCCAGAGACCTGGTCGTTGCAGTATGGCGCTCTGCCGCTAAGGGGAGCAGCGGTACGTCTGATGGCACTAAGGAGTTCTCCTGACCAGGCATCACCAGAACACATTACACTTCACACTCCGGCCACTAGGTGGAGAAAAAGGCTTTATTTATTGGGCCACTCCTCACACTGGTAAAACCAGGGGCTGGGGAGGAAGTTAGTGAGAAGCTGACTGGGTTGGAACCAGGCAACATCCCGTGGCAGGGGGTGTTGCGGGGAGAAGACACAGGGGGGTCCCTGTCAGGCATGGGAACCTGGCAGGTGCCTAGCGAACAGAACAGAACAGAACGTAACGGAACCGCGCCTGCACACCTTGCGGCGGTATCCTAAGAAAGAGACACGAAGGGAAGGATATTGTGGAACAGTGTAAACGAGATCAGCACAAAGGAGAGCCAGTAAGAGTCGTGCCGAGAGAGAAAGGCAACATCTTACTGAGGCGCGTAGTCGGTGGCCGGATCACCGTAGGAGTAACTGACTTCAGGCCTTACTTCAAATTCCGCTGGACAGTTAATCATAGGTTGGCTGTCTGCCTTCTACACCTACGAAGACATAGGGGGCAACATTGGGAGAGGGGCGTCTCTAGGGTCCCGGAAGACCTCCAAGCCTTCCCGTCATACGGGTGGCGTCCTAGCCATAACATACCTGGGGGACGTTAGAAACTAGTAACGTCTGGAACCAAAGAATGAGAGAGAGAGAGCTGTAGAGAACGAACGAACGAGAACAGCAGTTGTGAGGACTATTCCGAATGCTCAGCAGGATAGGACTACAACACACAGGCGCTAGTGGTAGGCAACGATTTCCATCTGTGAAGGAAACTCTGGATGTGCCCATCGGACCGGCCGGTCTCTGAGAGCCTTGTTAAACGTACTCTGTATTGAGGATCTTGAAGCCTTCAGTAAAGAGGTAAAGAGACTGCAACCTTGTGTCCTCGTTATTGCCTGCACCTCACACCATCACCATCAACCTTACTGGGAAGCCCTGGGGACATACTTCACCTGTGGGAAGGTATACCATCAAGCTGCCATTCCATCACCCCAGTGGACCCCATAGCAGCGTCGGTCACCCTGACTGAACACCACAGGTGGCGTCACGAACCCCTGACAGACTGTACTATCACCTTTATTGGATGCCCCTTAGCAGGGTCGCGGACCGGGTCTAGCCACCGTGACAGCCTCAGAACCGAACCAGAGAGGCCCGGTACCGAAACGCGTGGCCCTGTGTCTGGGGGCGACCCATATGCCCAGCCAGTCTGCACCACAATTACAGGCACTGCCGGCGGCAAACCCCAACTGTGCCAGGTACTCGTCAACAGGTACCAAATGGAGGCTCTCTTGGACTCGGGAAGCTTAGTGACTCTGGTACATGGATCCCTTGTTGCCAGGGACAACTCCAAGGGACAGAAAGTGAGGGTGGTGTGTATATATGGGGAACTCCAAGAGTACCTGACCTCGGAGGTTACTTTTCCCACACCGTGTGGAGAGATGAAACATGTGGTGGGAGTGGAGAAGGCCCTTCCATATGGGACTGTGCTGGGAAGAGACTTGCCCCTATTCTAGTCCCTGTGGGAGACCAGGGTTAACCCTCCCAAGCTAAATGTTTTTTCGGACGTGGAATCCGAAGATCCCGAGTCAGGGATACCTGCCGTAGGGGTCCCCAACCTAGGGACAGAGTGTAACCCCGATAGGTTTCTCCTAGAGGTATTGGCAGGAGAGGTCGAGGAGACCCCACCAATCCCTGAGCTGGAACTGTCCCCTGGTAAGTTCGGGACAGCTCAGGATCCCACTTTGACCCGGGCACGAGAAAGGGTGATAGAGATAAATGGAGTGGCTCAGCAACCAGGTGCCGAGGTAGTTTTTCCCCTCATGGCTATCCACCAGGATTTATTATACAGGGTGGATAAAATCCAGGATGAGGTGGTGGAACAACTGGTTGCGCACCAATCCCACTGTCACGTGGTACTTGAAATGGCTCACACCTACATGCTGGGAGGGCACTTGGAGGCCAAAAAGACACAGAAAAGCATACTACAGCGTTTCTTTTGGCCTGAGGACTACGCGGAAGTCCAGAGGTACTGTGTCACTTGCCCAGAGTGCCAACTAACCTCACTCACCGCGAACTACCGTAGTCCATAGGTTTCTTTGCCTATCATAGAGGTACCATTTGACGGATAGCAATGGATCTGGTAGGGCCTATAGTGAAATCCGCCCGTGGCCATCAACATATTTTGGTCATAGTGTCCTATGCCACGCGGTACCCAGAGGTGATACCTCTCCCCCACACCTGGGCAAAACTAATAGCCCGTGAACTATTTGCCATGTTTTGTCACCTTGGGCTGCCAAAGGAGAGCCTCACAGATTAGAGGACTCCTTTTATGTCTAAAGTGACCAAGGAGCTATATAAGCTGCTCCGGATTAAACAGCTACACATGTTGGTGTACCACCCACAAACCGACGGCTTAGTAGAGAGATTCAATTAATCCATGCCTAAAAAGGTGGTCTCCAAGGAACGGGAGGGATTGGGACATGTTTTTGCCCTATCTAATGTTCGCTATCCATGAGGTACCACAGGCGTCCACAGGTTTTTCTCCGTTTGAGCTATTGTATGGCAGGCATCTGAGGGGGTTGATGGATGTAGCCAAGGAGACGTGAGAACAGGAGCCAACTCCGCATTGGAGTGTGATCGAGCACATGGCAAGTATGCAGGACCGGATTGCGGCCATCAGGCCCATAGTCAAGAGATCTAATGGATGCCTAGGCCGTGCAGAGCCACACGTATAATAAAAGAGCCATGGTCAGGACCTTTAAAGAAGGGGACCGGGTGTTGGTACTATTCCCACCACATAGAGTAAGCTCATGGCCAAGTGGCAAGGGCCATATGATATACGGGGGAAGGTAGGAGAAGTGATTTATGGGGAACCCTCTGGCACCAGCCAAGGAGACAGAAGGGGGTGAGGTTAAAATAAATTACGTTCTCACCAAATCTCAGCGTCGGGAGGCTCGGGTTCTGGTGCAACACAATACAGATGTATTCTCATAGCTGCCAGGGCAGACCTCGGTGATCCAGTACGATATTTTGACCGGGCCCCGGGTAATTGTATGTATGAAATCGTACCGGGTGCCAGATGCCCACAGGCAAGCCATAGTGGCCGAAGTGAAACAAATGCTTCAGTTGGGAGTCATCGAGGAGTCCTGGAGTGAGTGGGCTAGTCCCATTGTGCTAATACTAAAGCCAGATGGGTCATTACGATTCTGTAATGACTTCAGAAATTTAAATGAGGTGTCAAAATTTGACCTCTGTCCAATTCCCCCAGGTGGACAAGCTAATTGAGAGACTTGTTAACAGGTTCTATCCCTTTACTGGTATTTGTATATAACTAGTATTATTAAGCTGCGAGTTTTCAGCGGGCCGTCTTTTGGTAATTATTGTTACTTGTACCTTTCTACAGTACATGCACGGGCTTTATTATCTTGTTAGCCTCCATGGGTATTTTTTGTTCGGTTCTCCCCTACATTGTGAGGCACCATTGCTATTGTTTTTAAACAATCTTTTTGTTATAATTTATATTCCCTTAATAAAAGTAATTTTTTTATGCTCTAAGTGTTTATCTTGCTTGCCTTCCTTCACAAGTGTGAATAGGTAGGGTTGGCTATTTACAGATTTGTGTCTCGTGTTAAATGGATTTAGATTCTTCTGGTGCTAATGAGGTCAATGACCCTTTGTATGCTGGTCAGAAACATGTAGCTTCATTTCAGCTGCTTCTGATCTTATCATTACCTCTTCCTATAAAAACTAATCAGACCTTCTAGACCCTGCTGGTGAAAGATTTGATTTGTCTTCTTGTACTGTGTGTTAAAGCTAAGTGGTTGGAGTAGAGTTGTAATTGTGGTGATCTGTGGACTGCTGTAGTGCGTGTGTGTTTCTCTCCTGGTCCCTGTTCCCATTTTAGTTTATTCCTCTCTGTCCCTATCTCCCCCTATTATTGGTTAGTGCTTTTGTATGATACAGGAATTCTGCTATCCCTGTTTTGTCTTTGTGTCTTGTCTACCTTCCGTTTCTAACCAATGCCTCATGGGGTGGGGGAGGGGACAGACCAGGGTTTAACAGGAGCATAGTAAAAAGGGAGACTCGAGCCTCTCTACCTTCAAAAGTACTCCCAGGACAGTGATAGTTAGGGTCACAGTTCCAGAGGAGATTTGAGCCCCCTCCTCCTTACTGAAGACCGACACAGTGTAACAGTAAGGTGGGGTAGTACTATCACGGAGGTAACTCGCACGCATTCTGGCGCCGTACTACTTACTGCCTTCATCATTCTGCTTATCCTCATGTCAGGCCGCAGTGCTGACTCCTCATGCAGCACTTCCAAGTTGGCTACATATCCCTGATGTCTCCTTATGGCTATTGGGGAGCGTGCCCAGATCTTGCAGAAATTTATCTATGCTGTGTCCAGAAGGGTTTGTAGTGCCCAGCCCATCATTAACCACAAAGTGCTATATCAGGCAGTGTCACCCTCCCAGCTTTACCTGATCTTAGGTTCCTGTTTGCTGTTAGCATCTAGTTCCAGTCAAAATGTTTTGTTGTTTATCCCTCCTGTTTCTGACCCGACTTGTCTTTTCATCCTGCCTGATCTCTCTGCTCTTGACCTCGACTACGTATCCTGAACCTGTGTTGCCTGCCCTGACCCCCGGATCGTCTGACTACGCATCTGTCTCGCATCTCCTGTACATTGTATACTTGTTCTGACCGGTGGGTTAGCTGCTGCAGGTCTGGACACTGCCGTAGGGTAGCTCCTGGTGGCTATCCTGTGGCCCAAGCCTATCCCCACCATCAAAGGTGCTAGTAAAGAACAGTTGGCCACTTAGTCAGGCCCAAGGTCTGGATCAGTATTTGGGTTCTAGATCCATCTGTAGATTCTCCACAGACATATTAGAAGATAATAATGGTTGAGTTAAAAAAAAATGAACGGGGTGTCTTAAGATTGTGTAGGAAAGAGCTTCTCAACATTAACCTTTACTCAAACAAATCAAATCAAAGTGCCTCCAAGTATATGATTTTATAAAGTGATGATTGCTAAATATACATCACGAACCTAGCATGATTAACCCATGGGGACATCATATGTACTCTTTGGGGAACACACGCCACAGGATTGGAAACAAGGGCAAAGGAGATCCTAAATTGTCTTGACTGAAATGTTTTAAAACCTTCAAGCTCGTTTTTTTTGTTGTAGTTGGCCATCTAGATCTATTCATGGTACAGATAATCACAAAAACAAACCAAGCAATGACCAAGAGGAGTCATAATAGTGCATCATCTAGAGGGCAACGTGCAATGAGGTGACTATTGGTGGCTGCCCGGGGTCTTATGGTGACATAGGCAAACCATTGTTGGAAGTCATCTTGTGGAAAAGCATGTCTACCCTTACAGGAGTCCAAACAGACATCCCCATTATCTACAGTCGTTATGTTGGGGTACACAATTGTGAATAAATCCATTTCAATTAAAAATAAAATTTCTCAACATCTGCGGATGTCTGAGACATAATTGTATGGACGAGACAACAATTATCTATCATCTACGGGATCAAGGATGACTATAGCTCTTATCGATGCCTTATCAACCTTCCCATCCCCGATAAGATCCAATATAGGGTTTATATTATAGGATTTTCACTCGTTCATCATAGATTTTATTTCCAAAAATATTATCATGATATAAATGATAAGCTATTACTCCAATACACAGTACACTATTCTGTAGTCTATACGTACTATGATTCTTCCATATGGAATGAGAGTCTTACCCGGGTTAGATCTTGGGAGGGCCAGTAATTCCCTTCTGTCCAGTCCCTTTCTTCAGGCCATGCTTGTGCGGCTGCCAAGAAGAACACCATACACGCTACAACGATGTTCATTTTTAACAATCCGGAACTTCTCCGTCCTTCGGGTGGGAATATCTCTTTGAAAATACATTTGAAACATTTTATAATTAAAAAAAAAAAAAATTTGAACAATTGTTTGGAACGTTAAGGTTAAGTTCACACTTTGTATAAAATCTCCGCTGTGGATTTGGCCACATATCCGCATAGAAATCCACAAATAACAAACACGGATTTGGCTGAGGATTTCCCCCAGTGCCATTTATTTAATAAGGTGAAAACCGCAATGAAAATCCACATAATATTGAGATTTGATATCCGCACCATGTTTACACTTTCAAGCAGATTTTTTTTTTGGCATGGTCTGACTGGGATTTTGAAAAAAGCCATTGACTTGTATTGTACTTGAAATTTCGGCAGATTTTCAGTGCAGAATCTGCGACGTGTGAACTTAGTCTAGATTCTACAAACAGACACCCATCTCTTCTTCAACTCAGAGAAAAGTTATATATCAAATCAGTGAACATTCGTAGATTTATATGGACAAATACATTGTTACCAGTCTTCACTAAAAGGTGCCAACCCCAAAAGCTACTCTGGTAAAGGAAAATGCCTTTTTTTCAATTTTGTAATAAAAATCTCTTAACAGTATTTTAGGACCGACCATCCCAAAATAAATAAGGGGACATAGGCATGAAAAAAATAAAAAATAAAATTTCACCATCTCTTTTGAGTTAGAGTTTGCAGGAGGAGCAACTATTTTTGCTTAATATTTTTCCAAGAATAATGTCTATAATTAGAAAAATACTTTTGAAAGTTTTACAAATCTTCTTAATCTTCCACTACCCAATCTTTTAAAGCGCAGTTCAAAAATTTTTGTCTTAGTTTTTGCACATTTGAGCTAACAATTTTGAAAATTAGTTATCCAAACATATATCAGATTACAGTAAATAATAAAGGTTAGTAAAACTAATAATAATAAAAAAAAACAATTGCCAAAGAATGCAATTCTTTAATTTTTTTTTTGTGTTCCTAAGAATAAAAAAAAAATAAAGAAAAGTAAGTCAAGACCAAGACCCCAATGTGCTTTTAGTGCCAGGATCAGATCTTGTCCTGTAAAATCAGGATAACCTTTCTCAACTTTCATCATCTCTTGGGGAAAGGTTTGGATTCTGTGATTGGTAATAACTAAACAGAATGGAAAAAAAATGCTTTAAAAAAAATGGTAAAATTGTACAAAAACTCAATGGTAAACTATATAGTTGTTCGTTTTAATGGTTGTAAAGAACATAAAACATTCTATATTTGATTAATTCTAACCTAAAAATCCTAAATGGATGAAATACATATACAAAAAAAAATTTTCAAAAATGTAGAAAAAAAATAAAATAACTGAATTGACTAAAAAAAACCATAGCAAATACTAAAAAATAAATAAAAAAAACAAAGTTTGTACATGTCCTTTCTATGTGGGGTAATGAAACTTTATAGCTCTTGTGAAATTACAGCTCCCAGTATGTTCCTCTGTAACCCCACCGAAATAAAACCAGTCTGGATCTTCTATACTCACCGTGGAAGGCTGCCTTCCAGTGTAGGAAATGAGGGCGAATGACTCCGGGTGGGACTTTCTCGCTTTTTATATGACCAGATTTGTAAATTAGGCTGATTTGCCTAAAGCCAATAAACCCAAGAAGGTTTAATCAGAAACACGGAACAATAGAAGCTTCCGTGTTCTCCCTTCATTCAATATTTGATCAGCTCTTCTCTGTCGCCATCCTTGTCCTTTTTTAGGATTTTTTGATTTGCCCCATGTGTATGTGTTTCCAAAGTGGACAACTCAGCCAAGAAATCCAATTAAGAAGGGACGGACATCACGTCGAGACGGAATGACTTATTTGTAACAATAATACATGAAGTGCCCCCATTTTCTCCTGGTCCTATTGACTTATTAAAGTCCTCCGTGGAGGTCATGGATCAAAGCTTCGAAAGTCAACACTGCCACAGTGGTTCAGTTCTACATTCAATATATTGGGATGCGGAAGTTTCCATGGAAAAATCTACCTGGGGAGGTGGAAAGGTTTTGTGTTTCTGCATTACCAATTTTATAGGTGTAATAGTGCCCCACTAAAAAAAGAATGTGGATATAAGGGAGGAGGATATGATGTGTTTACCTTTAGAAGAATGACAGATGAAAAGGAAATTGGCCGCGCTCCGTACAGGCACCGCAGGCCACATCAAGGAAGTCTGATAGGCGACTATACATATTTAATTTGTGACTGCGCAGCCAGGAATAATATTAATGCTGCAACAATAAACACTCGAAATAATGTTCCCGAGGTCACAAAAGGATAATTCATATAGTGGCTGCTTAAGAGGCTCATTGTGTATCCAAGATACGTCTCTTACATAAAAGGAGAAGGAAAGTTTCTACATTGGTTGTTGCTTTTATTCCAGAGAACTGGTTAATGTCTAAATGCATAATGTCTATTATCTATCTATTATCTATCTATCGATATATCTATTATCTATCATCTATCTATTATCTATCTATCTATTATCTATCTATTATCTATCTATCTATCTATCTATCTATTTATCTATCTATCTATTATCTATCTATCTATTATCTATCTATTATCTATCTATCTGTCTATTATCTATCTATCTGTCTATTATCTATCTATCTATCTATCTATTATCTATCTATTATCTATCATCTATCTATCTATTATCTATCTATTATCTGTCTATCTATTATCTATCTATCTATTATCTGTCTATCTATTATCTATCTATTATCTATCTATCTATCTATCTATTATCTATCTATCTATCTATCTATCTATCATCTATCTATCTATTATCTATCTATTATCTGTCTATCTATTATCTATCTATTATCTATCTATTATCTATCTATCTATCTATTATCTATCTATCTATCTATCTATCTATCTATCTATTATCTATCTATCTATTATCTATCTGTCTATTATCTATCTATCTGTCTATTATCTATCTATCTATTATCTATCTATCGATATATCTATTATCTATCATCTATCTATTATCTATCTATTATCTATCTATTATCTGTCTATCTATTATCTATCTATCTATCTATCATCTATTATCTATCTATCATCTATCTATTATCTATCTATTATCTATCATCTATTATCTTTCTTTTATCTATCTATTATCTATTATCTATCTATCTATCTATTATCTATTATCTATCTATCTATCTCTCTATTATCTATCTATCTATCTATCTATCTATCTATCTATCTATCTATCTATCTATTATCTATTTATCTATTATCTATCTATTATCTATCTATTATCTATCATCTATTTATCTATCATCTATATATTATCTATCATCTATTATCTATCTATCTATCTATCTATCTATCTATCTATCTATCTTCTATCTATCCATATTTTGATGGATATTGCTTGTGGGTGCAGGTTACCCCTATAAAGGCCAGTAAATAATTCATAATAGAAAACTATTTTAAAAAAATCCTTTTTGTTGTGGAAATAGTGATCTGCAAGAAAAAAATAAAGAAGAATTAAAATGTTGCTCCAAAAGATTTATATACTTTAAAAAAAAAAAAACTTTAACTCCTTCACCCCAAAGCCCATATGTGGCTGTACAGTACTGCTTAGCTATACGGTGAGACTCGGGAGGAACGGAACGCTATTTGTCTCCTGGAGCTCAGATTTTGCTAGTATAGTTTGCGGTCTCCATATACAGAGCCCCTAAGTGCTTGAAGAGCAGAATCCCCCCATAAGTGACCCCATTTTGGAAATTATACCCCTTAGGAAATGTATCTACAGATGTTGTAACGATTTTGACTCCTTGTGTGTTTTCCAGAAATAGGCAGCAGTGGATGTTGCTGAGTTAAAATTGCAAACTGCCATTGTGGTGCCCTTACGTTGTAGTCCCCAGTACATAGCAGTCACTAGTACGTTGTAGTCCCCAGTACATAGTAATCATTAGTACGTTGTAGTCACCAGTATGTGATAGTACTTCCAAATTAATTTGTAATTTATTTTCAGCACTTTCAATTTTTTTAATCCTTAAGTATTGACTATATGGTGATAACTATCATTCATTTTGGATCATGTCTTTTATATCTAAAAAGAATCATTACAGTCCGTAGGGTTAACGTACAGGGAAGTTGTTAGTTTTTTATTTTCCTGCGCAACAAGGACATCCAGAAATTGTAAATTTATGTTAGAGATAACTAGTGTAAATTTAATAGTAGCATCGATCTGTTTCAAATATATATGTAAATTATTTAACCCTGCCCGTGTGCCCGTGAAAAGGAGGAAGATGTTGTCTACAGTATGTACCTCCATCAAGTCATCACATGTTTCAAGTGACGTGGTGAGATACATAGACTAGGTCCTCCTCCATTGTGGCCATAACGTTTGTATATGTGGGCCCCATGTTGGCCCCCATCGTGGTTCCACATTGCTGTATTTAAAAATCGTCACCAAACAATAGTTATGATGGAAAAAAATCTAAAAGCTTAATAACAAACTGTTGATTAATATCCATGAATTTGGTGGATAGCAATCTCCGTCTTATCGCTTCAATTCCTTTTCCGTTATCTATAGAAGTCTGTAAGGAAGCTGCATCAAATGAAGCTAAAATACCTTCCTTTTCCAATTTTCTAGTCTGTAGTGTAGATACAAAATCTGAAGTATCACATATATAAGACAACAAGTGTGATTATTATTGGGTCAGTCGTGTCTCCAATCAAGATGTACACCTGAGACTGGCTATGATCAATTAAGACATAACACACTTTATATGAATCTATCTATCTATCTATCTATCTATCTATCTATCTATCTATCTATCTATCTATCTATCTATCTATCTATCATCCATCTATCTATTATCTATCTATCTATTATCTATCTATTATCTTCTGTTATCTATCTAGCATCTATCTATCATCTATCTATATATCTATTATCTGTCTGTCTATCTATCTATTATCTCTATATTATCTACTACCTATCATCTATCTATTATCTATCTATCTATCTATCTATCTATCTATCTATCTATCTATCTATCTATCTATCTATTATCTACCTATCATCTATCTATGTATTATCTATCTAGTAATCTATGTATCTGTGTATCTATCTACCCATCCTATACAATGAAGTTATAGTACGAGTGTAATAAATACAGTGATATCATAGTACAGGGATAATAAAACTGTGATCTTACAGGAGGGTCATAATAAACACAGTGATGTCATAGTACAAGCATAATAAACACTATGATGTCACAGTACAGGGATAATACACACAGTAACGTCGCAGGACAGATATAAAAAGCATAGTGATGCCACAGTAGAGGGAAAACACAGATTTCACTTTTGTTCATTCACTTTGCATTTTGTTAATTGAAAATAATATGCAGGATTCTTGCAGATATTTGGGAAGTGAGAAGACTGCTTAATATAATGCAGCGCCCCAGGGTCCTGGTCGTTACAGTAATGTTATTTTTCCACTAGGGTGAGTGATGTTACGTCTGAAGGCAATAAAGGAGATCTCTTTGTCAGGTAACATAATGCATGTAACATTTTCACACTCCAGACCAGAAGGGGGAGCTCTAAACCGGTTTAAGGTGAACTCCCCTATAAAAAAAAATCCTGATCTGGAGGGAAAAGGAGTTCAGAGTTCAGGTCCTGTCAGGAAGACAGAGGGGGAGGACGGAGTCCTGGAGCCTGAAGTGCTGCAGCTCCTGGAAGAAGACACTAAAGCGAACATATTGCAGAGAGTGTGCTGGAAAGCAGAGCACAGGAGAGGAATATCAGAGGGAGACCAGCCAGGAGCAAGCTGCTTCCTTCTGAGGCGCAGAAATCCGGTAGCCAGAATACCGAGGGAATAAGGATCTCTACGCTTTACTTCAGAGACTGGCAGGACAGATAATTCCATGTTACCTGCCTGACCAATACCCAAGAGGCACGGTGACAACTTGTGGGGGCTTGTTATGAACTGGTGGTTTAGGAGCAACATGGGACGAGCTCTGAAGGAGGTGGTACCTGTACTGACTGCAGTCCCTAAGCTCAACACAACACTAGAAGTAGCCGTGGGATGCTCCTGTCACTCCCTAGGCACCTCGTCACAGCCTGAGAACTAACTACCCCTAAAGATAGAAACAGGAAAACTATCTTGCCTCAGAGAAAATCCCCAAAGGATAGATAGCCCCCCACAAGTAATGACTGTGAGTGGAGAGGGAAAAGACATACGTAGAATGAAAACAGGATGAAGCACAGGAGGCCAGTCTAGCTAGATAGATAGGACAGGACGGAATACTGTGCGGTCAGTATTAAAAACTACAAAAATCCACACAGAGTTTACAAAAATCTCCACACCTGACTAAAGGTGTGAAGGGTAAATCTGCTTCCCAGAGCTTCCAGCTTAACTGAATTAATCCAAGCTGGACAAAACATAGAATGCACAGAACGAATAAGTCCACAACATGTGGACAGAATAGAGCAAAGAAAGGACTTATCTTTGCTGAACTGGTCAGGATATCAGGGAAATCCAAGAGAGATGTGAATCCAACCAGGAACCATTGAAAAGTGGCACTAGCTGAAGGAAGAGCCAGGTATAAATAGCCGAGCAGAAAGACAATCAGTGGAAGCAGCTGCAGACTGCTAAATCCAAGGAGCAGCCATTCCACTTAAAACCACCAGAGGGAGCCCAAGAGCAGAACTCACAAAAGTGCCACTTACAACCACCGGAGGGAGCCAAGAGCGGAATTCACAACAGTACCCCCCCCTTGAGGAGGGGTCACCGAACCCTCACCAGAGCCCCCAGGCCGATCAGGACGAGCCAAGTGAAAAGCACGAACTAAATTGGCGGCATGGACATCAGAGGCAACAACCCAAGAATTATCCTCCTGGCCATAACCCCTCCATTTGACACGATACTGAAGCCTCCGCCTCGAAAAACGAGAATCCAAAATTTTCTCAACCTCATATTACAACTCTCCCTCAACCAACAACGGGGCAGGGGGATCAACCGAGGGAACAACGGGCACCACATATCTCCGCAACAAAGATCTATGGAAAACATTATGAATGGCAAAAGAGGCTGGAAGAGCCAAACGAAAAGACACCGGATTGATAATTTCAGAAATCTTATAAGGACCAATAAACCGAGGCTTAAACTTAGGGGAAGAAACCTTCATAGGAACATGACGAGAAGACAACCAAACCAAATCCCCCACACGAAGCCGGGGACCAACACACCGACGGTGGTTAGCAAAACGTTGAGCCTTTTCCTGAGACAACGTCAAATTGTCCACCACATGAGTCCAAATCTGCTGCAACCTGTCCACCACAGAATCCACACCAGGACAATCAGAAGGCTCAACCTGCCCCGAAGAAAAACGAGGATGAAAACCAAAATTACAAAAGAAAGGTGAAACCAAAGTAGCCGAACTAGCCCTATTATTAAGGGCAAACTCGGCCAACTGCAAGAAAGCCACCCAATCATCCTGATCAGCAGACACAAAGCATCTCAAATAGGTTTCCAAGGTCTGATTAGTTTGCTCAGTTTGGCCATTAGTCTGAGGATGAAACGCCGAAGAAAAAGACAAATCAATGCCCATCCTAGCACAAAAGGCCCGCCAAAACCTAGAGACAAACTGAGAACCTCTGTCAGACACAATATTCTCCGGAATGCCATGCAAACGAACCACATGCTGAAAAAACAATGGAACCAAATCTGAGGAGGAAGGCAACTTAAGCAAAGGTACCAGATGGACCATTTTAGAGAACCGGTCACAAACAACCCAGATAACAGAAATCTTCTGGGAGACAGGAAGATCCGAAATAAAATCCATGGAAATATGCGTCTAGGGCCTCTCAGGGACCGGCAAAGGCAAAAGCAACCCACTAGCGCGGGAACAGCAAGGCTTGGCCCGGGCGCAAGCCCCACAGGACTGCACAAAAGCACGCACATCCCTCGACAAAGAAGGCCACCAAAAGGACCTAGCAACCAAATCTCTGGTACCAAAAATCCCAGGATGACCAGCCAACACTGAACAATGAACCTCAGAAATTACCTTACTTGTCCATCTAACAGGAACAAACAGCTTCCCCATTGGACAGCGGTCAGGCCTATCAGCCTGAAATTCCCGAAGCACCCGCCGCAAATCAGGGGAGATGGCAGAAAGAATCACCCCCTCCTTAAGAATGCCAACCGGCTCAAGGACTCCAGGAGAATCAGGCAAAAAACTCATAGAGAGGGCATCAGCCTTAACATTCTTAGATCCCGGAAGATACGAGACCACAAAATCAAAACGGGAGAAAAAGAGGCACCATCGAGCCTGTCTAGGATTCAGCCGCTTGGCCGACTCGAGGTAAATCAGATTCTTATGATCAGTCAAGACCACAACGCGGTGCTTAGCTCCCTCAAGCCAATGTCGCCACTCCTCAAACGCCCACTTCATAGCCAACAACTCCCGATTGCCAACATCATAATTGCGTTCCGCAGGCAAAAACTTTCTGGAAAAAAAAGCACACGGTTTCATCAAAGAGCCATCAGAATCCCTCTGAGACAAAACGGCCCCTGCCCCAATCTCAGAAGCGTCAACCTCAACCTGAAAAGGAAGAGAAACATCCGGCTGACGCAACACAGGGGCAGAAGTAAATCGGCGTTTAAGCTCCCGAAAGGCCTCAACAGCCACAGAGGACCAATTCGTCACATCAGTGCCTTTCTTCGTCAAATCAGTAAGGGGTTTAACCACACTGGAAAAGTTGGCAATGAAACGGCGATAGAAATTAGCAAAGCCCAAAAATTTTTGAAGGCTCTTCACAGATGTGGGTTGAATCCAGTCATGAATAGCTTGGACCTTAACAGGATCCATTTCCATAGACGAGGGAGAAAAAATAAAACCCAAAAAAGAGACCTTCTGAACTCCGAATAGGCACTTAGACCCCTTCACAAATAAAGCATTATCACGAAGGATCTGGAATACCATCCTGACCTGCTTCACTTGAGACTCCCAATCATCGGAAAAAATCAAAATATCATCCAAATATACAACCAAGAACTTATCAAGATAATTGCGGAAAATATCATGCATGAAAGATTGGAACACAGATGGAGCATTAGAGAGCCCGAATGGCATCACGAGGTATTCAAAATGGCCTTCGGGCGTATTAAATGCAGTTTTCCATTTGTCACCCTGTTTAATACGAACAAGATTATATGCCCCTCGAAGGTCAATCTTAGTAAACCAACTAGCCCCCTTAATCTGAGCAAACAAATCAGAAAGCAAAGGCAAGGGGTATTGGAATTTGACCGTGATCTTATTAAGAAGATGATAATCTATACAGGGTCT
This sequence comes from Ranitomeya imitator, assembly GCF_032444005.1. Classification (NCBI taxonomy): domain Eukaryota; kingdom Metazoa; phylum Chordata; class Amphibia; order Anura; family Dendrobatidae; genus Ranitomeya; species Ranitomeya imitator. The sequence continues at coordinate 28,690,915 of NC_091287.1, read as the reverse complement.
CAAGGAGCCATCCTTTTTAGCAACAAAAAAGAAACCCGCTCCCAATGGTGACGAAGATGGCCGAATATGCCCCTTCTCCAAAGATTCCTTAACATAACTCCGCATGGCGGCATGCTCTGGCACAGACAGATTGAAAAGTCAGCCCTTAGGGAACTTACAACCTGGAATCAAGTTAATAGCACAATCACAGTCCCTATGTGGAGAAAGGGAACTGGACTTGGGCTCATCAAATACATCCTGGAAATCCGACAAAAACTCAGGGACCTCAGAAGAGGGGGAAGAGGAAATTGACATCAAAGGAACGTCACTATGTACCCCTTGACAACCCCAACTAGTCACAGACATATTTTTTCAATCCAGCACCGGATTATGTTCCCGTAACCATGGAAAACCCAGTACAACAACATCATGCAGGTTATGCAACACCAGAAAACGGCAATCTTCCCTGATGTGCTGGAGCCATGTACATGGTCATCTGCATCCAGTACTGAGGTTTATCCTTGGCCAATGGTGTAGCATCAATGTATATATATGTATATATATATACATTGATGACAATAATACTAAGTCCAATATACTGTATATGTATGTATACTTCATACAATAATCTGAGCGCTTGAAAAAATGCGTCTACACTCAGCAATGCTGGATCCCCTGATTCAAGGGAGAATGCCCAGTCCTGAGGGTCACCATGCAGCAAGGATATGATGATTTTAACTTGCTGAATGGGATCACCAGAAGAACGGGGTTTCAAAGCAAAAAACAATTTGCAGTTATTTTTAAAGTTCAAAAACTTGGATCTGTCCCCAAAAAACAAATCAGGAGTAGGAATTTTAGGCTCCAAAGCCGGAGTCTGGACAACATAATCTTGGATACTCTGTACTCTTGCAGCAAGTTGATCCACACGAGAAAACAAACCCTGAACATCCATGCCAGAGCATAAATCCTGAACCACCCAGAGATCAAGAGGAAAAAAAAAGACAAAACAGAGCACAGAAAAAAAAATGGCTCAGAATTTTTTTTTCCTTCTTTTGAGATGCATTTAATTCATTTTTGGCCGCTTGTACTGTTATGAACTGGTGGTTTAGGAGCAACATGGGACGAGCTCTGAAGGAGGTGGTACCTGTACGGACCGCAGTCCCTAAGCTCAACACAACACTAGAAGTAGCCGTGGGATGCTCCTGTCACTCCCTAGGCACCTCGTCACAGCCTGAGAACTAACTACCCCTAAAGATAGAAACAGGAAAACTATCTTGCCTCAGAGAAAATCCCCAAAGGATAGATAGCCCCCCACAAGTAATGACTGTGAGTGGAGAGGGAAAAGACATACGTAGAATGAAACCAGGATGAAGCACAGGAGGCCAGTCTAGATAGATAGATAGGGCAGGACGGAATACTGTGCGGTCAGTATTAAAAACTACAAAAATCCAAACAGAGTTTACAAAAATCTCCACACCTGACTAAAGGTGTGAAGGGTAAATCTGCTTCCCAGAGCTTCCAGCTTAACTGAATTAATCCAAGCTGGACAAAACATAGAATGCACAGAACGAATAAGTCCACAACATGTGGACAGAATAGAGCAAAGAAAGGACTTATCTTTGCTGAACTGGTCAGGATATCAGGGAAATCCAAGAGAGATGTGAATCCAACCAGGAACCATTGAAAAGTGGCACTAGCTGAAGGAAGAGCCAGGTATAAATAGCCGAGCAGAAAGACAATCAGTGGAAGCAGCTGCAGACTGCTAAATCCAAGGAGCAGCCATTCCACTTAAAACCACCGGAGGGAGCCCAAGAGCAGAACTCACAAAAGTGCCACTTACAACCACCGGAGGGAGCCCAAGAGCGGAATTCACAACAGTACCCCCCCCTTGAGGAGGGGTCACCGAACCCTCACCAGAGCCCCCAGGCCGATCAGGACGAGCCAAGTGAAAAGCACGAACTAAATTGGCGGCATGGACATCGGAGGCAACAACCCAAGAATTCCATGTTACCTGCCTGACCTATACCCAAGAGGCACGGTGACAACTTGTGGGGGCTTGTTATGAACTGGTGGTTTAGGAGCAACATGGGACGAGCTCTGAAGGAGGTGGTACCTGTACTGACTGCAGTCCCTAAGCTCAAGAGCGGAATTCACAACAGGTGCTGGGGCGTGCTAGAGTTCCTGTAAAAAGCCTCAGGCCATCAGTCATAGGGGTTGTTCCTATCCATCTGGGGGACAGAGAGAAAGACATAACATCTAGAACACCACCAATAGTTGTGAGTACCTTATGAGAGGCTCAGCAGTAAGGTACTACAGCATTCGAGCACTAGAGGAAGGCTACTGATTTCCACCTGGATAAGGGGACTCTGGATTTGCCTTCAGACCGGCCGGACTCTGCCTGCCCTGTGATCCGGTGCTCTGGACTGTGGACGCTGAAGCCTTCAGTAAAAAGGTAAAGAGACTGCACCCTTGTGTCCTCGTTCTTCACTGCGCCTCTCACCATCCACCATCTACACACTGGGAAACCCTGGGGACATATTTCACCTGTGAGAAGGTATACCATCTAGCTGCCATAACATCACCCCAGCGGACCACTAAGCAGCGTCGGTCACCCCGACCGAATACCACAGGTGGCGTCACGAACATTATCTCTTTAAAGACCTTTCCCCCATTTACAGCGGACGTCCCGAGGGCCACAGACCGGGTCAGCCACCGTGACATCCCATTTGAGAACCGAAGGACCCGGTACCGAGTACCCCACGGCCCACGGTGGCGCTCCAATAACATGCAGCTTCAGGAGAAAAATAAGCAAGTCAAGGGGTAATAAATGGACACTTAAAATGTGCAGAAGGGTCCTTAAAAAAAGAGACTTCCTGGACCGTAGCAAGAGTTGGCAAATCTCCTAGGTCTGGAAAATGTCTCCTGGAACTTTAAAGTCACTTCCTTAAAGCCCTTTGTGACGTTGAGAAACAGGGGTGTCAGGACTCAAATCCAGCAGCTCTTCCCTCTGAGCTACGCAGCTTGCTGAACAGTTCCTTGCTAATCCAGATACTAGTACCTGTGTGGTCACTGATTGTCTCACCCTAAGTTCCTGATTGGCTCCACCCTGTACTCTCCTGATTGAACACCTTACTTAAACCTGGCATGGCACTTCCTACCTTGCGTGCTTATTGAGCTCCCAGCCTTTAGTCTAGCTTCTTTCTACCTGCTGCTTAAACTCAAGATTATAATGCTGCTACCGTGTACCGACCACTGGCTATTTCCTGACTACGCAACCTGTTGATCCTTTAACTATACAGCTACTCCTGTGTACCGACTCCTGGCTATACCCGACTACGAAACCTGCCAGTGCTGCCACTAGCGGTTGCAATACCACTACTCCAACTCATGTCAGTCCATGACAAGGGGTCTAAAGGGCATGACCTCTTAAAGGGGGCATGGTTACACAAAAACTCAACTAGGACGTTTTAAAAAAGTTATGGTAATTCTGAATAAATATGCAGAGAACTGTGTTATCTGTATGTTGTGTCCCAATTTTGAGATGTTTCATACATAAAGGTCAGGTAAATTTATGATTGCGTATTGATTGCAGAAGCCATCAGCTAAAATAAAGAAATGAAAGTCGTGGTCTGAGATTAGAAAACAGGATCTGCTTTCAAGAACAGCGCCACTCTTGTCCACGGGCTGTGCCTGGTATTGCAGAAATTCCACTTAATAGCACTAAGCTGCATGTGACCATAAGTAGTGATGTTTGCAGGAGAAAAAGAAAAAGCTAGCCCTTTTTTTTTTTTACTAATCTTATAAAGGTCCTCAAACTTTTGGAGGAAGTGCAAAAGAACTATCTGTATATATCACTGCAAAATGAGCTGTCAGGACTAGCACTAACTAATGAAAGCCAAGTAGCAGCGAGGCTAGTCCCATTATCACCTCTCCCAACGCCAGGGCCGAGATGTGCAGTTTATATGTGCATTACCTATGTTAGGGAGGGTCACGCAAATTACACACCTTTGATGTATGTCTATGATATGTTCAATTTCATTTACTTTGACACAAAATTACAGAAATGACTGTTTTAAAGGGACACCCCCCCCCCCTCCCCCCCCCGGCAACAACATAAAATTGCTGTAAGGTATATAAAAACATAATAACTAGGGCAATATTGTATCATTAGGATAATACTATATGTGTAGGTCACCGTCCATATGAGCTCACAGTCTGGAAGGAAAGTCAATTGCAGATAGGTTCAACCTTCCATTAGCAATTTAAAAGTTTCATATTGAAAAAAAAACTTGAAAAAATTGCCAAAAAAAGTTTACAGAATTTGTTAAATGATATACATTCTTAAAAAAAGAATGGTTGTTTTGTTTCTGAATAGTTGTGTCTGGTATTGCAGTTGCATCGAAATGAATGCAATACCACTCACAACCTGTATACAGGGGTGGCTGTTGTGAATTCTGTGGCTGAGTTCACTTCTGTGGTCACAAGTGGTATTGCAGTCTCTGGGCTTCCTCCCTCAGGTGTTTTGGTGAGCTCGTTGGCTGCCTTGCTATTTAGCTCCACCTGAGTCTGTCTTCCTTGCTCCTTGTCAATGTTCCAGTGTTGGATCTGAGCTACTGCATCTTTCCTTGGGCCTGCTGCTCTGCTAGATAAGTGCTTCTAGTTTGTTTTCTGTTTTTTCTGTCCAGCTTGCTATTAACTTTTGCTGGAAGCTCTGAGAAGCAAAGGGGGCACCGCCGTGCTGTTAGTTCGGCACGGTGGGTCTTTTTGCCCCTTTGCGTGGTTTTCGTTTTAGGGTTTTTTGTAGACTGCATAGTTCTCTTTGCTATCCTCGCTCTGTCTAGAATATCGGGCCTCACTTTGCTGAATCTATTTCATTCCTACGTTTGTCTTTTCTTCTTGCTAACAGTCATTATATGTGGGGGGCTGCCTATTCCTTTGGGGTATTTCTCTGAGGTAAGTCAGGCTTGTATTTCTATCTTCAGGCTAGTCAGCTCCTCAGGCAGTGCCGAGTTGCATAGGTAGTTGATAGGCGCAATCCACTGCTGCTTACAGTTGTGTGAGGATAGTTCAGGTACTGCAGTCTACAGAGATTCCACGTCTCAGAGCTCGTCCTATTGTTTTTGGTTATTGCCAGATCTCTGTATGTGCGCTGATTACTGCACGCTGTGTTGCCTGATTGCCAGCCATAACAGTACAAGGAGCCCGCCAATGATTTCCAATAGAGGGAAAAAAGAAATCCTGACATCATTTTTTTTTCTTAGCTCTGTCTTCAGTCTTTTTTTTCCCCTAGACATTAGAGTGCTTCAGGACACAGCTGTGGACATGGATATTCAGGCTCTGTGCTCCTCAATGGATAATCTCGTTGTAAATGTACAAAAGATTCAAGATACTATTGATCAGAAATCGATGCTAGAACCAAGAATTCCGATTCCTGATTTGTTTTTTGGTGACAGAACTAAGTTCCTGAGCTTCAGAAATAATTGTAAGCTATTTTTGGCCTTGAAACCTCATTCTTCTGGTAATCCTATTCAACAGGTTTTGATTATTATTTCTTTTTTGCGCGGCGACCCACAGGACTGGGCGTTTTCTCTTGCACCAGGAGATTCTGCATTGAGTAATGTTGATGCATTTTTCCAGGCGCTGGGATTGCTTTACGATGAGCCTAATTCAGTGGATCAAGCTGAGAAAAATCTGCTGGCTTTATGCCAGGGTCAGGATGATATAGAAGTATATTGTCAGAAATTTAGGAAATGGTCAGTACTCACTCTGTGGAATGAATCTGCACTAGCGGCTTTGTTCAGAAAGGGTCTCTCTGAAGCTCTTAAGGATGTAATGGTGGGATTTCCTATGCCTGCTGGTTTGAATGAGTCTATGTCCTTGGCCATTCAGATCGGTCGTCGCTTGCGCGAGCGTAAATCTGTGCACCATCTGGCGGTATTGTCTGAGAGTAAGCCTGAGCCTATGCAGTGCGACAGGACTATGACTAAAGTAGAACGGCACGAACACAGACGTCTGAACAGACTGTGTTTCTATTGTGGTGATTCTACTCATGCTATTTCTAATTGTCCTAAACGCACTAGGCGGTTCGATAGCTCTGCCGTTATTGGTACTGTACAGTCCAAATTCCTTTTGTCCATTACCTTAATGTGCTCTTTGTCATCATATTCTGTCATGGCGTTTGTGGATTCAGGCGCTGCCCTGAATCTGATGGATTTGGATTATGCTAAACGTTGTGGATTTTTCTTGGAGCCTTTGCGGTGTCCTATTCCGTTGAGAGGAATTGATGCTACACCTTTGGCCAAGAATAAGCCTCAGTACTGGGCCCAGCTGACCATGTGCATGGCTCCTGCACATCAGGAAGTTATTCGCTTTTTGGTACTGCATAATTTGCATGATGTGGTCGTGTTGGGGTTGCCATGGCTACAAACCCATAATCCAGTATTGGATTGGAACTCTATGTCGGTAACCAGCTGGGGTTGTCAGGGAGTACATGGTGATGTTCCATTTTTGTCTATTTCGTCATCCATTCCTTCTGACATCCCAGAGTTCTTGTCGGACTTTCAGGATGTATTTGAAGAGTCCAAGTCTGATGCCCTACCTCCGCATAGGAATTGTGATTGTGCTATCGATTTGATTCCTGGTAGTAAATTCCCTAAGGGTCGTTTATTTAATTTGTCCGTACCTGAACACACCGCTATGCGCAGTTATGTGAAGGAGTCCCTGGAGAAGGGACATATTCGCCCATCGTCGTCACCATTGGGAGCAGGGTTCTTTTTTGTAGCCAAGAAGGATGGTTCGCTAAGACCGTGTATTGATTACCGCCTTCTTAATAAGATCACTGTTAAGTTTCAGTATCCCTTGCCATTGATTTCTGACTTGTTTGCTCGGATTAAGGGGGCTAGTTGGTTTACTAAGATTGATCTTCGTGGTGCGTATAATCTGGTGAGAATCAGGCAGGGAGATGAATGGAAAACGGCATTTAATACGCCCGAGGGTCATTTTGAGTATCTGGTGATGCCGTTCGGACTTGCCAATGCTCCATCTGTTTTTCAGTCTTTTATGCATGACATTTTCCGTGAGTATCTGGATAAATTCTTGATTGTTTACTTGGATGACATTTTGATCTTCTCAGATGATTGGGAGTCTCATGTGAAGCAAGTCAGAATGGTTTTCCAGGTACTGCGTGCTAATTCCTTGTTCGTGAAGGGATCAAAGTGTCTCTTCGGTGTGCAGAAAGTTTCATTTTTGGGGTTCATCTTTTCCCCTTCTACTATCGAGATGGATCCGGTTAAGGTTCAGGCCATCCAGGATTGGACTCAGCCGACATCTCTAAAAAGTTTGCAGAAATTCCTGGGCTTTGCTAATTTTTATCGTCGCTTCATCTGTAATTTTTCTAGCATTGCCAGACCATTGACCGATTTGACCAAGAAGGGTGCTGATTTGGTTAATTGGTCTTCTGCTGCCGTGGAAGCTTTTCAGGAGTTGAAGCGTCGTTTTTGCTGTGCCCCTGTGTTGTGTCAACCTGATGTTTCTCTTCCGTTCCAGGTCGAGGTTGATGCTTCTGAGATTGGTGCAGGGGCGGTTTTGTCACAGAGAGGTTCTGGTTGCTCAGTGTTCAAACCATGTGCTTTCTTTTCCAGGAAATTTTCTGCTGCTGAGCGTAATTATGATGTGGGCAACCGAGAGTTGCTGGCCATGAAGTGGGCATTCGAGGAGTGGCGTCATTGGCTTGAGGGTGCTAAGCATCGCGTGGTGGTTTTGACTGATCATAAGAACCTTACTTATCTTGAGTCTGCCAAGCGCTTGAATCCTAGACAGGCCCGTTGGTCGTTATTTTTTGCTCGTTTTGATTTTGTGATTTCATACCTTCCGGGCTCTAAAAATGTGAAGGCGGATGCTCTGTCTAGGAGTTTTGTGCCCGACTCTCCGGGGTTATCTGAGCCGGCGAGTATCCTCAAGGAAGGAGTCATTGTGTCTGCCATCTCCCCTGATTTGCGGAGAGTGTTGCAGAAATTTCAGGCTAATAAACCTGATCGTTGTCCGGCCGAGAAACTGTTCGTCCCTGATAGGTGGACTAGTAAAGTTATCTCTGAACTTCATTGTTCGGTGCTGGCCGGTCATCCAGGAATCTTTGGTACCAGGGAGTTGGTTGCTAGATCCTTCTGGTGGCCATCTCTGTCACGGGATGTGCGTGCTTTTGTGCAGTCCTGTGGAATTTGTGCTAGGGCTAAGCCCTGCTGTTCACGTGCCAGTGGGTTGCTTTTGCCCTTGCCGGTCCCGAAGAGGCCTTGGACACATATTTCGATGGATTTCATTTCTGACCTTCCCGTTTCTCAAAAAATGTCGGTCATTTGGGTGGTCTGTGATCGCTTTTCTAAAATGGTCCATCTGGTGCCCTTGGTTAAATTGCCTTCCTCCTCTGATTTGGTGCCTTTGTTCTTCCAGCATGTGGTTCGTTTACATGGCATTCCTGAGAATATTGTTTCTGACAGAGGTTCCCAGTTTGTCTCGAGGTTCTGGCGAGCCTTTTGTGGTAGGATGGGCATTGACCTATCTTTTTCCTCGGCCTTCCATCCTCAGACTAATGGCCAGACCGAACGAACCAATCAGACCTTGGAAACATATCTGAGATGTTTTGTTTCCGCTGACCAGGATGATTGGGTGTCATTTTTGCCGTTGGCTGAGTTCGCCCTTAATAATCGGGCCAGCTCGGCTACCTTGGTCTCTCCATTTTTCTGCAATTCTGGGTTCCATCCTCGTTTCTCTTCAGGACAGGTTGAGTCTTCGGACTGTCCTGGTGTGGATTATGTGGTGGACAGGTTGCAGCAGATCTGGACTCAGGTAGTGGACAATTTGACCTTGTCCCAGGAGAAGGCTCAGCTTTTCGCTAATCGCAGACGCCGTGTGGGACCCCGACTTCGTGTTGGGGATCTGGTTTGGTTATCTTCTCGTCATATACCTATGAAGGTTTCCTCTCCTAAATTTAAACCTCGTTTTATTGGTCCGTATAGGATTTCTGAGATTCTCAATCCGGTGTCTTTTCGTCTGACCCTCCCAGACTCCTTTTCCATACATAATGTATTCCATAGGTCGTTGTTGAGGAGATACGTGGCACCTATGGTTCCATCTGTGGAGCCTCCTGCCCCTGTTTTGGTGGAGGGGGAATTGGAGTATATTGTGGAGAAGATTTTGGATTCTCGTGTCTCTAGACGGAAACTCCAGTATCTGGTCAAATGGAAGGGTTATGCTCAGGAAGATAATTCCTGGGTTTTTGCCTCTGATGTCCATGCCCCAGATCTTGTTCGTGCCTTTCATGTGGCTCATCCTGGTCGGCCTGGGGGTTCTGGTGAGGGTTCGGTGACCCCTCCTCAAGGGGGGGTACTGTTGTGAATTCTGTGGCTGAGTTCACTTCTGTGGTCACAAGTGGTATTGCAGTCTCTGGGCTTCCTCCCTCAGGTGTTTTGGTGAGCTCGTTGGCTGCCTTGCTATTTAGCTCCACCTGAGTCTGTCTTCCTTGCTCCTTGTCAATGTTCCAGTGTTGGATCTGAGCTACTGCATCTTTCCTTGGGCCTGCTGCTCTGCTAGATAAGTGCTTCTAGTTTGTTTTCTGTTTTTTCTGTCCAGCTTGCTATTAACTTTTGCTGGAAGCTCTGAGAAGCAAAGGGGGCACCGCCGTGCTGTTAGTTCGGCACGGTGGGTCTTTTTGCCCCTTTGCGTGGTTTTCGTTTTAGGGTTTTTTGTAGACTGCATAGTTCTCTTTGCTATCCTCGCTCTGTCTAGAATATCGGGCCTCACTTTGCTGAATCTATTTCATTCCTACGTTTGTCTTTTCTTCTTGCTAACAGTCATTATATGTGGGGGGCTGCCTATTCCTTTGGGGTATTTCTCTGAGGTAAGTCAGGCTTGTATTTCTATCTTCAGGCTAGTCAGCTCCTCAGGCAGTGCCGAGTTGCATAGGTAGTTGATAGGCGCAATCCACTGCTGCTTACAGTTGTGTGAGGATAGTTCAGGTACTGCAGTCTACAGAGATTCCACGTCTCAGAGCTCGTCCTATTGTTTTTGGTTATTGCCAGATCTCTGTATGTGCGCTGATTACTGCACGCTGTGTTGCCTGATTGCCAGCCATAACAGGTGGCACTGTTTTTTTTATATTTATTGATATCATTGAACAAGAAGAAGTGTTCAGAGTCAGAGTAGGTTTCCTAGGGACCAATATGGTTGTCTTGTGCTGGACATTTTATGGCAGTGTTGTATTACAGAGCTCATTGTTATGTCAGTACTTCTGATACATTGATGGGTCATTCCCACCCTGAATGTACGGGTATCAGCCAAGCACTGTACATGGCTATTTACAGAAGTTTTATAGATAATGAATATGTGACCATTTTCTGAGCAGAAACTCCATATACTTATCAAAAACATGGAGTTTCCGCTAGAGTCCAGTCCTAAAACTCAGCAAAAAGACTCATTTGGCACATACACTAAATGGGAACTTCAGAGCCTTGCTTTCTGGATCAGCGCGGGTTTCAGCAGTGGGACCACCAGGGATCTGCAAGCAAGTTATCCTCTATTTTGTGACAAAGTTGAGACAACACCTTTAACGCCTCCCTGACTGAGCAATATTTTGTTTTCCTTTTTCCAAGAACCATAACTTTTTTATTTTTCAATCAAAAAATGCATCATGATACTCCAATCTGATTACAGTACATCAAAAACAAACTTTGTATAGCATCTTTTTTTTTGTGACAACCAAAAAGTTATTGTCTGGCGTTTCGACTTTTTTCCACTTTACCATATGGATTGATAAAAGGGTCATTCCCATCTCTTGTTGAATAATCTTTTTCATCTCGCTGCTTCTTAAACTTTTCAGCTGTGCTTGAGATTTGAACACTTTTCTTTCTTTTGTTTACGCCCTGTTTCCTTGTTTACCGACCACCGCTACCAGACAGCAGAACATGCACAGTGCTTACAAGCTCTTTTCTATTGAGCTTGTAAGCACAATGCTGAAGCTGGCCAGAATTAGGTGAAAACAGTGCGCTCCAGCGATCCTAGCCAACTTGAAACCGGTATTAACAGACTCAATAGCAGCGGTCTAGCAGCGGTGGTCGGTCTCCAAGGCAACAAGCTGTAAACAAAAGAAAAGAAGAGAGATAATATTTCTTGAACAGCTGAAATTTTTAATAAGCGGTAAATTACGATTGTCCTTGTATTTACAAGCAGTATCCAGCAATACCCATTGATGAAGATGGGAAGATCCCTTTACTTTTATGTCTGTTCTAGCAGAGGCAGATGCTCCGGAGGCCGATCCATGCAACCGTACATGACATGGAACAAACATGAACGGCGCATGTCGGGAAAGGGTTAAATCTAAAACTAATTTTTCTTCTTGTTCAGCGTATGTAAAGATCGGTAGAATCCTTACTGTACTGTTCATAGGACGCTGGGTAATTATCTGTTTCGCCTGTGGAGGCGCTGCAGGGGAATTGAACCCTTACTGCCAAGTTTACCCATAGATCACAGGTGATCACTAGAGATCCAAATAACAGCTAAGTGATCGTCTGGAGATCCTTCTAATAAGTGTGGATTGTCCAACCCCTTTGACTAATTAAACAAATTGTTGACTGTTTCCGAGAACAATCAGAAAAACTTTTTGGAAACCACTTTTGTGCAATTTCTACAGGAATGAAGACAAATACCCAAATAAAGTGATTTGTAAAGTTTCAGGACTTTCATAAAATAAACAAATAAAAGTCTTAACTGGACTATAAAAATAATACAAGGACGTTACAAAATGACTAATCTTTTCTGATAAATTAACCCTTTACATACAGAGAGATACTTTTTTTTTCCCCGCGGCTGCGGATTCCTGGCTGTGTGACGTTTTCTCTATAGCAGATTAATCTTGACACGGGAATGAATGAGCGGCTTTCAGGATGACATTAATTCCCCGAGCTTTTCCTCTCCTGCATCTCGTTTTGTTTCCTCTGCAGTCTTCCATCTGATTTACGCGCTATCCGTCCTGTATGGCAACCAAGCAGAAATTCATGTGGTTTCTGGAGCCATGAGTCAGAGTTTTATTACGTTACATTTCTCTTTATTGAAAAATATGTAAATATAAAACTTTTATTGGTTCATATCGTCCCGTAACGGGTCTGATGTATGCGCTAATATCAATGAATTAAAGGGAATAACTGGGAAAAGTCTGGTCAAATAGTAAAATGTAAAAAGTATCGAAGGGGAATTTATGCCAAATGTTTACTTTATTATATACAGTTATACCAAATATTGTATTTTATATACTTTTTTACTTGCACTTTATGTCGAACTTTATGTTGACCCCAAAAATTAAAGTGCTATTTCACTTTATAGGATTTCCCCCCCCCCCATTCTTATGGGTAAAAGGACTCTTCCTGTACTGTATTATGTGCTCTGAGCCAATCAGAACTCTCCCTGCTCCTCCTCTCTTCCCTGTAATGTAGATTAACTGACAAACTGCAGCTGCATCCCCCTCCTCTCCCCACTCCTTGACGATTTTCTAAACATTTACAGAGATCTTGTCCTCTGGAAAGTGAAGGAGGGTAAGGCATTTTTCCCCTTATGAAAGCTATATTACAAAGTTTCAAGTATCGCATACAGTCCTGATTTATTCTCACATTAAAGTTGAGCTGGACTTTGTATACATCAAAAATCAGGAGCTCAGAAGAAGAAAGACAAGAGTTATAAGCTTTCCCATCAGAACACACTCACTGACGGGATCTCAGTGAACTCATTTTCTAGCCAGCAATAGACAGTGCAACAAAAAGACTATAGAAGGCAAATGGTGCCGATTTTTTAATGAAACCCAATTGTAAATTTTTTTAGCTAAAAATACATGCATTTAAGTAAAAAAAAAAATACTCCAAAGGGGTCCATATCTTTTAATAATTCCCCTTTCATAGTAGTTGTCTTTAGTAGTCCCCCCATAATTATTAGTGCCCACTGGCAGTTATTCTCTTCGGTCATGGTCCCATTTAGTGTCTCTATGCAGTAGTCACCCCCAATAACAGAGCTCCCAAATAGTAGTCATCCCATTATTAGGGCCCAAATTGGGCCAATAACGATGAATACTTTGATAAATCTTTCTCCTCCATGTTCGCGTGTCGAATCACTGAGTCCACTCTTCTCCTGACCTCTGGTAATACACAGGTCTGAAGTAGCCTATTCCCTCCTGGACTTATTGGGGGGAATCTGCGTAAAAAGGGAGTAAGTGACTCATGCATCTACTTGTTTTTATTATGTAACTCTCTACTAATCGGCCTCCCTCTTGCAAAACTCTCCCCGCTCCAATCTGTCCTGAATGCTGCAGCCAGGATCATATTCCTCACCAACCGTTACACCGATGCCTCTACCCTGTGCCAGTCATTACACTGGCTACCCATCCACTCCAGAATCCAGTACAAAACTACTACCCTCATCCACAAAGCTCTCCATGGCTCAGCACCACCCTACATCTCCTCTCTGGTATCAGTCTACCACCCTACCCGTGCCCTCCGCTCCGCTAATGACCTCAGGTTAGCATCCTCAATAATCAGAACCTCCCACTCCCGTCTCCAAGACTTTACACGTGCTGCGCCGATTCTTTGGAATGCACTACCTAGGTTAATACGATTAATCCCCAATCCCCACAGTTTTAAGCGTGCCCTAAAAACTCATTTGTTCAGACTGGCCTACCGCCTCAATGCATTAACCTAACGATCCCTGTGTGGCCTATTTATAATTAAAAAAAAAAAAAAAAAAAAGGTTCCTCGCATCATGTTCTCATACACTTTATGCAGTATTAGCCCTCTGTGTCTGTACTGCTACATACTTAGGCAGTTAACTGGTTCATGCAGCTTTACATGAACACCTGAGCCTTACACTATAGCTGGTCCGAATAACTAAAGCAATTGTTACCATCCACCTCTCGTGTCTCCCCTTTTCCTCATAGTTTGTAGCTTGCGAGCAGGGCCCTCACTCCTCCTGGTATCTGTTTTGAACTGTATTTCTGTTATGCTGTAATGTCTATTGTCTGTACAAGTCCCCTCTATAATTTGTAAAGCGCTGCGGAATATGTTGGCGCTATATAAATAAAAATTATTATTATTATTATTATGTATACCCCTCCTCACATGTAAAGCGCCATGGAATAAATGGCGCTATAATAATAAATAATAATGATGCATCTGTAATATACATGGAGACTTGTGTGGACGAATGTCACCATCCATTGTCCAGAGACAAAAGAGACGGGAACTAACAGAACAATGCTGGAACTGAAACAAGAAGCTTGATTAAATAGTGAGAGGAGAGAGTCCAGAAGCACAGGGACATATGATCTACTGTGACGCAGTTAGAAAATATGAAAACCCCTGAGGCGAAAGCAGAGGGCGAAACATTGTCTAGACTTGTACCAACACAGATATGCGATGTTAATTCAATTGGCTTATAGCCGGACCTTAGAGGGAGAGCAGCAGGACGAGGACCTTGGTCCAGGCAAGAAGGTCTAAATGACAGAACTGAGTATCGCTCAGAACAGCAGGACAAGAACCTTAGTCCACGTATGGTCGATCGTGTGAGCTGAAAGCCAGGAGGACTACTCAAAGAGGTAGTCAACTGAGTGAGCTGAAGGGCAGATGTCACGGGTGTGTCAGAGGCTGCAGTCACACTGCATCTGGCTGCAGAAGGTCTCAGGGGTTGGCATTGCAGACTCCTTCCTGGTCCTTCTGACTTTAGCACCCAGTGGCAACCTCCCTCGGCTCTAGTTGACACAACTTGACTGGGGTGTTTGTAACTCCCAGCTTGCTGCTGGGAGTTACCGGTGATATTTCCATTTCCCTGTTGAAGCTTGGAGCTACAGCAGTTGGCTATCTTCCTCTTTGGTGTTGATGGAGGACATCTGTGTTTCTCTCTGAGTCTACTCATGCTAGGTGTTTGTGGCACCCAAGGAGTTTGGGTACCACAGTCATGCTGCCTTCCTCTCGGGGAGGGTAGTGCTATGCTTGGAGACAATTGAGATCCCTTTGGCAGGTAAATCTTACACACAAAATATTCTAACTCCAGGCCAGAAGGGGGAGCTCAAAACCCTGTTTTAGACGAACTTCCCTGATATCCATCCTGGTCTGGAGGAGGAGTCAGTTCAGTCTGGAACAGACAGTGAAGGGTGAGGAGTGTTTAGGAGCTCAGGGAGGCTGCGATTGGGCATCCTGTGAGCCAGAGCACAGAAACCGGGCACCGGGAGCCTGAGATTGTGGATAACTGCAAGTTCCACAGTAGAACCGTAGGGCATAAGACTGTATGTTAATTGTCCATACCATACCTGAGGTACAGCAGCAGATAGAGCCTGGAGTCACCCTGTCTGAGACCCGCAAGAGAACAGCTCAAGCTGCCTGCCTTGCAGGTACTGTTCCAGGACAGGAGAGAGAAAGGGGTACCTTGCCAGCGAACTACAGGTAGCAAGGGCCCATAAAACCAGCACACAGAGGAAGGCTCACAACCTGACCTGCCCAGGGAGATTTCTACTTTTTTTCAGGCTGCCTGGACTCCTTCTGCACCTGTTGCCGGTACCCTGGACTGAGGCCTGTTACCATCAGTAAACCAGGTAAAGACTGCAACTCTGTGTCATCTGTTATTTACCGGCAACCCACCATCCTTGCCATACACCTTGGTAGTCCTGGTGACCCCACTTCACCTGTGGGAAGCATCACCAACTTTCTGCAACAACATCACCCCAGAGGACCCTTTAAGCAGCGTCGGTCCCTCTGACCGAGAGCCACAGGTGGGGTCACGAATAAATTTTATTACCAAATTCCCTTTAAAGACTTTTCCCCTTTTATTGAGTGCCCAGGGCCACGGACCGGGTTGCAGCCCCTTTAAGAGCAACTGGACCCGGTACCGAGTATCCCCATTGCTCTGGTGGGCGACTCATGTTCCCTTGTTTGTGTATCCCATCTGTCTTTAGAGGTAGAGGGGATTGACTAGTGCTCATCCTGTCCATCCCTATGCAGGGCTTATGGCTAGCGTCAAGCAGGAGTTAGGTATCCTGCTCAGTAATAGGTTCAGAATCTATATAGGGATGCTTAGGGCAGAGAGGGTGACCTTAGATCTGCATAGGGGTTTCCACTACCCTCTTCCCTAATGTTGGGTTCCCATCCCCTTATCCCTTTGTGTTGCACTTAATCTTTCCTACACTGTAAGTGACACCAGGAGGTCTAGTTATAGAGGTGGTCGATTGAGTGAGCTGAAGGCCAGGAAGCCTAGTTATAGAGGTGGTCGATTGAATGAACTGAAGGCCAGGAAGCCTAGTTATAGAGGTGGTTGATCGAGTGAGCTGAAGGCCACAGGAAGCCTAGTTATAGAGATGGTCGATCGAGTGAACTGAAGGCCAGGAAGCCTAGTTATAGAGGTAGTCGATCGAGTGAGCTGAAGGCCAGGAAGCCTAGTTATAGAGGTGGTCGATCGAGTGAACTGAAGGCCAGGAAGCCTAGTTATAGAGGTAGTCGATCGAGTGAGCTGAAGGCCAGGAAGCCTAGTTATAGAGGTGGTCGATCTAGTGAACTGAAGGCCAGGAAGCGTAGTTATAAAGGTAGTCGATCAAGTGAGCTGAAGGCCAGGAAGCCTAGTTATAGGGGTGGTCGATCTAGTGAACTGAAGGCCAGGAAGCCTAGTTATAGAAGTGGTCGATCAAGTGAGCTGAAGGCCAGGAAGCCCAGTTATAGAGGTGGTTGATCGAGTGAACTGAAGGCCAGGAAGCCTAGTTATAGAGGTAGTCGATTGAGTGAGCTGAAGGCCAGGAAGTCTAGTTATAGAGGTGGTTGATCGAGTGAACTGAAGGCCAGGAAGCCTAGTTATAGAGGGGGTCGATTGAGTGAGCTGAAGGCCAGGAAGCCTAGTTATAGAGGTGGTTGATCGAGTGAACTGAAGGCCAGGAAGCCTAGTTATAGAGGGGGTCGATTGAGTGAGCTGAAGGCCAGGAAGCCTAGTTATAGAGGTGGTCGATTGAGTGAACTGAAGGCCAGGAAGCCTAGTTATAGCGGTAGTCGATCAAGTGAGCTGAAGGCCAGGAAGCCTAGTTATAGAGGTAGTCGATCGAGTGAGCTGAAGGCCAGGAAGCGTAGTTATAAAGGTGGTTAATCAAATTAGTTGAAGGCCAGAAAATCTGGGTAACAGTATGGAAGGGGCTTGAGCTGCACTCTAGGAGATGGAGGCAACCGGTGCAAGGAGTTGCCAGCCAACTACAGAGCAAGACATGTGGAATAAAGGGAAAATATAGATTACCATTAGGTCCTGTCTCGGTGACCACTAACGACAGTTCTGAGAGGCCGGGTAACTACCCTTATAGTTATGACAAGAACTTTGATGAATTATGGACCAGTGTATCCTTGTTAAATATCGTTTGGTGTATTATTTAGCTAACGTTGTGATTTAGATTATATTGCATACTGTAAATCAGTGCTTAGATACATCAATACAACAAGTTGAAGTAATGTACAGCAATTTATAGTTTTGTTATTGGAGAATTGTCATTTGCCATATATTCCATTTTTGTCTACTAGAATTGCATTTAGTTAATAAATCGCAAACTTGTTCGCTGTGCCACTTAGTTTGCATATTCAGTGCCGCTGCCTCCGCGTACCTGCGTCTTAGGGCTGCGGACGCAGTGTAAGTGGCTCAGATCTTCCACTTAAAACCATAAATGCTCAACCAGCGCTGCACGATAAGAAGGGTATTACAGACAACAGAACCATATTATGCTATCGACCAAAAAAATAGTTTTTGCTCCTGTTCGAAACATTCTTTAGAGTCGAGATTGAAGCATAATAGAAGTCCTACAGGTCCGTAACTTATCAAAGCTCCACAAGGTTTCCATGACTTGTGCACGAGCTCCGATCATCTCGCGCTCCACCTTCATGTCTGTCTCGATTACTCACCTAAGTGCCTTTTCAAGTATCTCAAAGAGACTTCTCAAACAAAAAGAACATAAAAGAAAGAGTATAAAAGGATGATATAAAAGCTACCTGCGAACGTCGTAAGGAATTGTGGAGGAAAATGGATGTTAAAAAAAAAGTGATGGGAAAATTGTTATTGATTCTTAGGCGCACTTACATTTTGTGTTTTATTCCCGTGCAATTAACAAGAGTACATTAGGAGTTTCAATTAAGCTGAGAGCAAACAACACCGGGGTCCCTGAAATGTATTCAGTTCTGCATATTAAAGACTGTATTGTCATGCGGGTGAAATATCGTTGGATACTTATGCATTACAGGTGGCTGAAAAATTAATCCAATTTGATAAGGTCTCTCTTGCTGCAGAAGACCCCTGCCATCAGTTATATCTCTTGGTGTTTCATTTTTCCTGCAGCACCCCCACTGGAGAAATGAAGAATTACACAGCACCGAATGATATAAATGGACTGTTTTTTTAATGTGTGGACTGGTCGGGTCCTGCAAAGAGGGACATTCTGTATAATAGACATGGTTCCATGATGACCTTTGTGCATCCAACTCCTCTTTGTGCATTATAGGAGGTAATAGTATTTTTCCCACCATTAAAAAAATGAATAAAAATAAAATATGTGGTTTCGCTGCATCTTTAAAAAGTCTAATAAAATAGAAAATTATTTAACCAGTATGGTAAACGCTGTAAAGAAGGAAAGAAAAAAAAAACACCAGAATTGCTGTTTCTCGCTCACCACAATTCAATAAAAAAAAAAAGCAAAAAAATAAAAAATAAAAAACATCAGTTAAAACATTGTAAGGTATCAATGAAAGCTGCAGGTGACTCTGCAAAAAAACAAACTCTTACCCTGCTCGATCAAAGAAAGAATAAAAACATTAAAAGTCCTGACTGGAAAATTTAGACACAAAATAGAATTATTTTTTTTTAACTTCAACATTTATTTTCGCTATATATATATATATATATATATATATATATATATATATATATATATATTGTTTTTTCAGTACATGGTATGGTAAAATGAATGGTGTAGTTTAAAGTTAGAACTCATCCAGCAAAGTAAGCCCTTGCATGGTTGTGTCAAAAAAAAGGTAAAAACAATAAGAACTCATGGAAGAAAAGGAGGGATAAACAAAAGTTTCCCTGCAATGGGAGGGGGTTAAAAATAAGCTTATTTTCCTTGAATGACATAAGTTGTAATACCGGAGATGGCCACTAGATAAAAGTAGCGCTATTTCTGGCTTAATAATAATCTAAGACAAGCCCTCAGATCATTACATTTCACAAAATAAATATATCCTCACATCACATTCACTATAGACGATGCCCCACTGCACACACTATAGCGCTATAGGAGACCTCTGTCGCTGTGATTAACTCCATGTTGTCCGCTGTGTACAGTGGTTAGTGACGGTTTTGTCATTATGAAGGATTGAGCAGTTTACCTTGAATTTTCTAATTTCCAGATCTCATGAATACATCGACCTTCCCGGCGGCTCTTTATGTGATGTTCAAGGTTTAGTTCACTAGATTGTAGGATGTATAACGCGCTGATGAATGGCGCTAACGAAACACACAGGACCCGGTGCAGGAATCGGAGGAAAGATTAGACGAGGCTCTGACCTTCTGGCGGGATTAATGGTTTGCATAGAAAGGCTAATGAAGATGGTTTAGGCTCTGATTATATCTAACCCATGTGTCGGAGGTATAATAGCGGAGTCATGTAGCACATATTTTGGGGAGATTTCATATAAACGATTGTTGTATAAAACCCTTCATCATTATCAGCAGCACATCCCCTGCTTACACGGGAGGATCGACCGCCAACCTGTCCTTGACTGGCACTGAGGTGCTGTGACTGGTACTGAGGGCTCTGTGACTGGCACTGAGGTGCTGTGACTGGTACTGAGGGCTCTGTGACTGGCACTGAGGTGCTGTGACTGGCGCTCAGTGTCTGTGACTGGTGCCGAGTGTCAGTGACTGGTGCCGAGTGTCTGTGACTGGTCCCGAGTGTCAGTGACTGGTGCCGAGTGTCTGTGACTGGTGCTCAGTGTCAGTGACTGGTGCTCAGTGTCAGGGACTGGATCCGAGTGTCAGTGACTGGTGCTCAGTGTCAGGGACTGGATCCGAGTGTCAGTGACTGGTGCTCAGTGTCAGGGACTGGTGCCGAGTGTCAGTGACTGGTGCCGAGTGTCTGTTACTGGTGCCGAGTGTCAGTGACTGTGCCGAGTGTCAGTAACTGGTGTCGAGTGTCTGTGACTGGTGCAGAGTGTCAGGGACTGGTGCCGAGTGTCACTGACTGGTGCCGAGTGTCTGTGACTGGTGCTCAGTGTCAGTGACTGGGGCTGAATGTCAGTGACTGGTGCTGAGCGTCTAGTGCCGAGTGTCTGTGACTGGTGCTGAGTGTCAGTGACTGGTGCTCAGTGTCAGGGACTGGTGCTGAGTGTCTGTGACTGGGGCTGAGTGTCAGTGACTGGGGCTGAGTGTCAGTGACTGGGGCTGAGTGTCAGTGACTGGGGCTGAATGTCAGTGACTGGTGCTGAGCGTCTAGTGCCGAGTGTCTGTGACTGGTGCAGAGTGTCAGTGACTGGTGCTCAGTGTCAGGGACTGGTGCTGAGTGTCTGTGACTGAGGCTGAGTGTCAGTGACTGGGGCTGAATGTCTGTGACTGGTGCTGAGCGTCTAGTGCCGAGAGTCTGTGGCTGGTGCCGAGTGTCTGTGACCAGCGCCGAGTGTCAGTGACTGGTGCCGAGTGTCTGTGACTGGTACAGAGTGTCAGCACGAGTGTCTGTGACTGGTGCCAAGTGTCTGTGACTGGTGCCGAGTATCTGTGACTGGTGCAGAGTGTCTGTGACTGGCACCGAATGTCTGTGACTGGCGCCGAGTGTCTGTGATTGGTGCCGAGTGTCTGTGACTGGCGCCGAGTGTCTGTGGTTGGCACCGAGTGTCTGTGACTGGCGCCGAGTGTCTGTGACTGGTGCTCAGTGTCAGGGACTGGTGCTGAGTGTCTGTGACTGGTGCAGAGTGTCTGTGACTGGTGCTCAGTGTCAGGGACTGGTGCTGAGTGTCTGTGACTGGTGCAGAGTGTCAGTGACTGGTGCTCAGTGTCAGGGACTGGTGCTGAGTGTCTGTGACTGGGGCTGAGTGTCAGTGACTGGGGCTGAATCTCTGTGACTGGTGCTGAGCGTCTAGTGCCGAGAGTCTGTGGCTGGTGCCGAGTGTCTGTGACCAGCGCCGAGTGTCAGTGACTGGTGCCGAGTGTCTGTGACTGGTACAGAGTGTCAGCACGAGTGTCTGTGACTGGTGCCAAGTGTCTGTGACTGGTGCCGAGTATCTGTGACTGGTGCAGAGTGTCTGTGACTGGCACCGAATGTCTGTGACTGGCGCCGAGTGTCTGTGATTGGTGCCGAGTGTCTGTGACTGGCGCCGAGTGTCTGTGGGTGGCGCCGAGTGTCTGTGACTGGCGCTGAGTGTCTGTGGTTGGCACCGAGTGTCTGTGGTTGGCACCGAGTGTCTGTGACTGGCGCCGAGTGTCTGTGACCGGTGCCGAGTGTCTGTGACTGGCGCCGAGTTTCTGTGACTGGTGCCGAGTGTCTGTGACACTGTGGCCGGTAGTGAAATCGCTGGGACTGGTTTGGTGGGTGTATACGCCATTCTTGGCATGCCTGTTGGCCAACGACAGTCTGGTTTATGTTACTTTATAGGATTCCTTCTTACACTAAATCTTATACTACAGAAGACAGAGAGCTGAATTCATCATGGAGGCAGGAGCGATATAAACATCATATTACGTTGCAGCACAAGTAATGATTATGGATGGAGTAATATTGGAAGACCACAGTCATCGCCGTGGGCCGGAGGCCATGTGTTTTATGCAGTGTAAGTGCCGTCTATCAGTCCGGGCGCAGCACATGATTGCTATGATACAGAATAGTCCCAGATTTCAGAGAAGTCAATCATATGCAGCAAACGTCTTCATTTTCCATCTCCAACAATAATTTCTCCGGACTTGTCAAGGACACGGCGTTATTAGAATACTGATTCTTCTAGTCGTACCCATAAAGGACAGCATGATCAATAACAGCTCAATATCGAGGCAAGCCTTACAATGGATCTTCAACACCCATTCTGGAAGGCAAAATTCATGAATGCCCAAGCTATGTCACATATTCTGCTTCACAAATTAATAAACCTGCACAAAACACTAATTAATCTGTATTTTCCATTGTTGATAAAATCTAATTACAAATGTGTCCTTCCTAACTTTACCTCTTGAGCATATCCTGGGATAAGTGGCATTAGATGACCAGCTGTGAAAAAATATATCTCATTTTAGGATACTCAGGTGAAGTTTAAACTGTATTTGTCTACATATTGGCCACCTAGTGGTCAGGATGTGAATTGCAGTCTGTCGACAGTCATATTAGCCATATTGTCTGAGACTTAAATGCTTCTATAAAAACCATCAATTATCTGACATGTAATAAGTGTCTTCCTTCTTCTTCCTCTAAAAAAATTAATCCAGCAAAACACTCAGATGTTTCAGACACAAGTCCTCTTCATCTACTATATAATTGTCTAAGGGTCACTTCCGTCTTTCTGTCTGTCCTTCTGTCACGGTTATTCATTCGCTGATTGGTCTCACCAGCTGCCTGTCATGGCTGCCGCGACCAATCAGTGGCGGGCACAGTTCGGAAGAAAATGGCCGCTCCTTCCTCCCCGCAGTCAGTGCCCGGCGTCTGCATACTCCCCTCCGGTCACCGCTAACACAGGGTTAATGTCAGCGCTGACCGCTGTGTAACGCACTCGGTTAACGCTGCTATTAACCCTGTGTGACCAACTTTTTACTATTCATGCCGCCTATGCAGCATGAATAGTAAAAATATCTAATGTTAAAAATAATAAAAAAAATAAAAAATAGTTACATACTCACCCTCCGGTGGACCCCCCCCCGGATCAGGAACCGGCCTTTCCCGCTCCACGCGACGCCCCGGTGACTGCTGCATGCATTGCGGTCTCGCGAGATGATGACGTGCGGTCTCGCGAGACCGCTACGTCATCATTTCGCGAGACCGCAATGCAATCTTCAGACCGGAGTGCACGACGAGCATCGGGAACCGGCCGCTTCGATCCGGAGCCTCCAGGAGGTGAGTATGTAACTATTTTTTATTTTTATTCTTTTTCTTTAACAGGGATATGGTGCATACTACGTGGCTGGCCAATATACTACGTGACTGGGCAATATACAATGTGGCTCTGTGCTGTATACTACGTGGCTCTGTGCTATATACTTCGTGACTCTGTGCTGTACACTATGTGGCTCTGTGCTGTATACTACGTGGCTGGGCAATATACTATGTGGTTCTGTGCTGTATACTACGTGGCTGGGCAATATACTATGTGGCTGGCCAATATACCATGTGACTGGGCAAGCTGGGCAATATACTACGTAGCTGGGCAATATACTATGTGACTGGGCAATATACTACGTGAACTACGTGGCTGGGCAATATACTACGTGGCTGGGCAATATACTATGTGACTGGGCAAGCTGGGCAATATACTACGTAGATGGGCAATATACTATGTGACTGGGCAATATACTATACGTGAACTACGTGGCTGGGCAATATACTACGTGGCTGGGCAATATACTACGTGAACTACGTGGCTGAGCAATATACTATGTGACTGGGCAAGCTGGGCAATATACTACGTAGCTGGGCAATATACTACGTGAACTACGTGGCTGGGCAATATACTACGTGGCTGGGTAATATACTACATGGCTGGGCAATATACTACATGGTTGGGCAATATACTACGTGGCTGGGTAATATACTACATGGCTGGGCAATATACTACGTGGCTGGGTAATATACTACGTGGCTGGGTAATATACTACATGGCTGGGCAACATACTACATGGCTGGGCAATATACTACGTGGCTGGGCAATATACTACGTGGCTGGGCAATATACTACGTGGTTGGGCAATATACTACGTGGATATACATATTCTAGAATACCCGATGCATTAGAATCGGGCCACCATCTAGTAAGGACATAAGGAGCAAGAAGAAAAAATTGCCCAGAAAGAATTTCCCATGCATAAAACATAACTAAACCCTATAGATAGGTGTCTTGGCTTTCTACATTTTTCCTACAATAAAGCTAATATTCTCCTGTCTGTGCTGACTAATTTCATTATGCATCTGTATGAATGATAACACTTTGGCTGCAGCCACCACTAGGGGGAGCTCAATGTAGAAGATGTATAATTGATGAAATTCTGTCTGCCTGCATCCACCACTAGAGGGAGCACAGTATAGCATAATGATAATATTCTGACTGCCTGCAGCCACCACTAGAGGGAGCTGAATGCAGATTGATGCATAAATAATATAATTCTGGCTGCCTGCTGCCACCAATAGAGGGAGTGCACTGTAAAATTATGTATGAATAATAGAATAATGGCTGCCTTAAGTCACCACTAGGGGAAGCTCATCTGAGAATGATGAAGAAACAAAAATTCTGACTACTTGTAGCCAATTAGAGAATAGTGTAACTATCAAATTCTGGCTGTCTGCAAGTGAGACTTGGAGGGGCTCACTGCAAAATGATGATAATGACAGAAATCTGTCTGATTGCAGTCACCACTAGAGGGAGCTCACTGCAGAATTTAATATAAATGCTAGAA
The DNA here is from genome assembly GCF_032444005.1 of Ranitomeya imitator. Taxonomy (NCBI): domain Eukaryota; kingdom Metazoa; phylum Chordata; class Amphibia; order Anura; family Dendrobatidae; genus Ranitomeya; species Ranitomeya imitator. Next base: position 28,666,261 of record NC_091287.1, on the reverse strand, counting down.
GAAGCATAAATAATATAATTCTGTCTGCAGGTAGTCACCACTAGGGGGAGCACAATGCATAATTATGTATAAATTATAGAATTATAGAACACATCGGGTATTCTAGAATATGTATGTAGTTTATTTATGAAGATTTCAGAATAATGCAATGAATACACAGGATTCGGCCGGCCGGGCGCGACCAGTTAGCGAAGCATGGTTCAAATCCCACGGCAATTCGCAGCCGGACTGCACCTGTCGCTGATTGTTCGCAGCCGGCCAGCCACGACCAATCAGTGAATCCAGCGCCAGCTGCAGGTTTTTGAGGGCCTCGGGCGAAAGAGTCTCACAGCTCACGTAGCATATACACAGCCCATGTAGTATATAGCACAGCCACGTAGTATATAGCACAACCACGTAGTATATAACACAGCTACATAGTATATAACACAGCCACGTAGTATATAGCACAGGCATGTAGTATATAGCACAGTCACGTAGTATATAACACAGCCACGTAATATATAGCACAGCCACATAGTATATAGCACAGCTACGTAGTAAATAACACAGCCACGTAGTATATAGTACAGGCACGTAGTGTATTGCAGAGCCACGTAGTATATAGCACAGCCAACACAGTATATAACACAGCCATGTAGTATATAGCACAGCCATGTAGTATATAGCACAGGCACATAGTATATAGCACAGCCCATGCAGTATATAACACAGCCATGTAGTATATAGCACAGCCACATAGTATATTGCGCAGCCATGTAGTATATAGCACAGGCACGTAGTGTATTGCAGAGCCACGTAGTATATAACACAGCCACATAGTATATAGCACAGCCCACGCGGTATATAACACAGCCACGTAGTATGTAGCACAGCCCACGTAGTATATAGCACAGCCCATGCAGTATATAACACAGCCCATGCAGTATATAACACAGCGCATGTAGTATATAACACAGCCACGTAGTATATAACACAGCCATGTAGTATATAGCACATCACACGTAGTATACAGCACAGCCCACGCAGTATATAACACAGCCCACGTAGTATATAACACAGCCCACGTAGTATATAGCACAGCCCATGTAGTATACAGCACAGCCGACGCAGTATATAACACAGCCCATGTAGTATATAACACAGCCCACGTAGTATGTAGCACAGCCCATGTAGTATACAGCACAGCCCACACAGTATATAACACAGCCCACGTAGTATATTACACAGCCACGTAGTATATAGCACAGCCATGTAGTATATAGCAGAGGTGTCAAACTGCATTCCTCGAGGGCTGCAAACAGGTCATGTTTTCAGGATTTCCTTAGTATTGCACAGGTGATGGAATCATTTTGTGCAGGTGATTAAATTATCACCTGTGCAACACAAGGAAATCCTGAAAACATGACCTGTTTGCAGCCCTCGAGGAATGCAGTTTGACACCTCTGGTATATAGTACAGCGCACGTATTGCACAGCGACGTAGTATATAACACAGCCCATGCAGTATATAACACAGCCTGTTAAATAAAGAATTACAACAAAAAATAGTTATATACTAACCTTCCGGCGGCCCCCAGATCCAGCCCAGGCCTTTAGCAATGCTCCTCGCGACGCTCTTTTCCCAGTAATGCCTTGCTGCAATAACTTGTGATCATGTAGTGGTATCGTGAGACCGCTACGTCATCACGGGTCGTTGCTGCAATACATTCTTGGGACCGGAGCATTGGGAGGAGCGGCAAAAGGCTGCCGCGGTCGCCGGAAGGTGAGAATATAATGATTTTTTTTTATTATTTTTAACATTATATGTTTTTACTATTGATGCTGCATAGGCAGCATCAATAGTAAAAAGTTGGTCACACTTACAGGGTTAATGGCAACGTTAACGGACTGCTAAAACGCTATGTGGGCACTGACTGGAGGGGAGTATGGAGGGGGCATTGACTGGAGGGGAGTAGGGAGGGGCCAATTCATGGCTGGACTGTGCCTGTCTCTGATTGGTCATGCCCAGCCGGCCGCGACCAATCAGCGACACGAGATTTCCGTGACAGACAGACAAACAAATGGAAGTGGACCTTAGACGATAATATATATAGATTATAGAATTCTGTATGCAGGTAGTCATCACTAGTGGTGGCACACTGCATAATTATGTATAAATTATAGAGTTCTGCATGCAGGTAGTCACCACTAGGGGGAGCACACTGCAGAATTATGTATAAATTTTTAGAATACTGGCTGCAAGTAGTCACCACTAGGGGGAGCACACTGCATAATTATTTATAAATTATAGAATTCTGTCTGTAGGTAGTCACCACTAGGGGGAGCACACTGCATAATTATTTATAAATTATAGAATTCTGTCTGTAGGTAGTCACCACTAGGGGGAGCACACTGCATAATTATTTATATATTATGGAATTCTGTCTGCAGGTAGTCACCACTAGGGGGAGCACACTGCATAATTATTTATACATTATAGAATTCTGTCTGCAGGTACTCACCACTAGGGGGAGCACACTGCAGAATTATGTATAAATGATAGAATACTGGCTGCAGGCAGTCACCACTAGGGGGGCACACGGCAGAATTATGTATAAATTATAGAATTCTGGCTGCAGGCAGTCACCACTAGGGGGGCACACTGCAGAATTATGTATAAATTATAGAATACTGTCAGCAAGTGGTCACCACTAGGGGGAGCACACTGCATAATTATTTATAAATTATAGAATTCTGTCTGTAGGTAGTCACCACTAGGGGGAGCACACTGCATAATTATTTATAAATTATAGAATTCTGTCTGCAGGTAGTCACCACTAGGGGGAGCACACTGCAGAATTATGTATAAATGATAGAATACTGTCAGCAAGTGGTCACCACTAGGGGGAGCACACTGCAGAATTATGTATAAATTATAGAACACTGTCACCAAGTGGTCACCACTAGGGGGGAGCGGACTGCAGAGTGATGTGTACATGTTGGAATTCTGTCCTCCTGCAGCCACCAATAGGGGGAGTTCATAATGATAATATAATTGACTGCCTGTAACCACCACTAGGGGGAGCTAATTGTATAATGATTTATACATCTAGTCCTAAAGCTAATAGTGGGCTCTGTGTAAATCTGTATGCATTGAGCTCCCCCTAGTGGTGGCTGAGGGATCAGACTCTTTAGCAGGTAGAGCACTGCACATTTATTTTAGATGGCAGTAAATTGCTCTTGATGTTATATATATTAATATATTACACATTTCATGATTGAAGCCCTGAGTTGGTAGAACATCTCATTGAGGGAAGATGTAACAGGATAAATGGATCATTGCATTAAAAATATTTCAATGACAAACTTGACAATCGTGTTATTGTAAAGAGCAGCCACCCCAGGAACCTGTCAGGGGAAGCGAATGGAGGGACGCGCCTGTCAGACACACTTCACGGACCCTCCTTCGTGGCTTCTCAAGCTTTGCGGGTTTAACTCATTCTGGGAAGGTTTTGATTTGCTGACAAGTCGTCAGGGGAATGGCGCCAATCTGGCTGCATACGGCAACATTGATACATAACTAATGAGGTTATGACGAAGCCTGAGCCCCTGCAATGTCACATCTGCCAGTCTGCCTCGTCGGAGAAAACTTTTGACTTTTAAAGTTGCTTTTAAGACACGTTGTTCTATGAAAAACCATAGACGGCTGTCACCAGTAATGAAAACATGCACAAAAGTTGGCTCTGAAGAAATGACTTTCTTAGATTAATTTTTCAGTTTCATTTTAATTTACATATAGCAGAAAGCAAGTGTTATTTGTAAACAGTCAGCAAGCAGGATTATTAAAGCGGATTTTCACGATTAAAAAAAAAATATGCCACTCTTGCATGTTGTCTGTTTGTGGTATTGCAACTATTACTATTATACTAATTGTTAGTATTAAAGGGATCACATTTCATAAACAAAAAAATGCACCAAACCTTAAGAAATGTCCCATCCCCCTTAATCTCCTTGCGTTCTTTGAGCTTCTTCTCTGTGTGCCGCAGATGCTTAGTTTTTAATTTCTTTTTTTCCATAAAGAGCGCTGAATGAGAGTTTTTGTTTTCTGTGCTGAATTGATGTTTTATGCACAATCTATAACAATCCCGGAAAGAAGGAAGAATTGGAAGCATTTAAAGAGACCAGGGTGGATGAACACAGAACTTAATTATTTGCTAAAAAGAAAAAAGAGATGTATGTCAAATGGAAAAAGGGGGCATAGCTAAAGAAGAATATAATGCTGTCTGCAGGTAATGTAAGGCTAGAGTTAGAAGAGCTAAAGCCAGTAATGAAGTGAGGCTTGCAAGGGAAACCAAAAGCAGTAAAAAAGGATTTGGGGGTTATGTCCAAAGCAAAAGAAAAGTCAAAGATGCTATACGATTTTTACAGGACGAAAAGGGTGAAGTGTTCAAAAATAATGTTGAGAAGCCAAACTTTTAAATTCCTATTTTTGATCTATGTTCTCTAAGAAAGCAACTGTTACATTGACTGATCTTCACGGTGCCATTGAAGGAATAAAAGAATCTACTCTATCCATAAACAGAGAGATGATGAGTGAACACTTAGCTAATTTGCATAAATTTAAATCTCCTGGTACAGCTGAATTACATCATATGGTACTAAAGAGAGAAAATTGCAGAACCACTAGCCAGAATCTTTGAAAATTCTTGAAGAACAGAAGTTCCAGAATATTGTCTAATCTAATTTCTCGCTATGATGGAATCACTGACTGGGAAGATCAGGGAAATGCGGTCGATATAGTATACCTCGACTTCAGCAAAGCATTTGATAAAGTATCTCATACTATCCTTATTGAAAAAATTACGAAGTATGAGATTGATAAGGCTATGGTTAGGTAGATTCATAACTGGCTCAGTGATCGTATTCAAAGAGTGATAATAAATGGTTGCACATCCAATTAGAAGAGCATTTTAAGCGGGGTACCACAACGCTTTGTCCTGGCCCGAGTGTTGTTCAACATTTTTATAAATGATCTAGATAAGACAACTGAAGATAAACTAATCAAATTTGCAGACAATTCAAAGCTAGGAGGGATAGCTACCACTAGAGAAGACAGAAAAAAGATTCAGAAGGATCTAGAGAAGCTTGAACAATGGGCAGCAACTAATAGAATGGTATTTAACGGAGAAATGCAAGATTCTACATCTCCGCAAGAAAAATTAAAATTACATCTATAGAATGGGAAGAGTAGATCAACAACACGTGTGAAAAAGACTTGGGTATACTAATAGATCACAGACTGCACATGAGTCAACAGTGTGATGCAGCAGGAAAAAAGGCAAACACAATACTATGATGTTTTAAGAGAAACATAGAATCTAGATCGCGTGAAGTAATTATCTCCATCTACTCCACCTTGGTCAGGCCTCATCAGGAATACTGTGACCAGTTCTGGGCACCACATATTAAAAAAGACATTGAAAAACGTGAGCAAGATCAGAGAAGAGCGACCAGGATGGTGAGTGGACTGCAAAGCATGTCCTACGAGGAACGGTTAAAGGGTCTGGGAATGTTTAGCTTGCAGCAAAGAAAGCTAAGAGGAGACTTAATAGCTGTCTACAAATATCTGAAGGGCTGTCACAGTGTAGAGGTATCATCATTATTCTCATTTGCACATGGAAACACGAGGAGCAATGGAATGAAAGGGAGAAGATGCAGATTATATATTAGAAAAACCTTTTTGACAGTGAGGGTGATCAATGAGTGGAACAGGTGGCCATGAGAGGTGGCGAGTTTTCCTTCAATGGAATACAGAGAAATGGCGGCTGACAGCACAACTGACAAAAGCGGACGCCCGTCCTATTTCCACTGGACTCAAGTGGAAGAGTACATACCATGAGTTGAAGTGAAGGACAGCATCCAATCCAGGTGAAAAAAAATTCTCTTTATTGTGCCATAAATGCGGCGTTTCAACCTCAAGGGTCTTTCTCAAGCATACATAACAATCAAACTGGCAGCCAGTTTCAACTCATGGCTCATTCAATTGAAGTCTTCAAACAGAGGCTGGACAGACATCTGTCTGAGATGGTTTAGTGAATCCTGAATTGAGCAGTGGGTTTGACACAATGACCCTGGAGGTCCCTTCCAACTCTAGCATTCTATGATTCTATGACATTGGACATTTTGACTGCTTTTTATTGCATTTCTATGTGGTAAGTGCCGCTACCAAAAAAAAAACCCTGCAAATCTGAGATTTCCATTTTTTTTTCTTTGTGGCAGGTAAGTTAAGGTTTAGTTAATTTTCTATATTTGCAGGTTGAATTGTTATGGACAGAATATACCAGATGTGTTTTTTTTATTTTTTTATTTTTGAACTTGAAAAAGGTGGGTGATATATATTAATTTTTTAGATTTATAAAACATTTTTTGTTTTATTTTTTAGTGCCATTTTGGGGATTTGAACCTTTAATTATGTGATCATTTATTCTAAACATTGCAACGCCGTGGTGTTTCATAATATAGTTAAAATGACATTCTACTTTGAAGCTCAGCAACTGGCTTGGCTTCATAGGAGGAGAAATGTGGCAGTGATGGGGCCTTCAGCAGGATTAGGACACTCATCCAGTCCTTGTTTCTTGTAAACTGGGTTCTCTTACCGATTTCCACTGGAGCCTCCTCAGCCAGAACCTAACGATGAACTAGGATTGGCCATTATAGATTATAGATCAGGGGACCCGATAGCAGAAAGAAGGTTCTTCCATATTGTAGTGTATAGTGGTAATATTTAGTTTCTATGTTTACAAATATCATATTGTCAGGCACAGATTATGTAATGCTACAAAATGAAAAATGTGCTGCCCAGTTCTGAATGAGGAGGTTGGTAGAAAAAATGAAATTTGATCTTCTTAGCTAAAAAAGAAGATTATTTTTTGAGCTTATAGCATTTTTCTTATTTGTTACGCTCAGCTGTGTTATCGAAGCTGAGCTTTTAGCAAATGTTTACTTCTGAAACATGCAGAACGCTCATTACTTCATGTTCTGCAGAATGTAGAAAATCTCCTTCTATAAAGGTTAAATGTACTGAAGCTTAATTCCAAAAGGCCTGTATTTTTCATCCAGTCCTAGAACCCAGCGCTAACCCGAAAATCAGCAACACTGCCAGGAAAAAGTTTGTGAATTGTTATTTAAATGCATGGCAAATTTAATAATTCTTAAATGTAATAATTCTTTCTTTCTTTCTTTCTTTCTTTCTTTCCCATCCTATACCTCCGTCTTTCATTTCTTCCTTTCTTTTTCTCCTTCTTCCCCTCCTTTTCCTTCTTTCTTCTCATTCTTCACTTCTGCTTACCGTCTTTTCCTCTATACTTTAATTCCTTCCTTTTGGCTTACAATACTTTTTTTCCTTCATCTTTTCTTACCATTTACATCCCTTTCTTTCTTCCTTCCTGCTTTCCCTCCTTTCCGTGCTTTGTTTCTTCCCTTTTTGTTCCCCTTCTTTTCCTTCCTGCCTCTCATTCTTCCCTTCTGCTTACCATCTTTTCCTATATACTTTATTTCCTTCCCTTTGGCTTACCATCCTTTTTCCCCCATTCCTTTTTTTCCTTCATTTTTTCTTACCTTTTGCATACCTTGCTCTCTTCCTTCCTGCTTTCCCTCCTTTCCTTGCTTTGCTTCTTCTTCCCTTTTTGTTCCCCTTCTTTTCCTTTCTTCCTCTCATTCTTCCCTTTTGCTTACCATCTTTTCCTATATACTTTATTTCCTTCCCTTTGGCTTACCATCCCTTTTTCCCCCATTTCTTTTTTTCCTTCATTTTTTCTTACCTTTTGCATACCTTGCTCTCTTCCTTCCTGCTTTCCCTCCTTTCCTTGCTTTGCTTCTTCTTCCCTTTTTGTTCCCCTTCTTTTCCTTCCTTCCTCTCATTCTTCCCTTTTGCTTACCATCTTTTCCTATATACTTTATTTCCTTCCCTTTGGCTTACCATCCCTTTTTCCCCCATTTCTTTTTTTTCTTCATTTTTTCTTACCTTTTGCATCCCTTTCTTTCTTCCTTCCTGCTTTCCCTCCTTTCCTTTCTTTGTTTTTTTCTTCCCTTTTTGTTCCCCTCATTTTCCTTCCTTCCACCCTTTCACCTTCCTTTCTGCTTCCTTTTCTCATCATTTTGGCTTATCTCCCTTCCTGCTTCCCCTTCTTTTCCTCCCTCCGTTCTAACTTCCCTCCTTCTTTTGATTTTCTTTCACCTGACGGGCTAATATTCATAATGTATGAATAAAATGACCTATATTACTGATTATATGGAAATCACCATGAGAGGATGAGAACTTCAGGCGACAATCATATCTAGTGTTCCCACCTCTTCATTATTTTACACTTTATATGTTCCCTCTGTGTTTACATATCTTAGCCTGTAATTTCCTACATATGCGGCGTCACGTCCATATCCACTCAGGACGGTCACGCTCATACAGTTATGCGGCAGCAGCTTGTGAAATAGTCGCTCAGATTTGTTTAGATGTTTCACACCTTCACGTTTTCATTATCTCATCATCTCATTTTACAATGTTAGGTCTTTGATTTGCATTTCGTCTAACGCTCCGTAAATTAAAATATCTACAAACATGAGCAAAGCGTTGTCTCCAAGTGAGAAGATTAGATGGATACATCACATTGTTTTATGAATTATCTCTTCTGTTCTCCAGTTTATAATATCTCAGAAGTATTACAATATTTAGTGAAATCAATGAGCTGACTGTACACCTCTTGGTTGTGCTGGGCCTCCAGGCTGAGAGATTGTCTTTATAGTTGCGCTATATTCTATTTTTCTTGTCTGCTCCTCACATAATTGTCTCTTTGTACTCTGGAAATGGCTACCCTAAACATCAGACTCTCTCTAATCATCTGAACCTTCAAATGCAACCTAACCCTCCTCTCCACTTTATAAATACTTAAAACCAACCTTTCAATTAATATGAAGTCAGTGTCTTAGGTCCTCAGATACTTCCTAGTAGACAAAACTTTGACCACCATTACTAACTGGCAAAATCCTAGATGGCAGCCTAGTGTCCTATGGACTGATTGTCAGCTCAGGGCTAAAAAATCTGATATTAATTCTACAACAGCGAATATATGATCATCAATCATTATTACGCTTAGAAATTGAGAAACGTCATTTTCGACAATACGGGTCTAGGAATTAATTTGAATATGTATGATATGGAGGACCACAGGTCTAATTAATAATTAATACAGATACTGTGGTTTTAAATTGCACAATTATTAAAGGAGACTTAAAGCCACAATGCTTCTCTGGGAAATATGCAAATTATACAAATTGTCTCTTCATTTGCATAATTTGCATATTTCTCAGAGCAGCATGTCAGTTTTAAGTCTCCTCATCTCGGCATGCTTAGCATGTCAATCTCCGCAAGGAGAAATTATACTTCTTAGATATCGGTCGGACGCCTCTCACACAGACAAACCAGATCTCCACTTTGCGCTGACGAGGGGCAAAGTATTCTGAATACCTTGAGTGCTGTCTCTTGGCCTTCCGGCATCGCCACTTCGGTGGCTTAAGCCGGTCGCCACTTTTGGGAGATAGCCAGGACGATTTGGGAAGGAGATCCTAGGAGCTGTGGACGATGGTAGCCGGGTCAAAAATGGATTCAGGATTGACATCTCTGAAGATAAGAAGTTGTATTTTTCTCTGGGATATTTGGTCAACATGGTGTTCTATGACATCCTGAAGATTCGGAAGTCTGATATAATATGCCTGCAGGAGGTCAGGAAGGAAGCAGGTATGTGCTGGTGCTATCTTCTATGGCGGCTTACCAGAATTTGTTTACTGCCCTGAAAAATGGAGTTGCAAATCCTTTGCCGGAAGGTCTTACCTTTACTGTACTGTACTCTAAGGGGGATATCCCACTTGTAGTTTTCATTCACAACCCCTTTGTTTGCCTGGATGACATTACTTTATTTTGGAAAAGACATTTTATTTATGTTCAGTACTCCCACAGGGTCCTGAATGGAGAAGGGCTCTAGACCGGGAAGTACAAATTTTTTGTGAGATTTGGGATGGATCCCCAAGGCACGGGAGGCATCCATTACCCCCTCTTAATTTTTCAATTGGGAAAAATAGTGTTGTTTTACTTTTCCCGGATGCCCCGATGTAAAAATTTCGGGCATTCCCAGGACAGTTGCGGGGAGATGCCAACTTGCAGGAATTGCAATGGTTCCGGCTATATGGAAAATGACTGCACAAATCCTGTTATGTGTAATGCTTGTGGTGAGGAGGCCCATAAGTATCGGGACTGTAAGGCCAGGATCAGTCCTAGGTCTTATGCTGAGGTCTCAGGTGGGGAAGCTGCATCCCCTGCTGCTGTTGTTGACATGCCACAGGTTACAAGCATGGATCTTATTGAGGAACCTGAAATCATGGATGCACATGAGGAGGCCCTGCCCCAAAAAGAAACTCCCAGCCCAGAGGTGGCTGTTTTGGAACTTGTTGATGTTGAAGGTGAGCGCCCTCATCAGTCTGATGTCTGTGTGGAGGGGGAGTTGGAGGGTTCTCTTGGTAATTCCCCCAGTGTATCTTGCTTAGCTACTGAGGAGGAGTTGGCCAGTTGTGAAGATCAAGGTGAGTTCATTCTTGTGAGGCCCACTTAGGATGAGGAGCCTGGAACTTCCTGTAAGAAGCCCATAACGGATTGGGCAAACCCCGGAGAAGATTGTTTAAGTCCAGTGGTGAGCATAGTTACCCTCAGAATGTTTTTTTCTCCTGACACCAATGCTATTTTAGATATTCCCGCAGACGTAAACAGATTCGAGGAGTTGCAGTTCCAGATGGAAGACGAAAACGGCTGAAGCAGAAGTGGCGTGTTTGTCGTCATGTAAATAGCACCGTCGTGTTATGGCTCCCCAAGCTGGTTGGGGCATTGTGTCCCTGAATGTCAGGCTAATTAGATCCAAATCCAGGAGAGCAATCTTCCTAGATTATATCAAACAGATGAATGCTCATATCTTTTGTCTTCAGGAATGTGGGATTGAGGACTCTCCAAGCGAAAAGGACTGGCCTTACGGACGTATGGTCGTGTGTTAATAGGAATGATGGGGTAGGGATATTATTGGGTAACAGGGAGATTAGTTTAGATAGTTACACGGTGGTAGAGGTGGGTAGATGCATAATTGCATATGATAGCTATAGGGGATGGCGGGCTAGAATTATTAATGTGTACTGTTCATCGGGAAAGGACAGAAAAAAAGGAGCTGCTGGCTCTTTTGGAAAAATTAAGTTTGTTTCTTCCGGGCAAAATGCCAACAGTTTTAGTTGGAGACTTTAATTGCAGCACAGAAGGGAATTGTGACATAACTGGTAAAAAGTTATCCAGCCTTATTTCTGATTTTTCCCTTCTAGATGCTGCAACTCTGAAATTTGGCATCCCACCACGGCCAACATACCATGCTGATAGGGGTGGTTATTGCATCCAGGAGAGATAAAATGTTGTTTTAAAAATATGTTGTTTATGAATTTTGAGCAAAATGCTGTACCCTTTTCTGATCATGAGTGTTTGAGAGGTATGTTTAGTGCGGTTGGTGACCGTGTCTATTGGGGTGGGGTTTGGAATCTGAATGTATGACTGTTAGATGATGAGGATGTGATGAATGAGTTAAAAGTAAAGTATAAAGAGTGGAGAGTATGTAAGAGGGATTTTGCGTGTGTGCTGGAATGGTGGGACTGGGTGAAGATGTGTTGCAAAAAATCTTCAAAAAAATGGGACTATTAAAAGGCTGCTATTTATCGGAGCAGATTTAATGATTTAAACAGGCATTTAGAATGGTTAAGAAAGTGTGAAGAAAGTGGGATGGATGTGTCTGATCTGCTGTTTGAGACAAAGAGTGAATTAAAGCGAGTTATGGATGAAAAAAAGGGAAAGAAATCATCTATCGCACCAAAATAGAACATCTTGAGAAAGGTGAAAAGTGCACGAGGTTCTTTTTTAAAGGGAACCTGTCACCCCGTTTTTTGAGATTGAGCTATAAATACTGTTAAATAGGGCCTGCGCTGTGTGTTCCTATAGTGTATGTAGTGTACCCCGATTCCCCATGTATGCTGAGAAATAACTTACCAAAGTCGCCGTTTTCGCCTGTCAATCAGGCTGGTCAGGTCGGGAGGGCGTGGTGACATCGGTGGTTCTTCCTCAGCTTTACGTTGGTGGCGTAGTGGCGTAGTGGTGAAGACACAGCGCGCGATCTGCGCTGTAATCCCTTGCATCGGTGGGGGCGGCCATCTTCCTGGGGCCGCGCGTGCGCAGATCGAGTGCTCTGCTGCACGGGGCTTCAGGAAAATGGCCGCGGGATGCCGCGCGTGCGCATTAGAGATCGCGGCGGCCATTTTCCCAAAGCCGAGATGCAAACTCGGCTTTGGGAAAATGGCCGCCGCGATCTCTAATGCGAACGCGCGGCATCCCGCGGCCATTTTCCTGAAGCCCCGTGCAGCAGAGCACTCGATCTGCGCACGCGCGGCCCCAGGAAGATGGCCGCCCCCACCGATGCAAGGGATTACAGCGCAGATCGCGCGCTGTGTCTTCACCACTACGCCACCAACGTAAAGCTGAGGAAGAACCACCGATGTCACCACGCCCTCCCGACCTGACCAGCCTGATTGACAGGCGAAAACGGCGACTTTGGTAAGTTATTTCTCAGCATACATGGGGAATCGGGGTACACTACATACACTATAGGAACACACAGCGCAGGCCCTATTTAACAGTATTTATAGCTCAATCTCAAAAAATGGGGTGACAGGTTCCCTTTAAGAAAATGAATGCGAGAAAGGTTGATATGAATAAAGTGCTGGATAGGAGCGGTTTGTGTGTGTCAGGTGAGAATGTGATAAAGGAGGTGAATAGGTTCTATAGTCACATGATAGAAAATGGTTTGGTTCTGGTCTTGTTTCAGAAGGGTTGAATGGGTTAGAGAACAAGTTGGATAGTGGAGAGGGCAAAACGCCCGTCGGGGTTCCAGAGGGGGATGCCGTGAGACCACTCGCACCTTTTTGCCTTTTCATACGTGGCCCAGGGAAAGGTAATACTATGGTTCACTTAATATGTAATCTTATTGCGGACTATTACAATACGGACGTATATGTTAACCCCTAATAGGTAGGCCGTCAATATGGATGCTTTATAGCACCTTTTCATGTTTTGTCTGGTCCTTGCCCTGCATTTGTGGATTCTATATTGAATTTAGGTTTGGGTATAATCTGCATAGTACTTTGAATTAGCCAATTATTCCCTGCTGTATGCTGCATATATTGGTTCTGTGCATGTGGTCCTTTACTAGTATTCCCTCTCTGTTTTGTGGTATGTTTTTGTGAAAGTCATAAATGTGGTTATTTTAGACCTTTTTAATTTTATTAATAAATGATATGTTTTAATGATTTTTTGGCTTGATTCGATTCATTGAGTTAGCAGTTTAACTACTGCTTTCTGGGTTTATAACCTCACCATGCAGGCCTGATCAAAACCCTGGATGTGAGTTGTATGGAAGCTTCTGGAACTGTTTGCCGAAGTTCAGTAACAGGTACAAACTGATCACTGACCTGTCTAACGCTGATTATTCTCTGCTGCACCATTCCTGCTCCAACTCTCCTGTGAGCCAGGCCTAGTTGGGAAGGGGTTAATCTTCTGGCACTGCCCATCACCATGTAGCTCCCAGGAACCCTCATCAGTGCCTGACCATACCAGGCCAAACATCCCAACTGGCGCCACAAACCTTTTAATTTTTTTCATTATTAACCCCACAATTGACAAAGACTGGCGCCAGTCAGACCTGACCAGTACTCAGAACTGCCATGAGCCAGAACTGTTACCACAATGGCCCGGCCAAGGCAGCACACACACACTGACGGCAACACTGCTGCATGAGATCTTTCTCACGCAGCGGTGGTGCCGTAAGTGAGATCACTGAGATCACTGGAGTTCATCAGCTGATGAACTCGTTTGCCCTCTCTCACGGCAGCTCAGAGAAACGCCGCATGAGTGACGAAGCTCCTGTTAGTGTGTAGCCGAAGCCGATTACAGCAGTCACAACTCCCGATGAGACTGTTCTACAAGTGACATCGCTGTGGGACACTCTGGATTACATGGACTACGGCAGACAGCAGATTATATCAGTGTTTATTAGTTAAGATTATTTACAGGGGACATATGCATTGGGAATTAGGTGTTCCATGAGTATGGTAAATTTAGATTTAATAAAGGAGTCTGCCTTATTTTTTTCAAATAAAGGACTTTATTCTGGGTGTATTTTATTTACAAACAGTTACTATGGGGTTAGTAATGGAGGCGTCTTATAGATGCCTAGCCATTACTAACCTGGGCTTCATGTCAGCTGCCAATATAAGGCTGATATGAATCCTAATACTATCACCCCACTTGCCAAATCACCATGGCAAATGGGAAGAGTGAGGCTAATAATAAGCTAAGCACCAGATTTGGCGCATCTTATTGAAGAGCCATTTGTGGGGTGGCTGAGAGCTGATGTTTTTAGTCTGGGAGTGGGCCCATATCTATGGCCCCTTCCTAGGCTAATAATGTCAGCCCGCAGCTGTCTACCTAGCCTTTGCTGGTGAGATTTTATAGGAGGACCTTACGTCAATTTTTTTCTGGGGTCCCCCTGTAAACTGTATGCTAAGCAAACAGATGTGAGCTAATATTTATAGCATAGGAAAGGTTTATGACTATTGGCTCCTTCCCAGAATATTAATATCAGCCCTCATCTGTAAGCTTTCCCTCTGCTGGTTCTGAAAATTAAATGAGAGTCCACGCAATTTTTTTTTCATTTTTTGTAAAAACTAACAGGTATGGTGGTGCACACTGATTTCTGACAGTTGCTGTTTGGTTACAGCCTATGTAGTTTCATTCTGTTAACACTTATACGTAGGCTGGTGTGTGTGTGTTCAGATGGCAGATGGCCTTTTTTTTTACAGACCGAATGGTAACATGCACTCATCTTCTCTGTATTTCAGATGATGCTTGCCTACTTAACAATATGATTGCCCAAAAAACATTGGACACATATGGATCAACAGAAAAGCATCTGATTTTTAATGAAATATATTGCAATTCTTTAACATAGGAAACTGTATTTGGTCCTGTACGCTTTAATAACTGCTGATGTGTAAAAACGGACAATTTGTCATAAGTTCGTGTTAACATAGTCTTATGATGCTATCAAATGTATTTGTTTTTTATTTTTAAAAAACAAAAAAACTGGTTTGTAGCACCATATTTCGAGACACATAAATATTTTATCTTTCCATCAGTGCAGTTTTTTTCCCATAATTTTTATTGGTACAATTTTTGGGTTTATTAGACTTCCTAATCATTTTCACTTTTTATTCAATTTTTTCGGGGGGAGGCAAGGTGAATAAAAATACAAAATAATCTGGTAGGCTATTTTAAAAGGAACCTGTCACCCCGAAAATCGCGGGTGAGGTAAGCCCACCGGCATCAGGGGCTTATCTACAGCATTCTGTAATGCTGTAGATAAGCCCCCGATGTTACCTGAAAAAGGAGAAAAAAACGTTAGATTATACTCACCCAGGGGCGGTCCCGCTGCTGGTCAGGTCGGATGGGCGTCTCTGGTCCGCTCCCATCTTCATTCCAAGACGTCCTCTTCTGATCTTCAGCCACGGCTCTGGCGCAGGTGGACTTTGCTCTGCCCTCTTGAGGGCAGAGGATAGTACTGCAGTGCGCAGGCGCCGGAAAGGTCAGAGGCCCGGCGCCTGCGCACTGCAGTACTTTGTCTGCCCTCAACAGGGCAGAGCAAAGTACGCCTGCGCCGGAGCCGTGGCTGAAGATCAGAAGAGGACGTCTTGTAATTAAGATGGGAGGCGCCACAGCGGACCAGAGACGCCCATCCGACCTGACCAGCAGCGGGACCGCCCCTGGGTGAGTATAATATAACGTCTTTGTCTCCTTTTTCAGGTAACATCGGGGGCTTATCTACAGCATTACAGAATGCTGTAGATAAGCCCCTGATGTCGGTGGGCTTACCTCACCCGCGATTTTTGGGGTGACAGGTTCCCTTTAAGTGTTTGCCATATGGGCTAAATACATTTTTGTATTTTTATTTGACCTTTTTTAATACTCTGAGACTATCTTTAACTGTTTGTTTTTTTTTTTTACATTTTTTAATAGTTTACCTAGGGGACGTGAAGCTATGGTCAGCGCTGACTGCGATGGCAGAAGTTATAGCGTCGGTTACCGGCTATATAATACAGGTGGCCCCTGCAGGTTATGGAGCCGGTGCAGTTCCTGGACCCCCATCTCGCGTGCCCCTCCGTCAGACCTGTACATCAGTTCCACATACACATTTAAAAAAAAACACATAAACACAACAAGAATAATCCTCCCACCTAGTATTATACAGATTAATATTAATAATGGTTCGCAGCCGGCACTTTATGACTGGTAATGGTGGGGGAGCTGGTGGCGGTGAACAGGTCTGATATTATGTGGGGAATATTAGACTTAAATGATTAATGATTTTTCGCGTCAAATTCAAGCAGATCAGCTCCCCGGGCTTCATAAATAGCATGTGACATTTCATTTGGTGGATGGCTCCCCGCTGCTAAAAGCATTGCTCTAAATGATACATGTGTCGTGCACGGCGGAGAAAATCTTTCAATTTTTATTCGAACCATCAGCCTAAAGGGAATACTAAAACCCTTCATTTAATTTTCAACGGTTGTCATTCATTTTACCAACTGCATTCATCCAGATGACGGCCTTAAAGGACCAACAAGCACAATATTGTAAGGACTTCAAGGGCTTGTCCAATATGAGTGGTTTCCATTGCATAAACTAGGTCCTAGAATAAGTTTTTTAGCGCTATAACTTGGTTCTTCATTATCTCTCAGCTATAACCTTAATTTTCTCCTTCTGCTTTCTAAAACACAACATAGAGAAAGCTCCTTACCTTCATCTCACGCAGCCTGACCCCAAGAAAATATTTGGCTTCATATTTCCCCAGTCTCACAAGTCTGCTGCCTCGGAGGGTATATGTGTGCATAATTTGTATACAGTATGCATGTGTGAGGGGAGCCAGGGCCATAGTCGTGGGGACCGCAATGATAGCTGCTGGAAGTGCACCCTGGCCACCCGGCACATACAAATACTGTCCCATGTGCAGCACACCTACTGTAATATCTTCTGCACCATCAGGGTCCCATCTGATCTGCTGCTGGTTCCACACAGAGACAGAGTCCAGTTTCAACTTATAACAGACAACTTTACTTGTATTCTTTCCCAGTACGTCCAGTTCACAGGGAACATCACAGTACACCTCCTTGCCTATTCCTGTGCTTTTTCCTACTTCTAGGATGCTTGTGGGTCATACCACTTTGTCCGGTACCGCAGCGTTACCTCTGTACAGCTTTACTATCTCTAGGGATTCCCCTGTCCGTTTCACGCCAGACATAAGGGCATCTGCTCATGTAGTAAGCTGCCACACCTTGATGCTGTCCTGCATTCCACTGTTGCTTCAGTTCCTAAGCCCTGAATTTCTGGGCTCCCAGCTTCAAAAGTTACGGTGCCCAGTGTGTTGCCCCGGGCTCTAAGGCCCTACTGGACTGTCTGGGCTCCCTGACCCTACTAAACTCCAATAAGGAAATACTCCTATCTTACCCAGAGCTGGCCCCTCCTACGGTAACTATTTACTATCTTATGTGTGCTAAGGTGTCCCCATCTACTGGGCTAACTTACGCACTGCACTTTCCCTACCTGTACAATAGAAAGCATATACATTTAGCAGCATACAGGAACATTACAATTTATACATATATATATATATATGTTAGGGGTCGAGTTCCTGCCTCTGCACAGGGGGAATCTCGGGCCATCTCCGCTGCGGTCTCCCATTCTTCTCCTGCCGCAGTGGAGCTTGTTCAGCAGAGACGTCGATCCCAGCGTCTCGCTCAGTATGACTCTGTGCTTAGAGTTACTGCTGCGTTTCCTGCTTCTCCCATTGAAGTCAGTGCTGGGCAGCGGCAAGCGGACGTTTCTGGGGCTAAGTCCTGCTTTTTACATTCTGAGCATGCCCAGAGTAAGATCTCTCAGTGGAGATCGAGGGTCACATGATCAGATACTGCAGCTAAGGTCCTTGTAGCTGCTAGGACTAAATCCTGCTTTGCACTCTGAGCATGCCCAGGGCGAGATCTCTCAGTGGAGATCCAGGGTCACATGCTCAGGTGCTGCAGCACTCCATTGGTCCTTCTTTGGAAGGTCCTAAACATGCTGCAGCTATTTAAGCCTCGCATGGCCGCACGGCCATGCGCTAGTATTGTCTTTTGTAAATGTGTGTGTGTTGTGAGTGAAAGTCGTTCTTTAAAATCCCCTCCCTATTGTATGACTGCTCGCGGAAGGTGGGTGATTGCTACCTAGCGCCCGACTTAGCCATCAGCACGGTACACACATTACAGCGTCTTATTGCTGTGACCGCCAGTGCGGCGCCGTGCGCTTTCTCTGCGCTTTCCTAACCCAAGCCTGGGTGGTTAGTGGTGTCCGCCAGTGCGGCACCGCACGCACTCTCGTGCCTCTAAATATATTCTCTTGGTGCGGTACCGCGGCCCTGTGACTCAACAGGGTTCGCTTCCTTCACACTGGGTGAAGTTAACCCAAGTGTGTATTCATATTGTACCGCCATCTCGTCCGTCTCTACTAGCAGCAGGGTTTTCTCCTGCACGGTGGACCTCGGACGGCGAACGCACCTAATACCATTACACCTTATACTTGGTGCGTTCCGCCAGTCCTAACATATATATATATATATATGTACAGTACAGACTAAAAGTTTGGACACACCTTCACATTTAAAGATTTTTCTGTGTTTTCATGACTATGAAAATTGTACATTCACACTGAAGGCATCAAAACTATGAATTAACACGTGTGGAATTATATACTTAACAAAAAAGTGTGAAACAACTGAAATTATGTCTTATATTCTAGGTTCTTCAAAGTAGCTACCTTTTGCTTTAAAGACTGCTTTGCACACTCTTGGCATTCTCTCGATGAGCTTCAAGAGGTAGTCACCAGGAATGGTTTTCACTTCACAGGTGTGCCCTGTCAGGTTTAATAAGTGGGATTTCTTGCCTTATAAATGGGGTTGGGACCATCCGTTGTGTTGTGCAGAAGTCTGGTGGATACACAGCTGATAGTCCTACAGAATAGACTGTTAGAATTTGTATTATGGCAAGAAAAAGTAGCTAAGTAAAGAAAAACGAGATGCCATCAATACTTTAAGAAATGAAGGTCAGTCAGTCCGAAAAATTGGGAAAACTTTGAAAGTGTCCCCAAGTGCAGTTGCAAAAACCATCAAGCGCTACAAAAAGAAACTGGCTCACATGAGGACCGCCCCAGGAAAGGAAGACCAAGAGTCACCTCTGCTTCTGAGGATAAGTTTATCCGAGTCACCAGCCTCAGAAATCGCACGTTAACAGCAGCTCAGATTAAAGAACAGGTCAATGCCACACAGAGTTCTAGCAGCAGACACATCTCTACAACAACTGTTAAGAGGAGACTTTGTGCAGCAGGCCTTCATGGTAAAATAGCTGCTAGGAAACCACTGCTAAGGACAGGCAACAAGCAGAAGAGACTTGTTTGGGCTAAAAAACACAAGGAATGGACATTAGACCAGTGGAAATCTGTGCTTTGGTCTGATGAGTCCAAATTTGAGATCTTTGGTTCCAACCACCATGTCTTTGTGAGACTCAGAAAAGGTGAACAGATGAACTCTGCATGCCTGGTTCCCACCGTGAAGCATGGAGGAGGAGGTGTGATGGTGTGGGGGGGCTTTGCTGGTGACACTGATGGGGATTTATTCAAAATTGAAGGCATACTGAACCAGCATGGCTACCACAGCATCTTGCAGCCGCATGCTATTCCATCCGGTTTGCGTTTAGTTGGACCATCATTTATTTTTCAACAGGACAATGACCCCAAACACACCTCCAGGCTGTGTAAGGACTATTGGACCAAGAAGGAGAGTGATGGGGTGCTACGCCAGATGACCTGGCCTCCACAGTCACCAGACCTGAACCCAATCGAGATGGTTTGGGGTGAGCTGGACCGCAGAGTGAAGGCAAAAGGGCCAACAAGTGCTAAGCATCTCTGGGAACTCCTTCAAGATTGTTGGAAGACCATTCCCGGTGACTATCTCTTGAAGCTCATCAAGAGAATGCCAAGAGTGTGCAAAGCAGTCATCAAAGCAACAGGTGGCTACTTTGAAGAACCTAGAATATAAGACATATTTTCAGTTGTTTAACACTTCTTTATTACGTATATAATTCCACATGTGTTAATTCAGAGTTTTGATGCCTTCAGTGTAAATTTACAATTTTCATAGTCATGAAAATACAGAAATATCTTTAAATGAGATGGTATTTCCAAACTTTTGGTCTGTACTGTATATGTGTTTTACATGTGTGGAATATGTATATGTGTGGTGTGCAATGTGTGACTAATGCATACATACCTGATTTTATCCATATTTTCTATATATATATATGTGTGTGAAGGATGGGGGGCAGCTTACAATCCTCCTGAAAACAAGTTTAGATGTAAGAGGACACCTGGCTCGGCGGGGAGTCCATGCAGTGTAACTGCTTTGTTCAGACACCTAGGATTTCATAAGGAGAATATGGACTTATTGTACGTCCTAGCCACACACCAGTTGCATTTTGAGATCTCTGGAATACGCTGAATGCCTTCCAAGGTCTTGATCCATTCTAGCTCCCTAGGATGGGGAAGTACGTGGAATTGTTAGTAGGAGAAAGGTAGCAAAGCTGTGATTGTTCTCATCGTGTAGCAGGGGCCTGGATGGATCCGATGGTGCCAAAACCGCCTCCATAGTACTATCCATTAAGGCGTTATTATGACCCATCTTAGGTTTTGAAATTTTTAGCTGCTAGATTTAAGGGTAGGGGATGTAGGTTTAGCCCAGGGGGCAGGAGGGGAGTGACCTAAAGGGCTTAAATGCTTATGTAAAGTATGGCCTATTGCTTTTCCTCTGGGTAGGTCATGACCACATATTGTGTTTGGAGAAGTCAAGGAACAGAGGGGACTCCCATCCATCCATGTGGCAACCCCTCCCCCATAGCCAGGCCTTTCATCTGACTGGTAACTGATTCTTATACTCAGCATACTTTGTCCTACCACTATTGTATTTGCATAGCTGACCATTGTATGTGTATAACCATTGTGTATATATAGTGTATTGTCTAGTGTGCCCATGAGGTAGTTAAATATATATTTTAACCTTGGGCTGCTCTTTTATCTCGATCCACGAATCCACACATCTGTGTTCTTGCCTGAACTTTCCATGCCACCGGGGCTGGTTTCTGGCCTAATTATAATCCCGATAATTGACTTAGGACTGTCACCAGTTCCTTGTTAGATATAAGCCTATCGGGCTGGCGGTGGTCTGTTTCACTGGTGCTAGTGAAAGGGGCCTCACAGCTTATCAGCATTGTGAGCGTGTGTGGTGCCACATTAGAGACTGCGTGGGCCACATCTTCTCACTCCCCATGTTTCTCTGGGCTAGTGGTGACAGCGCGTGTCTGGATAAAACTGTGCCAACCTGACCATACGTGTCCCCAGGGAGTGCGGAAAGTCACGTTGATGCAAATGAGGAGAGCGTACCGCATGATCCTTGTGATGGAAAAGTGACATCAGGCAGGGTGGTGAGGTATTGGTTCCTCACATGTGGTGGCAGCGGTGGGATTCTGTGTGATCTCTCTGGCGTCATCCTTCACATGTGGTGGTAGCGGTGGGATTCTGTGTGATCTTTCTGGTGTCATCCTTCACATGTGGTGGCAGCGGTGGGATTCTGTGTGATCTCTCTGGTGTCATCCTTCACATGTGGTGGTAGCGATGGGATTCTGTGTGATCTCATGGATGTCATCTTTCACAATATGTATGAGTATATTTCATGGACATGAAGAATGGGGCATAATCCAACATCCTGCAGGTGCCATTTGCTGTCAGTGTACACCCTCCACCCTTGATCCACCATTACTGTATGAAGTGTTCCATCATCCTAGTGTTAACTGGAAATAGCCATTTTAAGGGTAAGACCACACAAAAAAAGAATTTGCAGCAAAACTCGCAATGCCAATTCTCCATTACTTTGGTTCCTCAGAAAAACAGCTTCCTAATGCAACCTTGACTTTACAGACTCGGGCTCCTGCAATGACAGCTGACTGCTGCAAGCTCTGATTGCCTGCAGAGGTACCAGGGGACAAAATGTTACATAGAAGACCGGTTATATAGAGACTATGCATTTCTCTTCCCAAAAGTAAGAAAATTTTAATACTTTTTGGATCCAGTTGTTAGTTCATTCTCATTAAGTTGACTACCAGCCCATTGTGCTCGTAGACCCAAAACCACCACCAAAACCATGTCTTCACCCTCCTGGAAGACCTTATGTTGAATCCTCGTGAAGCCTGATATAACCTCTTTACATGGGACTGAAATAAAATATATCCCCCAACAAACCTGGAGTAAAACGTAAGGGTTAACATCCCCTGCCCGCACCGGGCTGCTCATTACTTACACCGTGTATGGAGGAAAACAAGCAATTAATTCCAGGAGTTGTAAAGAGCGGCGTAGAAGGGGATTAGCTCCATGCAGACAATAATTGCATTTATCAGCTTCCTCTGATAGGCAATGGCTTTGTATTTTCTCCAATGTTTTCCTGACATTAACAATAAGTGGGCCCACTTAATGATTCATGTGCTCCGAGGAAGAAAATGACTGCAAATCACGTCCTGTGATGACAATGAAGCGCCATCACTTGCTTGCATTTTGTGCCCTCATGGGCCCATACTGTGGGTGTTTTTGTTTAGGATGAATGAAGAATGCAGATTGTTGCTATATTCAACATGTGTGAACGGGAAAGACATCCACAATGAGTTTAACACGTTCATTATAGGATATGTGAATGGATAATTACAGGCGGGAGATAGCGGATACATAATAGAGACATTCAGCGCAAAATGGGTTTGAACTTCATAACCCGACTTTACGAAATAAAAAAAGTGGTTCCTTTCAGCCGCCAACTTGTGATCGTGAGCTTCTGTCCATATTTAGCTGGACGATATACTGTATAGTCAAGTCAGAAATGTTATGGTTCGGAGTATTGGAACATCTAAATGCTGCGTGCCTGTTAGGATAATGACTAATGGTGGGGTTCTTCAAGGGAAGAGAGAACATGGTTTAAAGGCATTCAAAGGAGATTTCAAGAAAAAAAGATTAATTTAGCAAGTTATACAGCCAACAAGAAGTGTCGTAATTAGCACCTCATTGGCCCAAATTCAAAATTTCCTACAAGGTCCACAATTATTACAGGGTCTTTAACAGGACTGATTTTCTCATATGAACCGAAGAGGCCATTTGGGCCTCCTAGGATCCAAGGCCTGAATGCAACTACAACTCTTCTATATCCAATATAGTTATTTGCCTGTTATTAATATAAATTGACATCTGAGAGGTGCCCCATCTTTGGTTCCATGCTCCGGTCCCAGGAGATCCTCTTCCAGGTTTGTGTCTGACATAGAACAGCTTTTCCGGTGTCGGGGCCTTACTGGAGCGGTGAGTGAAGGGGGCTGACTAACTGCTCATTTTAACCACTAATAAAGTCTCCTCTGTCTGTAGACCAGCTGTGACAGAGAAGGGGATTGGCTTAGATATTGAAATGAGCTGTCTTGCGCCAGACCCCTTCAAACATTGCTATTGTCATGTGCCAACATTAAAGAAGCTTTTGTGTCAAACAAAAAGTTGAAGAAGATTTGCTGGGACCCTTTCATGTAGATAAAGATATGCCCAGTAGCACACATGGACATTTAAGAGTAGGTTTCTCTGCTCGATCATCCACCCTCAGTGCCAAAAGAAAGAGCCTCCTTGTGAGAGTGCCTCATCTATTGACTTACTTGAGATGTCCAGGTTGGTCAAGGCTGGTTGGTCAGGGAAGGCCTCACCCCCAAAAAATAAGCTGTCATTCTGATTTGTCCAAGCGAGGTCTGTCAAGTCATATGTTCAGAATTTGAGTTAATGTGGAAAATTCCTATTCTGCTTGAGTAGTGGTCCATGCTACCTTCGGCAAGTTGCTCACTTCCAACCGCCAATGGAAGTGAGCAGCTTGCCGAAGGTTGCCAGCCTAGTGTTGGGTTGGTCATAGAAGATGTACTTGGCTATGAGAGACGTCAACCAAGAAAAGAGGCAAGGCAGGTTTGGTGGTGCTAGACAGATCTAAATGGGGTTGTGTGAGCAATCAGCCCATGGAAAGAGCCAGAGAAGTAGTGTATATGGGTTGGGGTAAAATTAATTCTAGCCTAAAATCCCACTTGAACACTACGTGACATGTGCACAATGCTGGACTGTCTGTTTGCAGTTTAGGAGATCATCCAGAAGGTGAAATAGGGAAATAGTTAAGATCCTTTTTAACAGTTACTTCCATGCGCATAGAACATCATGTTCTCAACAGTACATACTGTACCTTGCTTACAGAGGATGATGTGCTGCTTAGTTTAAAAATCATTGTTCTCAACAGCACATCATCCTCTGTAAGCAAGATATTGTATATGCTGCCAAGAACGATGATTTTTCTTATTTAAAATCAACTCACCCAACAAACAAGCATTTTCCTTGTTCGTTGGATGATCAGCAGCCTGTTTAGAAATAAGGGTGCCCAGTTATTGGCCTCTTCAGAAAAACTTTAAGCTGATGTGAATGAAAAAAAAAATGTGCATTTGCCAAAACACGGATTTTTTTAAATTCATCTTTACACAGGTTCAGACAGTGGCCTCCATTTTTCTGAACCATTAAGGATCATTAAAAGGTAAAGAAAAAAAAATGTATAGTCCTGTTATTGCTTACCTCTCTGGCCCCTTAGCTACTAAGTGCCACCCTTTCAGTTCTTGCTACATCTACTTATCCCCTGTGCTCGCGCTGTAATCCTCAGGCCTCTCACACTGAGCCAGGACTTCGACTTTCTAGAGGGAAAATGTGCCTTCATGACTCAGTGACCGTCCTATGGGGATTCTAGCACAAACAAAAGGGGATCATTAAGATTCGGTGGAGAGGCCAGAGAGGTGAGTGGTGAGGTGAACAAAAGGATTTCATTTTTTTTTTTTTACATATTGCATGTTTTATGCTTAGGAGTCTGGGTAGATCCCAGAGCATAATAAGGGACATAACATTTGTGGAGAATAAGTTCTCTGCTTATTGAATTTCACTATTTTGAATTTTGCCTGATTTCCTAAACTCTGGCTTTAAGCCAGTGTTCCCCAACTCAGGTCCTCAAAAGCCACCAACAGGTCATGCTTTCAGTATTTCCTTAGTATGGCACAGGTGATTGAAATCTTGACTGTCCCCAGGTGATGCAATTATCACCTGTTCAATACTAAGGAAATCCTGAAAACATGACCTGTTGGTGGCTCTTGAGGACGGCATTGGGGAACACTGCTTCAAGCATACACATTGATATATGTAGGGGAATATAAATCTTGAATACAAGTTCTGCGTTTTTCTCTTTGAGGAGGGAGGAGGGGGCTGCCATGGTTTAATATATGTTATTTTACTCAACGTATTCCACCTTCTATAACCTTGAATAAAATACAACATCCAGCATATAAAGTTCTCAGGCTATTAGTGAAATAAATCCTGAGCACTTACATCTTCTTCTTGTGACTTTATGAGCAACTGCTCGAATAAATAATATTTTTGTGTCGCCTACTAAAATACTTGGCGTCCCTCCATGACATTGCCTGACCGATGAATATATAAAGAATCTCAGTATATATCACAATGTGATGAGGTGCAGCGTCATTAGCCCAAGAATGTGATACTGGAAGCCAAAACAAGCTCAATATAAATTCCTAGCTGAATATTCATGAGGCCAGAATCACATCCAAATGAAATGTCATTGAATTCTATTCGCAAAAGCCAAATGTAAGAGGAACATTCTGATGTCCTCCTCGTTTATTTAAATGATGCATTTTCCATTTTGTAATGTGCATTGAGTAGATTGCATCCAAAAATGTGGACTGCGGGGGTTGGACTTGTAATGTCCCCTCCCATGCGGTGTCTAGCTGATTTCGGAATGTAGTATTTACATGTAATGGACGGCAAATCTTGTGGAAGCCAGCTGTTTAGCCCTACAGCCAACTGTGACCCCAGCATCTAAGAAGTTTAAAAAAAACAAGGAGAACCAAGGTCCTTCCGTCTGAAAGAAGAATTAGTGAGCATGAGCGACCATGAGGCGTATCTTAACAATATGACATCACTTACTGAGAAGAGAACATCCCTGTAAACCAACTAGCTCATATTCATGGTGGTGTCCTATCATTTTCCCCCGATACCAGAAATTGAGGATAGAAAGGATCAGGCATGTTGGGTTTCAAAGTAAGCTGTCACCAAACTGGTCTGGTTATTCCCCTCTCCCCATGTTACAGAACCCCCCAGCACCAAGAATGTTATGCAGTATATGTATGTATAATAGTTTCCATGTGAAATGCATCAGTCCACAGGCTGCGCCCCTGGACAAGATATTCTCTTTCTGACCTCCCCCCACCTTTGTAATTCCCACAGTAAATATTGGCAGGCTCTGGCCCCCTGCGGCTATTGTAATGGAGGTTTGGCCTGCTGTGTTCCTATTGGCCTGCCCTGTGTATCTGTGTTATATATTCTGTGTGCTGTAAATAAAGGTTGTTCTTAGACTGGAAATACATGGAGAAGCAGTCAGCTTTTATATGCTCTCACGTAATCAAGAAATTCCTGCCAGCGTCCTTCATTCAGAATCTAGCAAAAGCAGAGTGGACTTCCTGAAACACGGGGTGGTACTGAAAGAGGTACCCCAGCTTGGTAGACCCCGTTACACCCCATTAATCTCATCACTGCCTAATTTTTTATTTTTCATCCTTCACTTTTTCCAAGAGCTAGAATTTTTGTATTTATTACTTTTACGTTATCTTATAGGTTAATTTTTTTTATTTAGAAAGATTGGACTTTTATTGTGATTCCACTTTACGCTTTTTTTAACGGGTAGTTGAGGGGATGGTCGGTGGGGTGTTTAAAATTTTCAATTTTTGTTATTTTCTACTTTAGTTTTCAGATCCCTTAATGGAATTGGATCTGCAATCATTTTATTGTTTGTGCTATATAATGTAATTCTGTCTAGTAGTACTGACGCAGTGCATTGTTGTACAGTGAAAACAAAATGGAATACCTTTATGGAATGTTTGAGATTTTTATTTATTTATGGAATATCCCTTTAAGTTGAATGTAGAAATAAGGGACGCAGTGAAATCACAGATAACTTATTTATTACTTATCATGTATATTAGATTCTTGGTCAGGTAACACATTTCCACATGTTATCTCAATGAAAAATGGCTGCGATTGTAGAAATATTCTAAACTTTGTATTATAAATATCATGAAAGAGGATCTGTCATTTGTTATTAAAGTTGATCAAAAGGCGCAAAACCCTGATCCAGCGGCAACATCAACTAATCTATGGCCGCCGTACCAGGACCCTGCAAACTTCCACCTATCCTCTGCATTCTCCGTGGCTCTTCTGATTACTAGGCTTCTCAATATCATTGGGCTTACTAATCAGAAGAGGAGGCAAGAATGTCTGCCATTCTCGAGGTATAGCCCTCACTTCTCTATTTGTAAATCTAGTCTTTTTAGCCAAGTGGGAGTGGTCCTCTACTTTTCTCTTGTTCCAGACCCCCACTGACTAAAAAGTCTAGATTTACAGTCATGAACACAAGTTTTGAAACCAACACAAATTTTGGTTTTCAGAAAGCTTGATGCTTCTTTTATTTATAGCGGCAATTTGCATTTACTCTAGATTGTTATGAAAAATGATCATTTGAATTGCAAAAATTTGCAAAATCATTCCTTGCCATGAAACTTTATCAGAAAAAAAATAATTCCCAGTGAATTTCAGACCTTCCACACAATGACCTACTCACATAATTTCAGTGATCTTGTTTTCACAGGAGGAAGTGTCAACGAGGACAAGGCAGCTGATATCACTCTGTGATTCTGATTGAATTAGAAAAGCAGATTGGTCACGTTATAATAGGGCTGTGTCTTGAAATTATTGTCTCTCTCTTTTAACCATGATTACTTCCAAGGAGACACATGAATTCATCATTGCTTTGCATCAAAAAGGCTTGACAGACTAGAACACTGCTGCTTTTAACATTGCCCGTAAATGGACCATTTTTCACATCGCCAAGAACTTCAAAGAAAGAAGTTCAATTGCTGTGACAAAGGCTTTAGGATGCCTAAGAAAGTCTAGAAATTTCCAGGACTATCTACTAAAGAGGATTCAGCTACTGGGTAGGTTGCACACCACTGCAGAGCTTGCTCAGGAATGGCAGCAGACAGGAGTTAGTACATCTGCACTCACATTGAGGGGAAGGCTTCTGGAGTTTGGCCTGATGTCAAACAGGGCAGCAAAGAAGCCACTTCCTTCCAAGAAAAACATCAAAATATACTTACATTCTGCAGAAAGTATGCAGCGCCCCAGAGACCTGGTCGTTGCAGTAACGTTGCTCTGCCACTAAGGGGAGTGATTGTACGTCTGATGGCACTAAAGGAGTTCTACTGACCAGGTATCACCAGCACACATTACACTTCACACTCCGGCCACTAGGGGGAGCAAAAGGTTTTATTTATTAGGCCACTCCTCACACTGGTAAAACTGGGGGTGGATAGGAAGTTAGTCAGAAGCTGACTGGGTTTGATTCAGGCAACATCCCGTGGCAGGAGGTGTTGCAGGGGGAAGATTCAGGGGGGTCCCTGTCAGGCATGGGAACCTGGCAGGTACCTAGCGACAAGAACAGAACGTTACGGAACCGCGCCTGCACTACCTGCGGCGGTATCCTAAGAAAGAGACACGAAGCGAAGGATATTGTGGACAGTGAGAAACTAGATCAAGCACAAAGGAGAGCCACTAGGAGTCGTGCCCGGAGAACGGCAACATCCTACTGAGGCGCGTATCCGGTGCCCGGAACACCGAGGAAGTGACTGACTTTATGCCTTCAAATACCGCAGGACAGTTAATTATAGGTTGGCTGTCTACCTTACATCACCTAAGCAGACATAGGGGGCAACGCGTGGAGAGGTGTTATGGCTGGCAATCAGGCAACACAGCGTGCAGTAATCAGCGCACATACAGAGATCTAGCAATAACCAAAAACAATAGGACGAGCTCTGAGACGTGGAATCTCTGTAGACTGCAGTACCTGATCTATCCTCACACAACTATAAGCAGCAGTGGATTGCGCCTATAACTACCTATGCAACTCGGCACTGCCTGAGGAGCTGACTAGCCTGAAGATAGAAATACAAGCCTGACTTACCTCAGAGAAATACCCCAAAGGAATAGGCAGCCCCCCACATATAATGACTGTTAGCAAGATGAAAAGACAAACGTAGGAATGAAATAGATTCAGCAAAGTGAGGCCCGATATTCTAGACAGAGCGAGGATAGCAAAGAGAACTATGCAGTCTACAAAAAACCCTAAAACGAAAACCACGCAAAGGGGCAAAAAGACCCACCGTGCCGAACTAACAGCACGGCGGTGCACTCCTTTGCTTCTCAGAGCTTCCAGCAAAAGTTAATAGCAAGCTGGACAGAAAAAACAGAAAACAAACTAGAAGCACTTATCTAGCAGAGCAGCAGGCCCAAGGAAAGATGCAGTAGCTCAGATCCAACACTGGAACATTGACAAGGAGCAAGGAAGACAGACTCAGGTGGAGCTAAATAGCAAGGCAGCCAACGAGCTCACCAAAACACCTGAGGGAGGAAGCCCAGAGACTGCAATACCACTTGTGACCACAGAAGTGAATTCAGCCACAGAATTCACAACAGTACCCCCCCCTTGAGGAGGGGTCACCGAACCCTCACCAGAACCCCCAGGCCGACCAGGATGAGCCACATGAAAGGCACGAACAAGATCTGGGGCATGGACATCAGAGGCAAAAACCCAGGAATTATCTTCCTGAGCATAACCCTTCCATTTGACCAGATACTGGAGTTTCCGTCTAGAGACACGAGAATCCAAAATCTTCTCCACAATATACTCCAATTCCCCCTCCACCAAAACAGGGGCAGGAGGCTCAACAGATGGAACCATAGGTGCCACGTATCTCCTCAACAACGACCTATGGAATACATTATGTATGGAAAAGGAGTCTGGGAGGATCAGACGAAAAGACACCGGATTGAGAATCTCAGAAATCCTATACGGACCAATAAAACGAGGTTTAAATTTAGGAGAGGAAACCTTCATAGGAATATGACGAGAAGATAACCAAACCAGATCCCCAACACGAAGTCGGGGTCCCACACGGCGTCTGCGATTAGCGAAAAGCTGAGCCTTCTCCTGGGACAAGGTCAAATTGTCCACTACCTGAGTCCAGATCTGCTGCAACCTGTCCACCACAGAATCCACACCAGGACAGTCCGAAGACTCAACCTGTCCTGAAGAGAAACGAGGATGGAACCCAGAATTGCAGAAAAATGGAGAGACCAAGGTAGCCGAGCTGGCCCGATTATTAAGGGCGAACTCAGCCAACGGCAAAAAGGACACCCAATCATCCTGGTCTGCAGAAACAAAACATCTCAGATATGTTTCCAAGGTCTGATTGGTTCGTTCGGTCTGGCCATTAGTCTGAGGATGGAAGGCCGAGGAGAAAGATAGGTCAATGCCCATCCTACCACAAAAGGCTCGCCAGAACCTCGAGACAAACTGGGAACCTCTGTCAGAAACAATATTCTCAGGAATGCCATGTAAACGAACGACATGCTGGAAGAACAAAGGCACCAAATCAGAGGAGGAAGGCAATTTAACCAAGGGCACCAGATGTACCATTTTAGAAAAGCGATCACAGACCACCCAAATGACCGACATTTTTTGAGAAACGGGAAGGTCAGAAATGAAATCCATCGAAATATGTGTCCAAGGCCTCTTCGGGACCGGCAAGGGCAAAAGCAACCCACTGGCACGTGAACAGCAGGGCTTAGCCCTAGCACAAATTCCACAGGACTGCACAAAAGCACGCACATCCCGCGACAGAGATGGCCACCAGAAGGATCTAGCAACCAACTCCCTGGTACCAAAGATTCCTGGATGACCGGCCAGCACCGAACAATGAAGTTCAGAGATAACTTTACTAGTCCACCTATCAGGGACGAACAGTTTCTCGGCCGGACAACGATCAGGTTTATTAGCCTGAAATTTCTGCAACACTCTCCGCAAATCAGGGGAGATGGCAGACACAATGACTCCTTCCTTGAGGATACTCGCCGGCTCAGATAACCCCGGAGAGTCGGGCACAAAACTCCTAGACAGAGCATCCGCCTTCACATTTTTAGAGCCCGGAAGGTATGAAATCACAAAATCAAAACGAGCAAAAAATAACGACCAACGGGCCTGTCTAGGATTCAAGCGCTTGGCAGACTCAAGATAAGTAAGGTTCTTATGATCAGTCAAAACCACCACGCGATGCTTAGCACCCTCAAGCCAATGACGCCACTCCTCGAATGCCCACTTCATGGCCAGCAACTCTCGGTTGCCCACATCATAATTACGCTCAGCAGCAGAAAATTTCCTGGAAAAGAAAGCACATGGTTTGAACACTGAGCAACCAGAACCTCTCTGTGACAAAACCGCCCCTGCACCAATCTCAGAAGCATCAACCTCGACCTGGAACGGAAGAGAAACATCTGGTTGACACAACACAGGGGCACAGCAAAAACGACGCTTCAACTCCTGAAAAGCTTCCACGGCAGCAGAAGACCAATTAACCAAATCAGCACCCTTCTTGGTCAAATCGGTTAATGGTCTGGCAATGCTAGAAAAATTACAGATGAAGCGACGATAAAAATTAGCAAAGCCCAGGAATTTCTGCAGACTTTTTAGAGATGTCGGCTGAGTCCAATCCTGGATGGCCTGAACCTTAACCGGATCCATCTCGATAGTAGAAGGGGAAAAGATGAACCCCAAAAATGAAACTTTCTGCACACCGAAGAGACACTTTGATCCCTTCACGAACAAGGAATTAGCACGCAGTACCTGGAAAACCATTCTGACTTGCTTCACATGAGACTCCCAATCATCTGAGAAGATCAAAATGTCATCCAAGTAAACAATCAAGAATTTATCCAGATACTCACGGAAAATGTCATGCATAAAAGACTGAAAAACAGATGGAGCATTGGCAAGTCCGAACGGCATCACCAGATACTCAAAATGACCCTCGGGCGTATTAAATGCCGTTTTCCATTCATCTCCCTGCCTGATTCTCACCAGATTATACGCACCACGAAGATCAATCTTAGTAAACCAACTAGCCCCCTTAATCCGAGCAAACAAGTCAGAAATCAATGGCAAGGGATACTGAAACTTAACAGTGATCTTATTAAGAAGGCGGTAATCAATACACGGTCTTAGCGAACCATCCTTCTTGGCTACAAAAAAGAACCCTGCTCCCAATGGTGACGACGATGGGCGAATATGTCCCTTCTCCAGGGACTCCTTCACATAACTGCGCATAGCGGTGTGTTCAGGTACGGACAAATTAAATAAACGACCCTTAGGGAATTTACTACCAGGAATCAAATCGATAGCACAATCACAATTCCTATGCGGAGGTAGGGCATCAGACTTGGACTCTTCAAATACATCCTGAAAGTCCGACAAGAACTCTGGGATGTCAGAAGGAATGGATGACGAAATAGACAAAAATGGAACATCACCATGTACTCCCTGACAACCCCAGCTGGTCACCGACATAGAATTCCAATCCAATACTGGATTATGGGTTTGTAGCCATGGCAACCCCAACACGACCACATCATGCAAATTATGCAGTACCAGAAAGCGAATAACTTCCTGATGTGCAGGAGCAATGCACATGGTCAGCTGGGCCCAGTATTGAGGTTTATTCTTGGCCAAAGGTGTAGCATCAATTCCTCTCAACGGAATAGGACACCGCAAAGGCTCCAAGAAAAATCCACAACGTTTAGCATAATCCAAATCCATCAGATTCAGGGCAGCGCCTGAATCCACAAACGCCATGACAGAATACGATGACAAAGAGCACATTAAGGTAATGGACAAAAGGAATTTGGACTGTACAGTACCAATAACGGCAGAGCTATCGAACCGCCTAGTGCGTTTAGGACAATTAGAAATAGCATGAGTAGAATCACCACAATAGAAACACAGTCTGTTCAGACGTCTGTGTTCTTGCCGTTCTACTTTAGTCATAGTCCTGTCGCACTGCATAGGCTCAGGTTTACTCTCAGACAATACCGCCAGATGGTGCACAGATTTACGCTCGTGCAAGCGACGACCGATCTGAATGGCCAAGGACATAGACTCATTCAAACCAGGAGGCATAGGAAATCCCACCATTACATCCTTAAGAGCTTCAGAGAGACCCTTTCTGAACAAAGCCGCTAGTGCAGATTCATTCCACAGAGTGAGTACTGACCACTTCCTAAATTTCTGACAATATACTTCTACATCATCCTGACCCTGGCATAAAGCCAGCAGATTTTTCTCAGCCTGATCCACTGAATTAGGCTCATCGTAAAGCAATCCCAGCGCCTGGAA
Source organism: Ranitomeya imitator (assembly GCF_032444005.1). Classification (NCBI taxonomy): domain Eukaryota; kingdom Metazoa; phylum Chordata; class Amphibia; order Anura; family Dendrobatidae; genus Ranitomeya; species Ranitomeya imitator. The sequence goes on along the minus strand of NC_091287.1, from coordinate 28,632,585 downwards.
AAATGCATCAACATTACTCAATGCAGAATCTCCTGGTGCAAGAGAAAACGCCCAGTCCTGTGGGACGCCGCGCAAAAAAGAAATAATAATCAAAACCTGTTGAATAGGATTACCAGAAGAATGAGGTTTCAAGGCCAAAAATAGCTTACAATTATTTCTGAAGCTCAGGAACTTAGTTCTGTCACCAAAAAACAAATCAGGAATCGGAATTCTTGGTTCTAGCATTGATTTCTGATCAATAGTATCTTGAATCTTTTGTACATTTACAACGAGATTATCCATTGAGGAGCACAGAGCCTGAATATCCATGTCCACAGCTGTGTCCTGAAGCACTCTAATGTCTAGGGGAAAAAAAAGACTGAAGACAGAGCTAAGAAAAAAAAATGCTGTCAGGATTTCTTTTTTCCCTCTATTGGGAATCATTGGTTTGGCTCCTTGTACTGTTATGGCTGGCAATCAGGCAACACAGCGTGCAGTAATCAGCGCACATACAGAGATCTAGCAATAACCAAAAACAATAGGACGAGCTCTGAGACGTGGAATCTCTGTAGACTGCAGTACCTGATCTATCCTCACACAACTATAAGCAGCAGTGGATTGCGCCTATAACTACCTATGCAACTCGGCACTGCCTGAGGAGCTGACTAGCCTGAAGATAGAAATACAAGCCTGACTTACCTCAGAGAAATACCCCAAAGGAATAGGCAGCCCCCCACATATAATGACTGTTAGCAAGATGAAAAGACAAACGTAGGAATGAAATAGATTCAGCAAAGTGAGGCCCGATATTCTAGACAGAGCGAGGATAGCAAAGAGAACTATGCAGTCTACAAAAAACCCTAAAACGAAAACCACGCAAAGGGGCAAAAAGACCCACCGTGCCGAACTAACAGCACGGCGGTGCACTCCTTTGCTTCTCAGAGCTTCCAGCAAAAGTTAATAGCAAGCTGGACAGAAAAAACAGAAAACAAACTAGAAGCACTTATCTAGCAGAGCAGCAGGCCCAAGGAAAGATGCAGTAGCTCAGATCCAACACTGGAACATTGACAAGGAGCAAGGAAGACAGACTCAGGTGGAGCTAAATAGCAAGGCAGCCAACGAGCTCACCAAAATACCTGAGGGAGGAAGCCCAGAGACTGCAATACCACTTGTGACCACAGAAGTGAATTCAGCCACAGAATTCACAACAGAGAGGGGCATCTCTAGGGTCCCGGAAGAGCTCCGAGCCTACCCGTCAAACGGGTGCGTCCTAGCCATAACAAACCTGGGGGACGGAGAATAGAAAGAACTGGAACGAATTAGAACGAACGAGAATAGAAGTTGTGAGGACTATCCCGAATGCTCAGCAGGGAAGCACTACAACACACAGGCGCTAGTGGTAGGCAACGATTTCCACCTGCAAAGGGAACTCTGGATGTGCCTTCGGACCGGCCGGTCTCAGAGAGTCCTGTTAACTGTGCTCTGGATTGCGAATCCTGAAGTCTTCAGTAAAGAGGTAAAGAGACTGCAACCTTGTGTCCTCGTTATTGTCTGCACCTCAGACCATCACCATCCACCTTACTGAGAAGCCCTGGGGACACACTTCACCTGTGGGAAGGTTTACCATCTAGCTGCCATTACATCACCCCAGTGGACCCCAAGCAGCGTCGGTCACCCTGACCGAATACCACAGGTGGCGTCACGAAACCTTAGCCGACTTTCATCATCCCTTTTATTGGACGCCCCTTAGCAGGGTCACGGACCGGATCCAGCCACCATGACATCCCCAGAACTGAGCCAGAGAGGACCGGTACCGAGTAACCGCGGCCCTGCGTCTGGGGGCGCTCCATCAGCACAGACCAAGATCCGGCCCAGGCAGCGCTGTGTACTCAAGTAGCGCCCAAGGACACATGGCCAGAGGGTCCCTGCAGCCCCTCTATGAAAATGGCTACTTTTGCTTTCTTATAGATTTGAGGCAAAGGCTGGAAGGACAATAAAAACCTTCAACTCTGTTATGTCAAGAAAACTTTATTCCTGCAGCGCAGCCTAATAAAAGCGTAAATCGTCCACCTTGGTCAAGAGAAAGTCGCCCAGACTTCGAAACGTCATCTCTTCTGCAAACCTTGGATTCCCGGGATCTTTAGTGCTCAGTTACCAGCAGAGCAGCTCCCTCGCTTATTCCTTTTGTCTGGCTTCTTGTAAATTTAGGACTTTACTATAGCCAAAAACATTAGACATCGCTGTGTGTAATGTAACAGGGGTGAAGTTGTTATTTACAGTCGTACAGTTCTATGTTTTGCCCTGTATGTTTGGTTTTTTGCATGGGACTGCTGTTCATCTTATCATACAGTGCTGTTCCTGAGCGTTACGGTCCCTTCTGATACGCATGTCAGCAAAATAATAATCCGTTCAGTGATTTTTCCAATAGAAATTAATTTTAACATTTGGCAGCAGTTGTTGATTCGGTTCCAGGTATCGATTGTGAATTAAATTCCACCTTATTTGCTAAATACGACGTCCAAAAGCGCAATCACTTTCTGTCTGTAATTTCATATTTTCATCTCTTACTCATTCATGTGTATTGAGTTCTGCACAGTAGACTCACTAATGAGGAGAAATCAGGATACAAGTCATATAAAGGCTTAGATACAGTATTGTTATTCATGCTGTATCACGGACACACAGGACAACTTATGCTGAAAAGCTACTTCAAAGTATAGTTCCTCTTTAAAGGGGCTGTCCATTACTAGGACAACCTCTGCTGGATAAAAATGTTTGGCCCCAGTAAAGTAATAAAGCCTATACTCACCTCCCATGCTGCCACAGTTACCGCGGCATCGGCACTCACTCTCCCGGCGGCTCTCGTGCGGATTTTGTGACACATGACGCCAGTGGCCAATCAGCGCTGGCATCACTGTCCCCGCCTTCGGACAGATCGAACATGAAGAGGATCTGTGACTTCCTCTTCCTGTTCAATTTGACAGGAGGCGGGGACAGTGATGCCGATGCTGATTGGGTGTTGAGGTAGACCCTGAGAACTGCCTGCGTCATTTATGACACACCGAGTAAAGTTGTATTCTGCGGAAATATAACAATACATCATAAGTGACAAGAAGCTAAAACATACAAATTCTAACTTCATAAAAAGACATAAAAAGGTAAATAAAAAAAACCTTAATAAAAATATTTACAAAAATTCTCCATAATCGTAATAGCTTAATTTTTTTTTTTTGCTAATAAGTATGTACGCCAACAAGCAGCAAGAAGTAAGAAACTTCTCACGCGAAAGATCAAAAAGAGACGTAATAGCTGAGATGACTCAAGGAAAGACAGGGGACTTGGAGCATTGTTTAAAAAATGTAAAAAATGATTTTTAAATTAATCAACACTGAATTTTGAAGCTTTTTAAAAAACTACTTGTCAAATTGTCATGGTGCCAGATGTATGAATGGCAGACAGCGGCATAACTAGAATCCGATGGGCCCTGGTGCAAAATTTGGACCTGACCCCCTGCAGGTTGGTCAGTTGTATGGGACCTCGTAGCATTCTAAATACTATCAAGACATAATAATAATAGTAATGTCCCCAATCCTGTACTAATGTCCTCCATCCTGAGAACCTTTAAAGGGAACCTGTCACCCCGAAATTCGCAGTTTAGGTAAGCCCACCGGCATCAGGGGCTTATCTACAGCATTCTGTAATGCATTCTGTAATGCTGTAGATAAGCCCCCGATGTTACCTGAAAAAGGAGAAAAAGACGTTAGATTATACTCACCCAGGGGCGGTCCCACTGCTGGTCAGGTCGGATGGGCGTCTCTGGTCCGCTGCGGCGCCTCCCATCTTCGTTACAAGACGTCCTCTTCTGATCTTCAGCCACGGCTCCGGCGCAGGCGTACTTTGCTCTGCCCTCTTGAGGGCAGAGGATAGTACTGCAGTGCGCAGGCGCCGGAAAGGTGAGAGGCCCGACGCCTGCGCACTGCAGTACTTTGTCTGCCCTCAACACGGCAGAGCAAAGTACGCCTGCGCCAGAGCCGTGGCTGAAGATCAGAAGAGGACGTCTTGTAATGAAGATGGGAGGCGCCGCAGCGGACCAGAGACACCCTTCCGACCTGACCAGCAGCGGGACCACCCCTGGGTGAGTATAATATAACGTCTTTTTCTCCTTTTTCAGGTAACATCGGGGGCTTATCTACAGCATTACCGAATGCTGTAGATAAGCCCCTGATGCCGGTGGGATTACCTCACCCGCGATTTTCAGGGTGACAGATTCCCTTTAAGGTGCATATGTCCTCTATCCTGGGCCCCTTCCTGGTATATATGTCCTTTATCCTGTGCCCCATCCTGCTGTATATGTCCCTCGTCCTGGGCCCCTTTCTGCTATATACGGTATGTCTCTCGTCCTGGGCCTCTTCCTGGTATATATGTCCCTTATCCTGCGCCCCATCCTGCTATATATGTCCCTCATCCTGGGCCCCTTCCTGGAATATATGTCCCTCGTCCTGGGCCCCTTCCTGGTATATATGTCCCTTATCCTGCGTCCCATCCTGCTATATATGTCCCTCGTCCTGTGCCCCTTCCAGGTATGTATGTCCTCCATTCTGGACCCTTTTCTGGTATATATGCCCCCATCCTGGGCCCCTTCCAGGTATATATGTCCCCCATCCTGGGCCCCTTCCAGGTATATATGCCCCCCATCCTGGGCCCATTCCTTGTATATAAATTTCCCATACTGGACCCATTCCTGGTATATATATCCCCTATCCTGGACCCCTTCCTTGTATATATGTCCCCTCATCCTGGGCCCCTACCTGGTATATATGTCCCTCGTCCTGGGCCCCTTTCTGGTATATATGTCCCTCGTCCTGGGCCCCTTCCTGGTATATATGTCCCTCGTTCTGGGCCCCTTCCTGGTATATATGTCCCGAATCCTGGGCCCCTTCCAGGTATATATGTCCTCCATCCTGGACCCTTTCCTGGTATATATGCCCCCATCCTGGGCCCCTTCCAGGTATATATGTCCCCATCCTGGGCCCCTTCCAGGTATATATGCCCCCCATCCTGGGCCCATTCCTTGTATATAAATTTCCCATACTGGACCCATTCCTGGTATATATATCCCCTATCCTGGACCCCTTCCTTGTATATATGTACCCCATCCTGGTATATATGAACCTAATTATGGTATATATCCCTCACATCCATTGTTCCTTTCTGGAATATATGTCCCCCATTCTGCCACTGTCCTCTGACACATAAAACCCCCAATTGTACTCATCTTCCCAAGCTCTAACGACACGCGGCGTCCTCTTCTATATTAGGCGCAGAGTCGGGCAGCTGACATCGACATGTCTGCTATGGGCGACGTACGGGCCCCTGCCTATATCAGCTGTCGACCTCTAAATGACCTGCGGCATGTATTGCGGTGCAGGGAAGGGATCCAGTGGGTGCTGGCATCAGCGGGTGCCCTTCCAGCAACTTTCCGGTCGCAGTTGCACCCTCTGTGACTGCGATCGTTACGCCCCTGATGGTAGATCACCGTGGTGTATGGTGATGCCCAAGAGATTAATATTTCTACAGACCAACCTTCCAATCCATTATGGCCAAACCACAGTGCCATCTAAAATGTGGGTCTTGTTTTCATTGGCATCCATGAGGTTTAGATGTGTACACGCATTCTTCGAAAATACGGAAGGGTGCAATAGTTCGTAAAAATGTCTTGTCTATGACGTTTCCACGTTCGGCACAACGTAGACCAGTTTTCACTCTTATCTACGAGGCTTTTCTAACCACCTTAGAATAACGTCTTCGCGATGAAATACTTTCTTTCTTTACTCCGGAGGGAAACGTGAGTCTAATTTCACGAGTGTCATTTTTCCTCCGATTCGTCGTATTGAGGCTGATATTTTATTAACGCCGTCACAAATTTAGCGATCGTTCACGGCTACACATGTGAAAACTGATTTCCTAAATGACCCAATGTCTCGGGGAATAATGTTTTCTGTTCTTGAAGGTTTGAAACGGATGAATTTGTTGCCAAGCAAGAAGAATAACGTGAGTATCGGGAAATGTCTCGTCTCCCAACACGTGAAGCATTTAGGGTATTGGGGGCTTTTAAAACACCTAGACATACACTGGGGGTCCGAGTACTATAGAAAACAATACTATAACTCGGCTACAAAATGGAGACGTGAGCTTGATGCCCTTCGAAAAATTTTGGCAAAGTTTATTGAACGATGCAATTTTTCACATTAGAAATTCAATACATAAAAAAAAAATGCAAAAATCAATTTGAGGCAAATTGAGTTCACCTTGAATCCTAGTTTTCTGCAGATTTTTTCTGAAGGCCCAGAAGAGGATGTCCAAATAAATTCAAAGCAAATCAAATTTCCTGGAAAAATTCGAGAGAATTGTTAAATTTGAAAATCGGCAGATTCATTCTTCGCTCATAAGGGCAAGCTAGCAAAAAAACTTGACAGGCTGTAATTCACATCACAACCACTAGGTGGTCACATATAGACACATACAGCATAAACATCTCCTGACAGAGTATCACAAAATCACTTTTTTTTCAAAACTGGTCATTTTGCACAACCCGTGTAGGAATATATTCTATAAAATCATTAGGACTAATCCTGCTCCATTCTTGATAGCTTGTCAACCATTGTCATCCTCAAATCTGAGGTACGCTAATATTTCTCTATACATGAGGTCAGAGTATAAGGGACAGTAGAATGGATGTGTTGCATAGGTCAACTTCTTAAAGGGATATTGTTATGTCAGACATTTATGGTATATCCACCTCTGGGATATGTTCCTATCTCCAGAACTGTGGTCCTCTAGATTCTATCCTATTTGCTAAGGTATCTGCAGGTTGCCACATCCAGATGCGAAAATAATAGAGGTTGGGCAAGTAATTCTCTCCAATCAATTTTATGAGAATTAAAGGTGTTTTCCACCTTTGTGGACATTTTTTATTTACCTAAATGCATATATTGGGGGCTAAAAATAATGTTCACAATTGGTCTAGCTCAGGAAAACATGTATAAAAGGGTTATAAATTCTCCTATCAGACTCTCAGGTTGTGCTCACTGACAGAATTACAGTTCATTAATTCTGCAGCCTGCAATGGACAGTGCAACACAAAGGCTACATGAGGCAGATGGTGGAAAATGTATAATGAAATCAAATTGAAAAAATTATATTTATTCCCAAATATATGAATGCAAGTAAAAAAAAATGTCCCTAAATGTGGACAACCCTGAGCAAGTGTGGCAGAGCTCCAATATATAGCAGACATCCACAATGAGCTCAGCCTCAGCTGAATCATTTTAGCACTTGGAAAAATGTGCTTTCCCTTTTATTTTAGCTTTTGAGAGAAGTCTCCTGAAACCCCACCAATTAAAGCTAAGTTCTGATATATCCATTATCACATGTCAAAAGTTTTATAAATTTATAATTCCACTAGGGAGAGCTCACTATATAGTATTGCATTGAGTACATAAAAAGTCTGCAGTCTGCTCCTCAGCTCCCTCTAGTGGTGGCTGCAGCAGAGGCTGAATTGTATCACTTCTATATGTCTATTTGAGTCTATTCCCTTTAAACATATCAGAAATGAATTGAAGAAAATCTATGGACTATTTTTCTTGCCTCGAGTCATGGGGGTTTGAGGTGGTAACATGAATTATTGATAAAGATGTTTAGTAAACACATTGTCATGGACAGTGTGGAAAGACTAAGTGCAACACAAAGGGATGAGGGGAATGGGGCCTCATACTAGGGAAGAGGGGAGTGGGGACCCCTAGGCAGATCTAAAGTCACCCTGTCTGCTCTAAACGTACCTATATAGGTTCCTCTATCGTCAAGCAGAAACCTAATCCCTGCCTGACCCTGGCAATAAGCCCTGCTTTGGAATGGATGGGGTTAGCACTAGTCAATCCCCACTACAAATAAAGACATATAGGATAGACAAACAAGGGGAACACTTATCTTGATAGACTCAGCGAGATAACACAGATGTCCATCAACAGCACCAAAGTGGATGATAGCCGATTGCTATAGCTCCAAGCCTCAACAGGGGAAAAGGAAATATCACCGGCGATTCCCAGAAGCAGACAGGAAGTCTATAAATACCCAGTCCAGGTGTGTCAATTAGAGCCAGGTGGAGATTGCCACTGGGTCCAAGAGTCAGAAGGACCAGGAAGGCATCTGCAAAGTCAACCACAGAGACCTTCTGCAGCCATAAGCTGTGTGACTGTCTGCAGCCTCTGACACACCCCTGAAACATGTCATGGTGTGAGGTCACGTGCACTGGGCTCCATCTCGAATAGATTTAGTTTTCTGAAATGTATCTAAATTCATATCCCGATAAGATGATAAAAGCTTACCAAGCTAATAAGCAGTCGGATCAGAGGTAGCTTTTCCTAATTCTTGCAAATTTATTCAATGTACATACATATCTGGGAAATGATTATGTAAATGTGTTGAGAAATATCACTGATGGACATTTTTGTGATATTGAATTATTATTAATAAAAAAATCAATCTGGTTCCCTAACTTCACAGTTGAAGCCTATAAGTTAGTTAACTCTGTTAACTTTGCTACTTTGGTAACTTTGCTACTCCTGTGATTAACCATTGCCCAGCCAGAAGATATCAGACTGCATTCCTGTAGTTAACTGCTTCCCTGACTGTTTTCTATACAGTTACTGTTCCTGTCTGTAAGTTAGTTATCTTTGTTACTTGTCTTAACTTGGGTAACTTTGTTACTCCTTTGTGTAACCATTGCCTTGCTGGAATATACCAGACTGAATTCCTGTGATTAACTGCTTCCTTGACTGTTTTCTATACAGTTAATGTTCCTTCCTGTAAACTAATGCAGTTAAATTTGTTACTTTTGTTAGCTTTGTTACTTTGGTACATGGTGCTAAACCACTGCCCTGCCGGAAGATTCCAGATTGCATTTCTGTGAATAATTGCTTCTCTGACTGTTTTCTATACAGTTGCTATCTGTAAGATAGTTAAAGGTACCGTTATACTAAACGATTTACCAACGATCACAACCACCGATACGACCTGGCCGTGATCGTTGGTAAGTCGTTGTGTGGTCGCTGGGGAGCTGTCACACAGACAGTTCTCTCCAGCAGCCAATGATCCGGGGAAAGACTTCGGCATCGTTGAAACTGTCTTCAACGATGCCGAAGTCCCCCTGCAGCACCCGGGTAACCAGGGTAAACATCGGGTTACTAAGCGCGGCTCTGCGCTTAGTAACCCGATATTTACCCTGGTTACAAGTGAACACTTCGCTGGATCGGCGTCACACACGCCGATCCAGCGATGACAGCGGGTGATCAGCGACCAAAAAATGGTCCTGATCATTCCCCAACGACCAACAATGTCCCAGCAGGGGCCTGATCATTGGTCGCTGTCACACATAACGAGATCGTTAGCGGGATCGTTGCTACATCACCAAAAGCGTGACGTTGCAATGATATCGTTAACGATATCGTTATGTGTGACGGTACCTTAACTTTGTTACATCTGTTAACTTTGTTACTTTGGTATCTTTGCTACTCCTGTGTTAAACCATTGCCCTGCTGGAAGATGCCAGACTGCATTCCTGTGATTAACCATTTCCCTGACTGTATACTAGACAGTTACTGTTCTTGTCTGTATTCACACACCATCTGATCAATGACTTGTCCATCAAAACCTGCTCCACAGCACCACTGCTTCTGGTCCGCGCTGCTCACCCAGACATATGGCTAAGGGATTCCACCATCTCACCTGGTGGACTCATAACAACAACCATCTCGAGCTTTACTATGATGCTGCTTTTCTAAGCCACTGATTTTAATGGCTACACAAGCAAGAAGCTCATTTTTCTGGCTGATCTCTTCATCTTTTTGCACATATCGTGCACATCATACACTTGAAAATATGATTATCATTAATATTGTCAGTTTAGACCTAATTTCTACCCTATGAAATGAATGCATTCCCTCTATATACATAGATAGTCCTAGAATATTTGACATAAGGCATGATATACTTGTTTAATCCCACATAGGAAAATTGTTTTCATGCTTCTACAGATTTCCCAAGTCGTACTGGTAAAGTGTTTCAGTCATTAGGATGCAGCCACTGTCAATCTGCTATCTGATGGATGTTTCCTATATGGTGCATTCACAGTAGCAGAGACGAGGTAGATCTTCCTGGAAACGGGAGATATAAATCATTTACTACTTCTCCCTCCAATCATCCTGCATCTCTAGAAAGGAGTAATTGAAATTCTCATTAAGCTGGGACACATTGGGCTCAGAGGTCACAGGGTAAAATGAATGTCTTCTCCTAGGTCAATACATTAGGTTCCTCTGCCATGATTGCTATATAGCTTGGTAAAACAATGAGGAGTTTCCACACCTAAACTTTATTTAGGTTCTGTGTAGTGATGGATCGCACTTCTCTATCTGGTGTCTGACAGAGGAGTCTGGGTTTGGTGATTCCAGGAGGACGTTCCCCACTGACTGCATTGTGCCCCCACTACAGATGGTGGAGGAGGATAATGCTATGGGGATGTTATCAGGGGGCAGCCTCGGTTCCTCAGCTCCAGGGATGGCAAATCTTAATGCGTCAGCATAAGACATTGTGGACAATTGTAGCTTCAGCTTTATGGGAACAGTTTGGGGAAAACCTCTATCTGTCCCCCATGACTGTGCCCAGTGCACAAGGTTCATAAGGACTTGGAGGGGACATGAGCGGCCGCACAGAGCCTAGACCCCAGCCCCCTCCTATAATGGAGATTGTGGGCCCGGCCTCCCCTCAACATTAGGGTCTGACCCCAAAAATGCTCTTCTGGATGAAGGGGCAAAAATTCCAACAGAAGCCTCCAAAATCTTGTAGAAATCCTTCCCAGAAGATCGGTAGCTGTTATATCTTCAGCAGGGCGACTCCATATTATGGATGTAGAACGGGAGCTCAGAAAACCTCCTATACTTTTCTCCATATAGTATATCAATGATTAATATGAAAAAAAATAAAAAATTAGTCTTTCAATTATCCCATACAACAGGGTGTGAGGTTTGTTTATTCATTTGTCGAAATTAGAATATTTAGGGAGCCCTTGTATTACCGGTCAAAGCTGATACTGCTCATATGAAAGGGGGCCATCATGGTGGGCGTTTCTAACGAGGGTCCTGATTAGAGTTGAATGAACTTTTCAAAATCCGGATCCAATTACGATCAGCTGGTGAACATTGTTTTTGCAATAGTCGCCGAACGTCATTGGAGTCAATGGGAGTAGCAATGAACGAATATATTTGGAATCATCAAATATAAATTGGGCACATATAGGGTAACAAGATGGCACGAATATGGCTAATTCATATTTGGTGATCAATTCCGTACATATTCGCTCAACTCTAGTCATGATCTGTTAGCCAGGAAAGGAACGAGTGCCATGTAATAGAAGAGTTTGGCCAGACCTAGGGTGATCATCTCATGCCTATGGGTGGTGGTGTTGGTGGCTGGATCCATACTGATACATGGGTGCACTTTTTAGTAGGTGATTTGATACATTAACCCCTTCTATTGCTTTGGAGATTGTGAATGTAAACTTTTTGCAGTGTATTATAATAATCTTTTAACTACTTTATGCACCAGAAGTTTATGCTATAGATAACTTTCCATCTTGAGACTGAAAAAATCTTAATTCAAGTAAATTACAGGGGGAAAAAAGTCCCTAATTCTCTCCTTAGTCATTGTATTTTCCTTTCATCTGGGAAATAACAGGCGAACTATTATCTCTGCATTAGAATTTCTTACATTTGTAAGGATAGAACATTTTCTTATATTGCATCTACATTTCCGGCATCTGAACATTATCTCGATGGTTTTTTAAATCAGTTTTTGACAATGGATTCCCTGAGATTAGAGAATATTGTATCATACAGGATGACTGGAGTACAAGGTATGACCACTTTTAGATATATATTGACGTGTCAGAGCTTTTTATGTAATAGCTTCATCCTTGTAGACACTGGTTTGGGGGAGAGGAACAGCTCGAATACCTGCTTCCTAATGCTCGCGTGTAGCATTTTCCTGTCTTAATATGAAGAGTGGCCCCATGCCCATCAATCAATGGCCTTATTGGGTTCATCCCTACTGGGCTATACAAAGCCTTTCACACCCCCTCAAAATAGTTGCTACGCAGGATCTTTTTATATATGACTTCCTACTTTATTTATTATTATTAATTTAACGGTCCTCTGCTCGATCTTGAGTTATGGTGAATTGCTGGAAGAGCGAGCTGTAAGAAGATGGATCTTGTGCAAGCCTACATGGGTCCACCCGGGTCTTCTCCACCGTTATCTTGATAACATCAAGCAATCGGGTTGCTGGTCTTTCTCTTCACCTTGTTCCTTCTATTCTTCTGACCATGATGTCCTTCTCCAGTGATCTCTCTCTTTGTATGATGCGCTCAAAGTAGGCAAGTAGAAGCCTGTTGACCCTTGCTTCGAGTGACATGTCTGGCTTGATTTGTTGCCCCATCAAACTTTTCTGATGACTATTTTTTGGTATTTTGAAGCTAAAAACAGGTGCTGAAATGGCCAGGCATAAAGAGATTATTTCCAACTTGTACACATGGTAAAGTGATAAGTTAAAACTAACAGATCGTTGGGCATCCAACAGCTGGGATGCTCATCGATCCTGAGGATGAGGCTCTAAGATGTCGGAATAAAGCAGTGCCCTTGCATGCCCGCTCCCACTGCATTTGTTCTCTATGCATCTAACATGCATAGCTGAGTACTTTACTCAGGATCAGAGCCTTGTGGTGGGGCACTCCATCAATCTACTAGTGATATAGTACATGTAGGACATAAACTCTTGAAGGAGTTGTCCAGTACCAAGACAACTTCTTCTCATACCTTTTGCTTGGCCCCAATAAAATAAAAAAGCCTATACTCATCTCCCATGCCTGTGCTGTTCTCGCGGTGTCGGCACTCACTTTCCCCAGATTCTCTTGCGGTTGTTGTGACACGTAACCCTTGTGTCCAATCAGCGCTGCCATCACTGTCTCCGCATTCAGACAAATTGAACATGAAGAGGAAGTCAGAGATCAGCTGCAGCCCGGACTTCTTCTTCATGTTCGATTTGTCCGAAGGTGGAAACAGTGACGCCAGCGCTGATTGCGCACTGGGGTCATGTGTCACAACAAGTGTACTGGAGCACAGGGAAAAGAGAGTGCAGACATTGTGGGAATGGGAGGCGAGTATAAGTGGAGTGCCCCCATGGGGCCGTGGGGTACTCGGTACCGGGTCCTTCGGTTCACAGGGGGATGTCACGGTGGCTGACTCGGTCCGTGGCCCTGGGACGTCCGTGTATAAGGGGAAAGGTCTTTAAGGGGAATGTTCGTGATGCCACCTGTGGTATTCGGTCAGGGTGAACGACGCTGCTTTAAGGGATCCGCTGGGGTGATGTTATGGCAGCTAGATGGTATACCTTCCCACAGGTGAAGTGTATCCCCAGGGCTTCCCGGTGTGTAGATGGTGGATGGTGAGAGGCGCAGTGAAGAACGAGGACACAAGGTTGCAGTATCTTTACCTTTACTGAAGACTTCAGCATCCACAGTCCAGGACACCAGATCACAGAGCAGGCAGAGTCCGGCCGGTTTGGAGGCAAGTCCAGAGTTCCCTTGTCCAGGTGGAAATCAGTAGCCTTCCTCTAGCGCTGCAATCTTGTAGTCCCTTACTGCTAAGCTTCTCATAAGGTCCTCACTGATGTTGTAGATGTTATGTCTCTCTCTGTCCCCCGGATAGGATAGGACAAACCCATATGACCGGTGGCTTGAGGCGGTTTATAGGGACTCTATCATGCCCCAGCCTCTAAGGGGTGCCACCTTGCCTCCTGGGTGTACGTCGGACAGGTAACGTGAAATTAGCTGTCCTGCCGGTCTCTGGAGCAAGGCATAAAGGGTCGTTGCTCCCTCTGTGTTCCAGCTACCGGGATTCATTGCCTCAGAAGGAGGCAGCCTGTGTAGGGCTGGTCCCCTTCTGGTATCCTCTCCTTTGCTACGACTTCTTTCACCCTCTCTGCAATACAGTTCTCCTTCAGTGTCTCTTTCTGGGAGCTGCAGCTCTCAGGGCATGCACAGCTCTGTGTCCTTCTTCCTCGATCTCCGCCAGGATCCCACCCCTGCCAGGGACCAACTACCTGAGCGAAGCTCAGCCAGCAACTAACTAACTTTCCCTACAGGTCACCAGTTTTACCAAAGTGTGGGGAGTGATAGAAGCAGATGTCCCCCTGGTGGCCTGGAGTGTGAAATGTGTTGCATGTTTGTGATCAGGGCTGCCACTAGAAATTTCGGGGCCCCATACTGGCAAAATTTTCGGGGCCCCCTTGAGACTCCGCCCAGGCTCCACCCCAGCCCCGCCTCTAGGCTCCACCCCTCGAACTGTCCACAGTCCTACCGCTCTCTCTTGGAAAAACTCCACTTCTCACCTATCACACATTGACAGTTCCCATCACCAGATCACACATATAACCGGCAGCTTTTGTTTTGGCCAAAAGATTTTTTAAGCCGCCACCATAACACAGTAGACACTTTTGGCCGGGCCTTAGGCTAGGGTCACATTGCGTTAGTGCAATCCATTTAGCGCTAGCGCTAGCGGATTGCGCTAACGCAATGTTTTTAACGGGGCCGCGTTCCAGGGTCGCGGTAACGTCCCCGATCTCGCAGATCCCCGATCTGCGAGAGCGGGGAACGGACCACGGGCGCGCCTCGGACGCTGCAAGCAGCGTCCGAGGCGCCAGGAAACACCGGCGCGTCGCTAGCGCGTGCCGAACATGGCACGCGCTAGTGCTGCGCGTTCCCATTGCCGTGAATGGGCGCGCTAACGGACGCGTTGCACGGCGTTAATTTCGCCGTGCAACGCTGTCCGTTAGCGTGTTCCCATTAACGCAATGGGAACCTAGCCTTACTCTACTGTAACCTATTAAATATTTGTTAAAATATGCAATACAATTTAGGTATATTTTTATTTATTTTTCAATTTTTAAAATGACCAATAATATCACATACAAGGAACAAATACCGCTACACCATGACCAGACCGCATATTACCACCACAGTGATCGAATAATATCACATACAAGGAACAAATACCGCAACACCATGTCCAGACCGCATATTACCACCACAGTGATCGAATAATATCACATACATACAAGGAACAAATACCGCAACACTATGTCCAGACCACATATTACCACCACATAGTGACTGAATACTACAATTCTGATCAGTAATTTAAAAAAAAGCACCATACTATCACCAAAAGTGCCATTATACACAGGAAATCTGTACTTAGTATGCAGTGTCTGTGTACAGATAATACAGTGATCACTAGTGAAATTATACACAGGAGCTCTGTATACAGTGTATAGTGTCAGTGTATAGGTAACACACTGACTCACCAGTGACATCTCTAGGTGAAGTCCTTCATCTCTCATCCAGCCCAGACCGCCATCACTTCATCCAGCCAGGACTCGTCTCTGCAGGAAATAACACAGTTATCTCGAGCTCTGCTTGTAGAATACATTACTTAATTTTTCCCAACTTCTACATTACACCACATGAAGAAAAAGAGGCGACATAGTGTCACTCTATACAGTAACAGGACCCCCCCCCCATTTAAAACCTTGTCTTTAAAAAATAAAATAAATACATCACTGCAGTAATAATATCCCTAAATTAGCCCCTATGGTAATAATATTCCCCATCCTGGCCACCGTGTGTCTCATTCCTGGCGTCAGCCAAATGTTCTCCCATCCTGCCCTCATGAGTATCCATTCTGTCCCATATGATCTCCCCATCCTGCTCCATATGATCGCCCCATGTGATCTCTCCATCCTGCCCCATCTGTCTCCATCGTATCCATCCTGCCCCATGATCCTGCACGATCTGTCTCCAATTCTGCCCCCAGTGTCTCCAATCATGCCCCATGTCTCCATTCTGCCCCCTATGTCTCCAACCATGCCCCCATGTCTGAAATCCTGCCACTTGTCTCCAATCATGCCCCAAGTCTCCATTCTGCCCCCTATGTCTCCAACCATGCCCCCATGTCCAGCATTCTGCCCCCGCGTCTCACAGTCTGCCCCTGTGTCCAGCATTCTGCCCCCACTGTGTCCAGCATTCTGCCCCCACTGTGTCCAGCATTCTGCCCCCACTGTGTCCAGCATTCTGCCCCCACTGTGTCCAGCATTCTGCCCCCACTGTGTCCAGCATTCTGCCCCCACTGTGTCCAGCATTCTGCCCTGTGTCCAGCTTTCTGCCCTCCCTGTGTCCAGCATTCTGCCCCCACTGTGTCCAACATTCTGCCCCCCACTGTGTCCAGTATTCTGCCCCCACTGTGTCCAGCATTCTGCCCCCACTGTGTCCAACATTCTGTCCCCACTGTGTCCAGCTTTACTGCCCCCACTGTGTCCAGCATTCTGCCCCCACTGTGTCCAGCATTCTGCCCCCACTGTGTCCAGCATTCTGCCCCCACTCTGTCCAGCATTCTGCCCCCACTGTGTCCAGCATTCTGCCCCCAGTGTCCAGCTTTCTGCCCCCACTGTGTCCAGCTTTCTGCCCCCCCGTGTCCAGCTTTCTGCCCCCACTGTGTCCAGCTTTCTGCCCCCACTGTGTCCAGCTTTCTGCCCCCACTGTGTCCAGCTTTCTGCCCCCACTGTGTCCAGCATTCTGCCCCCACTGTGTCCAACATTCTGCCCCCACTGTGTCCAGCTTTCTGCCCCCACTGTGTCCAGCTTTACTGCCCTCCCTGTGTCCAACATTCTGCCCCCACTGTGTCCAACATTCTGCCCCCACTGTGTCCAACATTCTGCCCCCACTGTGTCCAACATTCTGCCCCCACTGTGTCCAACATTCTGCCCCCACTGTGTCCAGCATTCTGCCCCCACTGTGTCCAGCTTTACTGCCCTCCCTGTGTCCAGCTTTCTGCCCCCACTGTGTCCAACATTCTACCCCCAATGTGTCCAGCTTTCTGCCCCCACTGTGTCCAGCATTCTGCCCCCACTGTGTCCAGCTTTCTGCCCCCACTGTGTCCAGCTTTCTGCCCCACTGTGTCCAGCTTTCTGCCCCCCTGTGTCCAGCTTTCTGCCCCCCTGTGTCCAGCTTTCTGCCCCCACTGTGTCCAGCTTTCTACCCCACTGTGTCCAGCTTTCTGCCCCCACTGTGTCCAGCTTTCTGCCCCACTGTGTCCAGCTTTCTGCCCCCGTGTCCAGCTTTCTGCCCCCCTGTGTCCAGCTTTCTGCCCCCACTGTGTCCAGCTTTCTGCCCCCAGTGTCCAACAGGACTGGAGTGACAGTTCTCCGTGACTAAGAGCACAGAGCTGCACAACTGCCAGACAGGGGGGAGGAGGAGAGACCTGAATTAGCGCCAGCAGATGCAGCAACCCGAAGCCTCTTCTCTCTGGAGTCTCCTCACTTCTCCTGCTCTCTGCCTGTACCTCAGCCCGCCCGACGACAACACACGCCACACTCCTCCAGAATGAGGAAGTGCTCAGTGTGTAACGTGACGTCGGGACCATGATGCACCAGGGCCCGCAAATTAAAGGTATAGTGCCCATTTCTCTCTTCCCGATACATTAACAACGCTGTAGGTGTAACTTTAAATCACCACAGCGTTGTTATGTATCTGGTCTGCGGCAGCTTTAAAGTTTAAGCAAAATATCCCAGGGGTCCGATGAGCATTAGCAAAGAGAGGGGGGCCCGCCCAGACCGGGCTGCCAGCGTGTGCGGGCCCCCCTTTTTGCTTCAGCTCATCGGGCCCCATACTGTAGTGATGGCTGTAATGCCCTGATGGCGGCCCTGTTTGTGATACCTGGATGCAGTTGTCCTTCTTTGCCTCCAAACGTAATATCACTCTCCCCTAGAGGAAAATGACATTACTGCAATGACCAGGACCCTGGGGCGCTGCATAAGCTTTTTTATTTTATTGGGGCCAAGCGTGGGGTATGACAAGGAGTTGTCCAAGTCGACAACTTCTTTAAGTCTTAAGGATTTATTACACATGGTATTATACTGAATAATCTCTAGATTACTGGAAAGGTCACAATCACCGCCCTAATGTTCAACGATAATCTGCTCATTTGCCTACAATTACATCAAAATTATCATTTATCGGTAGCACAACCACTCTTGTAAAAAAGGCATCCGACAATTATTTCTAAAGGAAACATCATGAAAAGTGGAAAGACAAAAGATGGCCCAAATTTTTGCACTTCCAAAAAAACACATAAGATTTTTGCAATGAATATAAATGCTGATATTGGATTGTTAATGGCCATCCGTGACCCGCGCTCATTTAAGCAATTTATCTTTTCATGTAGATGAACCCTAGAAGAGTTGCTGGCTTGGCTGTCTTCATAGATTTTCGAGAGAGTAAAATGTATGTACTGTATATATACAGTGGGTACGGAAAGTATTCAGACCCCATTACATTTTTCACTCTTTGTTTCATTGCAGCCATTTGGTAAATTCAAAAACGTTCATTTTTTTGTCATTAATGTACACTCTGCAGCCCATCTTGACTGAAAAAAAACAGAAATGTAGAAAAAACTGAAATATCACATGGTCATAAGTATTCAGACTCTTTGCTCAGACATACATATTTAAGTCACATGCTGTCCATTTCCTTGTGATCCTCCTTGAGATTATTCAGCTGGAGTCCAGCTGTGTTTAATTAAACTGATAGGACTTGATTTGGAAAGGCTCCCACCTGTCTATATAAGACCTCACAGCTCACAGTGCATGTCAGACCAAATGAGAATCATGAGGTCAAAGGAACTGGCCAAGGAGCTCAGAGACAGAATTGTTGCAAGGCACAGATCTGGCCAAGGGTACAACAGAATTTCTGCAGTACTCAAGGTTCATAAGAGCACAGTGGCCTCCTTAATCCTTAAATGGAAGAAGTTTGGGACCACCAGAAGTCTTCCTAGGCCTGTCCGTCCTGCCAAACTGAGCAATCATGGGAGAAGAGCCTTGGTGAGCGGTAAAGAAGAACCCCAAGATCACTGTGGCTGAGCTCCAGAGAAGCAGGAGGGAGATGGGAGAAAGTTCAACAAAGTCAACTATCACTGCAGCCCTCCACCAGTCAGGACTTTATGGCAGAGTGGCCTGACGGATGCCTCTTCTCAGTGCAAGACGTATGAAAGCCCGCAGAAAGTTTGCTAAAAAACACATGAAGGACTCCCAGACTATGAGAAATAAGAGTCTCTGGTCTGATGAGACAAAAGATAGACCTTTTTGGTGATAATTCTAAGCGATCCCCACAGTGAAAACATGGTGGTGGCAGCATCACGCTATGGGGGTGTTTTTCAGTTGTAGGGACAGGATGACTGGTTGTCATAGAAGGAAACATGAATGCAGCCAAGTACAGAGATATCCTGGATGAAAACCTCTTCCCGACTGCTCTGGACCTCAGACTTGGCCGAAGGTTCACCTTCCAACAAGACAATGACCCTAAGCACACAGCTAAAATAACAAAGGAGCGGCTTCAGAACAACTCTGTGACCATTCCTGACTGGCCAAGGCAGAGCCCTGACCTAAACCCAACTGAGCATCTCTGGAGAAACCTGAAAATGGCGTCCACCAACGTTCACCATCCAACCTGACGGAACTGGAGAGGATCTGCAAGGAAGAATGGCCGAGGATCCCCAAATCCAGGGGTGAAAAACTTGTTGCATCATTCCCAAGAAGACTCATGGCTGTACTAGCTCCAAAGGGGCTTCTACTCAACACTGAGCAAAGGGGCTGAATACTTATGATCATGGGATATTTCAGTTTTTCTTTTTTAATAAATTTTCAAAAATTACTACATTTCTGTTTTTTTTAGACAAGATGGGGGCAGAGTGTACATTAATGAGAAAAAAATGAACTTTTTTGAATTTACCAAATGGCTGCAATGAAACAAAGACTGAAAATTTTAAAGGGGTCTTTCCGTACCCACTGTTTATGTGGATATTAAGGCGCATGGAGAACCCCAACTTACCTTAATCCGGTGCTACAGTTTAGAAGAACAATCACTTGCATGCACTGCCCAACCATTAAAGAAGGAAAGAAGGGACCCAGGGAGTCTAAATTGGCACAGCTTTTTCATACTAGCCAACATTCTCAATTTGGGACTTTTAGAAGAATCGTGAAATCTCCTGAGCACACTACGAAGCTCCTTATATCGTTACGCTTCTGGACTGTTTCTTGTGCATGACACTTTGTCATCACATGGATCCCATCCATTTAATTCAATGGGTGCCAAACTGGGTGTGAAGGTGCATGGGAGAGTGTGGAGGGGTCTAAGTTACACCTCCCAGCTGAAAGGCTTCAGTAAAAGTTGGTAAATATACCCTTGAACTTATCCATCATGAATAATGTGGTGGAAATCGGAGACATAAGGGGTCTTAAAATTAACAATTCTCCTTTTAAGGGAGTCTTTCAGCCCAACAGGACTGTTCAAGTAAAGCACATGTCTTGATGCACAATGCAGTTCATTGCACCCTTCCATCTCCTTTTGCACCTTTTCTGCCTTCCTCTTTCTTGATTGACAGGAGCCAGAGGAGGTTGGAAATGGGTAGTAAAGAAGATGGCGTGAAGGTGCACTGAGCTGCTCGGCCACGACAAGGATGCGCCGAGCTCATGTGCTTCATGCCTTTCAGTACAGTTTATTAATTTTCTTTTAACCCATCCCTTTATTATGTTTCTATGTACATGTCCCCTATTGTCAGACAAGGTTTCACGTATCATCAATAATTATTAAAGAAGGGCGGATTACGATAAAATCACCGGTGTCAGTCCGTCGGGTTAAATACTGTCGCATTGTATTCATGATGCGATCGCTATCGCACATAGCTTTGTTTCCAGTCTATTTCCTATTTGTTGCCATCAAACAAAAGGCGGTGAGTTATCAGCAGCTGTAAGTCTGTACGGGGGATGTGTTATAAAGTACGGATGAATAATAATAATCTGCCGGGCCATTCATAGGGGGCGTTCAGTAAAGGGTAGCTATTGTTGAGTTATATCTGAGGCACAATGGCTTTTCCATGGAGCTGCATAATGAATAAAGATACGATTGAGTCCAAAAACAAAAGTAAATGTATCTCTCGAGGGGGTTCCTCTGATGGCGGCAGAAAGTTATAAAGGCTTTATGTCATCATGGTCTATAAAAAGAAGACGGCGGTGAATTAGAAATGGATCTCAGTTTGGATACATGGACAATATCGGATTTGGAGAAACAAATAAAGAACTTGCTTGAAAAACAATTAAAACATCAGCAACATCAATGGAGGTCTGGGGCTACCAAAGGCATAACCATAGGGTGCTATATCTCAATGTTGTCTACTGCTTGGACAATTCCTTGCCATACTCCATGGTGAGGCGGAATACCAAAGCCTTTGGTAGTGATGATCATGTTTTGTGCAGCCCGGATGGTGGCGTTGAGGCAGCGGTGGAAAATGACTCAGGGCTTGAACTACGGCAACTGGGGTCGAAATCATGGAAACTGTTACAGCAGAGTTGAATTCACAACGAAGCAGAGTTGGAGTTACAATAACTAGCGTAGCAGAATAAGCACAGCGATGAAGCAGACCCAGAGCTCAGTGACGAGGAACAAGAACAGCAGTTGTATTGGAGGTTCAATATAGCAGAGCAAAGTTTGCCGTAGAGTTCAATATGGCAGAGCTAGCACAGCAACATAGGAAAGTTGACAGAGCAATATTTAGAATTAAGTTTGCCGCAGAGTTCAATATGGCAGAGCTAGCACAGCAACATAGCAAAGTTGACAGAGCAATATTCAGAGCTGAGTTTGCCGCAGAGTTCAATATGGCAGAATTCTTTGGATGGAGCAGAATTGAACAGCGGAGGATGAGGTAGCAGCGCTAAGACCACAGAGTAGCAGAGTGGCATAATCAAGCACTCCTGTGTTCTCTATGAGAGAGACGCTACCAGACTCCTCTGATAGAAGCTTACTGCCCAAAGAATTAAAGGATCAGTGACTGGAATTCTTCTCTACCCTAATATTACCTGTCTAGGGAATTTAGGTTTCTGATTCTGATTCAGTGGGTTTGCGACTTTATCTGGCTGTTTATCACATCTTTTGGTCAATGCAGTATATTTGCGGCGCCCCAGGGTCCTGGTCGTCACAGTGGTATTGCTTTCCTCTCGGGGAGAGTGATACTACGTTTGGAGGCAATGAAGGATAACGTATCCAGGTATCACAAACATGCAACACATTTCACACTCCAGGCCACCACGGGGAGCTCTTGCTCCTATTTATTAGGTCACTCCCCACATAGGTAAAACTGGTCGCCTGTAGGGAAAGTTAGTCAGTTGCTGGCTGAGCTCTGATCAGTTGGTTGGTCCCTGGCAGGGGTGGGATCCTGTCAGAGAACGAAGGAGAAGGACACAGAGATGTGCATACCCTCAGAGCTGCAGCTTCTAGGAAGAGACATCAGAGGCAGAACCGTATTGCAGTGAGCGTGAAGGAAGTCGTAGCAAAAGAGTGGATACCAGAAGGGGACCAGCCCTACACAGGCTGCCTCCTTCTGAGGCGCAGAAGCCCGGTAACCGGAACACTGAGGGAGCAACGACCTTTATGCCTTGCTCCAGAGACCGGAAGTACAGCTAATTTCACGTTATCTGTCCGCCCTACACCCAGGAGGCACGGTGGCAACCTTTGGAGGCCGGGACGTGCTAGAGTCCCTATAAACAGCCTCTAGCCACCAGTCATACGGGTTTGTCCTATCCTATATGGAGGACAGAGAGTAAGACATTACATCTGTGAGGACCTTATGTGAAGCCTTAGGCAGTAAGGACCTACAACACTGCAACGCAAGGGAAGGCTACTGATTTCCACCTGGACAAGGGGACTCTGGACTTGCCTCCAAACTGTCCGGACTCTGCCTGCCCTGTGATCTAGTGCTCTGGACTGTGGATGCTGAAGTCTTCAGTAAAGGTAAAGAGACTGCAACCTTGTGTCCTCGTTCTTCTCTGCGCCTCTCACCATTCACCATCTACACACCGGGAAGCCCTGGGGACATACTTCACCTGTGGGAAGGTATACATCTAGCTGCCATAACATCACCCCAGCGGACCCCTTAAAGCAGCGTCGGTCACCCGGACAGAATACCACAGGTGGCGTCACGAACATAAACTATCCCTTTAAAGACCTTTCCCTTTTACATGGACACCAAGGGCAGGACCCGGTACCGAGTACCCCACGGCCCCATAGGGGCGCTCCATATTTATGTGAGTATTTGTAAAATTTGTAGAAGTAAAATTAAAAAAAATGCAAAAATTAGCCAGTTCTCCAATTCCGAAGACACCAATATAAGACATCCTGAATAGCACAAATATGCGCCTGATAAATAATAAGTTCACTTCAGGCAGAATGTATATTTCCGAAAAAAGTATCATGATGGCCGACGACCTGTGGATGTCATCATACTCATCCTGTGAAACGACGCAAGAGGATGTGCTTCATAGGAGAACTGCAACAGCAGTGTATACTGCAATATTATTTATTGTTTGCAGCTAGAGATGAATGAATCAAATTCTAGACACATTTTACAAAATTTGCAGGTCCTGGCAAATTCTACAATTTGTGATTCAGCTAGCGCGAATGCCCCCCCCCCAAAAAAAAATGCCTGCTTCCATTGTACACAATGCAGTAGATTGCATAAGCCACAAAGGCTCACCTAAGGTACAACCATGTGGGATTCCTTGCAAATATAATATGACATGGTATAGCCCAACCAATCAGGAGGCACTATAATAACCTACATAAAAGCTGAGGAGGGGAATGCAGCAGCCATTTTAGGGTGATTTTAGGATAGAGCAAAGACGTTAGAGCTCACAGCTTAGGAATAGAGATAGGAAGAGATAAAACATTAGACAAATACTCCAGACATAAATGTAGCAGTGAAAAAGATGTGAGTTGTGATCTAAAAAGAATGGAGAGACTCAATAGAGGAAGAGAGATGTAGGAGAGGAAGCAGCGACAGTTGTGCCAGAATCCGTATAATTGATCAATTAAATGATGAAGCTGGCATCTGTCCTGCTGCATTCTACTGAACTTTCCACACTAGAAAGCAGATGCATGGCAGCACAATATTTTTTGGGAAACAAATCTATTCAATTCAATGCCAGCCAGTCAGAAATGGTGTGCTTGCTTCCCACAAGTTTTTGCTACTCTTGTGCAAACAATTTGTAAAAGGGATTTTTAAAAAGCTACCAATGAAAATTCCACAAAATCCAGACATTTAGCTGCAACTGTCTAACTCTCAGTGTGCTTGTGACAAATAACTTTTGTTTGAATCATCTGTTTTGGCTGTGAACGTTTATTAATCTACCATTTCCTATTATCTAATTTTTTATTAGAGGGTGGAATTTTGCTAAATAGAAAATAAATAAATAAAATATGTAGACATTTAATTGTGCATATCTGCTTTTGCACACCTGCTTTATAAGTCCAAATTGAAATAGCTTTCTGTACATGCATCTACCTAACTAGAATTCCTTATTATGATTACGTCCTTTTTGCAAAGGTTGAAAAATGGGTTGAAAATACCATCAAAATGTAATTTCAGGTCACAATTAGCCTCCTTTTCCTTCAAGTGGGAAGAAAGCAGAGGGCCTTATGGGATATATATCACTCTTCTCAGTCACAGCAGGATGATGTTACCTCTGGCAGTGACACCATCAGTTTGAATCAGTGTTCTACACAGAACGGTTTGCTTGATCACAAATTACTTAGAGGGATAATTTTTGGACAGTTTGTAAAAATTTTAAAATAGATAAAAAATGTCAGTGCGCTGTGTTATTAATTGGACGGTTGGTCTACCTCCTGTTTCTATGGTAAAGTGGTAAAGTTCCTTAACCGTTGTTAAGGCTGTGTTTGTGTTAAAGGGCATGAAAGGGATTGGATACAGTCCTAGGAGACCTCAGGATGTTACATACAATCGGAGACTTTGCAGTATTGCAATATGAAGCAAATCGATTCACGGCAAACTGAATTTTTTGAAAAATTCATCAGACCTGTCAAATTTTAATTTTAAAAGATTTGTTTGTCTCTAATTGCAGGATACAGTGTAAGGGCTTGAATGATCGCAAGCTCCTGTCTCCTAACGGGAATAAAAAGTAAAATAAAAAAATAATATAAAAATGTTTCAAAAAGATAAAAAATATATGAATGTCTAAATCACCTCCGCATTCACCATTAAATAAAGAAATGAAAAAAGTAAAAAAGAAAACCCTGAATGTATCTGGTTTTGTAGTGTCTGAATAAGGTCAATAAGAGTCTCAGAAAGGGTTAATGAATGTTAATAGTAACTAGCTGTGGGCTCTTCTGTTATTTCACTTCTCATAAAGACATAAGATCCTTTAACTAAAGAATAAAAATGCTTTTGCTCCATCGCATTATCGTGTCTCATGCTTCTATCACTTTCTGCAAACGATCAACTACTACTAGAGGCGAATCCTCACAATGCAGCACAACGGAGGCGGCTGCTTTATCATACAAAGGATCCATTAATAATGCGTGCTCTTTGTTCTTGTGTTCTTTGTATCGGGCATCCCAGTGATATCAGAACTATGCGATGTCTTTCTATGTGCGCTGCCCC
Source organism: Ranitomeya imitator (assembly GCF_032444005.1). NCBI lineage: Eukaryota > Metazoa > Chordata > Amphibia > Anura > Dendrobatidae > Ranitomeya > Ranitomeya imitator. The sequence continues at coordinate 28,606,939 of NC_091287.1, read as the reverse complement.
CTGCAGCGTATTTTCCATCCCTCCGAGGGCACAACAACTGGCGTACATGCTCAGTCATACATCCATTATTCGATATATTCACAAAGACACAAAATCAATAAAGTGTTTACCAAGTTTACTTTCCATCTCCATTATTAATTCATGACTTTCTTTTCTGGGGTCTGACCCAAATGCTGCACAAAGATTTACTCTACAATATACAACAAAATAACTGGAAAATGGGAAAATGTAGGATGATGCACCGCTGATTTATAACACATTACTATTCAGCTCAGAATAATACAAGTGTGCATATTAAGTAATATAATATACAGTGACTGCACCAGCAGAATAGTGAGTGCAGCTCTGGGGTATAATACAGGATGTAACTCAGGATCAGTAATGTAATGTATGTACACAGTGACTGCACCAGCAGAATAGTGAGTGCAGCTCTGGGGTATAATACAGGATGTAACTCAGGATCAGTAATGTAATGTATGTACACAGTGACTGCACCAGCAGAATAGTGAGCGCAGCTCTGGAGTATAATACAGGATGTAACTCAGGATCAGTAATGTAATGTATGTACACAGTGACTGCACCAGCAGAATAGTGAGTGCAGCTCTGGGGTATAATACAGGATGTGACTCAGGATCAGTAATGTAATGTATGTACACAGTGACTGCACCAGCAGAATAGTGAGTGCAGCTCTGGAGTATAATACAGGATGTAACTCAGGATCAGTAATGTATGTACACAGTGACTGCACCAGCAGAATAGTGAGTGCAGCTCTGGGGTATAATACAGGATGTAACTCAGGATCAGTAATGTAATGTATGTACACAGTGACTGCACCAGCAGAATAGTGAGTGCAGCTCTGGGGTATAATACAGGATGTAACTCGGGATCAGTAATGTAATGTATGTACACAGTGACTGCACCAGCAGAATAGTGAGTGCAGCTCTGGGGTATAATACAGGATGTAACTCAGGATCAGTAATGTAATGTATGTACACAGTGACTGCACCAGCAGAATAGTGAGTGCAGCTCTGGGGTATAATACAGGATGTAACTCAGGATCAGTAATGTAATGTATGTACACAGTGACTGCACCAGCAGAATAGTGAGTGCAGCTCTGGGGTATAATACAGGATGTAACTCAGGATCAGTAATGTAATGTATGTACACAGTGACTGCACCAGCAGAATAGTGAGTGCAACTCTGGGGTATAATACAGGATGTGACTCAGGATCAGTAATGTAATGTATGTACACAGTGACTGCACCAGCAGAATAGAGAGTGCAGCTCTGGGGTATAATACAGGATGTAACTCAGGATCAGTAATGTAATGTATGTACACAGTGACTGCACCAGCAGAATAGTGAGTGCAGCTCTGGGGTATAATACAGGATGTAACTCAGGATCAGTAATGTAATGTATGTACACAGTGACTGCACCAGCAGAATAGTGAGTGCAGCTCTGGGGTATAATACAGGATGTAACTCAGGATCAGTAATGTAATGTATGTACACAGTGACTGCACCAGCAGAATAGTGAGTGCAGCTCTGGGGTATAATACAGGATGTAACTCAGGATCAGTAATGTAATGTATGTACACAGTGACTGCACCAGCAGAATAGTGAGTGCAACTCTGGGGTATAATACAGGATGTGACTCAGGATCAGTAATGTAATGTATGTACACAGTGACTGCACCAGCAGAATAGTGAGCGCAGCTCTGGGGTATAATACAGGATGTAACTCAGGATCAGTAATGTAATGTATGTACACAGTGAATGCACCAGCAGAATAGTGAGCGCAGCTCTGGGGTATAATACAGGATGTAACTCAGGATCAGTAATGTAATGTATGTACACAGTGACTGCACCAGCAGAATAGTGAGTGCAGCTCTGGAGTATAATACAGGATGTAACTCAGGATCAGTAATGTAATGTATGTACACAGTGACTGCACCAGCAGAATAGTGAGTGCAGCTCTGGGGTATAATACAGGATGTAACTCGGGATCAGTAATGTAATGTATGTACACAGTGACTGCACCAGCAGAATAGTGAGTGCAGCTCTGGGGTATAATACAGGATGTAACTCAGGATCAGTAATGTAATGTATGTACACAGTGACTGCACCAGCAGAATGGTGAGTGCAGCTCTGGGGTATAATATAGGATGTAACTCAGGATCAGTAATGTAATGTATATACACAGTGACTGCACCAGCAGAATAGTGAGCGCAGCTCTGGAGTATAATACAGGATGTGACTCAGGATCAGTAATGTACTGTATGTACACAGTGACTGCACCAGCAGAATAGTGAGTGCAGCTCTGGGGTATAATACAGGATGTAACTCAGGATCAGTAATGTAATGTATGTACACCGTGACTGCACCAGCAGAATAGTGAGCGCAGCTCTGGGGTATAATACAGGATGTAACTCAGGATCAGTAATGTAATGTATGTACACAGTGACTGCACCAGCAGAATAGTGAGTGCAGCTCTGGTGTGTAATACAGGATGTAACTCGGGATCAGTAATGTAATGTATGTACACAGTGACTGCACCAGCAGAATAGTGAGTGCAGCTCTGGGGTATAATACAGGATGTAACTCAGGATCACTAATGTAATGTATGTACACAGTGACTGCACCAGCAGAATAGTGAGTGCAGCTCTGGGGTATAATACAAGATGTAACTCAGGATCAGTAATGTAATGTATGTACACAGTGATTGCACCAGCAGAATAGTGAGTGCAGCTCTGGAATATAATACAGGATGTAACTCAGGATCAGTAATGTAATGTATGTACACAGTGACTGCACCAGCAGAATAGTGAGTGCAGCTCTGGAGTATAATACAGGAGGTAACTCAGGATCATCAGTAATGTAATGTATGTACACAGTCAGTGCACCAGCAGAATAGTGAGTGCAGTTCACTCAGCACAGTTCTTCTTTACTAATAACATTATACATTTGGCCTAATTAAATACAATCTAAAATATAAATAAAATGCAGTACAGACCAAAAGTTTGGACACACCTTCTCATTTAAAGATTTTCAGTGTGAAACAACTGAAATTATGTCTTATATTCTAGGTTCTTCAAAGTAGCCACCTTTTGCTTTGATGACTGCTTTGCACACTCCTGGCATTCTCTTGATGAGCTTCAAGAGGTAGTCAGCGGGAATGGTTTTCACTTCACAGGTGTGCCCTGTCAGGTTTAATAAGTGGGATTTCTTGCCTTATTAATGGGGTTTGGACCATCAGTTGTGTTGAGCAGAAGTCTGGTGGATACACAGCTGATAGTCCTACAGAATAGACAGTTAGAATTTGTATTATGGCAAGAAAAAAGCAGCTAAGTAAAGAAAAACGAGTGGCCATCATTACTTTAAGAAATGAAGGTCAGTCAGTCCGAAAAATTGGGAAAACTTTGAAAGTGTCCCCAAGTGCAGTGGCAAAAACCATCAAGCGCTACAAATAAACCGGCTCACATGAGGACCGCCCCAGGAAAGGAAGACCAAGAGTCACCTCTGCTTCTGAGGATGTTTATCCGAGTCACCAGCCTCAGAAATCGCAGGTTAAGAGCAGCTCAGATTAGAGACCAGGTTAATGCCACACAGAGTTCTAGCAGCAGACACATCTCTACAACAACTGTTAAGAGGAGACTTTGTGCAGCAGGCCTTCATGGTAAAATAGCTGCTAGGAACCACTGCTAAGGACAGGCAACAAGCAGAAGAGACTTGTTTGAGCTAAAGAACACAAGGAATGGACATTAGACCAGTGGAAATCTGTGCTTTGGTCTGATGAGTCCAAATTTGAGATCTTTGGTTCCAACCACCGTGTCTTTGTGCGACGCAGAAAAGGTGGACGGATGGACTCTACATGCCTGGTTCCCACCGTGAAGCATGGAGGAGGAGGTGTGATGGTGTGGGGGGGCTTTGCTGGTGACACTGTTGGGGATTTTTTCAAAATTGAAGGCAAACTGAACCAGCATGGCTACCACAGCATCTTGCAGCGGCATGCTATTCAATCCGGTTTGCGTTTAGTTGAACCATCATTTATTTTTCAACAGGACAATGACCCCAAACACACCTCCAGGCTGTGTAAGGGCTATTTGACCAAGAAGGAGAGTGATGGGGTGCTACACCAGATGACCTGGCCTCCACAGTCACCAGACCTGAACCCAATCGAGATGGTTTGGGGTGAGCTGGACCGCAGAGTGAAGGCAAAAGGCCCAACAAGTGCTAAGCATCTCTGGAAACTCCTTCTAGATTGTTGGAAGACCATTCCCGGTGACTACCTCTCTAAGCTCATCAAGAGAATGCCAAGAGTGTGCAAAGCAGTCATCAAAGCAAAAGGTGGCTACTTTGAAGAACCTAGAGTATAAGACATAATTTCAGTTGTTTCACTCTTTTTTGTTAAGTATATAATTCCACATGTGTTAATTCATAGTTCTGATGCCTTCAGTGTGAATGTACAATTTTCATAGTCATGAAAATACAGAAAAATCTTTAAATGAGAAGGTGTGTCCAAACTTTTGGTCTGTACTGTATATTCTATGAAATATAAAACATGAAAACATAAATGTGAGTTAGGAATATTCTCTTCTGTCTGTATGAAGTAACAGGAGGGATCCTCCTCACCTGCTCGGCACTCAGTAATAGTCGCTTCTATAAGTGATTTATGTTTATCATCTTTTCTTTGATTTTTTCTCTTTAGTTCTTTTTCTTTATCATTTAGTAAGCGTTCTCCCAGAATCTCTCTTCTGCCTCGTGTTCTTCATTTAGATTTATGGAAATGCCGGGTGCAAACGTCTCCGAGTCAGTGTGTTATTACCAGAAATTCTCTGCAGGTTCCTGAAGTGACGTTAATTAGTCTTGTGTGGGGGAAACAAAGCTTCGTTTATCGCAGTAATGCAGCAAAGTGTACCAAAAACGCAAGGATATTTTACAGAAAATTTCTCCTTTATAATTAGGGACTGAAGGAGTTACGGTATAAATACAATGGCCGGCACTAATATGCTGGCACCGGTGGGGAAGGTTCTGGTACAGGACAGTGGTATTTCAGCAATGTAAGGGAGCTTTTATTGGTCTGACTTATGAGCTGTGTAGTGCTAGAAGGATTTGTACATCCACAGATCTGGGGTCGGTTCTCCGAGATGTTTGGAAAAGCTCCTGCCGAGTTCCGTAAAAAACTGTGTGTAAGTTCATCTAGAAGAAGTGATGAAGGAAAAGGACTGTCACATTGAATATTGATGGGATTTAGATGTTATTTTTTTGTTCTTTTATTTTGCATTTGAGAAGTGATAAAAATAAATATTAATATTTTTACTTTTGGAAAGGACAGATCCTCCTCTCGACGTTCAAGCTCAGTTTTGCTGGTGTTTTTAATTGGGAGTGTGGAATAGAGTGCAGTAGTCACCAGTTCTGGTGGGGGTCCATCTCCTGTAGCAAAAATTAGAGGACATCTCAAAAAGCCGCTTTCCCCTAACATTTGAAGGGGACAGTTGCAGTGAGGTTGTGTAAAAGATGTCAGGTTCAGCTCTTTGGCTTTTCCCGGCGCATGCGCAGAACAGCACTGCCCTCTGCCGGGCATAGAGAAGTGCGCCTGCGCAAGAGCACGAAGGGGGACACTGTGTGTACGGCGTAGGACCCGTCATCCACACGAAACAGAGAAGGAGAACAGCATCGAAAGAAGAGAGGAGGCGTCGGATGGAGAACAGTGACGCCCATTGACCGGACCGCCCCGCAGGTGAGTATTATGAAAGGTCTTTTCTTTGCTTTACATGGCGAATTGGAATCATATGTGCAGCATTATAGAATAGCGTCACATGGGGCTGAAAGGTGGTGGCCGTAGGTTATATCGGAAAAATCTGGTGATAGGTTCCCTTTAACCCCTTCATGACCAGGGGATTTTTCGTTTTTCCGTGTTCGTTTTTCGCTCCCCTCCTTCCCAGAGCCATAACTTTTTTATTTTTCCGTCAATTTGGCCATGTGAGGGCTTATTTTTTGCGGGACGAGTTGTACTTTTGAACGACATCATTGGTTTTAACATGTCGTGTACTAGAAAACGGGAAAAAAATTTCAAGTGCGGTGAAATTGCAAAAAAAAGTGCAATCCCACATTGGTTTTTTGTTTGGCTTTTTTGCTAGGTTCACTAAATGCTAAAAATGACCTGCCATTATGATTCTCCAGGTCATTACGAGTTCATAGACACCAAACATGACTAGGTTATTTTTTATCTAAGTGGTGAAAAAAAATTCCAAACTTTGCTAAAAAAAAAAAAAAAAATTGCGCCATTTTCCGATACTCGTAGCGTCTCCATTTTTCGTGATCTGGGGTCGGTTGAGGGCTTATTTTTTGCGTGCCGAGATGACGTTTTTAATGATAGCATTTCGGTGCAGATACGTTCTTTTGATCGCCCGTTATTGCATTTTAATGCAATGTCGCGGCGACCAAAAAAACGTAATTCTGGCGTTTCGAGTTTTTTTCCCGCTACGCTGTTTAGCGATCAGGTTAATACTTTTTTTATTTGATAGATCGGGCAATTCTGAGCGCGGCGATACCAAATATGCGTAGATTTGATATTTTTTTTATTGATTTATTTTGATTGGGGCGAAAGGGGGGTGATTTAAACTTTTATGTTTTTTTTATTTTTTTCACATTTTTTTAAACTTTTTTTTTTAACTTTTGCCATGCTTCAATAGCCTCCATGAGAGGCTAGAAGCAGGCACAAGCCGATCGGCTCTGCTACATAGCAGCGATCTGCTGATCGCTGCTATGTAGCAGAATTGCACGTGTGCTGTGATCGCCGACCACAGGGTGGCGCTCACAGCGACGGGCAATCAGTAACCATAGAGGTCTCAAGGACCTCTATGGCTACAATGGAGACGCATCGCCGACCCCCGGACATGTGACGGGGGTCGGCGATGACGTCATTTCTGGCCGCCCGGCCGGAAGCGGTAGTTAAATGCCGCTGTCTGCGTTTGACAGCGGCATTTAACTAGTTAATAGGTGCGGGCAGATCGCGATTCTGCCCGCGCCTATTACGGGCACATGTCAGCTGTTCAAAACAGCTGACATGTCCCGGCTTTGGTGCGGGCTCACCGCGGAGCCCTGCATCAAAGCATGGGAGCCGGCATCGGACGGTATAGTACGTCCGATGCCGGTAAGGGGTTAAATATGTAACAACTCAAGTCTTTCAAGCGCCAGGCACTGACTGCGGGGAGGAAGGAGCGGACATTTTCTTCCGGACTGTGCTCATCGTTGATTGGTCGTGGCTGTTTTGCCGCGACCAATCAGCGACTTGGATTTCCATGACAGACAGAGGCCGCGACCAATGAATATCCGTGACAGAAGGACAGACAGACAGACGGAAGTGACCCTTAGACAATTATATAGTAGATAACTATAATTCTACTATGTATACGTTTTGGACTTGAAGCGTGGAGAGAAGTGTGAGTGATGGATCATTTCCAGAACGCCCAAGGATAGCACTTTGGAAATGTAAAAAGCCAACTTTAAAAGTGACTTCCCACAAGTGCAAGCACGGCCAGCATCTTATACATGAATAAGTGCGCATGACTCATAGCAATCAATCACTGATTAGGACCGCCTACTGGACTCCTAAATCCAGAATGAGCTGGATATCCTTACCAGGCATCCTAAATACTCCTCTCATAAACTCATATATCAATCTGTTCAGCTCCTCCGGCTCTATAACATGCTGTCAGGAGAGCGGACTCCATTCTTAAAGTGACAAGTTCCCTTTAAGCTTCTCTTATGCGTGCGTCCTTGACTTGTTCTATAAGTCTGACTATATGTGTAAATTGTATTAGAGGCAGGACTATAGATGTGTGTGCCCTCCAGATATTGGGATGAGGACTGTTAATGGAGCACTTCTCCGCCGACGCTACATGCAGTTACGGGAAATGTATGTTACGGGTCACTTTGTGGGCCCGAGTGATACATAAATCATCGAATAACAACTCATAGAAGGAAGCTGCATTGCCTATTCTCACAATCCGTCATTGGGACAGATCCCTTTAACTTGCCCTTGGCTTTAAGAGAACCGTTCACAGAGGGGCTTCATTAGTTACACTTAAGACCCCATTCATCATTGCACTTTCGCCATTTTTTTTTTTAGGTGAATACTTCTAAATTTGTGACTTTCTGATTTGCGATATTTTCGTCAAACGATTTGCCCCTTTTTTATTACTTTTCATTTGTAGTTTTATTAGTTTTCAGATTTTTACGTCGGTGGAGCTTTTCCAGATGTCTTTGACTAATACATCAAATACAAGTTTTTAAAAAGGCAGAAAAATGGTAGAATTGTGTTTTTGTTTTTTTAACCAAAAATTGAATTTTTTTTCTGCTTTTTCAAAACATATGGAAAATTTGAATGCTATGCTTATGGAAATAGTTATGGATCATGGAAGAAGTCCTGTGGGGTAGGAATGAATCTGTAAATATGAGAATTAGTCCAATCAGAAAGGAGTTACCGTATATAAGTTGTGCAGAATTAGAAAAACATGGCTTCTTTCTTCCAAAAACAGGTTGTAAATGGCATTGCAGCATGGAATGAATGACTTTAAACTGTTTAGGACTGGGCTTTTTTCTCCCTTCGGTTAAATTCTCTGAGTGCCCCTGATTCTGCAATTTTTTTCCATTTTTTGATACGTTGTTCTATCGCAGAGATATTCACATTTGTTGCTTTTGGAGTGCAGCATGTGAAATCTCTGCTTGCAGAGCAGCTAGGCGTTACTTTAAGCATGCACTTTCACTCCTCCCTCCTAGACGCTGCCAATCACAGTTCTCTGGGAGAGAAGCGTGAAGGAACACACGTCAGAAAAGACTGTGAAGAAATGACCAGTTGAACTACAAGCAGAGATTTCACATGCTGCGCTTCAGAAGAAACAAATGTGAATATCTCTGCAATGCAGCAACATAGGGCAATAGCGAAAACATCGGCAGAATTAGGGGAGCTCAGGCATTTTTTTTTACAACGTAAAAAAGATTTCTGGGAGGCATAATCATTTTTTTATTTATTATGCAATTTATTACAGAAACTGAGGCATTCATAGGAACTCTAATTACAGGTAAAACAGCAATATGTTGTGGCATCGGTCAGATGTAGTGGGGAACAAATGTGCTGAAATTTGATTTGCAGCAGAGTTTTTTCACCAGAGAAAGCAATGAGAAAGTGCAAAAACGCCGGGAAAAAAACACACAACCCTGCGTTTGGGCTGCGTTTTTGTTGCATTTTTGCTGTGTTATTGGTGAATAAAACTAACTTTATTAAACATGTTTGTACTGTAGACCAATGACACATGTAATCTGCATTAAAAAAAACAAACAAATAAAACACAAGAAAACCTACTTTTTGTAAGCAGCTTCTTTATTTCCAAGAGAGCAGGTTTTGCCTCCATAAAAAAAAGGCAGCAAAAATGCAACGTGTGAACACAGCCTGATACTATAAGGTCCCTCCAGACCCCAGAGCATAGTAAACATAGGTTAACAAAAAAAATTATACTCGCCTCACCCCAAGCCCTGACTTGTCCAGCTGCATAGTGAATATAAAAGATGAGGTGAGTATGATGCTTTTTTATTTTTTAACCCCTTTATAGCCCTTTAGAACTGAGTAATGACGGCCAGACACTAATTTGCTGCATTTGCATGAATTTTTCAAAGTTCTAATTGTATTTGATCAGTTTAGAATCTTTCCGAAATTAAAAAAAATGAGTATTCATTAAGAGGTTAAAAGGTTATTAGAAAATCATGATTTTTTTTCTTCCAATACAGCAGCACCACACCTGCATCAATCCCTTAAAAAAAAAAGGTGGAGCTGTAGTACCAGACACAACCTGTGGACAGTGGTGGCGCTGTGAGGGTATGTGCACACGTCAGGTTTTTTTCCTGACAAAATCCGGAGAATTCTGGCAGAAAATCGCGTTTTTTTCCGCGCGGATTTCTCACGGTTTTTGCGGATTTTTTGCGGAATTTTAGCGTTTTTTTTTTTTTTCCTGAAAGTCATTTTGGCTTAGAAATCCGCAAAAAATCCGCAAAAAGAATGAGCATGTCCATTTTTTTTGCGGAATGCGATTTTTTTGCGGTAAAAAACGCATCCATCTGAACAAAAAATCCGGAATGCATTCTAAATGATAGGATGCATATTTTTAGCGTTTTTGATGCGGAATTATAGCATTTTTATAGCGAAATTCCGCAAAAAAAACCGCTAAAAATCCGGACGTGTGCACATACCCTGATAGAAGAATGAATCCATATTTTTTCGCACCCACTTTATGCAGCTTCACATTAAATGCAGTGTGTTGTTAAACTCCATGAAAAACTGTGATAAGAGAAAATCTGATTTTCCCGAATGGCACATATATGTGAAGAAACAAAAAACAATTAGAAATAATGATTGTAAAAGCGCAAGATATTCTTCAATATCGCAGGTTTCTGTGCAATAAATTCACAAGCTCGCTACTTTATCTTAATTAGGACGGCTACGATCATCAGTCTGCGCGCACGTGATTTATACCGCACATCAGCCCCGGGGAAAATGACTTTATACGTCTTTTATGTTATTAGGATTTAATATAAGACCGAGAACAAAAGTCGTAAAATATTCAAATTGATACTTTCTAAAATCCGCATAACAGAAATGTGATTTCTTACGGCGCCAGGACGACAGGCAACAATATCCTTCAGCTTATTAAATATATTGTAGGGGGAATGAGCGGGGACCGTTCCTACGATACTGCGCAGAGTATTTATAAAACCTCATAGAGATTTTATTAGAAAAATGATGGCTGTGGTGGAAACATAATGAATCCCGAAACTGTCCCGGTGATACAAAAATGTAACAGTTGTAGATATAGTAAACAAAGCTGTTCTGCTATACAGCGATGATACAGGCAGGGATCAACTTCAGACGTAAGATTAATTTTATTACTAAGACGTAGTACGGTCACTGCCATTCAGAAATCGATTGTACATGCAAATCTAAGAAACTTTGTAATAAAGATTTTAGAAGAAATCTGTTTCTTTCTGCACTTATGTTCCACTTCTCCCCTGCCTTATTCACTGTGATATAGAGCTAACATTTTTCTGGCTTAAGACAAGGTGGACTGCTCCCTCACTGAGGGATCGGGTTACACCTGCCTATAGAAGTTCGTAGAGAAAAAAGGGGGGAAATTGGGAGCAGGCGAAGGAGCACAGTGATTGAGAGGGGTAAAGAGTTAGGCCGGCGTCACACACAGCGTAAAACAATACGGTCCGTATATTATGGCCGTAATACGCTGAAAAGTCCCAGAAAAAATGGTCCGTTGCTCCTCCGTAGGCAGGCTGTGTCAGCGTTTTTTGCGCATGGCATCCTCCGTATGTAATCCGTATGGCATCCGTACTGCGTGGTTTTCTCGCAGGCTTGCAAAACCAACATACCGCTATAGAAGTGATCCATGTGTCCCAAAAAGAAAAGAATATATATATATATATATATATATATGTCAGTAGACACATATATGTATATAAATTAATATTTATTCCAGCGCTATACAGCTTGAAAGCCGGTAATTCAATTACCGGCTTTTTCTTTCTCCTTCATAAAACCCGACATGATTTGAGACATGGTTTACATACAGTAAACCATGTCTTCTCTCCATTTTTTTTGCAGATTCCACACTACTAATGTCAGTAGTGTGTATCTGCAAAAATTGGCCGTTCTAGCTCTTAAAATAAAGGGTTAAATGGCGGAAAAAATCGGCGTGGGCTCCCGCGCAATTTTCTCCGCCAGAGTAGTAAAGCCAGTGACTGAGGGCAGATATTAATAGCCTGGAGAGGGTCCACGGTTATTGGCCCCCCCCTGGCTAAAAATATCTGCCCCCAGCCACCCCAGAACAGGCACATCTGGAAGATGCGCCTATTCTGGCACTTGGCCACTCTCTTCCCATTCCCGTGTAGCGGTGGGATATGGGGTAATGAAGGGTTAATGTCACCTTGCTATTGTAAGGTGACATTAAGCCTAATTAATAATGGAGAGGCGTCAATTATGACACCTATCCATTATTAATCCAATTGTAGTGAAGGGTTAAATAAAACACAAACACATTATTTAAAATAATTTTAATGAAATAAAAACAATGGTTGTTGTAGTCTTTTATTCAACGCCCAATCCAGTCACTGAAGACCCTCGTTCTGTGAGTAAAGAAACATAATAAACCAACAATATACTTACCCTCCGCAGATCTGTAACGTCCAACGATGTAAATCCTTCTGAAGGGGTTAAAACATTTTGCAGCAAGGAGCTGTGCTAATGCAATGCTACTCCTCGCTGCAAAACCCCAGGGAATGAGGCTAAAAATAGATCAATGATCTATATTTAGCATCATTTGCGGTGAGGCGCCCTCTGCTGGCTGTTCTTAGATCGTGGGAAATTACCTAGAAAGCCAGGGAGCTTTCTAGGTAATTTCCCACGATCTATAAACATCCAGCAGAGGGCGCCTCACCGCAAATGAAGCTAAATATAGATCATTGATCTATTTTTAGCCTCATTCCCTGGGGTTTTGCAGCGAGGAGTAGCATTGCATTAGCAAAGCTCCTTGCTGCAAAATGTTTTAACCCCTTCAGAAGGATTTACATCGTTGGACGTTACAGATCTGCGGAGGGTAAGTATATTGTTGGTTTATTATGTTTCTTTACTCACAGAACGAGGGTCTTCAGTGACTGGATTGGGCGTTGAATAAAAGACTACAACAACCATTGTTTTTATTTCATTAAAATTATTTTAAATAATGTGTTTGTGTTTTATTTAACCCTTCACTACAATTGGATTAATAATGGATAGGTGTCATAATTGACGCCTCTCCATTATTAATTAGGCTTAATGTCACCTTACAATAGCAAGGTGGCATTAACCCTTCATTACCCCATATCCCACCGCTACACGGGAATGGGAAGAGAGTGGCCAAGTGCCAGAATAGGCGCATCTTCCAGATGTGCCTGTTCTGGGGTGGCTGGGGGCAGATATTTTTAGCCAGGGGGGGGCCAATAACCGTGGACCCTCTCCAGGCTATTAATATCTGCCCTCAGTCACTGGCTTTACTACTCTGGCGGAGAAAATTGCGCGGGAGCCCACGCCGATTTTTTCCGCCATTTAACCCTTTATTTTAAGAGCTAGAACGGCCAATTTTTGCAGATACACACTACTGACATTAGTAGTGTGGAATCTGCAAAAAAAATGGAGAGAAGACATGGTTTACTGTATGTAACCATGTCTCAAATCATGTCGGGTTTTATGAAGGAGAAAGAAAAAGCCGGTAATTGAATTACAGGCTTTCAAGCTGTATAGCGCTGGAATAAATATTAATATATATACATATATGTGTCTACTGACATATATATATATATATATATATATATATACCTATTCTATGTGTACACATTTATTCTACCTATTCTACTGTAAGCTGTCAGTGTGATTTTACTGTACACCGCACTGAATTACCGGCTTTTCTCTCTAACAGCGCTGCGTATTTCTCGCAAGTCACACTGCTTGTCCGTGTGTAATCCGTATTTTTCACGCTTCCATAGACTTTCATTGGCGTATTTCTTGCGCAGTACGGTGACAAACGCAGCATGCTGCGATTTTGTACGGCCGTAGAAAGCCGTATAATACTGATCAGTAAAATACGGCAAATAGGAGCAGGGGCATAGAGAATAATTGTGCCGTATTTTTTGCGAGTTTTACGGACGTAGATTCTGCGCTCTTACGTCCGTAAAACTCGCATGTGTGACGGCGGCCTTAGTGCAGCTGCTTTTTAGTAAGTGTTTCAGCTTGGTCCAGAAGTGAAATCACAGCTACACTGCTCAGTACTGCTGTATAATGTTCTGCATGCTGATGCTTTCTAGTATGTGTTTATTGTGTGACAGAGGTGGATACACAGCTACACTGCTGTGCTTAGTACTCCTGTATAATGTTCTGCATGCTGCTGCTGCTTCCTAATCAGTGTTTATCGCATGAGAGCTGGATTCACAGCTACCCTGCTTAGTACTCCTGTATAATGTTCTGCATGCTGATGCTTTCTAGTATGTGTTTATTGTGTGACAGAGCTGGATTCACAGCTACGCTGCTTTGCTTAGTACTCCTGTATAATGTTCTGCACGCTGATGCTTTCTAGTATGTGTTTATTGTGTGACAGAGCTGGATTCACAGCTACACTGCTGTGCTTAGTACTCCTGTATAATGTTCTGCATGCTGCTGCTGCTTTCTAATAAGTGTTTATCGCGTGACAGAGCTGGATTCACAGCTACACTGCTTAGTACTCCTGTATAATGTTCTGCATGCTGATGCTTTCTAGTATGTGTTTATTGTGTGACAGAGCTGGATTCACAGCTACACTGCATTGCTTAGTACTCCTGTATAATGTTCTGCATGCTGATGCTTTCTAGTATGTGTTTATTGTGTGACAGAGCTGGATGCACAGCTACACTGCTTTGCTTAGTACTCCGGTATAATGTTCTGCATGCTGCTGCTGCTTTTTAATTAGTGTTTATCTCGTGACAAAGCTGGATTCACAGCTACACTGATTAACAGTCCTGTATACTATGCATGCTGCTAAAAAAAACAGAGAAACAGCAGCACTCTGTAAGGACCAAGATATATGCAAACACGAGATCCAATCTACATTGTTGCTGAATAAAATGCACTAAGAAAAGAATGTACTTACAAAAAATGAAGGTACAATTTAAATTGCAGTCATTGCAGCTTGCACCTGTTCAAACTATATGGAGGTGCTGGTCAGGTTTTTTTGTTTTTTTTTGCAGTTTACCATTAGAGGTTGTGACTAGCTCCTTTCTGACTCTGCACTCCTCCCATCAGCCCAAGGGTGCTTTTAATTAGTGTTGGTTCCTACCTTCCCATTTAAAAAATGTAGGTTTAAAACACAAAAGGCATGTTTGCCCAATTAAATTGTAGGCTTATAGCCCAAGAGAGGCATGTCTAGGATGACAGGACCCATCAGAGAAGTGTCACCTTGCTGTGGTTCATGGGCACACATGAATTGGCCAATTTTTGCGCTAAGGACCTTTATTTTTTGTAAGTACTTTTTTTCTTAACTCATTTTATTCAGCAACAATGTAGATTAGATCTCGTGTTTGTATACATCTTGGTCATTACAGAGAGCTATTGTTTCCCCCCTCTTTTTTGTATGCCATGCAGTCATTGGAGCTTGCACCTGTTCAAGCTATATGGAGGTGCTGGTCTGATTTTTTTTTGCATCATGCATTCTGCTGCTTTCTAGCTAATGTTTATCTCATAACAGTACTCCATTCACAGCTACACTGCTTAGTATTGCTGCGTAATGTCCTGCATGCTGCTCCTTTCTATTAAGTGTTTATTGCATGACAGTGCTTGATTCACAGCTACACTGCTTAGTACTGCTGTATAATGCCCTGCATTCTACTTCTTTCTGGAATGACAGTGCTTGGTTCACAGGTACACTGCTCAGTTCTCTAGTATAATGTCCTCCATGGCGCTGCTGCTGCTGCTTATGAACAACGCTTCATAGAGACAGGAGAGCAGGAATCCCTCATGGTGGTCGAGCAAGCCCGCTGCCACTCTATTCCAATAAGGGATGAAAAGGGGTCAGTCAATGGGGGTCTCAGTGGTCAGACACCCATAGATTTTGTATTTGGTGATGGTGACACTATATACTATTGTGTTCTAAGCATCTGTATGGAAGTGCTATTCGACCAATGTCTACCACTGCTGTTAGTTAGACTTTATATAGCACTATAAACAAAATGGCGCTAGCCCTGGCAACAGGAATTATTTTTTGTTGCATTATTTTGGTATTATTTATGCACTTTGGTGCTTTTTTAATAGCGTATACAGACAGTGTGTTTGTGCCATATAGCAGTACACAATGTGCAAATATTATTTATGCACTATACGTGTATGGAAACCTCTGCTTATAAAAACTGGGGTGAAAAATAGGAACTTACGCACTTGGATATGGTCTCAAATATTGTCAGCTTTTCAATGACATTTGGTTATTGTTGGATCAATTATGTAATTAGCTACTTTTATTCTGTATGCAGTATGGTGGCGGGTACTCACGGTATAGCGGTAGTATTAGGCCATTGTATGGCAGTATTCTATGAGAGCTATGAAAGGAAATCTTTGCGGTATATGCACTGTATTTGGACATATTTCACTGTAGCAAGATTTCTATTGAAACTTAACCGTAAGTATAAATGCTCATTGATGCGCGGTAAGAGGTGTCAACAATGGGTGTCTTTCGGTATTTTCCAAAGTTTCTTCAACTTTTTTTTTTTTAAAGGTGAGCATTAATTTATTGAGATACTCATTGGTACATTGGAGAAAAGGACACTTTATAGAATGGCACAAATGAAATGGCGCTGGTGATGTTGACTGATACAACTGTGCATTGTATAGCAGTGTTATATAGGCAATATATGGCAGTATTATGGGAGCAATATATGGCATGGATCGATCCCTTTCCTATAATTTGTTTTCCAAGAAGCTAAGAAATGCAGATTTATTCAGCTCCACAGTAATGGCCACCGCAGGGGGCCGGTCTCCTGCTTGTAGATTTATGGACATTTGAGACCAGAGTTCTGGAGTGTTGGAAAAAAAGGGAAGATTTAAAACCTAATTATATGTCAAGTAATTACCGTAGATCGAAAAAAAAAGAATTGTTAGTTTCTGAGTAACTAGTCTTTAAAAGCGAAAATGAATAAATGTGAATATTTACATTCAAGTCCAATATGAAGATTTTTTTTTATTTATCTCACTGCCGTCTCATTAATAGTAAACAGGAAAACATCCACTGAAAGACGGTCTCATTATCGGCATAGAAATGGAGAATAAACGACATACACAAGTATTCTTCTCAGCATCTTCCCATTAGTCAAGATAAGATTGTTCTAAACTGTCCAGTACAGATGTCTTAGCACGCTGTGGCTCAGTGGGCAGCATAGTGGCTCAGTGGTTAGCACTGTATGGTGGCTCAGTGGTTAGAAATATATGGTGCCTCAGTGGTTAGCACTGTATGGTGGCTCAGTGGGCAGCATAGTGGCTCAGTGGTTAGCACTGTATGGTGGCTCAGTGGTTAGCACTGTATGGTGGCTCAGTGGTTAGCACTGTATGGTGGCTCAGTGGGCAGCATAGTGGCTCAGTGGTTAGCACTGTATGGTGGCTCAGTGGTTAGCACTGTATGGTGGCTCAGTGGGCAGCATAGTGGCTCAGTGGTTAGCACTGTATGGTGGCTCAGTGGTTAGCACTGTATGGTGGCTCAGTGGTTAGCACTGTATGGTGGCTCAGTGGGCAGCATGGTGGCTCAGTGGTTAGCACTGTATGGTGGCTCAGTGGTTAGCACTATATGGTGGCTCAGTGGTTAGCACTGTATGGTGGCTCAGTGGTTAGCACTATATGGTGGCTCAGTGGTTAGCACTATATGGTGGCTCAGTGGTTAGCACTGTATGGTGGCTCAGTGGTTAGCACTATATGGTGGCTCAGTGGTTAGCACTGTATGATGGCTCAGTGGTTAGCACTGTATGGTGGCTCAGTGGTTAGCACTGTATGGTGGCTCAGTGGTTAGCACTGTATGGTGGCTCAGTGGTTAGCACTATATGGTGGCTCAGTGGTTAGCACTGTATGGTGGCTCAGTGGTTAGCACTATATGGTGGCTCAGTGGTTAGCACTGTATGGTGGCTCAGTGGTTAGCACTGTATGGTGGCTCAGTGGTTAGCACTATATGGTGGCTCAGTGGTTAGCACTGTATGGTGGCTCAGTGGTTAGCACTGTATGGTGGCTCAGTGGTTAGCACTGTATGGTGGCTCATTGGTAAGCACTGTATGGTGGCTCAGTGGTTAGCACTGTATGGTGGCTCAATGGTTAGCACTGTATGGTGGCTCAGTGGTTAGCACTGTATGGTGGCTCAGTGGTTAGCACTGTATGGTGGCTCAGTGGTTAGCAATATATGGTGGCTCAGTGGTTAACACTGTACGGTGGCTCAGTGGTTAGCACTGTACGGTGGCTCAGTGGTTAGCACTGTTTGGTGGCTCAGTGGTTAGCAATATATGGTGGCTCAGTGGTTAACACTGTATGGTGGCTCAGTGGTTAGCACTGTATGGTGGCTCAGTGGTTAGCACTGTATGGTGGCTCAGTGGTTAGCACTGTATGGTGGCTCAGTGGTTAGCACTGTATGGTGGCTCAGTGGTTAGCACTGTACGGTGGTTCAGTGGTTAGCACTGTATGGTGGCTCAGTGGTTAGCACTGTATGGTGGCTCAGTGGTTAGCACTATATGGTGGCTCGGTGGTTAGCACTGTATGGTGGCTCAGTGATTAGCACTGTATGGTGGCTCAGTGGTTAGCACTGTATGGTGTCTCAGTGGTTAGCACTGCATGGTGGCTCAGTGGTTAGCTCAGATGATACCTCCAATACAAATCGTACCATCTCTCAGGCATCCAGACACTTTATTTCACAGCACAACAAACGTACTACCTCAATGTAAATTTTTGGAATAGAACGATTAGCTGCTAATCCCAGGGGTGGTGATAACAGAAAACGTCTCTTGAACAGGGAAGCATATTGCAGGCTAAATCTTGACACGTGTTATCCAAAAGGTTTAAATCCAAAACGGGATATTAATGTTTCATTATTAATGTTGTACGCTTTGCTTTGTTCGCATGTGTGATGCCCCAGAGTCCTGGTTGTCACAGTGGCATTGCTTTCCTCATGGGCAGAGTGATGTCACGCTTGGAAGCGATGGAGGATTCCTTTTGCCAGGTAATCAGCACATACAATTTAATTCTGACTCCAGGCCAGAAGGGGGAGCTCTACACCCGACTTCAGGGGTTTGCTGCTCTCTCTGGTTGGGAGGAGGAGTCAGTTGCTAGGCAGTTGGGAAGAGTTGACAGTTGGTGCCGGACAGCAGACGGGAGCAGTCTGAGGCAGAAGGACGAGTGAGGGGCCGTGTAGCCTGAAATGCTGCAGCTCCTAGATAGCGAAATACAGGAGGAAGAACAACTTGCAGCGAACGTGCCGGAGAGCAAAGCACAGAAAAGTGACAACAAGGGAGAATAGCAGCGACTGGGCTACCTCCCTGACAGAGCGCAGATACCGGTAACCGGAAGACCGAGGTTGTGTCATACTCTAGGAGGCATAGCAGAAACCGGTAGGACAGCTAGACTACATGTAACTTGTCCACCCTAACACCCAGGAGACACAGTGACACATAGAGCCCGGGTCGTGATAGAGACCATGTAAAAAGGCTCAAGTTACCTGTCATATGGGTTTGAGTCCTACCTAAAGGGGGACAGAGAGAACTTGAGGACCTTGCCAGAAGCCTTAGACAGTAAGGGACTACAATACCACAGCGCTAAAAGGAAGGCGTTTAACTCCACCTGGTAAAAGGGGACTCTGAACTCGCTTCCAAGCCGGCCTGTACCTGTGATCTGGTGCCCTGGACTGGGGCTGCCTGCTACCATCAGTAAAACAGGTAAAGAGACTGCAAACCTGCGTCCTCCGTTCTTTATCGCACCACTCACCATCTTCCATCTACTGCACCGGGAGCCCTGGGGACCCAGCTTCACCTGTGGGAAGTTATACCAACCCAGCTGCCATAACATCACCCCAGTGGACCCCTTAAAGCAGCGTTGGTCATCCCTGACCGAATACCACAGTGTTGTGAGTTCTGTTTTTGGGCTCCCTCTGGTGGTTACTGGTGGTACTGGGTGACTTGTGTTCTCTGCGGTCTCTGGTGTCCACCTGTTCCATCAGGATATGGGAGTTTCCTATTTAGCCTGGCTTTCTTGTCATTTCCTCGCCGGCTATCAATGTAATCAGTGTGTCTTTTTACCTCTGCTACCCGCTTCTGTAATCTTCAGGACAAGCTAAGTTTTGATTTTCCTGTTCCACGTTTTGCTTTATTTTTGTCTTGTCCAGCTTGCAGATATGTGATTTCTTGTTGCTGGTTGCTCTTGTGGGCTGAAATTACTCCTCATGTTCCATGAGTTGGCACATGAGTTCAAGTAATTTCAGGATGGTTTTTTGAAGGGTTTTTCGCTGACCGCGCAGTTCACTTTTGTATCCTCTGCTATCTAGCTTTAGTGGGCCTCATTTTGCTGAATCTGTTTTCATAACTACGTATGTGCTTTCCTCTCATTTCACCGTTATTACATGTGGGCGGCTGCTATTTCTGTGGGGTGTTTCTCTGGAGGCAAGAGAGGTCTGTGTTTCTTCTAATAGGGGAAGTTAGTTCTTCGGCTGGCGCGAGACGTCTAGAATCATCGTAGGCACGTTCCCCGGCTACAGCTAGTTGTGTGTTAGGTTCAGTATCGCGGTCAGCTCAGGTTCCATCACCCTAGAGCTTGTTCTGCTTTTGTGCTTGTCCTTTTGTGATCCCCTGCCATTGGGATCATGACACCACAGGTGGCGTCACAAACTCTTATTATCTCACAAATCCCTTTAAAAACCTTCCCTTCAACATAGGCGCCTAGGGCCACGGACCAGGTCGCCGCCGCTGTGACACATGCCTTTAAGTACCAGACCCGGTACCGAGTACCCCACAGCCCTGGCGGGTGTTTCACATGCATCCTGTGGAGTCATAAGCACTGACTTTTTAACTGAGACAAGTGAGGCCTGCAGTTTTTTGGATCTTGTTATGGGGTCTTTTGTGACCTCTTGGATGAGTCATCGCTGCTCTCTGGGAGTAATTTTGGTCAGCCGGCCACTCCTGGGAAGGATCACCACTGTTCTATGTTTTCGTCATTTGTGGATAATGGCACTCAGTGTGGTTTGCTGGAATCTGAATGCTTTAGACATGGCTTTATAACCTTTTCCAGACTGATAGCTCTCAATTGCTTTACTTCTCATTTGTTCCAGAATTTCTTTGGATCGTGGCATGATGTCTAGCTTTTAGGGAACTTTTGGTCTACTTCATTTTGTCAGGCAAGTCCTATTTAAGTGATTTCTTGATTGACACCAGGTGTCGCAGTAATCAGGTTAGGGACTCTGAACCCAGCCTCCCAGAGATGTGATAAACCACAGTTAATTTATGTTTTAAGGGGGGAGGGTAGGGGGGATCACTTTTTCACGAATGGACCTGCAGTTTTGGATTTCTTTTTTCCCTTTACAATAATGATATTCATTTAAAAACTGCATTTTGTGTTTACTTGTGTCATCTTTGTCTAATATTTACATTTGTTTGGTGATCTGAAACATTTAAGTGTGACAAACACATGTAAAAGAATTGGAAATCAGGAAGAGGGCAAAAACTTTTTCATACAACTGTTTATGGAGTGAGGTAACTCCTTCCAAAATTCTGCTCCCTTTCCTTACCTAAAGGTTCTGGGACTATTGGGGGTCCCTTCAAAAGGATTTGCCATTCCTATGCTTGGCTGGTACATATTGGATGTTTGATTTCGTGCTCGTGCATATGGCAGAGCCCTTTCCAACTAAAAGCCTTTAACCCCTTCACGATGTGGCCAATTTCCATTTTTGCTTTTTCACTTTTTCCTCCCCTTCTTCTCAGAGCCATAACTGTTATTTCATGTCTACATAGACGTACGAGGGCTTGTTTTTGTGGGACGAATTGTACTTTAGAATGACACTACTCATGTTACCACACAGTGTATTGAAAAACGGGGAAAACATTCCAAGTGTTGAGAAATTGTGAAAAAAAAGCAATTCTGACATTTTTTTTTAAAATTGTTTTTACGGTGTACATCGTGCCGCAAAATTTAACATGAAATATAATTTTGCTTATTAGTACGATTACAGCAAAACCAAATATGCACAGATTTTTTATTATTTTAGTGGTGAATAAAAATCAGAAGTTTGCAAAAAATATTTTGCCGAGAGCCGTAGCGTTTTGATTTTTCGGTCGATGGAGCTGTGCGATGGCTTATTTTTTAAGGGGCGTTTTTATTGACACCCTTTTGTAATGGGGGTGATGTTGTTATCACTTGTTACAGCATTTTTTGTGGAATTGCAGCAACCAATATAAATGCAATTTTGGCAGTATTGAATTTTTTCAGTTTGCGGTGTTTACCAATCGGGTTAATTATTTTTGATAGATCTGACTTTGCTGAACTCGACGATAACACATACAGTATTTTTTTTTTATTTTTGTAATTTCTTATTTTTGAAAAGGGGGTGATTTGAACTTTGATGGATTTTTTAATTTTCATATTTTTTCAAGCTTTTTTCAATTTTTTACTGTTTATGTTAGTCCCCTTAGGGGACTTGAAGCTGCGATCATTTGAGCACTCGTGCTATTTAGTGTCTGTGCGCTCTTCTGATGCTTCATAGGCAAATCTGCCTCTGCTTGCTCCATGAAAGAGTGTGCAGTCCAGGCCACCAGCGCAGCCATGCTGTCGATTCAAACTGTAAATCTTCAGGAGCACACCTCCCCTCAACAAGCAGTGCGGTATGTGTTTACACGGACCCATTGACTTTAATGGGTCTGTGTGATCCGTGCGCTCCCGCGAACACTGACATGTCTCCGTGTTTTCCAAACGGACACACGGTCCGTGAAAACACGCTGACGTGTGCAGAGACACTTTGATTTTAATGTGTCTACGTGAGTCAGTGTCTCCAGTACGTGAGGAAACTGTCACCACACGTACCGGAGCCACTGACGTGTGAAACCGGCCTTAGACTTGTGAAATAAAACTGGCAACTAGAAATTACAGGTCAGAAGTAAAAATAATGACCCTCCGCATCGCACACTCAGAAAAACACCCATTACCACTGCCTATAATTGTCCTCCTGGTTCATTATGACACTTGTACAGATGTTCTGTATACTGGACAGTCAGGTTATTATACACTGTCCCCCAAGACAAAAGAGATGATGTAAGGCTACGTTCACATTGGCGTTCCGCCAATGTGCGTCGCTGTTGCGCCGGCGACGCAGCGGCGACGCAGCGGCGATGCGCCCCTATGTTTAACATAGGGGACGCGTGCGTCGTTTTGGTGGCGTTTTTCGCCACGTGCGTCGTTTCCGACGCTAGCGTCGGACGCAAGAAAACGCTACATGTAGCATTTTCTGTGCGTCCGATTTTCGTCGGAAAACGACGCACGCGTCGCAAAACGCGCGCGGTTTTGCGCGCGTTTGCGCGCGTTTTAGCGTGCGTCGCGCGTTGCGTCGCCGACGCACGGCGGCGCAACGCTAATGTGAACGTAGCCTAAGTGAGTGTCATATGATTACTACTTTTCTCTTAGTGCAAAACAGTCAAAATAATCAGTCATTATATAAATAAACAAAAATAAAACCAGAGACTGTATATACAAAAACACTTACAGTTGTAGATAGAAAGTAAAAAAAACATTAAGAACCTTTTGTGTTGTTGTCCAGTACAGAGAAACCGTACCATAGTAGTTATATACTTGTATATAGTTAACAAGATCGTGCTCACGCCGTGGTTCAGACCAAAAACCATCACAACAGAGAATATCCGCCAATATATTTATTAATTTATTTCTTGGCAATTTATCAGACCATACAAAATTATACAAAATATTTAAAATCAAGATAATCTTAATATGTATGTATTTAAAATCATTGCGTGCACATATCAATTTGTATTATATGGCAGACCACCTATGTTATATATTACGCCCTTAAGGACGGCATATATGTCCAAGCAAAAATAAATAAATAAATACATTCTTCTTATGTTGCAACATAAGATTTCTTTTTTTGCTTGGATATGTGCACGAAATGATTTTAAGTACACACATATTATGGAGCATCATCAAAAGGAGTGTCTAGGATGGCGGGAGGCAGTTCACATCTAAGCAACAGCTCTGGGAGGGGTATTCTGTCCACATGCAAAACAATTGAAGCAGAAACCATCCAAAAACTGACAAATTCAATGGACGAGAGAGTTCAGAAGCTTCTTTCGAACAAGGGGTCCTATGTGCAAATGTAACATCACCTAGAATAAAGTTTTCACTTGAAAACTGTTTGATTTCATTTTGTAATAAGCTGCTAATGCTTATCACTTCACAATTGACCATTTTTTTTGTTCAAAATAAAAAAAAAAGGTTGAAAACTCTGCTGTGCATAATAATTTGGAACATGCATTTTGAGTGTTTATTTTTTTTTTTAAAAAGATACTGTTTTCATAGGCAGTTTGTTCCAAAACATTGCAATTATACTAGAATAGTAGATGACTGGAAAATAACAATGACTGCAAATCAGATAGGTAATTTAGAGAAAATATGAGGAAATATTATTTGCATAATAATTTGGAACACAGTGTATATATAGCAGCCATATAGTATATAGCAGCCATGTAGTATATAGTACTGAAAAGCATCCAAGAAAAAAAATAATAAAAAAAAAGGGAAAATCAAAAAGTTGTGAAACATATATACTCCCTTAAAAAAACGATTTATTTTAGAAATAGTCTAAAAAACCACTTCCCAGTGAGTACAAAAAAAAAAAAAGGAATACAATATCGAATCCAATAGTGCACCTCACCTCACAAATACCCTACACTGACCTGCTATCCCTTCCTAAACAGTGGAGGTTGGCACCCTGATAGATGTTTTGGCGCCCCCACTCCGCGACGGCTGACACCTGCTATCCCTATTAATAAAACTGGTCAGCTAAAGGAGGGAAAACAATGAGCAATCAAAAGGGATGAAGGAAGGTATAAGGCAAAGAAAAAACAAAGGTGCACTACAGATAGATATATGTATAACGTCATCCCTCAATGATGTCCCATATTGTACAGCGAAGAACTGAGACAAAAAACATATTAAGCCGGTGATATGCTCACAGCGTCTCAGTACCACAGTCCATCCGTATATACACACAGGACACGGTTCTATGCATGTACAGTGGGTCAATAGTGGGAGGACAGATATACACCTATCAAAAAAGACCCGGTTCAGTCTAAATTGACATAATGCACAATGGTAACCCCTTGATAGAACTATCGGTGTATTCTCAGAGTATAAAGCAATACACTTCAACTCAGTAGACCCTATAGCATAATACTATATCGGTTATATATGCATTTATATGGATACCCACTATCGGTTGCGTAAGCACAGTATATGGTATATGTTGCATCCAATGTGTAGCCTATCATATTCTTTTTTGATCTCCTTCACCGATATAGTATTATGCTATAGGGTCTACTGAGTTGAAGTGTATTGCTTTATACTCTGAGAATACACCGATAGTTCTATCAAGGGGTTACCATTGTGCATTATGTCAATTTAGACTGAACCGGGTCTTTTTTGATAGGTGTATATCTGTCCTCCCACTATTGACCCACTGTACATGCATAGAACCGTGTCCTGTGTGTATATACGGATGGACTGTGGTACTGAGACGCTGTGAGCATATCACCGGCTTTATATGTTTTTTGTCTCAGTTCTTCGCTGTACAATATGGGACATCATTGAGGGATGACGTTATACATATATCTATCTGTAGTGCACCTTTGTTTTTTCTTTGCCTTATACCTTCCTTCATCCCTTTTGATTGCTCATTGTTTTCCCTCCTTTAGCTGACCAGTTTTATTAATAGGGATAGCAGGTGTCAGCCGTCGCGGAGTGGGGGCGCCAAAACATCTATCAGGGTGCCAACCTCCACTGTTTAGGAAGGGATAGCAGGTCAGTGTAGGGTATTTGTGAGGTGAGGTGCACTATTGGATTCGATATTGTATTCCTTTTTTTTGTACTCACTGAGTATATAGTACTGCCCACATAATATATAGCAGCCATGTAGTATATAGTACTGCCCACGTAGTACATAGCAGCCATGTAGTATATAGTACTGCCCACGTAGTATATAGCAGCCATGTAGTATATAGTACTGCCCACATAGTATATAGCAGCCATGTAGTATATAGTACTGCCCACATAGTATATAGCAGCCATGTAGTATATAGTACTGCCCACGTAGTATATAGCAGCCATGTAGTATATAGTACTGCCCACGTAGTATATAGCAGCCACGTAGTATATAGCAGCCATGTAGTATATAGTACTGCCCACGTAGTACATAGCAGCCATGTAGTATATAGTACTGCCCACGTAGTATATAGCAGCCATGTAGTATATAGTACTGCCCACATAGTATATAGCAGCCATGTAGTATATAGTACTGCCCACGTAGTATATAGCAGCCATGTAGTATATAGTACTGCCCACGTAGTATATAGCAGCCATGTAGTATATAGTACTGCCCACATAGTATATAGCAGCCATGTAGTATACAGCAGCCATGTAGTATATAGTAGTGCCCACGTAGTATATAGCAGCCATGTAGTATATAGTACTGCCCACGTAGTATATAGCAGCCATGTAGTATATAGTACTGCCCACGTAGTATATAGCAGCCATGTAGTATATAGTACTGCCCACGTAGCATATAGCAGCCATGTAGTATATAGTACTGCCCACGTAGTATATAGCAGCCATGTAGTATATAGTACTGTCCACGTAGTATATAGCAGCCATGTAGTATACAGCAGCCATGTAGTATATAGTACTGCCCACGTAGTATATAGCAGCCATGTAGTATATAGTACTGCCCACGTAGTATATAGCAGCCATGTAGTATATAGTACTGCCCACGTAGTATATAGCAGCCATGTAGTATATAGTACTGCCCACGTAGTATATAGCAGCCATGTAGTATATAGTACTGCCCACGTAGTATATAGCAGCCATGTAGTATACAGCAGCCATGTAGTATATAGTACTGCCCACGTAGTATATAGCAGCCATGTAGTATATAGTACTGCCCACGTAGTATATAGCAGCCATGTAGTATATAGTACTGCCCACGTAGTATATAGCAGCCATGTAGTATATAGTACTGCCCACGTAGTATATAGCAGCCATGTAGTATATAGTACTGCCCACGTAGTATATAGCAGCCATGTAGTATATAGTACTGCCCACGTAGTATATAGCAGCCATGTAGTATATAGTGTTATGATCTGTTGGTTTAGGAGCAACATGGGACGAGCTCTGAAGGAAGTGGTACCTGTACTGACCGCAGTCCCTAAGCTCAACACAACACTAGAAGTAGCCGTGGGATGCTCCTGTCACTCCCTAGGCATCTCGTCACAGCCTGAGAACTAACTACCCCTAAAGGTAGAAACAGAAAAACTATCTTGCCTCAGAGAAAATCCCCAAAGGATAGATAGCCCCTCACAAGTAATGACTGTGATTGGATAGGGAAAAGACATACACAGAATGAAACCAGGATGTAGCACAGGAGGCCAGTCTAGCTAGATAGATAGGACAGGATGGAATACTGTGCGGTCAGTATAAAACACTACAAAAACTCCACACAGAGTTTACAAAAATCTCCACACCTGACTAAAGGTGTGGAGGGTAAATCTGCTTCCCAGAGCTTCCAGCTACACAGAATTAATTCATACTGACAAGCTGGACAAAACATGGAAAGCACAGAACGGATAAGTCCACAACCTGTGGACAGAAAAGAGCAAGCAAGGACTTAACTTTGCTGAACTGGTCAGGATAACAGGGAAATCCAAAAGAGATGTGAATCCAACCAGGAACCATTGACAAGTGGCATTGGCTGAAGGAAGAGCCAGGCATAAATAGCTGAACAGAAAGACAATCAGTGGAAGCAGCTGCAGACTGCTAAATCCAAGGAGCAGCCATACCACTTAAAACCCAAGAGCAGAACTCACAAAAGTGCCACTTAGAACCACCGGAGGGAGCCCAAGAGCGGAATTCACAACAATTCTTGTACATAGGAGCAGTATTATAGTAGTTATATTCTTACATAGGAGCAGTATTATAGCAGTTATATTCTTGTACATAGGGGCAGTATTATAGTAGTTATATTCTTGTACATAGGAGCAGTATTATAGTAGTTATATTCTTCTACATAGGAGCAGTATTATAGTAGTTATATTCTTGTACATAGGGGCAGTATTATAGTAGTTATATTCTTGTACATAGGAGCAGTATTATAGTAGTTATATTCCTGTACATAGGGGCAGTATTATAGTAGTTATATTCTTGTACATAGGAGCAGTATTATAGTAGTTATATTCTTGTACATAGGGGCAGTATTATAGTAGTTATATTCTTGTACATAGAGGCATTATTATAGTAGTTATATTCTTGTACAGAGGAGCAGTATTATAGTAGTTATATTCTTGTATATAGGGGCAGTATTATAGTAGTTATATTCTTGTACATAGAGGCATTATTATAGTAGTTATATTCTTGTACAGAGGAGCAGTATTATAGTAGTTATATTCTTGTATATAGGGGCAGTATTATAGTAGTTATATTCTTGTACATAGGGGCAGTATTATAGTAGTTATATTCTTGCACATAGGAGCAGGATTATAGTAGTTATATTCTTGTACATAGGGGCAGTATTATAGTAGTTATATTCTTGTACATAGGGGACAGTATTATAGTAGTTATATTCTTGTACATAGGAGCAGTATTATAGTAGTTATATTCTTGTACATAGGGGCAGTATTATAGTAGTTATATTCTTGTACATAGGGGCAGTATTACAGTAGTTATATTCTTGTACATAGGGGGCAGTATTATAGTAGTTATATTCTTGTACATAGGAGCAGTATTATAGTAATTATAATCTTGTACATAGGGGCAGTATTATAGTCCAATATGTGAAAAGTTAGTAGTTCCAGCTCCTTTTAAAATTTCCAATTCTTTATTTTTCCATTAAAATTGCAAAGTCCTTGTGCAAAGTGGATGTAGTTACAGGGGATACAGAAAAACAAGCGTTTTATTTTATGCAGTATTATAGTAGTTATATTCTGGTACATAGGGGCAGTATTATAGTAATTACATTTTTGTTCGAGTGGATATTATAGTAGTAGTTATATTCTTGACAATAGAAATAATAATATGTATCTATAACATGATAAGATTAGTAATTATAATAAATGTGATTGACAAAACCTGTTCTTTTTATCGGATTGAGGAATATTTGCTGTACCACCGCTGATGTAGTCTATGAGTCACTTTTTGCTTTAGTGCTCTTTGATGTTGTTTTGAGCCATTAGCTCTTGTGAATCGGGAAAAGCATTTAGCACTTCTTAGTTGACAGCCTCAGTTTTGTGCCTTTAGTCTGTTTGCTCCCAAGCTTTTACTGTAAATGCAGCAGAATGTCATTTAAAAAAAATAAGTTTCCCTTTTTTTTTCTTGATTTTCATTTGTACCATACAATACTTGTCCCGCATCTGTCTGAGAACAGAATTCAAATGCAGTCTATTATATGTGCTGGTAAAAACTATTTTATTTTTATAAAGTGTTGTCCAATTTTATGTACTGTGAAAAAAAGGTTTACAATTGTATAATAAATTGTTCTTCACTGTTCTAACACAATTAATGTGCCATCCCATCATCTCTCCTATCTGTGAATAAAATCATCCTTGCTAACATCCAATGCCTGACAGCTCATACATGCTCCTGATCCACAGGCA
This sequence comes from Ranitomeya imitator, assembly GCF_032444005.1. Lineage (NCBI taxonomy): Eukaryota > Metazoa > Chordata > Amphibia > Anura > Dendrobatidae > Ranitomeya > Ranitomeya imitator. The sequence continues at coordinate 28,577,451 of NC_091287.1, read as the reverse complement.
GTATGAATAAGACCATGACTGCACGATTCCAGCCATATACAGTACAGACCAAAAGTTTGGACACACCTTCTCATTTAAAGATTTTTCTGTATTTTCATGACTACATCTCTGGGAACTCCTTCAAGATTGTTGGAAGACCATTCCCGGTGACTACCTCTTGAAGCTCATCAAGAGAATGCCAAGAGTGTGCAAAGCAGTCATCAAACCAAAAGGTGGCTACTTTGAAGAACCTAGAATATAAGACATAATTTCAGTTGTTTCACGCTTTTTTGTTAAGTATATAATTCCACATGTGTTAATTCATAGTTTTGATGCCTTCAGTGTGAATGTACAATTTTCAGAGTCATGAAAATACAGAAAAATCTTTAAATGAGAAGGTGTGTCCAAACTTTTGGTCTGTACTGTATGTTCCAGCCATAGTTTATTAGCTGCCGGGGGCCGAGCCGTGCTGGAGAGTAACCGGACAGGAGGACTAGGGTGGCACAGTTGATGGGACAGGTAAGCATGCATGATGGGTTAATGGTTTACATCAGATGTGGACATATTATTGAGGCAATGTAAGAGGCCCCGGGAGGTAGGGGGCAACTACTACCTCCAAAGCAGGTGTAATTGTGCATTATGATGAGCTTCTAGACCTCAAAGTTGTGCATTTGTAAGGTGCTCTAAAGACTGGTACCCACTCCTACCCCTTTAAGAACCATCCTGGTTCTCATTGTAATATGTGGATGTTTTATATTATTATATATGCTGTTACGTTCCTGTATGCTGCTATATATATTTATTGTATTTTGTTATGTATTATAGGGACAGTGTAGTACCCGAGTTGGTCACTAGATGGAAACACTTCAGGACTTAATAGAAGGTCAGGAATAGATAATAAATAGTTAACATAGGACGGGTCACTGTGGGATAAGATAGGAGGATTTCCTGGTTGGAGCAGTGAAGCCAGGGAGCTGGTGGTGCTCAGAGGGGCCAGGGAGCCCCAGGTGTCCTGTAGGGCTTTAGAGCCTGGGACAGCACAGCAGTTCCGCAACATTGACGCAAAGGGCCCAGCCGTCCAGTGTCAGTGGGCCAGAAGGTTAAAGAAAAAGGTTACAGCAGGATAAGGATGCAGGTCACTCCAAAATGTGGCAGCTTTCTACATGGGCAGATGCCCTCCTGTCTGGGGTGAAACAGACAGACTGAATGTAGTTAGGCTGGTCAGGGAGGACGCTGCAGTATCGGTCGGGATCAACTGGGTACAAATCGAAAGATATAGAAAAGGGCATAGGGAAAGTAAAGGATGTGAACAGTGCCGAACTCTGTGTTGATGCTGTAACTGATGTGGACGTGCTGCGATTGAAACCAAGTAAAGTTCTACATTTAAAGTTTGAATTGGACACTGTCTCTTTGTGCGTAACACCATCAGCAGCAGAACTACAGCAGCCCCGATGGGACCCTGACTGTTGTGCAGAGGGTGAAGCAGAAGGTATGCAAGTAAAGGGACATTGTTTTCATGTGGCAGGAGGCCAGGGCGTACGTAACCAGATATTCTCAGCCACAACTACGGCCCTGGCCCTCCCTCACACATTTGTGTGGGACCCTCTTCTGTCACCAACAGTGGTTTCCATGTTATCTTGCTCTGTTGGGGTCCTGGTGTCAAATACCACCAAGAGCCACATCTGCAAGGAGTTTGCATGTTCTCCCCTCATCCTTTATCCATATTTTCTATCTTGAAAAACCTTAACTTTCTACCTGGCATGGAGGAACTTACCTTCAGTAATTTGCATTGAGCTTAACATTTTGGTGACTGATATTCATGGCTGCCACAACTTTTGTTTCCTCTCCTCACAGATTTTCCAGTGGAAACATTTTCTCACCACTCTTCCAATGTCCAACTTTTACCTCTGGAAAGCTTACTTAACAAACAATTCTGCCACGGCACTTGCCTTGTACTCAAGTTTCACAAGTAGACTCTTTACTGGTGTCTCCTCCAGATCAACCTCTGCCACGTTTTCAGCCTCCATGAAAATCTGATATTGGGCTCTTCTTCTCCTCGGAACAAAAACACCGGTTTTCTCATCCTAAGAGGTGTCTGTTTGCTCTTGATCCAAAATATGAGCCAGATGTGGGCTCTTCTTCATACTTTTTGGTCTTCTTTACCACATTGAGGTACTTTGCCAAATTGGTAATTTAGAAGGTGACAGACACATCGATGCTTCTGGAGCCGGCAGTATTCCTACACCATCGTTGTTTATAACATTCCTTTATGGATCAACCATAATTGTCTTCATCTCCATGTCACTAGTGGGGGTGTAGATTCCTTAATCATGGTTGGCTTTGCTTATACTATACTCAACTTTTTACTGCAGTAGGAGAGAGTTGACCGGGTGGAGACACAAGCTCAGCCACCTAAGAACAGTTACACACAGAACCACCAGGCCATCCATGTTACTAACTTTGTAGGCACCATCCTATGGTAGCGGCTGATGAGAAATAGCAAAATCTTGCCTTCAACCGCACAAAAAATTGCTTCAGCACTGTAAATAAGTCTAGCAGTCATTGACTACCCTCTTCAAAGTCGTTGCCATCTTCTTTTTTTTTACATTTTATTTTTGCACTTTTTTTTCCCTTTAAAATACTAAAGATCTGTCTACATAATGTCAGAATAAATGCGAGACGCCTCCACTTAACTCCCCGGGGCAGTAATCAAAGAGCGACAAGCACTTGAGGTACAAATAGTTCTCAGCTCTGAATTTTACTTGCATAAGAAATTGGTTTTCAATCTTCATCTAAGAACGGTAAATATTTCTTGAGTCTTTCCAGTGGAATCTCGTCGATGCATATCTGTCAGTTCTGAGAGGTGACACCAGACAGATTCGGTGCCATCATTTTCTACGTTTATATAAGGCATGCTGCCGCCAACCTGAAGGGTTAGAATTAGGAACTAACCTGAAACCAGACCAGACCCTGTAAATAAATACAGACCCCAATCCAGATCTCATGAAATAAATATAGATCCTAAACCCCTTTCTGCTATATGACATCATGAAGCCAAAACCAAGGCACAGATTAAGAGAGAGAAATACCAGACAGGAAATCAATATCATAGAAATATTTCATTGATAAAACAATTTTTTTATAGCAATAAGGCAAAACACAATAATAAAAAAGGTTAAAACCACAGTGTGCACAAAACAGGGTACATAGAAAAAGTAATATTTAAATTATAGAATAAATAAAAACCCTCAAGGTAAACTGATCTAAAATCATACAAGTATTAGTGCATAAAGTGTCAGAATAAATAAATATACAGGTACATATATACAATGTGCAAAAGTTGCAATGAAGTGTCTAGTGAAAAACTCCAAAGATTCATCAATGCTAAATACATTAAGCCAATGATAGATAACCATGATATAGACCCAAAAGGTGCTGTGCAAAAAGTGCCAAAAAAAGTATCAAAATATATGTATTAGTACACAAATTACCTCGAGGGGTTAAAGTCCTATGTGTGCACATGCGCCCCGACGCGTGTTTCGGTTTGACTTCCTTCGTCAGGGGGAAGTGTGCAAGGAAGTCAAACCGAACCGAGCGGGCTCAGAAGCCGATTCTGCGCCATACAGTTCAGGTGCCAGCTGTGTTATACAGCCAGCATCTGCCTGTGTCAGCAGTGATTTAACCCCTTAAATACCAGTGTCAATCCCGGACAATGGCATCTAAAGGGGTTTCCTCAAGAACAAAATACATTTTAATTAATAGATCTTGGAATAATAATAATTTCCACAATTGGATGTGTTAAAAAAAATATTCCTGTGCTAAGATAATCTTATTAATGTGCCCCTGCTGTGCTGTGTAATGGCCGTGTCTCACCGTACAGGAACATGGTCTGATTATACCACATCTCCTGGGCAGGGGAGGAAGCTAAAGACAATACTGACATTACAGTACGGGATCACAGCTGATTCTTTCTGGGAGGTAAAACATTTCCCTGCCTATTTTTAAGTAATGTTTTACTTCACAGAAAGAATCAGCTGTGATCCCCTGCTGTATTGTCTGTATACTCTCTTTTGCTTTCTCCCCTGCCCAGGAGCTGTGGTATGATCAGACCATGTCCCTGTATGGTCAGACACAGCCATTACACAGTACACAGCAGGGGCACATTAATAAGATTATCTCAGCACAGAAAGAATTAGCACTTCACAGAAAGAATCAGCTGTGATCCCCTGCTGTAATGTCAGTATTGTCTTTTGCTTCCTCCCCTGCCCAGGAGCTTTGGTATGATCAGACCATGTTCCTGTACGGTCAGACACAGCCATTACACAGGACACAGCAGGGGCACATTTATAAGATTATCTCAGCACAGGAAGATTTATTTTAAACACATCCAATTGTGCAACTTATTATTATTCCAAATCTATTGATTAAAATGTTGATTAAAATAAACTTTGTTCATGGGGAAAATCATTTTAAATCAAGCAATCCACCCTGGGCATCTAATTGGGCATCAATCGGCTCCCTTCCATGATGTGATCGCAAGGTGTTTATGGCAATTGGTGACCCACGAAAGGTAGATATCATCGCCATCTTGGCACTGTGTAGTCAGCCTATAGACTGGGATTCATAGGAGGCAGTAGTTGGAGACTTCATTCTGCAATACTGAAGTACTGCAGGATGTAGAACAAGCGATGAAGTAAAAAAAAAATACAGTAACATTCAAATCCCTCCCCTTGAACCAATTCTAAAGAAAAAAAATGTAAAAAAAAGAAGTATATTCTGTATTGCTATGGCTGTTAAAATTTGATCTATGAAATAAAACAAACCAGATAAAGGGCGCTCCCGTAGAGATAAAAAGGCAAATGGATCCGATAAGTCCAGATAAAACAAAAGTATATTATTTCTTTTTTTTTAAAAAAAAAACACTACGTGTTACAGCTGCATTCAGGGAGCAAATGGTCATATAGTGAGTAGGGATAGCGAACCTGTCGAAGTTCAGGTTCGTCGGGTTAAACAAAACTTTAGTCTAAAGTTTGGTTTGGGTACCAGAACTGCACCTTACCTTGAATCTGAACCTGAACAACATAGAAATAAATGGGGACTCGATCTTTGGAGCTGGAAAATCTCTAAAACGGACTGTGTTATATATTGAAAAAACAGCCTTAATAAAAGGTTTACAAATGTACACATAGATAGCACAGACCAGAGAAGAGAAGAGGATTGCGGTCAATAGAAGAGTGCATCGTAGCAGTAAAAACACACACAAAAAAAGAAAAAAAAAGACTTACAGAAGCTGCAAAAGGGCGTTAGTGCATAATATGGCACATAAAGCGCTGTGTATATCCTAGCTGCAATGCAAAATAGTAAATTTGTTCTATGAACATATAAAAATATTTAACCAAATCAAAGCGCTAAATATTTACCATTTTTTGGTCACGGCACTTCTGATAAAAAGAAATGCCACAAAAAGTGATGTACTCCAAAATGGTATCATTAAAAAAGTACAACCCGCATGAAAAAAAAACCCAAAACGCATACATCTTTATAAACAAGAAAATAAAAAAGTTATGGGTCTTCGATGAAGGGGATTAAAAACCGAAGACGTAAGAACAAAAAATGTCTCAGATGGGAAGGGATTAAATAAGTTCAGAACCTAGATGAATAGAAACGTAACTTTGACAATCTTAGAACATAGGTTTTTTTGGTCAAGTTAAATTTATGGGGGGCTTTGGCAGACTATGTATACGGAGGACTGGGACTGGAGGGCTGTGACAGACATTGAACATATAACTCAACATTTAACTCTTATTTTTCAAGATTTTTAAAAAGTATAATAAAGAAACTTAATTTCTTGAATTGAAAATTCCGGTCCTCATATATCTTCCCTTCGATAATGAAAGATAATTGAGAGGGGAGATGTGGGGGTCGGGGTGAAATACTTTTATCCGCCATTGTTAATATTTGAATGGAGATTGAGTACCGTTAATACCAGTAATGACACTCCGACCTCGTATAAATCATCACATTAGGTCAGGTTGGTCACGACCGTCATCTGCGCGCTACAATGTTCCACCGGCCGCGGTTTACGTAACTCCAATTCCCAATTAAGGACAATTATTTCTCGCCTCTTCTACGGTGAGACGACGACGGCGGCTCAGACAATAATTATATAAAGGATGACCTGTAATTTTCTGCCTTTCAAAACAATGTGAATAATTTTCGCTTAATTGGAATAATTATTTTACTTAGTAATTAGCTCCATATCGCATTGACAAGAAGCTGCTCCTCCGCCATTTACTCATGACAAAAGAAAATCAATCCTATGTTTTGTCATTGACCCACAATCCAACCATAAAAAAAGCAGAAATCTGTGGAGAGAGATTATAACTAATAATTTATAAGAGGTCTTTCAACCCTGTAAGTAACCCACATATTATCCAATTCTGTACTGGGCTACGCCGGACGCAACTTATGGCCAAGTTATGGAGCAAGGTGACTGAAGGCAACTTACGATTTATAGTAAAAGTTCAGTGACCCATTATTAACAATAAGAATGGATAAATAATACCGCCACATCATGTCCTCCGCCATTACTAATACACAGTAAATTAATGTTACCATACTATTGCAGAACACAACACACTAATGCAAATACTAATATTACCAATAATACCGCCATTCCGCTACCACAAAATACCACCATACAGCTACTAAGGAAAAACTGCTGCCAATATTTCCTGCATATAGTGGTAGATGAGCAACTAGAAGCGATTCTAATTCACCTCGAATTTCACAAAAAAATTCAGACTTACGTGAATCCAATATTTTAAGATTCTCTTCTGTATGAATCTAGCGCAATGGTGTCCTAGATACCATTTTACTGGATTTAACAGTGTCGGAAAAAAATACATACAGGGGCTTCTCACAAAATTAAAATATCATCAAAAAATTAATTTATTTCAGTTCTTCAGTACAGATAGTGAAACTCATACATTATAGAGTCATTACACACAGAGTGATCGATTTCAAGTGTTTACTTCTGTTAATGTTGATGATTATGGCTTACAACCAATGAAAACCCAAAAGTCATTATCTCCGTAAATTAGAATAATTAACAAAAACACCTGCTAAGCATTAAAAAAGGTCCCTTAGTCTGTGTCAGTAGCTCCACAATCATGGGGAAGACTGCAGACTTGCCAGATGTCCAGAAGGCAGTCACTGACACACTCCACAATGAGGGGAAGCCACAAAAGGTCATTGCTAAAGAAGCCGGCTGTTCTGATTGAATCGTTCATTTTTCCCGTCTTTTCCATCTGGCCCAGACCGACATGACAAATTCTTCCAGCAACGACTCGTCTGCAGAGAATACAACAAAGACACATTTCACTTCTCATATTCCAGCCCCATCACCATCTATTCCCAACCTGCACAAACTCCTCATCCTGCTGATACCCGAATAGTGAGCCGCTGCTGCCGTATGTGTCCCTATTATTGCACCTGATACCCCAATACTGAGCCGCTGCTGCTGTATGTATCCCTATCACTGCACCTGATACCCCAATACTGAGCCGCTGCTGCCGTATGTGTCCCTATTACTGCCCCTGATACCACAATACTGAGCCGCTGCTGCTGCTGTATGTGACCCTATTACTGCCCCAGATACCCCAATACTGAGCCGCTGCTGCCGTATGTGTCCCTATTACTGCCCCTGATACCCCAATACTGAGCCGCTGCTGCCGTATGTGTCCCTATTACTGCCCCTGATACCCCAATACTGAGCCGCTGCTGCCGTATGTGTCCCTATTACTGCCCCTGATACCCCAATACTGAGCCCTTGCTGCCGTATGTGTCCCTATTATTGCACCTGATACCCCAATACTGAGCCGCTGCTGCTGTATGTGTCCCTATTACTGCCCCTGATACCCCAATACTGAGCCGCTGCTGCTGTATGTGTCCCTATTACTGCACCTGATACCCCAATACTGAGCCGCTGCTGCCGTATGCGTCTCTATTTCTGCACCTGCTGTGTGATCCTCTGTGCCCTCTAAATTCTAAAGCACCCCTCTATAATATAGTAATGCTGGTTGCAAGTGCCCTAAACAGTGCCCATATTTTGCCCCTAGAAAGTAATATTGCCCTGTGTATGCCCCTTTAATAGTCACAGTAACCTGAGTTCCCCTATAACAATACGTGCCCACTTCACATTGAATAATGTCCCGAGTCTCCCCCCTGTACAGCTCCCCTATACACAGTATGATGCTTTCTTATACATACCATGATGCCTCCTTACTGTAATGCACCCCCACACAGTATACTGACTCCTTAGTAGCCCCCAAACTGTTTGATGGCTCCAACAATGTGTAATGACCCCCACACTGTAATCCCCATACTGTACGATGGCCCACTAGATGGCCTCCATATAGTATAATGCACCAGATAGTCCTCAATATAGTATAATGCACTCCCCATAGGCAGACTCTATAGCACAAGGCAGTACCCATAGGCAGACCCTGTAGTATAAGGCAGCACCCCCATAGGCAGACCCTGTAGTATAAGACAGCACCCCATAGGCAGACTCTAGTATAAGGCAACACCCCATAGGCAGACCCTGTAGTATAAGACAGCACCCCATAGGCAGACCCTGTAGTAAAAGGCAGCACCCCATAGGCAGACCCTGTAGTATAAGGCAGCACCCCCATAGGCAGAGTCTGTAGTATAAGGCAGCACCCCCATAGGCAGACCCTGTAGTATAAGGCAGCACCCCATAGGCAGATCCTGTAGTATAAGGCAGCACCCCATAGGCAGATCCTGTAGTATAAGGCAGCACCCCTATAGGCAGATCCTGTAATATAAGGCAGCACCCCCATAGGCAGACCTTGTAGTATAAGGCAGTACCCTTATAGGCAGATCCTGTAGTATAAGGCAGCCCCCAGTGGTGCTCTGAGCTCCCGCTCATCTCCTGACAACGGGCGCCAGGTGGTGACGTCACCACGCCCATTGTCAGTGTCGGTGATGTCAGATGCTGACAGGGGGGGTGATGGGAGAAGGGGCGCTGCACGCTCCTTCCCTCATCAATGCGGTCAGCTGTAGTGGCTAAATGCCGGTACAGCTGACCTTGCGGTGACGGGTGGAGGGCCCATTGCCAGTGCCGGCCCCCCCCGCCTGCTCAGGGGTCCCATAGCGGCTGGCGGCAGAGCAGGGAGAGCGATTCTCCCTGCTCTGCCCAGAATGTAACTGTATCAGCGCACTGTGCACGCCGATACAGTTACAGTAGCGTAGCTCCGGGTGGGCCCCCTCTGAGCTCCGGGCCCGGGGCGCTTGCACCCTCTGCCCCCCGGTAGATATGCTACTGGCTACAAGTGTCACATTCCTTGTGTCAAACCACTCATGACCAATAGACAACGCCAGAAGCGTCTTACCTGGGCCAACGAAAAAAAGACCTGGACTGTTGTCAGTGGTCCAATGTGTTGTTTACAGATGAAAGTAAATTTTGCATTTTATTTGGAAATCAAGGTCCAATAGTCTGGAGGAAGAGTGGAGGCCACAATCCAAGCTGCTGGAGGTCTGGTGTGAAGTTTCCACAATCAGTGATGGTTTTGGGAGCCATGTCATCTGCTGGTGTAGGTCCACTGTGTTTTATCAAGACCAAAGTCATCACAGCCGTCTACTAGGAAATATTAGGAAGTTTTAGAGCACTTTGTGCTTCCCTCTGCCGACAAGCTTTTTGGAGATGGTAATTTAATTCTCCAGCAGGACCTGGCTCCTGTCCACACGGCCAAAAGTACCAATACCTGGTGTAAAAACAACAGAATCACTGGGCTTGATTGGCAGCAAACTCGCCTGACCTTAACCCCATAGAGAATCTATAGAGTATTGTCCAGAGGAAGATGAGAGACAGCAGACCCAACAATGCAGATGAGCTGAAGACTGCTGTCAAAGCAACCTGGGCTTCCATAACACCTCAGCAGTGCCACAGGCTGATCACCTCCATGCCACGCCGCATCGATGCAGTAATTGATGCAAAAGGAGCCCCGACCAAGTATTGAGTGCATTTACTGAACATTTCAGTAGGCCAAAATTTCGGATTTTAAAATAATTTTTCAAGCTGGAGTTATAAAGTATTCTAATTTACTGAGATAATGACTTCTGACTGTAAGCCATAATCATGAACATTAACAGAAATAAACGCTTTAAATAGACCACTCTGTGTGTAATGACTCTATATAATATGAGTTTCACTTTTTGTATTGGAGAACTGAAATAAATTAACTTTTTGATGATATTCTAATTTTATGAGAAGCACCTGTATGCACTCACCCTCTGCCCAGCCCTCAACTTCTCAGTGCAGCTCCCCACCCAGACCTCACAGTTCCTGTCTTCAGAAGGTCTACTGTATGGTCTTCTCCATAGGTTATGGCCGAGTCTTTGACACCTCCAGTGTGACTAGTTCTTACAACATCATGACATCACGGAGCGTCACACATGACATCACGTGATGGTGACTAGGCAACTCGCATCATGATGTTGTGTGAGGCTAATGCCGCATACACATATCCATGTTTCACAGTCTGAGCGTAGACCACTGTGCACGAACTGTCCACTGGTCTTCGTGTGTCACAGTCTGAGAGTGGACATTTATGCACGGTCTCCTGACCTGAACTTGACCACCTCATGATGTGTGAATCTGGCGTTAGTCAGCGTGGCAATCATGACAGACCGAATGTGACCTGTGAAGAAAACCAAAGGTGAGGGCCAGGTGAGAGATCCTTTTTTTAACTTACCCTATGTTGACTAGAGAGATTGGAGCGCCCCCAAGGGCTAGGGGAACTCAGTACCGGGCCCGTCGGTTCTCAAGGGGGATGTCATGTTGGCTGACCCGGTCCGTGGCCCTCGGGAGGTCCATTGTAAATTGGGGGAAAGGCCTTTAAAGGGATATGTTCATGACACGACCTGTGGTATTCGGTCAGGGTGTTCGACGCTGGTGGAAGAGAGACATTACTGCAATGACCAGGACCCTGGGGCGCTGCAAGATCACAGACCATAATAAGGAACATTAGATTCCCATAAAATTAATTAATCATAAACCCAGTTTTCTGGACATATTCAAGTAAATCTGTGTGATTGCTTGATTACAGTACAGTCACACGCTGCGACTCACAGGTGATGTTTTTCAATTTCTTTAGGGCCCAGACCATCATGAAGACTTCTTCAAGCTATTGTGATGCAGAATCTGTAGCACAGACATCTTTGTCTTCTCACTAGCATCCTTTGTACCTCCCCCATTTATAGTGTCCTAGATGTAAATCATGTCCCCCTAGGCACCAGCACAGTGGCCCCCCGCAGAGTAAACCCTAATGCACTAGTGCCAACATACCGCACATTTCTTGCTGTGTGAATTCCGATCCCTGCTACACGTCCAGAAAATAAAATGATTCCATTATGATTGCCTGTTACATTTTACACATTACAGAATATTGCATTATAAAGAAAGGGGTCACGTGGTCTTGGGTGGGCTTCCACATAATGTATTACATCAATCACATCAAAGAGTGTAGTGTGGCTAATTAGGAGGAACTATCATAGCCAGCATAAAAAGCAGAGGCAAGGAATGCAGCAGCCTCAAAGTGGTGAATCTGGATAGTGAAAAGACATGAAATTTTAGCCATAGAGAAGAGAGAACCATAAAACGCTGTAAAAATTCTAAGGCTGTGCTCACACATTGCACCCATGTTTTTTTCTTTGACTGTATTGTTTACTGTGGTTTTCGAAAAACATTGCAAAAAAAGTTGCAATTTTTTTGTGATCATTATAATAAAGAATGACATGGCTGCAGCACATAAATGCATCCTGTAAAATTTTTTGCACGCAGATGAATTCAGCTCCACCTAGTCAATGCGAACAATATAAATACCCTGAACAATGCCCCCCCTAGTGGCAGAGCTGCCAACGATTCTTTCAGTAGCCTTTCCTTGTCTGGTTTAAATAAGCTGTGTTGGTTGTCAGTGTTGGTTGTCAGTTCTGCTGCCCTTCTTTATTGTCAGTGCTGCTTCCCTTCATCGTTGTAAGCAGGGCTGGCTTTAGACGAAGTGGAACCATGGGCAAAAGTTTAAAGTGGGGCCCAAATGCTAACATATTGCATAAACATTTTGGTTGTATTTTCATGCACTGAGTTAATTCTGTTAAACAAGTGCGATCGATAATATTGAAGTCATTCAAAGTTTGTTTTCCGGCCTCTTTACATCGGCTGAGGAAGAAGGATGGACACAGAATGATCATCAATAGATCAATCTGTCCTCATACAGTATCATGTTATCAGCAGGATATCTGAAGTGTTCATAGGGCGATGTGCTGCTGAGAACAAATTTTTGTCCCTGAATAAACAATCCAATCACTTGATCAATAGGCAGCATTTTGTTTGTTTAGTATAATGCACCCCATAGTCCTCCGCATAGTATAATGCGCTCCATAGTCATCAATATAGTGTAAAGCACTCCCCATAGTCCTCATTATAGTATAATGTGCCCAATAGTCTTCCACAAAGTATAATGTGCCCAATAGTCCTTTATATAGTATAATACACTCCCCATAGTCCTCCATATAGCATAATGCACTTCCCATAAGCCTCAATATAGTATAATGCATCCGATAGATCTCCATATTGTATAATGGACCCCCTATAGTCATCCATATAGTATAATGCACACCTCATAGTCCTCCGTACAGTATAATGCACTCCCCTAGTTTTCCATATAGTATTATACACTCCCCAAAGTCCTCAACATAGCATAATGCATTCCATAGTCATCCATATTGCATAATGCATCCCACATAGTTTTCCATAGAGAACAATGCACTCCCCATAGTATAATGCACACTATAGTCCTTCATATAGTATAATGGATTCCCCATAGTCCTCCACATAGCATAATACACTCTTCACAGTCCTCAATATAGTACAATGCATCCCATCAGGGCCTGACATCAAGGCATTACTGCCTTTACTGATGTATAAGACCCGGTGAACAGAAGTACAGAGGTGGGGCCCGGGCCCGGTCTAGACCCCCCTCTTGTGCTTCTGCTCAATGGGCCCCAGGTATCGTGTGGCGGCAGCGCACATGTCGGTGGAGGGAGACTTGGAGCTCTCACGGCCGTCAAAACAGTCATGCAGCTCCAAGGCACTCCCAACATCATCGTTGTATGTGCCATCATCTAACAGCGCAATGATGCCAGTCCAGAAGTAGAGCTGTAGTGGATCGTATGAGAGGTAAGTATAGGAAACTTTTTTTAATAGAATTAATTTAGTGGTCTTGGGGGACAGCAAGTGATAAATTGGGAGTGGGAGCAGGAACAAATGATGAATTGGGAGTGGGGGAGAGCAAATGATGATTTGTGAGTGGGGGAGAGGGCAAATGCTGAATTGGGAGTGGGGATGGGGAGAGCAAATGATGAACTGGAAGTGGGGGTGGAGAAGGCAAATGATGAAGTGGGGGTGGGGAGAGCAAATGTTGATTTGGGAGTGGTGGAAATTATGAATTGGGAGCGGGGGAGAGCAAATGATGAATTAGAAGTGGGGGTTGTGAGAGCAAATTACAAATTGGGAGTGGGGGAGAGCAAAAGATGAATTGGTAGTGGGTGAGAGCAAATGCTGAATTGGAAGTGGGGGAGAGGAAGGCAAATGATGAAGTGGGGGTGGGGAGAGCAAATGCTGATTTGGGAGTGGGGGAAATGATGAATTGGGAGTGGGGGAAAGCAAATGATGAATTAGGAGTGGGGGTTGTGAGAGCAAATGGCTAATTGGGAGTGGGGGAGAGCAAATGATGAATTGGGAGTGGGGGGAGCATTAGAACCAAAGAAACAATATAGACCCCTAAAATGTAACTTTTAATGATATACTAAAAGTGAAAAAAATGCAATTCATACTTAAAAACGGTGCTCAGACCAGATATGCACCATCAGGGAAAAAGGAATGTATAAACATTTTAAGTATAATAACCCAATGTGTAGATATACACTAATCTCTCCCTAATGTGCCCTGAGCGTCACCTTACCTTTCAGCAGACTCCCTAGTTGTTGATGTGATGGCTCCCAGCGTCCCTGCTCAATGTTAGTAGCCCTGAAGGCCCTGGTGCACCTTTAACACAGTAAACATAGAAAAAACACACATACTGTACATGGAACCGTCAAAATACCCCAAATAGGGAGACAGAGTAGTCTCATAGGGGCATTGGTCCAAAAATTCTCTAGTCCAAAATATCTCGAAGTCCTAAAATAGTAACCAATTACTATGCTGCTATGATGCTATTTAGGCCCTGTATAGGATGGAACCAAGGTGTATGATAGTATGAATATCGGTTCATGTCCTCTAGTTTGTGACTATTTAGGGAAAAATATCTCAAATGATGTAAGCTGTACTAAGTAGAAGGACTTATCCTATACAGATGCATGGACCAAAATGTAGCCTAGATAGATAATTGAGAAATAAATCCCTCTTTCCAGAGATTCACACAATGTGCATTCCTGAATGTTCTGGGAATCAAATAGTCAATAAATAACAATTTCGGTATAATGACAGATATCCCAGCAGAGAATTACGATAACGAATTATCCCATAAAAAAGCTATGGTACTTATCAGCCATCAGTAGTTCAATATTCCAATCAAAAAAGAAAAAAATGATGGTGCACTCACCGGTCCTTTTTCAACAGTGGTTTATTGCGGCATATGCAGGAAAACAGTTAGGTAGAACGTGGATTGAGGAGGAGAACGGCCGTTTCGCGCAACTGGGCTTCAACGGGTCCTGATCAGGATCAAATGATAATGAATTGAGCGTGGGGGAAGAGCCAATGATGAACTCAGGATGAAAGACAACAAATGATGATGAATTTGGGGCAGGGGACAGTAAATGATGATGAATAGAGGGTGGGGAGAAAGAGGACATGACATAATGAATTGGGGCACAGAGGTGCATATAAATATAATGAATCGGTGAAGCAGAGTGGGGATGTTGAAGATTATGGAGTGTGACTGTTAGTGAATTGGGGGAAAGAGTACAGGTACAAATTAATTTATATATTTATTTGGTGGGGAAAGTGGCTATTTTTAGTTAGTGGGGGATCAGTGGTGGATTACAATTTAGATGTGGAATGGTGGTTGCATAATAACTAATTATATATTAATGGTGGGTGCACGTCTGTATGCAGCTGCAAAGTGTAGAAGTTGGGGAATGTGCTCTGGAAGCAGTGCTATAGATAACTGTGTGTTATTTTTTGTAGAGACAAGTCCTGGCTGGAAAAAGTGGACAAAGGAGAAGAGCGATGAAGTAATGCATACTATATACAGAGCTCCTGTGTATAATGTCACTGATGATCATTTTATTACCTGTACACTATACACTATATACAGAGCTCCTGTGTATAATGTCACTGATGATCACTGTATTACCTGTACACTATACACTACAGCTCTGACAAAAATTAAGAGACCACCACATCAAAACTCTCTCATGGGCAGCCCAATCTCCAGACCTGAACCCCATTGAAAACCTCTGGAATGTAATCAAGAGGATGATGGATAGTCACAAGCCATCAAACAAAGAAGAACTGCTTCCATTTTTGCACCAGGAGTGGCATAAGGTCACCCAGAAGCAGTGTGAAAGACTGGTGGAAAGCATGCCAAGAAGCCTGAAAGTTGTGATTAAAAATCATGGTTATTCCACAAAATATTGATTTCTGAACTCTTCCTGAGTTAAAACATCAGTATTGTGGTTTCTAAATGATCATGAACTTGTTTTCTTTGCATTATTTGAGGTCTGAAAGCACGGTTTTGTTTTGTTTGTTTTTAATTTTGACCATTTCTCCTTTTCAGAAAAAAAAACAAAATTTATTGCTTGGAAATTCGGAGACATGTCAGAAGCTTGTAGACTAAAAGAACAATTAACATTTTACTCAAAAACATACCTATAAAGAGAAAAACCAGACAAACACTTTGCAGCGTGCTCCTAATTTTTGCCAGAGCTGTATATACAGAGCTCCTATGTACATTATCACCGGTGATCACTGTATTACTTGTACACTGACACTATATACAGAGCTCCTGTGTATAAAGTCTCTGGTGATCACTGTATTACTTGTACACTGACACTATATACAGAGCTCCTGTGTATAAAGTCTCTGGTGATCACTGCATTAACTGTAAACTATACACTATATACAGAGCTCCGGTGTATAATGTCACCTGTGATCACTGTCTTACTTATACACAGACACTTGACATTGCTATTGGTCAATCCCTCGAAGGGATGACACCCCTTTTTATACCTTAACCTTCAGGTATTTTATCACCAAAAACCCCCCCCACCAAATAACGACAGACTCTGAACTTGGATTATAATTGGCCACAGTGGCCTTTATTATAAACATACAACAAAAATAAATAACGTAGGGAGGAGTCCTTGAAGCTCCAAACTGGTGGTCAACCATAACAGGGAGTGGACAGAAACAAACCATATATTTACTCCCAGCCGTAACCAACCAGGCTCGGGAGCACCAAAATACCCCGAAGGGTTAACCATGTCCACTTTTAACCTGGGGATCCGGCCCACCGTTGCCAAGATCCCCCCCGAATCACCAGACCCGAAAACCAAGTTTACACCCACTGAAGGATCCGTACCCCGACGGATCCCCCAGGCCAATTTATCACCAACTCCAAGGACCCCTCCCACCGCCACAACGAGGGTATTTGAATACCTTAAATACCCGAGACCCCACCACACTTCACCGCTATTGCCCTTTCAATACCGTTTTGTAAACCCAAAGCCCATAAGTCAGTGCCCACAGCGTTCAGGTGAACACCATCACCCAGGAGAAAATCCTCCCCACCCTGTTCCAGTTCCAGATGACGGACAAACAAACCTCCATTCTTTACCACAAACTTGGCAACCGTCCGATTAACTTTAATCCTGGCTTTATTGACCTTGTCTGCAGATCTGGCGTGCCTCCAACACCTCCTCGGAACAATATCCGACCAAACCACCAGCACATCCCCAAAGGACGCCCATAATCTGAGAAGGTCATGTTTTATATCCCGGATCAGTTCCCGACAGGGGCGAATCCCCAAATCGTTTCCTCCAACGTGCAAAACCAAAATGTCTGGAAATCTGTCTAAACGAGCATTGTTATGCACTTCCTTCAAAACCCCGTTCCAGCCCAATCCCCGAAAACCCAACCATCTGACCACGGCCACCTCTTTGGAGAACCCGAGCTGCCGACCGTCCCGCCGAACGTCCGCCCGTCTCATGCCCCAATACACGTACGAGTGACCGACGATCCAGATCAACAGGGGATTGGAACCTGAAAATACATAACAACTTAAAATCCACAACCGTACTACAAATACAAAACATCGTGACAAAACCCCATCCTCCCCTCCATCCCCACTTAAGGTCTCACGTAGCTCTTATAACGCCTCGACTCCCATCTCCCAATCCGTTGCACCACTTCCGGTGCTAAACCTCCCAAAGCCGCCTCAGTCGCGGCCCCAATTCGGAAGGAGTGAGAGGCAAAACGAGAAACATCTAATCCCAACTCCCCCAGATCTCGTCTAAG
Source organism: Ranitomeya imitator (assembly GCF_032444005.1). NCBI lineage: Eukaryota > Metazoa > Chordata > Amphibia > Anura > Dendrobatidae > Ranitomeya > Ranitomeya imitator. The sequence continues at coordinate 28,559,873 of NC_091287.1, read as the reverse complement.
CACCGCCACAAACTGAAACTTGGACAAAAAGGACCCATTTTCATGACACAACAAAGGACCCTCCTTAGACGGCTGAAAACAACTAAAAGCCTCCCAGCAACTAACGGGACACATGAGCGAACCCACAACAGCGCCCAAAACCACACGTTTGCCTCTACCCTCCTGATCAGTCTTCGACCTACGCAACCAAAATTGTAAACCCCTTTCGGTAAGCACCACATCCCTGGCCAAAAGCCCCCCTTGCGCGTACGTGTTAGGCGACACGATCTCACTCACCCGCAGCGCACCAAAAAATGCCAGGGAAAATGCTAAACGGAAAAGAGCCACCTCAAAGTCAGATGTGCAAATCTCACTGAGCTTCACACCTACTCGTTCCAGCAAGCTAAAGGAAATCGGGTGCCTTAGATTGCCCTTTCCCGCCCTCCTTCTAAATCCCTTCACCGCCTGCCTTACTACAAACAACTTCGTTAAATCCCGTAAACCTCTAAGCTGAAAACCAAAAGCCAAAGCCGACCGAATCCTCTCTACTTTAGACGCCGACCATCCGTCATCGGCACCACGTCTCAACCACAACAACAGGGCCCCCACATAATCATCACCCATGTTACCCACCCCACAGGATACCAACCAGGACTCCCAATCACACCACACCGACCGGTATGCTGCCCATGTGCTGGGTGCCAAAGACGCCCGAATCAAAGGTCCTGCAGCCCGGATACCACGCTCCAGAGTTCCTGCGGGCAATCCCGACCCGTCTCCTCCGCCTCCGGAGCCAAAGCACGGAAACGCTCCCACTGAAACCGAGACAAAGAGTCAGCGATGGAGTTCTCAACACCGGGCACATGAGTTGCCGAAACATACGCATTAATAGACATGCAGAACAACACTAACTGACGCAAAACCCGAATAACTGGGGGGGACGATGCCGTCAAACTGTTTATAACACAAACGACTGCCATGTTATCACAATTAAATCGTACCCTGCGATTGCGCAAATCCTCCTTCCACAGATAAACAGCCACCAAAATAGGAAAAATCTCCAATAAAGTCATGTTTTTTACCAGCCCGGAACCGAACCAGTCGTCCGGCCACCTGGAGGCACACCACCGACCACCAAAAAAGGCGCCAAAACCAATCCCACCCGACGCATCCGTGAACAAATTCAAGTCATGATTGCCCACCACTTCCTCCATCAGAAGCGATCGGCCGTTGTACTGTGCCAAAAAACTATCCCAAACCTCCAAATCGGCTTTGTGCTCACTAGATAAGCGCACGAAATGATGGGGGGCCTTCACCCCCGCTGTAGCACCTGCAAGCCTCCGGGAAAACACCCTCCCCATTGGGATAATTCTGCACGCAAAGTTCAATTTGCCAAGGAGAGACTGAACTTCCCGCAGAGGCAACTTCTTCAAGCGACGAGCTCGAGCCACCTCGCTTTTCAAACCGACCACCTTCTCCTCGGGTAACCGAAACTCCCATGCGACCGTATCAATGACAATGCCCAGAAATGAAATACACTTACTGGGCCCTTCGGTTTTTCCTGGCGCCAGCGGAACACCGAACCGCTAGGCCACCCAAATCACTGTCTGTAAAGCCATTTCACAACAACCAGATTGAGCAGGCCCGATGCACAAAAAATCATCCAAATAATGGATGATGTAGTCCAAACCAGACACATCCCGAACGACCCACTCCAGAAACGAACTGAAGGCCTCAAAATATGCGCAAGACAAAGAACAGCCCATCGGCAAACATCTGTCAACATAAAACCCTTGGTCCCAATAACAACCCAACAGTCTAACGCTGTCCGGATGGACAGGAAGTAACCGGAACGCCGACTCAATATCTGTCTTAGCCAATAATGCTCCCCTGCCGCATCTACGTACCAAACGCGTTGCCTCATCAAAAGACGTATAAACCACGGAGCAAAGCTCCGGATCTATTCCGTCATTCACAGACCGCCCCTTAGGGTAAGACAAATGATGAATTAGCCTAAACTTGTTAGGCTCCTTCTTCGGAACCACACCCAACAGGGAAATAACCAAATCCTCAAGGGGTGGAGCGGGGAAAGGGCCAGACATCCTTCCCAACGCCATTTCCTTGCTCAACTTTTCCGACACTACCGCCGCGTGTAACACTGCCGACTTCAGATTCCTTACAACTTGCGGAATACAAAAAGTAGGGGCAGATATCCAAAAACCATCCCGAAAGCCCAAAAACAACAGCTCCGCTTTCGGCCTATCTGGAAACCTATCTAGAAAGGGGGCCATCTCGTCCAACTTCACTGGCGTCACCCCCTTTTGAATTACCATCAGGCTTAGCCTTCTTCTTGAAGCACTTCGCCGCCCCATGGGAGGATCCACTGCAATGCGAGCACGCGTGCTTGAATTTACAGGTGGCCCCAAATTTGTACTGGCCGTCGTTAAACTGCCAGCACAAGCCGTGCTTCTGGCTTGCTTGGCCAGACTGACTACCCGATCCTGAACTGCCTTGCGCTGCGGTCTGGCCGGCATTTCCGGCCCCCCCTTGAAAGGAGTGACCAAACTTTGTGGGCGCCATCACTCGCAACCACAAACCAATGTCCTTCTGATCCCACCGGATCGCCGGATGAACAGCCTTCTGCTGCCTAAACTGCTCATCGTACCGGAGCCAGGCCTGGCCCCCGTACGCTCTGTACACCTCGCCTATCGAATCCATATAACAGAAAAGCGCCGAACAATTTTCCGGCGCCTTCTCACCCACTACGCTCGCTAGAATTGCAAACGCTTGCAACAGGGTGGATTTGATTTAAATCTAACTGATTTAAATCACGATTTAAATCACGATTTAAATCACTAGTCAGTAAGGCTTGATTTAAATCAGTGATTTAAATTAAAGTTTCTACCTAACTGAATTTGACTCCGCAGAGGTCCCAGCCTCTTCTTCATGGCAAAAATGTTACAACAGGAACAGAGTTGAGAAAAAGACCTTAATCCTATTGTTCTACAAACCTATGAATACAGAATCAACCCCTTCAGTGCCAAGTCCAAGAAGTTAGACAATATGTTTCTGATTCTTTGGAGTGGAATAGATCTGCACAACACAAGAAGAATGTGAATATAAGTGTGAGGAGGAGGAAGGGCAAGCAGACAAGAAAATGAAAGTGAAACTTTGAGCACAATACTGCAGCATAGCCACAGACAGACAAGTCTGGATCTGTTTGTGTGTACGATCTGAGGTTTATTACATTCTTTCCTTATAATGGCAGCAGGCCGTAAAAGAGACCCAGTTTGGGAATATTTTAATGAAGCTCCTTCGCCTATCGGTAAGGCAGGCATGCGTGCAAAATGCAAACGATGCAACAAAGAGATGCAAGGCCTGGTGGCGCGAATGAGGCAACATCATGAGAAGTGCGGTGATGAAGATGACTCATGAGAAGTGCGGTGATGAAGTGCGGTGATGAAGAAGAGGCTGGGACCTCTGCGGAGTCAAATTCAGTTTTGAGAACTGCGTAAGTAAAGCGAGCGTCTGTGATAATATAGGAGAGAAACTGCCCACTAATCCTACAGAAACCTCTGGAAGAGCATGGCATTGTGAATGTTACACATATACAGCCTTTATTCTACTGAGTTAAACAACTCAGCTTTATCTCATGATGGAAGAACCTTTGGATGGTAAAATATTTTCCTCAAAAAGCAGTTTATTGAAAAAAATCCGATTTAAATCAAAAAAATCCGATTTAAATCAAAAAAATCCGATTTAAATCAAAAAAATCGGATTTTTTTGATTTTTTTTTTAAAAAAACATTGATTTTTATCCACCCTGGCTTGCAACCAGTTCACAAAAGTCTGGGGAATAAGGCGCCACCTCTTTTTTTCCTCGTCCTCTTTCTTACTGTCCTCTTTTTCGCTCTTATCTAAATTGAACTTTTCTAAAGGAAGAAGCGAAAAAATTTCCACGTACTCATCTTTCCATATCTTCTCCCTTACTTCCTTCTTCAAATGGGCCCCAAGCGGCCCCTCAAAACAGACGTAAACCTCACCCCGCGCTTTGTCGTCTAAACGAATCCCGCCTTCCTTCTCCTTTTCAGTCTGTACCGACACCGACACCGGGACACTTGAACTGCTGGGTGCCAATACACCCTCCCCAGATGCCCCGACACCTAAATCCGTAGAACCAACCCACGCGGCCAACGGGGATGGCACCGACCTAATGCCACCCAACCTCGCGAGCAACTCACGGACGCTGGACAATAACTCACCTACCCCCTCGCTCCCTGAAACCGACCGAGTCCCCCCCTGCTCCCCCATAGCCCCTACCCCATTTGTCTGACTAGCCCCCACCACCGGGGAAAACAATCATGTTGGTGACAAAACAGACATGGAATCTTGCTCACCAAGCTGCAGAGGAACTGAAAACTGAAGTCCCCCCAGCTGCAGACGTCGTCCTCGTCCTGTTGTCCTCGGCTCCTGGTCCACTCCGCCCGCGAGGCTGCGTCTCACCGCGTGATGATGAACGTGAGGATGCGGCCCCGTCTCGGCCCAACGCTGGAGATCCCGATGCGGCCCGGTGGGAAGGACTGCCCGGCACAGGCCCACCATACGTTCCAGGCCCTGGGGACGCCCGACCACTACTCCCTCTGGATCCCTCTTGTGATCCGGCTGACGCACCTTGCGTCCTGGACGGGCCCGGCCGCACAGGGGAAGAAGCGGCGCTGCCGGCTGCTGCAGAACCGGCTCTCCCTCGCTGTCTAGCTGCAGAAGCAGGAGCAGAACGCCCAGCAGCAGCTGCACTACCGCGCCCCCCCGTGACGTCACTGGCAATTGGCGCTCCACCGCGCGAAGGCCCCGCCCCCCGAGCTGAGGAAGCAGGCCTCACCACCGCCGCAGGCCCCATCGCCGCCTGTGGATTCCTCCCGGACCGGGCCCTACTGGGACGCTTACCGGCGGGCACACGGTCCGGAGGGTCCCTGGAGGGGCTCCTTCGCCGTCGCTGGGGCTGGATCGGATCAGGGGACAGCCGTTGAGGAGGCCGCACGCGCCGGGAGCGCCGCTCACCGCTGGCCGCCGTCTGTGCTCCTCCGCTGCCGCTACCGCTACCACCGCCACTGCCGCTGCCGCTGCCCAGTATACTGGCAACCTGGGCCTCTAACCAGCCAGGAGGCTGGCTCTCCGCTGCCGCCCACAGCTGCTGCAGCACACCATCAATCCCGGACATGGCGATCTTCTTGATGCTCCAGAGCGGGAACTGGTAAGCCCCACCCCACCCTTTCCTTATAAACCCCTGCCTCATGCATAACACCCCCTCCCATAATTAACCCCTTCCCCTCCTATCTCTCCCTCCCAAACCCCTGTCATGACGGCCTACACGTACGCCGTCTGCGGGGGATGGGACGGCTCGCTCCGGCCTGCTCTATATGCAGAGCTGCTGTGTATAAAATCACTGGTAATCACTGTATTACCTGTACACTTACACTATACACTGTATACTATGTACAGAGCTCCTGTATATAATGGCTCTTATGATAATATTAGTATTGTGTCTTTTTAATTAATGATCAACATTGTAGTATTCAGTCACTATATGGTGGAAATATGTGGTCTGGTCATGATGTGATGGTATTTGTGCATTTTATGTGGTATTATTGATCATTTAAAAAAAAAATGTATGTGACACATTCCCTTAAAGAAAAATAAATAAAAATATACTTGAAAAGAGTATTGGATATTTAAAGAAATATTTAATAAGTTAGAGTAGAGTAGGGCCCGGCTAAAATAGTCTAACTTGTTCCGGCATAAAAAATCTTTTGGCGAAAACAAAAGCTGATGGCTATGTATGTGAACTGTTGTTAGATGGAAACTCTTAATGTGTGATTGGTGAGAATGTGGTACAGAAGTGAAGTTTTTCTAAGAGTGGGCGATGGGACTGTGGAAGGTTCGAGGGGTGGGGGTGGAGCCTGGGCCGAGTCTCATGGGGGCCCAAAAATTTTGACAGTATGGGGCCCTGAAATCCCTAGTGGCAGCCCTGCATCCCATTGTCCTCCACATTGAATAATGCACCCCATATAGTCTTCCATAGAGTACAATTCACAACCCATAGTATAATGCACCCCATAGTCCTTCATATAGTATAGTGGATTCCCCATAGTCCTATATACAGTATAATGCATTCCCCATAGTCCTCTATACAGTGTAATGCACTTCCCATAGTTCTCCATGCAGTATAATGCACTCAACATAGTCCTCCTTACAGTATAATGCATTCCCCGTAGTCCTCCATACAGCATAATGCACTCCTCTTAGTCATTGATAGAGTATAATGCAGCCCCCAAATAAAACATAGAGTATAATACACAGCCTATAGTCCTTGATAGAGTATAATGCAGCCCCCATGTAGCATAATGCAGCCCGATATAGTATGATGCACTTCCTAAAGTCCTCAATCAAGTACAATGCAGTCCCCTTATAGTACATATAGTACATATAGCATAATACACCCTATAGTCCTCAATAGATCATAATTCAGCTCCCATAGAGTATAATGCAGCTCCCATAAAGTATAATACAGCCCCCATAGAATATAATACAGCCCCCATAGAATATAATGCAGCCTCCATAGAGTACAATGCAGCCTCCATAGAGTATAATACAGACCCCGTAGAGTATAATGCAGTCCCCTATAGATTATAATGCAACCTAATAGAGTATAATACAGCCCCCATTGAGTATAATTCATCCCACACAGAATATAATACAGCCCCCATAGAATATAATACAGCCTTATAGAGTATAATGCAGTACCAATACAGTATAATGCAGCCCCTCTCCTCATTACCCCGCTGCCATGGTTTCTGCAGCGCATCTACTCAGCAGCATCACTTCCCGGCATAGTGTGGCACACGATGAAGTGACACCATTGCTCCCACTGCATCAGAAACAGAGGGGGAATGATGGGAAGGGCGCTGGCACCGAGCCCCCCATCTCATGGGCTTTATAGCGTAAGCCTGGTGTGCCGCTATTAGCAGCCCGCCACTGACTGGTTGGCCCCTGGTGGAGTGGTGGCTTTAAGCAAATGCCTAGTTTGCCTTCCCCCCAATGCCGGCCCTGGTTGTAAGTTCTGTCCCCCTTCATTGTTGTCAGTGCTGCTCCCTTTCATAGTTGTCAGCGCTCTTAATAGTTTTCTGTGCTTCTCCCTTTCATCGTTGTCAGTGCTGCTCCCCTTCATCGTCCAGTTGCTCTCTTGGAGGAAGGTCACTGACAACTTGCCTATGTGCCTTGATTCAGTCAATGGAAAAGGAATGAGAATAGTTTCTAGACTGAGTACTTTAATATTTGCTGAGAGGAAACCCATTATATGGAGGTGAATTCAGGTCTCATTCTTGTTTTTCTGCATCTACTCCTGGATTATATCTGAATTTTTAAAAGCTTCCTAAAAAATGGAAACAAAATCTTTTACTATTAAAACCACAAAAATGAAGATTCTGTTTTCGAAAACACATTAGTGAGAAAACCCACATCTTAGGTTACTAATATCCATCTAATATAATTCATAAACCCTGAATCCCAGTGCTTCCCAATACTCACATTTCTAAAGTATTTTTTTTAAAGCAACACCATGCTCTATTATTTTAATTCAGCGCATTTCAAAAATTAAAAAGCAGGAAACCATCAACAAGCTGCTGCTAAGTGTTCATTTTTATTATGCCTTTCTAATTGGCACTTTAAAAGTTTCTGCAGTTTGGCAGATGTTTCTTTTTGTTTTAAAATGTGCAAGGTATGTTAGATGAGACCAGAAGGGCAGATAAAGAGGTAATTATCAGGAATGAAGCAGAAATTTGATGTACGGTAGGTTGTATAAACCACAAGATTTTGCAGCACAATGTGAACAGTCTCTGCTATGAGTTTGTAATGCTTACAGCTAACGATAGGTTAACTGGCAGGTCTCAGTAGTAGTGGATGCAATTTGCAGTATCCACAGCAGTTGGCAGCATAATGTGAACTGACTTTCATCAAATGATGAGTTAATTAGCAGATGTAAAAGGCAGTGCATGCAAGTTGCAGAATAGACATTACTTTGAAGCATTATTTGAGCAGACTTTAGAGTTCATTCATAATGCTTACAGCAAACGATAGATTAACCAGCAGGTCACAGAAGCATCAGATGCAAGATATAGAATTCACACCAGTTTACAGAGAAGATGCAGTTGAAGGAACTGGATGGCAGTAAGTCCAAAATGAATGGCAACTGAAGACAATACGAGACTGACTGAATCATCTGAAATCTAATGAGAATCCAAATGGAACATAAAAGGCCTTGGATGATGATTTAATGTCACCCGCAGTCTAAGTGCTCATACTTATTTGGAAGAAAAATGCAATCCAATAAAAATTCGGATTGCACGCTGACTAATGTTTTTCTATGAGTCCTTGCATATCTAAATTTTTTTTGGTTGCTATGTTTGTTTATTTTTATTTTTTACAGGGGACATGGGCTTCAGTGGATTAGGCGTCAAGGTGAGTATAACTTTGCTTTTTATTTTTAAATGAAAAAAAAATTGTCAGTGTTTTTATTTCTAAAAAAGGACTTTTTTTTTTTTTTTACAATATGACTATGGGGTCAGTGATGGGGGCATCCAATAGGCTTGATGTCAGCTGCCTAAACAAAACTGACATCAACCTCAATACTATTACCCCACTTGCCACCGCACGAGGGCAGGTGAGAGGAGCGAGGCTAAACACAAGATTTGGCCTTAGTCTGTATTTTATACTTTGACATTTCTGCCTAGTATTAATATGAAGTCAAGCATTCTCTCAACACATTGCATGATATGACTATGGAGAGTTAGACTTGGCATTGATTACAGGAGGAGCCATGATGAAATATTTTGCTATGTGATTTGGTGAAAAGGAATTTATGGGATGAGTATAAAGGATCTCATTATTTTTAGAGAAACAGCGCCACTATTGTTGATGTGGTTATGTTTGGTATTACAGCTCACAGCCCATGGAAAAGAGTGACACAATTTTTTTTTTATTTTAGATAACCATTTTAAAGGGAATGTATAATCTATATATATAATTGTCTAAGGTCCACTTCCGTCTGTTTGACTGTTTGTCTGTCTGTTTCTCTGCCACGGAAATCGCGCGTCGCTGATTGGTCGCAGCCGACTGGGCGCGACCAATCAGCGACAGGCACAATCCGGCCGCGAATTGGCCCCTCCCTACTCCCCTCCAGTCAGTGACCCCTCCATACTCCCCTCCACTAAGTGCCCACATGGCGTTTTAGCAGTCTGTTAAACAGACTGCGTTACAGCATGGCATAACGCTGTGTAACGCAGTCCGTGACCACTGCCATTACCCCTGTAAGTGTGACCAACTTTTTACTATTGATGCTGCCTATGCAGCATCAATAGTAAAAACATATAATGTTAAAAATAATAATAAAAAAATCATTATATTCTCACCTTCCGGCATCCACGGCAGCCTTTCCCGTTCCTCGCAACGCTCTGGTCCCAAGAATGCATTGCGGCAATGACTCCAGATGATGTAGCGGTCTCGCGAGATTGCTACATCATCACAGGTTATTGCTACAAGGTATTACTGGGAACGGAGCATTGTGAGGTGCATCGCTAAAGGCCTGGGCTGGATCCGGGGGCCGCCGGAAGGTGAGTATACCCATGGATTTTTCCAGGCTATGAATAACACCCCGCAGCTGTATATGTAGCCTTTACTGGTTATTAAAATAGGGGGACCCCCCAAAAAAAATGAAGTGGGGTCCCCCTATAATTAATAGCCAGAAAGGCTATGCAGATAGCTGCAGGCTGATATTCATAGCCTAGAGAGGGGCCATGGATATTGCCCCCCCCCGCTACAAATACCAGCTCCCAGCCGTCCCAGAAATGGCGCATCTGTAAGATGCGCCACTAACTGCACTTAGCCTCTCTCTTCCCACTGCCCTGTAGCGGTGGCATATGGAGTAATAAGGGGTTAATGTCACCTTTGATTGTAAGGTGACATTAAGCCCGGTTAGTAATGGAGAGGCGTCAATAAGACACCTATCCATAACTAATCCTATAGAAGTGAAAGAGTTAAATAAAAACACAGCCAGAAAAAAGTATTTAATATTCTTAATTTCACCATACTTACAAGCAGGCCTAATTCCCCGAAGCCATTGATCACCTGCAAAAAATAAAAAATAATAAACCAACACTCCCTGTTCCGACGCAGTCCAATTAATAAAGGAGTGTCCCACGACATCGGGAGATGTCACTGCTCTACAGGGCCACCCACGATGTACTGACAGGAGATAATGGCTCCTGCAGTGCATTGCTGAAGAGGATACCTGAGTTCAGGCTCACTTTATGACATTGCTGCATGGGAATTTTCTCACACAGTGCTGCCGATGAGAGAATGAACTCAGATGACCTCTCTCTTGGCAGCAGAGAGATACACTGTGGAGGATTACCTCCTGTCAGTGCATCACGGAGGCCCTGTAGAGCACTGACCTGTCCGATGTCACTGTTCTACATGGGAGATCGTTGTGGGACACTCGTTATTAACTGGACTAGGTAAGTGTAGGTTGGCTTACTATGTTATTTTTATTACAGGAGATTGAGGGCTTTGGGGAATAGGTGTTTGGTGAGTATGTACTGTATCTAATGTATGTCTTGTATGTCTGCTGTATGTTCTTTTTTTTTTTTACTACTGAACACATGCATTGTCTGATGTTGTCTTTGTGAGCATTCATAGCCAGGTGGGAGCAGTAGTCCCATCAGACAAAGGCTGCTTACACAGACCCGCATACACACAGGGACACACGCACACACACACAGACCCACACATACACGTAGACCCCCGCACACAGACACGCACACAGTCTCCGCCCACACACTTCCCTCCTCCCAATCTGCAGCGTTTCTCGCACCCACATCATCAGCAAATCTACAGATCTTTTTTAAACCTGTGTTTTTTGCTGCGGATGTGCCTGACTCAATGGAAGTCAATTGGTGCAGAAACGCTGCAGATCCACAAAAAGAATTGACATGCTGTGGAACATAAAACGCTGCAAATCTGTGAGGATTTTTCCGCAGCATGTGCACAATTCTTCAATTCATATAGAATAACATTGGTAGTGCACTACATTGCGGATTTGAGTCCAAAAATGCTGCGGATCCGCATCAAAATCCAGAACGTGTGCAAATAGCCAAATACTACTTTTTATTAGCTTAAAGTTATGCCCACATACAGTGCCTTTCCTTGGTGAGCTCATGTGGCAGCAAATTGTTGGATGTGCTGGGTCTGTAAGAATTTTATGAGATCCTCAACTTACAGGGTTCCAGGCGGTAGATATTGACGCCATGATTTTACCATTATACTGAGATCAAACAAGGCCTGGTTCACATCATCTGTCAGATCATTATTAAGTTGGAGAGGTTTAGTGTCCCCATGGCAGTGTGAATGAATGTGACATGTCCGTCCCTTCTCTACGACGCTGAAAATCTATATCCCTTAAATATCAGATCAATACAAACCCCAATATTCATATCTGGACAATGGAGACACAAAGTCTACTGCCATTGTCCAGTTTCCCTTTGATGAGAGGAAGATTTACCTCTGTATAAAAGAATATCCATTTTAGTATCTGGTTCCCTGAATAGATCTTCCTGTCTTAATTACCTGGACAGTGCAGGAGATTTCTACTTCAAATGTAAGTGGAAGCTCTTCCTATGTTTCTAATTTCCTCATTTCCCTTGTTATAATTATCGTAGTTTCTTTCTCCCTTCCCTAAAGCTTCAAAAGAAGTTTTGAAGTGTCAGCTCTTTCTCCCTCCTTTTTTCTCTATGTCAATGCTGCTTTAGGTAAATAAGTAAAATTAAAAGTGCATATAAATAACAGGTTACTTAGTAAACAAATGTTTTTGATGAAAAAAAGCTTAAAAGCCACCCCACCAGCTACAAGGTTTCCCCAAATCGGGATGGTCCTAACCTCTAGTATTACAACCTTACCTTGTGTCAAAGTTTACTCATCACGTCACTCAACACGTCAATGTGAATAAGGGCTGAGTAGGACTGGGTCCCGAATATGGATACCCGCTAATAGAAATGTAATGTGCAGCTCAAAGAAACAGAGGACACACTTTTACCCGCTTTAAGCACAGAAACTTGAAATTTAACCGAAAAAAATTTACCGGAGCATAAGTTGGTATGTATGTAAAAAAATGCATGTTTTAAAAAGTGAGCAAACAAATTGTAATGATATATTCTTGTGCTTGTAGGAGGAAAGACACTAAAGCTTCATAACACAGATTTTGAGAATTAATTTCAATTTTTCAATATTTCATATTCATGTCATTTGAGATCATTTGTTTTGTGATGTGAACATTCCCGAGGTTCAATAATGCTACATTAGAGTGGGCGGCATAGGAAATGTCGATATGAAACCTCTTCTGATTAACTGAACAGATGAATAATGCGCTCGGCTGATGAGGGGGTTACATGAATCAGGCTCAATCCTTACCTCACAGGTCCCTGATATGTATTTTATGTCAAATCAGAAAGGGTTCAATTTTGATTCTTGGAGTTCTATCATTGCATCCAAATTGACACATTGGTTGCAAATGACTAAGAAGGCTTGTACAGGAGTTTCGATGGGTCAAGTGTAAAGAGATAAACATACTGCCCATGTTTCCCTCTTGAAGAAACAAGTATAATGTTATGTGATGTAATGTGAACTGTGATGTGCGTTAAAGGTTTTAGTATTATTGATAGTCTGTGTAGTTTGATAATAGAAATAGCGAGAGTTAATGTTTGGGACTAGCCAGGAGTGTGTGGGGATACATTGAAGGGAAAGTGATGATTCCCTGTTAAAATGGCAGATAAGGGTACCGTCACACTATACGATTTACCAACGATCACGACCAGCGATACGACCTGGCCGTGATCGTTGGTAAGTCGTAGTGTGGTCGCTGGAGAGCTGTCACACAGACAGCTCTCCAGCGACCAACGATGCCGAGGTACCCGGGTAACCAGGGTAAACATCGGGTTACTAAGCGCAGGACCGCGCTTAGTAACCCGATGTTTACCCTGGTTACCAGCGTAAAAAAAAACAAACAGCACATTCTTACATTCCGGTGTCTGTCCCTTGCCGTCTGCTTCCCGCACTCACTGACTGCCGGCCGTAAAGTGAAAGCACAGCACAGCGGTGACGTCACCACTGTGCTCTGCTTTCACTTTACGGCCGGCAGTCAGTGAGAGCGGGAAGCAGACGGCAAGGGACCTGACGGACACCGGAATGTAAGTATGTACTGTTTGTTTTTTTTTACATTTACGCTGGTAACCAGGGTAAAGATCGGGTTACTAAGCGTGGCCCTGCGCTTAGTAACCCGATGTTTACCCTGGTTACAAGCGAACGCATCGCTAGATCGGTGTCACACACACCGATCCAGCGATGACAGCGGGAGATCCAGCGACGAAAGAATGTTCCAAACGATCTGCTACGACGTACGATTCTCAGCAGGATCCCTGATCGCTGCTGCGTGTCAGACACAGCGATATCGTATGGATATCGCTGGAACGTCACGAATCGTACCGTCGTAGCGATCAAAATGGCACTGTGTGACGGTACCCTAAGGCTTGGGGTGCATTGAAAGAGGACCTAATTTCCATTGTAAGCACTGCCGCATTCTGGGGTGTTCCCAAAGAGAGAGGAGACTGAAGGAAAGAGATAGCAAGACCAGGAGCAAAAGTGACTAAGAGACAGAGTGATCTCCCGGAGACTGGCCCTGGGAGAGGACACCTGGCAGAAAGGCCCAGAGTTTATAACTCTTGCAGATAACGGGCCTAAACAGGACTGAGTCAGTGACATGAGTTGAAAGTATTAGTTCCAGAGCATCAGTATTAGAGAAGATATGTACCGGCCATACTGGCACCATAGCTCCATTAAGGGGAGAAAAGATTCAGAATCGCGGGTGAAGTAAAGGACTCTTGCTAAACAGGACTAACTCGATTGTCGAATTCAGTTGTGGTGAAATTGTGAGAAACAGTGGAGACATACAGTACAGACCAAAAATTTGGACACACCTTCTCATTTTAAGATTTTTCTGTATTTTCATGACTATAAAAATTGTACATTCACACTGAAGGCATCAAAACTATGAATTAACACGTGCAATTATATACTTAACAAAAAAGTGTGAAACAACTGAAATTATGTCTTATATTCTAGGTTCTTCAAAGTAGCCACCTTTTGCTTTGATGACTACTTTGCACGCTCTTGACATTCTCTTGATGAGCTTGAAGAGGTAGTCATCGGAAATGGTCTTCCAACAATCTTGAAGGAGTCATGAATATACAGATAAATCTTTAAATGAAAAGGTGTGTCCAAACTTTTAGTCTGTACTGTAGAACGAGTAGAGAGAGCAAAGAGGAAAGGAGAAGAATACAGAAATGAAGGAAAAAAGCATGCGGCCTGCACCCGTATAGCACCCTCATAGCAAAAGTCCACACACTCATCCAGCACCACCACCTTCATATAACATTCAGGGGCACAAGAGACGAATACCTCGCCCATGGCCACCTTCCCACACTACACAAGAATGGGGACTGTTATGCCCAGTGGTTCAGTACAGGCCATCTAAAATTAGGAATGGAATAATTTTTTAAAAAAATGTATGGAAGGGATGTTAGCTGGCCATGAGTCGTTGGCAGATTATCTTCCCCTATAGCTGGTTATAAAGAGGCACTGAGCTCGTCTTAGTAAATCCATGACATAGTAATTGTTTGTCTCACACTCCTTGGCCCCTGAGTCGTCAAATACTAATTAGGCAACGGTACCTATGCACAGCTCCCAAACCCTCAATAGTCACCTTTCTGACCTGCATATATTCATAGATGATGTACGATAAATATTAGCACAGGTTAGAAACTCACCGCAAACAGATCCAGCCCAGTTTAGTGCTCGTTGTGTAAAATGACTTATTTAATTACTTAGACCACTTCCAATTGCACAAATATTCGAGATAAAGCTGTATTGTCCAGTAGATATTATGTTTGATTTGTAGAACTGCCGCTGACATTTTCCATTGTTCACTAACAAAGGATGGCAAATATTCAGAACTCAGCCGTGATTATTAGATTGTGCTTATTGCAGGATACAAGTGTGCACTGTAAGAGCAATGCAAATATGCCAGAGATTGCAATTTTGGCACTCTAAAGGGTGAGATGTGTTACGGATTTAGGAGACAATTCAATTTGTCTCGGCTTTCGATGTAATGGAAACAATGTAAGTGTTATCGGCTCTGTGATGGAAATTCTTAGCACAAAACCATCTATTTCACTTCTTTCAGGTTGAATTGCTCTCCTTATAAAATAGCTCAAGATATGACCTGGACAATACTTTCAAGTTAGAAAGAAAATTGGTGTCTGTCTCCAAGAGTGAAGAATGACTTTTGTGAGAGCCAAGGACTTTGCAGGGATGTGAAGAATAGTTGTTTGGGGTATTTTTTTTGCAATATATTGATATTTTCATATTAATTGGTCTTCTAAAAGATTTTTTATCCATTCTTGACACCATATTTATACATTAGAGATGAGCAAAAAGATTTTCCGGACCTTGGTCTCGGGGTCACCTCGGTAGTCCATGTTTGCTGGACCTGAGGCCAGCGAACATACTTGTACCAGTCGATATCCCCATCTTCCGTTTTGACTAGTAGTCCTAGAGTGACGCCATACCTGCGTTACTCTGAAATAATGAGGCTACACCAAGCCTTCTCATCAAAAGAGAATTCGGGGATGCTGGCAGGTGGAAAGAGGTTCACTTGACTACACTCTAATGATCACAGGCTACTGATCTGACCACTGCACCAGGTTCCTGGAAATCTTTTTGCTTGTCTCTAGTATCTATCATTTAGGCCTAAAGGGATATTCTTAAGTAGTCATTCTGGAACCCACAGATCTTCAGTCTCCTTACTTCTTGAGTTCATAGTGCGTGAGCATACCATCTTGAGTGATAGTTCTTATCAAAGAGTGTTATCCTGTTACAACACTTTATTGGTCTGTCAGTGCTTGTTATGAGTCTACACTGTTACACTGTATTTGTTATATACTGTAGGTTACAGGGACTTTGAACAAGCACACGGCTTGGGAAAGTGAGCCTCATGATTAGGGGAATTGCTCTGGAAGCTGTCGATGGTGGTGGCCGGGGGCTGGAATATTTTTAGGACTTATAACAGGTCAGAAGTTGAGATGGAGTAAAGGGGTGAGCAAACAACTTCTGAATAGAATTTAATGGGCTTGAGAGTGGTGACTAAGATGTTAAACGTTAACTCCTCTCCTGGAATGTAGCACACTTAGCCAGGTTCTGGTGACCGATCGCCTTGGAAAAAAGGTGCACGATATGTAAGATAAAAGCTTTCACAGCAGGAGAATTAAATCAGATAGAAAAAGCAAGTCAATTGCAAACTTGCTTATTTTCATGTTCTCTAGCTAAAGCATTTTAATAGCTTAGGAGAACCCCAATGCAGTAAATACAAGTTCCACATTGTATAGTGTGTAGTGCAGCGGTAGCACCGTACGCAGTGATGAGGCAGTGACCCACAAAGTTCAAAGCAAAAGTCTCTTTAATGTGTTTACTTCACACAATAAATGTCCAAACTTTACATATAAGTGCATATCATTAGTGCTCAGTCCACACCAGTTCATAGCACTGCATAGTACATGGCTTTAAATCACAGTCCCGGACTTCCCTGTGTCCAGTTTCCATGAGGCACGCCGTATCAAGGTCTCTTACGCACAGCTTTACTTCATTAGTTTTGCAGCCCCTAAACACGCCGGACCTCTCCTTGTCCAGTATCCGTGGGCGACTGCATGCCATGTCAATGTCTCTTTCACTCACAGCTTTACTCCCAACTTCTCCACTGGTTTGCAGCCACTAAACACACTGGACCTCCTTTTGTCCAGTTCCCATGGGCGACCACAGCCGTGTCAATGTCTCTTTCACTCACAGCTTTACTCACAGGTTCTCCATTGGTTTACGACCACTAAACACACTGGACCTCCTTTTGTCCAGTTCCAGTGGGTGACTGCAGCGCCGTATTAGTCTCCAAACACAGCTCTACTCATTTAGTTTTACAGATCACTACAGACGTCAATCTTCCTCTGACTAGTTCCTGTGGGTGTCCTGCACCGCTGTATCACAGTCTCTTTACTCACACAGCCATACACAGTCCATGATATCCTCCTGTTTGCAGTTGTTACATACGCCAATCCTCCTTCAGGCAAAGGACATCCACCTCCGGTTCACCTATGGGCACAAAACATCCACATCCGGGACCAGTTACCATGGACAACATGCATTGCTGTGTACGCTGCGGGTGCCAGGCTATTCAGCTGCACTGGCTGCTGGCGCCGCTGGCCTGTGCTGATTCACACACACAGCCAGCGCTCTGCAGGCCTCTGTTCTGCACAACAGCACACTCCAGACTGACACTGATGTTACACCTGACACACCTAAACCCTCTACTGCAGGGCTTTTAACAAACAAACCTGAGGCCGCAATGCATTCCCATAGCCTCAATACGCCTCTGTGCATATCCTGGTAGCACAAACAGCGACCCCTGCCTGTGACATGGGTCACTGCCTCACAGGTGCTATTATAATATATTGATAATTTTATCCTCTAAAGTTTGTTTACCAAGCTCAGTGGTTTGCCATCTTCTTCTAAGCCACAGATTACTTATTACCCCATTCTTATATTTGCAGTTGATGTGCACCCCTCCAATGACTGATGTTGGTGTTAGTAGGCTGTGATTAGTAAGTTGTGGCTTGCTTCCATACACTTTCTTTAATAAAATGTATTGACTTGTACGTGCTAGCAACTATACTAAGTAGTTCCAAAAAATTTTGGGTGAAATTAATCAGAATCTTTTTGCATTACTGTCAAGGAACAACACTCTGCTGCCTCCAATCGTCTGGACAACGCGCAATTGACCAACGATTGATGAACGAGGCGACGGTTGCTTCCACTACTAAGCTGATTATTGGAAAACTCGCTGTGACCATATAGTAAATACACCACCAATTTCAATGCATATACACTACGGTTCCAAAGTTTAGGGTCACCCAGACAATTTTGTGTTTTCCTTGAAAACTCATATTTTAATTAATCAAATGAGTTGCCAAATGGATTGAAAATCTAGTCCAGACATTGACAAGGTTCGAAAAAAGATTTTTATTTGAAATAGTAATTTTTTCCTTCAAACGTTGCTTTCATCGCAGAATGCTCCCTTTGCAGCAATTCCAGCATTGCAGACCTTTAGCATTCTAGCAGTTAATTTGATGAGGTAATCTGGAGAAATTTCCCCCCATGTTTCCAGAAGCCACTCCACAAGTTGCTTTGGCTTGATGGGCACTTTCTGCGCACCATTACAGATAGAATACCAGCTGCCAGCCTCTACCCTAAATAGTTCTTGCATAATTTGGAGGTGTGCTTTGGGTCATTGTCCTGTTGTAGGGTGAAATTGGCTCCAATCAAGTGCTGTCCACAGGGTATGGCATGGCGCTGCAAAATGGAGTGATAGCCTTCCTTATTCAAAATCCCTTTTACCTTGTACAAATCTCCCACTTTACCAGCATGAAAGCAACCCCAGACCATCACATGACCTCCACCATGCTTGACAGATGGCGTCAGGCATTGTGATATTGGTGATATTGTGGTGTTCCTGATGAAGAAGTCTTGTACTTTGAAACACGTTAAATAAATCCACGATCTAATGACTTTATATCTGGACCTTGAATCATTCAGCAAGCGCAGATTAAATCCACGTTTTTTACCCTTTTTTTTATCTCTGGTTGGTCACGAGTAGACCGGTGGATCTGCTGGAGCAGGATATATCTACGAGTCTGTCTTTTGGCTTTAATTGGTGAGTAGAATCTGATCATTCTATTCAATTGTAAGACCCTATTGCGCTCTTTTCTCCAGCAGCACTTATTGTATCAGCATAGAGGTGATACTGCAAGCCGTGAGATTTTATGAGCTGTCACAGGCCAAAGGTGTAAATGGAGAAGAGCAGGGGCCCAAGGACTGAACCTTGTGGGACTCCGACAGATAGGGAGCGAGGTGAGGAGGTGGTGTGTGAGTGGGAGACGCTGAATGTCCGGTCTGTTAGGTATGATGAAATCCAGGATAGGGCCAAGTCTGTGATGTCAAGGGATGAGATGGTCTGTAATAATAGGGAATTGTCCACTGTGTCAAAGGCAGAGGACAGGTCCAGGAGGAGGAGGACAGAGTAGTGTCACTTGGCTTTGGCAGTTAGCGGGTCATTGGTGACTTTAGTTAGGGCAGTTTCAGTGGAGTGAAGCGGTCGGAAGGCAGATAGTAAGCGGTCAAAAGAGGGAGCAGGAAGAGAGGTGGCAGGAGAGTTCAAGATGGACGTGTTGTTCCAGATCCTGCAGACCACCACAGCTAAAGTCCCTCCATGTCATAAGCACCACATTAATGATTGCCAGCAGTGGGCACAGATCATTCTCATTCTTGGTGACTATGGGGGTGCTGTGCTCTTTCTATTGAATTATTTTTTTGCTATAGACAGAGTGCCCTACTCAGTCCGTGTCCATCTGTATCTTCCTTTGCCCTGATGAGCCTCTCCTCTGCCCATATGGCCTCTATGGTCTCCTTCTGCCCTACAGCATTCAATGTCTTGGATCCCTTACTTGCAGGAATGAGTGGACACATGGAAGTTCGGGTTCTAGTACCCGACCTGAACTTTAGTCCAAAGTACAAGAACTGTACCTGACCTTGAAGAAGAACCTGAACCCCACCGAACATTAAAGCGAGAAAATTCTCTGTCTCGCTCTTATTATTATCATATTGAATGTATAATTTCCTGTAGTCTACATATGTGTGCATATATGCTTGAGACAAGAAAGTAAAAAATGGCCCTTGGAATTTAATGCAAAGCAAGAGAAAAGAGGAAAAACCACCTCTCTGTTTTCTCTTCTCTCTTGCTTGCTGTTAATCCACAAGCTTCTTCCAAAATCAGGACCACCCCTGTTTATTGGTTCTAGCTGGTATTGTAGCTCATCTCCCATGAAGTGAACGGTGCATAATTAACTGGTAGACAGGCGTGACACTGTTTGTGGAAAAAAATATTTCTCTAATCTTAGACAACCCATATAAGATCAGTGGTGATGCTAAAAATTGAGGGGGTTGGCAATGGTAAGTCACAGGCTTCACCACATTTTGTCTATGGAGGTCCTGGTAGGAAAAAGATGTTATGTCTTACACTAAACAGGGTCATTATTTTTATTTCTTTGTTTTTTTTTTAGTTGTGCAAATCTACTGAAGCTTTAATGTGGCCCTGAAATTTGATTTGCACTAAATGTTTTGTTTTTTTCAAAATTGAATTGATTAAGAAGGGGTTGAAAAATATATATAACTAATCAGATGTTTGTTACTCTTCCCGGAGGTTGAATGCACCATTCTTCATTAACAAAAATGTTTTAAATATTGCAAATTATCAAAAGCGGAAAGGAAATTATACAGCAATAATTTATCTGTAAAATTTAATAAGATCTTGGTGGGGTTTTTTTCTGCTGTTGTTATTACACGAAAGAAATCGAGCTCAACAAAAATCGATGTGAAGCCTTTATAAAAGTATGAGTGATATGAAGAGAGACGCAGGGAAAGCAATTAGTGTTCTCTACCGCCTAAATTATGGAGCTCATTTTGTACTTGTGTTTTATGGAGGATTGAAAACAATTAACATTTCGGGCGAAATTAGTGGAATAATTTTTGCATGTTGAAGGCTGTAAATCTGAGGCACGTGTATAAATAAATACAACATAAGAAGAGGTGATGCTAAAGATGGTCTCAAAGTTCATGGCCGCCACCACACATTTATCAGGGACAGGCATATAGGGATAAATGGGCAAATGTCCTCAGGTTTTTATACTCGTGAGCTGATGGTCTATTGCAAGAATAAGACATCACCTAAAACTCTCCAAAAACTCTTTGATGATAGAATGTCAGGTCTATTGTGCTGCATGAGCCAAGATAAGCCGCTTTCACACCGACATTAGAATGGGAAAGGTATGCCCGTGCCTGCTACAGCAGTTTGCCCAATTCCAGTGATTAATATGAAGGTAAAGGGCGCCACTGTCCCTTCATTTTGCTGATTGTTTAGGGTCTCAAGGTTTGTACCCCCAGTGACACTGCATGAGCCAAAATAAGCAGTTTTCACACTGACAGTACAATGGGAAGGTCTGGTAATATCACTGAAGAGGCCTGTTCATTTTCAGTTGAAGGGTCCCAAAGATTGTAAACCCAACAGTTCAATGCTGATGGCTTATTTGCAATGCCTTTCTAGACTTCTTTGGCGTTGAAGGTTCTAAAGCTTTTAAAAGAAACAAAGGAGCAAATCCAGTGAGAATTTCACCCCCAAAATAGAACGTAAATCGAACCGAAGATCAAAAATGAATCATTTTTTGCAGCTTTTGAATCAACATATGTATGGAGTAACATTTTGCATTCATGACATCTTCATAGAATACCGATAACATTCATGTTTTTTGAAAGTCATAGGATTTTGCATAATTGGATTCTTGATTAATTATTTCCAAATAGCATTTTCTAAATTTCTAAAGGGGAAAAATGTGAAATCTGTATGCTCCTTCTGAAGAACTGGGTGGATTTATTGACCTTCAATCCTCCTGAAAAGCTGCAGTTGTGACAAGACACCTGGCTCAGCAGGGGGGGCGGGGGGCATCTTCACAGCTTCAAAGAAAGAATTCACCCCCCACCAACTAGCTAATACAGAAAGACCCCTGTGGATCCAAACAATGTGGTCGAACTGCTTTGTTGAGTCAGCTATGATTTCATAAGGAGAATATGGACTTATCATGCACCTGGTCACATACCTGTTACATTTTCGAGATCTCTGGAACAGACCAAACGCTTTCCGGGGTCTCGATCTGCTCTTGCTGTGTTTGGTCTTAAAGCATAGCTGGGGCCCAGCCAGTTCCTATCTTGAATTTTGGAGTTTTCAGCTGCTAGAGGCAAGGGGAAGAGATTTAGGTTCAGCCCAGAGGGCAGGAAGCAAGTGACCCAAAGTTGATAAAGGCTAGCGTAAGTCCATGTGCTCACTCTCTCTGTTATGCTTGCGATTCACTTCGACAGTGAGGACCGTGTCGAGTAATGTGCTGTGAAGGACCTGGGAGCCAGATGGCAGCCCATGTCCCCTACGGCCCAGTGCACACATGGTCGAACATCACACCGGTAATTGACATAATCCATTTGCTTATACCTGTTTAACTTCACCCATATTTGCATATGTGACCATTGTATATGTATAGCCATTGTGTATATAGTGTATTGTCTATTGTGCCCTTATGGTGATTAAATAGATCATTTAACCTTGGACTGCTCTTTTATCTCGATCCACTCAACCTAACTTTCCATGCTACTGGGGCTGATTTCTGGCCCGATATAATGGATCAGGCTTATATCCAATGAGGAACTGGTGGCCGTCCTACTGGGCTGACCAGGAACTGTTTAACTGGTGCTAGTGAAAGGGGCCTCTCAGCCGGTCAAGCTTGTGAGCGAGTGTGGTGCAACATCAACTGCATGTGCCACAACCAGACAGAAAGACAATCATCCTGGATCCGGCTGTAGAAGGTCTTTGCTTTTAGCTCAAGGAACTTCTTGATTTTTGCATCTCTGTTATGGAGCGATATCCTTCTTCCTTTAGGACCAATAGTTATCTCCACCTTCTACTGCTAATCATACATCTGTGCTGAAGGTTTAAATACATCCAATTGCTGCCGCATAGTGCGGTTGCTAACTCATAGTTGCCTCAATCTTGTTGGAAGCTCTAGCAGTCAGTTAGTGTCTTCCATGAGGACCCTTAGAGTATTGCTGGCATGATATCTTGGTGGTCTTCTCAAAGCTAAGTGTTTTCCCCATCCGTCTACTCTCTCTGTCTTTAGTTTCAGTGGGGACCGACTAATGCATCCCATTCCCTTCCTATGTAAGGCTTATCACTAGGGTCAGGCAGGGATTAGGTTCCTGCTCGGTGATAGTTGCAGAACCTATATAGGGACATTTAGGGCAGACAGGATGATTTTAGATCTGCCTAGGGGTCTCCACTCCCCTCTTCCCTGGTGTTTGGGCTCCTCCATCCCTCTTCCCACTGTTGTGCACTTACTTATCCTTCATCCAGTGTGACAGGTGGTGTCTGTGTAACACTGTATCAAGCTGACCTTACGTTTCCCAAGGGTGTGTGAAACATCACATTGGTGAAAGTAGGGAGACCGCTTTACGTGATCCTTCATGCGTAATAGTGATGTCAGGCGGGCTGGCAAGGTGCGGGTCCATCACGTGTGGTGGCAGCGGTGGAATTCTCCATGATCTCTCTGGTGCCATCCTTCACACTCCTTTTGGGAAAATATATACAGTTGTGCTCAAAAGTTTACATACCCTGGCAGAATTTTTGCTTTCTTGGCTTTTTTTTCAGAGAATATGAATAATAACACCAAAGCTTTTTCTCAACTCATGGTTAGTGGTTGTGTGAAGCCATTTATTGTCAAACTACTGTGTTTTCTCTTTTTAAATCATAATGACAACCCAAAACATTCAAATGACCCCGATCATAACTATTTTTTGATTAGGCATTTAGTTTGAAGACATACACTATCATCCCGATTAATTATTGCACTTTGTTTGTTTTTTATCAAATGTTTTTAACAGCACAGCATTCATCTTTTTATTTGCAGTATTTTAAATCTCTTCTTAGTATTTTGTTCACTGTTTCTTTTTGTTTGTTTTTTTAGTTAAACATTAAGTTTTGGATTCCAAATGTTTTTCCCTGATTAATCACTTGTGATTTTTAAAAAAAAATGTCTCAAAATTTGTCATGAATGTACTCCAATCCCCTTCACTGGAGTGATTTTATATTCGCCCGAGTTGTTGCTCAATTTTTGCACCATTTTGCAAAATGCGCAATTTGTTGCACTAAAATTATGCAAAAACTGTGAAAGACCACAATAAACATCATTATATACTTACAATAAATTCATGAACCATGCGCTATTTTCTATAGTTTTGGTGCAAAAATGGCAATGAATACCACAAGCAGAAAACAATTACTTAAAAAAACAAAAAACAAACATCAAATAATGAATCGGGACCAATGGTTTTACTCTAATCATAAATAATAATCATAAAGCACAACCTGCGCTAGATTTACACACAGGGAGGAAAACCCTGGCTACAAATGGATTTAAATTAATTTCAAAGAACTGAAAATGGGAATAGAGCAGCGGAGAAGGGAAATATTAGCTGTTTTTGAAATGTTGTTTATTTGGAGCTTTCAAGTTGAGTCTTGCCCTGAGCCGGTAGATGAAAGTGTTCTAATGCCTCGCGCCTCTTTACTTGAATATGTTTATTTCATAATTTATATCTTTCTTATTACAGGAGACTCTGCGGAGTGATGCTATCATCTGAGCTCCTAAACTGGAGGCTACATGTGGCCGAGAGACACCAGCACCGAATTCTCTTCTCGCTCTGTAATGAGATAATAGAGTTCAGCCGTCATCTGTGGAGACATACCCAGCAGCCCTTACATTAAAACCGATGACAGGTGAAGTAAATAACATTGATTATATTATTACAATTGGATTTAGCTTATTGCTAGAAATACCGTAGATTATTGTAGCCCCGAGAAGTGATGGAGTACAGCCCCTCCCCTGGGACCATTAGACTGCAAGTGAATTGGCTGCAAAAACAGGATAATTGGGCAAATGGAAGAATCTGAGTGACTTTGACAAGGGCCAAATTGCGATGGCTAAACTAGGTCGGGTTCCTGGTATACGGCAGGTCTTGTGAGGTGTTTCCAAACTTCAGCAGGTCTTTTGGTTGTATTACCGGTATACGACAGGTCTTGTCAGGTGTTCCCTGTACAGTATATGGTGGGTCTTGTGGGGTGTTTCTTGTATACAGCAGGTCTTGTGGGGTGTTCCCGGTATACGACAGGTCTTGTAGGATGTTCCCGGTATACGGCGGGTCTTGTGAGGTGTTCCCTGTATATGGCAGATCTTTTGGGGTGTTCCCTGTATACAGGTCTTGTGAGGTGTTCCTGGTATACAGCAGGTCTTGTGAGGTGTTCCCAGTATACGGCAGATCTTTTGGGGTGTTCCCGGTATACGACAGGTCTTGTGGGTTGTTCCCAGTATACTGCAGATCTTTTGAGTTATTCCCGGTATACAGCAGGTCTTGTGGGGTGTTCCCAATACATGGTGGGTCTTTTGAGGTGTTCCCTGTGTACGGCGGGTCTTGTGGGTTGTTCCCTGTATACGGCAGGTCTTGTGGGTTGTTCACTGTATACGGCAGATCTTTTGGAGTGTTACTGGTATACGGCAGGTCTTGTGGGGTGTTCCCTGAATACAGCAGGTCTTGTGGAGTGTTCCCGGTATACGGCAGGTCTTGTGGGGTGTTCCCTGTACACGGCAGGTCTTGTGGAGTGCTCCCGGTATATGGCAGGTCTTGTGGAGCGTTCCCGGTATACGGCAGGTCCTGTGGAGCGTTCCCGATATACGGCAGGTCTTGTGGAGTGTTCCCAGTATAAGTCAGGTCTTGTGGGGTGTTCCCTGTGTACAGCAAGTCTTGTGGAGTGTTCCTGTTACACCTTAGGTCTTGTGGGGTGTTTCCGGTATACGGCAGGTCTTGTGGGGTGTTCCCTGTATACGGCAGGTCTTGTGGAGTGTTCCCCGTATACGGCAGGTTTTGTGGAGTGTTCCCGGTATACGGCAGGTCTTGTGGGGTGTTCCCTGAATACAGCAGGTCTTGTGAAGTGTTCCCGGTATACGGCAGGTCTTGTGGGGTGTTCCCTGTACATGGCAGGTCTTGTGGAGTGTTCCCGGTATATGGCAGGTCTTGTGGAGTGTTCCCGGTATACGGCAGGTCTTGTGGAGTGTTCCCTGTACACGGCAGGTCTTGTGGAATGTTCCCGGTATATGGCAGATCTTGTGGAGTGTTCCCGGTATACGGCAGGTCCTGTGGAGTGTTCCCGGTATACGGCAGGTCTTGTGGAGTGTTCCCAGTATACTGCAGGTCTTGTGGGGTGTTCCCTGTGTACAGCAGGTCTTGTGGAGTGTTCCCGGTATATGGCAGGTCTTGTGGAGTGTTCCCGGTATACGGCAGGTCTTGTGGGGTGTTCCCTGTACACGGCAGGTCTTGTAGAGTGTTCCCGGTATACGGCAGGTCTTGTGGGGTGTTCCCAGTATACGACAAGTCTTGTGGGGTGTTTCCTGTATACGGCAGGTCTTGTGGAGTGTTCCCGGTATACGGCAGGTCTTGTGGGGTGTTCCCTGTACACGGCAGGTCTTGTAGAGTGTTCCTGGTATACGTCAGGTCTTGTAGAGTGTTCCTGGTATACGTCAGGTCTTGTGGGGTGTTCCCTGTATACGGCAGGTCTTGTGGGGTGTTTCCTGTGTACGGCAAGTCTTGTAAGGTGTTCCCTGTATACGGCAGGTCTTGTGGAGTGTTCCCGATATATGCAGGTCTTGTGGAGTGTTCCCGGTATACGGCAGGTCTTGTGGGGTGTTCCCTGTATACGGCAGGTCTTGTGGGGTGTTCCCTGTGTACGGCAAGTCTTGTAAGGTGTTCCCTTTATGCAGCAGGTCTTGTGGGGTGTTCCCTGTGTACGGCAAGTCTTGTAAGGTGTTCCCTGTATACGGCAGGTCTTGTGGAGTGTTCCTGGTATACAGCAGGTCTTGTGGGTTGTTCCCTGTTTATGGCAGGTCTTGAGGGGTGTTCCTTGTATACGGCAAGAGGAGTCTATTGTCAAGACGGGAGCAGTCACCTATATAGCAGAAAGGCAACATTTTATACATCTTTGCATCTACAAGGTAACTACATTTTTGGGGTAGATTCGGTCTTTTGAAGTCAAAGGGTAGCAAATTATATCACTGAAAGAAAGGCAGGCATGCATGATTGCGCAATATTTGACGCCTCAAAAAATGCAACATATTGCATTCGCCGGACACTGCCGCACACCGCAAAATGACGCATACGTACGCCAGAACGCAAAAAGATATGCTAAAGATATGTACACATGGCGCATGCGGATCTATGCACAGATACGCTAATGTGAATCCGACCTTAGATACATCGGAGCGATTGGTTGCAAACCTCTCCATAACTTTTCAGTAGACACATTTCAGGCAAATGCCGTCTTTCTTGATTCAAGGTCCACTTTGGTCAACAGATGAATTTCATGTTAAAGTTATAAAGATACAAATCATTTTTTGAAGGGGATAAAACAATTTCTTGCATCAGTTCTCAACACAAAGAACTATGTTATGCAGAAATGATGGATATGCAAATCTGTCATCAGCAGCACTAACTGTGGCAATTTTAGGAAATGTCTAGTAAATGTTCAATTTAATCCAAAATTACTTGTCTTTATTTTTTTATTATTATTATTATACATTTTTATAGCGCCATTTATTCCATGGCGCTTTACATGTGAATACGGGGCAAATATAGACAAATACATTAAACATGAGCAGATAACAAGGCACACGAGTACATAAGGAGGGAGGACCCTGCCCGCGAGGGCTCACAGTCTGCAGGGGGTGGGTGAGGATACACTAGGAGAGGGAAGAGCTGGCTGTGCGGCTGTTCAGTAGGTTGAGGATCACTGCAGGCTGTAGGCTTGTCGGAAGAGATGAGTCTTCAGGTTCTTTTTGAAGGTTTCTATGGTAGGCGCAAGTCTGATGTGTTGGGGTAGAGAGTTCCAGAGTATGGGGGAAGCACGGGAGAAGTCTTGGATGCGGTTATGGGAAGAAGAGATGAGAGGGGAGTAGAGAAGGAGGTCTTGGGAGGACCGGAGGTCGCGTGTAGGTAGGTACCGGGAGACCATGTCACAGATGTATGGAGGAGACAGGTTGTGGATGGCTTTGTATGTCAGTGTGAGGGTTTTGAACTGGAGTCTCTGGGCGATAGGAAGCCAGTGAAGGGCTTGACACAGGGGAGAGGCTGGGGAATAGCGGGGGGACAGGTGGATTAGTCGGGCAGCAGAGTGTAGGATGGATTGGAGCGGTGCCAGAGTGCTAGAGGGGAGTCCAGAGAGTAGGAGGTTGCAGTAGTCGAGGCGGGAGATGATAAGGGCATGCACTAGCGTTTTTGCAGTGTTGCGGTCAAGGAAAGCACGGATCCGGGAAATATTTTTGAGTTTGAGACGACAGGAGGAGGCAAGGGCTTGGATATGTGGCTTGAAAGAGAGGGCAGAGTCGAGGATCACCCCGAGGCACCGGGCGTGTGGGACTGGGGATAGTGAGCAGCCATTGACATTGATGGATAGGTCTGGTGGAGGGGTAGAGTGAGATGGGGGAAAGATGATGAATTCTGTTTTGTCCATGTTCAGTTGTAGAAAGCGAGCAGAAAAGAAGGCTGAAATGGCAGACAGACAGTGCGGGATTTTGGTAAGCAAGGAGGAGAGGTCAGGTCCGGAGAGGTAGATCTGCGTGTCGTCAGCGTAGAGATGGTACTGCATACCGTGGGATTCTATGAGCTGTCCCAGGCCGAAAGTGTAGATGGAGAAGAGTAGGGGTCCTAGAACAGAGCCTTGAGGAACACCGACTGACAAGGGGCGAAGTGAGGAGGTGGTGTGGGGGAGGGAGACACTGAATGTTCGGTCTGTCAGATATGACGAGATCCAGGAAAGGGCCAAGTCTGTGATGCCAAGGGATGAGAGGATTTGTAGCAAAAGGGAGTGGTCTACAGTGTCAAAGGCAGAAGACAAGTCCAGGAGAAGGAGGACAGAGTAGTGTCGCTTGCTCCTGGCAGTTAGTAGGTCATTGGTGACTTTAGTTAGGGCAGTTTCAGTTGAGTGATGGGAACGGAAGCCTGATTGTAACCGATCAAAGAGGGAGCAGGAGGAGAAGTGGGAGGACAGTTCAAGATGGACGTGTTGCTCCAGCAATTTGGAGGCATAAGGGAGAAGAGATATCGGGCGATAGCTAGACACAGAGGATGGGTCGAGGGAGGGCTTTTTGAGGATGGGTGTGATCTTGGCATGCTTGAAGGATGAGGGAAAGACACCTGTTGTGAGTGAGAGGTTGAAGAGGTGCGTTAGGGTTGGGATGAAGACCGTGGAAAGGTTAGGGATGAGGTGGGATGGGAGCGGGTCAAGCGTGCAGGTGGTGAGGTGTGATCTTGACAGGAGGGTGGAGAGCTGATCTTCTGTCATGGTGGAGAAGCTGGTTTTGGAGGAGCAGGGTTGAGCAGCTAAGAGGGGCAGTGGGCGCTGTGGGCCAAAGCTTTCTCTGATCGTATCGATCTTCTGTTTAAAGAAAGAGGCGAAGTCATCAGCAGAAATGAGGGGGGAAGGAGGAGGTGCGGGGGGACGGAGTAGAGAATTGAAAGTGTTGAAAAGCTGTTTAGGGTTGTGGGACAGGGAGGATATGAGGGATGAGAAGTAAGTTTGTTTTGCGGCAGTGAGCGCAGACTTGAAGCTGGCGAGGGACTGCTTGTATGCAGTGAAGTGGTCGGCAGAGTGGGATCGCTTCCATCTCCGCTCAGCAATCCTGGAAGCCCGTCTCAATTCTTTGGTCAGGCTGGTCAGCCAGGGCTGCCTGTTAATTGTACGAGTTTTACTATGCATGAGTGGGGCGGCCGAATCGAGTGTTGTTGTTATTGTGGTGTTATAAAAAGTGGCAGCAGCATCTGTGTCATGAAGGGAAGCTATGTCTGTGAGAGGGAGAAGGGACTCAGAGAGTGATTGTAAGTTGAGATGTTTGAGATTTCGGCGAGGGTGAGTGAGTTTGTGGAGTGGGGGTTGCACACTAGGAGAGGAGAGGGACGAGAATGTCAGTAGGTTGTGGTCAGACATGGGGAGGGGTGTGTTAGTGAGGTTAGTAAGGGAGCAGAGGCGGGTGAAGATGAGGTCCAGCGTGTGGCCATCTTTGTGAGTGGCCTCAGAGGACCATTGAGTGAGGCCAAAGGAGGCAGTCAGTGATAAAAGTTTAGAGGTAGCTGAGGTGAAAGTGTCAATGGGGACATTGAAATCACCCATGATGATAGTGGGGATGTCAACAGAGAGGAAATGAAGTAGCCAGGTGGTGAAGTGGTCGAGAAAGGTGGAGATGGCTAGTTCTGGGGGGCGGTAGATGACAGCCAGCTGGAGGTTGGAGGGGGTATAGATGCGGACAGAGTGCACCTCAAACGAGGGAAGAGTAGCGGAGGGTGGTAGCGGGATTGGAGTAAAGGAGCAGGTGTCGGACAGGAGCAAGCCAACTCCTCCACCGCGTTTGTTGCTGGGGCGAGGGGTGTGAGAGAGGTGGAATCCGCCATAGGAGAGCGCAGCTGGAGAGGCCGAGTCAGAGGGGGTGAGCCAGGTTTCAGTGAGGCCGAGGAAGGAGAGTTTGTTGGTGATGAAGAGGTCATGGATAAATGGCAGTTTGTTGCAGATGGAGCGTGCGTTCCATAGTGCTCCAAGTAGGGGGAGCGGGGGAGTGGGGGCTGGATGAATGGGTATGAGGTTGTCGTGGTTGGGAAAACGTGCGGAGGATCGTGGCAGGGGGTTAGAAACGAGTGTGGGGATGAATTGGGGAGGGCCGGGATTTGGGGATATGTCACCAGCAATGAGGAGTAACAGACAGATCATTAGAAGGTGGGAGCAGGATAGGACATGATGTGGCCGTGTGTGTCTGGAGAAAAAGGATTGTATGTGGAGGAACAGTTCTGAGGGGAAGGTGAGATGGCTGGGGAGTATGGAGGAAGAAATGACTAGTTCCTTACTAGGAGGAGGGATTGCAGGAGATTGTAAGAAGGAAAGTAGTATGGGGGTGAAAGAGAAAAGAAACCGAAACATTGTAGTGGTCGGTGTTCTGTTACCTTCCAGTCAATTCCAGTCCAATTCAGTCTAATTCAGAATCATAATTAAAAAGATGTAATTTAAAAGATGATTTTCAGCACACTGAGTCTATAGCAGACTCCTGCATGTGAATATATCCCCAGTTAAGGGCAATCAGGTGTGAATGAGGGGGTGGCTGGGTATGGGAGACCAGATGTAGAGAGTTAAGCAGAGGTCATAAAGTGAGGGAGGGGTAAGACTGACCACTCAAAGAGATGCCAGGATCACACAATGAGAGACATGAAAACAGGTCGTGGAAACAAGCTCATAGGTGAGAAAGCATACTAAAAGGATTATATGTGCTGCAGCAAGACACTCAGATCCAGGGGAAGCATAGAAAAGCCAGTGCAATATACAGAGACATTCAGAAGCCAGGGAGAGCTGGGTAAAGTCAGTGCATACCATGGAAAATCAATGCAGTATACAGAGATATTCTGGAGCCAGGGAGAGCTGGGTAAAGTCAGTGCATACCATGGAAAATCAATGCAGTATACAGAGATATTCTGGAGCCAGGGAGAGCTGGGTAAAGTCAGTGCATACCATGGAAAATCAATGCAGTATACAGAGATATTCTGGAGCCAGGGAGAGCTGGGTAAAGTCAGTGCATACCATGGAAAATCAATGCAGTATACAGAGATATTCTGGAGCCAGGGAGAGCTGGGTAAAGTCAGTGCATACCATGGAAAATCAATGCAGTATACAGAGATATTCTGGAGCCAGGGAGAGCTGGGTAAAGTCAGTGCATACCATGGAAAATCAATGCAGTATACAGAGATATTCTGGAGCCAGGGAGAGCTGGGTAAAGTCAGTGCATACCATGGAAAATCAATGCAGTATACAGAGATATTCTGGAGCCAGGGAGAGCTGGGTAAAGTCAGTGCATACCATGGAAAATCAATGCAGTATACAGAGATATTCTGGAGCCAGGGAGAGCTGGGTAAAGTCAGTGCATACCTGTGGGAAGAGGAGAACAGCTCGATTAGATGGTGCAGATGATGATAATATTGTAGTAGTGATGAGTAGCCAAATGCATTCTAGAATTCAGTCTAATTCAGAATCATAATTAAAAAGATGTAATTTAAAAGATGGAAGTTAAAAGATGATTTTCAGCAGACTGAGTCTATAGCAGACTCCTGCATGTGAATATATCGCCAGTTAAGGGCAATCAGGTGTCTTCAACCAAATGCAGCGTGAAGTACATGAATCTTGTCTGTAGAGCTGATTACAATTAAAAAGGAAGAATTGCTCCAACTTACACACTTTCTTGACATGCAAAGAATATGTGACTGGTGACGTCCGACTGCATGGACCCCAATACAGTGGGGCTGATGTGGAGTGAGAATTGTATTAAGAGTATTAAGAAATAAAGGCGTAAAAGACACAAAACAGCCACATATAGACCTCGGCTTGTCCTTAAAATCACAGCACAACCTGGAAACAGCACTACGCTGTGTATTGGGATTTTCTTATGTTATAACCTGGGTATCTCCTGTATATAATTATATATGTACAGCTGGTATAATCTGGGCATCTCCTATATATAATTACCGGAGCCATGTTACCATCCTTTTCTTCCTTTGTTTGTTCTTAATAATAAATTATTTAATTTTTTTGTACTACACATTGTGTATTTGTATTTATTGTTTCACATTTTGACCTCTTAGATCGGTTCTTTTCTCCTTTTTTGAATCCTATGTTTGCCGAATGGTCTGCCATTCTATCCCACAGCAGGCAATTGATTATCTTTGATGTATATTATCCCGGGACATTTACCATTCTTCTTGCTTGCAAAGTGTGTAATTTTCTATAATTATATATGTACAGCTAGTTTAACCTGGGCATCTCCTGTATATAATTGTATATGTACAGCTGGTATAACCAGGGCATCTCATGTACACTGCTCAAAAAAATAAAGGGAACACTTTAAACAACAGAATATAACTCCAAATAAGTCAAACTTCTGTGAGATCAAACTGTCCACTTAGGAAGCAACACTGCTTGACAATCAATTTCACATGCTGTTGTGCAAATGGAATAGACAACAGATGGAAATTATTGGCAATTTTCAAGACACCCTCAATAAAGGAGTGGTTCTGCAGGTGGGGACCACAGACCATATCTCAGTACCAATGCTTTCTGGCTGATGTTTTGGTCACTTTTGAATGTTGGTTGTGCTTTCACACTCGAGGTAGCATGACACGGACTCTAGAACCCACACAAGTGGCTCAGGTAGTGCAGCTCATCCAGGATGGCACATCAATGCGAGCTGTGGCAAGAAGGTTTCCT
The DNA here is from genome assembly GCF_032444005.1 of Ranitomeya imitator. Lineage (NCBI taxonomy): Eukaryota > Metazoa > Chordata > Amphibia > Anura > Dendrobatidae > Ranitomeya > Ranitomeya imitator. Next base: position 28,526,702 of record NC_091287.1, on the reverse strand, counting down.
GTGTCTGTCAGCGTAGTGTCCAGAGGCTGGAGGTGCTACCAGGAGACAGGCCAGTACAACAGTAGACATAGAGGGGGCCGTAGGAGGGCAACAACCCAGCAGCAGGGCTGCTATCTCAGCCTTTGTGCAAGGATGAACAGGAAGAGCACTGCCAGAGCCCTGCAAAATGACCTCCAGCAGGCCACAAATGTGCATGTGTCTGCACAAACGGTTAGAAACCGACTCCATGAGTATGGTCTGAGTGTCCGACGTCCACATATGGGGGTTGTTCTCACAGCCCAACACCGTGCAGGACGCTTGGCATTTGCCACAGAACACCAGGATTGTCTAAATCGCCACTGGTGCCCTGTGCTCTTCACAGATGAAAGCAGGTTCACACTGAGCATATGTAACAGACGTGACAGAGTCTGGAGGCGCAGTGGAGAGCGATCTGCTGCTGCGACATCCTTCAGCATGACCGGTTTGGCAGTGGGTCAGTAATGGTGTGGGGCGGCATTTCTTTGGAGGGCCGCACAGCCCTCCGTGTGCTCGCCAGAGGTAGCCTGACTGCCATTAGGTACCGAGATGAGATCTTCAGACCCCTTGTGAGACTATATGCTGGTGCGGTTGGCCCTGGGTTCCCCCTACTGCAGGATAATGCCAGATCTCATGTGGCTGGAGTGTGTCAGCAGTTTTTGCAAGGTGAAGGCATTGAAGCTAAGGACTGGCCCGCCCGTTCCCCAGACCTGAATCCGACTGAACACATCTGGGACATCATGTCTCGTACCATCCACCAACGTCACGTTGCACCACAGACTGTCCAGGAGTTGGTGGATGCTTTAGTCCAGGTCTGGGAGGAGATCCCTCAGGAGACCATCCGCCGCCTCATCAGAAGCATGCCCAGGCATTGTAGGGAGGTCATACAGGCACGTGTAGGCCACACACAATACTGAGCATCATTTCCTTGTCTTGAGGCATTTCCACTGAAGTTGGATCTGCCTGTAACTTAATTTTCCACTTTGATTTTGAGCACCATTCCAACTCCAGACCTCCGTGGGATATTAGTTGTGATTTTTGTTGATAATTTTTCGGATTTATTGTTATCAACACATTCCACTATGTAATGAATAAATATTTACAACTGGAATATTTAATTCAGTGATATCTAGGATGTGGGATTCTAGTGTTCCCTTTATTTTTTTTGAGCAGTGTATATAATTATATATGTACAGTTGGTATAATTATACATCTTTTTTGTATATATGAACCATGCCGCTATAACCTGGGCATCTGGCTTGAGTGAAGCTTTGACTTCGATAAGTTACTATAGACAGCTCCAGCATAACATAGGCTTTGTGTGATCTGCACAGAGCCATAAGGCCGGTAGTAAAGCTGATTTGTACTGATGGACGTCAATGATTATTATCTTATTATGTTTGCTCTCACTGTGTCTTATTTACAGCCAGGAAAGGTTCTCCTTTTATCACCCCCACATTACTCCAACCTTAATGGCTACACTTGATTTACAGCACTGTAAGACACCATTGATCTAATATCTTTTAAAGGGGACATTCTACCCACCACAGAGTGCATCACTGGTGTATACTGGTGTATCCCACTACTCCTATACCCTGAGAGTGATGTGACAGTTCAGCCCTGATCGAATTTCTCAGACAGGTTGATCGGAATGATTGAGTAATTAGCATTTCCCAGGATATGACGACCCCAGAGTTATTTAATCCAATTAGTTTCGTTAAAAATAAGTCACGTGCCAAGTCATTGATCTGCCCAATGATTCAGATTCATCCGTCTTCCCTGACTCCGGTGCATTAGTGGGAAGGATCAGCAGGTATGTGGTGTCTGCTCCGTGGATTAGACCCTGCGATGGTAATTAGTAGCCGTGGTAGGAGATGAAATGGAATCCTTCCATAAAGTCCCGCCGTCATCATAGCGCTGGACGTCCCGGACGCTCAGAAATTCATAAACCCCCCCGCTGTCTCCCCTTTGATACTTCACCATTTATAGCCCTTAAAGGGATCCACATTAGAATATCAAACGGGAACAAGATGTGGGAGACCCATCAATATTAGATAAGGTTTACTGTCTTATTTTAGCTCCGCGACATGGACTATGTAATATGAAATTCCCTCTGTCTGGTAAATTAAGCTAAAACAGTTATTTCAATGAGCGGTAAAATGATCCTTAAAGGGATGGTTAATGAAGATAAATTATCATCTATTTATCTCTTGGAAAAAAGTACCCCTTTTTTGCCGATCGGTGCAGATCGGCAAAAAAGGGGTACTTTTTCCCCATTTCCAAAGGAGCACCAGTGCACACACCTAACCGCCCCTCCATTCATTTCCTAAGGGGCTGCCACAAAAAAACAAAGCACAGAGCTCATCTGCCCCATAGTGGGGATAAAAGTGCCCGGTCCTTCCAATTGGTGCGGGTCAGAACTCCACCGATTTATAAGATATTTAAAGAATAGGTGATGATTTATGTTCACTGAACAACCCCTTTAACTAGGGGTGAACAAATCAAATTGCAGTAAACATCAAATCCTTTACAAATGTCATAAAAATTTGGGGAATTTGATTTTCATGGAATCCAACAAAATGGTTTTCTCCTATCGCAGAATGTCTACTGTGTGTCACCCAGTACCAGGAACACACGTTCTTCAAACTGCAATCCTGCTTAATATTGTTGCTTAGTAATTCTATATGTACCATACATAGGACATTGTATATAGGATCGGTAATTCTATATATACCATACATAGGACATTGTATATAGGATCAGTAATTCTATATATACCATACATAGGACATTGTATATAGGATCAGTAATTCTATATATACCATACATAGGACATTGTATATAGGATCAGTAATTCTATATATACCATACATAGGACATTGTATATAGGATCAGTAATTCTATATATACCATACATAGGACATTGTATATAGGATCAGTAATTCTATATATACCATACATAGGACATTGTATATAGGATCAGTAATTCTATATGTACCATACATAGGACACTGTATATAGGATCGGTAATTCTATATGTACCATACATAGGACATTGTATATAGGACCGGTAATTCTATATATACCATACATAGGACACTGTACATAGGATCGGTAATTCTATATGTACCATACATAGGACATTGTATATAGGACCGGTAATTCTATATGTACCATACATAGGACATTGTAAATAGGATCGGTAATTCTATATGTACCATACATAGGACATTGTATATAGGATCGGTAATTCTATATGTACCATACATAGGACATTGTAAATAGGATCGGTAATTCTATATGTACCATACATAGGACATTGTAAATAGGACCGGTAATTCTATATATACCATACATAGGACATTGTATATAGGACCGGTAATTCTATATATACCATACATAGGACACTGTACATAGGACCGGTAATTCTATATATACCATACATAGGACACTGTATATAGGATCGGTAATTCTATATATACCATACATAGGACACTGTACATAGGACCGGTAATTCTATATATACCATACATAGGACACTGTATATAGGATCGGTAATTCTATATGTACCATACATAGGACATTGTATATAGGATCGGTAATTCTATATATACCATACATAGGACATTGTATATAGGATCAGTAATTCTATATATACCATACATAGGACATTGTAAATAGGACCGGTAATTCTATATATACCATACATAGGACATTGTATATAGGATCGGTAATTCTATATATACCATACATAGGACATTGTATATAGGACCGGTAATTCTATATGTACCATACATAGGACACTGTATATAGGATCGGTAATTCTATATGTACCATACATAGGACATTGTATATAGGATCGGTAATTCTATATATACCATACATAGGACATTGTATATAGGATCGGTAATTCTATATATACCATACATAGGACATTGTATATAGGACCGGTAATTCTATATATACCATACATAGGACATTGTATATAGGATCAGTAATTCTATATATACCATACATAGGACATTGTATATAGGACCGGTAATTCTATATATACCATACATAGGACATTGTATATAGGATCAGTAATTCTATATATACCATACATAGGACATTGTATATAGGACCGGTAATTCTATATGTACCATACATAGGACACTGTATATAGGATCAGTAATTCTATATATACCATACATAGGACATTGTATATAGGATCAGTAATTCTATATATACCATACATAGGACATTGTATATAGGACCGGTAATTCTATATGTACCATACATAGGACACTGTATATAGGATCGGTAATTCTATATGTACCATACATAGGACATTGTATATAGGATCGGTAATTCTATATATACCATACATAGGACATTGTATATAGGATCAGTAATTCTATATATACCATACATAGGACATTGTATATAGGACCGGTAATTCTATATGTACCATACATAGGACACTGTACATAGGATCGGTAATTCTATATGTACCATACATAGGACACTGTATATAGGATCGGTAATTCTATATATACCATACATAGGACATTGTATATAGGATCAGTAATTCTATATATACCATACATAGGACATTGTATATAGGACCGGTAATTCTATATGTACCATACATAGGACACTGTATATAGGATCGGTAATTCTATATGTACCATACATAGGACATTGTATATAGGATCGGTAATTCTATATGTACCATACATAGGACACTGTATATAGGATCGGTAATTCTATATGTACCATACATAGGACATTGTATATAGGACCGGTAATTCTATATGTACCATACATAGGACATTGTATATAGGATCGGTAATTCTATATGTACCATACATAGGACACTGTATATAGGATCGGTAATTCTATATATACCATACATAGGACATTGTATATAGGATCAGTAATTCTATATATACCATACATAGGACATTGTATATAGGACTGGTAATTCTATATGTACCATACATAGGACATTGTATATAGGATCGGTAATTCTATATATACCATACATAGGACACTGTATATAGGATCGGTAATTCTATATATACCATACATAGGACATTGTATATAGGATCAGTAATTCTATATATACCATACATAGGACATTGTATATAGGACCGGTAATTCTATATGTACCATACATAGGACACTGTATATAGGATCGGTAATTCTATATGTACCATACATAGGACACTGTATATAGGATCGGTAATTCTATATGTACCATACATAGGACACTGTATATAGGATCGGTAATTCTATATATACCATACATAGGACATTGTATATAGGATCAGTAATTCTATATATGGGATATTAGATATAGGATCGGTAATTCTATATGTACCGCGCATAGGACATTGTATATAGGACAGGTAATTACATATACACCATATATAGGACATTGTAAATAGGATAAGTAATTCTATATGTACCGTACATAGGACATTATATATAAGATTGGTAATTACATATGTACCATACATAGGACATTGTACATAGGATCAGTAATTCTATATGTACCGTACATAGTACATTGTATATAGGATAAGTAATTCTATATGTACCGTACATAGGACATGGTATATAGGCTCGTGAATTCTATATGTACCTTACATGGGACATTGTATATAGGATCGGTTGTTCTATATGTACCATACATAGGACATTGTTGGTGTGTGAACATGTTCCTACAGACTTGTTCACTGTGCAAGTAGCCCATGTGTTTCTGTTTCCATAATTGTTCTCTTGTGTCTACAAGACTAGGGAGTTATCCACCACTACTTGTGGGCTCTCTGCACAAAAGCTGTTCCATTGAGCGTGTCCACATGGGCATTTCCTCTCTGAACCCTGCATATACAGGTAATATACAGATGATCAGGTTTTTAAATACATCAGAAAGGGATTGCATACATCAGTTAGGACTGCTCTATATTGGTGTACCTTGACGTTTGGTGGAGCAGCTTAGTGTACATTTTTTGCAAAAAATGTATCAACCAAATACCCTGTTTTTTTACAGCTTTTTACTAGCACTTGCTAATTACTGTGATTTCTTTGCAACGGAGTGTTTTTGGTTTTACTATGCTCTTTTGTGTCTTCAAGTTTCTTGGTGGTGTGTGAACATGTTACTACAGACTTGTTCACTGTGCAAGTAGCCCATGTGTTTCTGTTTCAATAGGACATTGTATATAGGATCGGTAATTCTATGTATACTGTACATACGACATTGTATATAGCATTGGTAATTATATATATATATACCAAACATAGGACATTGTATATAGGATCGGTAGTTCTATATGTACCATACATAGGATATTGTATAGAGGATCGGTAATTCTATATGTACCGTACATAGGACATTGTAATACTGAAATACCCTGCATGTCTATTGCTCCAGTCCCTGACAGCAATTAGCCTGAATGGTATCTGAGTCATTCTATCTTCGGCATTGAATCCTGCATATATCTATATTTGTTAGTCATCTTAGTATGAATTTGTTTTTGTTTATAGATATTTACCTCTCTTCTGCTTGTCCTCATGCAGAGAAATCACATAACTGTTTCAAAGCGGTTTATGATCCATGTAGACCTGGACATTTGTTTATCTGTTCACTACATTTATTGTGTCCTGCTGTCTCAACTGAGTTAGATTGATTGCTAACGAGCTTTTAAAAAAAAAAAAAGTGATATCTAAGAGCTAGCCTTGGGGAAGCATTCGTGCAGGGGTGCATTTGTGCACTATTATTCGTGTAGATTTATTCAAAGTGCTTTTTCTAAGTGCTGGCAGTTATAACATGGCAGTTAGACAGGGCAAGAGACAGGTAAGACCATCTAAATCTATTCCCTGTTCATTTGGAACAGAACAAATATTCACCATATGTATTTGTATATTCTATATCCTGGCTGCCACATTCACTCACATTCACCGCCCTTGCATAAACTCTCTACACCCCATCCATATCGGCCCCTCTGTCCTTGCCTCTCCTATGTATAGCACTCATGTTCTGTTCACATTGCTCAACAGCACAGATCCATTCAGTCCAATCCATCCAGCACAAGAGACGCTCTCACAAATCACTTAACCATCTGCTCACTTTTTCTATCCTCCTTCTCCTAGTCGCTGGAGCCATCTCTCCCAACCCTGGCCCCCCATGTTATAGCCAGTCAAACCTCCCAACTGCTACACTCAGAAACCCCTCTAACCTTATTAATATTCCATGCATGCCTTCTGTCTTTTTCAATTGTGCCCTTTGGAATTCTCGCTCTGTGTGTAATAAACTCTCCTTCATCCACGACTTCTTCCTTTCTAATTCTCTTAATCGCCTGGCCCTTACTGAAACCTGGATCCAGCAGTCAGACACCACCGCTGCTGCTGCTCTTTCATATGGTGGACTACATTTCTCTCATACCCCAAGATCGGACAACAGAGCAGGTGGAGGCGTTGGCCTGCTCCTTTCACCCAAATGTACCTTCCAAGTTATCCCCCAAGTACCCTCACTTGTCTTCCCTTCCTTTGAGGTCCATGCTATCAGACTCTACATCCCCTTCTCCATGCGAGTGGCGGTGGTGTATTGGCCCCTCTCATCAGTTCCTGGATAACTTTGCCACCTGGCTTCCACACTTTCTCTCCTGTGACACCCCCGCCCTCATCATGGGTGATTTCAACATCCCCATTGCTTCTCCCCTCTCCCCATCTGCTTCTCACCTTTTATCTCTAACCTCCTCTTTCGGCCTCTCGCAGCATACTAACTCTCCAACGCATGAAGATGGAAACTCCCTCGACTTGGTCTTCTCCCGGCTTTGCTCAGTGGATGATTTCACAAACTCCCCTCTCCCGCTCTCTGACCACAACCTTCTTTCATTCTCTATCAAGAACTGCCATCCCGCTCAGGTCACCCCCACTTTCCACACTTATAGAAACATACAGGCCATTAACACCCAGAAACTTACGAAGAACTTGCATTCCTCATTGGCCCCAATCTCCTCCATCTCATGTCCTGATTCTGCTCTGACGCATTACAATGAAACCCTGCAAAGTGCCCTGGATGAAGCTGCACCTCCTATACATAGAACAACTCGGCACAGACGGCGACAACCGTGGCACACGCTGCAAACACGTTTCCTGCAGCGGTGCTCCAGGTGCGCCGAACGTCTGTGGAGAAAATCTATTCTACCCGAAGATTTCATCCATTATAAGTTCATGCTAAAAACATACAACTCTGCCCTTCACCTCTCCAAACAAACCTATTTCAACATCCTCATCACCTCACTGTCCAATAACCCTAAACATCTCTTTGACACTTTCCAGTCCCTACTCAACCCAAGAGAGCAGGCCCCAACTACAGATCTCCGCGCTGACGATCTGGCCAATTACTTCAAAGAAAAAATTGACCACATTCGACAGGAAATCATCTCCCAATCTCTTCACACGATGCACCGTCCTTCCTCCCCCACTGCATCTAGTTCACTCTCTGACTTTGAACCAGTTACAGAAGAAGTAATCAGGCTCCTTGCATCTTCTCGCCCAACCACTTGCACCAGTGACCCCATTCCGTCACATCTCCTCCAGTCCCTTTCCCCGGCTGTCACCTCTCACCTAACAAAAATATTCAACCTTTCTCTCACTTCCGGTATTTTTATAACCTCATTTAAGCATGCCATCATACATCCGTTACTTAAAAAACCATCCCTCGATCAAAACTGTGCCGCTAATTATAGACCTGTCTCTAATCTTCCCTTCATCTCTAAACTCCTCGAACACCTGGTCCACTCCCGTCTTACCCGCTATCTCTCAGATAACTCTCTTCTCAACCCTCTTCAATCTGGTTTCCGCTCTTTACACTCTACTGAAACTGCCCTCACTAAAGTCTCTAATGACCTACTAACAGCTAAATCTAATGGTCACTACTCCATGCTAATTCTCTTGGATCTCTCCGCAGCATTTGACACTATGGATCATCAGCTCCTCCTCACTATGCTCCGCTCCATCGGCCTCAAGGACACCGTTCTCTCCTGGTTCTCCTCCTATCTCTCTGACCGATCCTTCGCTGTATGTGTTGCTGGTTCCTCCTCCTCTCACCTTCCCCTTACTGTTGGGGTTCCTCAAGGATCAGTCCTAGGCCCCCTCCTCTTCTCTTTGTATACTGCCCCTATTGAACAAACAATCAGTAAATTTGGTTTACAGTACCATCTCTATGCTGACAACACCCAATTATAGTAACATAGTAACATAGTAACATAGTTAGTAAGGCCGAAAAAAGACATTTGTCCATCCAGTTCAGCCTATATTCCATCATAATAAATCCCCAGATCTACGTCCTTCTACAGAACCTAATAATTGTATGATACAATATTGTTCTGCTCCAGGAAGACATCCAGGCCTCTCTTGAACCCCTCGACTGAGTTCGCCATCACCACCTCCTCAGGCAAGCAATTCCAGATTCTCACTGCCCTAACAGTAAAGAATCCTCTTCTATGTTGGTGGAAAAACCTTCTCTCCTCCAGACGCAAAGAATGCCCCCTTGTGCCCGTCACCTACCTTGGTATAAACAGATCCTCAGCGAGATATTTGTATTGTCCCCTTATATACTTATACATGGTTATTAGATCGCCCCTCAGTCGTCTTTTTTCTAGACTAAATAATCCTAATTTCGCTAATCTATCTGGGTATTGTAGTTCTCCCATCCCCTTTATTAATTTTGTTGCCCTCCTTTGTACTCTCTCTAGTTCCATTATATCCTTCCTGAGCACCGGTGCCCAAAACTGGACACAGTACTCCATGTGCGGTCTAACTAGGGATTTGTACAGAGGCAGTATAATGCTCTCATCATGTGTATCCAGACCTCTTTTAATGCACCCCATGATCCTGTTTGCCTTGGCAGCTGCTGCCTGGCACTGGCTGCTCCAGGTAAGTTTATCATTAACTAGGATCCCCAAGTCCTTCTCCCTGTCAGATTTACCCAGTGGTTTCCCGTTCAGTGTGTAATGGTGATATTGATTCCCTCTTCCCATGTGTATAACCTTACATTTATCATTGTTAAACCTCATCTGCCACCTTTCAGCCCAAGTTTCCAACTTATCCAGATCCATCTGTAGCAGAATACTATCTTCTCTTGTATTAACTGCTTTACATAGTTTTGTATCATCTGCAAATATCGATATTTTACTGTGTAAACCTTCTACCAGATCATTAATGAATATGTTGAAGAGAACAGGTCCCAATACTGACCCCTGCGGTACCCCACTGGTCACAGCGACCCAGTTAGAGACTGTACCATTTATAACCACCCTCTGCTTTCTATCACTAAGCCAGTTACTAACCCATTTACACACATTTTCCCCCAGACCAAGCATTCTCATTTTGTGTACCAACCTCTTGTGCGGCACGGTATCAAACGCTTTGGAAAAATCGAGATATACCACGTCCAATGACTCACCGTGGTCCAGCCTATAGCTTACCTCTTCATAAAAACTGATTAGATTGGTTTGACAGGAGCAATTTCTCATAAACCCATGCTGATATGGAGTTAAACAGTTATTCTCATTGAGATAATCCAGAATAACATCCCTCAGAAACCCTTCAAATATTTTACCAACAATAGAGGTTAGACTTACTGGCCTATAATTTCCAGGTTCACTTTTAGAGCCCTTTTTGAATATTGGCACCACATTTGCTATGCGCCAGTCCTGCGGAACAGACCCTGTCGCTATAGAGTCACTAAAAATAAGAAATAATGGTTTATCTATTACATTACTTAGTTCTCTTAGTACTCGTGGGTGTATGCCATCCGGACCCGGAGATTTATCTATTTTAATCTTATTTAGCCGGTTTCGCACCTCTTCTTGGGTTAGTTTGGTGACTCTTAATATAGGGTTTTCATTGTTTCTTGGGATTTCACCTAGCATTTCATTTTCCACCGTGAATACCGTGGAGAAGAAGGTGTTTAATATGTTAGCTTTTTCCTCGTCATCTACAACCATTCTTTCCTCACTATTTTTTAAGGGGCCTACATTTTCAGTTTTTATTCTTTTACTATTGATATAGTTGAAGAACAGTTTGGGATTAGTTTTACTCTCCTTAGCAATGTGCTTCTCTGTTTCCTTTTTGGCAGCATTAATTAGTTTTTTAGATAAAGTATTTTTCTCCCTATAGTTTTTTAGAGCTTCAATGGTGCCATCCTGCTTTAGTAGTGCAAATGCTTTCTTTTTACTGTTAATTGCCTGTCTTACTTCTTTGTTTAGCCACATTGGGTTTTTCCTATTTCTAGTCCTTTTATTCCCACAAGGTATAAACCGCTTACACTGCCTATTTAGGATGTTCTTAAACATTTCCCATTTATTATCTGTATTCTCATTTCTGAGGATATTGTCCCAGTCTACCAGATTAAGGGCATCTCTAAGCTGTTCAAACTTTGCCTTCCTAAAGTTCAATGTTTTTGCGACTCCCTGACAAGTCCCCCTAGTGAAAGACAGGTGAAACTGCACAATATTGTGGTCGCTATTTCCTAAATGCCCAACCACCTGCAGATTTGTTATTCTGTCAGGTCTATTAGATAGTATTAGGTCTAAAAGTGCTGCTCCTCTGGTTGGATTCTGCACCAATTGTGAAAGATAATTTTTCTTGGTTATTAGCAGAAACCTGTTGCCTTTATGGGTTTCACAGGTTTCTGTTTCCCAGTTAATATCCGGGTAGTTAAAGTCCCCCATAACCAGGACCTCATTATGGGTTGCAGCTTCATCTATCTGCTTTAGAAGTAGACTTTCCATGCTTTCTGTTATATTTGGGGGTTTGTAACAGACCCCAATGAGAATTTTGTTACCATTTTTCCCTCCATGAATTTCAACCCATATGGACTCGACATCCTCATTCCCTTCGCTAATATCCTCCCTTAAAGTGGACTTTAGACAAGACTTTACATAGAGACAAACCCCTCCTCCTCTCCGATTTTTACGATCCTTTCTAAACAGACTGTAACCCTGTAAGTTAACTGCCCAGTCATAGCTTTCATCTAACCATGTCTCGGTTATTCCCACTATGTCAAAGTTACCTGTAGATATTTCTGCTTCTAGTTCTTCCATCTTGTTTGTCAGGCTTCTGGCGTTTGCGAGCATGCAGTTTAGAGGATTTTGTTTTGTTCCAATCTCCTCACTGTGGATTGTTTTAGAAATGTTCTTACCTCCCTTCTGAGTATGTTTTCCTGGGTCGTCTTTGTTCGAGTCTAATGTTTTTCTTCCCGTCCCCTCTTCTTCTAGTTTAACGCCCTCCTGATGAGTGTAGCGAGTCTTCTGGCGAATGTGTGTTTCCCAGGTTTGTTGAGGTGTAGTCCGTCTCTGGCGAGGAGTCCATCATACCAGTAATTATACACTTCTTCTCCTGTTATCACGCCGACCTTTTTAGTAAACACCAGTGATTGTCTTACCGCTGTCTCTAACATCATGTCCTCCCTCTATCTGAAACTGAACCTGTCAAAAACTGAACTCCTCGTGTTTTCTCCCTCTATTAACCTACCTTTGCCTGACATTGCCATCTCCGTGTGTGGTTCCACCATTACTCCAAAGCAACATGCCCGTTGCCTTGGGGGTCATATATGATTCCGAGCTTTCATTCACCCCCCACATCCGATCACTGGCTCGCTCTTCTTATCTGCATCTCAAAAACATTTCTAGAATTCGCCCTTTTCTTACTTTCGACTCTGCAAAAACTCTTACTGTTTCACTTATTCATTCTCGTCTGGACTATTGTAACTCTCTACTAATCGGCCTCCCTCTTACCAAACTTTCCCCACTCCAATCTGTGCTGAATGCTGCTGCCAGGATCATATTCCTCACCAACCGTTACACCAATGCCTCTACCTTGTGCCAGTCATTACACTGGTTACCCCTCCACTCCAGAATCCAGTACAAAACTACTACCCTCATCCACAAAGCGCTCCATGGCTCAGCACCACCCTACATCTCCTCTCTGGTCTCAGTCTACCACCCTACCCGTGCCCTCCGCTCCGCTAATGACCTCAGGTTAGCATCCTCAATAATCAGAACCTCCCACTCCCGTCTCCAAGACTTTACACGTGCTGCGCCGATTCTTTGGAATGCACTACCTAGGTTAATACGATTACTCCCCAATCCCCACAGTTTTAAGCGTACCCTAAATACTCATTTGTTCAGATATGGCTGGTCCGAACAACTAAACCAATTGTTACCATCCAGCTCTGGTGTCTCCCCTTTTCCTCATAGTTTGTAAGCTTGCGAGCAGCAGGGCCCTCACTCCTCTTGGTATCTATTTTGAACTGTGATTTCTGTTATGTTGTAATGTCTATTATGTACATAGGACATTGTATATAGGATCGGTAATTCTATATATATTGTACATACAACATTGTATATAGGATCAATAATTCTATATGTACCGTTAATTCAAGAGAAGATAGTATTCTGCTACAGATGGATCTGGATAAGTTGGAAACTTGGGCTGAAAGGTGGCAAATGAGGTTTAACAATGATAAATGTAAGGTTATACACATGGGAAGAAGGAATCAATATCACCATTACACACTGAATGGGAAACCACTGGGTAAATCTGACAGGGAGAAGGACTTGGGGATCCTAGTTAATGATAAACTTACCTGGAGCAGCCAGTGCCAGGCAGCAGCTGCCAAGGCAAACAGGATCATGGGGTGCATTAAAAGAGGTCTGGATACACATGATGAGAGCATTATACTGCCTCTGTACAAATCCCTAGTTAGACCGCACATGGAGTACTGTGTCCAGTTTTGGGCACCGGTGCTCAGGAAGGATATAATGGAACTAGAGAGAGTACAAAGGAGGGCAACAAAATTAATAAAGGGGATGGGAGAACTACAATACCCAGATAGATTAGCGAAATTAGGATTATTTAGTCTAGAAAAAAGACGACTGAGGGGCGATCTAATAACCATGTATAAGTATATAAGGGGACAATACAAATATCTCACTGAGGATCTGTTTATACCAAGGTAGGTGACGGGCACAAGGGGGCATTCTTTGCGTCTGGAGGAGAGAAGGTTTTTCCACCAACATAGAAGAGGATTCTTTACTGTTAGGGCAGTGAGAATCTGGAATTGCTTGCCTGAGGAGGTGGTGATGGCGAACTCAGTCGAGGGGTTCAAGAGAGGCCTGGATGTCTTCCTGGAGCAGAACAATATTGTATCATACAATTAGGTTCTGTAGAAGGACGTAGATCTGGGGATTTATTAGGATGGAATATAGGCTGAACTGGATGGACAAATGTCTTTTTTCAGCCTTACTAACTATGTTACTATGTTACTATGTTACCATACATAGGATGTTGTATATAGGATTGGTAATTCTATATGTACCATACATAGGACATTGACATTCTGGTTGAGTCTCCTCTTCAGATAAGATGTTTCCTCTGTAGAAAATTCTATTTCACAAGCGCTAATGAATCCACATATTGATTTTCCAATCATGTAGTGTATCAAATCTTGTTCCAAAGTAGATCAAGGATTTTCTTCACCCTTCTCATCTTGTGATAATGGAGATAACTAGTTCTGACTGCACATGAGATTACTGTGTCTGGGCAGCTACCTCCTATGTCCACTACAGAAAATGAGAACAAGACCTTATGTGTGTCTAGGTGACATTTGTTCTGACACCATGGACAATATGCATATAGCACCAGTGCATATAATGGGCTCTGTAGCTCAGGACGACCTTCTCATTCATTTCAATAGAAGTACTGTAATACTGCATTTTATCTGTAGTGGCAGGGGATCCCCAAATCCAGGGGTGAAAAACTTGTTGCTTCATTCCGAAGAAGTCTCTTGGCTGTACTACCTCAAAAGGTGCTTCTACTCAATACTGAGCAAAGGGTCTGAATAGTTATGACCATGTGAGATTTCAGTTTTTCCTTTTTAATAAATTTGCAAAAATGTCTACATTTCAGTTTTTTTCTGTCAAGATGGGTGCAGAGTGTACATTAATGAAAAAAAATGAACTTTTTTTGAATTTACCAAATGGCTGCAATGAAACGAAAAGGGAAAAATTTACAGGGGTCTGAATACTTTCTGTACCCACTGTA
The DNA here is from genome assembly GCF_032444005.1 of Ranitomeya imitator. NCBI lineage: Eukaryota > Metazoa > Chordata > Amphibia > Anura > Dendrobatidae > Ranitomeya > Ranitomeya imitator. Next base: position 28,511,588 of record NC_091287.1, on the reverse strand, counting down.
TAAACACTGCTCAAAAAAATAAAGGGAACGCTAAAATCCCACATCCTGATATCCATAGATATCACTGAATGAAATATTCCAGTTGTAAATCTTTATTCATTACATAGTGGAATGTGTTGAGAACAATAAAACCTAAAAATGATCAACGTAAATCACAACTAATATCACATAGAGGTCTTGAGTTGGAATGATGCTCAAAATCAAAGTGGAAAATGAAGTTACAGGCTGATCTAACTTCAGTGGAAATGCCTCAAGACAATGAAATGATGCTCAGTAGTGTATGTGGCCTCCACGTGCCTGTATGACCTCCCTACAATGCCTCACCATGCTCCTGATGAGGCGGCGGATGGTCTCCTGAGGGATCTCCTCCCAGACCTGGACTAAAGCATCCGCCAACTCCTGGACAGTCTGTGGTGCAGCGTGACGTTGGTGGATGGTGCGAGACATGATGTCCCAGATGTGTTCAATCGGATTCAGGTCTGGGGAACGGGCGGGCCAGTCCATAGCTTCAATGCCTTCATCTTGCAGGAACTGCTGACACACTCCAGCCACATGAGGTCTGGCATTGTCCTGCATTAGGAAGAATCCAGGGCCAACCGCACCTGCATATGGTCTCACAAGGGGTCTGAGGATCTCATCTCGGTACCTAATGGCAGTCAGGCTACCTCTGGCGAGCACATGGAGGGCTTTGCAGCCCTCCAAAGAAATGCCACCCTCACAATTACTGACCCACGGCCAAACTGGTCATGCTGAAGAATGTTGCAGGCAGCAGATTGCTCTCCACGGTGTCTCCAGACTCTGTCACTTCTGTCACATGTGATCAGTGTGAACCTGCTTTCATCTGTGAAGAGCACGGGGCGCCAGTGGCGAATTTGCCAATCCTGGTGTTCTGTGGCAAATGCCAAGCATCCTGCACGGTGTTGGGCTGTGGGCATCTGTGGACGTCGGGCACTCAGACCATCCTCATGGAGTCGGTTTCTAATCGTTTGTGCAGACACATGCATATTTGTGGCCTGCTGGAGGTCATTTTGCAGGGCTCTGGCAGTAGTCCTCCTGTTCCTCTTTGCACAAAGGTGGAGGTAGCGGTCCTGCTGCTGTGTTGTTGCTCTCCTACGGCCCCCTTCATGTCTCCTGGTGTACCCTCTGTCTCTGGGTAGCACCTCCAGGCTCTGGACCCTACGATGACAGACACAGCAAACCTTCTTGCTACAGCTCGCATTGATGTGCCATCCTGGATGAGCTGCACTACCTGGCCCATGTGTGTGGGTTGTAGAGTCCGTCTCATGCTACCACGAGTGTGAAAGCACAACCAACATTCAAAAATGACCAAAACATCAGCCAGAAAGCATTGGTACTGAGATGTGGTCTGTGGTCCCCACCTGCAGAACCTCTCCTTTATTCAGCGTGTCTTGATAATTGCCAATAATTTCCATCTGTTGTCTATTCCATTTGCACAACAGCAAGTGAAATTGATTATCAATCAGTGTTGATTCCTAAGTGGACAGTTTGATTTCACAGAAGTTTGATTTACTTGGAGTTATATTCTGTTGTTTAAGTGTCCCCTTTATTTTTTGGAGCAGTGTAGATAGATAGATAGATAGATAGATAGATAGATAGATAGATAGATAGATAGAAAAATTGGAACAGCACCAGAAAATACCTTAACAGAGTGCACGCATCCCCAACCAACAATCAAGAGGCTTCTTATGATAATAGCAAAAAAAGGGGAAACCGCACAAAAAAAAAAAAAAAAGGGGGTCTTTAATGCCTGATGCCGTGGTTTCGTTTCGGATATACAATCCATTCTCAAGGCTTGAGAGAGGATACTATATCCGAAACGTGGACACACCATCGGGCATTAAAGATAACCTTTTTTGAATTTTTGTGCTGTTTCCCCTTTTTTTGCTAATATATATATGTGTTGCTCAAAAAATAAAGAGAACACTAAACTACCACATCCTAGATATCACTGAATGATATATTCCAGTTGCAAATCTTTATTCATTACATAGTGGAATGCGTTGAGAACAATAAAGCAAAAAAATGCTCAATGTAAATTGAAATTAATATCCCACGGAGGTCTGGATTTGTAATGATACTCAAAATCTAAGTGGAAAATCAAATTACAGGCTGATCTAACTTTAGTAGAAATGCCTTAAGACAAGGAAATGATGCTCAGTAGTGTGTGTGGCCTCCACGTGCCTGTATGACCTCACTACAATGCCTGGGCATGCTCCTGATGTGGCGGCAGATGTTTTCCTCCTCCCAGACCTGGATTAAAGCATCAGTTAACTCCCGGACAATCTGTGGTGCACCGTAGTGGATGGTGCGAGACATGATGTGCTCAATTGGATTCAGATCTCGGGAAGGGGCGGGTCAGTTCATAGCATCAGTGCCTTTATCATGCAGGAACTGCTGACACACTCCAGCTACATGAGGTCTGGCATTGTCAAGCATCAGAAGAAACCCAGGGCCAAGGGCACGAGCACAAGGTCTCACAATGGGTTTGAGGATCTCATCTCACACATGGAGGGCTGTGCGGCCCTTCAAGGAAATGCCTCCCCACACTATTACTGACCCACTGCCAAAGTGGTCATGCTTGAGGATGTTGCAAACAGCAAAACATTCTCCATGGCGTCTCCAGACTCTGTCACGTCTGTCACATGTGCTCAGTGTGAACCTGGTCTCATCCATGAAGAGCACAGGGCACCAATGTCAAATCTGCCAAGCTTGGTGTTCTCTGGCAAATGCCAATCACCCTGCACAGTGTTGGGCTGTACGCTCAACACCCACTTGTGAACTTCGGTCCCTCATACACCCTCGTGGAGTCTTTTTCTGACAGTTTGAGCAGACACATCGATCTTAGTGGTCTGCTGGAGGTCATTTTGCAGGGCTCTGGCACTGCTCCTCCTGTTCCTCCTTGCACAAAGGAGGAGGTAGCGGGCCTGCTGTTTGGTTGTTGCCCTCCTATGGCCCCCTCCACATCTCCTGGTGTGCTGGCCCATCTCCTAGTATCTCCTCCATGCTCTGGACACTGTGCTGACAGACACAGCTACCCTTCTTGCCCCAGCACACATTGATTTGCCATCCTGGATGAGCTGCTCTATCTGAGCCACTTTTGTTGGTTGTAGACACCGCCTCCAGCTACTGTACAGTACATCTAGGGATGAGAGCAATGACTAAAAGCAAATGTGACCAAAACAGCCAAAAAGGATGAGAACAGAGAAATGGTCTGTGGTCACCCCTGCAGAATCACTCCTTTATAGTGGTTGTCATGCTAATTGCCGATCATTTCTACTTAGTGTCTGTTCCATTTGCACAACAGCAGGAGAAATTGATTCACAATCCATGTTGCTTCATAACTGGACAGGTTGTTTTCACAGAAGTGTGATTGACTTGGAGTTACATTGTGTAGTTTAAGTTTTCCCTTTATTTTTTTTTAGCAATGTATGTAGTGGTTTGGCTTCTGTCACTTTACATCTTTATTTTGGGTGGAATATGAACTTTAACAAACAGTTCATGAGTAAAAACCAGAGTGTCTGAAACGCGTTGATTATACAATTTGCGCACATCCTACTTTTTTTATATGACTTTTTTCTTGAAAAAATAAAAAAATATGATTTTTAATTGAAGAGTGCTGAGATACGTATTCCCAAACACTACATACTTGGTGTTACCTGCGCGGCCGATATTTTCATTTGCACGTGCTGCAAAGTGTGAGGAGACTATTTGAAACATTTGGATTTGGATCCTCCAGACACGGGGCAGCTTTAATCTCCTGACAGGCTCCCTTTAAGCTGCATAAAACATAAGAAAGAAATAAGAAAAGCTTAACGTCATGTGACCGTAGTAATAAAATTCTAAAGCAAAGTATTCAATTAGTGACCCGAAGAAAATCATAACTGAAACCTTAGTCGTTTTATGTATCCGGTCACGGAGATGTTTTACGACACGTTCTTTCTTGGGTGAAGGTTTCTTGTTTTCATGCAAGATCTGAGTGATAAACGTGAGCGCGGCTGCTCCTCCAGAATGTCAGGTCGGATGCTTCAGTCTTCTGAATACTGCGTTTATAGATTTTCTTTTGCTACGATTCACGTTTTGAGCACCGAGTTTTCCAAAATGATTTCTCTTCTGCAAGTTGCAGACCTGTAATCTCCCAACCTTGGTTTATTGCTTTACCATCTGGAATGTAAAGTATCACTTGATACCAGACCCATTGCATTTCATGGTATCAGAAGCATTAAGGATTAATCTAACGTAACTTAATACCATTCCAGCACCATGTGGCAGTATTATTTAGCCACTCTATGACATTAATATTTAAACATTATAATATTATTTGGGCATATGCTGACAAAATTACTTTTACAGGTTAATATTTGAGGGATATATGGCAATATTCTTTGATATTTAGACACAATATTTATTTATGTCAAAATATTAATGATGTACTAGGCTGGGGGGGGTAGTAAGATCAAAAGATGAAAGAATGTACGGATGAATCGCTGAGGTTTATCCCACACATCCTCCATCAAACTGTGCAAATGTTATGTAATGTAATGTAAGTAACATTTTACAGTGGCTTGCAAAAGTATTCCCTCCCCTTGGCATTTCCCGTGTTTTGCTACCTCACAACCTGGAATTTCACCATTTGTTTTATTTGAGGGTTTGCATCAGTTCCTGTAAAGAACGTGTCTACAACTGTGAACATTTGGTTTTCTTTTTCTTGCGAAGCAAACAACAAATAGGGCAAAATAACTGAAAACTTCACTAAGCATATGTATTCACCCCCCCTAAAATCAAGACTTTGTAGAGCCTCCTTTTCTGCCAATTACAGCCGCACGTCGCTTTGCATAAATCTCTGTGAGCTTTCCACATTTTGCCACTGGGATTTTGCTCAAGAATATCCATGTATTTCTCACCATACACCTTCCCTTTTTGCCCACTCTTCCATTAAGGCCACCTCTATGGAGTGTACGGCTTATTGTGGTCATATCAACAGATACTCCAGACTCTGCTTGAGAACTCTGCAGCTCCTTCAGGGTTACCTTTGGTCTCTCTGCTGCCTCTCTGATTAATGACCTCCTTGCTGAGAGTTTTGGCAGGTGGTCCTCTCTTGGCATGTTTGTTGTGGTACCATGTTCTTTCCATTTGATGATAATGGATTTGATTGTGCTCTGGGGATCATCAGAGAATGGGATATTTTTTTATTACCCCACCCTGACTTGTACTTCTCAACAACCTTGTCCCTGACTTGTTTGGAGATCTCGTTGGTCTTCATGGTGTTGTTTGGAGATGTCCTTGGTCTTCATGGTGTTGTTTGGACATCTCCTTGGTCTTCGTGGTGTTGTTTGGAGATCTCCTTGGTCTTCATGGTGTTGTTTGGAGATCTCCTTGGTCTTCATGGTGTTGTTTGGAGATCTCCTTGGTCTTCATGGTGTTGTTTGGAGATCTCCTTGGTCTTCATGGTGTTGTTTGGAGATCTCCTTGGTCTTCATGGTGCTGTTTGGAGATCTCCTTGGTCTTCATAGTGTTGTTTGGAGATCTTCTTGGTATTCACGGTGTAGTTTGGAGATCTCCTTGGACTTCATGGTGTTGTTTGGAGATCTCCTTGTTCTTCATGGTGTTGTTTGGACATATCCTTGGTCTTCATGGTGTTGTTTGGAGATCTCCTTGAACTTCATGGTGGTGATTCATTGGATATCTCCTTCATGGTGTTTGGTTAATGGTGCCTCTTGTTGATACAGTATTTAAACACAGGTTGGAATATAACAGTTAGAAGCTTGTCTGCCACCGGGAAAAAAAGAAAGAAAGACAGAAAGAAAGAAAGAAAGAAAGAAAGAGAGAAAGAAAGAAAGAAAGAAAGAAAGAAAGAAAGAAAGAAAGAAAGAAAAAAAGAAAAGTTCCAGCTGCTGTTGGGATCCTTTAGGATAAACTCCTTGGAAGATAAGTAAAATGGCTCACCTCCAGAAGGAAGAAGAGAGCCTCCATAGGCCCACTTACAAGAAATTACCCTGTAAATGAATGTACAACCCTTGAGAGACATCTCCTCTGTAGACAGCACTTTCCACACTGTGACAATACTTTCCGAGCGGCCAAATATATGGGGAGGGCTTTCTTATTAGGAATAATTACTGAATTGGTGCCGTGTACACAAAATCTATCCTACAACCCGGATGATGCTTTTAGGGTCTGTCATTGACCCATAGACACCATAGGTTGCAAATTTGAGATAACTTCAATGAAGTTGTAATATCAGCCATATTAATGGGCACCAAACTTTCCCAGAAACAGATATTACTTGACATAATTAGGGTTGAGCGACTTTTACTTTTATAGGATCGGGTCGGGTTTCACGAAACCCGACTTTTTCAAAAGTCGGGTCGAGTGAAATCGGCCGATCCTATAAAAAAGTCGGGGTCGGGGTCGGCCGAAACTCGAAACCCAATGCAGTGCATTGGGTTTCCAATGGTTCCCAGGGTCTGAAGGAGAGGAAACTCTCCTTCAGGCCCTGTGATCCATATTTAAGTGTAAAATAAAGAATTAAAATAAAATATATCGCTATACTCACCCTCGGACGCACCCTGGTACTAACCGGGAACCTTCCTTCCTTCGAATCAGCGCTTGCAGGACCTTGCGGTCACGGTGACGTCGCGGCTTGTGATTGGTCGCGCGACCACCCATGTGACCGCTCGCGCGACCAATCACAAGCCGCGACGTCACCGCAAGGTTCTGCAAGCGCTGATTCTTAGGAAGGAAGGCTGCCGGAAAGAAGCAGGGCGCGTCCGACATACCGCCAGTTCAACCGGTGCGGTTGCATCGGAGCCCAGAGGCTCCAGGGGGCCCCTGCAGGGCAGCTAATAATGAGGGCAATCTGGCCAATTTATCGGCCCCGAGAGGCCCCTGGCCAGATTGCTCTCATGTGCGACGGCTAGGGAGCAATCCCTGCACTCCGCTGCCTGCAACAGAAAGGGAGCAGAGCTGCAGGGAATTGATCCATTTCACTCTCACTTCCTGCCTTTCTTGCTGCAGTGCGAGTGCTGACTGAACGATCCTCCCACAATCCTCTGCACATTGTGGGGGCGAGGCCACAAGATCCCAGGAAATTCAGAGGCGTGGCTCCCGACACCATGGCAACCACAAGCACAACTGGGACCCCCAGGGTCCAGCCGCACAGTCCGTCAGTCAGCCGCACAGGTGAGGAGCGGCGTCCGTCCCCGAGGTGGGGGGTGTACGGATATGAAGCAATGAGGACGAGACGTCTGCTGTATAACTGGGGGACAGAGCACAGGCTGGTGCCATATAACCGAGGGAGCAGAAGTCAAAGCATGCCCGCCAGGTTGGATCTGGAGCTGTTATGACTCGCACAGCAGAGGCTGAATGACATCATCATTCAGCACCGCGGCTGTGCGAGACAGGGAGCTGTCGGCGATGGTGCGATCATTTGGGATACCGTGTGGTGAGGTGTATGCAGAAAGGTGACTGGTGCTGTGTGTGTGTGTGTGTGTGTGTGCTGAGAGGTGAATGGTGGTGTGTGTGTGCAGAGAGGTGTCTGGTGCTGTGTGTGTGTGCAGAGAGGTGAATGGTGTTGTGTGTGTCTGTGTGTAGGTGGAGGAGAGGGCAATGATGCGGTGATGGGGCAGAAGGCAGTGATTGGGTTGTGGGCAATGATGGGGCAGAAGGCAATGATTGAGTTGACAGAGAGGGCAATGATAGGGTTGGTGAGGGAGGAGGAAATGATGGAGGTTGTGAATGGGCAATAATGGGGGTGGTGGGGGAGGAGAAAATTATGGAGGTTGTGAATGGGCAATAATGGAGGTGGTGGGGGATGAGGAAATGATGGAGGTTGTGAATGGGCAATAATGGGGGTGGTGGGGGAGGAGGAAATGATGGATGTGGTGGAATGGGTAATGATGGCGTGGTGGGGAAGAAGGCAATGATGGTGGCAGTGGAAAGGACAATGATGGGGAGGAGGCAATTGTTACAGAACCCCCCAGCACCAAGAATGTTATGCAGTATATGTATGTATAATAGTTTCCATGTGAAATGCATCAGTCCACAGGCTGCGCCCCTGGACAAGATATTCTCTTTCTGACCTCTCCCACCTTTGTAATTCCCACAGTAAATAGCGGCAGGCTCCGGCCCCCTGCGGCTATTGTAATGTATGTCTGGCCAGCTGTTTTCCTATTGGCCTGTCCTGTGTATCTGTGTTATATATTCTGTGTGCTGCAAATAAAGTGTGTTCTTTTAGACTGGAAATACGTGGGGTAGCAGTCAGCTTTTATATGCTCTCACGTAGCCAAGGAATTCCAGCCAGCATCCTTCATTGAGAATCCAGCAAAAGCAGCGTGGACCTCCTGAAACACGGGGTGGTACTGAAAGAGGTACCCCAGCTTGTTAGACCCCGTTACACTTGATGGAGGTGGTGGAATGGGCAATAATGGGGTGGTGAGGAGAAAGCAATAATGGTGGAGGGGGAGAGGGTAACAATGGGATGCGAGGGGGAGGAGGACAATGAGGGGTGTGGGGGATTGGGATGGGAGGAAGGGGGATTTATAATGGATATAGAAACAGGGGAAGGTGGAGGAAGACGTTATTGTCGATAATTATGCCTAACCCAGTCCCTTAGTATAAAGTGTACTCACTTATGTATAGCACAGTCCCTTAGTGTGTGTGTTTGTATATATATATATATATATATTTTTTTTTTTGTCGCCTTAAAAGGAGGGGGGCCCAGACACATTTTCTGCACAGGGGCCCCAAGCTGTCTGTGTCCGCCCCTGGTTTGTTATGTACCTTTCTGAATTTCACAAACTCTGTTCCTAAAATAAACTTTACTAATAACTTGTATACATGACATCAGTGCCATGTGTGAATGCTCCTTGACTTCGACGTCTGCCACTTTCTATTGGTTTCTCTGTGTGGATACATCGTTTTTGATGCTTGGCCTTCGGTACGTGCGTGAAGGTCGATGTTAGCGCTCTCCATTTGTCAGCCTTGAATCATTGTGCAAATACAATACTCAGACTGTCATTGCTTGACATGACCGTCAATGTCAGAAAATAAAAGCAGAGAAAAATAAAGAATTTTCCTCCACACAATATCTATTTTATTAGCTTGGCAGCATAATATTTGAAATGTGGAAATAAAATGTTTTCTCTCATAGAAGTGATCATAATAAGATCAGACTGAACATCCAATCCATTATGGTCGGGGGTATTGGCACCCAGTATACAAACGACTGGTGTCTGTTTTCCCCTTTCCTCACCACCTTGTTTAATTAAAGGCAGTTCCTCTGGGGCGGAGACTCCTGCTCAGGTTCTTGTCTCCTAAAAGCAAGCAAATCATCTGGGAGGGCTTCACTCCAGGGGACCATAAGTACCGCAATGACATACAAGTCGAGATGAGCAAATGTAATAAAATTCAAATCCAATAACTTAGACAAGATTTTTCCAAAAGTTCAATTTGCAGTGAATTAAAATACTGTAAAATTTCTAATTGCCTGGAAAAGACATGTGGAATGCTCTGAAGACTCATAGGACTGTATCTGACCCCTTTTTGAGCTCTTTAATAACAACTCAGCCTTAGTAATGTTAAACTTGACATTTTATAAATGATGCACACAGGACTTGATGACGATCATCCATTTTTGTGTTACTGGCTCCGTGTGTTTCATCAACTTTGAATGTTGCTCTAATCCTAACGTGGTGTCCAGATCACAGGAAACATAGTCAGGGTTCGAATAATGGATTGGTGAATTTTGTGTATCAGTTTATACAAAAATTAATTAAAAAAAAATAAAAATTGAAGTAGAGATGGTCGAAAAATTGAATTCATGGAGGACCATGAATTTTCGTTTGAGATAAATGTTTATCTTTTCTGCCCAGTACTTAGATCATATTTATTAACCTTTAATGTGGGAGATTGCAAAGAGAGGAACAGAGAATGTTTTGTCTTATTCCCTTTTCCAATAATATAAGAAATAGACCCATTTTTTTGTGTGCTTGCCCCTTCCCGCTTTCCTATTCTTTTGCATGTTTGAGACACGTAAATGTTTCAGATCACCAAACAAATGTAAATATTAGACAAAGATAACAAAAGTAAACACAATGTAATTTTTAAAATAATGTCTTTATTATTAAGAGAAAAAGAAATCCAAACCTATAGGGCCCTGTGTGAAAAAGTGATCGCCCCTAAACCTAATAACTGGTTGGGCCGCCCTTAGCAGCAACAACTGCAATCAAGCGTTTGCGATAACTGGCAATGAGTCTTTTACAACGCTCTGGAGGAATGTTGGCCGCTCATCTTTGCAGAATTGTTGTAATTCAGCCACATTGGAGGGCTTTCGAGCATGAACCGCCTTTTTAATGTCATGCGCCGCAATCGGATTAAAGTCAAGACTTCGACTAGGCCACTCCAAAGTCTTAATTTTGTTTTTCTTAAGCCATTCAGAGGTGGACTTGCTGGTGTGGTATGGCTCATTGTCCTGCTCCATAATCCAAATACGCTTCGGCTTGAGGTCATCAGCCATCACCTGCTCTTGCTGTTATTAGCAGCAGCAGGTGTAGACTTATAGGAGTACAACTATTTGACAGCATAAGAACCGCAGCTCTCTGACCGGCAGTAATGACTTTACCGCCAATCAGAGGCAGTGTTTACCGCGCTGTCATGCACATGACAGCTTGGCAAACACTGGATGTTTGGGCGCCCCATTCAAGTGAATAGGAACCAGATTCAGGTACTGTTCTGGTACAGAATAAAACCTTTTTTAACTGTTCGGCAGAACCCGCCGGACTGAACATCCAAGGGTTCGCCCATCACTACTTGTGTTATACTTGTCTAATATTTACATTTGTTTGGTGATCTGTAACATTTAACCCCTTAGTGACAGAGCCAATTTGGTACTTAATGACCGAGCCAATTTTTACAATTCTGACCACTGTCACTTTAGGAGGTTATAACTCTGGAACGCTTCAACGGATCCCGCTGATTCTGAGATTGTTTTTTCGTGACATATTGTACTTCATGTTAGTGGTAACATTTCTTCGATATTATTTGCGATTATTTAGGAAAAAAACGGAAATATGGTGAAAATTTTTAAAATTTTGCAATTTTCAAATTTTGCATTTTTATGCCCTTAAATCAGAGAGATATGTCACGAAAAATAGTTAATAAATAACATTTCCCACATGTCTACTTTACATCAGCACAATTTTGGAAACAACATTTTTTTTTGTTAGGGAGTTATAAGGGTTAAAAGTTGACCAGCAATTTCTCATTTTTACAACACCATTTTAATTTAGGGACCACATCACATTTGAAGTCATTTTGAGGGGTCTATATGATAGAAAATAATTAAGTGTGACACCATTCTAAAAACTGCACCCCTCAAGGTTCTCAAAACCACATTCAAGAAGTTTATTAACCCTTGACGTGCTTCACAGGAACTGAAACAATGTGGAAGGAAAAAATGAACATTTAACTATTTTTTGCAAACATTGTAATTCAGAACCATTTTTTTTTTATTTTCACATGTGTAAAAACAGAAATGTAAGCATAAATTTTGTTATGCAATTTCTCCTGAACACACCAATACCCCATATGTGGGGGTAAACCACTTTTTGGGCGCACCGCAGAGCTTGGAAGAGAAGGAGTGCCGTTTGACTTTTTCAACGCAGAATTGGCTGGAATTGAGATCGGATGCCATGTCACGTTTAGAGAGCCCCTGATGTGCCTAAACAGTGGAAACTCCCCACAAGTGACACCATTTTGGAAACTAAACCCCTTAACGAACTTATCTAGATGTGTGGTGAGCACTTTGAACCCCGATGTGCTTCACAGAAGTTTATAATGTAGAGCCGTGAAAATAAAAAAATGCATTTTTTCTACAAAAATGATCTTTTTGCCCCCAAATTTTTATTTTTTTACAAGGGTAACAGGAGAAATTAGACCACAAAAGTTGTTGTGCAATTTCTCCTGAGTACGTCAATACCCCATATGTGGGGGTAAACCACTGTTTGGGCGCACCGCAGAGCTTGGAAGAGAAGGAGTGCCGTTTTACTTTTTCAATGTAGAATTGGCTGGAATTGAGATCGGACGCCATGTCGCGTTTGGAGAGCCCCTGATGTGCCTAATCAGTAGAAACCCTCTAAAAGTGACCCCATTTTGGAAACTAGACCCCCCATGGAACTTATCTAGATGTGTAGTGAGAACTTTGAATGCCCAAGTGCTTCACAGAAGTTTATAATGCAGAGTCGTGAAAATAAAAAATAAATTTTTTTTCCCACAAAAAAGATTTTTTAGCCCCCAAGTTTTTATTTTCACAAGAGTAACAAGAGAAATTGGACCACAATAGTTTTTGTCCAATTTATCCCGAGTACGCTGATGCGCCAAATGTGGGGGTAAACCACTGTTTGGGCGCATGGCAGAGCTCAGAAGGGAAGGAGCGCCGTTTTGGAATGCAGACTTTGATAGAATGGTCTGTGGGCGTTATGTTGCGATTGCAGAGCCCCTGATGTACCTAAACTGTAGTAACCCCCCACAAGTGACCCCATTTTGGAAACTAGAGCCCCCAAGGAGCTTATATAGATGTGTGGTGAGAACTTTGAATACCCAAGTGCTTCACAGAAGTTTATAATGCAGAGTCATGAAAGTAAAAGATTTTGTAGCCCCCAAGTTTTCATTTTCACAAGGGTAACAGGAGAAATTGGACCACAAAAGTTGTTGTCCAATTTATCCCGAGTATGCTGATGCCCCATATGTGGGGGTAACCCACTGTTTGGGCGCACGGCAGAGCTCAGAAGGGAGGGAGCACTATTTGACTTTTTGAGCGCAAAATTGGCTGTCGTGTTTGGAGACCCCCTGATGTACCTAAACAGTGGAACCCCCCAATTCTAGCTCCAACCCTAACCCCAACACACCCCTAACCCTAATCCCAACCCGATCCATAATCCTAATCACAATCCTAACGATAATCACAACCCTTACCCCAAAACAACCCTAATGTCAACCCTAACCATAACCCTAATCAAAACCCTAAATCCAACACACCCCTAATCCTAATCTTAACCCTAACCTCAAACCTAACCCTAATCCCAATACACCCCTAATCCCAACCCTAACCTTAACCCTAATCCCAAACCTAACCCTAATCCCAAGCGTAACCCTAATGCCAACCCTAACCCTAATACCAACCTTAATCCAAACCCTAACACTAGACCCAACTCTAACCCTAACTTTAGCCGCAACCCTAGCCCTAACTTTAGCCCCAACCCTAGCCCTAACCCTAAATTTAGCCCCAACCCTAACCCTAGCCCTAACTTTAGCTCCAACCCTAACCCTAGCCCTAACTTTAGCTCCAACCCTAACCCTAGCCCTAACTTTAGCCCCAACCCTAACCCTAGCCCTAAGGCTACTTTCACACTTGCGTCATTTGGCATCCATCGCAATCCGTCGTTTTGGACAAAAAACGGATCCTGCAAATGTGGCCGCAGGATGCGTTTTTTGCCCATAGACTTGCATTGCCGACGGATCGCGATGGATGGCCACACGTCGCGTCCGTCGTGCACTGGATCAGTTATGTTTTGGTGGCCCGTCAGCACAAAAAAACGTTCAATGTAACGTTTTTTTGTACGTCGCGTCTGCCATTTCCGACCGCGCATGCATGGCTGTAACGCCGCCCCCTCCTCCCCAGGACATAGATTGGGCAGCAGATGTGTTGAAAAACTACATCCGCTGCCCACGTTGTGCACAATTTTCACAACGTGCGTCGGTATGTCAGGCTGACGCATTGCGACGGCCCCGTACCGACGTAAGTGTGAAAGAAGCCTAACCCTAAATTTAGCCCCAACCCTAACGCTATATCTAGCCCCAACCCTAACCCTAAATTTAGCCCCAACCCTAACCCTAAATTTAGCCCCAACCCTAACCCTAAATTTAGCCCCAACCCTTTACCTTAAATTTAGCCCTAGCCCTAACCCTAACCCTAATTTTAGCCCCAACTGCTTTCTCCTGCTGGCCGGCAGATGGCGACAGATGGCGGGCGCATGTTTCCCAAAAAAGACGCCGGCGGCCAGTAGATACAGGAGGACCCAGGGACACCGGTAAGTATATTAGGGTCCCCAAATCCCCCTATTTCTCTATCCTCTGATGTGCAATCACATTAGAGGACAGAGAATTACACATCGCTTTTTTTTTTTTTTTTGCGGTCGCCGGTAAACAGTAAATTACCAGTGATCGCAAAATAGGGGTCGGTGAAACCGACCCCGATCATGTTCTTTGGGGTCTCGGCTACCCCCGGCAGCTGAGACCCCAAAGATTCTCCCGGTGCCGCCCGGCAGGCGCACTGCGCATGCGCCCACCATTTTTTTGCCGGAAAAAGATGGTGGCGCCCATCGGGAGCCACGAGGAGCACCGGGGGAGACAGGTGAGTATCGGGGGCTATCTGGGACCCCTTTTCTCTGTCCTCTGATGTGTGATCACATCGGAGGACAGAGAAATTAAAAGGGAAATCGCGTTGTTTTTTTTCGATCGCCGGTAAACGGTTAATTACCGGAGATCGCAAAAGCGGGGTCGGTAAAAACCGACCCGAATCATGTTCTCTGGGGTCTCTGCTACCCCCGGCAGCCGAGACCATGGAGAAAATCGGACTCTGGGGGGCGCTATTTACTTTTTCCACAGCGCCGTTAATTAACGGTGCTGTGGTTTAAGCACCCTTAACTGCCGCCGTTAATAGGCGTATCGGCAGTCGTTAAGGGGTTAATGGTGACAAACATGCAAAAGAATCAGAAATCAGGAAGGGGGAAAACACTTTTTCACACAACTGTACATATAGCCTCTAATAGCGCACCTGACATTAACCCATGCCAACATCTAACATCCTAGTAAGAGAATAATTAGCTTGGTGGAAAAGCACAATGAGCAATTGTAAGAACACAGTGCTATATAATATGATGATTGCAATATATTAAGAGGATAAAAATTTTGATGGGAGAAGTCAGTGCTTCTTTAATAAAGAGTGCAACTCATTCCTACTTGCTAACTAGCTAAGGTGCAGACATTTTCTCTCTGCTGTACATATTCTCCTTCTGAGTTATCTACACTGTCTAAAGATTATAGAATATTTTTAATACAAATTCATCATGTAAAATTAATTTTTCCCCAGAAAGCTAATTCAAAACAAATTGATTCGGTGTGAATTGCAATGCTGAAAGGACTCCAATTACCTGAAAAGATGTGCGCGCATCCATAAGGTATATGCCCTTTAGTCAGCTCCAATGGTTATGCAGCAACTTCTTGACCTTGGAGGATTCTGAAAGCCAGGTAATAACCCTTAAACATCGATTTCAAGAGGAGAAATATCCGATAACACTCACATAATGGGCATTAGACCATAAAGTTAAAAAAAAAACACTCAAGGAATACACTCATCAACAAATGACCTGTAATTTCTTTACCGCATATAATTTTTCACGTAGGAAGATAACAAAGAGCACGAAGAATCACCAGTTATTATAAATGATTCCTATCTGAGAAATAGAATCCCGTCAGAAAGAAAATTAACATACTTGAACTCATTACTTGCTCCCGTTCTTCCAAAAAGAAAAATAAAGTTGGATAAGAATATTGTGGTATAAAAAAAATGTTTTTAAATGTTTGACATTTAAGTGTAAATATTGAGAAAATATTAAAATATGAAAGTGACGATTCTTTGTAATGTACAGGTTAATCCATTGAAATAGAAGAATGTATCGCCCGTTCGTCACAGTGCGCGATCTATTGCTCGGAATGTAGCCGAAACTTCCAATATGTCGGTCGTATCAAGCAAACGTTGTGAGCCTGCATCAGCAAACATGGATTGAGTAGTGGGAAAGGATATCTATTGCCGTGTGTCTAGACGTCTTACAATCGTCCATAATAAGGATTTTTCCAGTGTAACCATTACGCCCATTGAATAGATTGAGGATAATGAGGCAAAGAGATTAGATTCCAAAGCCTCACCCCATACAGCGTAAATGAGACAATCAAGTGCGTCTGCGAAGGAAAAATCCATTTGATCTGTGGACTGGATGTTATATCGGTCGCCATCCCTCGAGGGATCAGATATGATACTTAGAGCTCAAGACACAACACCAAAAAATGAACAATATGTATTTTTCAGTGATCTATATTTACTGGCACGGTTGTCCTTTTTTTAGTACCGGCCCGAATATACAATAGGATACGCAACACTATTGCAGTGTAAGAACCTTACAAAGTGCACATGTGCTGCATCCCGTTGTGTAAAGCGTGCGGTGTTTTCACATAAGAAAACCTAAAGGTGACAATTTGTTTTTTTTGCACATAATGTGTCTTCCATTTGACATAACTAGGAACTATTTCTCTGCAATTGTTTTTAAGGTTAAAATATAAGGAATTTCTTTCTAACAATCAAAATGTAGTCACACACATCTCAGTCCAACAATATTATCCACAACCACATTTGCCAAGTCTTATATGAGACAATAGGTTGACTTGAACAGAGATTGACAATTGGCTAGTAACAACATTGAGCGTAGATCTGCACCTTATATTAACACTTGCAACCATCTGCTGGCATTTCCCTCAGCAGCACTTCCTTCACATATTGACACTTGCAACCATCTGCTGGCATTTCCCTCAGCAGCACTTCCTTCACTCTGCAACAGTGACTATATCAACTTCTCAGCTGACAGCACATATTCGCATTACTAGTTAGTGTTCCTCTCATGAGCATAACTTTTTGGCAGTCATTTACTGCAGTATCTGGTCTGGCGCTTTGCACACCCTTGCAGGCTACCAATTGTAGTTACCATGTCACAGTCCCTCACACAAAGGCACAACTTCCCAGCTGCCTCTGACATGGGATTAATCTTCAAATTAAGGCATCAACTTCCAGATTCCTCTAGCATGAATACGGTTTGCCCTCATAAGCTGCTCTATAAGTGGTACTCTCATGCATGTGGACTAACCCTCGCCTTGTTCACCTTGCAAAAGATACACCAACTGAAGCTCAGGCTGGAGCTTCCAACATTCTTTTCACTAAGCGATGGGATAGTATAACTTAATAAAGAGTGCTACTCATTCCCTCTTGCTACCTAGCTATAGTGCAGACATTTTTTCTCTGCTGCACATCTCCTTCTAAGTTATCTGCACTGACTACTAGAAATGATAGAATTTTTTAAAATTTATATTCACAAGGTTTGATAATTTTTTATCCCCAAAAATTATCCATGGCAAATCTTAACATAAAAAAAGCCTTTTATTGTATGAAATGATGTGCATAAGACACTGGGGTCTCCTCAGACCTCTTTTAAGCTTTTTAATATAAAAAGCCTAAGTAATGTCACCATTGCTTCACCACAAAAACGTATGGTAAAGCTCTAATTACCAACAGCCCAATTAATAATACATATTAACTTATTCCTCTTAGTCAAATGTTATCAGCAGATTGTTCTGTGCTGAACACTAACTCAAACTGCCGGTGTTGCTGTCAGAGGTAACATTATTCTTCTGTGATTGAGACGATTGATGTGTCATATATTCCATAACATCTTCCACTTCCTCCACACTAATATACTTGATGGAGGCAACTATGGAGTCGGTAAGCCAAACCTCCAACTCCTCAATTTCCATGACACCAACTCCACCAAAATGGGCTCCAACTCTGACTCCACGGCTCCGACTCCACAGCCCTGCCAGGGCTGTGGAGTTGGTAAGCCAAACCTCTGACTCAGACTCCTCAATTTCCATGACACCGACTCCACCAAAATGGGCTCTGACTATGACTCCGCGACTCCGACTTCACAGCTCTGGAGACAAGGGAGGCCAATTGTGACTTGGGTTTGGTAGTAATACTGCCCTGATGGCTGGGGCTGGTGGTTGTGGTGCCTCTGCTGCTGCTAGTTGTTCCCACATTCTTAGCCGTGATATGTTTTTATTTTCTTTTACACCACCTCATTGCCATTGACACTTTTTCTTTTACCATCGATATCAGACTATAGCGCAGTAGAAAAGGAATAAGCAAACACAGAGTCAACAACAAGCCAAATAGGTCAGTACCGATCAGGAGCAGATATGCCAATGACAAGAGACAAAACCACAGGTCAGGGTCCAAGCCAAGTCAAAACCAGAGAGTCAATACACGAAAGGGGAAGACTGAGTCAGGAAGGGAAGAGGGAAAAAACGGACATAGGTTCAGTAAGCAAGCAGCAGATGAAATCAGGGCAAACGGAGTCAGCTACATATTTCGTAGGCATAAAGTATAACTGACATGGTCTGCAGGACACAGCGGAGATAAAGTGCAAACCAGAGACCAGACTGAGACTGAGAAAGTTAACCCCTGGCATGACCAGACTGGAAAAAGGGGAAAACAGGATTCAAAACCTGGTCTGGATCATGAAAATACATATATTTTGCACATTTGTTGCATCTCAGCCCCATTACATGCACGGTACAATAGCATTAATAAAAAATCAGTATGGTGCTGCCACACATAGCTGATGAAAAGGCATAATACAAGAGAAAATCATATAAAAAAGCATAAAAGCAAAATAATGGAATAAAATAACTTGGTTATCCAGTTGATATCTCCTCCACAGCACACAAATTCTGTAGCTGTTCTGCTAAAATATATACTAACTTCTACTATGATTTCGGTCTCTCCCACCTACTCTGACTTGATCACCCCTATTCTAAGACCCTCAAACTCTATCAATAAAATTCAAGTAAACGGCCATTGCAATTGTTCATGGGAATAATTAGGGGCTGCTGTCATATTCCGTGCTCGTTTTATTATTTTTAGTTTTATTATTTTTTTTACAATATTTTCTTTTACAAGGTAACTCAGATATTTTCATTATTAGCATAGAAAAAAAAATCCAACAAATGAAAATGCCTGACTGACGATATGCAGAACCTGAACATTAGATGAACAAAAGAGCGTAAAATAACAACGGTGGAGTCAGGCGCCATTATCTGCCGCATGCTCGCTCTCTGCTGTTTTCAGGATAGGAATCTCAGGAGTCGTCTCCCCGTATATACATGAAGGAAGTTCTTTGTTACACTCTGAACTAAAAGCCTGACAAAGGCTTCGCGGAAAAGCTTTTAGAAAAACTATTTCAATGTTAAAAAAAAAAAAGTAAAAAAATAATTGAATTTCACATTTTTAAATAAAGCATTTAAGTTCAACTCAACTCCAGACCTAAAGTTTAAAATACACTCATGCTTTTTTGCATTTATATAAAATCTGAGTCATTTTGTGAATATGTTACATTCGTTATCATCTATTGATCATAAATTATCCCCTAACACTAGTGATGAGCGAGTATACTTGTTGCTCGGGTTTTCAGGAGCACGCTTGGGGGGTCTCCGAGTATTTGTTAGTGCTCGGAGATTAAGTTTCATGGCGGCAGCTGCTGGATGATTTACAGCTACTAGACAGCCTGAATACATGTGGGGATTCCCTACAACGAGGCAACCCCCACATGTAATCAAGCTGTCTAGTAGCCGTAAATCATCCAGCTGAGTCAACAAAAACTAAATCTCCGAGCAGTCACAAATACTCGGAGACCACCCGAGCGTGCTCTGGAAACCCCGAACAACGAGTACACTCGCTCATCACTAATTGTGATATATTTGTATCTACAGTATATATCCTGGTCATATGCAATGCAGGTGCCGTCACTAGGGCAGTCAGAGATTACTTTTTCCCAGAGAGTGATCCAGATCTATATAAAATATACAGTAATATTGTCAGTATGCAGCCACCACTAGGGGGAGCTCACTGCATACTGTTATTAACCCCTTCCTGACCTATGACGCCACGTAGGCGTCATGAAAGTCGGTGCCAATCCGACCCATGACGCCTATGTGGCGTCATGGAAAGATCGCGTCCCTGCAGATCGGGTGAAAGGGTTAACTCCCATTTCACCCGATCTGCAGGCACAGGGGGAGTGGTAGTTTAGCCCAGGGGGGGTGGCTTCACCCCCTCGTGGCTACGATCGCTCTGATTGGCTGTTGAAAGTGAAACTGCCAATCAGAGCGATTTGTAATATTTCACCTATTATAACGGGTGAAATATTACAATCCAGCCATGGCCGATGCTGAAATATCATCGGCCATGGCTGGAAATACTAATGTGCCCCCACCCCACCCCACCGATCGACCCCCCAGCCCCCCGATCTGGCCGGTACACTGCTCCGGCTCCCCTCCATCCAGTGCTCCGCTCCCCCCCGTGCTCTTGTCCGCTCCCCCCGTGCTCCAATCACCCCCCGTGCTCCAATCACCCCCCCTGCATTCCGATCCACCCCCCCCCCGTGCTCCGTTCCACCCCCCCGTGCTCCGTTCCAGCCCCCCCGTGCTCCGTTCCACGCCCCCCGGGCTCCGTTCCACGCCTGCCGCGCTCCGATTCCCCCCCCTGTGCTCCGATCCCCCCCCCGTGGTCCCCCCCACCCCATCATACTTACCGATCCTGCCGGGGTCCCGTCCGTCTTCTCCCTGGGCGCCGCCATCTTCCAAAATGGCGGGCGCATGCGCAGTGCGCCCGCCGAATCTGCCGGCCGGTAGATTCGTTCCAAAGTGCATTTTGATCACTGAGATAGACTATATCTCAGTGATCAAAATAAAAAAAATAATAAATGGCCCCCCCCCCTTTGTCACCCCCATAGGTAGGGACAATAAAAAAAATAAAGAAATTTTTTTTTTCCACTAATGTTAGAATAGGGTTAGGGGTAGGGTTAGGGTTAGGGGTAGGGTTAGGGGTAGGGCTAGGGTTAGGGCTAGGGTTAGGGTTAGGGGTAGGGTTAGGGGTAGGGTTAGGGGTAGGGCTAGGGTTAGGGCTAGGGGTAGGGTTAGGGCTAGGGTTAGGGTTTCGGTATGTGCACACGTATTCTGGTCCTCTGCGGATTTTTCCGCTGCGGATTTATGGCGGATTTACCGCGTTTTTTTCTGCGCATTTCACTGCGGTTTTACAATTGCGATTTTCTATTTGAGCAGTTGTAAAACCGCTGCGGAATCCGCACAAAGAAGTGACATGCTGCGGAATGTAAACCGCTGCGTTTCCGTGCAGTTTTTCCGCAGCATGTGTACAGCGATTTTTGTTTCCCATAGGTCTACATTGAACTGTAAACTCATGGGAAAGAAACTGCTGCGGATCTGCAGCGTTTTCCGCAGTGTGCACATACCTTTAGAATTAGGCTATGTGCACACGGTGCGGATTTGGCTGCGGATTGGCCGCTGCGGATTCGCAGCAGTATTCCATCAGGTTTACAGTACCATGTAAACATACGGAAAACCAAATCCGCTGTGCCCATGGTGCAGAAAATACCGCGCGGAAACGCTGCGTTGTATTTTCCGCAGCATGTCAATTCTTTGTGCGGATTCCGCGGCGTTTTTCACCTGTTCCTCAATAGGAATCCGCAGGTGAAATCCGCACAAAAAACACTGGAAATCCGCGGAAAATCCGCAGGTAAAATGCAGTGCCTTTTACCCGCGGATTTTTCAAAAATGGTGCGGAAATATCTCACACAAACCGCAACGTGGGCACATAGCCTTAGGGTTAGGGTTGGAATTAGGGTTGTGGTTAGGGTTGGAATTAGGGTTGTGGTTAGGGGTGTGATTAGGGTTATGGCTACAGTTGGGATTAGGGTTAGGGGCGTGTTGGGGTTAGTGTTGGGGTTAGTGTTGGAGGTAGAATTGAGGGGTTACCACTGTTTAGGCACATCAGGGGTCTCCAAACGCAACATGGCGCCACCATTGATTCCAGCCAATCTCGTATTCAAAAAGTCAAATGGTGCTCCCTCACTTCCGAGCCCTGACGTGTGCCCAAACAGTGGTTTACCCCCACATATGGGGTATCAGTGTACTCAGGATAAACTGTGCAACAATTACTGGGGTCTAATTTCTCCTGTTACCCTTGTGAATCTAAAAAAATGCTTGCTAAAACATCATTTTTGAGGAAAGAAAAATGATTTTTTATTTTCACGGCTCTGCGTTGTAAACGTCTGTGAAGCACTTGGGGGTTCAAAGTGCTCACCACATATCTAGATAAGTTCCTTGGGGGGTCTAGTTTCTAAAATGTGGTCACTTGTGGGGGGTTTCTACTGTTTAGGCATACCAGGGGCTCTGCAAACGCAATGTGACGCCCGCAGACCATTCCATCAAAGTCTGCATTTCAAAAGTCACTACTTCCCTTCTGAGCCCCGACGTGTGCCCAAACAGTGGTTTACCCCCACACATGGGGTATCAGCGTACTCAGGAGAAACTGGACAACAACTATTGGGGTCCAATTTCTCCTGTTACCCTTGGGAAAATAAAAAATTCTGGGCTAAATAATTATTTTTGAGGAAAGAAAACGTATTTATTATTTTCACAGCTCTGCATTATAAACTTCTATAAAGCACTTGGGGGTTCAAATTGCTCACCAAACATCTAGATAAGTTCCTTTCGGGGTCTAGTTTCCAAAATGGGGTCACTTGTGGGGGGTTTCTACTGTTTAGGCACATCAGGGGCTCTGCAAACGCAACGTGACGCCCGCAGAGAATTCCATCAAAGTCTGCATTTCAAAACGTCACTACTTCACTTCCGAGCCCCAACGTGTGCCCAAACAGTAGTTTACCCCCACATATGGGGTATCACCGTACTCAGGAGAAACTGGACAACAAATATTGGGGTCAAATTTCTCCTGTTACCCTTGGGAAAATTAAAAAATTCTGGGCTAAATAATTATTTTTGAGGAAAGAAAACATATTTATTATATTAACGGCTCTGCATTATAAACTTCTATGAAGCACTTGGGGGTTCAAAGTGCTCACCACACATCTAGATAAGTTCCTTTCGGGGTCTAGTTTCCAAAATGGGGTCACTTGTGGGGGGTTTCTACTGTTAAGCCACATCAGGGGCTCTGCAAACGCAACGTGACGCCCACAGAGCATTCCATCAAAGTCTGCATTTCAAAACGTCACTACTTCACTTCCGAGCCTCGGCATGTGCCCAAACAGTGGTTTACCCCCACATATGGGGTATCAGCGTACTCAGGAGAAACTGGACAACAACGTATGGGGTCCAATTTCTCCTGTAACCCTTGGGAAAATAAAAAATTCTGGGCTAAATAATTATTTTTGAGGAAAGAAAACATATTTATTATTTTCACGGCTCGGCATTATAAACTTCTATGAAGCACTTGGGGGTTCAAAGTGCTCACCACACATCTAGATAAGTTCCTTTGGGGGTCTAGTTTCCAAAATGGGGTCACTTGTGGGGGGTTTCTACTGTTAAGCCACATCAGGGGCTCTGCAAACGCAACATGACGCCCACAGAGCATTCCATCAAAGTCTGCATTTCAAAACGTCACTACTTCACTTCCGAGCCCCGGCATGTGCCCAAACAGTGATTTACCCCCACATATGGGGTATCAGCGTACTCAGGAGAAACTTGACAACAACTTTTGGGGTCAAATTTCTCCTGTTACCCTTGGGAAAATAAAAAATTGCAGGCTAAAAGATCATTTTTGAGAAAATAATTTTTTTTTTTTATTTTCATGGCTCTGCGTTATAAACTTCTGTGAAGCACTTGGGGGTTCAAAGTCCTCACCACACATCTAGATTAGTTCCGTTGGGGGTCTAGTTTCCAAAATGGGGTCATTTCTGTGGGATCTCCAATGTTTAGGCACACAGGGGCTCTCCAAACGTGACATGGTGTCCGCTAATGATTGGAGCTAATTTTCCATTTAAAAAGCCAAATGGCGTGCCATCCCTTCCGAGCCCTGCCGTGCGCCCAAACAGTGGTTTACCCCCACATATGGGGTATCAGCGTACTCAGGACAAACTGGACAACAATATTTGGGGTCCAATTTCTCCTATTATCCTTGGCAAAATAGGAAATTCCAGGCTAAAAAATCATTTTTGAGGAAAGAAAAATTATTTTTTATTTTCATGGCTCTGCGTTATAAACTTCTGTGAAGCACCTGGGGGTTTAAAGTGCTCAATATGCATCTAGATAAGTTCCTTGGGGGGTCTAGTTTCCAAAATGGGGTCACTTGTGGGGGAGCTTCAATGTTTAGGCACACAGGGGCTCTCCAAACGCGACATGGTGTCCGCTAACAATTTGAGCTAATTTTCCATTCAAAAAGTCAAATGGCGCGCCTTCCCTTCCGAGCCCTGCCGAGTGCCCAAACAGTGGTTTACCCCCACATATGAGGTATCGGCGTACTCGGGAGAAATTGCCCAACAAATTTTATGATCCATTTTATCCTACTGCCCATGTGAAAATGAAAAAATTTAGGCGAAAAGAATTTTTTTGTGAAAAAAAAGTACTTTTTCATTTTTACAGATCAATTTGTGAAGCACCTGAGGGTTTAAAGTGCTCACTAGGCATCTAAATAAGTTCCTTGGGGGGTCTAGTTTCCAAAATGGGGTCACTTGTGGGGGAGCGCCAATGTTTAGGCACACAGGAGCTATCCAAACGCGACATGGTGTCCGCTAACGATGGAAATAATTTTTCATTCAAAAAGTCAAATGGCGCTCCTTCCCTTCCGAGCCTTACCATGTGCCCAAACAGTGGTTTACCCCCACATATGAGGTATTGGTGTACTCGGGAGAAATTGGCCAACAAATTTTAAGATCCATTTTATCCTACTGCCCATGTGAAAATGAAAAAATTGAGGCGAAAAGAATTTTTTTGTGAAAAAAAAGTACTCTTTCATTTTTACAGATCAATTTGTGAAGCACCTGAGGGTTTAAAGTGCTCACTAGGCATCTAAATAAGTTTCTTGGGGGGTCTAGTTTCCAAAATGGGGTCACTTGTGGGGGAGCGCCAATGTTTAGGCACACAGGAGCTATCCAAACGCGACATGGTGTCCGCTAACGATGGAAATAATTTTTCATTCAAAAAGTCAAATGGCGCTCCTTCCCTTCCGAGCCTTACCATGTGCCCAAACAGTGGTTTACCCCCACATGTGAGGTATTGGTGTACTCAGGAGAAATTGTCCAACACATTTTAGGATCCATTTTATCCTGTTGCCCATGTCAAAATGAAAAAATTGAGGCTAAAAGAATTTTTTTGTGAAAAAAAAGTACTTTTTCATTTTTACGGATCAATTTGTGAAGCACCTGGGTGTTCAAAGTGCTCACTATGCATCTAGATAAGTTCCTTGGGGCGTCTAGTTTCCAAAATGGGGTCACTTGTGGGGGAGCTCCAATTTTTAGGCACACGGGTGCTCTCCAAACGTGACATGGTGTCCGCTAAAGAGTGGAGCCAATTTTTGATTCAAAAAGTCAAATGGCGCGCCTTCCCTTCCAAGCCCTGCCGTGCGCCCAAACAGTGGTTTACCCCCACATATGAGGTATCAGCGTACTCAGGACAAATTGGACAACAACTTTCGTGGTTCAGTTTCTCCTTTTAACCATTGGGAAAATAAAAAAATTGTTGCTAAAAGATAATTTTTGTGACTAAAAAGTTAAATGTTCATTTTTTCCTTCCATGTTGCTTCTGCTGCTGTGAAGCACCTGAAGGGTTAATAAACTTCTTGAATGTGGTTTTGAGTACCTTGAGGGGTGCAGTTTTTAGAATGGTGTCACTTTTGGGTATTTTCAGCCATATAGACCCCTCAAACTGACTTCAAATGTGAGGTGGTCCCTAAAAAAAATGGTTTTGTAAATTTCGTTGTAAAAATGACAAATCGCTGGTCAAATTTTAACCCTTATAACTTCCTAACAAAAAAAAATTTGTTTCCAAAATTGTGCTGATGTAAAGTAAACATGTGGGAAATGTTATTTATTAACTATTTTGTGTCACATATCTCTCTGGTTTAACAGAATAAAAATTCAAAATGTGAAAATTGCGAAATTTTCAAAATTTTCGCCAAATTAACGTTTTTATCACAAATAAACGCAGAATTTATTGACCTAAATTTACCACTAACATGAAGCCCAATATGTCACGAAAAAACAATCTCAGAACCGCTAGGATCCGTTGAAGCGTTCCTGAGTTATTACCTCATAAAGGGACACTGGTGAGAATTGCAAAAAATGGCAAGGTCTTTAAGGTCAAAATAGGCTGGGTCATGAAGGGGTTAATGAGCTCAATGTATACACAGTATGCAATAATCTCCTCAGCTCCCTCTAGTGCTGGCTGCAGGTTTACAGAATCGTATCATTTCCTTCCTGCAGGGGATTTTGAGCTTTTTCCGCTTACTAAAATGTCTATGATTATATTTGTACGTGCATATAGTGATTATCAAGTTATTGCAGATTGTTAATGGAGTCTTAGGCCCAGTTACTGCTTCTTTTTCTGCCAGGATAAACTCTCATTTTCCCCGGTGTTCGATGCTCAATTAGTGTCACTTAGAGCGTTATACTGTAATTACGTGCGCTCTGCACAGTTCTGTCAATTGAAGCACTGTGGAAAATGAGTCAGGAGATACAGAGAAGCCGCAGAGGAAGATTCATTCCTTGTAAATTTGGAAATTAGTGCTAAATGCAAAGGGTGGGTTCATTTTCTGATAATAAAGGGGTAATCCAACACTAATCACTCCCACAGCTACTGACATGGCATTAGTCCTCTGCATGCCCGGCCACCAAGTCCTATTAATTAAAGCAGGACGCATGCACAATACCTGCTGCCACCCGGCAAATCACTAACGAATGCCGGCGCAGGCGCAGAAGCCCTAAAAGGGGAAGGGGAGCATTCCGGGAACAGGCACACTGCTAATATTTCACCTTCCTCCTGCTATAAGGCAATTAGTAAGGCATTACCTGCCCTAGACCACCAGGGATGTGACAAAAAAATCCCTCCCATTGACCACCAGGGACGTAACCATAGACCCTTGTTACTACGGTACATCACAAGAGATGACACAATTAACCCCTTTATTGCCTTAGAACACCAGGAATATTAACTTTTACTACCTCAGACCACCAGGGATGATACAGAAAACTGAGAAAAGGCAAATGACAAGTTGTATAATAGCTAGATCTACTGTCTGGGACCACCCAAAGATGTTAGTAAAAATCCTTCCCCTCCTGAGATAAACCCCCTTAGAAGAGATGCTATCAATAACTATTCCACTACCCTAGACCACCAGGGCCATTTTTTTCTTTGCTGCTCTTCACCTGTAGAATTTAACCATGTAAGGGTGTATTGGATATGCATTTATGTAGTTAGTATTGAACTTAAAAGGGTTTTTCCTCTTTAGCTAAACTTTAAGTAACTTTAGCTAACCTTTTCTTTACTGGATCGTCCTTCAGGTTTAGGTGTTGATTCGATCGTAAAACGAGCAACGCGTTTCGGATCAGACTCTCTCATGCCGCTTTCCTTTGTTGGGTGTTCACTGCCACCAGCAATGATCTGTTTGCACAATCTTGGTCCCTTACGTATAATATTTTGGAAATTTTCTCTTTTGTTTTTCTTTTTACGAGAGGGGAAGGAAAATATATGGTAGAAAGGATCTGCGGACTGTGATACACAAACCTATAAAAATGTAAGTCCCCTGCCCCCCGGGCATATACTCACCCTCCAGTATCTTCACCATTTTTTGGAACCGCCATCTCGTGAGCGCAGCTTCTGATTGTCCGGATGTCAGACACTACGTCACCAGAGCGCAATGTAAGACTATGGGAACGAGGCCAGAGCGAGGCTCTCATAGACTTACACTGATTAGTGACCCTAGTGAGCAGGTCACAAACTGCGGGAGACGGACTGCAACGACGGCGAAAACAGATGAAGACGTAAGAAGCTGAGTATCAGACAGAGGGCAGGGAACTTGGGTTTTAAGCATCAATTCAGCGGTAAAAAAAAGTTAAAAAAAGCTGAAGTGGCGCTATAAATCAGGTTCTTTATGTTAAAAGGATTGACCACTATTTGGGCAAACCATTCTTAAGTTCTGTAGTCACCTATTGTGTTATCTACAGTATATAGAGGTGTTATCAGTCATTGTACAGGAGGAGGAGGTGAGCTGTGACATAACCTATTGTGAATGGTGGATCCTGTGTTATCTACTGTATATAGAGATGTTATCAGTCATTGTACAGGAGGAGGAGGTGAGCTGTGACATCACCTATTGTGAATGGTGGATCCTGGGTTATCTACTGTATATAGAGGTGTTATCAGTCATTGTACAGGAGGAGGAGAGCTGTGACATCACTTATTGTGAATGGTGGATCCAGTGTTATCTACTGTATATAGAGGTGTTATCAGTCATTGTACAGGAGGAGGAGGAGAGCTGTGACATCACCTATTGTGAATGGTGGATCCTGTGTTATCTACTGTATATAGAGGTGTTATCAGTCATTGTACAGGAGGAGGAGGTGAGCTGTGACATCACCTATTGTGAATGATGGATCCTGGGTTATCTACTGTATATAGAGGTGTTATCAGTCATTGTACAGGAGGCGGAGGTGAGCTGTGACATCACCTATTGTGAATGGTGGATCCTGTATATAGATCAGTCATTGTACACAGGGAGGAATTAAGAATTGTCCATTAGGTCATTAAGGTGGATGTAACTTAATAATAAATCTGAAGGTGTAGAATGAGGGAGTCGGTGACCTAAGAGTAAATAACAGAGAAAAAGAGACACCAAGCCTAGCTGGAGACTAGTTGGACATGCCGGTCCCCAACAGCTTCTCCCCGCACGCTGCACTGGAGTGACAGGTCTCTGCCTACACGCTCACGCACGTAGAGACTGTCCGTGACAAGCAGCTGGTTCCCAGTGGCCTCTATTCTAAGTTTTTCTTTGAAATGCCACAGCGTTTCAGAGGTAAATATATACGGCTGAAATAATGCAGACAGTGTGTGATATTTGCTGCCCGTGGATTAGGCAGCATGTATCAGCTGTCAGGTTCACTAAGTGAAGCACTGCAACACAAATCCTAACAGTGTGTAATACACTCGTGGTCAGGATTCGGCATTGATTGCAGTTTCCTGTGGCTATCACATCACCACTGATATGCAATCTTAATATCTAGTGTGTTGCTTGGCATTACACCTCTGCAGACCACGTGTTAGTGTAGGAGGGTGGTGCTGTTATGGACAGTAAGGAACATGCTGTTACTTTAAGAGACAGCACCCCCTTGTCTGGCAGAATGGAATGTTCTGCTTCTCCCCTGCAATAGACTGTGTGAATGAACTGGACAGTGCAGATGGCAGGAATGGAGAATGAACAGTGTGTGTGAGCTGAGGCTGCTGCAGAGAGAACTTTGTGCTGTTTGCTGCAAGAGAGGAGAACTGTGTCCTGATATAGCTGCAAGAGAGGACCCCCAGCCTGTAACGGAGTGGACTTGTAAGATTTGACAGACTTTTCCGTATGCAGTGATGGTGGCTGTCCTGTGTTACTGTAGTTCGGGGAGCCACGAAGATACCGAGAAAGGGATTTACAGTTTCCAGGAGCACCTCCAGGTTCCAGAAGCAAGGAGAAGACCACGTTTCACGGACCTGACAGAAAGCCATGCGCACCACCGTACTAGACTGTTGGGGGCCCCCGGGACTGGATCTGAGTCCCCAACATCACCGTGAGTTTGTTTCTGTTTTGTGCTTGATTTGCAAGAGGTCAAAAGCTAGGAAGCAGTCAATGGTAATGGCATGGATGCCAACTACTCGAATACATCCTCCCACGGGACCTAGCCAGGAGCACCGCAGGATGCCACGGAGGTCCGTTGCACAGAGTGAGTGGGTGCAAAAAAGAGCATGGCTTCACAAAAGGCAATGAAGGGGCTGAATCAGTGTCAAACTGGAGAACATTGGGCACACCGGGGGTTTTGATTCTGAAGGCCCACATTGCACTATGAACTCTTCTGAAGGAGAAGCCTGGACCCACCGGAGGATTCCCCGGTTCTCTGGTGGGCTAGTCCCACCCTGGGCTGAATCCTCCTCCGGGATACTTGCCTACAACAGTTGGAGAATATGATCTTACTAGATGTGAATGATCTCTAGACCTTGGAATCAGATCTCTTCCTATATAACGTAGCCGCGGTTGTCTATAGCCATCAGTCCTTGGTATAGAATCGAGCCCTTAGCATTATATATGTGACATTATGCGCTGTAGCACTGACTCTATGTGAATACCATTTCCCAGGCGTCTGGGCCTCATTTACAGGAATATAATGAACTCCTGCTCGAATATCTCACAAGGCGGCGGTGGCAACAAATTACGATATAAATACAGAAAATATTAGTATTTATCATCCCAGTAAATGTTTGATTAGGAAGTCAAGCACTTTGGAATAATGAATGTTTCCAAGACGCGGAGGCAACATAATAACGCTACTTCGGGAGCAGACGGACATTTAAAAGCTCCATTTAATTTCACAGCTGAACGGAGAAAAGCTTCTAATTGAACTTTCATTAATAACTGATGAGACGGATTAAAGGGGAAACGCTTTGTGGAGAGCAACAAATGAATTCACAGCAGAGCAAGCGAGGGGAGGATGTGTCTGCTAGCGGGCGCTTTATTCACCTATAGAATGAAGGTGTATATCACACATCATGGCGCATCATGTGCTGCATTTCCTAAACTAAAAAGAGAGAGTTCCCCTTTATTATATTAGAAATGATCATAAAATAGTGTGCTTTACACATCTACACAATCCACTCACTGTAGCTAATATTTATTTATTTTACTCAGTTATA
Organism: Ranitomeya imitator; assembly: GCF_032444005.1. Lineage (NCBI taxonomy): Eukaryota > Metazoa > Chordata > Amphibia > Anura > Dendrobatidae > Ranitomeya > Ranitomeya imitator. Next base: position 28,480,949 of record NC_091287.1, on the reverse strand, counting down.
TAGGGCCATCATATACATTATCATCGCTGTCACCATTGGGGCTCACAATCTAGATTCCCTATCAGTATGTCTTTGGAATGTGGGAGGAAACCGGAGAACCCGGAGGAAACCCACCTAACATGGGGAGAACATAAAAACTCCTTGCACATGTTGTCCTTGGTGGGATTTGAATCCAGGACCCCGTCACTGCAAGGCTGCAGTGCTAACCACTGAGCCACAGAATTTTATAGCATACCTAGTAACATAGTTAGTAAGGCCGAAAAAAGACATTTGTCCATCCAGTTCAGCCTATATTCCATCATAATAAATCCCCAGATCTACGTCCTTCTACAGAACCTAATTGTATGATACAATATTGTTCTGCTCCAGGAAGACATCCAGGCCTCTCTTGAACCCCTCGTGTTATGTTTGCTAATGACAGGTGTTATGAAGGCAATCCAGAAACACAGTGTGCTTAGCGATCAGAGCGCACACAGTGATCTGACAAATACCCAAAAATACAAGAACGAGCTCTGAGACGTGGAAACTCTGTAGACTGCACACCTGATCCTATCCTAAACACAACTAAAAGCGGCTGTGGATTGCGCCTAACAACTACCTAGGCAACTCGGCACAGCCTAAGAAACTAGCTAGCCTGAAGATAGAAAAATAGGCCTGACTTGCCCCCAGAGAAATACCCCAAAGGAAAAGGCAGCCCCCCACATATAATGACTGTGAGTAAGATGAAAAGACAAAACGTAGGGATGAAATAGATTCAGCAAAGTGGGGCCCGATATTCTAGGACAGAGCGAGGACAGTAAAGCGAACTTTGCAGTCTACAAAAAACCCTAAAGCAAAACCACGCAAAGGGGGCAAAAAAAAACCACCGTGCCGAACTAACGGCACGGCGGTACACCCTTTGCGTCTCAGAGCTTCCAGCAAAACAAAAGACAAGCTGGACAGAAAAAAAGCAACAAAAAAGCAAAAAAGCACTTAGCTATACAGAGCAGCAGGTCACAGGAACAATCAGGAGAAGCTCAGATCCAACACTGAAACATTGACAAGGAGCAAGGATAGCAGCATCAGGCAGAGTTAAGTAATGAAGCAGTTAACGAGCTCACCAGAACACCTGAGGGAGGAAGCTCAGAAGCTGCAGTACCACTTGTGACCACAGGAGTGAATTCAGCCACAGAATTCACAACAGTACCCCCCCCCCCCTTGAGGAGGGGTCACCGAACCCTCACCAGAGCCCCCAGGCCGACCAGGATGAGCCGCATGAAAGGCACGAACAAGATCGGAAGCATGAACATCAGAGGCAAAAACCCAGGAATTATCTTCCTGAGCATAACCCTTCCATTTAACCAGATACTGGAGTTTCCGTCTAGAAACACGAGAATCCAAAATCTTCTCCACAATATACTCCAATTCCCCCTCCACCAAAACAGGGGCAGGAGGCTCAACAGATGGAACCATAGGTGCCACGTATCTCCGCAACAACGACCTATGGAATACATTATGTATGGAAAAGGAGTCTGGGAGGGTCAAACGAAAAGACACAGGATTGAGAACCTCAGAAATCCTATACGGACCAATAAAACGAGGTTTAAATTTAGGAGAGGAAACCTTCATAGGAATATGACGAGAAGATAACCAAACCAGATCCCCAACACGAAGTCGGGGACCCACACGGCGTCTGCGATTAGCGAAAAGTTGAGCTTTCTCCTGGGACAAGATCAAATTGTCCACTACCTGAGTCCAGATCTGCTGCAACCTGTCCACCACAGAATCCACACCAGGACAGTCCGAAGACTCAACCTGTCCTGAAGAGAAACGAGGATGGAACCCAGAATTGCAAAAAAATGGAGAAACCAAGGTAGCCGAGCTGGCCCGATTATTTAGGGCGAACTCAGCCAACGGCAAAAAGGACACCCAATCATCCTGGTCTGCAGAAACAAAACATCTCAGATATGTTTCCAAGGTCTGATTGGTTCGTTCGGTCTGGCCATTAGTCTGAGGATGGAAAGCCGAGGAAAAGGATAGGTCAATGCCCATCCTACCACAAAAGGCTCGCCAAAACCTTGAAACAAACTGGGAACCTCTGTCAGAAACAATATTCTCAGGAATGCCATGCAACCGAACCACATGCTGAAAGAACAAAGGTACCAAATCAGAGGAGGAAGGCAATTTAGCCAAGGGCACCAGATGGACCATTTTAGAAAAGCGATCACAGACCACCCAAATGACTGACATCTTTTGAGAAACGGGAAGGTCAGAAATGAAATCCATCGAAATATGTGTCCAAGGCCTCTTTGGGACCGGCAAGGGCAAAAGCAACCCACTGGCACGAGAACAGCAGGGCTTAGCCCTAGCACAAATCCCACAGGACTGCACAAAAGTACGTACATCCCGTGACAGAGATGGCCACCAGAAGGATCTAGCCACTAACTCTCTGGTACCAAAGATTCCAGGATGACCAGCCAACACCGAACAATGAAGTTCAGAGATAAGTTTATTAGTCCACCTATCAGGGACGAACAGTTTCTCTGCTGGACAACGATCAGGTTTATTCGCCTGAAATTTTGCAGCACCCGCCGCAAATCAGGGGAGATGGCAGACACAATGACTCCTTCCTTGAGGATACCCGCTGGCTCAGATAAACCCGGAGAGTCGGGCACAAAACTCCTAGACAGAGCATCCGCCTTCACATTTTTAGAGCCCGGAAGGTACGAAATCACAAAGTCGAAGCGGGCAAAAAATAACGACCAACGGGCCTGTCTAGGATTCAAGTGCTTGGCAGACTCGAGATAAGTCAAGTTCTTATGATCAGTCAATACCACCACGCGATGCTTAGCTCCTTCAAGCCAATGACGCCACTCCTCGAATGCCCACTTCATGGCCAGCAACTCTCGATTGCCCACATCATAATTACGCTCAGCGGGCGAAAACTTCCTGGAAAAGAAAGCACATGGATTCATCACTGAGCAATCAGAACCTCTCTGTGACAAAACCGCCCCTGCTCCAATCTCAGAAGCATCAACCTCGACCTGGAACGGAAGAGAAACATCTGGCTGACACAACACAGGGGCAGAACAAAAACGACGCTTCAACTCCTGAAAAGCTTCCACAGCAGCAGAAGACCAATTAACCAAATCAGCACCCTTCTTGGTCAAATCGGTCAATGGTTTGGCAATGCTAGAAAAATTACAGATGAAGCGACGATAAAAATTAGCAAAGCCCAGGAACTTTTGCAGACTTTTCAGAGATGTCGGCTGAATCCAATCCTGGATGGCTTGGACCTTAACTGGATCCATCTCGATAGTAGAAGGGGTAAAGATGAACCCCAAAAATGAAACTTTCTGCACACCGAAGAGACACTTTGATCCCTTCACAAACAAAGAGTTAGCACGCAGGACCTGAAAAACCATTCTGACCTGCTTCACATGAGACTCCCAATCATCTGAGAAGATCAAAATGTCATCCAAGTAAACAATCAGGAATTTATCCAGATACTCACGGAAGATGTCATGCATAAAAGACTGAAACACAGATGGAGCATTGGCAAGTCCGAACGGCATCACTAGATACTCAAAATGACCCTCGGGCGTATTGAATGCAGTTTTCCATTCATCTCCTTGCCTGATTCTCACCAGATTATACGCACCACGAAGATCTATCTTAGTGAACCAACTAGCCCCCTTAATCCGAGCAAACAAGTCAGATAACAATGGCAAGGGATACTGAAATTTAACAGTGATCTTATTAAGAAGGCGGTAATCAATACACGGTCTCAGCGAACCATCCTTCTTGGCTACAAAGAAGAACCCTGCTCCCAGTGGTGATGACGATGGGCGAATATGTCCCTTCTCCAGGGATTCCTTCACATAACTGCGCATAGCGGCGTGTTCGGGCACGGATAAATTAAATAATCGACCTTTAGGGAATTTACTACCAGGAATCAAATTGATAGCACAATCACAATCCCTATGCGGAGGTAGAGCATCGGACTTGGGCTCTTCAAATACATCCTGATAATCAGACAAGAACTCTGGGACCTCAGAAGGGGTGGATGACGAAATCGACAAAAATGGAACATCACCATGTACCCCCTGACAACCCCAGCTGGATACCGACATGGAATTCCAATCCAATACTGGATTATGGGTTTGTAGCCATGGCAACCCCAACACGACCACATCATGCAGATTATGCAACACCAGAAAGCGAATAACTTCCTGATGTGCAGGAGCCATGCACATGGTCAGCTGGGCCCAGTATTGAGGTTTATTCTTGGTCAAAGGTGTAGCATCAATTCCTCTCAATGGAATAGGACACCGCAAAGGCTCCAAGAAAAACCCACAACATTTAGCATAATCCAAATCCATCAGATTCAGGGCAGCGCCCGAATCCACAAACGCCATGACAGAAAACGACGACAAAGAGCATATCAAGGTAATGGACAGAAGGAATTTGGACTGTACAGTACCAATGACGGCAGACCTAGCGGACCGCTTAGTGCGCTTAGGACAATCAGAAATAGCATGAGTGGAATCACCACAGTAGAAACACAGACCATTCAGACGTCTGTATTCCTGCCGTTCAACTCTAGTCATAGTCCTATCGCACTGCATAGGCTCAGGTTTAACCTCAGGCAGTACCGCCAAATGGTGCACAGATTTACGCTCGCGCAAGCGTTGACCGATCTGAATGGCCAAAGACAAAGACTCATTCAAACCAGCAGGCATAGGAAATCCCACCATGACATCCTTAAGAACCTCAGAGAGACCCTTTCTGAACAAAGCTGCCAGCGCAGATTCATTCCACTGAGTGAGTACTGACCATTTCCTAAATTTCTGACAATATACTTCTATATCATCCTGACCCTGGCACAAAGCCAGCAAATTTTTCTCAGCCTGATCCACTGAATTAGGCTCATCGTAAAGCAATCCGAGCGCCAGGAAAAACGCATCGATACTACTCAATGCAGGGTCTCCTGGCGCAAGAGAAAATGCCCAGTCTTGAGGGTCGCCGCGCAAAAAAGAAATAATAATCAAAACCTGTTGAACAGGATTACCAGAAGAACGAGGTTTCAAGGCCAGAAATAGCTTACAATTATTTTTGAAACTTAGAAACTTAGTTCTATCTCCAAAAAAACAAATCAGGAATAGGAATTCTTGGTTCTAACATAGATTTCTGATCAATAGTATCTTGAATCTTTTGTACATTTATAACGAGATTATCCATTGAAGAGCACAGACCCTGAATATCCATGTCCACACCTGTGTCCAGAATCACCCAAATGTCTAGGGAAAAAAAAAAAAAGTGAACACAGAGCAGAAAAAAAAAAAAAAAATGATGTCAGAACTTTTTCTTTCCCTCTATTGAGAATCATTAGTTAGGCTCCTTGTACTGTTATGTTTGCTAATGACAGGTGTTATGAAGGCAATCCAGAAACACAGTGTGCTTAGCGATCAGAGCGCACACAGTGATCTGACAAATACCCAAAAATACAAGAACGAGCTCTGAGACGTGGAAACTCTGTAGACTGCACACCTGATCCTATCCTAAACACAACTAAAAGCGGCTGTGGATTGCGCCTAACAACTACCTAGGCAACTCGGCACAGCCTAAGAAACTAGCTAGCCTGAAGATAGAAAAATAGGCCTGACTTGCCCCCAGAGAAATACCCCAAAGGAAAAGGCAGCCCCCCACATATAATGACTGTGAGTAAGATGAAAAGACAAAACGTAGGGATGAAATAGATTCAGCAAAGTGGGGCCCGATATTCTAGGACAGAGCGAGGACAGTAAAGCGAACTTTGCAGTCTACAAAAAACCCTAAAGCAAAACCACGCAAAGGGGGCAAAAAAAAACCACCGTGCCGAACTAACGGCACGGCGGTACACCCTTTGCGTCTCAGAGCTTCCAGCAAAACAAAAGACAAGCTGGACAGAAAAAAAGCAACAAAAAAGCAAAAAGCACTTAGCTATACAGAGCAGCAGGTCACAGGAACAATCAGGAGAAGCTCAGATCCAACACTGAAACATTGACAAGGAGCAAGGATAGCAGCATCAGGCGGAGTTAAGTAATGAAGCAGTTAACGAGCTCACCAGAACACCTGAGGGAGGAAGCTCAGAAGCTGCAGTACCACTTGTGACTAGAGTTGAGCGACCTTGACCTTTTTAGAGTCGAGCCGGGTTTTGCGAAACCCGACTATGTCCAAAGTCGGGTCGAGTGAAATCGGCCGATTATGACGTAAAGTCGGGATCGACCGAAACACGAAACCCAATGCAAGTCAATGGGGCAGCATAGTCGGCAGTGAGTGGGGGCCAGGAAAACACCTAGAGTGCCCATTTTAATGTCAAAACCATCCATTCTTCTTAATGAAGCTTGTCAAGCGTAATTTACCTTATAATAATTGGAAGGCATTTGAAATTGGGGGTCATTTGGCTAAAGTTGTGGGGGGTAGGGCTGGTTCAAGTAATTAGTGGGCCCAGGAAATCTGGACCACGTCACGGCAGTGGAGCAGGGAGAGGTAAGTATTTCAACTTTGCAAGTGCTGTGAACCTGAGCAAGCAGGGGGGGCCCACTCGTTGGCATTGGCACTGGCACAGGGCCCCTCAAAGTACAGCGGTGTGTTTGCACGGCGGGGGCGCCTCCCACCGGCAGCAACACTTTTGCGTACTATGAGAGGCCCTGTGCCAGTGACGTCGCCAACTAGTATTCCTCCCCCCACCTGATGAAGGAACCTGCACTTTCATCTGCACCTTCCTCTTTGTCCCCGTGTAAGGTGGTATGGTATGCGGGAAGAGCAACCTGACTTTCAGCAGGGTCACAATGTTGTTGTGTAGCGTGCACGGGGAATGTTGCGTTATGGGTCAATGTACCAGCAGACTCATCTATCACTGGCTGGGCAATGGGCACGATGAAGTGGAAACACAGATATAGGCCCAAAGAAGAAAGTGGGCTAAATGCAGTTCAAAATTGGTAACACAGGAATAACCAGGGGGCATTGCAGTGGAGGACAACTGGAATGAGAGGCTGACACAGAGAGTAGGGCCAAATCAGTAAGTAGTCGAAATGCAGTTCAAAATTGGCAACCGTAGTAAACAGGCGGCACAGCTTTGTTCAGTGGAGGAGAACAGCAAGGAGTGGCAGACACCGATAGTAGGCCCCAAACCAACTAGTAGGCCAAATGCAGTCTAACATTAACAACTACTTAACGAGAGGCTGAAAATGGTATTTCAGGACAGGAAACCAGGAGAACAGCAAGGAGTGGCAGACACCGATAGTAGGCCCCAAACCAACTAGTACGCCAAATGCAGTTGTTCCATTTAACCACAATTTAATGAGAGCCTGAACATAGAAGCTCAGGAAAGGCAACCTGGGGAACACCTTGGAGTGTAACACACCATCTCTCTCCACCCCATACCCATTTTGTAGGCCTAATGCTGTGTACTTTTCTACAACTACTAAACGAGAGTCGGAAGACCGAAGCAATGGCAAGGAAACCTGGGGAACACCTTGGAGTGTAACACACCATCTCTCTCCACCCCATACCCAATTTGTAGGCCTAATGCAGCCTACTTTCCGACACCTACTAAACGAGAGCATGAAGATCGAAGCTCAGGAAAGGCAACCTGGTGAAAACCTTGGAGTGTAACACAACCTGTCTCTACACCCCATACCAAATTTGTAGGCCTAATGCAGCGTAGTTTCCACCAACTACTAAACGAGAGCCGGAAGATCGAAGCTCATGAAAGGCAACCCGGGGAACACCTTGGAGTGTAACACAACCTCTCTCTACACCACGAAAGGGCTGATTCTTAGGAAGGAAGGCTGTTGTAAATAAGCATTGCGCGTCCGAGGGTGATTATATTCTTATTCGGTATCTACTCACCCTCGGACGCGCCATGCTTCTTGATTTGTAATTAATGTTTATTTGCAATGTGCTTTTGACTTACTCAATTATTTTTTTAATTATTGATTTTATTAAATTAATAGTTTAACATCTTATTGGAAATAATTTAAAGGAGACGCGACAGGACAACACTCGGTGGATGCCATATCTGTGTTAACAACTCCAAAAAACTTTCAGTTAACTTCTTGCAGGAGAAAGAAATTGTAGCTGTTGGACCTTTGTAGTACAGTTCCAGATATTTGTTGTGTGTTTGTTTTGATTGTTAAAATGTCTGCATTTGAGATCTCAACACGATCTTATTTTTTATAATCAAATTAATTTTTTAAATATTTTATTAGGTTGGTTCAAGGGGTACACGGGCCGCAGTAGACAGGTCAGTGGAGGCCTAGTGGAAGGAGGGACCGCAGATGCGCCACTGTTTCACCCATACACAATTAGTAGGCCTAATGCAGCGTAGTTTCCAACAGCTACTAAACGAGAGCCGGAAGATCGAAGCTCAGGAAAGGCAACCTGGGGAACACCTTGGAGTGTAACACAACCTCTCTCTACACCACGGAAGGGCTGATTCTTAGGAAGGAAGGCTGTTGTAAATAAGCATTGCGCGTCCGAGGGTGATTATATTCTTATTCGGTATCTACTCACCCTCGGACGCGCCATGCTTCTTGATTTGTAATTAATGTTTATTTGCAATGTGCTTTTGACTTACTCAATTATTTTTTTAATTATTGATTTTATTAAATTAATAGTTTAACATCTTATTGGAAATAATTTAAAGGAGACGCGACAGGACAACACTCGGTGGATGCCATATCTGTGTTAACAACTCCAAAAAACTTTCAGTTAACTTCTTGCAGGAGAAAGAAATTGTAGCTGTTGGACCTTTGTAGTACAGTTCCAGATATTTGTTGTGTGTTTGTTTTGATTGTTAAAATGTCTGCATTTGAGATCTCAACACGATCTTATTTTTTATAATCAAATTAATTTTTTAAATATTTTATTAGGTTGGTTCAAGGGGTACACGGGCCGCAGTAGACAGGTCAGTGGAGGCCTAGTGGAAGGAGGGACCGCAGATGCGCCACTGTTTCACCCATACACAATTAGTAGGCCTAATGCAGCGTAGTTTCCAACAGCTACTAAACGAGAGCCGGAAGATCGAAGCTCAGGAAAGGCAACCTGGGGAACACCTTGGAGTGTAACACAACCTCTCTCTACACCACGGAAGGGCTGATTCTTAGGATGGAAGGCTGTTGTAAATAAGCATTGCGCGTCCGAGGGTGATTATATTCTTATTCGGTATCTACTCACCCTCGGACGCGCCATGCTTCTTGATTTGTAATTAATGTTTATTTGCAATGTGCTTTTGACTTACTCAATTATTTTTTTAATTATTGATTTTATTAAATTAATAGTTTAACATCTTATTGGAAATAATTTAAAGGAGACGCGACAGGACAACACTCGGTGGATGCCATATCTGTGTTAACAACTCCAAAAAACTTTCAGTTAACTTCTTGCAGGAGAAAGAAATTGTAGCTGTTGGACCTTTGTAGTACAGTTCCAGATATTTGTTGTGTGTTTGTTTTGATTGTTAAAATGTCTGCATTTGAGATCTCAACACGATCTTATTTTTTATAATCAAATTAATTTTTTTTATATTTAATGATGTTGGTTCAAGGGGTACACGGGCAGCAATAGACAGGTCAGTGGAGGCCTAGTGGAAGGAGTGACGGCAGACAGGCATCAAAGGCCTAACATTGGGCTGGCTGTAGGCAAGTTAAAATTGGTTCCAGGGGAACACGGCCATCAGTGGCCTGGTCAGTGTAGTTGTAGTTGAAAGAACGGGACGCAGACAGGCTTCGAAGGCCTAACATAACAAACTTGGGCTGGCTGTAGGCACTTTTAAATTTGTTCCAGGGGTACATGGGCAGCAGTGTATGGTCAGTGGAAGTCTAGTGGAAGGAGTGACCGCAGACAGGCTTCGAAGGCCTAACATAACAAACTTGGGCTGGCTGTAGGCACTTTTAAATTGGTTCCAGGGGTACACGGGCAGCAGTGGTCTGGTCAGTGGAAGTCTAGTGGAAGGAGTGACCGCAGACAGGCTTCCAAGGCCTAACATAACAAACTTGGGCTGGCTGTAGGCACTTTTAAATTGGTTCCAGGGGTACACGGGCAGCAGTGGTCTGGTCTGTGGAAGTCTAGTGGAAGGAGTGACCGCAGACAGGCTTCGAAGGCCTAACATAACAAACTTGGGCTGGCTGTAGGCACTTTTAAATTGGTTCCAGGGGTACATGGGCAGCAGTGTATGGTCAGTGGAAGTCTAGTGGAAGGAGTGACCGCAGACAGGCTTCGAAGGCCTAACATAACAAACTTGGGCTGGCTGTAGGCACTTTTAAATTGGTTCCAGGGGTACACGGGCAGCAGTGGTCTGGTCAGTGGAAGTCTAGTGGAAGGAGTGACCGCAGACAGGCTTCCAAGGCCTAACATAACAAACTTGGGCTGGCTGTAGGCACTTTTAAATTGGTTCCAGGGGTACATGGGCAGCAGTGTATGGTCAGTGGAAGTCTAGTGGAAGGAGTGACGGCAGACAGTCTTCGAAGGCCTAACATAACAAAATTGGGCTGACTGTAGGCACTTTTAAATTGGTTCCAGGGTAACACGGCCAGCAGTGGCCTGGTCAGTGTAGTAGTTGTAGAAAGAAGGGACCGCAGACAGGCTTCGAAGGCCTAACATAACAAAAATGTCAAAACAATGGTATTGTCAGTGCCAGGCATTGAAGGATGTCAGCGCCTAGACTACACATTGGTGAAGCTGTGAGAGATAATTTTGCTAGTGGTAGAGCACTGTTTGAGCTGGGGGGGGAACTGTCTTGTGGCCGGCGGTACAGGCACAGGGCCCCTCATATTACAACGGTGTGTCTGACGTTGGGTGCGCACCACCACCTCCAGAGACACTTTATTGTACTATGAGGGACCCAGTGGCAGTGCCGTCGACCAAAAGCGGCCACACCCACCTCTTCAGACAAACAGCCCTCTCAAGGGTCCAAGCGCAAAGTGGCGATAGCACGGCCCCGTGTGGGGAGTTTGGCCATTTCGTGAGGTGGAAACATGTCGTATGCTGGACAATCAGGTGAAGAAAATTACGAGATTGGAAAAGTCATTCAGAATAGTCCACAGGCAAGACCTTTTCATAGGAAAGCTAGGTGTCAGCCGGGCAGGGTGGGGCAAAAGATTTTGAAATCCAGTTGTGGTTCATTTTAATGAAGGTTAGATCATCTACATTTTGGGTAGCCAGACGAGTCCTTTTTTCTGTTAGTATTGAACCTGCAGCACTGAATACTCTTTCTGATAGGACACTAGCTGCCGGGCAAGCAAGCTCCTGCAATGCATATTCTGCCAATTCTGGCCAGGTGTCTAATTTGGATGCCCAGTAATCAAATGGGAATGACGGTTGAGGGAGAACGTCGATAAGGGATGAAAAATAGTTTGTAACCATACTGGACAAATGTTGTCTCCTGTCACTTTGAATTGATGCTGCAGTACCTGTCCTGTCTGCGGTCATAGAAAAATCACTCCACAACCTGGTCAGAAAACCCCTCTGGCCAACGCCACTTCTGATTTCTGCCCCTCTAACACCTCTGGTCTGCTGGCCCCTGGAGCTCGTGTGAGAACGATCACGGGCGCTGTGTGCAGGGAATGCCAGAAGCAAACGGTCAACAAGAGTTGATTGTTTTGTTGCTAATATTAGTTCCAAGTTCTCATGTGGCATAATATTTTGCAATTTGCCTTTATAGCGAGGATCAAGGAGGCAGGCCAACCAGTAATCGTCATCGTTCATCATTTTTGTAATGCGTGTGTCCCTTTTGAGGATACGCAAGGCATAATCCGCCATGTGGGCCAAAGTTCCCGTTGTCAAATCTGCGGTTGTGCTTGGTTGAGGGGCAGTTGCAGGCAAATCTACGTCACTTGTGTCCCTCAAAAAACCAGAACCCGGCCTTGCCACGCCACCAATTTCCCGTGCCCCCGGGAAAGCTTCCTCATTAAAAATATACTCATCCCCATCATCCTCCTCATCCTCCACCTCCTCTTCGCCCGGTACCTCGTCATGTACACTGCCCTGACCAGACAATCGCTGACTGTCATCAAGGCTTTCCTCTTCCTCTGGTGCAGACGCCTGATCCTTTATGTGCGTCAAACTTTGCATCAGCAGACGCATTAGGGGGATGCTCATGCTTATTATGGCGTTGTCTGCACTAACCAGCCGTGTGCATTCCTCAAAACACTGAAGGACTTGACACATGTCTTGAATCTTCGACCACTGCACACCTGACAACTCCATGTCTGCCATCCTACTGCCTGCCCGTGTATGTGTATCCTCCCACAAAAACATAACAGCCCGCCTCTGTTCGCACAGTCTCTGAAGCATGTGCAGTGTTGAGTTCCACCTTGTTGCAACGTCTATGATTAGGCGATGCTGGGGAAGGTTCAAAGAACGCTGATAGGTCTGCATACGGCTGGAGTGTACAGGCGAACGGCGGATATGTGCGCAAAGTCCACGCACTTTGAGGAGCAGGTCGGATAACCCCGGATAACTTTTCAGGAAGCACTGCACCACCAGGTTTAAGGTGTGAGCCAGGCAAGGAATGTGTTTCAGTTGGGAAAGGGAGATGGCAGCCATGAAATTCCTTCCGTTATCACTCACTACCTTGCCTGCCTCAAGATCTACAGTGCCCAGCCACGACTGCGTTTCTTGCTGCAAGAACTCGGACAGAACTTCCGCGGTGTGTCTATTGTCGCCCAAACACTTCATAGCCAATACAGCCTGCTGACGTATGCCAGTAGCTGCCCCATAATGGGAGACCTGGTGTGCAACAGTGGCAGGTGCGGATGGAGTGTTTGTGCGACTGCGGTCTGTGGACGAGCTCTTGCTTCTGCAGGAGGACGAGGAGGAGGAGGAGGAGGAGGGGGTGCGAACGGCTACAGACAACTGTTTACTAGACCGTGGGCTAGGCAGAACTGTCCCAAACTTGCTGTCTCCTGTGGACCCTGAATCCACCACATTTACCCAGTGTGCCGTGATGGACACGTAACGTCCCTGGCCATGCCTACTGGTCCATGCATCTGTTGTCAGGTGTACCTTTGTGCTCACAGATTGCCTGAGTGCATGGACGATGCGCTCTTTAACATGCTGGTGGAGGGCTGGGATGGCTTTTCTGGAAAAAAAGTGTCGACTGGGTAGCTCGTAGCGTGGTACAGCGTAGTCCATCAGGTCTTTGAAAGCTTCGCTTTCAACTAACCGGTAGGGCATCATCTCTAACGAGATTAGTCTAGCTATGTGGGCGTTCAAACCCTGTGTACGCGGATGCGAGGCTAAGTATTTCCTTTTTCTAACCATAGTCTCATGTAGGGTGAGCTGGACTGGAGAGCTGGAGATCGTGGAACTAGCGGGGGTGCCGGTGGACATGGCAGACTGAGAGACGGTGGGAGATGGTATTGTTGCCGCCGGTGCCCTAGATGCAGTGTTTCCTACTACGAAACTGGTGATTCCCTGACCCTGACTGCTTTGGCCTGGCAAAGATACCTGCACAGATACAGCAGGTGGTGCGCTAAATGGTGGTCCTACACTGCCGGAAGGGATGTTGCGTTGATGACTAGCTTCATTGGCCGAGGGTGCAACAACCTTAAGGGACGTTTGGTAGTTAGTCCAAGCTTTCAAATGCATGGTGGTTAAATGTCTATGCATGCAACTAGTATTGAGACTTTTCAGATTCTGACCTCTGCTTAAGGAAGTAGAACATTTTTGACAGATGACTTTGCGCTGATCAATTGGATGTTGTTTAAAAAAATGCCAGACTGCACTCTTTCTAGCATCGGATACCTTTTCAGGCATTGCAGACTGAGCTTTAACCGGATGGCCACGCTGTCCTCCACCAGGTTTTGGCTTTGCCACGCGTTTTGGGCAAGATACGGGCCCGGCAGATGGAACCTGTGGCGATGTTGATGCCTGCTGCGGCCCCTCCTCCTCCTCTGCTTCAGAACTGCTGCCGCCTGCACCCTGTTCCCCCAATGGCTGCCAATCGGGGTCAAGAACTGGGTCATCTAATAACTCTTCTTGTACCTCCTGCGCAACTTCGTCTGTGTCACCGTGTCGTTCGGTGGTATAGCGTTCGTGATGGGGCAACATAGTCTCATCAGGGTCTGATTCTTGATCAGCACCCTGCGAGGGCAATGTTGTGGTCTGAGTCAAAGGACCAGCATAGTAGTCTGGCTGTGGCTGTGCGTCAGTGCACTCCATGTCAGATTCAATTTGTAATGGGCATGGACTGTTAACTGCTTCACTTTCTAAGCCAGGGACGGTATGTGTAAAGAGCTCCATGGAGTAACCCGTTGTGTCGCCTGCTGCATTCTTCTCTGTTGTTGTTTTTGCTGAAGAGGACAAGGAAGTGACTTGTCCCTGACCGTGAACATCCACTAACGACGCGCTGCTTTTACTTTTACCAGTTTCACGAGATGAGGCAAAAGAGCTAGAGGCTGAGTCAGCAAGATAAGCCAAAACTTGCTCTTGCTGCTCCGGCTTTAAAAGCGGTTTTCCTAATCCCAGAAAAGGGAGCGTTCGAGGCCTTGTGTAGCCGGACGACGAACCTGGCTCCACAGCTCCAGACTTAGGTGCAATATTTTTTTCCCCACGACCACCTGATGCTCCACCACTACCACTACCCTCATTACCAGCTGACAATGAACGCCCCCGGCCACGACCTCTTCCACTAGACTTCCTCATTGTTTTAAAAACGTAACCAAACTAACGTTATTTGTTGCAGTCACACAACTTACACGGTGAGCTATAACTTCAGTATGATTTAGCTACCCCTTTACAGGTTGGTGAGACCACAGCGAAAATCAGGCCCAATGTTACACACTCTTTTTTTGGTGGCTGCAAATTAGAGAGATGCCCCACACGCAGGACTGTCACTGAAGCACAAATGTTAATATTAATGTCACACTATTATTTTTTTTTTATTTTTATTTTTTTCAGGAACACTTTAGAAACCACCCAAAAAAAAAAAAATAGATTTTTGCAGGGAGAATTTAGAAAACAAATGTAACAAACTATATGCTTTCTATGGGCCACTGAGTGAGAGATGACGCACACAGGAATCAGGAGTGGCACACAAGCCCAGAGGCCAATATTTTTCTACCAATGATTGATGGAGTTATTTTCTCTGGTAGATTTTGGAACCCAAATCAAGGAAAAAAAATATAGGCTTTCTATGGACCACAATTGGAGAGAGAGAGAGAGAGAGAGAGAGATGGCACACCCAGGAGTCAAGACTGGCACACAAGCAGAAAGGCCAATATTAATCTCCCACTGTTTTTTTTGTTTGTTTTTTTTTTTTTTTTTTTCAGGGAGACTTTAGAAAAAAAAATAATAAAAAAAATATGATTTTATCAGGAAGAATTTAGAAACCAAATAAAATAAAATGATTTTTTCAGGGAGAATTTATAAAACAAATAAAAACAAAAATAGGCGTTCTATGGCCCACTGACTGAGAGATGACGCACACAGGAGTCAGGAGTGGCACACAAACCCAGAGGCCAATATTTTTCTACCAATGATTGATGTAGTTATTTTCTCTGGTAGATTTTAGAACCCAAATCAAGGAAAAAAAATATAGGCTTTCTATGGACCACAATTGGAGAGAGAGAGAGAGAGAGAGAGAGAGAGAGAGAGAGAGAGATAGATGGCACACCCAGGAGTCAAGACTGGCACACAAGCAGAAAGGCCAATATTAATCTCCCACTGTTTTTTTTGGTTGTTTTTTTTTTTTTTTTTTCAGGGAGACTTTAGAAAAAAAAATAATAAAAAAAATATGATTTTATCAGGAAGAATTTATAAACCAAATAAAATAAAATGATTTTTCCAGGGAGAATTTATAAAACAAATAAAAACAAAAATAGGCGTTCTATGGTCCACTGACTGAGAGATGACGCACACAGGAGTCAGGAGTGGCACACAAGCCCAGAGGCCAATATTTTTCTACCAATGATTGATGTAGTTATTTTCTCTGGTAGATTTTGGAACCCAAATCAAGGAAAAAAAATATAGGCTTTCTATGGACCACAATTGGAGAGAGAGAGAGAGAGAGAGAGAGATGGCACACCCAGGAGTCAAGACTGGCACACAAGCAGAAAGGCCAATATTAATCTCCCTCTGTTTTTTTTGTTTGTTTTTTTTTTTTTTTTTTTCAGGGAGACTTTAGAAAAAAAAATAATAAAAAAAATATGATTTTATCAGGAAGAATTTAGAAACCAAATAAAATAAAATGATTTTTTCAGGGAGAATTTATAAAACAAATAAAAACAAAAATAGGCGTTCTATGGCCCACTGACTGAGAGATGACGCACACAGGAGTCAGGAGTGGCACACAAACCCAGAGGCCAATATTTTTCTACCAATGATTGATGTAGTTATTTTCTCTGGTAGATTTTAGAACCCAAATCAAGGAAAAAAAATATAGGCTTTCTATGGACCACAATTGGAGAGAGAGAGAGAGAGAGAGAGAGAGAGATAGATGGCACACCCAGGAGTCAAGACTGGCACACAAGCAGAAAGGCCAATATTAATCTCCCACTGTTTTTTTTGGTTGTTTTTTTTTTTTTTTTTTCAGGGAGACTTTAGAAAAAAAAAAAATAAAAAAAATATGATTTTATCAGGAAGAATTTAGAAACCAAATAAAATAAAATGATTTTTTCAGGGAGAATTTAGAAAACAAATAAAACCAAAAATAGGCGTTCTATGGCCCACTGACTGAGAGATGACGCACCCAGGAGTCAAGACTGGCACACAAGCAGAAAGGCCAATATTAATCTCCCACTGTTTTTTTTTTTTTTTTTCAGGGAGACTTTAGAAAAAAAAATAATAAAAAAAATATGATTTTATCAGGAAGAATTTAGAAACCAAATAAAATAAAATGATTTTTTCAGGGAGAATTTATAAAACAAATAAAAACAAAAATAGGCGTTCTATGGCCCACTGACTGAGAGATGACGCACACAGGAGTCAGGAGTGGCACACAAACCCAGAGGCCAATATTTTTCTACCAATGATTGATGTAGTTATTTTCTCTGGTAGATTTTAGAACCCAAATCAAGGAAAAAAAATATAGGCTTTCTATGGACCACAATTGGAGAGAGAGAGAGAGAGAGAGAGAGAGATAGATGGCACACCCAGGAGTCAAGACTGGCACACAAGCAGAAAGGCCAATATTAATCTCCCACTGTTTTTTTTGGTTGTTTTTTTTTTTTTTTTTTCAGGGAGACTTTAGAAAAAAAAAAAATAAAAAAAATATGATTTTATCAGGAAGAATTTAGAAACCAAATAAAATAAAATGATTTTTTCAGGGAGAATTTAGAAAACAAATAAAACCAAAAATAGGCGTTCTATGGCCCACTGACTGAGAGATGACGCACCCAGGAGTCAAGACTGGCACACAAGCAGAAAGGCCAATATTAATCTCCCACTGTTTTTTTTTTTTTTTTTCAGGGAGACTTTAGAAAAAAAAATAATAAAAAAAATATGATTTTATCAGGAAGAATTTAGAAACCAAATAAAATAAAATGATTTTTTCAGGGAGAATTTAGAAAACAAATAAAAACAAAAATAGGCGTTCTATGGCCCACTGACTGAGAGATGACGCACACAGGAGTCAGGAGTGGCACACAAACCCAGAGGCCAATATTTTTCTACCAATGATTGATGTAGTTATTTTCTCTGGTAGATTTTAGAACCCAAATCAAGGAAAAAAAATATAGGCTTTCTATGGACCACAATTGGAGAGAGAGAGAGAGAGAGAGAGAGAGAGAGAGAGATAGATGGCACACCCAGGAGTCAAGACTGGCACACAAGCAGAAAGGCCAATATTAATCTCCCACTGTTTTTTTTGGTTGTTTTTTTTTTTTTTTTTTCAGGGAGACTTTAGAAAAAAAAAAAATAAAAAAAATATGATTTTATCAGGAAGAATTTAGAAACCAAATAAAATAAAATGATTTTTTCAGGGAGAATTTAGAAAACAAATAAAACCAAAAATAGGCGTTCTATGGCCCACTGACTGAGAGATGACGCACCCAGGAGTCAAGACTGGCACACAAGCAGAAAGGCCAATATTAATCTCCCACTGTTTTTTTTTTTTTTTTTCAGGGAGACTTTAGAAAAAAAAATAATAAAAAAAATATGATTTTATCAGGAAGAATTTAGAAACCAAATAAAATAAAATGATTTTTTCAGGGAGAATTTAGAAAACAAATAAAACCAAAAATAGGCGTTCTATGGCCCACTGACTGAGAGAGAGAGAGAGATGGAACGCTTAGTACTGGCACACAAGCCCAAAGGGCAATATTAATCTCCCTTTTTTTTCCAGGGAGAATTTCTAAAACCCAAAAAAAAAAAAAAATAGGCTTTCTATGGCCCACTATTTGTGAGAGAGATGGGACGCTCAGGACTGGCACAGATGGCACGCTCAGGACTGGCACAGAAGCCCAGAGGCCAATATTAATCTCCCTTTTTTTCTGGGAGAATTTATAAAACCAAAAAAATATTTAAATAGGCTTTCTATGGCCCACTATTTGTGAGAGAGATGGCACGCTCAGGACTGGCACAGATGGCACGCTCACAACTGGCACACAAGCCCAGAGGCCAATATTAATCTCCCTTTTTTAAGGGAAAATTTATAAAACCAAAAAAAAAATTAAATAGGCTTTCTATGGCCCACTATTTGTGAGAGAGATGGCACGCTCAGGACTGGCACAGATGGCACGCTCACAACTGGCACACAAGCCCAGAGGCCAATATTAATCTCCCTTTTTTCAGGGAAAATTTATAAAACAAAAAAAAAATTAAATAGGCTTTCTATGGCCCACTATTTGTGAGAGAGATGGCACGCTCAGGGCTGGCACAGATGGCACGCTCAGGACTGGCACACAAGCCCAGAGGCCAATATTAATCTCCCTTTTTTTCAGGGAGAATTTATAAAACCAAAAAAAAAAATAAATAGGCTTTCTATGGCCCACTATTTGTGAGAGAGATGGCACGCTCAGGGCTGGCACAGATGGCACGCTCAGGACTGGCACACAAGCCCAGAGGCCAATATTAATCTCCCTTTTTTTCAGGGAGAATTTATAAAACCCAAAAAAAAATAAAATAGGCTTTCTATGGCCCACTATTTGTGAGAGAGATGGCACACTCAGGACTGGCACACAAGCCCAAAGGCCAATATTAATCTCCCACTGTATTTTTATCAGGGAGAATTTATACACCCCACAAAAAAAAATACAGAAAAATGAAAAGGCTTTCTATGGCCCACTATGTGAGAGAGATGGCACACACAGGGATGGCACTCTAGCAGAAATGCCAAATTGCCAATCTTAATCTCCCACCAAAAAAAAAAAAAAAACAGGGAATGTCCTACAATTACTATCTCCCTGCCTGCAGTAATCTCAGCCAGGTATGGCAGGCAGCTACTATCTCCCTGCCTGCAGTAATCTCAGCCAGGTATGGCAGGCAGCAATAAGGAGTGGACTGATGCACAAATGAAATAAAAAGTGTGGACAAACAAAAAAGATAGCTGTGCAGAAAGGAAGGAACAAGAGGATTTGTGCTTTGAAAAAAGCAGTTGGTTTGCACAGCGGCGTACACACAGCAATGCAGCTATCAGGGAGCCTTCTAGGGCAGCCCAATGAGCTACAGCGCTGAGGGGAAAAAAAAAAAAAAAAAAACTTCCACTGTCCCTGCACACCGAGGGTGGTGTTGGACAGTGCAAATCGCTGCAGCACAAGCGGTTTTGTGGTTAATGGACCCTGCCTAACGCTATCCCTGCTTCTGACAAAGCGGCAGCAACCTCTCCCTAAGCTCAGATCAGCAGCAGTAAGATGGCGGTCGGCGGGAACGCCTCTTTATAGCCCCTGTGACGTCGCAGACAGCAAGCCAATCACTGCAATGCCCTTCTCTAAGATGGTGGGGACCAGGACCTATGTCATCACGCTGCCCACACTCTGCGTTTACCTTCATTGGCTGAGAAATGGCGCTTTTCGCGTCATTGAAACGCGACTTTGGCGCGAAAGTCGCGTACCGCATGGCCGACCCCGCACAGGGGTCGGATCGGGTTTCATGAAACCCCGACTTAGCCAAAAGTCGGCGACTTTTGAAAATGTTCGACCCGTTTCGCTCAACCCTACTTGTGACCACAGGAGTGAATTCAGCCACAGAATTCACAACACCCTCGACTGAGTTCGCCATCACCACCTCCTCAGGCAAGCAATTCCAGATTCTCACCGCCCTAACAGTAAAGAATCCTCTACTATGTTGGTGGAAAAACCTTCTCTCCTCCAGACGCAAAGAATGCCCCCTTGTGCCCGTCACCTTCCTTGGTATAAACAAATCCTCAGCGAGATATTTGTATTGTCCCCTTATATACTTATACATGGTTATTAGATCGCCCCTCAGTCGTCTTTTTTCTAGACTAAATAATCCTAATTTTGCTAATCTATCTAGGTATTGTAGTTCTCCCATCCCCTTTATTAATTTTGTTGCCCTCCTTTGTACTCTCTCTAGTTCCATTATATCCTTCCTGAGCACCGGTGCCCAAAACTGGACACAGTACTCCATGTGCGGTCTAACTAGGGATTTGTACAGAGGCAGTATAATGCTCTCATCATGTGTATCCAGACATCTTTTAATGCACCCCATGATCCTGTTTGCCTTGGCAGCTGCTGCCTGGCACTGGCTGCTCCAGGTAAGTTTATCATTAACTAGGATCCCCAAGTCCTTCTCCCTGTCAGATTTACCCAGTGGTTTCCCATTCAGTGTGTAATGGTTATATTGATTCCTTCTTCCCATGTGTATAACCTTACATTTATCATTGTTAAACCTCATCTGCCACCTTTCAGCCCAAGTTTCCAATTTATCCAGATCCATCTGTAGCAGAATACTATCTTCTCTTGTATTAACTGCTTTACATAGTTTTGTATCATCTGCAAATATCGATATTTTACTGTGTAAACCTTCTACCAGATCATTAATGAATATGTTGAAGAGAACCGGTCCCAATACTGACCCCTGCGGTACCCCACTGGTCACAGCGACCCAGTTAGAGACTATACCATTTATAACCACCCTCTGCTTTCTATCACTAAGCCAGTTACTAACCCATTTACACACAATTTCCCCCAGACCAAGCATTCTCACTTTGTGTACCAACCTCTTGTGCGGCACGGTATCAAACGCTTTGGAAAAATCGAGATATACCACGTCCAATGACTCACCGTGGTCCAGCCTATAGCTTACCTCTTCATAAAAACTGATTAGATTGGTTTGACAGGAGCGATTTCTCATAAACCCATGCTGATATGGAGTTAAACAGTTATTCTCATTGAGATAATCCAGAATAACATCCCTCAGAAACCCTTCAAATATTTTACCAACAATAGAGGTTAGACTTACTGGCCTATAATTTCCAGGTTCACTTTTAGAGCCCTTTTTGAATATTGGCACCACATTTGCTATGCGCCAATCCTGCGGAACAGACCCTGTCGCTATAGAGTCCCTAAAAATAAGAAATAATGGTTTATCTATTACATTACTTAGTTCTCTTAGTACTCGTGGGTGTATGCCATCCGGACCCAGAGATTTATCTATTTTAATCTTATTTATTTATTTAATCTTATACCTAAGGCTATGTGCACACGTTGCGGATTCCTAAATATCCGCAGGTAAAACGCCCTGCGCTTTACCTGCAGATTTACCGTGGATTTATCGCGGAATTACCACGTTTTTTTGGTGCGGTTTTCAAGAGCGGTTTTACACCTGCGGATTCCTATTATGGAGCAGGTGTAAAACGCTGCGGAATACTCGCAGTTTTTTCCGCAGCATGTGCACTGCGGATCTTGTTTTCCATAAGTTTACAAGGTACTGTACAACGCATGGAAAACTGCTGCAGATTTGCAGCGTCAAATCCGCTGCTGCTCCGCAGCAAAATCCGCAACGTGTGCACATAGCCTTACACTTTCCACTTGCAGCAGACTTCATAACAGCTGTTACTCACCTGTCCTGGCTCAAGGGCCAGTCTCCCCGTCTTCCTTTCTCAGCTGCGCACTCCCTCTGCTCTTGTATGCTTCAGGATACCATGATCTCCCTCCTATGCCTTTTATGGTAAGCTCAGGCAACTGCACGCTGCCTGAGTATTCAGGTATCAAACTCACTTTGCTACCATGGGCTGCAATCTTTGCTAATCCTCTTGGCAAACCCAGCTCTGCTGCCACTGGGCACTCTATAAAGTGTGCCTCCAGACATATTCATCTCTACCAGCCCGCACAATTGGTTCTGCTATTCCAATGTTCTACCCGCACACTCAGTTCTACTGTATCAAGGTGCCTGCCTGCACACTAATTTCTACTGTATCAAGGTGCCTGCCTGCACACTAAGTTCTACTGTATCAAGGTGCCTGCCTGCACACTCTGCTCTGCTGTTCAAAGTGCTGTCCACACACTCAGGTTTACTGCATACAGGTGCCTGTCTGTACTGTTCAAGGTGCTGTCCCCATTCTCAGCTGTGCTGTCTCAAGGTGCCTGTCTGCATACCCAGCTCAGCTTTTCCAAGATGCCTGTCTGCATGCTTGGTTCAGTTGTATCATGGTACTTTGATTTGTTACATGCTGTTTTATGTGCTATCCTTTATATCCAACTCTACTGTTCCAGGTGCCAAGTAAAACATACTACAACAGGGAGGACAAGGAAAAATATGCTGGAGTATGTGTTACATATGTACATATTTTTTATTTAACTATACCTTTTTTTATAGGTACATAAACAATGAAAAAGATCTGAAATTATGACTCATCCCGTCTACTTCTTAGATTTGATATTCTGCAAAAAAGTAATTTTGTGTGAACACAACTATATACAGTATAGGATATATACAGGTATGAATATAACTATATATATATAGGATATACAGTCATGGTCAAAAGTATTGACACCCTTGCAATTCTGTCAGATAATACTCATTTTCTTCCTGAAAATGATTGCAATCACAAATTATTTGTTATTATTATCTCCATTTAATTTGTCTTAAATGAAAAAACACAAAAGAGAATGAAGCAAAAAGCAAAACATTGATCATTTCATACAAAACTCCAAAAATGGGCCAGACAAAAGTATTGGCACCCTCAGCCTAATACTTGGTTGTACAACCTTTACCCAAAATAACTGCGACCAACCGCTTCCGGTAACCATCAATGAGTTTCTTACAATGCTCTGCTGGAATTTTAGACCATTCTTCTTTGGCAAACTGCTCCAGGTCCCTGATATTTGAAGGGTGCCTTCTCCAAACTGCCATTTTTAGATCTCTCCACAGGTGTTCTATGGGATTCAGGTCTGGACTCATTGCTGGCCACCTTAGAAGTCTCCAGTGCTTTCTCTCAAACCATTTTCTAGTGCTTTTTGAAGTGTGTTTTGGGTCATTGTCCTGCTGGAAGACCCCTCTGAGGGAGACCCAGCTTTCTCACACTGGGCCCTACATTATGCTGCAAAATTTGTTGTTAGTCTTCATAATGCCATGCACACGGTCAAGCAGTCCAGTGCCAGAGGCAGCAAAGCAACCCCAAAACATAAGGGAACCTCCGCCATGTTTGACTGTAGGGACCATGTTCTTTTCTTTGAATGCCTCTTTTTTTCTCCTGTAAATTCTATGTTGATGCCTTTGCCCAAAAAGCTCTACTTTTGTCTCATCTGACCAGAGAACATTCTTCCAAAACGTTTTAGGCTTTTTCAGGTAAGTTTTGGCAAACTCCAGCCTGGCTTTTTTATGTCTTGGGGTAACAAATGGGGTCTTCCTGGGACTCCTACCATGCAGTCCCTTTTCATTCAGACGCTGATGGATAGTACGGGTTGACACTGTTGTACCCTCGGACTGCAGGGCAGCTTGAACTTGTTTGGATGTTAGTCAAGGTTCTTTATCCAACATCCGCACAATCTTGCATTGAAATCTCTTGTCAATTTTTCTTTTCCGTCCACATCTAGGGAGGTTAGCCACAGTGCCATGGGTTTTACACTTCTTGATGACACTGCGCACGGTAGACACAGGAACATTCAGGTCTTTGGAGATGGACTTGTAGCCTTGAGATTGTTCATGCTTCCTCACAATTTGGTTTCTCAAGTCCTCAGACAGTTCTTTGGTCTTCTTTCTTTTCTCCATGCTCAATGTGGTCACACAAGGACACAGGACAGAGGTTGAGTCAACTTTAATCCATGTCAACTGGCTGCAAGTGTGATTTAGTTATTGCCAACACCTGTTAGGTGCCACAGGTAAGTTACAGGTGCTGTTAATTACACAAATTAGAGAAGCATCACATGATTTTTCGAACAGTGCCAATACTTTTGTCCACCCCCTTTTTTATGTTTGGTGTGGAATTATATCCAATTTGGCTTTAGGACAATTCTTTTTGTGTTTTTTCATTTAAGACAAATTAAATGAAGATAATAATACCAAAGAATTTGTGTTTGCAATCATTTTCAGGAAGAAAATGAGTATTATCTGACAGAATTTCAGGGATGTCAATACTTTTGGCCATGACTGTATATAGGATATTTTTCCCCTTTTTTCTTTGATTGCACTTCATATTGTTTAGACATATATCTATATGCATAGTTACACACTATTTATTTAAAAAAAAATTGAAAATGTTTTAAATAAGAAAAAAAAATAATTTACATTTTTTTTCTCCATGTCTATATGGAAAATAGTACTATCAAGTTTCTTCCCTTACTCATTGTGACTTGAATCCATATGTGATAAAATCTATTTGTGGTTGTCTTTCTCATATAGATATGGTGCTATTTATTTTCCATCCATAGATTAGCTTTGTAATTGTTGTTACATATGTGTTACTAGGTCTCAAATATGTCTGTTTGGTTTAACATACACATGGCGATGCTCTCGGTATTAGATGCATGACGTCATCGGCGCTTCCGCAGTCTTGATATATCAATTCTCTTTTTACAAATGGCGATAAGTGTAATAAAACTCTAAAGCGCATGCGCAGAAGTTCTTTTTCGGGTTTGTGAAAAGAGTCATGCGCATTAGGTTCTAGTAGACGCTGAACTCGGTGGTATACTAAACTGCATGATGGGGTGAGTCATTAAGTCCAAATCTCTTACAAATGTGCACCAAAATACTAATAAACTACGTAGTTTTGATGTACTGTATTTATCACATGCACTTTGGTTGGCACTGTGTGCACTTTATTGACACATTGTATCTTAATCATAATACAACCCCTGGCAAAAATTATGGAATCACCGGCCTCGGAGGATGTTCATTCAGTTGTTTAATTTTGTAGAAAAAAAGTAGATCACAGACATGGCACAAGCCTAAAGTAATTTCAAATGGCAACTTTCTGGCTTTAAGAAACGCTAAAAGAAATCAAGAACAAAAAATGTGGTAGTCAGTAATGGTTACTTTTTAACCAAGCATAGGGGAAAAATTATTGAATCACTCAATTCTGAGGCACAAACTATGGAATCACCCTGTAAATTTTCATTCCCAAAAATAACACCTGCATCAAATTAGATTTGCTCGTTATTCTGCATCTAAAAAGGAGTGATCACACCTTGGAGAGCTGTTGCCCCAAGTGGACTGACATGAATCACGGCTCCAACATGAGAGATGTCAGTTGAAACAAAGGAGAGGAATATCAAACTCTTAAAAGAGGGTAAATCATCACGCAATGTTGCAAAAGATGTTGGTTGTTCACAGTCAGCTGTGTCTAAAATCTGGACCAAATACAAACAACATGGGAAGGTTGTTAAAGGCAAACATACTGGTAGACCAAGGAAGACATCAAAACGTCAAGACCGGAAACTTAAAGCAATATGTCTCCAAAACAGGAAATGTACAACAAAACAAATGAGGAACGAATGGCTGGAAACTGGAGTCAACGTCTGTGACCGAACTGTAAGAGACCGCCTAAAGGAAATGGGATTTACATACAGAAAAGCTAAACAAAAGCCATCATTAACACCTAAACAGAAAAAAACAAGGTTACAATGGGCTAAGGAAAAGCAATCGTGGACTGTGGATGACTGGATGTAAGTCATATTCAGTGATGAATCATGAATCTGCATTGGGCAAGGTGATGATGCTGGAACTTTTATTTGGTGCCGTTCCTATGAGAGTTATAAAGATGGCTGCCTGAAGAGAACATGCAAATTTCCACCAGTCATTGATGATATGGGGCTGCATGTCAGGTTAAAGGGAACCTGTCACCCCGAAATTCGCGGGTGAGGTAAGCCCACTGGCATCAGGGGCTTATCTACAAGCATTCTGTAATGCTGTAGATAAGCCCCCGATGTTACCTGAAAGAGGAGAAAAAGACGTTATATTATACTCACCCAGGGGCGGTCCCGCTGCTGGTCAGGTCAAACGGGCGTCTCCGGTCCGCTGCGGCGCCTCCCATCTTCATTACAAGACGTCCTCCTCTGATCTTCAGCCACGGCTCCGGCGCAGGCGTACTTTGCTCTGCCCTGTTGAGGGCAGACAAAGTACTGCAGTGCGCAGGCGCCGGGCCTCTGACCTTTCCGGCGCCTGCGCACTGCAGTACTATCCTCTGCCCTCAACAGGGCAGAGCAAAGTACGCCTGCGCCGGAGCCGTGGCTGAAGATCAGAAGAGGACGTCTTGTAATGAAGATGGGAGGCGCCGCAGCGGACCAGAGACGCCCATCCGACCTGACCAGCAGCGGGACCGCCCCTGGGTGAGTATAATATAAGGTCTTTTTCTCCTCTTTCAGGTAACATCGGGGGCTTATCTACAGCATTACAGAATGCATTACAGAATGCTGCAGATAAGCCCCTGATGCCGGTGGGCTTACCTCACCTGCGATTTTCGGGGTGACAGGTTCCCTTTAAGGTACTGGGGAGATGCCTGTCATTACATCTTCAATAAATGCACAAGTTTATGTTGATATTTTGGAGACTTTTCTTATCCCATCAATTGAAAGGATGTTTGGGGATGATGAAATCATTTTTCAAGATGATAATGCATCCTGCCATAGAGCAAAAACTGTGAAAACATTCCTTGAAAAAAGACACATAAGGTCAATGTCATGGCCTGCAAATAGTCCAGATCTCAATCCAATTGAAAATCTTTGGTGGAAATTGAAGAAAATGGTCCGTGACAAGAATCCAACCTGCAAAGCTGATCTGGCAACAGCAATCAGAGAAAGTTGGGTCCAGATTGATGCAGAGTCCTGTGTGACACTTAAGTCCCTGCCTCAGAGACTGCAAGCTGTTAGAAAAGCCAGAGGTGGTGCAACAAATACTAGTGATGTGTTGGAGTGTTTTTTTTGTTTGTTTGTTTTTCCTGATTCCATAATTTTTTCCTCAGAATTGAGTGATTCCATAATTTTTCCCCTCTGCTTGGACTAAAAAGTAACCATTACTGACTACCACATTTTTTGTTCTTGATTTCTTTTAGTGTTTCTTAAAGCCAGAAAGTTGCCATTTGAAATGACTTTAGTTTTGTGCTATGTCTGTGATCTTCTTTTTATCTACAAAATTAACCCCTTCCCATCCTGTGACACAGTGTATGCGTCATGAAAGTTGGTGCCAGTCCGACCTGTGATGCATATGCTGTGTCACAGAATGATCGCGTTCCTGCAGTAACAGGGGAACTTGTACTTTAGCCCAGGGGGGTGGCTTTACCCCCCTACCCCCCCTTGGCTACGATTGCTCTTGTGACCCTTTTTGTCACCACCCCCCCAGATCTGATTGGAGCTAGCATCCATGTGACGTTATCTCTCCATTCAGATGTGGAAGGGCGGAGTGATGGCTGTCTCGCTGTCCAGCTTCATGGTGTCCATGGAAGCTGAACAGTGAGGTGCCTGCTGGCTGTTCTGCCAGATACTCACCTCGATCGCCGTCATCACCGCCGCCGCCAGGTACTCCCCTCTGCTGCTTCCTGCCCCCCCTGTCGTCCAATTCCACGCCCCTGACCTCCGCTCCCTCCCCCCTGCACCGGTGATCACCCCCTCCCCTTTGCCTTAGTGATCACCCTCTGATCACTGCTGCTGCCACCGGCTCCATCTCCTCCTGCATATCCTCAGCCCCTCCCCACACCTGACAGCCTCCTCCTGCCCCCAGTGATAACCCCCCCGCCCCAGTGATCACTCCCCGCCCCCTGATCTCCCCCTGCAACGCTGATCTCCCCCTGTGATGCTGATCTCCCCCTGCCCCGCTGATCGCCCCCTGCTCCACTGATCGCCCCCCGCCCCACTAATCTCCCCTTGTGACGCTGATCTTCCCCCTGCCCCACTGATCTCCCCCTGTGTCGCTGATCTCCCCCTGCCCCACTGATCTCCCCCCAGCGATGCTGATCTCCCCCCTGCCCTGCTGATCTCCCCCCTGCTCTACTGATCTCCCCCCTGCCCTGCTGATCTCCCCTTGTGACGCTGATCTTCCCCCTGCCCCACTGATCTCACCCTGTGACGCTGATCTCCCCCTGCCCCACTGATCTCCCCCCAGCGATGCTGATCTCCCCCCTGCCCTGCTGATCTCCCCCCTGCCCTACTGATCTCCCCCTGCCCTGCTGATCTCCCCTACGACGCTGATCACCCCCCTACGACGCTGATCTCACCCTGTGATGCTGATCTCCCCCCTGCGATGCTGATCTCCCCCTGCGATGTTGATCTCCCTCCTGCCCCGCTGATCTCCCCCCTGCCCCGCTGATCTCCCCCCTGCCCTGATGATCTCCCTCCTGCCCTGATGATCTCCCTCCTGCCCCGCTGATCTCCCCCCTGCCACGGTGATCACCCCCCTGCGCCTGTTTTCCCATTAGGGTTAGGGTTGGGACTAAAATTAGGGTTAGGGTTGGGATTAGGAGTAGGGTTAGGGTTGGGATTAGGGGTAGGGTTTGGATTAGGGTTGGGATTAGGGGTAGGGTTAGGGTTGGGGTTAGGGGTAGGCTTAGGATTGGGGTTAGGGGTAGAGTTGGGATTAGGGGTAGGGTTAGGATTAGGGTTGGGATTAGGGGTAGAGTTAGGGGTCGGGTTAGGGTTGGGATTAGGGGTAGGGTTAGGATTAGGGGTAGGGTAAGGATTAGGGTTGGGATTAGGGGTAGGGTTAGGATAGGGTTGGGATTAGGGGTAGAATTAGGGTTGGGATTAGGGGTAGGGTTTGGATTAGGGGTAGGGGTAGGGGTGTGTTGGGGTTAGGGTTGGCGTTAGAATTGGGGGGTTTCCACAGTTTAGGTGCATCAGGGGGTCTCCAAATGCGACATGACACCCGCAGACCATTCCATCAAAATCTGCATTCCAAAACATCACTACTTCCCTTCTGAGCCCCGGCGTGTGCCCAAACAGTGGTTTATCCCCACATATGGGGTATCAGCGAATTCAGGACAAACTGGACAACAACTTTTGGGGTCCAATTTCTCCTGTTACTTTTGTGAAAATAAAAAATTTGCGAGCTAAAAAATCATTTTTGAAAAAAAAAAAAGATTTTTTATTTTCACGGCTCTGTGTTATAAACTTCTGTGAAGCACTTGGGGGTAAAAAGTGCTCACTACACATCTAGATAACTTCCTTGGGGGGGGTCTAGTTTCCAAAATGGGGTCACTTGTGTGGGAGCGCCAATATTTAGGCACATCAAGGGCTCTCCAAACGAGACATGGTGTCCACTAACGATTAGAGCTAATTTCCCATTCAAAAAGTCAAATAGCGCTCCTCCCCTTCCGAGCCCTGCTGTGCACCCAAACAGTGGTTTACCCCCACATATGAGGTGTCAGTGTACTCAGGAGAAATTTCCCAACAAATTTTAGGATACATTTTATCCTGTTGCCCATGTGAAAATGAAAAAATTGAGGCTAAAAGAAAATTTTTGTGAAAAAAGTACTTTTTCATTTTTACGGATCAATTTGTGAAGCACCTTGGGGTTCAAAGTGCTCACTATGCATCTAGATAAGTTCTTTGGGGGGGTCTAGTTTCCAAAACGGGGTCACTTGTGGAAGAGCTCCAAAGTTTAGGCACACAGGGTCTCTCCAAACGCGACATAGTGTCCGCTAACAACTGGAGCTAATTTTCCATTCAAAAAGTAAAATGGTGCTTTTTCCCTTCTGAGCCTTGCCGTGTGCACAAACAGTGGTTTACCCCCACATATGAGGCATCCGTGTACTCAGGAGAAATTGGCCAACAAATTTTACGATCCACTTTGTCCTGTTGCCCATGTGAAAATGAAAAAATTGAGGCAAAAAAAATTTTGTGAAAAAAAATACTTTTCATTTTTACGGATCAACTTGTGAAGCACCTAGGGGTTCAAAGTGCTCACTATGCATCTTGATAAGTTCCTTGGGGGGTCTAGTTTCCAAAATGCGGTCACTTGTGGGGGGTGCTCCAATGTTTAGGCACACAGGGGCTCTCAAAACGCGACATGGTGTCTGCTAATGATTGGAGCTAATTTTCCATTCAAAAAGTCAAATGGCGCTCCTTCCTTTCTGAGCCCTACCGTGCGCCCTAACAGTGGTTCCCCCCACATATTGGGTTTCAGCGTACTCAGGACAAATTGGACAACAACTTTTGGGTCCACTTTTTCGTTTTACCCTTGGGAAAATAAAAAATTGTTGCTAAAAGATCATTTTTGTGACTAAAA
Source organism: Ranitomeya imitator (assembly GCF_032444005.1). Lineage (NCBI taxonomy): Eukaryota > Metazoa > Chordata > Amphibia > Anura > Dendrobatidae > Ranitomeya > Ranitomeya imitator. The sequence continues at coordinate 28,450,370 of NC_091287.1, read as the reverse complement.
AGCTAAATGTTCATTTTTTCCTTCCATGTTGCTTCTGCTGCTGTGAAACACCTGAAGGGTTAATAAACTTCTTGAATACGGTTTTGAGCACCTTAAGAGGTGCAGTTTTTAGAATGGTGTCTCATTTTTCAAATGTGATGGGGTCCCTATAAAAAGGTGTTTTCTAAATTTTGTTGTAAAAATGAGAAATCGCTGGTCAACTTTTAACCTTTATATAGCTTCGTAACAAAAAAAATTTTTGTTTCCAAAATTGTGCTGATGTAAAGTAGACATGTGGGAAATGTTATTTATTAACTATTTTGTGTCACATAACTCTCTGGTTTAACAGAATAAAAATTCAAAATTTGAAAATTGCGAAATTTTCTAAATTTTCGCCAAATTTCCAATTTTTCACAAATAAATGCAAAAACTATCGACCTAAATTTACCATTAACATGAAGCCCAATATGTCACGAAAAAACATTCTCAGAATTGCTAGGATCCGTTGAAGCATTCCTGAGTTATTACCTCATAAAGGTACATTGGTCAGATTTGCAAAAAATGGCCAGGTCATTAAGGTCAAAATAGGCTGGGTCATGAAGGGGTTGAATGAACCGAATCTGCAAGGCCGATGATTCCATAATTTTTGCCAGAGGTTGTATATATATATATATATATATATATATATATATATATATATATATATATATATACACTAGCTGTTTCCAGCCAGCTAACGCTCGGCACGCTCATTGCTATCTAATTATCGCTGCTGGTGATTAAACTAAAGTAAATAATGACAACATTCAATAGCACTGGGGACAGAGCATCGTGTGGTAATGTGTGTGGACAGAGCCCCGTGTGGTAATGTGTGGGTACGGAGCCTCATGTGGTAATGTGTGAGGACGGAGCCTCGTGTGGTAATGTGTGTGGACGGAGCCCCGTGTGGTAATGTGTGGGGACGGAGCCTCGTGTGGTAATGTGGGGGGACGGAGCCTCGCGTGGTAATGTGTAGGGACGGAGTCTCGTGTGGTAATGTGTAGGGACGGAGTCTTGTGTGGTAATGTGTAGGGACGGAGTCTCGTGTGGTAATGTGTAGGGACGGAGTCTCGTGTGGTAATGTGTAGGGACGGAGTCTCGTGTGATAATGTGTAGGGACGGAGTCTCGTGTGGTAATGTGTAGGGACGGAGTCTCGTGTGGTAATGTGGGGGGATGGAGCCTCATGTGGTAATGTGTGTGGACGGAGCCCCGTGTGGTAATGTGTGGGGACGGAGCCTCGTGTGGTAATGTGTGAGGATGGAGCCTCGTGTGGTAATGTGTGTGGACGGAACCTCGTGTGCTAATGTGTGTGGACGGAGCCTCGTGTGGTAATGTGTGGGGACGGAGCCTCATTTGGTAATGAGTGGGGACGGAGCCTCGTGTGGTAATGTATGGGGACGGAGCCTCATGTGGTAATGTGTGGGGACGGAGCCTCATGTGGTAATGTGTGGGGACGGAGCCTCGTGTGGTAACGTGGGGGGGACGGAGCCTTGTGTGGTAATGTGTGGGGACAGAGCATCGTGTGGTAATGTGTGTGGACGGAGCCTCGTGTGCTAATGTGTGTGGACGGAGCCTCGTGTGGTAATGTGTGGGGACGATGCCTCGTGTGGTAATGTGTGGGGATGGAGCCTCGTGTGGTAATGTATGGGGACGGAGCCTCATGTGGTAATGTGTGGGGACGGAGCCTCATGTGGTAATGTGTGGGGACGGAGCCTCATGTGGTAATGTGTGGGGATGGAGCCTCGTGTGGTAATGTGGGGGGGCGGGATTATGTGTGGTAAGGTGGTGGGGGCGCGGGATTATGTGTGGTAATGTGGTGGGGGTGGGATTACCTGTGGTAATGTGGTGGGGGGTGGGATTATCTGTGGTATATGTGGTAATGTGGTGGGGGGCGGGATTATCTGTGCAAATGTGGTGGGGGGCAGGATTATGTGTGGTAATGTGGTGGTGGCGCGGGATTATGTATGGTAATGTGGTGGGGGTGGGATTATGTGTGGTGATGTTGTGGGGGGATTGTGTGGTAAAGTGGTGGGGGGCGGGATTATGTGTGGTAATGTGAGGGTGGGATTATCTGTGGTAATGTGGTGGGGGCGGGATTATCTGTGGTAATGTGGTGGGGGGATTATGTGTGGTAATGTGGTGGGGGGGCGGGATTATCTGTGGTAATGTGGTGGGGGGATTATGTGTGGTAATGTGGTGGGGGGGGCGGAATTATCTGTGGTAATGTGGTGGGGGGATTATGTGTGGTATTGTGGTGGGGGGGCGGGATTATGTGTGGTGATGTGGTGGGTGGGGCGGGATAGTGTGAGGTGATGTGGTGCGGATTGTGTGTGGTAATGTGGTGGGGGGCGGGATTATGTGTAGTGATGTGTGGGGGCAGAGCTACTGTGTTGATGTAGTGGGGACGGAGCTTCTGTGCAGGGGGCAGGATTAGCGAGTAATCACGATGCCTCTTATATATATAGATATTGTAAAAAAAAATGTAGTTTATCATTTCAATGCACTTATGGTACTATGTACCGTAATTGCTGTACACTTTTATTCACTAATTATGTAAATGTATGCAGCTATAAAAGGTGGACACTGATATTTATTTGTTGCTTGAGAAAGGCTCACAGTTTTTGAGCAGAAACGTCGCCACTATGGGCTATTAAATAAACACTTTTCTCATCGTATACTGGTGTACTGCCTCCATTTTTTGTTTCCCATATAGAGGATTGGTTGCTGCCCTGGAAGCACACCACCCAGACACACTGTTGCCTGCTGCTTTTCTCTTATATATATATATATATATATATATATATATATATATATATATATATACTGTACGTACGGCTTTTCTACATGCATTTGCCTATTTCCCATAAGGGATGGGAGCAGTGTTCTGGATCACTGCGTTGAGAAACACATGATGGTGTCTCCGCGGTGTCGGATGTTTTGATGTCCCCGAGGTCATTCATCCTTATGTTTATAGTCACGGTTATGTGACCGCGACGTCATCACAGGCCCTGCGCGCCTGCGCGAGAACGACCTGCCATGACGTCACGGTCATGTGATCGAACTACAAGTGGCCCTCGGAAGGTGAGTATATGTTTATTTTTTATTTTTTAACCTGTGACATACGTGGATGGGCAATATACTACGTAGCTGGGCAATATACTATGTGGCTCTGTGCTGTATACTGCGTGACTGGGCAATATACTACGTAGCTGGGCAATATACTACGTGACTGGGCAATATACTAGATAGCTGGGCAATATACTACGTGACTGGGCAATATACTACAAAGCTGGGCAATATACTACGTGGCTGGGCAATATACTACGTGACTGGGCAATATACTACAAAGCTGGGCAATATACTACGTGGCTGTGCAATATACTACATAGCTGGGCAATATACTACATAGCTGGGCAATATACTACATGGGCTGTGCAATATACCACGTGGCTCTGTGCTGTATACTACGTCACTGGGAAAAATACTACGTCACTGGGCAATATACTACGTGGCTGGGCAATATACTACGTGGCTGGGCAGTATACTACGTCGCTGTGCAATATACTACGTGGCTCTGTGCTGTATACTACGTCACTGGGCAATATACTACGTCACTGGGCAATATACTACGTGGCTGGGCAATATACTACGTGGCAGGGCAATATACTATGTCACTGGGCAATATACTATGTGGCTGGGCAATATACTGAGTGACTGGGCAATATACTACGTGGCTGGGCAATATACTATGTCATTGGGCAATATACTACGTGGCTGGGCAATATACTACGTGGCTGGGCAATATACTATGTCGCTGGGCAATATACTACGTGACTGGGCAATATACTACGTCGCTGGGCAATATACTACGTGACTGGGCATTATACTACGTGGCTGGGCAATATACTACGTGACTGGGCATTATACTACGTGGCTGGGCAATATACTACGTGGCTGGGCAATATACTACGTGACTGGGCATTATACTACGTGGCTGGGCAATATACTACGTCGCTGGGCAATATACTACGTGGCTGGGCAATATACTACGTGGCTGGGCAATATACTACGTCGCTGGGCAATATACTACGTGACTGGGCAATATACTACGTGGCAGGGCAATATACTACGTGACTGGGCAATATACTACGTGGCTGGGCAATATACTACATCACTGGGCAATATACTACGTGGCTGGGCAATATACTATGTGACTGGGCAATATATTATAGATAAAATAAACAGATGACCGACAGCACTCGCTCATACGGGCACTCGTTCCATATCCAGGGAACCCTCCTGGGTAAAACATCAATATCTGCACAGAGGAACAGCGCTCCACCAGGTGTAGTGATCCAAAAAAATCTTTATTCAGCCATATAGCATCAGCAACGTTTCAACCATATGTTGGTCTTTTTCAAGCATACAAACATGGCGGCAGGGCGGTCTTAAATAGTGTGGACACCACGCAGGGAGCCAATCACCATCCAGTACCACCGACCTTACATCTAAATACAGTATAACAAATTATAGACATCAGACACTAGTATATACATGTTAATAACATTTAAACATCATCCCCATTACAATGATTATATTAATTTGTATAGAATCATATAAAAAGCGCTCTGTTTACACTTCTCCTCCATAGGTATATCCGCATCTCAGTTGCCATAGTACTCAACAGCCAATAGGGTATCCATTCCAGTATACTTCCTGTATAGTAGTTAGCTATGCATCAAACTGGCGCCAGAAACTTCATGCAGCCAATCCGTATGATCCCTCCATTCAGGCACCCACGCCTCCCCCAATCCAGTACCTCTATATAACATGTATACTCACATGTCATCACTGGCTTCCACCGGCGTCCACACTGAGCGACAGGCGCCGGGGTAGTGAGGCGCGCGCGCACCAGCGCCATCCTGGGCTACGTCACGTCACATGACATGATCAGAGACACGCCCAGGGATGACGCAGGCCCGCACCGCACCACAACAGCCCCGCGCATCCGTCAAACAAACAGGTAGCCCGGGGAAGCAGTGACGCGTCACCATGGAGACCAACCCGAGCGACAGGCAGGGTCGTGGAGCAAGGGCGCAGGCGCGCCATGTCAGGGCTGTGTCTCATCACAGATCACCTTCAGAGACACGCCCCCACCTGACGCAAACCCGCGTAACCCAGCAACCACTTTTAGGAAACACTTCTTCCCTGTGTGGGGATGGCAAAAAAACTCTCCTTTAATCATGTTATTGCAACAAGTGCAACCCAGGCACGGGAAATTCCCGTATCTCGGTGCACTCAATACACTTTGACCCAATGATTTAGAAGTACCAAAATCGGATTCCACCAATTTATCGCCCAAATTCCTACCCCTTCTATATGACATCATTGGAAATTATTTAAAACCTGTCACTTGAGGTAACCCTCGTTGTAGGAGGGCCCAATGTTTCTTTATCACACCACTGATTCGGTTACTTATCGAGCTGTGTGTAGAGACGAAAGGAATGCGATCACTTACATTTCTTAGAGATGGTTTTTTGCGGACACTTTCTCTTGTAGAATTTCGGGCTTTATTTTTAAAGATTTCAACTCCTTTCTTAGGGTACCCTCTTGCTATAAACTTGGAGCACATGTCATCCAAACGTTGGTCCACCAAATTCTCATCGGACACTATTCTCCATACCCTTAGTAATTGGGTCCATGGGAGTGAGTCAATCATCTTTCTCGGATGGTTACTGTCAAACGACAGTAAGCTGTTCCTATCCGTTTCTTTAATGAAAATGTCCGTTTTCAATCTACCTCCTTCCTTGTAAACCAAGGTATCTAGAAATTGAATCTGAACAGCCGAGTATACCAGCGTGAATTGCAATTATGCATAAATCTCATTCAGACTAGTATGGAAGTTCTCTAGCTCCAATATACTACCCTCCCAAATCAAAAAAATATCATCAATGACTCTGGTATGGCCATGACTTTTTCTTACACTAATGACGATGCAACACGAATATTGTCTGGCTCTAATGTTGACACTGCGTTTCTAAGTAAACCAACTGTTGATATGCTGAGGAGGAAGTGGGAAAATGAAAAAAGGAAGCTTATTTCATCTGAGCTCCATGCTATTACCTTAACGGAGCCAATTACTAAGGGTACGGAGAATAGTGTCCGATGAGAATTTGGTGGACCAACGTTTGGAGGACATGTGCTCCAAGTTTATAGTAACATAGTAACATAGTTAGTAAGGCCGAAAAAAGACATTTGTCCATCCAGTTCAGCCTATATTCCATCCTAATAAATCCCCAGATCTACGTCCTTCTACAGAACCTAATAATTGTATGATACAATATTGTTCTGCTCCAGGAAGACATCCAGGCCTCTCTTGAACCCCTCGACTGAGTTCGCCATCACCACCTCCTCAGGCAAGCAATTCCAGATTCTCACTGCCCTAACAGTAAAGAATCCTCTTCTATGTTGGTGGAAAAACCTTCTTTCCTCCAGACGCAAAGAATGCCCCCTTGTGCCCGTCACCTTCCTTGGTATAAACAGATCCTCAGCGAGATATTTGTATTGTCCCCTTATATACTTATACATGGCTATTAGATCGCCCCTCAGTCGTCTTTTTTCTAGACTAAATAATCCTAATTTCGCTAATCTATCTGGGTATTGTAGTTCTCCCATCCCCTTTATTAATTTTGTTGCCCTCCTTTGTACTCTCTCTAGTTCCATTATATCCTTCCTGAGCACCGGTGCCCAAAACTGGACACAGTACTCCATGTGCGGTCTAACTAGGGATTTGTACAGAGGCAGTATAATGCTCTCATCATGTGTATCCAGACCTCTTTTAATGCACCCCATGATCCTGTTTGCCTTGGCAGCTGCTGCCTGGCACTGGCTGCTCCAGGTAAGTTTATCATTAACTAGGATCCCCAAGTCCTTCTCCCTGTCAGATTTACCCAGTGGTTTCCCATTCAGTGTGTAATGGTGATATTGATTCCCTCTTCCCATGTGTATAACCTTACATTTATCATTGTTAAACCTCATCTGCCACCTTTCAGCCCAAGTTTCCAATTTATCCAGATCCATCTGTAGCAGAATACTATCTTCTCTTGTATTAACTGCTTTACATAGTTTTGTATCATCTGCAAATATCGATATTTTACTGTGTAAACCTTCTACCAGATCATTAATGAATATGTTGAAGAGAACAGGTCCCAATACTGACCCCTGCGGTACCCCACTGGTCACAGCGACCCAGTTAGAGACTATACCATTTATAACCACCCTCTGCTTTCTATCACTAAGCCAGTTACAAACCCATTTACACACATTTTCCCCCAGACCAAGCATTCTCATTTTGTGTACCAACCTCTTGTGCGGCACGGTATCAAACGCTTTGGAAAAATCGAGATATACCACGTCCAATGACTCACCGTGGTCCAGCCTATAGCTTACCTCTTCATAAAAACTGATTAGATTGGTTTGACAGGAGCGATTTCTCATAAACCCATGCTGATATGGAGTTAAACAGTTATTCTCATTGAGATAATCCAGAATAACATCCCTCAGAAACCCTTCAAATATTTTACCAAAAATAGAGGTTAGACTTACTGGCCTATAATTTCCAGGTTCACTTTTAGAGCCCTTTTTGAATATTGGCACCACATTTGCTATGCGCCAATCCTGCGGAACAGACCCTGTCGCTATAGAGTCCCTAAAAATAAGAAATAATGGTTTATCTATTACATTACTTAGTTCTCTTAGTACTCGTGGGTGTATGCCATCCGGACCCGGAGATTTATCTATTTTAATCTTATTTAGCCGGTTTCGCACCTCTTCTTGGGTTAGATTGGTGACCCTTAATATAGGGTTTTCATTGTTTCTTGGGATTTCACCTAGCATTTCATTTTCCACCGTGAATACCGTGGAGAAGAAGGTGTTTAATATGTTAGCTTTTTCCTCGTCATCTACAACCATTCTTTCCTCACTATTTTTTAAGGGGCCTACATTTTCAGTTTTTATTCTTTTACTATTGATATAGTTGAAGAACAGTTTGGGATTAGTTTTACTCTCCTTAGCAATGTGCTTCTCTGTTTCCTTTTTGGCAGCTTTAATTAGTTTTTTAGATAAAGTATTTTTCTCCCTATAGTTTTTTAGAGCTTCAATTGTGCCATCCTGCCTTAGTAGTGCAAATGCTTTCTTTTTACTGTTAATTGCCTGTCTTACCTCTTTGTTTAGCCACATTGGGTTTTTCCTATTTCTAGTCCTTTTATTCCCACAAGGTATAAACCGCTTACACTGCCTATTTAGGATGTTCTTAAACATTTCCCATTTATTATCTGTATTCTTATTTCTGAGGATATTGTCCCAGTCTACCAGATTAAGGGCATCTCTAAGCTGGTCAAACTTTGCCTTCCTAAAGTTCAGTGTTTTTGTGACTCCCTGACAAGTCCCCCTAGTGAAAGACAGGTGAAACTGTACAATATTGTGGTCGCTATTTCCTAGATGCCCGACCACCTGCAGATTTGTTATTCTGTCAGGTCTATTAGATAGTATTAGGTCTAAAAGTGCTGCTCCTCTGGTTGGATTCTGCACCAATTGTGAAAGATAATTTTTCTTGGTTATTAGCAGAGGGTACCCTAAGAAAGGAGTTGAAATCTTTAAAAATAAGGCCCGAAATTCTACAAGAGAAAGTGTCCGCAAAAAACCATCTTTAAGAAATGTAAGTGATCGCATTCCTTTCGTCTCTACATACAGCTTGATAAGTAACCGAATCAGTGGTGTGATAAAGAAACATTGGGCCCTCCTACAACAAGGGTTACCTCAAGTGACAGGTTTTAAATCATTTCCAAAGATGTCATATAGAAGGGGTAGGAATTTGGGCGATAAATTGGTGAAATCCGATTTTGGTACTTCTAAATCATTGGGTCAAAGTGTATTGAGTGCACCGAGATATGGGAATTTCCCGTGCCTGGGTTGCACTTGTTGCAATAACATGATTAAAAGAGTTTTTTTGCCATCCCCACGCAGGGAAGAAGTTTTTCCTAAAAGAGAGATATACTTGCACATCAAATTATGTCATCTATATGATCACCTGTCCATGTGGACTCGCCTACATAGGGGAGACCACTATGGAAGTGAAAGCCCGCATTATTAAACACAAAAGCACGATTAGAAGAGGGCTTATGGAGCTGCCGGTGCCAAAACACTTTATGGAGAGAAAGCATTCAGTGAATCAACTTAGATTCAGAGTCATAGACAATGTTCCTGTTCTAAGGAGGGGAGGGGATAGATTACAAATGCTAAAAACAAAAGAAATGAAATGGATCTATACCCTGGGTTCATTACAACCAGGGGGTTTAACCCCTTCCCGACCTGTGACACAGCGTATGCGTCATGAAAGTCGGTGCCAATCCGACCTGTGACGCATATGCTGTGTCACAGAAAGATCGCGTCCCTGCAGGCCGGGTGAAAGGGTTAACTCCCATTTCACCCGATCTGCAGGGACAGGGGGAGTGGTAGTTTAGCCCAGGGGGGGTGGCTTCACCCCCTCGTGGCTACGATCGCTCTGATTGGCTGTTGAAAGTGAAACTGCCAATCAGAGCGATTTGTAATATTTCACCTAAAAAAATGGTGAAATATTACAATCCAGCCATGGCCGATGCTGCAATATCATCGGCCATGGCTGGAAATACTAATGTGCCCCCACCCCACCCCTCCGATCGCCCCCCCAGCCCCCCGATCGGTGGTCCGCTCCCCTCCGTCCTGTGCTCCGCTCCCCCGTCCTCCTGTCCGCTCCCCCGTGCTCCAATCACACCCCCCCGTGCTCCAATCAAACCCCCCCGCACTCCGATCCCCCCCCGTGCTCCGAACCACCCCCCCTGCACACCGATCCCCCCCCCCTGCACACCGATCCACCCGCCCGCACACCGATCACTCTCCCCCATGCTCCGATCCCTCCCCCCCCGTGCTCCGACGCCCCCCCGTGCCCTGATCTCCCCCCCCTGTGCCCTGATCTCCCCCCCTTATACTTACCGATCCTGGCGAGGTCCGTCAGTCTTCTTCCCCGAGCGCCGCCATGTTCCAAAATGGCGGGCGCATGCGCAGTGCGCCCGCCGAATCTGCCGGCCGGCAGATTCGTTCCAATGTGAATTTTGATCACTGTGATATAATCTATCACAGTGGTCAAAATAAAAAAACAGTAAATGACCCCCCCCATTTGTCCCCCATAGATAGGGACAATAATAAAATAAAGAATTTTTTTTTTTTTTCACTAAGGTTGGAGTTAGAACTAGGGTTAGGGTTAGGGTTAGGGGTAGGGGTAGGGGTAGGGTTGGGGGTAGGGGTAGGGTTAGGGGTAGGGTTAGGGTTAGGGGTAGGGTTAGGGTTAGGGGTAGGGGTAGGGGCAGGGTTAGGGGTAGGGTTAGGGTTAGGGTTAGGGTTTCGGTATGTGCACACGTATTCTGGTCCTCTGCGGATTTTTCTGCAGCGGATTTGATAAATCCGCAGTGCTAAACCGCTGCGGATTTATGGCAGATTTACCGCGGTTTTTCTGCGCATTTCACTGCGGTTTTACAACTGCGATTTTCTATTGGAGCAGTTGTAAAACCGCTGTGGAATCCGCAGAAAGAAGTGACATGCTGCGGAATGTAAACCGCTGCGTTTCCGTGCAGTTTTTCCGCAGCATGTGTACAGCGATTTTTGTTTCCCATAGGTTTACATTGAAATGTAAACTCATGGGAAACTGCTGCGGATCCGCAGCGTTTTCCAAAGCGTGTGCACATACCTTTAGAATTAGGCTATGTGCACACGGTGCGGATTTGGCTGCGGATCCGCAGCGGATTGGCCGCTACGGATCCGCAGCAGTGTTCCATCAGGTTTACAGTACCATGTAAACCTATGGAAAACCAAATCCGCTGTGCCCATGGTGCGGAAAATACCGCACGGAAACGCTGCGTTGTATTTTCCGCAGCATGTCAATTCTTTGTGCGGATTCCGCAGCGTTTTACACCTATTCCTCAATAGGAATCCGCAGGTGAAATCCGCAGTAAATCCGCAGGTAAAACGCAGTGCCTTTTACCCGCGGATTTTTCAAAAATGGTGCGGAAAAATCTCACACGAATCCGCAACGTGGGTACATAGCCTTAGGGTTAGGGTTGGGTTGGAATTAGGGTTGTGGTTAGGGTTAGGGGTGTGTTGGGGTTAGGGTTGTGGTTAGGGGTGTGTTGCAGTTAGGGTTGTGGTTAGGGTTACGGCTACAGTTGGGATAAGGGTTAGGGGTGTGTTGGCGTAAGAATTGAGGGGTTTCCACTGTTTAGGCACATCAGGGGGTCTCCAAACGCAACATGGCGCCACCATTGATTCCAGCCAATCTTTTATTCAAAAAGTCAAATGGTGCTCCTTCCCTTCCGAGCCCCGACGTGTGCCCAAACAGTGGTTTACCCCCACATATGGGGTATCAGTGTACTCAGGACAAACTGGGCAACAATTACTGGGGTCCAATTTCTCCTGTTACCCTTGAGAAAATAAAAAATTGCTTGCTAAAACATCATTTTTGAGGAAAGAAAAATGATTTTTTATTTTCACGGCTCTGCGTTGTAAACGTCTGTGAAGCACTTGGGGGTTCAAAGTGCTCACCACATATCTAGATAAGTTCCTTGGGGGGTCTAGTTTCCAAAATGGGGTCACTTGTGGGGGGTTTCTACTGTTTAGGCACACCAGGGGCTCTGCAAACGCAACGTGACGCCCGCAGACCATTCCATCAAAGTCTGCATTTCAAAACGTCACTACTTGACTTCCGAGCCCCGACATGTGCCCAAACAGTGGTTTACCCCCACATATGGGGTATCAGCGTACTCAGGACAAACTGGGCAACAATTACTGGGGTCCAATTTCTCCTGTTACCCTTGAGAAAATAAAAAATTGCTTGCTAAAACATCATTTTTGAGGAAAGAAAAATGATTTTTTATTTTCACGGCTCTGCGTTGTAAACGTCTGTGAAGCACTTGGGGGTTCAAAGTGCTCACCACATATCTAGATAAGTTCCTTGGGGGGTCTAGTTTCCAAAATGGGGTCACTTGTGGGGGGTTTCTACTGTTTAGGCACACCAGGGGCTCTGCAAACGCAACGTGACGCCCGCAGACCATTCCATCAAAGTCTGCATTTCAAAAGTCACTACTTCCCTTCTGAGCCCCGACGTGTGCCCAAACAGTGGTTTACCCCCACATATGGGGTATCAGCGTACTCAGGAGAAACTGGACAACAACTTTTGGGGTCCAATTTCTCCTGTAACCCTTGGGAAAATAAAAAATTCTGGGCTAAAAAATTATTTTTGAGGAAAGAAAACGTATTTATTATTTTCACTGCTCTGTGTTATAAACTTCTGTGAAGCACTTGGGGGTTCAAAGTGCTCACCTCACATCTAGATAAGTTCCTTTCGGGGTCTAGTTTCTAAAATGGGGTCACTTGTGGGGGGTTTCTACTGTTTAGCCACATCAGGGGCTCTGCAAACGCAACGTAACGCCCGCAGAGCATTCCATCAAAGTCTGCATTTCAAAATGTCACTACTTGACTTCCGAGCCCCGACATGTGCCCAAACTGTGGTTTACCCCCACATATGGGGTATCAGCGTACTCAGGAGAAACTGTACAACAACTTTTGGGGTCAAATTTCTCCTGTTACCCTTAGGAAAATAATAAATTGCAGGCTAAAAAATCATTTTAGAGAAAATAAAATTTTTATTTTATTTTCATGGCTCTGCGTTATAAACTTCTGTGAAGCACTTGGAAGTTCAAAGTCCTCACCACACATCTAGATTAGTTCCTTTGGGGGTCTAGTTTCCAAAATGGGGTCATATGTGGGGGATCTCCAATGTTTAGGCACACAGGGGCTCTCCAAACGTGACATGGTGTCCGCTAATGATTGGAGCTAATTTTCCATTTAAAAAGCCAATTGGCGTGCCTTCCCTTCCGAGCCCTGCCGTGCGCCCAAACAGTGGTTTACCCCCACATATGGGGTATCAGCGTACTCAGGACAAACTGGACAACAACATTTGCGGTCCAATTTCTCCTATTACCCTTGGCAAAATAGGAAATTCCAGGCTAAAAATCATTTTTGAGGAAAGAAAAATTATTTTTTATTTTCATGGCTCTGCATTATAAACTTCTGTGAAGCACCTGGGGGTTTAAAGTGCTCAATATGCATCTAGATAAGTTCCTTGGGGGGTCTAGTTTCCAAAATGGGGTCACTTGTGGGGGAGCTCCAATGCATAGGCACACAGGGGCTCTCTAAACGCGACATGGTGTCCGCTAACAATTGGAGCTAATTTTCCATTCAAAAAGTCAAATGGCGCGCCTTCCCTTCCGAGCCCTGCCGTGTGCCTAAACAGTGGTTTACCCCCACATATGAGGTATCGGCGTACTCGGGAGAAATTGCCCAACAAATTTTAGGATTCATTTTATCCTATTGCCCATGTGAAAATGAAAAACTGAGGCGAAAAGAATTTTTTTGTGAAAAAAAAAGTACTTTTTCATTTTTACAGATCAATTTGTGAAGCACCTGAGGGTTTAAAGTGCTCAATATGCATCTAGATAAGTTCCTTGGGGGGTCTAGTTTCCAAAATGGGGTTATTTGTGGGGGAGCTCCAATGTTTAGGCACACGGGGGCTCTCCAAACACGACATGGTGTCCGCTAACAATGGAGATAATTTTTCATTCAAAGAGTCAAATGGCGCTCCTTCCCTTCCGAACCTTACCATGTGCCCAAACAGTGGTTTACCTCCACATGTGAGGTATCGGTGTACTCATGAGAAATTGCCCAACAAATTTTAGGATCCATTTTATCCTGTTGCCCATGTGAAAATGAAAAAAATTGAGGCTAAAAGAATTTTTTTGTGAAAAAAAAGTACTTTTTCATTTTTACGGATCAATTTGTGAAGCCCCCGGGGGTTCAAAGTTCTCACTATGCATCTAGATAAGTTCCTTGGGGCGTCTAGTTTCCAAAATGGGGTCACGTGTGGGGGAGCTCCAATTTTTAGGCACACGGGGGCTCTCCAAACGTGACATGGTGTCCGCTAAAGAGTGGAGCCAATTTTTCATTCAAAAAGTCAAATGGCGCTCCTTCCCTTCCAAGCCCTGCCGTGCGCCCAAACAGTGGTTTACCCCCACATATGAGGTATCAGCGTACTCAGGACAAATTGGACAACAACTTTCGTGGTTCAGTTTCTCCTTGTACCATTGGGAAAATAAAAAAAATGTTGCTAAAAGATAATTTTTGTGACTAAAAAGTTAAATGTTCATTTTTTCCTTCCATGTTGCTTCTGCTGCTGTGAAGCACCTGAAGGGTTAAAAAACTTCTTGAATGTGGTTTTGAGCACCTTGAGGGGTGCATTTTTTAGAATGGTGTCACTTTTGGGTATTTTCATCCATATAGACCCCTCAAACTGACTTCAAATGTGAGGTGGTCCCTAAAAAAAATGGTTTTGTAAATTTCGTTGTAAAAATGAGAAATCGCTGGTCAAATTTTAACTCTTATAACTTCCTAGCAAAAAAAAATGTTGTTTCCAAAATTGTGCTGGTGTAAAGTAGACATGTGGGAAATGTTATTTATTAACTATTTTGTGTCACATAACTCTCTGGTTTAACAGAATAAAAATTCAAAATGTGAAAATTGCGAAATTTTCAAAATTTTCGCCAAATTTCCGTTTTTATCACAAATAAACGCAGAATTTATTGACCTAAATTTACCACTAACATGAAGCCCAATATGTCACGAAAAAACAATCTCAGAACCGCTAGGATCCGTTGAAGCGTTCCTGAGTTATTACCTCATAAAGGGACACTGGTCAGAATTGCAAAAAACGGCCAGGTCATTAAGGTCAAAATAGGCTGGGTCATGAAGGGGTTAAATGTAGATTTCAATCTTCAGATGTGTAGCCATTGAACCTATTGCCCCCTGAGGATATATTTGCAGTCGTCATTTGTTTTTATTGTTTTAGATGCTGAGATTTTAATTGATTCTTTATATGTTTTTTAGATCCGCCACACATGGGACAGTCGGTGGATGGATATGGATGAAGATATTAAAATATACTAAAATGTGGATCATTTGTGTGGATATAATGCTATTTATCTTTTAATATGATTCTTCTCCTGATTCCCGACTGCCCCTATGTGATTGTCTCACATTTATTTGTTTGTGTTTGCTTTTTTTGTTTTTTTCCACATGGGTGCATTGCTATCTAAGTCATCTTTGTATTAATTTGTTATACATGAATTAATATGTAATATGTATTATTCAGAGCTATATTAGGATTAATAGTAGTCGGTAGCTTTAGATATGCGGTCAGGTGCCTACTTATATGTAGGTACGTCTTCCTGGTTGCCTGCCTGCTTGGCGAGTATGTGGAGTGGTTGCTGGGTTACGCGGGTTTGCGTCAGGTGGGGGCGTGACTCTGAAGGTGATCTGTGATGAGACACAGTCCTGACATGGCGCGCCTGCGCCCTTGCTCCACGACCCTGCCTGTCGCTTGGGTTGGTCTCCATGGTGACGCGTCACTGCTTCCCCCGGGCTACCTGTTTGTTTGACGGATACGCGGGGCTGTTATGGTGCTGTGCGGGCCTGCGTCATCCCTGGGCGTGTCTCTGATCATGTCATGTGACGTGATGTAGC
Organism: Ranitomeya imitator; assembly: GCF_032444005.1. Classification (NCBI taxonomy): domain Eukaryota; kingdom Metazoa; phylum Chordata; class Amphibia; order Anura; family Dendrobatidae; genus Ranitomeya; species Ranitomeya imitator. The sequence continues at coordinate 28,434,688 of NC_091287.1, read as the reverse complement.
CCGGGATGGCGCTGGTGCGCGCGCGCCTCACTACCCCGGCGCCTGTCGCTCAGTGTGGACGCCGGTGGAAGCCAGTGATGACATGTGAGTATACATGTTATATAGAGGTACTGGATTGGGGGAGGCGTGGGTGCCTGAATGGAGGGATCATACGGATTGGCTGCATGAAGTTTCTGGCGCCAGTTTGATGCATAGCTAACTACTATACAGGAAGTATACTGGAATGGATACCCTATTGGCTGTTGAGTACTATGGCAACGGAGATGCGGATATACCTATGGAGGAGAAGTGTAAACAGAGCGCTTTTTATATGATTCTATACAAATTAATATAATCATTGTAATGGGGATGATGTTTAAATGTTATTAATGTGTATATACTAGTGTCTGATGTCTATAATTTGTTATACTGTATTTAGATGTAAGGTGGGTGGTACTGGATGGTGATTGGCTCCCTGCGTGGTGTCCACACTATTTAAGACCGCCCTGCCGCCATGTTTGTATGCTTGAAAAAGACCAACATATGGTTGAAACGTTGCTGATGCTATATGGCTGAATAAAGATTTTTTTGGATCACTACACCTGGTGGAGCGCTGTTCCTTTGGGCAATATATTATGTCACTGGGCAATATACTACGTCGTTGGGCAATATACTACGCGATTGGGCAATATACTACGTGGCAGGGCAATATACTACGTCACTGGGCAATGTACTACGTGGCTGGGCAATATACTATGTGGCTGGGCAATATACTACGTGACTGGGCAATATACTATGTCACTGGGCAATATACTACGTGACTGGGCAATATACTGCGTGACTGGGCAATATACTATGTCACTGGGCAATATACTACGTGACTGGGCAATATACTATGTGGCAGGGTAATATACTATGTCACTGGGCAATATACTACGTGACTGGGCAATATACTACGTGGCAGCGTAATATACTATGTCACTGGGCAATATACTATGTCGCTGGGCAATATACTATGTGACTGGGCAATATACTATGTGGCTGGGCAATATACTACGTGACTGGGCAATATACTACGTGACTGGGCAATATACTATGTCGCTGTGCAATATACTACGTGACTGGGCAATATACTATGTCACTGGGCAATATACTACGTGACTGGGCAATATACTACGTGGCAGGGTAATATACTATGTCACTGGGCCATATACTATGTGACTGGGCAATATACTATGTGGCTGGGCAATATACTACGTGACTGGGCAATATACTACGTGACTGGGCAATATACTATGTCGCTGTGCAATATACTACGTGGCTGGCCAATATACTACGTGACTGGGCAATATACTACGTGGCTGGGCAATATACTACGTAGCTGGGCAATATACTACGTGACTGGGCAATATACTACGTGACTGGGCAATATACTACGTGGCTGGGCAATATACTATGTGGCTCTGTGCTGTATACTACGTCACTGGGAAATATACTACGTCACTGGGCAATATACTACATGGCTGGGCAATTTACTACGTGGCTGGCAATATACTACGTGGCTGGGCAGTATACTACGTCGCTGTGCAATATACTACGTGGCTCTGTGCTGTATACTACGTCACTGGGCAATATACTACGTCACTGGGCAATATACTACGTGGCTGGGCAATATACTACGTGGCAGGGCAATATACTATGTCACTGGGCAATATACTACGTGGCTGGGCAATATACTACATCACTGGGCAATATACTACGTGGCTGGGCAATATACTACATGGCTGGGCAATATACTACGTCACTGGGCAATATACTACCTGGCTGGGCAATATACTACGTCACTGGGCAATATACTACCTGGCTGGGCAATATACTACGTCACTGGGCAATATACTACGTGACTGGGCAATATACTACGTGGCTGGGCAATATACTGTGTGACTGTGCTATATACTATGTGTCTGTGCAATATACTATGGCACTGGGCAATATACTACGTGGCTGAGCAATATACCATGGCACTGGGCAATATACTACGTGGCAGGGCAATATACTATGTCACTGGGCAATATACTACGTGACTGGGCAATATACTACTTGGCTGGGCAATATACTACGTCACTGGGCAATATACTACGTGGCTGAGCAATATACTATGGCACTGGGCAATATACTACGTCGCTGGGAAATATACTACGTGACTGGGCAATATACTACATGGCAGGGCAATATACTACGTGACTGGGCAATATACTACGTGGCAGGGCAATATACTACGTGACTGGGAAATATACTGTCTCACTGGGCAATATACTACGTCGCTGGGCAATATACTACGTGACTGGGCAATATACTACGTCGCTGGGCAATATACTATGTGACTGGGCAATATACTACGTGGCTGGGCAATATACTACGTGGCTGGGCAATATACTATGTCACTGGGCAATATACTACGTGACTGGGCAATATACTACGTGGCTGGGCAATATACTACGTCGCTGGGCAATATACTACGTGGCTGGGGAAAATACTACGTGACTGGGCAATATACTATGTCACTGGGCAATATACTACGTGACTGGGCAATATACTACGTGGCTGGGCAATATACTATGTGACTGGGCAATATACTATGTCAGTGGGCAATATACTACGTGGCTGGGCAATATACTATGTCACTGGGCAATATACTATGTCGCTGGGCAATATACTACCTCACTGGGCAATATACTACGTCACTGGGCAATATACTATGTGGCTGGGCAATATACTACGTGACTGGGCAATATACTACGTAGCTGGGCAATATACTACGTGGCTGGGCAATATACTACGTGGCTGGGCAATATACTGCGTGACTGGGCAATATACTACTTGGTTGGGCAATACACTACGTAGCTGGGCTATATACTACGTGACTGGGCTATATACTACGTGACTGGGCAATATACTACGTGACTGGGCAATATACTACGTGACTGGGCAATATACTACGTGCACATGCATATTCTAGAATACCCGATGCGTTAGAATCGGGCCATCATCTAGTTACTACATAATAGGGCAGGGGATGCAAATCAAATTGTATGTTCTTATAGTGTGAAGGAGAGAATGGCTAATGAAATCAATTATTAACCTTACATAAGCTATTTTAAATGTAGTGTGGCAAGATGGCGTCTACATCCTGGAACTACGCCCTGGAATCCTTGGAATGTGAGGTGGATACACTGAAGACCATATATGGAACAGAGCTAGCATGGACCTATCACAGACTGACAGATGGCTGCTGAGAAGCCGGGCAACGTCCTCTTCCCGGCTGCTACATGATCTTTTGTTTGTACTAATAAAGCTCAGTTCTGTGCCAGCTCTTGCCCAGAGAGGAGCACACATCTGACCCTGCGTCCGATGTCTTTCTTCTATGCATGCACTTGGCTCATATTTATTAGGTCAGGGGCAGGCAATCACTTAAATCTCACTTTAAGAAGTCATCCCAACAATAGGATTTAGAATTCTACAGGGGCCCATACATCTCACCTACATGAGGGGAGGGGGGCAGGTCCAAATTTTGCACTGGGGCTCATTGGAGTCTAGTTACATCACTGCACCCAACCCTCATTTTTCATTTATTTTTTTAGATATTCCGGGATTCCTCCATATCACAGATAGCACTGAGACATTACAAATTTGTAACAAATATGTATTTTTGCGTTCAGATTATAGGAGAACTTAGGACTTAACCATTGAATCCCCATACATTTTTCTTCCATGGAGTAATAATATGGCTCAGCTCGGCTCTAATGGGCTGAGATTGTGATGCCTTATAATAAATTACATGACTGGTAATGTGACAAAATTCTTCTAAAATTACTAATGGTAATTGTGGAAAATCGTTGCAAACTCATGTGATGTGTCAAGATGTATCCAGCAAGAAGTGTTCATACATTCGGAGAGATATCAGGATAACATATATCACCATTAGTCAGTGATAGCCACATCATGAAAGTCTAACTAAAAGGTACAATATTAAACATGAAGGGCAAATCATGGAAAATCGAACTCCGTGTCTGCCAGACAAAGTGTGCGTGTCACCAGTAGTGTAACTCAAAGCTCATGGGCATCAATGCAAAATCTACAACAGGAACCCGAAATATCACAGCATCTATGGTTGGTTAGCGTCTTCCAAACATTTCTTGGTCAGTCAGAGGAAAAACGCAGTGGAAAACAGCGACAACAGTTAATTCTAACATAGTAAAAATGTCTGGTAAAAGAATATGTGGCAATAGCAATAGACAGGGTGATGTAAAATAATAATAATAATAATAATAATTTTATTTATATAGTGCCAACATATTCCGCAGAGCTTTACAAATTATAGAGGGGACTTGTACAGATAATAGACATTACAGCATAACAGAAATCACAGTTCAAAATAGATACCAGGAGGAATGAGGGCCCTGCTCGCAAGCTTACAAACTATAGGAAAAGGGGAGACACGAGAGGTGGATGGTAACAATTGCTTTCGATGTTCGGACCGGCCATAGTGAAAGGCTCGGGTGTTCACGTAAAGCTGCATGAACCAGTTATCAGCCTAAGTATGTAGCAGTACAGACACAGAGGGCTAATAACTGCATAAAGTGTATGAGAACATGATGCGAGGAACCTGATTATGGTTTAAGTTTTTTGAATGGGCCACACAGGGATAGTTAGGTTAATGAGTTGAGGCGGCAGGCCAGTCTGAACAAATGCATTTTTAGGGCACGCTTAAAGCTGTGGGGATTAATCGTATTAACCTGGGTAGTGCATTTCAGAGAATTGGCGCAGCACGTGTAAAGTCTTGGAGACAGGAGTGGGAGGTTCTGATTATTGAGAATGCTAGCCTGAGGTCATTAGCGTAGCGGAGGGCACGGGTAGGGTGGTAGACTGAGACCAGGGAGGAGATGTAGGGTGGTGCTGAGACATGGAGTGCTTTGTGAATGAGGGTAATAAGTTTGTACTGGATTCTGGAGTGGATGGGTAACCAGTGTAATGACTGGCACAAGGTAGAGGCATTGTTATAACAGTTGGGGAGGAATATGATCCTGGCTGCAGCATTCAGGACATATTGGAGCGGGGAGAGTTTGGTAAGAGGGAGGCCGATTAGTAGAGAATTACAATAGTCCCGACGAGAATGAATGAGTGAAACAGTAAGAGTTTTTGCAGAGTCGAGAGTAAGAAAAGGGTGAATTCTAGAAATGTTTTTGAGATGCAGATAAGAAGAGCGAGCCAGTGATCGGATGTGGGGGGTGAATGAAAGCTCGGAATTGTCACGATATAATATGATTTTGTAGCTTCGCCCTTCAGACCCATGCTGCGGGCTAAAAAAACCCTTCTTTGTGTGTTTCTGAATGTATGTGTAGAAGGTTTTTTTTGCTCTGGCCATAAATTCCAAGCAACTTACTCGCCCCTCCCATCTGTACTAGCTAGGACTGGTATAGAAGTTCTTTAAAACATGAGGTTCTTTGTCCTAATATTGTAAGATTCTGGGCCAACGACTTGGACTAGGAAAACAATAAATACATATTGCTAACGTCCATCGGCGGGTCTGTCAGCCTCTGTAAACATGAGCTTTTAATTCCACCAGGTAAATAAGTACAGATTTCTCTGGAATGAAGTGTCCCTACTAGCCCGAATCTAGTATCTATAGAGAGCAAATCTTAATACAAGATGAATGCTGGGTGTGTTATGATTCTGACATGTTCTGTAGCGGAGATAACTTGTATGAAATTTACTAAGACTGAAGAGATAGGAGGGTCTGAGGAAACCAGCTCTGTTAGTGATGTCACAAGGCTGTGGTTATTTAAGTAACTCCACTTTGCCCAGCCTGCAGAGTCAGCAGAGTTTTACTTAAGGAGCTGTTTCTATCCCAAACTCCTGATGCACTGGGACATTTGGGGAGCTCCGCCCACCAGCATGGTTTTGCCTGAAATGAATTGAGAACATGTAAGTGTTGATTTTCTCATTTAATCCCTTTATTTTATAATTACCTTGTACATATTTCAATTGTCTCTTTTGTAACATCTTTATATGCCTTTTTACAAACACTGCCTTCTTTCGGAGTAAAATATATAAATTACTAGTTTTCGTTCTTCCTGCTCTAAAACGTACCCTAAGTCTTCTGAAGGGAATTACGCTACTGTTTTGGGTTAGCTTCAGACCCGTTTAATCGGAGCTGGTGGCAGCATATCGTCTGCAGGGCATTTGGGTGTCGTTGTAGCGACTGCAGCGTTGATAATTATTGTTCCTGCCTGAGCGCGAGTAGTCAAATCGCCTCGCTGCAGCGTGCCCAGTAGCCAGTACATAGCAGGCAGCCTTTCTGGCGACTAATTACCCTAGGTGCAGTACCTAGTCTGACCTGAGAATGAGGGGGGGCACTAGAGAGCTGCAAGTTTCAAGTGGAACTGTAAAGCGGGATATACATAAATCCCTGCAGTTGGTGATATATTGAAGAGCAGTGGGATACCTCAAATAAGCCCCTGCTGTAATACAAGAGGTCAATAGCCTTGTGTGTTTTTTTCATCACATTGTAGCAGTGGAGGGATAACTAAGATAAGCCCCCCTGCACATGTGATAGCTGTCTGTTGGCCTAAAGTCACCCCGATCTGAGACGTAGGGGTGACGGTCACGGTGTGAATCGTGATATATTGGTGGCAAGGCGGTGGGATCTTAGAGCATTAGTGATTTGGTTTGAGCAATCATTCCTCTCACTAAAAGCTTGCAAAGTTCTTGCGAGGACTCTGCGCAAATAAGTTTGGAGAACGAACTCAGTGTTTATTAGTCCTAACACAATTGTGTGCACTGGTAATTATCCCTTCCCTTTCTCTTCGTTTTTCTATCCTATCTTTCATTTGGCAACCATGGCTGCAATGGGAGAAGAGTGGTATAAGCAGCTTAAGAAAGACACTCTTATTGCCCTGTACGGGGTGTGCCAGATCGACACCAAGAACAAAAACAAAGGCCAACTGGTCGCGGCTCTGGTGCAATGGGAAACCGGCCAGAGCCCAGTGGGCGCAGAACCTGGCCCAAGCAGAGGGGGTGCTGCAGTAGAGGTCCAACCACTGAATGCCGGCCCTACTAGCAATCAGGGCGAATTGGACCCCCACCTGCTGGCGGCCTTGGAAGAATTCCCCACTGACGACCATGAGGGACGTCGGCAGCTGATTTAACAATACCGGCAGGAGGACCAGGCCCAGCGAGCCGAGCAAGAGGCCCAAGCCGAGCGGGAGGCCCAGGCCCAACGAGCTGAGCGCCAAGCCCAGCGAGAATATGAAATGGAGAAGCTCCGGCAGGGGGTGATGCCCTCCACCGCCCGGAGCCGTGAGCCCAGCAGTGCTCAGATACTGAAGCCTCGGCCCGATCACTTTCCTGTCATGGAAAAAGGACGGGGACTTGGACACTTTTCTGCGGGCCTTTGAGAAAGCCTGCAGACAGTACCAGCTGCCTACAGATGAATGGGCTCGATACTTGACACCAGGGCTGAGAGTCAAAGATCTGGAGGTGTTTGCTGCCCTCCCTCAAGAACAATATGGTGACTATGAGGCCATCAAGCAGGCCCTGGTAGCAAAGTACCAGCTTATACCTGAGCTTTACCGTAGAAAGTTCCGGAACCTCCAACTTGGCCCACACGACAGTTACAGCGATGTGGCACATGGACTGGGGACCAACTTTGACCAGTGGACCCAAGGACTGTCAGTGACCACCTTTGCACAGCTGCGAGACCTGATGATCAAAGACCAGTTCTTACATCCTACGTGACTGGGCAATATACTACGTGGCTGGGCAATATACTATGTCACTGGGCAATATACTACGTGACTGGGCAATATACTATGTCACTGGGCAATATACTACGTGACTGGGCAATATACTACATGGCTGGGCAATATACCACGTGACTGGGCAATATACTATGTCACTGGGCAATATACTACGTGACTGGGCAATATACTACGTGGCTGGGCAATATACTATGTCACTGGGCAAAATACTATGTCGCTGGGCAATATACTATGTCGCTGGGCAATATACTACCTCACTGGGCAATATACTACGTCACTGGGCAATATACTACGTAGCTGGGCAATATACTATGTGGCTGGGCAATATACTACGTGACTGGGCAATATACTACGTGGCTGGGCAATATACTACGTGGCTGGGCAATATACTACGTGGCTGGGCAATATACTACTTGGCTGGGCAATATACTACGTAGCTGGGCTATATACTACGTGACTGGGCAATATACTACGTGACTGGGCAATATACTACGTGACTGGGCAATATACTACGTGACTGGGCAATATACTACTTGGCTGGGCAATATACTACGTAGCTGGGCTATATACTACGTGACTGCGCAATATACTACGTGACTGGGCAATATACTACGTGACTGGGCAATATACTACGTGACTGGGCAATATACTACATGACTGGGCAATATACTACGTGGACATGCATATTCTAGAATACCCGATGCGTTAGAATCGGGCCACCATCTAGTTACTACATAATAGGGCAGGGGATGCAAATCAAATTGTATGTTCTTATAGTGTGAAGGAGAGAATGGCTAATGAAATCAATTATTAACCTACATAAGCTAGTTTAAATGAAGTGTGGCAAGATGGCGTCTACATCCTGGAATTAAGCCCTGGAATCCTTGGAATGTGAGGTGGATACACTGAAGACCATATATGGAACAGAGCTAGCATGGACCTATCACAGACTGACAGATGGCTGCTGACAAGCCGGGCAATGTCCTCTTCCCGGCTGCTACATGATCTTTTGTTTGTACTAATAAAGCTCAGTTCTTTGCCAGCTCTTGCCCAGAGAGGAGCACACATCTGACCCTGCGTCCGATGTCTTTCTTCTATGCATGCACTTGGCTCATATTTATTAGGTCAGGGGCAGGCAATCACTTAAATCTCACTTTAAGAAGTCATCCCAACAATAGGATTTAGAATTCTACAGGGGCCCATACATCTCACCTACATGAGGGGAGGGGGGCAGGTCCAAATTTTGCAGTGGGGCCCATTGGAGTCTAGTTACATCACTGCACCCAACCCTCATTTTTCATTTATTTTTTTAGATATTCCGGGCTTCCTCCATATCACAGATAGCACTGAGACATTACAAATTTCTAACAAATATGTATTTTTGCGTTCAGATTATAGGAGAACTTAGGACTTAACCATTGAATCCCCATACATTTTTCTTCCATGGAGTAATAATATGGCTCAGCTCGGCTCTAATGGGCTGAGATTGTGATGCCTTATAATAAATTACATGACTGGTAATGTGACAAAATTCTTCTAAAATTACTAATGGTAATTGTGGAAAATCGTTGCAAACTCATGTGATGTGTCAAGATGTATCCAGCAAGAAGTGTTCATACATTCGGAGAGATATCAGGATAACATATATCACCATTAGTCAGTGATAGCCACATCATGAAAGTCTAACTAAAAGGTACAATATTAAACATGAAGGGCAAATCATGGAAAATCGAACTCCGTGTCTGCCAGACAAAGTGTGCGTGTCACCAGTAGTGTAACTCAAAGCTCATGGGCATCAATGCAAAATCTACAACAGGAACCCGAAATATCACAGCATCTATGGTTGGTTAGCGTCTTCCAAACATTTCTTGGTCAGTCAGAGGAAAAACGCAGTGGAAAACAGCGACAACAGTTAATTCTAACATAGTAAAAATGTCTGGTAAAAGAATATGTGGCAATAGCAATAGACAGGGTGATGTAAAATAATAATAATAATAATAATTTTATTTATATAGTGCCAACATATTCCGCAGAGCTTTACAAATTATAGAGGGGACTTGTACAGATAATAGACATTACAGCATAACAGAAATCACAGTTCAAAATAGATACCAAGAGGAGTGAGGGCCCTGCTCGCAAGCTTACAAACTATAGGAAAAGGGGAGACACGAGAGGTGGATGGTAACAATTGCTTTCGATGTTCGGACCAGCCATAGTGAAAGGCTCGGGTGTTCATGTAAAGCTGCATGAACCAGTTATCAGCCTAAGTATGTAGCAGTACAGACACAGAGGGCTAATAACTGCATAAAGTGTATGAGAACATGATGCGAGGAACCTGATTATGGTTTAAGTTTTTTGAATGGGCCACACAGGGATAGTTAGGTTAATGAGTTGAGGCGGCAGGCCAGTCTGAACAAATGCATTTTTAGGGCACGCTTAAAGCTGTGGGGATTAATCGTATTAACCTGGGTAGTGCATTTCAGAGAATTGGCGCAGCACGTGTAAAGTCTTGGAGACAGGAGTGGGAGGTTCTGATTATTGAGAATGCTAGCCTGAGGTCATTAGCGTAGCGGAGGGCACGGGTAGGGTGGTAGACTGAGACCAGGGAGGAGATGTAAGGTGGTGCTGAGACATGGAGTGCTTTGTGAATGAGGGTAATAAGTTTGTACTGGATTCTGGAGTAGATGGGTAACCAGTGTAATGACTGGCACAAGTTAGAGGCATTGTTATAACAGTTGGGGAGGAATATGATCCTGGCTGCAGCATTCAGGACATATTGGAGCGGGGAGAGTTTGGTAAGAGGGAGGCCGATTAGTAGAGAATTACAATAGTCCCGACGAGAATGAATGAGTGAAACAGTAAGAGTTTTTGCAGAGTCGAGAGTAAGAAAAGGGCGAATTCTAGAAATGTTTTTGAGATGCAGATAAGAAGAGCGAGCCAGTGATCGGATGTGGGGGGTGAATGAAAGCTCGGAATTGTCACGATATAATATGATTTTGTAGCTTCGCCCTTCAGACCCATGCTGCGGGCTAAAAAAACCCTTCTTTGTGTGTTTCTGAATGTATGTGTAGAAGGTTTTTTTTGCTCTGGCCATAAATTCCAAGCAACTTACTCGCCCCTCCCATCTGTACTAGCTAGGACTGGTATAGAAGTTCTTTAAAACATGAGGTTCTTTGTCCTAATATTGTAAGATTCTGGGCCAACGACTTGGACTAGGAAAACAATAAATACCCAGTGGGCGCAGAACCTGGCCCAAGCAGAGGGGGTGCTGCAGTAGAGGTCCAACCACTGAATGCCGGCCCTACTAGCAATCAGGGCGAATTGGACCCCCACCTGCTGGCGGCCTTGGAAGAATTCCCCACTGACGACCATGAGGGACGTCAGCAGCTGATTTAACAATACCGGCAGGAGGACCAGGCCCAGCGAGCCGAGCAAGAGGCCCAAGCCGAGCGGGAGGCCCAGGCCCAACGAGCTGAGCGCCAAGCCCAGCGAGAATATGAACTGGAGAAGCTCCGGCAGGGGGTGATGCCCTCCACCGCCCGGAGCCATGAGCCCAGCAGTGCTCAGATACTGAAGCCTCGGCCCGATCACTTTCCTGTCATGGAAAAAGGACGGGGACTTGGACACTTTTCTGCGGGCCTTTGAGAAAGCCTGCAGACAGTACCAGCTGCCTACAGATGAATGGGCTCGATACCTGACACCAGGGCTGAGAGTCAAAGATCTGGAGGTGTTTGCTGCCCTCCCTCAAGAACAATATGGTGACTATGAGGCCATCAAGCAGGCCCTGGTAGCAAAGTACCAGCTTATACCTGAGCTTTACCGTAGAAAGTTCCGGAACCTTCAACTTGGCCCACACGACAGTTACAGCGATGTGGCACATGGACTGGGGACCAACTTTGACCAGTGGACCCAAGGACTGTCAGTGACCACCTTTGCACAGCTGCGAGACCTGATGATCAAAGACCAGTTCTTACATCCTTGCCCAGCTGAGGTGCGACAGTTCGTGATGGACAGAGAACCCAAAGACGTGACGAAAGCAGCGCAGATTGCCGATGCCTATGAGGCTAACCGTAGATCAGAAGTGCGGAAGCCAGTCACCACCGGCTGGAGAGGGGGTAAGCCTGCAACCAACGCCAGTACCCCTGCCAGCCAACACACCAGAGGTCCTGTCCCCGTGGCCAACAGCACCAGACCTACCACCGAACCTCGCCAGTGTTTTTTCTGCAAGCAGACTGGTCATATCAGTCCCCACTGTCCAGATAAGCAGAAGAACCCCCAGCCAAGGCCCCAGGACCTAATGCAGCAGTTCTTTTGGTGGGTGGTGTGGTTGGGAGGGTGTGTGACAACGTACAGCATGTCACCGTGGGAGGCCATGTCACTACAGGCCTCAAGGACACTGGGGCTGAACGAACCCTCATCCGACCCGAACTGGCGGCCCCTGAAGAAATCATTCCGGGGAAAACCCTAACTGTCACTGGGATTGGGGGCATCAGCTGTCCCTTGCCAATGGCCCGCGTTTATATTGATTGGGGTGCCGGGAGCGGGGTGAAGGAAGTGGGGCTGTCTGATAATTTGCCCACTGATGTTTTGTTGGGGACTGATTTGGGGAGGATGGTTGCATACTACGTCCCTGACACCCCTCCCCAATCTGCTAATAAGGGTAACGTTAACCCTGATGATGATGATGTTGATGATGGGAAATCGCATGTGTTACCTGACCATGCTTTATCTTGTAATGATGCATCTAATAACCATTTTTTTTCCCTAGGATTGATGGTGAAAATGTTGTACCTGTGCCAACTGAACCTGATAATGATTTTTCTGCAAAAGTTAATGTGTCCATAGGTACAGGCATGCTCAGCCACGTCGCTCTGCGGAGTGAGACAGCTGATGAACCCCTAGAAGGGGCAAGTGTCGGTGCTACAGGAAATGGAGAGATGCATGGGAACCGTGAGAAAGGTGATGCCATGAAATTGACCAGTGCCACCGAGGATGGTAACTGGCCCAAAAGTAGCACTGCCCCTGAAGTGTTGGGGGTGAACGGGGAGGTAGAGCCCATAGCAGCGCCGGCTAATGGGTCTGTAGAAATCCCCGGGGAGACAGCCTACGTAGCTGCTGTCACCCGCAGTCAGAGTGCCCAGAACACAGATAACTGTCTGCCTTCCGGATCCTCCTCAGTCATCATTGTGACTGAACCAGAGGTGGACCCAGAGCAGGTCCCAGAGGGTTCCTGTGGGGAAGGGACCCTGACGTCGCTTCTGGCTTCCCCTAGCCAGGAGTTTCAGGCCACTCTGCCCGCAGATGCGAGTCCAGAGAGTTTGAGACAACTCGCCGAGACGCCCACCTCCGTGACTGATAAGGAGAGGGTGTTCTGGGAACGAGGAAGGTTGTACTGGGAGAAAGTACCCGGAAAATCGCAAAAGGAGTGGTTGAGGGAAAGACAGCTGGTCGTCCTGCAGCAATTCCGGGGTGAGTTGTTACGGATTGCCCACGAGATCCTGCTAGCTGGACACTTGGGGATCAGCAAAACAAAGGCCCGGCTGTCTCAACACTTCTATTGGCCTAAGATGGGGACAGATGTGTCAAACTACTGCTGCTCCTGTGTCACCTGTCAAAGAGTGGGGAAGGTGGGGCCTATTCTTAAGGCTCCCCTGATCCCTTTGCCAGTGATAGAGGAGCCTTTCCAGAGGATCACGGTGGACATTGTGGGCCCGCTGGCCGTCCCCAGCAGCTCTGGAAAGCAATACATCCTTACTGTGGTAGACTACGCTACCTGGTACCCAGAGGTAGTAGCTCTGTCGTCAACTAGGGCAGATAAGGTGGCGGATGCCCTGTTGGCCATCTTTTCACGTGTAGGATTTCCCAGGGAGATGCTTACTGATCAAGGGACCCAATTTATGTCTCGCCTAATGGAGGCTCTCTGTAAGAGAATGCAGGTGAAGCACCTGGTATCGAGTGCATATCACCCACAGACTAATGGCTTGTGTGAAGGCTTCAATGGTACCCTCAAACAGATGCTACGCATGCTGGTTGAGACACAAGGGTGTGACTGGGAGCGGTACCTCCCCCACCTGCTATTTGCTTACCGAGAGGTTCCGGAGGCCTCAATGGGGTTCTCCCCCTTCGAGCTCCTGTACGGCAGGCGAGTCTGGTAATCCCTTGGGCTGGTAAGAGAATCCTAGGAAGAGGAGCCGAACCCTTCTGAAGTGTCCATAGTGGAGTATGTCATGTGCTTCCGTGACAAGATGCAGACCTTGACGCATTTGGTGCGTGACATGACGCAGGCTCAGGCTGATCAGAAGCACTAGTACGACCACAACGCCCGGGACCGGACCTACCATGTGGGTCAAAAGGTGTGGGTGCTGGTCCCCGTGCCAACGGATAAGCTTCAGGCAGCCTGGGAGGGCCCATACGTCATCCACCAACAGCTCAACCCAGTCACCTACGTGGTCACGCTTGACCACGCTCGGGTTAGGCGAAAGGCCTTTCACGTCAACATGATGAAGGCTCATCACTAACGTGAACCTTTCATCCTACCGGTCTGCAGCTTACCCGAAGACAGGGAGGAAGACACCCTCCTGGACATGCTGGCCCAAGCAAAGGCCGGTGGGTCCATTGAGGACGTGGAGGTAAGCGCCTCACTAACCGAACCCCAGCGGTCGCAGTTGCGGACCAAGCTGGAACCCTTCCAGGCTGTTTTCTCCAACTGACCTTTAAGGACTAAGTTAGCAGTCCATGAGGTGAACACCGGGAATCATGCCCCACTACGGTGAACACCCTATCGAATCTCCGACCAGGTGCTGCAGGTTATGCGCCAGGAGATCGATGAGATGTTACAGCTGGGGGTGATTCGACGGTCAAAGAGTGTGTGGGCCTCACCTGTAGTTCTCGTGCCAAAGAAGGACCGGACCACCCGGTTCTGCGTGGACTACAGGGGGCTCAACGCCATCACAGCCTCTGACGCGCACCCAATGCCGCGCATTGAGGAGCTGCTTGAGAGGTTAGCTGGCACAAAATACCTGACATTGCTGACAATAATGGATCTGAGTCGAGGATACTGGCAGATCCCCCTGAGGAGGAGAAGTCCGCCTTTATCACACCCTTTGGACTGTACGAGTCCACGGTCATGCCCTTCGGCATGAAGAATGCCCCTGCCACTTTCCAGCGGATGGTTAACCTCCTGCTTCAGGGACTGGAGAAGTATGCAGTGGCGTACTTGGATGACATTGCCATCTTCAGTTCCTCCTAGAAGGAACACCTGCAGCATCTCGAGGAGGTGCTCAGGCGAATTCACCGAGCTGGACTGACTATCAAGCCAGGAAAGTGCCAGATGGGCATGAGTGAGGTCCACTACCTGGGGCACCGGGTAGGCGAAGGCACCCTAAAGCCAGAGCCTGAGGAAGTGGGAGTGATCGTGAACTGGCCCACTCCCAGGACCAAGAAACAGGTGATGTCCTTCCTGGGCACTGCAGGGTACTATAGGCGCTTCGTACAGCACTATAGTAGCCTGGCAAAGCCTTTGATGAACCTCACCAGGAAGAAGCTACCCCCACATCGTCAACTGGACCGATGGCTGTGAGGGGGCCTTTCAGGCGTTGAAAACAGCACTGTGCAGTGCTCCTATGTTGAGAGCAGTCGACAGCAGTCGACCATTCTTGGTGCAGACCGACGCCAGCAAGTTTGGCCTCGGTGCTGTGCTCAGCCAGGTTGACTCGGAGGACCAAGAGCACCCCATGTTATACCTGAGCCGGAAACTTCTGCTGAGGGAAGCTGCCTACGCCACTGTCGAGAAGGAGTGCCTGGCCATAGTCTGGGCCCTGCAGCTCTTGCAGCCCTACTTATACAGCTGTGCCTTCACTGTGTTGACCGACCATCACCCTCTGCACTGGCTAAACGCCATGTGCGGAACCAATGACAGGTTGCTACGCTGGAGCCTTGCCCTTCAGCAGTTTGACTTCACTATTGAACACAAAACGGACAGGGAGCATGGCAATGCAGATGGACTGTCCCGCCAGGGTGAACCTACTGAGGTGCGCATGGAGGCATACCGAGGGGCTCTGCCTCCGTAGTGCAGACCAAAAGGGGGAGGTGTCACGATATTGTATGAAATGTAATATGATTTTGTAGCTTTGCCTGTCAGACGCA
Organism: Ranitomeya imitator; assembly: GCF_032444005.1. Taxonomy (NCBI): domain Eukaryota; kingdom Metazoa; phylum Chordata; class Amphibia; order Anura; family Dendrobatidae; genus Ranitomeya; species Ranitomeya imitator. Next base: position 28,418,744 of record NC_091287.1, on the reverse strand, counting down.
TGCTGTGGGCTAAAAAAAAACCTTCTCTGTGTGTTTCTGTTTGTGGAGATGTGTATGTGTAGATCCCTAACCCCTCATGCCCCTCGCAGAAGAATTTTATGACCGCTATAGCTGCAGTGGACAGTTGTACCAGCTGAAACTGGTCTGATCTCTCTTGTAAAACATGAGGCTCTTTGTCCTAATCTTGTAAGATTCTGGGCAACCGATTTGGGCTAGAAAAATAATAACTACAGTGGGGCAAAAAAGTATTTAGTCAGTCAGCAATAGTGCAAGTTCCACCACTTAAAAAGATGAGAGGCGTCTGTAATTTACATCATAGGTAGACCTCAACTATGGGAGACAAACTGAGAAAAAAAAATCCAGAAAATCACATTGTCTGTTTTTTTTAACAATTTATTTGCATATTATGGTGGAAAATAAGTATTTGGTCAGAAACAAACAATCAAGATTTCTGGCTCTCACAGACCTGTAACTTCTTCTTTAAGAGTCTCCTCTTTCCTCCACTCATTACCTGTAGTAATGGCACCTGTTTAAACTTGTTATCAGTATAAAAAGACACCTGTGCACACCCTCAAACAGTCTGACTCCAAACTCCACTATGGTGAAGACCAAAGAGCTGTCAAAGGACACCAGAAACAAAATTGTAGCCCTGCACCAGGCTGGGAAGACTGAATCTGCATTAGCCAACCAGTTTGGAGTGAAGAAATCAACAGTGGGAGCAATAATTAGAAAATGGAAGACATACAAGACCACTGATAATCTCCCTCGATCTGGGGCTCCACGCAAAATCCCACCCCGTGGGGTCAGAATGATCACAAGAACGGTGAGCAAAAATCCCAGAACCACGCGGGGGGACCTAGTGAGTGAACTGCAGAGAGCTGGGACCAATGTAACAAGGCCTACCATAAGTAACACACTACGCCACCATGGACTCAGATCCTGCAGTGCCAGACGTGTCCCACTGCTTAAGCCAGTACAAGTCCGGGCCCGTCTGAAGTTTGCTAGAGAGCATTTGGATGATCCAGAGGAGTTTTGGGAGAATGTCCTATGGTCTGATGAAACCAAACTGGAACTGTTTGGTAGAAACACAACTTGTCGTGTTTGGAGGAAAAAGAATACTGAGTTGCATCCATCAAACACCATACCTACTGTAAAGCATGGTGGTGGAAACATCATGCTTTGGGGCTGTTTCTCTGCAAAGGGGCCAGGACGACTGATCCGGGTACATGAAAGAATGAATGGGGCCATGTATCGTGAGATTTTGAGTGCAAACCTCCTTCCATCAGCAAGGGCATTGAAAATGAAACGTGGCTGGGTCTTTCAACATGACAATGATCCAAAGCACACCGCCAGGGCAACGAAGGAGTGGCTTCGTAAGAAGCATTTCAAGGTCCTGGAGTGGCCTAGCCAGTCTCCAGATCTCAACCCTATAGAAAACCTTTGGAGGGAGTTGAAAGTCCGTGTTGCCAAGCGAAAAGCCAAAAACATCACTGCTCTAGAGGAGATCTGCATGGAGGAATGGACCAACATACCAACAACAGTGTGTGGCAACCTTGTGAAGACTTACAGAAAACGTTTGACCCCTGTCATTGCCAACAGAGGATATATTACAAAGTATTGAGATGAAATTTTGTTTCTGACCAAATACTTATTTTCCACCATAATATGCAAATAAATTGTTAAAAAAACAGACAATGTGATTTTCTGGATTTTTTTTTCTCAGTTTGTCTCCCATAGTTGAGGTCCACCTATGATGTAAATTACAGACGCCTCTCATCTTTTTAAGTGGTGGAACTTGCACTATTGCTGACTGACTAAATACTTTTTTGCCCCACTGTATATATTGCTAACTCCCATCGGCGGATCTATCAGCCCCTGTAAACCCGAGCCTCTAATTCCACCAGGTAAAAAAGTATGGATTTCTCTGGAACTGTATGTCCCAAATAGCCCAAATTTGGTTTCATTAGAAAGACAATTTTAAAATAAGCTGAATGAGGGGTGTGCTGGGATTCTGGCATGTTCTGGAGCGGAGATATGAGCATTATAAAACTTTGTGTTAAATTTGGTATGTTTGAGGAGATGGGAGGGTCCGAGGAAACCAACCCCTTTAGTGATGTCACGAGGCTGGGGTTTAAAAGTCTCTACCCTTAACCCAGCCTTCAGTCTTAGTCTGAGTCTTACCAGAGGAGCCCTCACTGCCAGTCCTGATGCATTGGGACATTTGGGAGCTCCGCCCACTAGCCTGGTTCTGCCTGCCATGATCTGAACACATGTAAGTGTTGATTTCTTATTTAACCCGTTATTTTTATAATTACCTTTGTACATATTTTTCAATTGTCTCATATTGTAACATCTTTATATACCCTTCTTATAAACACTGCCTTAATTTCGGAGTAAAATATTTAAAACACCAGATTCGTACTTCCTGCTCTAAAACAGGGAGGATATTAGCGAAGGGAATGAGGATGTCGAGTCCATATGGGTTGAAATTCATGGAGGGAAAAATGGTAACAAAATTCTCATTGGGGTCTGTTACAAACCCCCAAATATAACAGAAAGCATGGAAAGTCTACTTCTAAAGCAGATAGATGAAGCTGCAACCCATAATGAGGTCCTGGTTATGGGGGACTTTAACTACCCGGATATTAACTGGGAAACAGAAACCTGTGAAACCCATAAAGGCAACAGGTTTCTGCTAATAACCAAGAAAAATTATCTTTCACAATTGGTGCAGAATCCAACCAGAGGAGCAGCACTTTTAGACCTAATACTATCTAATAGACCTGACAGAATAACAAATCTGCAGGTGGTTGGGCATTTAGGAAATAGCGACCACAATATTGTGCAGTTTCACCTGTCTTTCACTAGGGGGACTTGTCAGGGAGTCACAAAAACATTGAACTTTAGGAAGGCAAAGTTTGAACAGCTTAGAGATGCCCTTAATCTGGTAGACTGGGACAATATCCTCAGAAATGAGAATACAGATAATAAATGGGAAATGTTTAAGAACATCCTAAATAGGCAGTGTAAGCGGTTTATACCTTGTGGGAATAAAAGGACTAGAAATAGGAAAAACCCAATGTGGCTAAACAAAGAAGTAAGACAGGCAATTAACAGTAAAAAGAAAGCATTTGCACTACTAAAGCAGGATGGCACCATTGAAGCTCTAAAAAACTATAGGGAGAAAAATACTTTATCTAAAAAACTAATTAAAGCTGCCAAAAAGGAAACAGAGAAGCACATTGCTAAGGAGAGTAAAACTAATCCCAAACTGTTCTTCAACTATATCAATAGTAAAAGAATAAAAACTGAAAATGTAGGCCCCTTAAAAAATAGTGAGGAAAGAATGGTTGTAGATGACGAGGAAAAAGCTAACATATTAAACACCTTCTTCTCCACGGTATTCACGGTGGAAAATGAAATGCTAGGTGAAATCCCAAGAAACAATGAAAACCCTATATTAAGGGTCACCAATCTAACCCAAGAAGAGGTGCGAAACCGGCTAAATAAGATTAAAATAGATAAATCTCCGGGTCCGGATGGCATACACCCACGAGTACTAAGAGAACTAAGTAATGTAATAGATAAACCATTATTTCTTATTTTTAGTGACTCTATAGCGACAGGGTCTGTTCCGCAGGACTGGCGCATAGCAAATGTGGTGCCAATATTCAAAAAGGGCTCTAAAAGTGAACCTGGAAATTATAGGCCAGTAAGTCTAACCTCTATTGTTGGTAAAATATTTGAAGGGTTTCTGAGGGATGTTATTCTGGATTATCTCAATGAGAATAACTGTTTAACTCCATATCAGCATGGGTTTATGAGAAATCGCTCCTGTCAAACCAATCTAATCAGTTTTTATGAAGAGGTAAGCTATAGACTGGACCACGGTGAGTCATTAGACGTGGTATATCTCGATTTTTCCAAAGCGTTTGATACCGTGCCGCACAAGAGGTTGGTACACAAAATGAGAATGCTTGGTCTGGGGGAAAATGTGTGTAAATGGGTTAGTAACTGGCTTAGTGATAGAAAGCAGAGGGTGGTTATAAATGGTATAGTCTCTAACTGGGTCGCTGTGACCAGTGGGGTACCGCAGGGGTCAGTATTGGGACCTGTTCTCTTCAACATATTCATTAATGATCTGGTAGAAGGTTTACACAGTAAAATATCGATATTTGCAGATGATACAAAACTATGTAAAGCAGTTAATACAAGAGAAGATAGTATTCTGCTACAGATGGATCTGGATAAGTTGGAAACTTGGGCTGAAAGGTGGCAGATGAGGTTTAACAATGATAAATGTAAGGTTATACACATGGGAAGAAGGAATCACTATCACCATTACACACTGAACGGGAAACCACTGGGTAAATCTGACAGGGAGAAGGACTTGGGGATCCTAGTTAATGATAAACTTACCTGGAGCAGCCAGTGCCAGGCAGCAGCTGCCAAGGCAAACAGGATCATGGGGTGCATTAAAAGAGGTCTGGATACACATGATGAGAGCATTATACTGCCTCTGTACAAATCCCTAGTTAGACCGCACATGGAGTACTGTGTCCAGTTTTGGGCACCGGTGCTCAGGAAGGATATAATGGAACTAGAGAGAGTACAAAGGAGGGCAACAAAATTAATAAAGGGGATGGGAGAACTACAATACCCAGATAGATTAGCGAAATTAGGATTATTTAGTCTAGAAAAAAGACGACTGAGGGGCGATCTAATAACCATGTATAAGTATATAAGGGGACAATACAAATATCTCGCTGAGGATCTGTTTATACCAAGGAAGGTGACGGGCACAAGGGGGCATTCTTTGCGTCTGGAGGAGAGAAGGTTTTTCCACCAACATAGAAGAGGATTCTTTACTGTTAGGGCAGTGAGAATCTGGAATTGCTTGCCTGAGGAGGTGGTGATGGCGAACTCAGTCGAGGGGTTCAAGAGAGGCCTGGATGTCTTCCTGGAGCAGAACAATATTGTATCATACAATTATTAGGTTCTGTAGAAGGACGTAGATCTGGGGATTTATTATGATGGAATATAGGCTGAACTGGATGGACAAATGTCTTTTTTCGGCCTTACTAACTATGTTACTATGTTACTATGTTACTATGTAAAACGTACCCTAAGTCTTCTCAAGGGAATTACGCTACTGTTTTGGGTTGGCTTCGGACCTGTTAATCGAAGCTGGTGACAGCATACCATGTGCTATGCCTTTGCGAGTCGTTGTAGCGATGGCGGCATTGATAATTATTGTTCATGCCTGAGTGGGAGTAATTAGATCGCCTCGCTGCAGCGTGCCCATTAGCCGGTATACAGCAGGCAGCCTTTCTGGTGACTAATTACCCTAGGTGCAGTACCTAGTCTTACCTGAGGGTAAGGGGGGCACCAGAGAGCTGCAAGTTCAAGCAGAACTGTAAAGCGGGATATACATAAATCCCTGCAGTTTGTGGTATATTGAAGAGCTCAATAGACTTGTGTGTGTTTTTTTCTCCCATCACATTGTAGCAGTGGAGGGATAACTAAGATAAGCCCCCCTGCACATGTGATAGCCGTCTGTTGGCCTAAAGTCACCCCGATCCGTGACGTAGGGGTGACGGTCACAGTGTGAATCGTGACAGGATGTGTGGTGCAGTATATAGGGGCTGTGTGGTGTAGTATATAGGGGATGTGTGGTGTAGTATATAGGGAGGTGTGGTGTAGTATATAGGGGATGTGTGGTGTAGTATATAGTGGATGTGTGGTGTAGTATATAGGGGATGTGTAGTGTAGTATATAGGGGATGTGTAGTGTAGTATATAGGGGATGTGTAGTGTAGTATATAGGGGATGTGTGGTGTAGTATATAGTGGATGTGTGGTGTAGTATATAGGGGATGTGTAGTGTAGTATATAGGGGATGTGTAGTGTAGTATATAGGGGATGTGTAGTGTAGTATATAGGGGATGTGTAGTGTAGTATATAGGGGATGTGTGGTGTAGTATATAGGGAGGTGTGGTGAAGTATATAGGGGATGTGTGGTGTAGTATATAGGGGATGTGTGGTGTAGTATATAGGGGATGTGTGGTGTAGTATATAGGGGATGTGTGGTGTATATAAGGAATGTGTGGTATAGTACAGAGGTGTCAAACTGCATTCCTCGAGGGCCTCAAACCATGCGTGTTTTCAAGATTTCCTTAGCATTGCACAAGGTGCTGGAATCATTCTGTGCAGGTGATTAAATTATCACCTGTGCAATACAAGGAAATCCTGAAAACATGACCTGTTTGCAGCCCTCGAGGAATGCAGATTGACACCTCTGGTGTAGTATATAGGGGATGTGTGTAGTATATATGAGATGTGTGGTGTAGTATATAGGGAATATGTGGTGCAGCATATAGGGGATGTGTGGTGTAGTATATAGGGAGGTGTGGTGTAGTATATAGGGAGGTGTGGTGTAGTATATAGGGGAGGTATGGTGTAGTATATAGGGAGGTGTGGTGTAGTATATAGGGGATGTGTGGTGTAGTATATAGGGGATGCATGGTGTAGTATATAAGGGATGTGTGGTGTAGTATATAGGGGATGTGTGGTGTAGTATATAGGGAGGTGTGGTGTAGTATATAGGGGATGTGTGGTGTAGTATATAGGGGATGTGTGGTGCAGTATATAGGGGATGTGTGGTGCAGTATATAGGGGATGTGTGGTGTAGTATATAGGGGATGTGTGTAGTATATATGAGATGTGTGGTGTAGTATATAGGGAATGTGTGGTGCAGTATATAGGGGATGTGTGGTGTATATAGGGGATGTGTGTAGTATATATGAGATGTGTGGTGCAGTATATAGGGGATGTGTGGTGTAGTATATAGGGGATGTGTGGTGTAGTATATAGGGAGGTGTGGTGTAGTATATAGGGGATGTGTTGTGTAGTATATAGGGGATGTGTGGTGTAGTATATAGGGGATGTGCGGTGTAGTATATAGAGGATGTGTGGTGTAGTATATAGGGGATGCGTGGTGTAGTATATAGGGGATGCATGGTGTAGTATATAGGGGATGCGTGGTGTAGTATATAGGGGATGTGTGGTGTAGTATATAGGGGATGCGTGGTGTAGTTTATAGGGGATGCGTGGTGTAGTATATAGGGGATGTGTGGTGTAGTATATAGGGAGGTGTGGTGTAGTATATAGGGGATGCATGGTGTAGTATATAGGGGATGTGGTGTAGTATATAGGGGATGTGTGGTGTAGTATATAGGGAGGTGTGGTGTAGTATATAGGGGATGTGTGGTGTAGTATATAGGGGATGTGTGGTGTAGTGTATAGGGAGGTGTTGTGTAGTATATAGGGGATGTGTGGTGTAGTATATAGGGGATGCGTGGTGTAGTATATAGGGGATGTGCAGTGTAGTATATAGGGGATGCGTGGTGTAGTATATAGGGGATGTGTGATGTAGTATATAGGGGAAGTGTGGTGTAGTATATAGGGGATGTGTGGTGTAGTATATAGAGGATGTGTGGTGTAGTATATAGAGGATGTGTGATGTAGTATATAGGGGAAGTGTGGTGTAGTATATAGGGGATGTGTGGTGTAGTATATAGGGGATGTGCAGTGTAGTATATAGGGGATGCGTGGTGTAGTATATAGAGGATGTGTGATGTAGTATATAGGGGAAGTGTGGTGTAGTATATAGGGGATGAGTGGTGTAGTATATAGGGAGGTGTGGTGTAGTATATTGGGGATGTGTGGTGTAGTGTATAGGGAGGTGTTGTGTAGTATATAGGGGATGTGTGGTGTAGTATATAGGGGATGTGCAGTGTAGTATATAGGGGATGCGTGGTGTAGTATATAGGGGATGTGTGGTGTAGTATATAGGGGATGTGCAGTGTAGTATATAGGGGATGCGTGGTGTAGTATATAGGGGATGTGTGATGTAGTATATAGGGGAAGTGTGGTGTAGTATATAGGGGATGTGTGGTGTAGTATATAGAGGATGTGTGATGTAGTATATAGGGGAAGTGTGGTGTAGTATATAGGGGATGTGTGGTGTAGTATATAGAGGATGTGTGATGTAGTATATAGGGGAAGTGTGGTGTAGTATATAGAGGATGTGTGATGTAGTATATAGGGGATGTGTGGTGTATATAGGGGATGTGTGGTGTAGTATATAGGGGATGTGTGTAGTATATATGAGATGTGTGGTGCAGTATATAGGGGATGTGTGGTGTAGTATATAGGGGATGTGTGGTGTAGTATATAGGGAGGTGTGGTGTAGTATATAGGGAGGTGTGGTGTAGTATATAGGGGATGTGTTGTGTAGTATATAGGGGATGTGTGGTGTAGCATATAGGGGATGTGCGGTGTAGTATATAGAGGATGTGTGGTGTAGTATATAGGGGATGAGTGGTGTAGTATATAGGGGATGCGTGGTGTAGTATATAGGGGATACGTGGTGTAGTATATAGGGGATGTGTGGTGTAGTATATAGGGGATACGTGGTGTAGTATATAGGGGATGTGTGGTGTAGTATATAGAGGATGTGTGATGTAGTACATAGGGGAAGTGTGGTGTAGTATATAGGGGATGTGTGGTGTAGTATATAGCGGAAGTGTGGTGTAGTATATAGGGGATGTGTGGTGTAGTATATAGCGGAAGTGTGGTGTAGTATATAGGGGATGTGTGGTGTAGTATATAGGGGATGTGTGGTGTAGTATATAGAGGATGTGTGATGTAGTATATAGGGGAAGTGTGGTGTAGTATATAGGGGATGTGTGGTGTAGTATATAGCGGAAGTGTGGTGTATTATATAGGGGATGTGTGGTGTAGTATATAGCGGAAGTGTGGTGTAGTATATAGGGGATGTGTGGTGTAGTATATAGGGGATGTGTGATGTAGTATATAGGGGAAGTGTGGTGTAGTATATAGGGGATGTGTGGTGTAGTATATAGCGGAAGTGTGGTGTAGTATATAGGGGATGTGTCAGCTCTCCTGTGTGATTTATTATTAATCATACAGTTATTTGCTATGTTAGTGTCCCCACACTTGCAGTTCAGCATTAGATCCTCTTCTAATAGTGTGCTTTAATTTGCACAGTGTACAGTATAGCAGTATTATGCGTGTACTGTATGGGAGCATTATTTGCTTTCACCATTATTTGGGTGCTGTAGTGACATTACTGCTAATTTCCTTCTGGAAAATGTTTCTAAAGATCTTGGCCTGACTGCATGGAACATAAACCCTACACTGAGACCGGCTTGTACTTGCAGAGCGATTGTCCTCTAGGTATTTCCAGGGTCGATTTATTATATGAAACATCATGCAGAACAGTTATAGGTGACATCTGCCAGTATCTACAGTGCACATAATAATATACCACCATACACCCTGCCCGGGGCACCAGAAGTGTTCATGTCAGTCTCATTTCAGCAGGATATTGTCTGTGAAGACGCTGAAGTATCTTTAAAGTAAAATCTTGTCAAGATATAGATCAGTGTACGATAAAATGACTGCAGTTTATCAGAGGATTTCCACATTATGGGAGAGAGGACATTAGGCATCTGGAGACTAGGAGGAAGCGTGTCCTAAGCCAGCACTGAGATCACTGCAATTCCTGAAATGCTCCTTAAAAAGATTGTCTCATCTTGTTAACTGAGTAAAATTACAAAATACCTGGATAAAGAAGTAATTCTGAAAATTACCTCTTATAAAAAATCCTTACATTCTCAAGATTAGAGGGATTTTTAATGTTTTAGTTGTGAGAAGGACACTGGTAAAATACTGGAGGGGAGATATGTGTCACTGAGGATGTTAGCCTCAGTGATATGAACCTGGAAACATGCTCCAGAACACTAAATTCTGAGAGGGTTTAATCAACCATGTTAAGGGCTGGGTTTTTGTGGACAGCTGAAGAGTGGGTGGGAGGCTGTTCACCACATCTCCACCCCAGGGTGTGGTGCGGAATGTAAATGTGGAGTCTTTGGACTCATTCAATGTTCGGTGTGTCTGGAGATGAGATCTCCACAGCTGTGCTCGTGTGAAAGAGAATTGAAACATATATTCTTTTCCCTGAGCAGGCGGATACCCGCAGCCACACTGACTGTACTGTATGCTATTTAGTCTTTACCATTATGCCAAAAGGGACGCCTTTGTTTATCTAATTTTGCACTGGTTTATGCAGTACTTTCTTAATAAACCAGTTGAAAACTTAAGCGAAAAGTGTTCCTGTCCAATAGTAGAGAAAACACACATCCGCACTGCTCAAAGGTCCAACTCAGTGACCGTATTATAATGTCGGTCTAGCACCACAGAAAGTGATACTGGCTGTATGAATCCTTTACACCTGAATCAACGGGGTGCTGCTGCCAGGAAAAATGTGTGCAGAATCCAAATGGCAAAAAAGAAAAAGTAGGCGCGCACTTACCCTGTTGCGGTGAATATCACTTTATTAGGACATATAAACAAACGGATAGCAGGGAGGGATAGGGTCAGCCACGGACAACGATCGTTTCGTGCTCTACGGCACTTCAACGGGTCCTTGACCTAATCACCTAATAAAGTGATATTCACCGCAACAGGGTAAGTGCGCGCCTACTTTTTCTTTTTTGCCGAAAAGTGTTCCTGTGACTACTCTTTGAGCAGCTCACAGAGCAGATCCACCTCATAGTTTACTGCTCATTGCTTAGTTGCAGTGTGTTAGAAGTGAGCAATAATCTAGAAGAGAAGTGCGCTTTTGCAAGCTTTTTGCAAGCGTTCCTCTTAAAGTGTCCCGATGGCAATATCCGACCAGGGCCAATCTCTCTGTGCTCCTCCGATGCAGCAGAAGAAGAGTTGCCTCTACTTGCGGCATGGGAGAGCAGGCAGTTTGGATTAAAGGGGCAAACATGTCACTGGACAGAACTGTCAATCATTTAAGAGCACATTTACCCCTCCCCCATAGCAAGTAGGAAGCCGGGAGTCAGAGGAGTGGATCACCCCTGACGAAAGAACAGAAGTCAACCCCTATAATACTAAACATCCACTACACAAGGTCTTACAAAGAATAGCGGATACGTTACTGATCGCTGGAGGATTGACTGCTAGGACCCCCACTTAACGCAGTTCTGCAGAACAGGCGGTTGAGTATGAGCTATATTATATATATATTTTTTTTAATGTTTCATTTGTGCTGGATAAATAATGTGTGTTTACTGATTAAAATGAACCATTTTTTATCATCCTTTTTTCTTTTTTTAAACAACTTTGTAATGGAAAAAGATGTGTTTTTTTACCTTTTAGTGTAAATAATTTTTCTTCTCTCTTATCTTTTTTAAATCTTTTACTGCGCTTTTTTTTAGTCCTATTTTTGACCTAACAGTTGTTTGTATAATGTATCATGAATAGAGTTAAAGTGAAAAGATTTGCAGGATTCATTTGTAGTCCGTGGCCGCTGGACTTCTAAATGTAGCAGTGCCGTATTCTAGTCTATTTAATTACTCCGCTTCCTGCTATATTACACATAGAAATGAGAACAGAGAAAATTGGCTGCAGGATCGGGCTACACAGGTCTTATTTGCATTTTGGATCTATGGAGACACGATCCTCTAACTGTATAGTTGTATACAAAAAAACTTTTAATTTTTAAATCAAGACTATAAGTAAAGATGCTTTATAGGTTACTTTACAAGAATTGGAATAAATAAATAGATTTCAAGCAGAAGGATAGATAGCCTTTAAGAAATGTTATTCAAAAAAATCAACTTGAGGAGCAAAAACCTGACGACTATACCTCTGTGTATTACAGTGGATGTAGTCAGTATTCTGTGCATACGGATAAATTAACCATGTGTTCTGCTACGAGCTCTCTATTCTGTTATTCTGTCCTATGGTGCGTCACGTCAATCGTGTACCTGTCACCGCCATTACCCTGTCACTCTGGTAGTAATGACGCACGCCGTCCGGGCCCAAACAGGAATCTACACTACTACACCCTTAGGACGCAAGTCCCTTCCTGCTGAGTCGCTTCTAGCATGTGATTCGTTGGCCACCTCCATTCCCTAAAGAGCGGCCCCGATCCCCTGTTTATCGTACAGCTGCATCTGATGATGTGGATCTCACGGATGTCCCTCTAACACCGTCTGCTCACTTCTCTTGGCTCTGGTCCTGCTCGCTCAGTTCTGGCTCTGTTCATTAAGCTCCTGTCTCAGTCCCTCAGTTCTTCTCTTGGCTCTGGTTACTCGATCCTTCACTCAGGTATGGTCACTCAGTTATTCTCTCGGATCTGGTCACTGGTTTCTTCTCTTGGATTGGATTCCGGTCTAGTCACTCAATTCCCAATTAATTCACCTAATTCCCAATTAATCACTTAATTCTTCACTCGGGTCTGGTCACACATAAAGTTGGCTATAAGCAACCGTCGCGGCACCACACATCCATCCTGCTACAGGTTAAGGTGCCGAGTCCACCCCCACACTGCCGTCCTTGGCCTTTTTATAAATACTAACACAGGTATCGCTGACCTGGTGTCTCCTCCAATCTCTTCCCCGAGGTAACATGCACTTCATTCTTCAGTTCCTGCAAATACAATTCTCTCTGCTTTCCCTTTTCCTATCATATTTGACCAGCAGACGGCGGTGTTCACTTGCAGACACTCTTTTAGGCATTAACTGTGTGAATCTTCTCACTTGTCCATTTCCTTACAGATTCGTGCTGCTTGCTACAAATTCTGACCTTCACCTCAGCATAGTGCCATTGAAATCTGTATTCGTCTGACGGGACAATGATGTTATTCCACCCCTCAGTGATAGAATCTTTGGCTCTGTTGCACACTAGTCTTTTCTTTCTACTCCCCTTAGATAGTTATGGTTTTGGGACTGGTGGTCTGTTGTTATCGAACACCCATATTAAAGAAAAATATTCTTCAAATCCTTCATCAGAATGATTCTTAACATTCTCCTCTGATCCTTTTATCAGAATAATTCTTCATATCAACCTCTTATAAACTGCATCAAAATGATTTTCCACATCCTCCTCTGACCCCTTTCACCAGAACAATTCTTCATATACTCCTCTTATCCTTTTTCAAGAGTAATTCTTCACATCCTCCTTTAACTACTGTTATCACATAGGTTCTTCGTATCCTCCTCTGACCATTTCTACCAGAACTATTCTTCACAACCATCTCGGACTCTTTTTCTGAACATTTTTTTACATCCACAGAATCAAAAGTGAGACTACCATCACTTTATAGACAATCAGCTTGGCAATCGCATACGTAAATTTGACTTGCAGCTATTTAGCATATGATTAGTTATGCAGATTTTTGTCAGGTCACTGCATTGTTACTGTTTTGCTCCTGGTGGTGGAAAAATCTTTTTTTTTTCCTGAATACTACAAATTACAACCTGTTCTCACGTTCCCTAATAGCTCAGTGTGTTATTAGGATGATTCCCATGTGAGAAGTCACTGGCTTGAATAGAGGAGCCACCATGAAGAAGATTTCCCAAGAAAAGAGAAACAGCTTCATCCAGCTCATCGATAGCCATCTCTCGGCCAAAAAAATTGCCAAATTGCATCATATGAACGCCATGACAGTTGTAAGAATATGAAATTAAGTCAGTCCATCCATTCAAAAACCAAGAGGTGGACGTCCAGGCAAAATATCGGAGTCAACAAGTCGGCTCATCACAAGGTCTATCAGTTCTGGAGTGACAATCATGGCAGTGGAGGAGGCTCGTATGCTTCAAAATAGTGAGATCACAGACAGATAGTGGCGAGAAAAAAGTGAAGAAGCCTTAACTACAATATCGTCGTAAGAAGCGTTGGCTCGAGTTTGCAATAGAAGATTGGAATCAAGTGATTTGGAGCAATGAGATGAAAGTCAATAGACAAGGCTCCGATAGGTGCAAATGGGTCCGGAAGAAACAAGTGAAAAAGGGGCTAATGGATGGAGAAATTGAAGGAACTGTCAAGTTCGTGGATGAAACCTGCTGATATGGGGTTGTGTCACAGCCAAAAGCGTTGGATACTAGAGTAGGATCGATAGTTTCAATGCTGAGTTATATATGGTTATCCTACAAGATGAGTTACTTCATATACTCGATTACTATGGGTATAAAAAGGATGACATAGTGTTCCAGCAGGACAATGACCAAAAGCACATGTCGAGATTAGTGGAGAAATGGTTCAATGACAATGAAGGAGAGGTGCTGGAATGACCCCACAGTCCCCAGACCTCAACCCAATCCAACACTTGTGGGTAGAGTTGAAGAAAAAACCGTAACATAATCAAGTGAGGCGACAAGTATGCATCAACTGTGGGAACGTGTAGAAGAGACCTGAGATCAGATTTTGGTAGACACATGCTTGAATCTGATCGAGAGCTGCTCAGAAGTATTCAGGCAGTCTTGAAAGCCAAAAATGGATATCCAAAATACTAAGAAAATAATAAAAATTAAAATTTAGATTTTTAGGATCAAAGCAGTAACAATGTAGCTACATGACAAGAATCTGCATAACTAATTGTTATAGAGGAAAATTAAAATCCATAAAACAGCAATGTCTAAGGCCTGAAACCTTCAGAGGGAAAGATATCTTGTAAGTTGGGGATCTCATAAAATCCTGGAGGGCTGAGAACATCCCACAAACAGACCCCATATGAGGCAATCAAGGAGATCTATGTGGGCTTAACTTATAAAAAGCAGAAACTGAGCTTGGATCAGTTGTCATTGTCATTTTTCTCAATCAAAGTGCTTCCGTTCGCTAAGCTCTGAGCCATTTCTGTGACCAGTGTTTAGTCATTTTCTTTCATTATTCTTTTTATTTCATGTAATTGTATATATCACATTGTTTGTTCCCATTATGTATCATCTTTGTTTAATCTTATGAACACTGCCTAGCTTTCTGGATTAAATATAACATTTAATAGCTCCGTTCCTCTTGTTCTGTAAACCGCACCCCTGAAGCCATACACTACCTGTAACGGGTGTCCAATCTGCCTGAATAAATGATTGGTGGTGGTAGCAAGTAATATCTTTGGTTATTGTGGATTTGGTAGTGACCGTACTGGGGCATATACATATATTCCATGTGTTGGAATTGGAGGTGTATATACCATTCGCTTACTGTGATTTCCCCAATAACTGGCCTAGTTTTGGAAGCAGCCGCAATCTCATCTATCACTCATCAGACAATTGCATAATTGCTCTTACGATTGGAGGCAGCGGAGTTGTGTTCTCCTGACAAAAAGGTAACAGCATGTGGATCTGCGTGAACCCCTCGATGTGCATCCTTGACACTAATCATATGCTAAATAATTGCAAGTCAAATTTATGTATGAGATAGCCAAGATGATTGTCTATAAAGTGACGGTAGTCTCACCGTCGATGCAGTAGTGGACGGTGAGATATGGAGGATGAAAGTCAAAACTTCAAAACATTGCGACCTTTTTGCTCGTCAACGTAGATATCTAATTGGACAATTGTCCTGGGGTTTGCACCTAAATATTTTTTTATCATTGCTGCTTTAACTTTGTTCTTTATATATCTATAATCTACTACTGTATCTTTTTATTTATTTTTCTATCTATCATATCTATGTACGTAGGTCTGTACCTACCTGCCTGTCTCATATCTATCTGTCTTCCTATCTGACAATCTATATACGGCCATAACAAGTTTACAGCTTTGTCATCTATCTCTCCTCATCTGCGGTTCCTCTGACAATACATTTTGACCTACAATCCTACTGGGCCCCATAGTAGTAATCAGTGGATATTTGGCAGAAGTTTCATTGAAGATGGTAGAATTGATCGGTCAGATTAATGTTATTCAGTTCTCACCTGTCTGTGAGAAACATTTGCAAAATTGATTTATTTATTTTTTTCCGTTTGCTTTGGGTGAATTGATGAACCGGATTGATTTACTCGCCATGTTGTGCGAGCCGCGGGGCTTCGGCCGGATTAGTCCAATTCACTCTAAATACAAGATAAAGTTATAAAAACTTATAAAACAGAAGTAACTGCTGCATAAAATGAAAGAATCTTCTAAATACTTGGCCATTTTTGTTCTCATGGCTCCGATGCACTTGTAGGAGAGAACTTGCAGGACCATTCACAATCACCACCCAATGTATTTAGCTGTAACGAATTATTGATGCTGGATGGGGCTGAGGTCCGGGCTCTGAGCGGCCCCGTTCAAGTTCTTCCACCAAACTCCCCCAACCATGTCCGAGGCTGACCGCTGATAAACCCATAGCATTATCCTCCTCCAACACCTGTACAGGGGGCACAATGCAGTCAGGGGGTAACGTCCTCCTGGAATCACCAAACCCAGACTCCTCCATCAGATAGAGAAGTGTGATCCGTCACTGTACAGAACACGTCTCCTCCAGAATCCAGTTGTGGCGGCTTTACACCACTCCATCCGACGCTCGCCATTGTGCTTGGTGATGTACGGATGCTCGGCCATGAAAACTCATGCCATGAAGCCAATGCTGATGCTGCCTGAGGCAAATATTGAAATGGTTGTCCTCCTACAATGCAATATAAACTTGCAGTGAAAAAATACAATTCCATCACTGGTTTGGGGTTTTGCTTTTAAAGTGTTAAGTGTAATTAAAAAATGACCTGTGAACATAGTTCTCCGTGTCAATGCAATTACAGTAATATCAAACTTACAGACATTTTTCTGAAAAAAAAAAAAATAGTTTATTGTGATGCCATTTTTTGAGACCCGAAACGTTTTTATTTTTCCTCCCATGGAGCCATGTGAACGCCTGTCTTTTTCATGGGGAACTGACATTTACGTTAAACATTTACCCCCGGTTACCCTATAGGTAACATCTTCTTTGACTGCAGTTGTTCTCATGATTTTATCTCCACCTGGTCCATACACCATGATGACTTTATACAACCACGCTTCCTCTCCGCAGACTCCCATGTTCTCTTCTGATGCACATCACGACATGTTGTGCCCATAAAAACAACAGTGTCGTTGTACTGTACCTGAATAGAACTATCTCCCTCACTGTGCCTCAGAATAAATAATTGCTTCTCACTGTGCTCTCTGCACAAACTAAAACTCCCACTCATCGCCTCCAAACTGTCCTCTGCTGTGTGATGTCGCCTTCACTCTTTCCACTTTTATGACATAAAACCACCACCCAACCCCTCCTAATCAACTTAAACTTCCACACCGTCCCCACATTAGGAAATATAAATGCCACACTGTCTGCTCCTATGAACTATAACTGCCACACCTTCCACTATTATACACACCGTGGAGACACGGGGGATCGGCGCGCGCCCAGGTCCACTAGCTGAAACCGTGTGGACCAGGGATTGTCCCACAGAACGCCCACTTTCCCTTTAACACTGCCATCTCTTCACACTGTGCTCCCTCACCTCTTTGTGTTATCTCCCTCATATTGCTCCCTCGCTGAAACTTTTCTAGACTATGCTCCCTCCTCATGCAGCTCCTTATCCAAACTATGCTCCCTCTGCATACTGTCCGCTCTCATGCTGTCCCTATCTTCACATGGTCCCCCACAGTTCCACCTTCTTCACACTGTGCCCTCACACTGCCCCCTCTTCATACTTCCCCTCACAATTCCCCACTCCACACTTCGTCCCCTAATGACACTGCTCCTTCCCAATACTGTACCCCTACACCGCACCTTCTCCCTCTTCACATTGTCCTATCTATAGATTCTTCCCCCACTGTTCCCTGTCTTCCCATTGTGTTGTCACACTGCACCTCCCCATGTTTCCCCCTCTTCATACTGTGCCCTAACACTGGCCTTCATGCTGCCACACTCCATAATGTGTCTCCTCCTCACATGCTCCCCATACTGTTTCCTCACACTGCCCCCCACCTTGCACCCTCTTCATACTACACCCTTCTCTCCCCCTTTTCTCCCAATACTGGACTCTCATATGAATTCAGCTCACATGCCACTATTTATATCCCCTGTATCTTCCATTTCCACCATTTTGCCTCCACAGTGGTATAGCACTGACATAAGCAGTGTAGTGAAGTGACCTCATCACACTGCAGTGCGTCTGTGCGGAGACATGAGTGTTCCTCAGCCCCTAAGCACTTGCACTTATTTCTTCAAATGAGACATCTCAGACCATTGAGACTTTTTGCCCTGGTGGCTCTTGTCCCAGGATCGCGCTGGTATCAGGGAGTTCTTTACCACCAGCTGTTCTGTCACAGGTTAGAAAAGGCCAACTGCATAGATGGGGAGCAGGATGTTATACACCAGGGGTGAAGGGCCAGATTTTATACACAAGGGGCAAAGGGGCCCAGTATTATACTACAGGGGCACTGATGCCAGATGTTATACTCTGGGGGCAATGAGGCCAGAAGTTATACACCGGGGACAATGAGGCAGGTTGTCATACACCAGGAGTGAGGGACCCGATGTTGTACACTGGTGGCAATGGGGCCGGATGTTGTACACCAGGGGCAATGGGGCTGTTATACACTGGGGGGAATGCGGATGGATGTTATACATGGAGGACAATGGAGTCGATGTTATACACTGGGTAATGTGGTGGATGGATGTTATACACCGGGGACAATGGGTTTGGAGGTTATACACTGGGGGCAATGGGGTCGGAGGTTATACACTGGAGGCAATGGGGTCGGAGGTTATACACTGGGGGCAAAGGGGTCGGAGGTTATACACAGGGAGCAATGGGACCGAAGGTTACACACCGGAGGCAATGGGACTGAATCAAAAACTGGAATTCAACGATTAACATGTGTGTCTAAATACTTTTCTCCATACAGTGTGTACGTCATGGGGGAAAGAACTGGATAAGGTTGAAACTTGTATTTCCATATCTATATAAATACAGCTAGACCATATTCATTGCAGAAAGAACGATCTTCTCATTATACTAATAAATATTTTTCATATATATTTTACCTAAGGCAAAATGCTCCATCTCCCACCTAATGCGTCACCTTAATACATTCACGGCACAGAACACAATTACAGCGTTTCTCTGTATCGGCAGCCAGCGATTACTGGTGATACACACATTCAGGTTTACCTAGACCTCCCAATGCAGGGCTCACACTGCTTTACAAGTAATTTATAGCCCCCCTTAGCATTACCACTATTGTAAAATATTGAAAAGCTCCAACATTTCACCCCTCCTCACCCAGGATGGATACAATATAACTCAGTGTTTTATTCTCAAGTACATTAGGGACCCGATTTTTGCTGTTATATTGTATTTTTGTACCTAACCCCTGAAAACTGGAGTCAAGGTTCGCTCTTAACTGCAGAAAGCAGAAATGTTTATTTCACTCATGGGAAGAACGTAACACTCAACAGTCACAATGAACATATAATATAAACTCCGCTGTCACAAAAGGAATGTATTAATATTAAAACAAAAGCTGTAATCTTGGCTGCAAGGGTAAAAAACCAATGAGGGAAGGTAAAAGATAAAGGAATGAATCACAAAAAAATGATCTTGGAACATAACTGTGTATGTTACAGACATAGGGGCAGTATTATAGTAGTTATATTCTTGTACATAGGAGCAGTATTATAGTAGTTATATTCCTGTACATAGGAGCAGTATTATAGTAGTTATATTCTTGTACATAGGAGCAGTATTATAGTAGTAATATTCTTGTACATAGGAGCAGTATTATAGTAGTAATATTCTTGTACATAGGAGCAGTATTATAGTAGTTATATTCTTGTACATAGGAGCAGTATTATAGTAGTTATATTCTTGTACATAGGGGCAGTATTATAGTAGTTATATTCTTGTATACAGGGGGCAGTATTATAGTAGTTATATTCCTGTACATAGGAGCAGTATTATAGTAGTTATATTCTTGTATATAGGGGGCAGTATTATAGTAGTGATGTTCTTGTACATAGGGGGCAGTATTATAGTAGTTATATTCTTGTACATAGGGGCAGTATTATAGTAGTTATATTATTGTACATAGGAGCAGTATTACAGTAGTTATATTCTTGTACATAGAAGCAGTATTATAGTAGTTATATTCTTGTACATAGGGGCAGTATTATAGTAGTTATATTCTTGTACATAGGAGCAGTATTATAGTAGTTATATTCTTGTACATAGGAGCAGTATTATAGTAGTTATATTCTTGTACATAGGGGCAGTAGTATAGTAGTTATATTCTTGTACATAGGGGCAGTATTATAGTAGTTATATTCTTGTACATAGGGAGCAGTATTATAGTAGTTATATTCCTGTACATAGGAGCAGTATTATAGTAGTTATATTCTTGTACATAGGAGCAGTATTATAGTAGTTATATTCTTGTACATAGGGGCAGTATTATAGTAGTTATATTCTTGTACATAGGGAGCAGTATTATAGTAGTTATATTCCTGTACATAGGAGCAGTATTATAGTAGTTATATTCTTGTACATAGGAGCAGTATTATAGTAGTTATATTCTTGTACATAGGGGCAGTATTATAGTAGTTATATTCTTGTACATAGGGAGCAGTATTATAGTAGTTATATTCTTGTACACAGGGAGCAGTATTATAGTAGGTATATTCTTGTACATAGAGGCAGTATTATAGTAGTTATATTCTTGTACATAGAGGCAGTATTATAGTAGTTATATTCTTGTACATAGGGGCAGTATTATAGTAGTTATATTCTTGAACATAGGAGCAGTATTATAGTAGTTATATTCTTGTACATAGGAGCAGTATTATAGTAGTTATATTCTTGTACATAGGGGGCAGTATTATAGTAGTTATATTCTTGTACATAGGGGCAGTATTATAGTAGTTATATTCTTGAACATAGGAGCAGTATTATAGTAGTTATATTCTTGAACATAGGAGCAGTATTATAGTAGTTATATTCTTGTACATAGGAGCAGTATTATAGTAGTTATATTCTTGTACATAGGGGGCAGTATTATAGTAGTTATATTCTTGTACATAGAGGCAGTATTATAGTAGTTATATTCTTGTACATAGGGGCAGTATTATAGTAGTTATATTCTTGAACATAGGAGCAGTATTATAGTAGTTATATTCTTGAACATAGGAGCAGTATTATAGTAGTTATATTCTTGTACATAGGGGGCAGTATTATAGTAGTTATATTCTTGTACATAGGGGCAGTATTATAGTAGTTATATTTTTATACATAGGGACAGTGTTATAGTAGTTATATTTTTGTATTTAGGGGCAGTATTTTATGAGTTATAATCCTTTACATAGAGAGCAACATTATAGTACTTATAGTCCCATCCATAGGGATAGCATGACACATTCTTATTAATAGGGGGTGGCATTTTAGTAATTTTTAATAGCAACGTTAAGTGCCTTTGGCTGTTCCATTGTGTTAGGGATAACAATTCCTGTATTATTGTAAATTGCAGCTGAAGTTGCTCTTAAATTATATATAACACAAGAATTTACGAATGTATAAAGAGGAGTGGAGCTTTCATTATTGGGTGGGGGGTTATAGGACAAAGTTGCATCTTTGCCAACATTTCGGCTATTAAATGAGGTGTATGAAGAATATAAGTGGCTGACCTGTGGTCCCAATATTCTATTTTTTTCTTATCTGCAGCATTGTAACATTCCATTGTATAAAAAGCAGATCTGCCACACAAGTCATACAGGATAATCACTACCTTGTCTGTAACCTGCAATCCTGTAATTTTAGAAAAATGTGATTTCAGACTCCTCGCCGGCCGTATCCTAAAGAGAAGAAATCTGGGTCTTTTCTACCAGGCTGACGGGTGGAAGGCTGTAATTTTCGGGACTTCGGCATTAAACTTCTGGAAGACTCACAGGAAGGATAAATTGATTTTGTAGAGAGCAGCGCTGTCTCCGTGGTTTGATCACAGGCAGGCAATGCAATCCTGCTGAGGGACAGAAATAAAATGATTTGGGGGCTCCATGAACCAGAATAGAAAATGAGCCCAACACCTGGTAGGAAATATAATTTATAGTGCCGCCCCGCGGACGCTGTGTGCCGCTATACAGCCGCGCTGTTGTCGCTATTTTCATTACTTTGCTACAAAATATTGAGTTATAATGAAGCTCAAGAACATCTCGACAGCAGATCGGAGGGTCAGTAACATCAGCAGGACGAGGGGCATTTATAAAACTGCGAGGAAACTTTGTGCCCCTTAAAATTACACACTGAATATATTGGTAATAAAGAGTTTATAGCAACTTTCCTATAAATGTGACACGATGTGGTCACTCCTGTTTGTCTTCAAAAACAAAAAGAATCTAATAATATATCTAATACTAAACTGAATATGTGTAATATGTTTTTGTTTTCCTTATATATCAGTGAGATGCAGTAATAGGTCCGATCTAGGGATGAGCGAATAGCTATAGAGGGAACCCGGATACCTGGAGCGCCCCCGATACTCAGGTGTCCGACGCCGCAGCTGCATGTGTCACGGCTGTGTGACTGTCACAACACATGTATGGAGAGCCCAACAAACAGGCTCTCCATGCACACATGCAGCTGCGGTGCCGGACACCTGAGTATCGGGGGCGCTCCAAGCTTCCGGGTTCCCTCTGCAGGTAAGTACTATTATCCGAAGCTATTCAATCATCCCTAGTCAGATCAAATTACTGATCATCAGTTCCCAAATGTAAGTACTACAAGAATAGACAATGCACCCAGACACATTACATTGTATTATAAACTATTGGATCACACCAAATCCCCACATTACTGATCCTGAGTTACCTCCTGTATTATACTCCAGAGCTGCACTCACTGTTCTGCTGGTGCAGTCACTGTGTACATACATTACATTACTGATCCTGAGTTACATCCTGTATTATACTCCAGAGCTGCACTCACTATTCTGCTGGTGCAGTCACTGTGTACATACATTGCATTACTGATCCTGAGTTACATCCTGTATTATACTCCAGAGCTGCACTCACTATTCTGCTGGTGCAGTCACTGTGTACATACATTACATTACTGATCCTGAGTTACATCCTGTATTATACTCCAGAGCTGCACTCACTATTCTGCTGGTGCAGTCACTGTATACATATATTACATTACTGATCCTGAGTTACATCCTGTATTATACCCCAGAGCTGCACTCACTATTCTGCTGGTGCAGTCACTGTGTACATACATTACATTACTGATCCTGAGTTACATCCTGTATTATAGCCCAGTGCTGCACTCACTATTCTGCTGGTGCAGTCACTGTGTACATACATTGCATCACTGATCCTGAGTTACATCCTGTATTATACTTCAGAGCTGCACTCACTATTCTGCTGGTGCAGTCACTGTGTACATACATTACATTACTGATCCTGAGTTACATCCTGTATTATACTACAGAGCTGCACTCACTATTCCCCAGGTGCAGTCACTGTGTACATACATTACATTACTGATCCTGAGTTACCTCCTGTATTATACTCCAGAGCTGCACTCACTATTGTGCTGGTGCAGTCACTGTGTACATACATTACATTACTGATCCTGAGTTACATCCTGTATTATTCTTCAGAGCTGCACTCACTATTCTGCTGGTGCAGTCACTGTGTACATACATTACATTACTGATCCTGAGTTACCTCCTGTATAATACTCCAGAGCTGCACTCACTATTCTGCTGGTGCAGTCACTGTGTACATACATTACATTACTGATCCTGAGTTACACCCTGTATTATACTCCAGAGCTGCACTCACTATTCTGCTGGTGCAGTCACTGTGTACATTCATTACTGATCCTGAGTTACATCCTGTATTATACCCCAGAACTGCACTCTCTATTCTGCTGGTGCAGTCACTGTGTACATACATTACATTACTGAACCTGAGTTACATCCTGTATTATACTCCAGAGCTGCACTCACTGTTTTGCTGGTGCAGTCACTGTGTACATACATTACATTACTGATCCTGGGTTACATTCTGTATTATACTCCAGAGCTGCACTCACTATTCTGCTGGTGCAGTCACTGTGTACATACATTACTGATCCTGAGTTACATCCTGTATTATACTCCAGAGCTGCACTCACTATTCTGCTGGTGCAGTCATTGTGTACATACATTACATTACTGATCCTGAGTTACATCCTGTATTATACCCCAGAGCTGCACTCACTATTCTGCTGGTGCAGTCACTGTGTACTTACATTACATTACTGATCCTGGGTTACATCCTGTATTATACTCCAGAGCTGCACTCACTATTCTGCTGGTGCAGTCACTGTGTACATACATTACATTACTGACCCTGAGTTACATCCTGTATTATACCCCAGAGCTGCACTCACTATTCTGCTGGTGCAGTCACTGTGTAGATACATTACATTACTGATCCTGGGTTACATCCTGTATTATACCCCAGAGCTGCACTCACTATTCTGCTGGTGCAGTCACTGAGTACATACATTACATTACTGATCCTGAGTTACATCCTGTATTATACCCCAGAGCTGCACTCACTATTCTGCTGGTGCAGTCACTGTGTACATACATTACATTACTGATCCTGAGTTACATCCTGTATTATACTCCAGAGCTGCACTCGCTATTCCGCTGGTGCAGTCACTGTGAGCACTGTGACATTACCGGCCTCCCAATAGCATCGGGCCTCCATCTAGTTTTGTATAATTCCTAAGTATAATAATGTATTGTGCCTTATTATTCATACACGCTGTATGTACACAAAGGAAAAAACACAAAAGAACTTAGATGGAAAAATACAATTTGTGAAACCCTATGAAATGTGAGCAGGAGACTGCTGGGCTGGTCACAATATCCTCACACAAATATTACAGCGGAGAACAAACAGTTGTCGATTCTCCACACACAGTAGGATGCAGATCTCCCTCCGAGGTCGGGTACAAGGAGCTCTGATATCTGCCATATAGCATTTGTTTATTTTCTAAAAAAGAATCCTACTATCTCTAAAGTTTAATCTTCATCTACACAGCAGCTAAGGGTACCGTCACACTATACGATTTACCTACGATCACGACCAGCGATATGACCTGGCCGTGATCGTAGGTAAATCGTAGTGTGTTCGCTGGGGAGCTGTCACACAGACAGCTCTCCAGCGACCAACGATGCCAAGGTCCCTGGGTAACCAGGGTAAACATCGGGTTACTAAGCGCAGGATCGCGCTTAGTAACCCGATGTTTACCCTGGTTACCAGCGTAAAAAAAAACAAACAGCACATACTTACATTCTGGTGTCCGTCAGGTCCCTTGCCGTCTGCTTCCCGCACTCACTGACTGCCGGCCGTAAAGTGAAAGTGAAAGCACAGCACAGCGGTGACGTCACCGCTGTGCTCTGCTTTCACTTTACGGCCGGCAGTCACTGAGTGCGGAAAGCAGACGGCAAGGGACCTGACGGACACCAGAATGTAAGTATGTGGTGTTTGTTTTTTTTTTAGTTTTACGCTTGTAACCAGGGTAAACATCGGGTTACTAAGCGCGGTCCTGCGCTTAGTAACCCGATGTTTACCCTGGTTACAAGCGAACGCATCGCTCGATCGCATCGCTAGATCGGTTTCACACACACCGATCTAGCGATGACAGCGGGAGATCCAGCGACGAAAGAAAGTTCTAAACGATCTGCTACGACGTACGATTCTCAGCAGGATCCCTGATCGCTGCTGCGTGTCAGACACAGCGATATCGTAACGATATCGCTGGAACGTCACGAATCGTACAGTCGTAGCGATCGAAATGGCACTGTGTGACGGTACCCTAACTCTGAACAAATTATCCAAAGAGTAAAAACAGTGATCTGAGAGCAGCTCTAATTCTGCAGAACATTTAGTTTTACCTGCAACAATTACTTTAAGGAAAGCTCCATCACTGGTAGAAAAAATCTGGAGCACTATGGCAGTTACTTTCAAATATGCCGTATAGGGGGCAGTATTATCTAATATATATAATTGCCTAGAATACTACTTCCTGCAATTTGTGCCAACTTCCGTGGCTTTGTCCGGAGCTAATGTGCGGAGATAATGTCCGGAGCTAATGTCCGGAGCTAATGTGCGGAGATAATGTCCGGAGCTAATGTCCGGAGCTAATGTGCGGAGATAATGTCCGGAGCTAATGTCCGGAGCTAATGTCCTGAGCTAATGTGCGGAGATAATGTCCGGAGCTAATGTGCGGAGATAATGTCCGGAGCTAATGTCCAGGGCTAATGTCCGGAGCTAATGTCCAGGGCTAATGTCCGGAGCTAATGTCCGGAGCTAATGTCCGGAGCTAATGTCCGGAGCTAATGTGCGGAGCTAATGTGCGGAGATAATGTCCGGAGCTAATGTCCGGAGCTAATGTGCGGGGCTAATGTCCGGAGCTAATGTCCGGAGCTAATGTCCGGAGCTAATGTCCGGAGCTAATGTGCGGAGATAATGTCCGGAGCTAATGTCCGGAGCTAATGTGCGGGGCTAATGTCCGGAGCTAATGTCCGGAGCTAATGTCCGGAGCTAATGTCCGGAGCTAATGTGCGGAGATAATGTCCGGAGCTAATGTCCGGAGCTAATGTGCGGAGATAATGTCCGGAGCTAATGTCCGGAGCTAATGTCCTGAGCTAATGTGCGGAGATAATGTCCGGAGCTAATGTCCAGGGCTAATGTCCGGAGCTAATGTCCAGGGCTAATGTCCGGAGCTAATGTCCGGAGCTAATGTCCGGAGCTAATGTCCGGAGCTAATGTGCGGAGCTAATGTGCGGAGATAATGTCCGGAGCTAATGTCCAGGGCTAATGTCCGGAGCTAATGTCCAGGGCTAATGTCCGGAGCTAATGTCCGGAGCTAATGTCCAGAGCTAATGTCCGGAGATAATGTCCGGAGATAAGTGACGTCAACAGTGTCCAGTGTCTGATTGGTTGCCGCCTGCTGCGAGCGACCAATCAGAAACGTGCCGTACTGTGACACACTCCGCCCGCCATTTTGGTGTGATTTTTGAATTTTTACCTCACAGCAAGTTTCTACTGCGTGGAGGCGGGCCCAGTGATGTTGCTCTTCAAGCTCCTGCCGAATTTCGTCAAAAAAATGATAATACCATTTACCAAAACTATATATATTTAGTTGTGAAGTGGTTCAGTGACATTTTCACACCAATTTTGAACTTTTGTTTGGTGTTTTCTCCATATACTGCCTATTATTTTTGTTCTTTCTTACTATTATTTATTAATTGTATTATTCTTACATTTGAATAAATAAAGTATATATGGATTCTAGACTCCCGATTCTTTAGAATCAGGCTGCCATCTAGTAGTAGTTATATTCTTGTAAATAGGGAGCAGTATTATAGTAGTTATATTCTTGTAAATAGGAGCAGTATTATAGTAGTTATATTCTTGTACATAGGAGCAGTATTATAGTAGTTATATTCTTGTAAATAGGAGCAGTATTATAGTAGTTATATTCTTGTAAATAAGAGCAGTATTATAGTAGTTATATTCTTGTAAATAGGAGCAGTATTATAGTAGTTATATTCTTGTACATAGGGGCAGTATTATAGTAGTTATATTCTTGTACATAGGGGCAGTATTATAGTAGTTATATTCTTGTACATAAGAGCAGTATTATAGTAGTTATATTCTTGTACATAGGGGCAGTATTATAGTAGTTATATTCTTGTAAATAGGAGCAGTATTATAGTAGTTATATTCTTGTAAATAGGAGCAGTATTATAGTAGTTATATTCTTGTAAATAGGAGCAGTATTATAGTAGTTATATTCTTGTAAATAGGAGCAGTATTATAGTAGTTATATTCTTGTACATAGGGGCAGTATTATAGTAGTTATATTCTTGTAAATAGGAGCAGTATTATAGTAGTTATATTCTTGTACATAGGGGCAGCATTATAGTAGTTATATTCTTGTACATAGGGGCAGTATTATAGTAGTTATATTCTTGTACATAGGGGCAGCATTATAGTAGTTATATTCTTGTAAATAGGAGCAGTATTATAGTAGTTATATTCTTGTAAATAGGAGCAGTATTATAGTAGTTATATTCTTGTAAATAGGAGCAGTATTATAGTAGTTATATTCTTGTACATAGGGGCAGTATTATAGTAGTTATATTCTTGTACATAGGAGCAGTATTATAGTAGTTATATTCTTGTACATAGGGGCAGTATTATAGTAGTTATATTCTTGTACATAGGAGCAGTATTATAGTAGTTATATTCTTGTACATAGGGGCAGTATTATAGTAGTTATATTCTTGTACATAGGAGCAGTATTATAGTAGTTATATTCTTGTACATAGGGGCAGTATTATAGTAGTTATATTCTTGTACATAGGAGCAGTATTATAGTAGTTATATTCTTGTACATAGGAGCAGTATTATAGTAGTTATATTCTTGTACATAGGGGCATTATTATAGTAGTTATATTCTTGTAAATAGGAGCAGTATTATAGTAGTTATATTTTTGTAAATAGGAGCAGTATTATAGTAGTTATATTCTTGTAAATAGGAGCAGTATTATAGTAGTTATATTCTTGTAAATAGGAGCAGTATTATAGTAGTTATATTCTTGTACATAGGGGCAGTATTATAGTAGTTATATTCTTGTAAATAGGAGCAGTATTATAGTAGTTATATTCTTGTAAATAGGAGCAGTATTATAGTAGTTATATTCTTGTAAATAGGAGCAGTATTATAGTAGTTATATTCTTGTAAATAGGAGCAGTATTATAGTAGTTATATTCTTGTACATAGGGGCAGTATTATAGTAGTTATATT
Source organism: Ranitomeya imitator (assembly GCF_032444005.1). Classification (NCBI taxonomy): domain Eukaryota; kingdom Metazoa; phylum Chordata; class Amphibia; order Anura; family Dendrobatidae; genus Ranitomeya; species Ranitomeya imitator. The sequence goes on along the minus strand of NC_091287.1, from coordinate 28,390,038 downwards.
CTTGTACATAGGGGCAGTATTATAGTAGTTATATTCTTGTACATAGGAGCAGTATTATAGTAGTTATATTCTTGTACATAGGGGGCAGTATTATAGTAGTTATATTCTTGTACATAGGAGCAGTATTATAGTAGTTATATTCTTGTACATATGGGGCAGTATTATAGTAGTTATATTCTTGTACATAGGGGGCAGTATTATAGTAGTTATATTCTTGTACATAGGAGCAGTATTATAGTAGTTATATTCTTGTACATAGGGGCAGTATTATAGTAGTTATATTCTTGTAAATAGGAGCAGTATTATAGTAGTTATATTCTTGTAAATAGGAGCAGTATTATAGTAGTTATATTCTTGTAAATAGGAGCAGTATTATAGTAGTTATATTCTTGTAAATAGGAGCAGTATTATAGTAGTTATATTCTTGTACATAGGGGCAGTATTATAGTAGTTATATTCTTGTAAATAGGAGCAGTATTATAGTAGTTATATTCTTGTACATAGGGGCAGTATTATAGTAGTTATATTCTTGTACATAGGGGCAGTATTATAGTAGTTATATTCTTGTACATAGGAGCAGTATTATAGTAGTTATATTCTTGTACATAGGGGGCAGTATTATAGTAGTTATATTCTTGTACATAGGAGCAGTATTATAGTAGTTATATTCTTGTACATATGGGGCAGTATTATAGTAGTTATATTCTTGTACATATGGGGCAGTATTATAGTAGTTATATTCTTGTACATAGGAGCAGTATTATAGTAGTTATATTCTTGTACATAGGGGCAGTATTATAGTAGTTATATTCTTGTACATATGAGCAGTATTATAGTAGTTATATTCTTGTACATAGGGGCAGTATTATAGTAGTTATATTCTTGTACATAGGAGCAGTATTATAGTAGTTATATTCTTGTACATAGGAGCAGTATTATAGTAGTTATATTCTTGTACATAGGAGCAGTATTATAGTAGTTATATTCTTGTACATAGGAGCAGTATTATAGTAGTTATATTCTTGTACATAGGGGCAGTATTATAGTAGTTATATTCTTATACATTGGGACAGTATTATAGTAGCTATGTTCTTGTACATAGGAGACAGTATTATAGTAGTCATATTCTTATACATAGCAGGCAGTATTATAGTAGTTATATTCTTGTACATAGGGGCAGTATTATAGTAGCTATATTCTTGTACATAGGAGACAGTATTATAGTAGTTATATTCTTGTACATAGGAGCAGTATTATAGTAGTTATATTCTTGTACATAAGGGCAGTATTATAGTAGTTATATTCTTGTACATAGGAGCAGTATTATAGTAGTTATATTCTTGTACATAGGAGCAGTATTATAGTAGTTATATTCTTGTACATAGGAGCAGTATTATAGTAGTTATATTCTTGTACATAGGAGCAGTATTACAGTAGTTATATTCTTGTACATAGGGGCAGTATTATAGTAGTTATATTCTTGTACATAGGGGCAGTATTATAGTAGTTATATTCTTGTACATAGGGGCAGTATTATAGTAGTTATATTCTTGTACATAGGAGCAGTATTATAGTAGTTATATTCTTGTACATAGGAGCAGTATTATAGTAGTTATATTCTTGTACATAGGAGCAGTATTATAGTAGTTATATTCTTGTACATAGGAGCAGTATTATAGTAGTTATATTCTTGTACATAGGGGCAGTATTATAGTAGTTATATTCTTGTACATAGGGGCAGTATTATAGTAGTTATATTCTTGTACATAGGAGCAGTATTATAGTAGTTATATTCTTGTACATAGGGGCAGTATTATAGTAGTTATATTCTTGTACATAGGAGCAGTATTATAGTAGTTATATTCTTGTACATAGGGGCATTATTATAGTAGTTATATTCTTGTACATATGAGCAGTATTATAGTAGTTATATTCTTGTACATAGGAGCAGTATTATAGTAGTTATATTCTTGTACATAGGAGCAGTATTATAGTAGTTATATTCTTGTACATAGGGGCAGTATTATAGTAGTTATATTCTTGTACATAGGGGCAGTATTATAGTAGTTATATTCTTGTACATAGGGGCAGTATTATAGTAGTTATATTCTTGTACATAGGAGCAGTATTATAGTAGTTATATTCTTGTACATAGGGGCAGTATTATAGTAGTTATATTCTTGTACATAGGGGCCGTATTATAGTAGTTATATTCTTGTACATAGGAGCAGTATTATAGTAGTTATATTCTTGTACATAGGAGCAGTATTATAGTAGTTATATTTTTATACATAGGAGCAGTATTATAGTAGTTATATTCTTGTACATAGGAGCAGTATTATAGTAGTTATATTCTTGTACATAGGAGGCAGTATTATAGTAGTTATATTCTTGTACATAGGAGGCAGTATTATAGTAGTTATATTCTTGTACATAGGAGGTAGTATTATAGTAGTTATATTCTTGAACATAGGGGCAGTATTATAGTAGTGATATTCTTGTACATAGGAGGCAGTATTATAGTATATTCTTGTACATAGGAGGCAGTATTATAGTAGTTATATTCTTGTACAAAGGGGCAGTATTATAATAGTTATATTCTTGTACATAGGGGGAAGTATTATAGTAGTTATATTCTTGAACATAGGGGCAGTATTATAGTAGTTATATTCTTGTACACAGGGGCAGTATTATAGTAGCTATATTCTTGTACATAGGAGACAGTATTATAGTAGTTATATTCTTGTACATAGGAGCAGTATTATAGTAGTGATATTCTTGTACATAGGAGGCAGTATTATAGTATATTCTTGTACATAGGAGGCAGTATTATAGTAGTTATATTCTTGTACAAAGGGGCAGTATTATAATAGTTATATTCTTGTACATAGGGGGCAGTATTATAGTAGTTATATTCTTGAACATAGGGGCAGTATTATAGTAGTTATATTCTTGTACACAGGGGCAGTATTATAGTAGCTATATTCTTGTACATAGGAGACAGTATTATAGTAGTTATATTCTTGTACATAGGGGCAGTGTTATAGTAGTGATATTCTTGTACATCGGAGGCAGTATTATAGCAGTTATATTCTTGTACATAGAAGGAGTATTATAGTAGTTATATTCTTGTACATAGGAGCAGTATTATAGTAGTTATATTCTTGTACATAGGGGCAGTATTATAGTAGTTATATTCTTGTACATAGGGAGCAGTATTATAGTAGTGATATTCTTGTACATAGGGGCAGTATTATAGTAGTTATATTCTTGTACATAGGGGCAGTATTATAGTAGCTATATTCTTGTACATAGGGGGCAGTATTATAGTAGTTATATTCTTGTATATAGGGGCAGTATTATAGTAGTTATATTCTGGTATATAGGGGCAGTATTATAGTAGCTATATTCTTGTACATAGGGAGCAGTATTATAGTAGTTATATTCTTATACATAGGGGCAGTATTATAGTAGTTATATTCTTATACATAGGGGTAGCATTATAGTAGTATATTCTTATACATTAGGGGCAGTATTCTAGTAGTTATATTCTTGTACTTAGCAGAATTGATTACTATTGGTATTGCTGTTTTAGATCGATATCTAGTAAAAATCATTAGTTTAGCTTTTCAAATTATTATTGGTCTGGAGAAATAGCCAAGATTGATTTGTTTTCTTTTCACAAAGGTCTAAATTCAAAGATTTTTTTTTAATTCATCCTCTAAGGTCTAATTGTAAAATGATTACGGATAGAACATTAGGATTTAACAAACAATAAAAATCTAATATATAAAGCTGAATGTGTGTGTGTATGTGTGTGTGTGTGTGTGTGTGTGTATGTATGTATGTATGTCCGGGATTGGCATCTGCACCGTCGCAGCTACAGCCACAAAATTTTGCACAGTCACACGTCTGGACCCCGAGAGCGTCATAGGCTATGTTGTGAGGCGAAATTTTAACCCTGCGTGTTCCAATTCACCAAACAATTTTGCCCCTATCTACATAATGGGGAAAAAAGTGAAAGGAAAAGTGTTGGAGGCGTCGCAGCTACAGCCACAAAATTTTGCACAGTCACACGTCTGGACCCTGAGAGCATCATAGGCTATGTTGTGAGGTGAAATTTTAACCCTGCGCTTTCCAATTCACCAAACAATTTTGCCCCTATCTACATAATGGGGAAAAGTGAAAGGAAAAGTGTTGGAGGCAAATTGACAGCTGCCAGATGTGAACAAGGGGGACTTAAAGAGTGAGAGCGATGGCGCCAAAGAGTATATACCGTACAGTTGCTAAGGTGGGGCCCCGACATGGGATACTCACCACACACGGGGATATGAACACACACACAAAATGGGCCACACACTACCACATGCTTGAACACATATACCACCCTCAGCACACATTTCACCACACATACACCAACCTCGCCACATAAAAGTCGAAACACAAAAGTCGCCGCTCAAAACTCGCCACGCGCAAAACTCGCCACATGCAAAAACTAGGCTCACGCAAAACTCGCCACAAGTGCAAAACTCACCTCATGGAAAACCCGCCACACGCAAAACTTGCAGACGCGGAAAAATTGCCACAAGCACAAAAGTTGCAACACATGCAAAAGTTGCCTCACACAAAACTTGTATACTCAAAAGGCACCACACATAAAACTCGCCACGCGCAAGACTCGCCATGCGCAAAACTTGCTGCACACAACTTGCTACACTAACCTGTCACATGCAACTCGAGACACAAAAAGTTGCTACACGCATGTTGCCACACAAAACTCATCTCACAAAAGTTGCTACATGCATGTCGCCACACGCAACTCAACACACACAACTTGACAAACGAAACTCGGCTTAAAACACACACAAGTCTGGTATCCTTCAAAAATAAAAATCTGATTAATAAGCAGACAAACTACAAGAGCAACAAATGTACCATATAGGAAATACGGCAGCTGTCAGTCACAAGACCTGTCTATTATGTGTATGTGTGATCTAATATATACTGCCAGGGGGAGGGCTTCCTGTTGGCTGGAGATTTATCAGGCTGCCAATTTAGCTTACAAATACTGAGGTAAAAATACTGAGCAAATAACGTGTGAACGAGGTCTAATACAGGAGGAGATGACACACAGGTATATACTATATACAGGGGAGATGACACACAGATATATACTATATACAGAAGGAGATGACACACAGGTATATACTATATACAGGAGGACATGACACACAGTTATATACTATATACAGGAGAGATGACACACAGGTATATACTATATAGAGGAGGAGATGACATACAGGTACATACTATATACAGGAGGAGATGACATACAGGTACATACTATAAACAGGAGGAGATGACATACAGGTATATACTATATACAGGAGGAGATGACACACAGGTATATACTATATACAGGAGCAGATGACCTACAGGTATATACTATATACAGGAGGAGATGACATACAGGTATATGCTACATATAGAAGATGACATACAGGTATATACTACATATAGAAGATGACATACAGGTATATACTATATACAGGAGGAGATGACACACAGATATATACTATATACAGGGGAGATGACACAGGTATATACTATGTACAGGAGGAGATGACATATAGGTATATACTATATATAGAAGGAGATGACATACAGGTATATACTATATATAGGAGGAGATGACATACAGGTATATACTATATACAGGGGAGATGACACACAGCAGGTATATACTATATACAGGGGAGATGACATACAAGTATATACTATATACAGGAGATGACATACAGGTGTATACTATATATAAGGGAGATGACAAACATGTATATACTGAGGTGAAAATGAGAGGTGTGAGGAGAAAATGAAAAGGTGTGAGTGCAAAATGAGAGGAGTGAGGGAAAATAGTGGAGTGATCGGAAAATGACATGTGAGGTCGAAATGACAAGTGTTAGGGGGAATGAGAGGAGTGAGGGAGAAAATGAGAGGTGTGAGGGGGAAAATGAGAGGTGTGAGGGAGAAAATGAGAGGTGTGAGGGAGAAAATGAGAGATGTGAGGGGGAAAATGAAAGATGTGATTGGGAAAATGAGAGGCGTGATGGGAAAATAAGAGAAGTGAGGTGCTATAACTAACCACAGATATTTACTAAGCCCAGGCAACGCCGGGCTCTTCAGCTAGTAATGATAATAAAATGTAAATGATGTGTTCATCCACATTTGGTCTTATACACTTCTCAAAAAAATAAAGGGGACACTAAAATCCCACATCCTAGATATCACGGAATGAAATATTCCAGTTGTAAATCTTTATTCATTACATAGTGGAATGTGTTGAGAACAATAAAACCTAAAAATGATCAACGTAAATCACAACTAATATCCCACGGAGATCTGGAGTTGGAATGATGCTCAAAATCAAAGAGGAAAATGAAGTTACAGGCTGATCCAACTTCAGTGGAAATGCCTCAAGACAAGGAAATGATGCTCAGTAGTATGTGTGGCCTCCACTTGCCTGTATGACCTCCCTACAACGCCTGGGCATGCTCCTGATGAGGCGGCGGATGGTTTTCTGAGGGATCTCCTCCCAGACCTGGACTAAAGCATCTGCCAACTCCTGGACAGTCTGTGGTGCAACGTGATGTTGGTGGATTGTGAAAAACATGATGTCCCAAATGTGTTCAACCGGATTCAGGTCTGGGGAACGGGTGGGGCAGTCCATAGCTTCAATCCCTTTGTCTTGCATGAACTGCTGACACACTCCAGCCACATGAGGTCTGGCATTGTCCTGCATTAGGAGGAACCCAGGGCCAACCATACCAGCATATGGTCTCACAAGGGGTCTGAGGATCTCATCTCGGTACCTAATGGCAGTCAGGCTACCTCTGGCGAGCACATGGAGGGCTGTGCGACCCTCCAAAGAAATGCCACCCCACACCATTACTGACTCACTGCCAAACCGGTTATGCTGAAGGATGTTGCAGGCAGCAGATTGCTTTCCACGGCGTCTCCAGACTCTGTCACGTCTGTCACATGTGCTCAGTGTGAACCTGCTTTCATCTGTGAAGAGCACAGGGCGCCAGTGGTGAATTTGCAAATCCTGGTGTTCTGTGGCAAATGCCAAGCATCCTGCACGGTGTTGGGCTGTGAGCACAATCCCCATCTGTGGACGTCGGGCACTCGGACCATCGTCATGGAGTCGGTTTCTAACCGTTTGTGCAGACACATGCACATTTGTGGCCTGCTGGAGGTCATTTTGCAGGGCTCTGGCAGTGCTCCTCCTGTTCCTCCTTGCACAAAGGCTGAGGTAAGGGTCCTGCTGCTGGGTTGTTGCCCTCCTACGGCCCCCTCTATGTCTCCTGGCATACTGGCCTGTCTCCTGTAGCGCCTCCAGCCTCTGGACACTACGCTGACAGACACAGCAAACCTTCTTGCCACAGCTCGCATTGATGTGCCATCCTGGATGAGCTGGACTACCTGAGCCACTTGTGTGGGTTGTAGAGTCCGTCTCATGCTACCACGAGTGTGAAAGCACAGCCAACATTGAAAAGTGACCAAAACATCAGCCAGAAAGCATTGGTACTGAGATGTGGTCTGTGGTCCCCACCTGCAGAACCACTCCTTTATTGAGTGTGTCTTGTTAATTGCCAATAATTTCCATCTGTTTTCTATTCCATTTGCACAACAGCATGTGAAATTGATTGTCAATCAGTGTTGCTTCCTAAGTGGACAGTTTGATTTCACAGAAGTTTGATTTACTTTGTATCCTGTCGTTTATGTGTTCCTTTTATTTTTTTGAGCAGTGTAATATAGGCTCCTACTTCAGCTCTGACATATTTTGAAATAATTCTCTCTATACTATATTTTGATAGCAGATCTTACAAAGTTGCTGCTGAGATTATGGCAGTCAGGAGGGTTGGAATAGGGATTAACAGCTCCCTTTTTTTCAAAGGTCTTGTAAATCTGACTGGTAACTGGAGGCAATTCTGTGCAGCATCAAAAGGAAAAAACAATCCATGCTGAGAGATTGTCAGGACTTTTCTTCTGGACAGAAAGACTTGGGACGATTCCTGATCACTGGTTCTCATCATTCATTTGCATGAACAAGTTAACATGACCTCGTCTGATCCCGGCTCCATTAACGATTCTTGCTCTGCTTGAATGTTCTTTATTTTCCATTTCCGTGATACAAGCAAAATTACCAAGTTTTATGCATAATGTTAGGAGCAAATGTATCCTATATCCTATCTGACGATAACAAATATAACTTATTGCAAAAGTATTCACTCTTTTGATGCATAAAAGGACTATGTGAATTACATAAATCTATGTATTTTTGCCTAAGTATCATTTTTGCGAAAAACAAGCCAGCTTAGCAAAATATTGGTATTGCAGCTTAGTTTCTTTCACATCCATGAAGTTGAGTTACAAATACCAGCAGAATAGTGAGTGCAGCTCTGAAGTATAATACAGGATGTAACTCAGAATCAGTAATGTATGTACACAGTGACTGCACCAGAAGAATAGTGAGTGCAGCTCTGGAGTATAATACAGGATGTAACTCAGGATCAGTAATGTAATGTATGTACACAGTGACTGCACCAGCAGAATAGTGAGTGCAGCTCTGGAGTATAATACAGGATGTAACTCAGGATCAGTAATGTAATGTATGTACACAGTGACTGCACCAGCAGAATAGTGAGTGCAGCTCTGGGGTATAATACAGGATGTAACTCAGGATCAGTAATGTAATGTATGTACACAGTGACTACACCAGCAGAATAGTGAGTGCAGCTCTGGAGTATAATACAGGATGTAACTCAGGATCAGTAATGTAATGTATGTACACAGTGACTGCACCAGCAGAATAGTGAATGCAGCTCTGGAGTATAATACAGGATGTAACTCAGGATCAGTAATGTAATGTATGTACACAGTGACTACACCAGCAGAATAGTGAGTGCAGCTCTGGAGTATAATACAGGATGTAACTCAGGATCAGTAATGTAATGTATGTACACAGTGACTGCACCAGCAGAATAGTGAATGCAGCTCTGGAGTATAATACAGGATGTAACTCAGGATCAGTAATGTAATGTATGTACACAGTGACTGCACCAGCAGAATAGTGAGTGCAGCTCTGGAGTATAATACAGGATGTAACTCAGGATCAGTAATGTAATGTATGTACACAGTGACTGCACCTGGGGAATAGTGAGTGCAGCTCTGGAGTATATTACAGGATTTAACTCAGGATCAGTACTGTAATGTATGTACACAGTGACTGCACCAGCAGAATAGTGAGTGCAGCTCTGGGGTATAATACAGGAGGTAACCCAGGATCAGTACTGTAATGTATGTACACAGTGACTGCACCAGCAGAATAGTGAGTGCAGCTCTGGAGTATAGTACAGGATGTAACTCAGGATCAGTAATGTAATGTATGTACACAGTGACTGTACAAGCAGAATAGTGAATACAGCTCTGGAGTATAATACAGGATGTAACTCAGGATCAGTAATGTAATGTATGTACACAGTGACTGCACCAGCAGAATAGTGAGTGCAGCTCTGGGGTATAATACAGGAGGTAACCCAGGATCAGTACTGTAATGTATGTACAAAGTGACTGCACCAGCAGAATAGTGAGTGCAGCTCTGGAGTAATACAGGATGTAACTCAGGATCAGTAATGTAATGTATGTACACAGTGACTGTACAAGCAGAATAGTGAATGCAGCTCTGGAGTATAATACAGGATGTAACTCAGGATCAGTAATGTAATGTATGTACACAGTGACTGCACCAGCAGAATAGTGAATGCAGCTCTGGAGTATAATACAGGATGTAACTCAGGATCAGTAATGTAGTGTATGTACACAGTGACTGCACCAGGGGAATAGAGAGTGCAGCTCTGGAGTATATTACAGGATTTAACTCAGGATCAGTACTGTAATGTATGTACACAGTGACTGCACCAGCAGAATAGTGAGTGCAGCTCTGGGGTATAATACAGGAGGTAACCCAGGATCAGTACTGTAATGTATGTACAAAGTGACTGCACCAGCAGAATAGTGAGTGCAGCTCTGGGGTATAATACAGGATGTAACTCAGGATCAGTAATGTAATGTATGTACACAGTGACTGCACCTGCAGAATAGTGAGTGCAGCTCTGGAGTATAATACAGGATGTAACTCAGGATCAGTAATGTAATGTATGTACACAGTGACTGTACAAGCAGAATAGTGAATGCAGCTCTGGAGTATAATACAGGATGTAACTCAGGATCAGTAATGTAAGGTATGTACACAGTGACTGCACCAGCAGAATAGTGAATGCAGCTCTGGAGTATAATAAAGGATGTAACTCAGGATCAGTAATGTAGTGTATGCACACAGTGACTGCACCAGGGGAATAGTGAGTGCAGCTCTGGAGTATATTACAGGATTTAACTCAGGATCAGTACTGTAATGTATGTACACAGTGACTGCACCAGCAGAATAGTGAGTGCAGCTCTGGGGTATAATACAGGAGGTAACCCAGGATCAGTACTGTAATGTATGTACAAAGTGTCTGCACCAGCAGAATAGTGAGTGCAGCTCTGGAGTATAATACAAGATGTAACTCAGGATCAGTAATGTAATGTATGTACACAGTGACTGCACCAGCAGAATAGTGAGTGCAGCTCTGAGGTATAATACAGGATGTGACTCAGGATCAGTAATGTAATGTATGTACACAGTGACTGCACCAGCAGAATAGTGAGTGCAGCTCTGGGGTATAATACAGGAGGTAACTCAGGATCAGTAATGTAATGTATGTACAAAGTGACTGCACCAGCAGAATAGTGAGCGCACCTCTGGAGTATAATACAGGATGTAACTCAGGATCAGTAATGTAATGTATGTACACAGTGACTGCACCAGCAGAATAGTGAGTGCAGCTCTGGAGTATAATACAGGATGTAACTCAGTATCAGTAATGTAAGACAGTGACTGCAGCAGCAGAATAGTGAGTGCAGCTCTGGGGTATAATACAGGATGTAACTCAGGATCAGTAATGTAATGTATGTACACAGTGACTGCACCAGCAGAATAGTGAGTGCAGCTCTGGAGTATAATACAGGATGTAACTCAGGATCAGTAATGTAATGTATGTACACAGTGACTGCACCAGCAGAATAGTGAGTGCAGCTCTGGAGTATAATACAGGATGTAACTCATGATCAGTAATGTAATGCATGTACACAGTGACTGCAGCAGCAGAATAGTGAGTGCAGCTCTGGGGTATAATACAGGAGGTAACTCAGGATCAGTAATAGTAATGTAATGTATGTACAAAGTGACTGCAACAGCAGAATAGTGAGTGCAGCTCTGGAGTATAGTACAGGAGGTAACTCAGGATCAGTAATGTAATGTATGTACAAAGTGACTGCACCAGCAGAATAGTGAGCGCACCTCTGGAGTATAATACAGGATGTAACTCAGGATCAGTAATGTAATGTATGTACACAGTGACTGCACCAGCAGAATAGTGAGTGCAGCTCTGGAGTATAATACAGGATGTAACTCAGGATCAGTAATGTAATGTATGTACACAGTGACTGCACCTGGGGAATAGTGAGTGCAGCTCTGGAGTATATTACAGGATTTAACTCAGGATCAGTACTGTAATGTATGTACACAGTGACTGCACCAGCAGAATAGTGAGTGCAGCTCTGGGGTATAATACAGGAGGTAACCCAGGATCAGTACTGTAATGTATGTACACAGTGACTGCACCAGCAGAATAGTGAGTGCAGCTCTGGAGTATAGTACAGGATGTAACTCAGGATCAGTAATGTAATGTATGTACACAGTGACTGTACAAGCAGAATAGTGAATACAGCTCTGGAGTATAATACAGGATGTAACTCAGGATCAGTAATGTAAGGTATGTACACAGTGACTGCACCAGCAGAATAGTGAATGCAGCTCTGGAGTATAATACAGGATGTAACTCAGGATCAGTAATGTAGTGTATGTACACAGTGACTGCACCAGGGGAATAGTGAGTGCAGCTCTGGAGTATATTACAGGATTTAACTCAGGATCAGTACTGTAATGTATGTACACAGTGACTGCACCAGCAGAATAGTGAGTGCAGCTCTGGGGTATAATACAGGAGGTAACCCAGGATCAGTACTGTAATGTATGTACAAAGTGACTGCACCAGCAGAATAGTGAGTGCAGCTCTGGAGTAATACAGGATGTAACTCAGGATCAGTAATGTAATGTATGTACACAGTGACTGTACAAGCAGAATAGTGAATGCAGCTCTGGAGTATAATACAGGATGTAACTCAGGATCAGTAATGTAATGTATGTACACAGTGACTGCACCAGCAGAATAGTGAATGCAGCTCTGGAGTATAATACAGGATGTAACTCAGGATCAGTAATGTAGTGTATGTACACAGTGACTGCACCAGGGGAATAGTGAGTGCAGCTCTGGAGTATATTACAGGATTTAACTCAGGATCAGTACTGTAATGTATGTACACAGTGACTGCACCAGCAGAATAGTGAGTGCAGCTCTGGGGTATAATACAGGAGGTAACCCAGGATCAGTACTGTAATGTATGTACAAAGTGACTGCACCAGCAGAATAGTGAGTGCAGCTCTGGGGTATAATACAGGATGTAACTCAGGATCAGTAATGTAATGTATGTACACAGTGACTGCACCTGCAGAATAGTGAGTGCAGCTCTGGAGTATAATACAGGATGTAACTCAGGATCAGTAATGTAATGTATGTACACAGTGACTGTACAAGCAGAATAGTGAATGCAGCTCTGGAGTATAATACAGGATGTAACTCAGGATCAGTAATGTAAGGTATGTACACAGTGACTGCACCAGCAGAATAGTGAATGCAGCTCTGGAGTATAATAAAGGATGTAACTCAGGATCAGTAATGTAGTGTATGCACACAGTGACTGCACCAGGGGAATAGTGAGTGCAGCTCTGGAGTATATTACAGGATTTAACTCAGGATCAGTACTGTAATGTATGTACACAGTGACTGCACCAGCAGAATAGTGAGTGCAGCTCTGGGGTATAATACAGGAGGTAACCCAGGATCAGTACTGTAATGTATGTACAAAGTGTCTGCACCAGCAGAATAGTGAGTGCAGCTCTGGAGTATAATACAAGATGTAACTCAGGATCAGTAATGTAATGTATGTACACAGTGACTGCACCAGCAGAATAGTGAGTGCAGCTCTGAGGTATAATACAGGATGTGACTCAGGATCAGTAATGTAATGTATGTACACAGTGACTGCACCAGCAGAATAGTGAGTGCAGCTCTGGGGTATAATACAGGAGGTAACTCAGGATCAGTAATGTAATGTATGTACAAAGTGACTGCACCAGCAGAATAGTGAGCGCACCTCTGGAGTATAATACAGGATGTAACTCAGGATCAGTAATGTAATGTATGTACACAGTGACTGCACCAGCAGAATAGTGAGTGCAGCTCTGGAGTATAATACAGGATGTAACTCAGTATCAGTAATGTAAGACAGTGACTGCAGCAGCAGAATAGTGAGTGCAGCTCTGGGGTATAATACAGGATGTAACTCAGGATCAGTAATGTAATGTATGTACACAGTGACTGCACCAGCAGAATAGTGAGTGCAGCTCTGGAGTATAATACAGGATGTAACTCAGGATCAGTAATGTAATGTATGTACACAGTGACTGCACCAGCAGAATAGTGAGTGCAGCTCTGGAGTATAATACAGGATGTAACTCATGATCAGTAATGTAATGCATGTACACAGTGACTGCAGCAGCAGAATAGTGAGTGCAGCTCTGGGGTATAATACAGGAGGTAACTCAGGATCAGTAATAGTAATGTAATGTATGTACAAAGTGACTGCAACAGCAGAATAGTGAGTGCAGCTCTGGAGTATAGTACAGGAGGTAACTCAGGATCAGTAATGTAATGTATGTACAAAGTGACTGCACCAGCAGAATAGTGAGCGCACCTCTGGAGTATAATACAGGATGTAACTCAGGATCAGTAATGTAATGTATGTACACAGTGACTGCACCAGCAGAATAGTGAGTGCAGCTCTGGAGTATAATACAGGATGTAACTCAGTATCAGTAATGTAAGACAGTGACTGCAGCAGCAGAATAGTGAGTGCAGCTCTGGGGTATAATACAGGATGTAACTCAGGATCAGTAATGTAATGTATGTACACAGTGACTGCACCAGCAGAATAGTGAGTGCAGCTCTGGAGTATAATACAGGATGTAACTCAGGATCAGTAATGTAATGTATGTACACAGTGACTGCACCAGCAGAATAGTGAGTGCAGCTCTGGAGTATAATACAGGATGTAACTCATGATCAGTAATGTAATGCATGTACACAGTGACTGCAGCAGCAGAATAGTGAGTGCAGCTCTGGGGTATAATACAGGAGGTAACTCAGGATCAGTAATAGTAATGTAATGTATGTACACAGTGACTGCAACAGCAGAATAGTGAGTGCAGCTCTGGAGTATAATACAGGATGTAACTCAGGATCAGTAATGTAATGTCTGTACACAGTGACTGCACCAGCAGAATAGTGAGTGCAGCTCTGGATTTCAGATGTACACAGTTTCTTAATATATTTTGTATATTACTTTTATATACCACATAAACTGTAGAATTGTTTGTAAAGGCAATAATATGTGTGCTATGATGTACAAGGGCCCACCAGTGACACTGACTTTGGAGGGGGGGCACTTTTCCCCTGCACACAAATATTACACTATCCTCATTCACAAATTGACCTATATCTTTATATAATAATAAACTGGGTAGTTTGCTTAAGGAATGATGATATGCTGCCTTTTCCTGTATAGAGTGAATTATGCCACGTACTGCTCATATAGTGGGGTTGGAATCCCAGATCTGCCGGGAGATCTCCAATCACCGTGAGATTCCCCTGTTACCCTATGGGCCAGTGCGAGCCTGACTGCATACATTATATATCAGAATATATATAGAACATGACAGAATAAACAAACTATAACTAATTAGTATTTGTGTTATATTAATTTCCGCACTTGAGAACTTCCATTAATTATACCTGCAGCGGATCTGTGACAGTAACATGATCAATTACATCCCAGGCCCATTAGGAATCATATCACGTGAGCAGGGTCTAATGACAAGCAAATAAATTAATTGTTGGGCTTGTGTAATTAGGGGAAGGAATGACATCGATTGGCATTTGTATGATTAGTTTAATGGCAGATAATTGCAGACATTTGAATAATGATGGAAATATTGCAACAAATGGAAAAAAATAGTTATTCTGATTGAGTTTTAGGAAAAAAAACAAAGTGTGAAAATTAAACAAGTAACAAGGGGTCGAAGGTGACACGGACCATGGAATAGATTCTCCTTCCGGAAGGTGGCAGAACAACTTGGCAAGTCTTGGTACAAATTTAGTTTATACTTCTAAAGGGGGTTTTACAAGTAAAAAAAGACAGCACAACTGTTCCAAATTAAACAATAATATTGTAATTTTTGGGGGACCTGGTGGTCTTTTGTTCAGTCTCCATTGTGATGACATGCCATTGAGGTGCAGCTTCAGACTGGGGTCTCTTCGGCCAACATAAAAAAGGTCCAATTTGTTTTTTTCTAGGTATTATCTTATAAAAATAGAGTCTTGTCCTATTGGATCCAAAGTCATCTCCACTGGAGAAGTTTCTCTGTTGGACCTTTGGGGCTTGTGTCTGCAGGATCCTCCGGTGGGCCAGTCTATCTCTGGCAAGGCTTCTTCCATAGTGAGATCACAGAAGAGTACACACAGATGTGGCGGCCCACCCAAACAGCGTCAACGGAGGAACAGAAAATCACACACTTACCAACATTGATATTGGATCAATTCAGATCTTTTACATCCTGCCCACCCAAATCCTGACCATGAACATCCCAACATCAGACAAGACCACCGACTTATGTCCTGGGACATCCCCCAATTTACCAGAATTGACAACTGACAAATAATATGTTAAGACGTTTATTATAGTATTAGTTTCAATTTTTGGCTTTTGTTGGCTTTGCCTCGGAAACGGCATTTTTTACGTCACCCCACAAGTGTTCCATATGATTATGGTCCGGGGATTGGGCCGGCCGCTCCATAACCTCAATTGTGTTGGCCTGGAGCCAAGATTTTGCTCGTTTACTGGTGCATTTAGGGTCATTGTCTTGTTGAAGCCCCCATTTCCAGGGCATATCCTCTTCACGGTAAGGCAACATGACCTCTACAAGTATTTTATTATATCCTAATGCACCACAGAGAAACTACAGTCAAAGTCCCAAACCATATAAAATATAAGCCTTTATTAAATATATATAAAAAACTACACACAATAACCATACAAATGGACAGGTATATGAGGTAAAAAAGGGGGGGAAAAAAGATGAGACCAACTGTATCATGAATGCCCAAATATACACAGGGCTACAAAGAACCCCCCACTACCTCGGCACAGCAAGAAGTATGATGGTGGAAATCACACAGTAAAAATGGGAATAAGGGCAAAAAATAAGAAGGAAAATAGTAAGAAAATAGTCACGGCCTATGGAGGTAGTAGTAGATATATACCGCCAATGCAAAAAAAGTTAAACTCAATAGACCATAACCAGCCATATCTCCAAGAGGGGAGGGCTCAGGATACCCCACTGCTGTTGCACACCAGGTATTATTAGGGAATATGTGTGGTAGTTAATATGTACACACTCTTGGAGATATGGCTGGTTATGGTCTATTGAGTTTAACTTTTTTTGCATTGGCGGTATATATCTACTACTACCTCCATAGGCCATGACTATTTTCTTACTATTTTCCTTCTTATTTTTTGCCCTTATTCCCATTTTTACTGTGTGATTTCCACCATCATACTTCTTGCTGTGCCGAGGTAGTGGGGGGTTCTTTGTAGCCCTGTGTATATTTGGGCATTCATGATACAGTTGGTCTCATCTTTTTCCCCCCCCTTTTTTACCTCATATACCTGTCCATTTGTATGGTTATTGTGTGTCGTTTTTTATATATATTTAATAAAGGCTTATATTTTATATGGTTTGGGACTTTGACTGTAGTTTCTCTGTGGTGCATTAGGATTTCTGTCTAACAGTTGTCCCTGGTATTTTTGTCCATGCATGCACACATGATACATTATGTGCTATTATTTTTCCTTAATCGGCCTTAATTTATTGTATGTTCCATGTGTGTACTATGTATGCTGCAATTATATTATCAAGTACCGTATATACTCGAGTATAAGCCGAGATTTTCAGCCCAAATTTTTGGGCTGAAAGTGCCCCCCTCGGCTTATACTCGAGTCACGGTAGCGGTGGGGTCGGCGGGTGAGGGAGTGAGGGCGCTGGGGTATACTTACCTAGTCCCAGCGATCCTCGCGCTGTCCCTGCCGTCCCACGGGCTTCGGCGCTGCAGTTTCTTCCTCTCTTCAGCGGTCACGTGGGACCGCTCATTACAGAAATGAATAAGCGGCTCCACCTCCCATAGGGGCGGAGCCGCTTATTCATTTCTCTAATCAGCGGTGCCGGTGACCGCTGATAGAGAAAGAAGCTGCAGCACAGAAGACAGGAGGGGACAGCGCGAGGATCGCCAGGACTAGGTGAGTATGTTATATTCACCTGTCCTCGTTCCAGCCGCCGGGCGTCGCTCCATCTTCCCGGCCGGCGCCTCCATCTTCCCGGCGTCTCTGCTCTCTGACTGTTCAGGCAGAGGGCGCGATGACGCATATAGTGTGCGCGGCGCCCTCTGCCTGATCAGTCAGAGCAGAGACGCCGGGAAGATGGAGGCGCCGGCCGGGAAGATGGAGGCGCCGGAACGAGACGCCGGGAGCTGCAATCAAGGGAGGTGAGTATGTGTTTTTTTTTCTTTATTGCGGCAGCGGCGGCACAAATTTATGTGGAACATCTATGGGGCACAGTGAACGGTGCAGAGCACCGTATATGGCACAGCACAGCTATGGGGCACAGTGAACGGTGCAGAGCACCGTATATGGCACAGCACAGCTATGGGGCACAGTGAACGGTGCAGAGCACCGTATATGGCACAGCACAGCTATGGGGCACAGTGAACGGTGCAGAGCACCGTATATGGCACAGCACAGCTATGGGGCACAGTGAACGGTGCAGAGCACCGTATATGGCACAGCACAGCTATGTATGGGGCACAGTGAACGGTGCAGAGCACCGTATATGGCACAGCACAGCTATGGGGCACAGTGAACGGTGCAGAGCACCGTATATGGCACAGCTAGGGGGCATAATGAACGGTGCAGAGCACCGTATATGGCACAGCACAGCTATGTATGGGGCACAGTGAACGGTGCAGAGCACCGTATATGGCACAGCACAGCTATGTATGGGGCACAGTGAACGGTGCAGAGCACCGTATATGGCACAGCACAGCTATGGGGCACAGTGAACGGTGCAGAGCACCGTATATGGCACATCTATGGGGCACAATGAACGGTGCAGAGCACCGTATATGGCACAGCTAGGGGGCATAATGAACGGTGCAGAGCACTATATGGTTCACACCTATGGGGAAATATGAACGGTGCAGAGCACTATATGGCACAGCTATGGGGAAATAATGATCTATTTTTATTTTTGAAATTCACCGGTAAATGCTGCATTTCCACCCTAGGCTTATACTCGAGTCAATAAGTTTTCCCAGTTTTTTGTGGCAAAATTAGGGGGGTCGGCTTATACTCGGGTCGGCTTATACTCGAGTATATACGGTATTTTATTATATGCAAACTGGTCCATGATCCCTGGTGTGCGGTGAATAGGTCCGGAACCATAGTAAGAGAAACCTGCCCATATCATGATGCTTCACCACCATGCTTCACTGTGTGCAGAGTGTACTGTGGTCTGAATGCAGAGTTTGGGGGTCGTCTGATGAACTGCCTGCGGCCCTTGGACCCAAAAAGAACAATTTTACTTTCATCAGTCCACAAAATGTTTCTCCATTTCCCTTTAGGCCGCTTAATGTGTTCTTTGGCGGATTGTATGCTCTTCAGTACGTCTTTTTATTAACAGTGGGACTCTGTGGGGACTTCTTGGTTGGAGATTAGCGTCACACCGGCATCTTCACAGTCCTCACAGGTAACCGGAGACGGTCTGTGATCATCCTGGAGCTGAGCCTTTGCTATTCTGGCCATTCTTCCATCCATTAGAATGGTCGTCTTCCGGTTTCTTCCCCGCCTCTCCAGTTTGGCTTTCCATTATAAAGCATTAGAGATCAATGTAGCTGAACAATCGATCATTGTCTGTACAAGTTTTACCTTCTCCAACCAAATTTTTAATCAGAGTACAGTGTTCTTCTGAACAATGTCTCAAATGACCCATATTACTGAGGCTTTCAAAGAGAAATGCATGTACAACATGTCCTGGCTTCACCCTTAAATAAGGGCCACCGGTTTCTTCACAGAGTGATTGATGTCACTGATTGATTTCCGCATTGATATTATTTTGATCACCCCCGTTTTCTTACAATCTACTGCACCAACTGGTAAATTGTTTGACATGTGGTGATATAATTTATACCAAAAACGGATTAATCTGGTTACTCCTATAGGACTGATAGTATTTTGAACATTACTGTATATATTTCAGAAAATCACCTTTAAGAAAAACGTAAAAAAAATAAAAAATGAAAGTTCGGAGCCTCCACCATATATCAGCCTTGATAAAGTTATCTGCATTATAAGCATTAATTGAATGGATTAGAAGTAGCTCAGTTACATAGGTAATGTATGGAGGAATTATTTCGGTACAGTTCGGCAGTATTATTTAACCCCTTAACGTCATGGCCATTATATGCTTTTTCCTTTTTTCTTCCTCTTCTTCCAATAGCTATAACTTTTTTTATTTTTCTGTCAATATATACATACGAGGGCTTGGTTTTCTGGGAGGAGTTGTACTTTAGAATGGCAGCATTCGTTTTATCATGTGATTCACTGGAAAGCAGGAAAGATTCTAAGCGTGTCGAAATTGCAAAAAAAAAGTTCAATTTCACAATTGTTTTTTTGTTTTATGCTTACCATGTTCACTATATGGTAAAACGGACCTAGAAATGTGATTCTCCAGGTCAATATGAGTGCGCAGATACTAAACATGTAGTTGGGTCTTTTTAATTGGTGAAAAAGAAATTCGAAAATTTGTAAGAAAAAAAATATTGTTTGCGTCGCCATTTTCTGACTCCCGTAACATTCTAGTTTTTTGGGATCTGGGGCTGGGTGAGGGCTTATTTTCTTGAGCCTTGCGTTGACATTTTTACTGATACCATTTTGGGGTAAATACGATGTTTTAATCGTCTCTTATTACATTTTATTTATTAACTATTTGGGGGGGAATAAAAAGACGTCGCCAAACAATTTGGTCTTAGTCAAGTCAAACGAATAGTGGGAAGTTGTGTGGTAGATTTCTAAGGAGGGGGAGATACAAAGGCCTGGTTGTGATGGGCACATGGGGCAATATTACCGGGAATCACTCCTTCTAAAAACCTGGAATCTTTTTTCTGGGAACGTTTTGGGTGGAAGTGGCAGGGACAAGGAAAATAAAATGTCGCTCAGATAGTCTCCGGACATCATCGGACTCGAAAACTGCCTTCTGTGCCTGCGTTGAATCAAATAGGAGACACTCGACAATTTTCTCCTCGCACTGGAGGAAAGTGAGACTTCTTGTAGAGGACGAAGTGGATCTAGGTAGCAATCTGGATGAGGTAGATCGCCACCTATTTGTATGAAGCCCTGGTCTTCCGCTAAACCAGATACGGTTGAAGTAACTGGTCCAACAGGTCAACGCCTCCCATATATGTTTATTATAGTTTGTGATGCAGACTGGTTTTTCCTTGTGCCTGGTGGCGCCCGTCTCTGACCGTCACAGTGGGGTCCGCATGTACACGTCCTTCCTGCCATTTCACTTCACTGCAAGAAGTTGGTCACTTGCAATTGAGAATGACGCCCCCTTCAATGAATAACGGTGATCGCGTGATAAGGGACTAGAAAAAATGGCCCTGATCACATTTTCCAGAGTTTCACATACCCCCAGTAGCTGAAGCCCTTTCCGACTCTGAGGGGTGGTACACCCTTATTCCTGATTGATGTTTTAGATCGGAAATGAAGGAATAACGACCGCCATATGAATGCATATCGGCGATCATTAAGGGGATTAGCCTTCTTTTTTCACTTTTTACTGTATGTAATAGTCCCCCTTAGGGGACTTGAAGCTGCAATCGTCCGGTCACTTGTGCTACACATAGCAGATCATCAGCGCTGATATGTATAGCGAAAATTATATATACATAGCGTTAATTTTTTAACATTGAGAGATATAATATCAAAAATAAAATCCAAAAAATCACGTTGTATAAATTATATAAATTCACTTGTATTTTGCAGTGAGAAATAAGTATTTGATCCCCTACCAACCATTAAGAGTTCTGGCTCCTACAGTCCAGTTTGACGCTCCTAATCAACTCATTACCTGCATTACAGACAGCTGACTTACATAGGCACCTTTATAAAAGACTCCTGTCCACAGACTCAATTAATCAGTCAGACTCTAACCTCTACAACATGGGCAAGACCAAACAGCTTTATAAGGATGTCAGGGACAAGATCATAGACCTGCACAATGCTGGAATGGGCTACAAAACCATAAGTAAGACGCTGGGTGAGCAGGAGACAACTGTTGGTGCAGTAGTAAGAAAATGGAAGAAATACAAAATGACGGTCAATCGACATCGATCTGGGGCACCATGCAAAATCTCACCTAGTATAATTGATCATGAGGAAGATAAGAGATCGGCCTAAAACTACACGGGGGGAACTTGATAATGATCTCAAGGCAGCTGAGACCACAGTCACCAAGAAAACCATTGGTAACACACACATTATGCCATAAAGGTTTAAAATCCTGCAGTGCCCGCAAGGTCCCCCTGCTCCAGAAGGCACATGTGCAGACTCGTCTGAAGTTTGCCAATGAACAACTGGATGTCTGAGTGATTGGGAGAAGGTGCTGTGGTCAGATGAGGCAAAAACTGAGGTCTTTGGCATTAACTCAACTCACTGTGTTTGGAGGAAGAGAAATGCCTATGACCCAAAGAACACCATCCCCACTGTCAAGCATGGAGGTGGAAACATTATGTTTTGGGGATGTTTCTCTGCTAAGGGCACAGGACTACTTCACCGCATCAATGTGAGAATGAATGGAGCCATGTACCGTAAAATCCTGAGTGACAACCTCCTTCCCTCCACCAGGACACTATAAATGGGTCGTGGCTGTGTCTTCCAGCATGACAATGACCCAAAACATACAGCCAAGGCAACAAAGGAGTGGCTCAAAAAAAGCACATTAAGGTCATGGAGTGGCCTAGTGTTATGAATAGGTAATTCAGAACCACAATGGACCTTGAAGTTCAGAGCACACAGAGTGACCTGACAATAACCAAAAAACATAGTACGAGCTCTGAGACGTGGAAACTCTGCTGACCGCAATCCCTAATCCTATCACACCACACTAGAGGTAGCCGTGGATTGCGCCTAACGCTCCCTATGCAACTCGGCACAGCCTGAGAAACTAACTAGCCCTGAAGATAGAAAAATAAGCCTACCTTGCCTCAGAGAAATTCCCCAAAGGAAAAGGCAGCCCCCCACATATAATGACTGTGAGTTAAGATGAAAATACAAACACAGAGATGAAATAGATTTAGCAAAGTGAGGCCCGACTTACTGAATAGACCGAGGATAGGAAAGATAGCTTTGCGGTCAACACAAAAACCTACAAACAACCACGCAGAAGGGCAAAAAGACCCTCCGCACCGACTAACGGTACGGAGGTGCTCCCTCTGCGTCTCAGAGCTTCCAGCAAGCAAGAAAAACCAAAATAGCAAGCTGGACAGAAAATATAGAAAACAAAAGTAACACAAGCAGAACTTAGCTTATGCTGGGAGACAGGCCACAGGAACGATCCAGGAGGAAGCAAGGCCAATACTAGAACATTGACTGGAGGCCAGGATCAAAGCACTAGGTGGAGTTAAAAAGAGCAGCACCTAACAACTTAACCTCATCACCTGAGGAAGGAAACTCAGAAGCCGCAGTACCACTCACATCCACCAACGGAAGCCCATAGACAGAATCAGCCGAAGTACCACTTGTGACCACAGGAGGGAGCTTGACCACAGAATTCACAACAGCCTAGCCAGTCTCCAGACCTTAATCCCATAGAAAACTTATGGAGTTGAAGCTCCGAGTTGCCAAGTGACAGCCTCAAAATCTTAATGATTCAGAGATGATCTGCAAAAGAGGAGTGGAGCAAAATTCCTCCTGACCTGTGCGCAAAGCTCATCATCAACTGCAAAAAAGTCTGACTGCTGTGCTTGCCAACAAGGGTTTTATTATTATTATTATTATACATTTTTATAGCGCCATTTATTCCATGGCGCTTTACATGTGAATACGGGGCAAATATAGACAAATACATTAAACATGAGCAGATAACAAGGCACACGAGTACATAAGGAGGGAGGACCCTGCCCGCGAGGGCTCACAGTCTGCAGGGGGTGGGTGAGGATACACTAGGAGAGGGAAGAGCTGGCTGTGCGGCTGTTCAGTAGGTTGAGGATCACTGCAGGCTGTAGGCTTGTCGGAAGAGATGAGTCTTCAGGTTCTTTTTGAAGGTTTCTATGGTAGGCGCAAGTCTGATGTGTTGGGGTAGAGAGTTCCAGAGTATGGGGGAAGCACGGGAGAAGTCTTGGATGCGGTTATGGGAAGAAGAGATGAGAGGGGAGTAGAGAAGGAGGTCTTGGGAGGACCGGAGGTCGCGTGTAGGTAGGTACCGGGAGACCATGTCACAGATGTATGGAGGAGACAGGTTGTGGATGGCTTTGTATGTCAGTGTGAGGGTTTTGAACTGGAGTCTCTGGGCGATAGGAAGCCAGTGAAGGGCTTGACACAGGGGAGAGGCTGGGGAATAGCGGGGGGACAGGTGGATTAGTCGGGCAGCAGAGTGTAGGATGGATTGGAGTGGTGCCAGAGTGCTAGAGGGGAGTCCAGAGAGTAGGAGGTTGCAGTAGTCGAGGCGGGAGATGATAAGGGCATGCACTAGCGTTTTTGCAGTGTTGCGGTCAAGGAAAGCACGGATCCGGGAAATATTTTTGAGTTTGAGATGACAGGAGGAGGCAAGGGCTTGGATATGTGGCTTGAAAGAGAGGGCAGAGTCGAGGATCACCCCGAGGCACCGGGCGTGTGGGACTGGGGATAGTGAGCAGCCATTGACATTGATGGATAGGTCTGGTGGAGGGGTAGAGTGAGATGGGGGAAAGATGATGAATTCTGTTTTGTCCATGTTCAGTTGTAGAAAGCGAGCAGAAAAGAAGGCTGAAATGGCAGACAGACAGTGCGGGATTTTGGTAAGCAAGGAGGAGAGGTCAGGTCCGGAGAGGTAGATCTGCGTGTCGTCAGCGTAGAGATGGTACTGCATACCGTGGGATTCTATGAGCTGTCCCAGGCCGAAAGTGTAGATGGAGAAGAGTAGGGGTCCTAGAACAGAGCCTTGAGGAACACCGACTGACAAGGGGCGAAGTGAGGAGGTGGTGTGGGGGAGGGAGACACTGAATGTTCGGTCTGTCAGATATGACGAGATCCAGGAAAGGGCCAAGTCTGTGATGCCAAGGGATGAGAGGATTTGTAGCAAAAGGGAGTGGTCTACAGTGTCAAAGGCAGAAGACAAGTCCAGGAGAAGGAGGACAGAGTAGTGTCGCTTGCTCCTGGCAGTTAGTAGGTCAGTGGTGACTTTAGTTAGGGCAGTTTCAGTTGAGTGATGGGAACGGAAGCCTGATTGTAACCGATCAAAGAGGGAGCAGGAGGAGAAGTGGGAGGACAGTTCAAGATGGACGTGTTGCTCCAGCAATTTGGAGGCATAAGGGAGAAGAGATATCGGGCGATAGCTAGACACAGAGGATGGGTCGAGGGAGGGCTTTTTGAGGATGGGTGTGATCTTGGCATGCTTGAAGGATGAGGGAAAGACACCTGTTGTGAGTGAGAGGTTGAAGAGGTGCGTTAGGGTTGGGATGAAGACCGTGGAAAGGTTAGGGATGAGGTGGGATGGGAGCGGGTCAAGCGTGCAGGTGGTGAGGTGTGATCTTGACAGGAGGGTGGAGAGCTGATCTTCTGTCATGGTGGAGAAGCTGGTTTTGGAGGAGCAGGGTTGAGCAGCTAAGAGGGGCAGTGGGCGCTGTGGGCCAAAGCTTTCTCTGATCGTATCGATCTTCTGTTTAAAGAAAGAGGCGAAGTCATCAGCAGAAATGAGGGGGGAAGGAGGAGGTGCGGGGGGACGGAGTAGAGAATTGAAAGTGTTGAAAAGCTGTTTAGGGTTGTGGGACAGGGAGGATATGAGGGATGAGAAGTAAGTTTGTTTTGCGGCAGTGAGCGCAGACTTGAAGCTGGCGAGGGACTGCTTGTATGCAGTGAAGTGGTCGGCAGAGTGGGATCGCTTCCATCTCCGCTCAGCAATCCTGGAAGCCCGTCTCAATTCTTTGGTCAGGCTGGTCAGCCAGGGCTGCCTGTTAATTGTACGAGTTTTACTATGCATGAGTGGGGCGGCCGAATCGAGTGTTGTTGTTATTGTGGTGTTATAAAAAGTGGCAGCAGCATCTGTGTCATGAAGGGAAGCTATGTCTGTGAGAGGGAGAAGGGACTCAGAGAGTGATTGTAAGTTGAGATGTTTGAGATTTCGGCGAGGGTGAGTGAGTTTGTGGAGTGGGGGTTGCACACTAGGAGAGGAGAGGGACGAGAATGTCAGTAGGTTGTGGTCAGACAGGGGGAGGGGTGTGTTAGTGAGGTTAGTAAGGGAGCAGAGGCGGGTAAAGATGAGGTCCAGCGTGTGGCCATCTTTGTGAGTGGCCTCAGAGAACCATTGAGTGAGGCCAAAGGAGGCAGTCAGTGATAAAAGTTTAGAGGTAGCTGAGGTGAAAGTGTCAATGGGGACATTGAAATCACCCATGATGATAGTGGGGATGTCAACAGAGAGGAAATGAAGTAGCCAGGTGGTGAAGTGGTCGAGAAAGGTGGAGATGGCTAGTTCTGGGGGGCGGTAGATGACAGCCAGCTGGAGGTTGGAGGGGGTATAGATGCGGACAGAGTGCACCTCAAACGAGGGAAGAGTAGCGGAGGGTGGTAGCGGGATTGGAGTAAAGGAGCAGGTGTCGGACAGGAGCAAGCCAACTCCTCCACCGCGTTTGTTGCTGGGGCGAGGGGTGTGAGAGAGGTGGAATCCGCCATAGGAGAGCGCAGCTGGAGAGGCCGAGTCAGAGGGGGTGAGCCAGGTTTCAGTGAGGCCGAGGAAGGAGAGTTTGTTGGTGATGAAGAGGTCATGGATAAATGGCAGTTTGTTGCAGATGGAGCGTGCGTTCCATAGTGCTCCAAGTAGGGGGAGCGGGGGAGTGGGGGCTGGATGAATGGGTATGAGGTTGTCGTGGTTGGGAAAACGTGCGGAGGATCGTGGCAGGGGGTTAGAAACGAGTGTGGGGATGAATTGGGGAGGGCCGGGATTTGGGGATATGTCACCAGCAATGAGGAGTAACAGACAGATCATTAGAAGGTGGGAGCAGGATAGGACATGATGTGGCCGTGTGTGTCTGGAGAAAAAGGATTGTATGTGGAGGAACAGTTCTGAGGAGAAGGTGAGATGGCTGGGGAGTATGGAGGAAGAAATGACTAGTTCCTTACTAGGTGGAGTGATTGCAGGAGATTGTAAGAAGGAAAGTAGTATGGGGGTGAAAGAGAATAGAAACCAAAACATTATAGTGGTTGGTGTTCTGTTACCTTCCAGTCAATTCCAGTCCAATTCAGTCTAATTCAGAATCATAATTAAAAAGATGTAATTCAGTCTAATTCAGAATCATAATTAAAAAGATGTAATTCAGTCTAATTCAGAATCATAATTAAAAAGATGTAATTTAAAAGATGGAAGTTAAAAGATGATTTTCAGCAGACTGAGTCTATAGCAGACTCCTGCATGTGAATATATCCCCAGTTAAGGGCAATCAGGTGTGAATGAGGGGGTGGCTGGGTATGGGAGACCAGATGTAGAGAGTTAAGCAAAGGTCATAAAGTGAGGGAGGGGTAAGACTGACCACTCAAAGAGATGCCAGGATCACACAATGAGAGACATGAAAACAGGTCGTGGAAACAAGCTCATAGGTGAGAAAGCATACTAAAAGGATTATATGTGCTGCACCAAGACACTCAGATCCAGGGGAAGCATAGAAAAGCCAGTGCAATATACAGAGACATTCAGAAGCCAGGGAGAGCTGGGTAAAGTCAGTGCATACCATGGAAAATCAATGCAGTATACAGAGATATTCTGGAGCCAGGGAGAGCTGGGTAAAGTCAGTGCATACCATGGAAAATCAATGCAGTATACAGAGATATTCTGGAGCCAGGGAGAGCTGGATAAAGTCAGTGCATACCATGGAAAATCAATGCAGTATACAGAGATATTCTGGAGCCAGGGAGAGCTGGGTAAAGTCAGTGCATACCATGGAAAATCAATGCAGTATACAGAGATATTCTGGAGCCAGGGAGAGCTGGGTAAAGTCAGTGCATACCATGGAAAATCAATGCAGTATACAGAGATATTCTGGAGCCAGGGAGAGCTGGATAAAGTCAGTGCATACCATGGAAAATCAATGCAGTATACAGAGATATTCTGGAGCCAGGGAGAGCTGGGTAAAGTCAGTGCATACCATGGAAAATCAATGCAGTATACAGAGATATTCTGGAGCCAGGGAGAGCTGGGTAAAGTCAGTGCATACCATGGAACCAAGTATTAAGTGCATACCATTAAGTATTAAGTGCATACCATTTACCACCAAGTATTAAGTCTTGTTTGCCAGGGCGATCAAATACTTATTTCTCACTGCAAAATGCAAATGTATATAATTTATACAATGTGATTTTCTGGATTTTATTTTTGATATTCTATCTCTCAATGTTAAAATTAACCTACCCTTAAAATTATAGACTGCTCAGTGGGAAAACTTACAAAATTAGCGAGGGATCAAATACTTATTCCCCCCACTGTAAATGCCAGCAGTGGCAGAATCATGAGAGGCAAGGGGGGTCTTCAGCAGATCCCCGGCCTTCGCGACAAACCATCGGCGCCCCACGATCAAGTTACAGGCGTGCCGATGGAAGTATGGAAAGATAAGCAGCCCTGTCGGCACGTGTTAATTTCCGCTGTCAGAAATTGCTAGCAGGATTTAACAGGTTAACAGTTGCGGTCAGAGATCCGATCCACCCATGGCTGTTAGAGGCACATGATGGCTGATTTTATCATCATGGGTTGTGTCTGGTAATGCAACCCAGAGAACTGAATACAAGACACAAATTGTGCACTACAGCAGACCGTGCATTGAAGCAGATATATTTTTTCTACTTTTGCACAAACCCTATAATTCACTCACTCCAATCATAGTGAAATGACTGTGCTCATTATGTCTCAGTGTGTACAGCAGAGCAAATGGCATGCAACAGTAAGAAGAAAATGTCAGATACCTGTGTGTGCGTTTCAGTACAGGTGTAAGTGCACCAGATAAGTGTGTAAAAGGCAATCTATGCCCCAGCCCAACACTGCCTGTGCATTATGTGAAAACAAAAATTACTGCGCACCTATTACATATATTCACATGCAGGCGTCTGCTACAGATGCAGTCTGCTGCATTCATCTTTTAACTTCCATCTTTTAAATTACATCTTCTTCATTATGAATTTGAATTAGACTGAATTCTAGAATGCATTTGACTACTTATCACTACTACAATATTATCATGGGCAGCACGGTGGCGCAGTGGTTAGCACAGCAGCCTTGCAGCGCTGGGGTCCTGGGTTCTAATCCCACCCAGGACAACATCTGCAAAGAGTTTGTATGTTCTCTCCGTGTTTGCGTGGGTTTCCTCCGGGCACTCCGGTTTCCTCCCACATTCCAAAGACATACTGATAGGAATTCTAGATTGTGAGCCCAATCGGGGACAGTGATGATAATGTGATGTAAAGCGCTGCGGAATATGTTAGCGCTATATAAAGATTATTATTATTATTATCATCATCTGCACCATCTAATCGAGCTGTTCTCCTCTTCCCACAGGTATGCACTGACTTTCCCCAGCTCTCCCTGGCTCCTGAATGTCTCTGTTTATTGTATTGATTTTTCTATGCTTCCCCTGGATCTGAGTGTCTTGTTGCAGCACATATAATCCTTTTTTAGTATGCTTTCTTACTAGTGTTGAGCGATACCTTCCGATATCGGAAAGTATCGGTATCGGATAGGATCGGCCGATATTCAAAAAATATCGGATATCGCCGATACCGATACCCGATCCCAATGCAAGTCAATGGGACCAAAATATCGGAATTAAAATAAACCCTTTCTTTCCTTGTAGGTTCATTCTACATGAAGGAAAACAACTAAGAATAATGCCGGATGTATTTGGGGAGGTGGCGGAGACATTAAAGTCATAGAGGTTTATCCCAATCAAATAGAATAGCATGTTTTTTGTTTTTTTTTAAGACATTCGGAGTGACAAAGATATTGACTATGTACATTTTTTTTTTTATTTTGTCAGATATTGATGTTTCACTATTCCACGCCCTTCCCCTTCTTTTTTTTCTTTTTTTTTTTTCTTTTCCCACACTTTCATCTTCATCATCATCAGCATCTTTGACATCAACTTCTTCTTCACCTTATTCATCTTCTTCTTCATCCTTTACCTTTTTTTTTTTTTTTTTGATTACATTCTTCATATTCATTTTATTCAACTATTATTATTCTTCCTATTCTACATATTCTTTTTATTCCACTGTTATTATTCTTCCTATTCTACTTCTTCATCATATTCTCATTTGTGACAGGCATTCCCGTAGTTGTTATCTATAAAAGTTGGAAGATTACACCTTCCGTTCTGCCAGTCACAAAAGTTACATTTGTCCGCGTTCAGTTTGGCCTGCAGCATCAGGCTTTATCCAGGGGCACCACGAGGAGGAACGGACTCACCCCCATACACTGCTTAGTCTTCTTCTGCATATAATTTAGATAATATCTTTTGCTCTGATATTAAGTCTTATGCTTAATGTTCTTCTGCTCTTTGTTCTGCAGCCTCTTGTTCTTCTGCTTCTCGGTCTTCCATGTCGTCGTCTCCAGGGTCGTCGTCTCCAGTGTCGTCATCTCCGCCGTCGTTGTCTCAGCCGTCGTCGTCTCCGCCGTCGTCGTCTCCGCCGTCGTCATCGGGGTGGTCTTCCGGGTCGTCGTCGTCGTCATCGGGGTGGTCTTCCGGGTCGTCGACTTGGAAATGTAGCAGAAGGTACAAGAAGGCTGAGAAAATGCCAAGAACCTGATGATGGAACTGGAACTCGGATGGCTACCCGAAGGTTCAAGAGCCTATGGAACTACCGAGGACCAGCTGACGTTACTGGAACCCGGTTACTAAGCAGGAGGTACCCGTGCTAAAAAGCACTACCAAGGACCGCCTGACGTTGGCGGAACTCGGATACCCAGAAGGAGGCACCTAAGCCAAAGGCTCTGCCCGGAACCAGCTGACGGTACTGGAACCAGGATGGGGAGCAGAAGGTACAAGAGCAAAAGACACTGCCGAGAACCAGCTGACGGTACTGGAACCCGGATGGGTAGCCGAAGGTCCAAGAGCCAATGGAACTACCGAGGACCAGCTGACGTTACTGGAACCCGGTTACTAAGCAGGAGGTACCCGTGCCCGAAAGCACTACCAAGGACCACCTGACGTTGGTGGAACTTGGATACCCAGAAGGAGGCACCTAAGCCAAAGGCTCTGCCCGGAACCAGCTGACGGTACTGGAACCAGGATGGGGAGCAGAAGGTACAAGAGCAAAAGACACTGCCGAGAACCAGCTGACGGTGCTGGAACCAGGTGGTGGACCTGAAGGTCCACAGGAGAGGAGAGAAAAGCTAGGCCGCGAGGCAGCCGCAGTTACCGAACCCCAACAGTCTTACAGGGGGAGCTGGGCCTACTGGCACTACAGAACCAGCCTTGACTACCAGTTCACGCAGCCCACATAGGAAGCTCCTAAACTGGAGGCACCCTGGAGTTGGCTAACCCGACCGCACCACGACGGGGCAAGCATAGGCGTCTCAGCGAGTTTGACACAACCCGGAAACAGCTGACGGTGCTGAAACCAGGTTTGGCACGAGGGAGTACCTGTGACAAAAACACTGCCGAGAACCAGCTGGCGGTGCTGGAACCCAGATGCATTGCCCCAGTGTGCAAGAGCCAATGGCACTACCGAGGACCAGCTGACGGTGCTGGAACCCGGTTACTAAGCTGTAGGTGCCCGCGCTTAAAAGCACTACCAAGGACCGCCTGACGTTGGCGGAACTCGGATACCCAGGAGGAGGCACCTAAGCCAAAGGCTCGGCCTGGAACCAGCTGACGGTGCTGGAACCAGGTGGTGGACCCCAAGGCCCACAGGAGAGGAGAGAACAGCTAGGCCGCGAGGCAGCCGCAGTTACCGAACCCCAACAGTCCTACAGGGGGAGCTGGGCCTACTGGCACTACAGAACCAGCCTTGACTACCAGTTCACGCAGCCCACATAGGAAGCTCCTAAACTGGAGGCACCCTGGAGTTGGCTAACCCGACCGCACCACAACGGGGCAAGCATAGGCGTCTCAGTGAGCTTGACACAACCCGGAAACAGCTGACGGTGCTGAAACCAGGCTTGGTACGAGGGAGTACCTGTGTCAAGAACACTGCCGAGAACCAGCTGGCGGGGCTGGAACCCAGATGCGTTGCCCCAGTGTGCAAGAGCCAATGGCACGACCGAGGACCAGCTGGCGGTGCTGGAACCCGGTTACTAAGCTGTAGGTGCCCACGCTTAAAAGCACTACCAAGGACCGCCTGACGTTGGCGGAACTCGGATACCCAGGAGGAGGCACCTAAGCTAAAGGCTCGGCCTGGAACCAGCTGACGGTGCTGGAACCAGGTGGTGGACCCCAAGGCCCACAGGAGAGGAGAGAACAGCTAGGCCGCGAGGCAGCCGCAGTTACCGAACCCCAACAGTCCTACAGGGGGAGCTGGGCCTACTGGCACTACAGAACCAGCCTTGACTACCAGTTCACGCAGCCCACATAGGAAGCTCCTAAACTGGAGGCACCCTGGAGTTGGCTAACCCGACCGCACCACGACGGGGCAAGCATAGGCGTCTCAGTGAGCTTGACACAACCCGGAAACAGCTGACGGTGCTGAAACCAGGCTTGGCACGAGGAGTACCTGTGTCAAGAACACTGCCGAGAACCAGCTGGCGGGGCTGGAACCCAGATGCGTTGCCCCAGTGTGCAAGAGCCAATGGCACGACCGAGGACCAGCTGGCGGTGCTGGAACCCGGTTACTAAGCTGTAGGTGCCCGCGCTTAAAAGCACTACCAATGACCGCCTGACGTTGGCGGAACTCGGATACCCAGGAGGAGGCACCTAAGCCAAAGGCTTGGCCCGGAACCAGCTGACGGTGCTGGAACCAGGTGGTGGACCCCAAGGCCCACAGGAGAGGAGAGAACAGCTAGGCCGCGAGGCAGCCGCAGTTACCGAACGCCAACAGTCCTACAGGGGGAGCTGGGCCTACTGGCACTACAGAACCAGCCTTGACTACCAGTTCACGCAGCCCACATAGGAAGCTCCTAAACTGGAGGCACCCTGGAGTTGGCTAACCCGACCGCAACACGACGGGGCAAGCATAGGCGTCTCAGTGAGCTTGACACTACCCGGAAACAGCTGACGGTGCTGGAACCAGGTTTGGCACGAGGGAGTACCAGTGACAAAAACACTGCCGAGAACCAGCTGGCGGTGCTGGAACCCAGATGCGTTGCCTATTAAAGATTGTCTTCCTAGAGCCCCAACTAGCGGTGCTGGAGCAAAGGGTAAGCAGGGGGAGCAGAGTGTAGGCCGAAGCCTGCACTGGAGGCAGCTTTGTGTCAGCGTTGCGTTTGCAGGACACTTTGCCGGCTACACAGTGTGGGAACAGCTGGCGTTGCTGAACCCCACTAACACAATGGCGGGTGTTTTTCTCTGTGCAGCTAGCACTTGCGGGCAAAAACTTGCGATGTTAGAGCCCGTGGTGAAGCAGGAGGAGGAGGAGAGGAGCAGAGTGTAGGCCGAAGCCTAGTTGAACCAATTTCAAAGGAAACCTTTAACCCCCCCTCAGGTGTTACAAACTACAAGAGACACACCTTGTGCAGTATTAATGCTGCACAAGTGAAAGGTTGCTCTATTAATTTGTCTACTTGCACACGCTGAATGAAAGACGTACACAATTTAGCCCATTCTACAGTCAAACTGTAGTGGATGCGTGACTTGGCTTTTTAAGGAGACGCAGCACAGGTGTCCCAAATAACGCCTTGGTGCTTGGCGCAGCTTCCTGAGCGTTGTTATTTGCTGTACAGGAGTCTGCGCTCTTGTGTTATCCCTTGGCAATGCCCTGTTAGAGCTGCCCGTCTTATGACCTCATTTCATGTTGGCCGGTGCGGTTAACGATGGCCATAAATCCCAGACCCACAGTGCCTTTTCATAAAGTCACACTGCGGTGCTGGGATTCGTGGCCTTGAGCAGTAAATATTTTGGCCGCTCACACACGTCCTTACACCTGCTTCAGACTGGGCGGCCACTGCTGATCCCTTCTCGCATGCCGCGGCCATGAGGCTGCACAGTCTGAAGAAGGCGGAAGGAGATGAGTTAAGACAGGCGAAGATATGCACTGCTCGTGCCCATCAATCACACCCTCGCAGTCAAAATAAGTAAGACAACGAGGAGCATTGTTTCAGGCAGGGCGGACGCACAGGCACAGGCAGCCAACCAATGATGTCAGAAGACGGGCAGCGCTACCAAGGGGGGTGCTGCGTATCATTAGAAAGGAAAGTCACACCTCAGGGACAGTGGAATGGTCTCTAATGAGACACATTTTGTACGTGTTGAGTTCCACGTGGGCAAGGAGAAAAAGTCAGCCACCTTGTAGAAATGCAGCAGTACTGCTGTACTAGGTGGCTGTTATACATAGAAACACCTGGGGGGGTGGGGCCAGGTTCCCTTTAATTTCAGTTCATGTGCCTGCGTGGCGTTTGCAGGTCACGTTGCCGGCTACACAGCAGGGGAACAGCTGGCGGTGCTGAACCCCACTGACACATTGGCTGGTGTTTTTCTCTGTGCAGCTAGCACTTCCGGGCAGAAACTGGAGGTGTTTGAGCCCAGGGTCAGCAGGAGGAGGAGAGGAGCAGAGTGTAGGCCGAAGCCTGCGCTGGTGGCAGCTTTTGGTCAGTTGTGCCAGCGTGGCTTGTGCTGGACACGATGCCGGCTACACAGCGGGGGAACAGCTGGCGGTGCTGAACCCCACTGACACAATGGTGGGTGTTTTTCTCTGTGCAGCTAGCATGTCCGGGCAGAAACTGGCGGTGTTTGAGCCCAGGGTCAGCAGGAGGAGGAGAGGAGCAGAGTGTAGGCCGAAGCCTGCACTGGTGGCAGCTTTTGGTCGGTTGTGCCAGCGTGGCTTGTGCTGGACACGATGTCGGCTACACAGCAGGGGAACAGCTGGCGGTGCTGAACCCCACTAACACATTGGCTGGTGTTTTTCTCTGTGCAGCTAGCACTTCCAGGCTACAACTGGCGGTGTTATAGCCCAGGGTCAGCAGGAGGAGGAGAGGAGCAGAGTGTAGGCCGAAGCCTAGTTGAACCAATTTCAAAGGTAACCTTTAACCCCCCCTCAGGTGTTGCAAGGTACAAGAGCCACACCTTGAACTGCATTAATGATGCACAAGTTAAAGGTTGCTCTCTTAATTTTGCTCCTTGCACACGCTGAATAAAACACGTACACTATTTAGCCCATTATACTGTCAAACAGTAGTGGAGGCGTGACTTGTCTTTTTAAGGAGACGCAGCACAGGTGTACAAATTTACACCTAGGTGCTGGGCGCAGATTCCTTACCGTTGTTATTTGCAGTACAGGAAACTGCGCTCTTGTGTTATCCCTTGGCAATACCCTGTTAGTGCAGGCCGTCTCATGACCTCATTTCATGTTGGCCGGTGCGGTTAACGATGGCCATAAATCCCAGACCCACAGTGCCTTTTCCTAAAGTCACACTGCGGTGCTGGGATTCGTGGCCTTGTGCAGTAAATATGTCCGCCGCTCACACATGTCCTTACACCTGCTTCAGACTGGGCGGCCTCAGCTGATCCCTTATCGCATGCCGCGGCCATGAGGCCGCACAGTCAGAAGAAGGCGGAAGGAGGGGAGTGAAGACACGGGAACATATGCACTGCTCGTGCCCATCAATCACACCCTCGCAGTCAAAATATATGAGACGAGGGGCGTTGTGTCGGGGAGGGCGGACGCACAGGCACAGCCAGCCAACCAATGATGTCAGAAGACGGGCAGCGCTAACAATGGGGGTGCTGCGTGTCATTAGAAAGGAAAGTCACACCTCAGGGACAGTGGAATGGTCTCTAATGAGACACATTTTGTACGTGTTGAGTTCCACGTGGGCAAGGAGAAAAAGTCAGCCACCTTGTACAAATGCAGCAGTACTGCTGTACTAGGTGGCTGTTATACATAGAAACACCTGGGGGGATGGGGCCAGGTTCCCTTTAATTTCAGTTCATGTGCCTGTGTGGCGTTTGCAGGTCACGTTGCCGGCTACACAGCAGGGGAACAGCTGGCGGTGCTGAACCCCACTGACACATTGGCTGGTGTTTTTCTCTGTGCAGCTAGCACTTCCGGGCAGAAACTGGAGGTGTTTGAGCCCAGGGTCAGCAGGAGGAGGAGAGGAGCAGAGTGTAGGCCGAAGCCTGCACTGGTGGCAGCTTTTGGTCAGTTGTGCCAGCGTGGCTTGTGCTGGACACGATGCCGGCTACACAACGGGGGAACAGCTGGCGGTGCTGAACCCCACTGACACAATGGTGGGTGTTTTTCTCTGTGCAGCTAGCATGTCCGGGCAGAAACTGGCGGTGTTTGAGCCCAGGGTCAGCAGGAGGAGGAGAGGAGCAGAGTGTAGGCCGAAGCCTGCACTGGTGGCAGCTTTTGGTCAGTTGTGCCAGCGTGGCTTGTGCTGGACACGATGCCGGCTACACAGCGGGGGAACAGCTGGCGGTGCTGAACCCCACTGACACAATGGTGGGTGTTTTTCTCTGTGCAGCTAGCATGTCAGGGCAGAAACTGGCGGTGTTTGAGCCCAGGGTCAGCAGGAGGAGGAGAGGAGCAGAGTGTAGGCCGAAGCCTGCACTGGTGGCAGCTTTTGGTCGGTTGTGCCAGCGTGGCTTGTGCTGGACACGATGTCGGCTACACAGCAGGGGAACAGCTGGCGGTGCTGAACCCCACTAACACATTGGCTGGTGTTTTTCTCTGTGCAGCTAGCAGTTCCGGGCAAAAACTAGCGGTGTTTGAGCCCAGGGTCAGCAGGAGAGGAGCAGAGTGTAGGCCGAAGCCTAGTTGAACCAATTTCAAAGGTTACCTTTAACCCCCCCTCAGGTGTTGCAAGGTACAAGAGCCACACCTTGTGCAGCATTAATGCTGCACAAGTAAAAGGTTGCTCTATTTAATTTGCTCCTTGCACACGCTGAATAAAACACGTACACTATTTAGCCCACTATACTGTCAAACAGTAGTGGAGGCGTGACTTGTCTTTTTAAGGAGATGCAGCACAGGTGTCAAAATTTACACCTAGCTGCTGGGCGCAGATTCCTGAGCGTTGTTATTTGCTGTACAGGAGTCTGCGCTATTGTGATCCCTTGGTCATGCGCTGTGAGCGCTTCATGTCTTCTGACCTCATTTCATGTCGGCCGTTGCGGTTAGCGATGGACATGAATCCCAGACCCACAGTGTGTTTTCAAAAAATCACACTGCGTGGCTGGGATTCGTGGCCTTGTGCAGTAAATATGTTTGACACTCACACATGTCCTTACACCAGCTTCAGACTGGGCGACCTCATCTGATCCCTTATCGCCTGCCGCGCCCATGAGGACACCCAGTCTGAAGAAGGCGGAAGGAGATGAGTGAACACAGGCAAACATATGCACTGCACATGCCCATCAATCACACCCTCGCTGTCCAAAAAAATAAGACACCGAGGGGCGTTGTTTCGAGCAGGGCAGACGCACAGGCGCAGCCAGCTAATCAATGATGTCAAAAGACGGGCAGCGCTAACAAGGGTGGTGCTGCGTATCATTAGAAAGGAAAGTCACACCTCAGGGACAGTGGAATGGTCTCAATGAGACACATTTTGTACGTGTTGAGTTCCACGTGGGCAAGGAGAAAAAGTCAGCCACCTTGTACAAATGCAGCAGTACTGCTGTACAAGGTGGCTGTTATACATAGAAACACCTGGGGGTGGGGGGCAGGCTCCCTTCAATTTCAGTTCATGTGCCTGCGTGGCGTTTGCAGGTCACGTTGCAAGCTACACAGCAGGGGAACAGCTGGCGTTGCTGAACCCCACTGACACATTGACTGGTGTTTTTCTGTGTGCAGCTCGCATGTCCGGGCAAAAACTGGCGGTGTTAGAGCCCAGGGTCAGCAGGAGGAGGAGAGGAGCAATGTGTAGGCCGAAGCCTGCACTGGTGGCAGCTTTTGGTCGGTTGTGCCAGCGTGGCTTGTGCTGGACACGATGCAAGCTACACAGCAGGGGAACAGCTGGCGTTGCTGAACCCCACTGACACATTGACTGGTGTTTTTCTGTGTGCAGCTCACATGTCCGGGCAAAAACTGGCGGTGTTAGAGCCCAGGGTCAGCAGGAGGAGGAGAGGAGCAATGTGTAGGCCGAAGCCTGCACTGTTGGCAGCTTTTGGTCGGTTGTGCCAGCGTGGCTTGTGCTGGACACGATGCAAGCTACACAGCAGGGGAACAGCTGGCGTTGCTGAACCCCACTGACACATTGACTGGTGTTTTTCTCTGTGCAGATCGCATGTCCGGGCAAAAACTGGCGGTGTTAGAGCCCAGGGTCAGCAGGAGAAGGAGAGGAGCAGAGTGTAGGCCGAAGCCTAGTTGAACCAATTTCAAAGGTTACCTTTAACCCCCCCTCAGGTGTTGCAAGGTACAAGAGCCACACCTTGTGCAGCATTAATGCTGCACAAGTAAAAGGTTGCTCTATTTAGTTTGCTCCTTGCACACGCTGAATAAAACACGTACACTATTTAGCCCATTATACTGTCAAACAGTTGTGGAGGCGTGACTTGTCTTTTTAAGGAGACGCAGCACAGGTGTCAAAATTTGCACCTAGGTACTGGGCGCAGATTCCTGAGCGTTGTTATTTGCTGTACAGGAGTCTGCGCTATTGTGATCCCTTGGCCATGCGCTGTGAGCGCTTCCTGTCTTCTGACCTCATTTCATTTCGGCCGTTGCGGTTAGCGATGGACATGAATCCCAGACCCACAGTGTGTTTTCAAAAAATCACACTGCGTGGCTGGGATTCGTGGCCTTGTGCAGTAAATAGGTTTGCCGCTCACACATGTCCTTACACCTGCTTCAGACTGGGCGGCCTCAGCTGATCCCTTATCGCCTACCACGGCCAGGAGGCCGCACAGTCTGAAGAAGGCGGAAGGAGATGAGTTAAGACAGGCGAACATATGCACTGCTCGTGCCCATAAACCACACCCTCGCTGACCAAATAAATATGACAACGAGGGGCGTTGTTTCTAGCAGGGCGGATGCACAGGCGCAGCCAGCTAACCATGATGACAAAAGACGGGAAACGCTACCAAGGGGGGTGCTGCGTATCATTAGAAAGGAAAGTCACACCTCAGGGACAGTGGAATGGTCTCAATGAGACACATTTTGTACGTGTTGAGTTCCACGTGGGCAAGGAGAAAAAGTCAGCCACCTTGTACAAATGCAGCAGTACTGCTGTACTAGGTGGCTGTTATACATAGAAACACCTGGGGGGGTGGGGCCAGGTTCCCTTTAATTTCAGTTCATGTGCCTGCGTGGCGTTTGCAGGTCACGTTGCCGGCTACACAGCAGGGGAACAGCTGGCGGTGCTGAACCCCACTAACACATTGGCTGGTGTTTTTCTCTGTGCAGCTAGCACTTCCGGGCAAAAACTAGCGGTGTTTGAGCCCAGGGTCAGCAGGAGGAGGAGAGGAGCAGAGTGTAGGCCGAAGCCTGCACTGGTGGCAGCTTTTGTTCTGTTGTGCCAGCGTGGCTTGTGCTGGACACGTTGCCGACTACACAGCAGGGGAACAGCTGGCGGTGCTGAACCCCACTGACACATCACCTAGTGTTTTTTCTGTGTAGACAACACTTCCAGGTGGCAACTGACAGTGTTGAAACCCAGGGAATCAAAGAGGAGCAGAGTGTAGGCCGAAGCCTGCAGTGGAGCAAGTTGAAAGGGAACCTTTAACCCCCCCCCCCCCCCCCCCAGGCATTTGTTGCTGAAAGAGCCATCTTGTACAGCAGTAATACTGCACATGGAAAATGGTGGCTCCGAAAATTATGCTCCTTGCAAACGCTGAAGTACACACTCATATAATGTGTCCCCTCACACCGTCAAACCATCCCGGAAGTGGGACTTTCCTTTGTAATGTGACACAGCACAGCCGTCATTCCAACCCCCTTGGTGCCGGGCGCCACCTCCTCAACGTTGTTTGGTTCTGTCACGGAGCCCGCGCTGTAATGTTATCCCTTGGCCATGCACAGTTAGCGGTGCCTGTCTTCTGACATCATGTAGGTGTCAGGCTGGCAGTACCTGTGCGTCCAAGCTGCCCTAGATCCAACCTTGCAGTGTCATCTAATGTAGTCCCACTGCGGGCCAGGGATCCATGGGCATGCGCAGTGCATATCATCGCCTCTCACTCACCTCCTTCCTGCTTCTTCAGACTGTGCGGAGTCACGGCCGTGGCATGCTATTAGGGATCAGCTGACGCCGCCTAGTCTGAAGAAGCGTGAAGAAGGGGAGTGAGAGGCTAGTATATGCACTGCGCATGGCCATGGATACCAGGCCCACTGTGGGATCACATTAGACGACACTGCGAGGTGTGATTTCGGGCAGCGTGGACGCACAGGCGCAGCCAGGACGACAACAAATGATGTCAGAGGACGGGCAGCGCAAACTGTGCATGGCCAAGGGATAACAAAACAGCGCAGGGTCCATGACGGAATCAAACAACGCTAAGGAGGCAGCGCACGGTGCCAAGGGGGTAGCAATGACGGCTGTGCTGCGTCACATTACAAAGGAAAGTCCCACCTCCGGGACGGTTGGACGGTGTGAGGGGACACATTACATGAGATTACATGAGTGTGTAGTTCAGCGTTTGCAAGGAGCATAATTTCAAGAGCGACCTTTCCCTTGTGCAGTATTAGTGCTGCACATGGTGGCTCTTTCAGTAACAAACGCCTAGGGGGGGGGAGGGGGGACAGGTCCCCTTACATTTTAGTTGTGCCAGCGTGGCTGTCGCATGACACGTTGCCAGATACACAGCTGGGGATCAGCTGACGTTACTGAACCCCAATAACAGAGGAGCGACTGTTGACTGTGCACACAGCACTTCCAGGCACCAACTGGCGGTGTTAGAGCCCAGGGACAGCAGGAGGAGCAGATTGGAGGTATTGCCGCACACACAGCTGGGGATCAGCTGACATTACTGAACCCCAATAACAGAGGAGCGACTGTTGACTGTGCACACAGCACTTCCAGGCACCAACTGGCGGTGTTAGAGCCCAGGGACAGCAGGAGGAGCAGATTGGAGGTATTGCCGCACACACAGCTGGGGATCAGCTGACGTTACTGAACCCCAATAACAGAGGAGCGACTGTTGACTGTGCACACAGCACTTCCAGGCACCAACTGGCGGTGTTAGAGCCCAGGGACAGCAGGAGGAGCAGATTGGAGGTATTGCCACACACACAGCTGGGGATCAGCTGACGTTACTGAACCCCAATAACAGAGGAGCAACTGTTGACTGTGCACACAGCACTTCCAGGCACCAACTGGCGGTGTTAGAGCCCAGGGACAGCAGGAGGAGCAGATTGGAGGTATTGACGCACACACAGCTGGGGATCAGCTGACGTTACTGAACCCCAATAACAGAGGAGCGACTGT
Source organism: Ranitomeya imitator (assembly GCF_032444005.1). Taxonomy (NCBI): domain Eukaryota; kingdom Metazoa; phylum Chordata; class Amphibia; order Anura; family Dendrobatidae; genus Ranitomeya; species Ranitomeya imitator. The sequence continues at coordinate 28,348,847 of NC_091287.1, read as the reverse complement.
TGACTGTGCACACAGCACTTCCAGGCACCAACTGGCGGTGTTAGAGCCCAGGGACAGCAGGAGGAGCAGAGGAACAGAGTGTAGGCCGAAGCCTGATTGGAGCAAGTTGAAAGGGAACCTTTAACCCCCCCCCCCCAAGACGTTTGAAGCTGAAAGAGCCATCTTGTGCAGCACTAACGATGCAAAAGGAAAAGGTGGTTCTTTTAATTATGCTCCTTGCAAACACCGAAGTAAACACTAAAAATGTGTCCCCTTATACCGTTAAACCGTCCCGGAGGTGCGAATTTCCTTCGTAATGGGACACAGCACAGCTGACATTCCTATCCCCTTGGTGCCGTGCGCTGCCTCCTCAGCGTTGTTTTAAGCTGTCACGGAGCCTGCGCTGTTCTGTTAGCCCTTGGCCATGCCCAATTAGCGCTGCCTGTCTTCTGACATAATTTGGTGTCAGGCTGTTACTGCCTGTGCGTCCACGCTGCTCCAGATCCCACCTCGCAGTCTCGTCCAACGTAATCCCACTGCGGGCCTTGGAACCATGGACATGCACAGTGCATATCCTCGACTCTCACTCCCCTCCTTCCCTCTTCTTCAGACTGTGCGGTGTCACGGCCGTGGCATGCTATTAGGGATCAGCTGACGGCGCACAGTCTAAAGAAGGCGGAGGGAAATGAGCGAGAGCCCGAGGGGAAGATATGCACTGCGCATGGCCATGGATCCCAGGCCCGCAGTGTGACTCAATCAGAAGACACAGCGAGGCGGGATCTCGGGCAGCGCGGCCGCACAGGCGCAGCCAGCCTGACACCAAATTATGTCAGAAGACAGGCAGCGCAAATAGGGCATGCCCAAGGGATAACAGAACAGCGCAGGCTCCGTGACAGCTTAAAACAACGCTGAGGAGGCAGCGCATGGCACCAAGGGGGTAGGAATGACGGCTGTGCTGCGTCACATTGCGAAGGAAAGTCCCAGCTCCGGGACAGTATAACGGTATCAGTGAACACATTTTATAAGTGTTAAGTTCTGCGTGTGCAAGGAGCTAAAAAAAAAGAGCTACCTTTTCCTTGTGCAGCATTACTGCTGCACAAGATGGCTCTTTCAGTAACAAACGACGGGGGGGGGGGGGACAGGTTCCCTTACATTTAGGTTGTTGTGCCAGCGTGGCAGTCGCAGGACACATTGCTGGCTACACAGTTGGGGATCAGCTGACGTTACTGAAACCCAATAACACTGGGTCGTATGTTTTTACTGTGCAGTCTGCACTTCTGAGCCGCAACTGGCGGTGTTGGAGCCCAAGAATAGCAGTTCAGGTGGTAGAAAGATGAACACAGCAGGAGACCTGGATGACACCCAATTACTTAATCAGGCAGAGGAGTGGCAAATTCCTGCGAGATCCAGGCCTGGTTCATTTTCAGGAAAGTAAGCCGGTCAACGTTATCGGAGGATAGTCGCATGCGACGGTCTGTTAGTACACCACCTGCGGCACTAAAGACACGTTCCGATAAGACACTAGCCGCAGGGCAAGCCAGCACCTCCAATGCATACTGGCTTAGCTCTGGCCATGTATCCAGCTTAGAGACCCAAAACTTGAACGGGGAAGAGCCGTCTGGGAGTACAGTAAGAGGGCAAGCCATGTAGTCTGTCACCATCTGACGGAACCGTTGCCTCCTGCTGACTGGAGCCGCCGGTGATGGTGTAGACATTTGGGGCGGGCACACAAAAGTGTGCCAGAGTTGTGCCATACTGGGCTTGCCTTGGGCAGAGGCACTGCTTCTGCTCCCTCTTTGGGCAGAGCCTCCCCCACTGCCTCGACGCACTGAGCTGCTTTGTAAAGCACTAGCAGCACTCCTCTCAGTTGGACAGGAGAAGATGATGGAATTCACCAGTGTGTCGTGGTACTCCCGCAATTTACGCTCCCGGGTCAACGCAGGGATGAGGTTTTGGACGTTGTCCCGGTAGCGAGGATCGAGGAGGGTGAACACCCAATAATCAGGCATGTTGAGAATGTGGTCGATGCGGCGGTCGTTTCTCAGGCACTGCAGCATGAAATCCACCATGTGCTGCAGAGTGCCAACTGGCCCAGAAACGCTGTCCCCTGCTTGAGACATGATCTCTGCCCGCTTGTCATCACCCCACCCTCGCTGTACACACTGACCACTGGACAATTGTGTCGCTCCCTCCTCTGGACGGAGCTCTTCCTCCTCCATTGACTCCTCCTCATCCTCCTCACAAATTGGCCCCTGCGTACCCCTTTGTGAGGAACCACGTGGCGCTGACTCTCCAGAAGCTGATGGAAAAGGTGACTCCTCATCCTCCACCTCTTCCACAACATCATCCCTTAACCCTTGCAAAGTTTGCTGAAGCAGGCAGATAAGGCGGACAGTCATGCTGACTAGTGCATCATCTGCACTTGCCATCCGCGTGGAATAATCAAAAGGACGCAAAACCTGGCAGACGTCCTTCATAGTGGCCCACTCTGTGGTTGTGAAGTCTGATCGGCGCTGACTGCGACTTCTTTGCGCCTGATGCAGCTGGTACTCCATAACTGCTTGCTGCTGCTCACACAACCGCTCCAACATATGTAACGTGGAATTCCACCGGGTAGGTAGGTCACATATGATGCGGTGTTCCGGAAGGCGGAATCGGCGCTGCAGAGCAGCAATGCGGGATCTGGCCAAGCTGGAACGCCGCAAGTGAGCACACTCTAGGCGGACCTTGTGCAGCAGGGCATCAAGATCCGGATAGTCCCTCAGAAAACTCTGCACAACCAAATTGAGCACATGTGCCAGACATGGGATGTGAGTGAGGTTGCCAAGGGCCAAAGCTGCCACCAGATTTCGGCCATTGTCACACACTACCATGCCTGGCTGGAGATTCGCTGGCAGTAACCACACATCGCTCTCCTGCTTGATGGCATTCCAGAGCTCCTGCGCTGTGTGGCTTCGATGCCCCAATGAAACTAGTTTCAAGACGGCCTGCTGACGTTTGGCCACGGCTGTGCTCATGTCGGTCATAGGTAAACGTTCACGGGTCCATGTGGAGGTGGACTGTGACGGATCCTGCAGAGAGGAATCTGAGGAACTGGTGTAAGAGGAGGAGTCGATGCGTACAGACTGGATTCCTGCAATCCTTGGAGTGGGCAGGACACGTCCTGCGCCACTCGCACGATCTGTACCTGGCTCAACAACATTAACCCAATGGGCAGTGAGGGAAACATATCGCCCCTGTCCATGCTGACTGGTCCACGCATCGGTGGTGAGGTGGACCTTGCTACTGACGGCGTTCAGTAGCGCATGTTTTATGTTTGCCTCAACATGCCTGTGCAGGGCAGGGACAGCCTGCCTGCTGAAGTAAAAGCGGCTGGGCACCTTGTACTGTGGGACTGCCAATGCCATCAAGTCACGGAAGCTGTCAGTCTCCACCAGCCTGAACGAGAGCATTTCCAGGGACAACAGTTTGGCAATGCCTGCATTCAGAGCCTGTGCTCGGGGGTGGTTGGCCGAGAATGCCCGCCTTTTCTCCCATGCCTGTACTACCGATGGCTGTAGAGTAGACTGGGAGTGTGAGGATGACTGGGAAGGTGGTGCTGTGGGTGGAATTACACTAGGTCTCTGGACAACAGTGGAGGAAGAGGCAACACGAGATGAAGAGGTGGTAGCTGCCGCTGTTGGTTGGCCTACGTCTTCACTGTGTTTCTGTAACTCCACCGCGTGCCTGGTCCGCACATGTTTCCACATATTTGTGGTATTGAGGTTGCTGACACTTTTACCTCTTTTTACTTTCTGATGACACAGCTTGCATTTGACAAAACAAATGTCATCTGCAACTGTGTCAAAAAAGGACCAGGCACTGCAAGTCTTGGGAGCGCCCTTTTTGGCTTTGGAAAGAGACAGGCTCCTAACGGGTGCCAAAGTGGAGGCTACAGGCTCCGCAGTCTTCCCCCTCCCTCTCCCTCTTTGGCCCGTAAGGGGAAGCTCTTCCTCAGAGCTGCTCCCACCACCTTCCTGTTCCTCACGCCACGATGGGTCAACGACCTCATCATCTCCACTACCCTCTGCCACCAACTGCTCCTCCTGGGTAGTCTCGGCAGCACAGTACGTATCAGAAAGCGGCACCTGAGTTTCATCATCAGATGCGTACTGCGCTGTGGTCACCGGAGGCACTGGCCCACCTGCCTCTTCAGAGTCAGAGAGAAAAAGCTGTTGGGCATCACTGCACACTGCCTCTTCTTCCATTTCTCCAATGCTGCTTGGCTGGCCCCCTGTTTCCAAGCCAAGAGATTCAGAGAACAGAAGTAGAGACGGCTCCTGTCCTGGGCTCTCTGACTGCCTGGCCAATTTGGCAGGTGGTGAAGAGACAGATGGCTGCTCTCCAGTGCTCTGTGCCTGAGAGGATGTGGCACTAACTGAAGTCGATGCCGAGGCGTTAGCTGCCATCCACCCGACAACGGCTTCAATTTGGTCTTCACGCAGCAGCGGTGCACGGCGCTCTCCGACAAAGCTGCGCATGAAGGACTGTTCCCTGCTGAAACTGAGTGACGACGAGTCACCGGCGCCCGCAGCAGGCACAGAAACACCACGTCCTCGCCCTGCTCCTCTCCCTGCTCCGCGCCCACGCCCACGTGCCTTACTCCCTGCCCTCTTCATCTTGGTTGACAGATAAAGATAAGCAGAAAAGTACTAAGGCCTTAGCGTGCTTATTCCTGTAATGCTCCTTCTAACAGGTGTAAGAAACACTAATGTTGTAAAGTGTGGACTAAACTTTATTATTTTTCAAATGTGGCCTACACAAGTGTTAAGTTGTGTTTGGTGAACTTTACTTTTTTTTTTGTGCAGATCGGGCTACAGAGCTAGTTTAAATCACACGGAGACCGTGCAGACAGCCGTAAACGGCGCTGCAAGGCCAAAAAACCCTCCTCTAGGTTATCCTATGTAGTGTTTTTCCACTATTTAGCTGGAGACGGGTGGAAAGACACTAATAGGAATTTTTTTTTTTAAATTTTAAACAGGCTGCACTATTTGAAAAAAAGGAAATTGTTTTTCAAGGTATGAGGCAGTAACGCACCCTGAGCTGAATCCAACCGGCTATAGCTGCACACAGACTACAGGGCGAGCTGCGCTCACACAGAGACCGTGCAGACAGCCGTAAACGGCGCTGCAAGGCCCAATAAACCCCCTCTAGGTTATCCTATGTAGTGTTTTTCCACTATTTAGCTGGAGACGGGTGGAAAAACACTAATAGGGAATTTTTTTAAAAATTTTTAAACAGGCTGCACTATTTGAAAAAAAGGAAAATTTTTCTCAAGGTATGAGCCAGTAACGAACCCTGAGCTGAATCCAACCGGCTATGGCTGCACACAGACTACAGGGCGAGCTGGGCTCACACAGAGACCGTGCAGACAGCCGTAAACGGCGCTGCAAGGCCCAAAAACCCCCCTCTAGGTTATCCTATGTAGTGTTTTTCCACAATTTAGCTGGAGACGGGTGGAAAAACACTAATAGGAAATTTGAGAAAAAATGTGCAGCAGGCTGCACTATGAGCAAAAAAGGACAACTGTGTGAGGCAGTGTGAACCCCCCCTGAGCTGAATACAACCGGGTATATGGCTGCACACAGACTACAGAGTGAGCTGCACACACACACACACACAGAGACCTTGCAGAACGCTGTTAAAACAGCGCTGCAAGGCAAGAGCAAGGTGAACAGTGAAGAACACACAGCGTTTTGCTAAATTAGCCTTTGGAAAGGAAAATAAAGCAATTAGCTAGCTCAACTGGCCCTCAGTTAGAACACAGCGTCCTGTCCCTAACTGAAATCACAGCAGAGTGAGCGCAAAATGGCGGCAGCGTTTTTTATAGTGCAGAGTGACATCATTTCAGCAGCCAATCACAGCCTTGCCAGTACTTATATGCCCACCATGCTAAACAGGATGTGCCCACACTTCCAATCATTCCTCATTGGCTGCTGCGTTCTGTTTGAATTCTGGGAACTTCCGATTCCGGTATCCGATACGCGGGAAGTATCGGAATTCGGTATCGGAATTCCGATACCGCAAATATCGGCCGATACCCGATACTTGCGGTATCGGAATGCTCAACACTATTTCTTACCTATCAGCTTGTTTCCATGTCTCTCCTTGTGCTGTCCTGGCATCTCTTTGAGTGGTCACTCCAGCCCCTCCCTCTCTTTATGACCTCTGCTTAACTCTCTACATCTGGTCTCCCATACCCAGCCACCTCCTCATTCACACCTGATTGCCCTTAACTGGGGATATATTCACATGCAGGAGTCTGCTACAGACGCAGTCTGCTGCAAGTCATCTTTTATCTTCCATCTTTTAAATTACATCTTTTTAATTATGATTTTGAATTAGACTGAATTCTACTGGAATTGATTGGAAGGTAACATAATACCAACCACTACAATGTTTCGGTTTCTTTTCTCTTTCACCCCCATACTACTTTCCTTCTTACAATCTCCTGCAATCCCTCCACCTAGTAAGGAACTAGTCATTTCTTCCTCCATCCTCCCCAGCCATCTCACCTTCTCCTCAGAACTGTTCCTCCACATACAATCCTTTTTCTCCAGACACACACGGCCACATCATGTTCTATCCTGCTCCCACCTTCTAATATTCTGTCTGCTACTCCTCATTGCTGGTGACACATCCCCAAATCCCGGCCCTCCCCAATTCATCCCCACACTAGTTTCTAACCCCCTGCCACGATCCTCCGCACATTTTCCCAACCATGACAACCTCATACCCATTCATCCAGCCCCCACTCCCCTGGTCCACTTACCTGGAGCACTATGGAACGCACGCTCTGTCTGCAATAAACTGTAATTTATCCATGGCCTCTTCATCACCAACAAACTATCCTTCCTCGGCCTCACTGAAACCTGGCTCACCCCCTCTGACTCGGCCTCTCCAGCTGCGCTCTCCTATGGCGGATTCCACCTCTCTCACACCCCTCGCCCCAGCAACAAACGTGGTGGAGGAGATGGCTTGCTCCTGTCGACACCTGCTCCTTTACTCCAATCCCGCTACCACCCTCCGCTACTCTTCCCTCATTTGAGGTGCACTGTCTGCATCTATTCCCCCTCCAACCTCCAGCTGGCTGTCATCTACCGCCCCCCAGAACTAGCCATCTCCACCTTTCTCGACCACTTCACCACCTGGCTACTTCATTTCCTCTCTGCTGACATCCCCACTATCATCATGGGTGATTTCAATATCCCCATTGACACTTCCACCTCAGCTGCCTCTAAACTTCTATCACTGACTGCCTCCTTCGGCCTCACCCAATGGTCCTCTGAGGCCACTCACAAAGATGGCCACACGCTGGACCTCATCTTCACCCGCCTCTGCTCCCTTACTAATCTCAGTAACACACCCCTTCCCCTGTCTGACCACAACCTACTGACATTCTCTTCCCTCTCCTAGTGTGCAACCCCCACTCCACAAACTCCCTCGCAGAAATCTCAAACATCTCAATTTACAAACACTATCGGAGTCCCTTCTCCCTCTTACAGACATAGCCTCCCTTCATGACACAGATGCTGCTGCCACTTTTTATAACACCACAATAACAGGAACACTCAATTTGGCCGCCCCGCTCCTGCATGGCAAAACTCGTACACTCAACAGGCAGCCCTGGCTGACCAGCCTGACCAAAGAACTGAGACGGGCTTCCAGGATCGCTGAGCGGAGATGGAAGCAATCCCGCTCTGCTTACCACTTCACTACATACAAGCAGTCCCTCGCCAGCATCAAGTCTGCGCTCACTGCCACAAAACAAACTTACTTCTCATCTCTCATATCCTCCCTGACTCACAACCCTAAACAGCTTTTCAACACTTTCAATTCTCTACTCCGTCCCCCAGCACCTCCTCCCTCCCCCCTCATTTCTGCTGAAGACTTCACCTCTTTCTTTAAATAGAAGATCGATATGATCAGAGAAAGCTTTGGCCCACAGCGCCCACTGCCCTTCTTAGCTGCTCAACCCTGCTCCTCCAAAACCAGCTTCTCCACCATGACAGAAGATCAGCTCTCCACACTCCTGTCAAGATCACACCTCACCACCTGCACGCTCGACCCGCTCCCGTCCCACCTCATCCCTAACCTTTCCACGGTCTTCATCCCAAGCCTAATGCACCTCTTCAACCTCTCACACACAACAGGTGTCTTCCCCTCATCCATCAAGCATGCCAAGATCACACCCATCCTCAAAAAGCCCTCCCTCGACCCATCTTCTGTGTCTAGCTATCGCCTGATATCTCTTCTCCCTTCTGCCTCCAAATTGCTGGAGCAACATGTCCATCTTGAACTGTCCTCCCACCTCTCCTCCTGCTCCCTCTTTCATCGGTTACAATCTGGCTTCCGTTCCCATCACTCAACTGAAACTTCCCTAACTAAAGTCACCAATGACCTACTAACTGCCAAGAGCAAGCGACACTACTCTGTCCTCCTTCTCCTGGACCTGTCTTCTGCCTTCGACACTGTGGACCACTCCCTTCTGCTACAAATCCTCTCATCTCTTGGCATCACAGACTTGGCCCTTTCCTGGATCTCGTCATATCTGATAGACCGAACATTCAGTGTCTCCCTCCCCCACACGACCTCCTCATCTCGCCCCTTGTCAGTCGGTGTTCCTCAAGGCTCTGTTCTAGGACCCCTACTCTTCTCCATCTACACTTTCAGCCTGGGACAGCTCATAGAATCCCACGGTATGCAGTACCATCTCTACGCTGATGACACGCAGATCTACCTATCCGGACCTGACCTCACCTCCTTACTTACCAAAATCCCGCACTGTCTGTCTGCTATTTCAGCCTTCTTTTCTGCTCGCTTTCTACAACTGAACATGGACAAAACAGAATTCATCATCTTTCCCCCATCTCACTCTACCCCTCCACCAGACCTATCCATCAATGTCAATGGCTGCTCACTTTCCCCAGTCTCACACGCCCAGTGCCTCGGGATGATCCTCGACTCTGCCCTCTCTTTCAAGCCACAAATTCAAGCCCTTGCCTCCTCCTGCCGTCTCAAGCTCAAAAATATTTCCGGGATCTGCGCATTCCTTGACCGCGACACTGCAAAAATGTCTTATCTCCCACCTCGACTACTGCAACCTCCTACTCTCTGTCACCACTCCAATCCATCCTACACTCTGCTGCCCGACTAATCTACCTGTCTCCCCGCTATTCCCCAGCCTCTCCCCTATGTCAAGACCTTCACTGGCTTCCTATTGCCCAGAGACTCCAGTTCAAAACCCTCACAATGACATACAAAGCCATCCACAACATGTCTCCTCCATACATCTGTGACATGGTCTCTGTAGGTACCTACCTACACGCAACCTCCGATCCTCTCAAGACCTCCTTCTCTACTCCCCTCTCATCTCTTCTTCCCACAACCGCATCCAAGACTTCTGCCGTGCTTCCCCCATACTCTGAAACTCTCTACCCCAACACATCAGACTCTCGCCTACCATAGAAACCTTCAAAAAGACCTTAAGACTCACCTCTTCTGACAAGCCTACAGCCTGCAGTGATCCTCAACCTACTGAACGGCCGCACAACCTGCCCTACCCTCTCCTAGTGTTTCATCACCCATCCCCTGCATACTGTGAGCCCTCGCGGGCAGGGTCATCCCTCCTTATGTACCCGTGTGCCTTGTTTTTTGCTCATGTTTAACGTATTTGTCTACATTTGCCCCGTATTTACATGTAAAGCGCCATGGAATAAATGGCGCTATAAAAATGTATAATAATAATAATTACACTAATAAATTATCGAATTATGCAGAACCTTGCAAGATCAAAAGAAGAAATAATAATACAGAAATAGTATGATTATGTTTATATGACACTACCTGATTATCCAGATCTGACGGTTTCATTGTTTGAATCCTGAGGACATGTCAAAATATTCCAGAATGACAACATTTTATATGACATTCTATGTCACATTCAGGAAAAAAATATTTTTTTGTTCAGGCAATATTCTGTTTTCCCATTGTTTTCTTCAATGTTTGCTGCACATTTGGCAGATTAGCATTCATTGTTTGGTGAAAAAAGACAGTGAATGTCACGATGTAATCATTATATGGCGTCTAAGTAATCCAACTATCTATAGAAAACAAGAGAATTATGCATGAAAGATGGAATTAAATTTCAATTCTTGTACATAGGAGCAGTATTATCTATATATATAATTGTCTAAGGGTTTTTCCGTCTGTCTGTCTGTCTGTCTGTCTGTCTGTCCTGGAAATCCCGGCTCTCTGATTGGTCGAGGCCGTTAGGCCTCGACCAATCAGAGACCGGCACAGCATCGACGTAGAAATCCCGCGTCTCTGATTGGCCGAGGCCGCCAGGCCTCGACCAATCAGCAACGGGCACAGCGACGATGATGTCATAAAGGACGTAGACATCCTGCGTCTGATTGGTCGAGGCCGCTAGGCCTCGACCAATCAGCAACGGGCACAGCGACGATGATGTCATAATGGTTGCCATGGCGACGATGATGTCATAAAGGTTGCCTCGACCAATCAGCGATGGGCACAGTCTGCCGCGAATTCTGGAATCATCATTGTCCATATACTACGGGGACATGCATATTCTAGACTACCCGATGCGTTAGAATCGGGCCACAATCTAGTAGTAGTTATATTCTTGTACATAGGAACAGTATTATAGCAGTTATATTCTTGTACATAGGGGCAGTATTATAGTAGCTATATTCTTGTACATAGGAGCAGTATTATAGTAGTTATATTCTTGTACATAGGGGCAGTATTATAGTAGCTATATTCTTGTACATAGGAGCAGTATTATAGCAGTTATATTCTTGTACATAGGGACAGTATTACAGTAGTTATATTCTTGTACATAGGGGCAGTATTATAGTAGTTATATTCTTGTACATAGGGGCAGTATTATAGTAGTTATATTCTTGTACATAGGGGGCAGTATTATAGCAGTTATATTCTTGTACATAGGGGCAGTATTATAGTAGGTATATTCTTGTACATAGGGAACAGTATTATAGTAATTATATTCTTGCACATAGGAGCAGTATTATAGTAGTTATATTCCAGTACATAGGAGCAGTATTATAGTAATTATATTCTTGTACATAGGAGCAGTATTATAGTAGTTATATTCCAGTACATAGGAGCAGTATTACAGTAGTTATATTCTTGTACATAGGAGCAGTATTATAGTAGTTATATTCTTGTACATAGGAGCAGTATTATTGTAATTATATTCTTGTACATAGGAGCAGTATTATAGTAGTTATATTCCAGTACATAGGAGCAGTATTACAGTAGTTATATTCTTGTACATAGGAGCAGTATTATAGTAGTTATATTCTTGTACATAGGAGCAGTATTATAGTAGGTATATTCTTGTACATAGGGAACAGTATTATAGTAGTTATATTCTTGTACATAGGAGCAGTATTATAGTAGTTATATTCTTGTACATAAGGGCAGTATTATAGCAGTTATATTCTTGTATATAGGAGCAGTATTATAGTAGTTATATTCTTGTACACAGGAGCAGTATTATAGTAGGTATATTCTTGTACATAGGGAACAGTATTATAGTAGTTATATTCTTGTACATAGGAGCAGTATTATAGTAGTTATATTCTTGTACATAGGAGCAGTATTATAGTAGTTATATTCTTGTACATAGGGGGCAGTATTATAGTAGTTATATTCTTGAACATAGGGAGCAGTATTATAGTAGTTATATTCTTGTACATAGGAGCAGTATTATAGTAGTCATATTCTTGTACATAGGGGGCAGTATTATAGTAGTTATATTCTTGTACATAGGAGCAGTATTATAGTAGTCATATTCTTGTACATAGGGGCAGTATTATAGTAGTTATATTCTTGTACATAGGGAGCAGTATTATAGTAGTTATATTCTTGTACATAGGAGCAGTATTATAGTAGTCATATTCTTGTACATAGGGGGCAGTATTATAGTAGTTATATTCTTGTACATAGGAGCAGTATTATAGTAGTCATATTCTTGTACATAGGGGCAGTATTATAGTAGTTATATTCTTGTACATAGGAGCAGTATTATAGTAGTCATATTCTTGTACATAGGGGGCAGTATTATAGTAGTCATATTCTTGTACATAGGGGGCAGTATTATAGTAGTCATATTCTTGTACATAGGGGGCAGTATTATAGTAGTTATATTCTTGTACATAGGGGCAGTATTATAGTAGTTATATTCTTGTACATAGGGGCAGTATTATAGTAGTTATGTTCTTGTACATAGGGGCAGTATTATAGTAGTTATATTCTTGTACATAGGGGCAGTATTATAGTAGTTATATTCTTGTACATAGGGGCAGTATTATAGTAGTTATGTTCTTGTACATAGGGGCAGTATTATAGTAGTTCTATTCTTGTACATAGGGGTAATATAGTAGCTATATTCTTTCAGGTAGTATCACTATGATAATTGTATTCTTGCATATAGGCACAGTGTTATAGAGGAAAGTATTATTGTTTTATTATAATTTGAGCATTTGCGTATTTAATTATTAAAATAGACTATGTATTACAATCTGATGTTAATATTCTGAAGAATAAGTGGATATGACGATTCACACAAGAGAAATTTCACTTTTGTTTCTTTATTTTCTGTCCTTTACGTCATATACACATTTGTATTCTAACCGTTCACCTTCATCATCGTCTGACATGACGCAGCTTGTTGGTCTTTAGACATTACAGTTGGTGTCACTGAAAGCAGCGAATAAAAGCCGTCTGCTTTGTACGATATCCATCAAGTTCCATTTCTTCACTTTGCTCCATCAGTCTCCAGAATCTGAACTTTTCATTATCATACATTAAAGCATCGAGAACAACAAATCTCATTATGAGTTTTTAAATTAAAATGTTTCTGGTCACAGAAGTTTTTTATCTTTTCTGCCCGGTGTCTTCATCTACATCAAACTGCGTTTTGGACTTTGTGGCTTCTTGCATAAGTTCATGTAATTGTCCGATCTGCTCCTCATTGAACCAGTCCAGTTTATCTTCCGTCAGAGGAACGCCGTAGTGTCCGTTGGCTTCCGAATGTTGGATCCCGTGTTTGGCTTGCTCCCATAGCATCGCGGCATAGCCCTGGGGAATACAAGAAAGGGCCCTTGACGTTAGATAAGCCAAAAACATGAAAAATCTGAGCAGGAAAAACAAAAATATGGAGACGGTTACCCAAGTCCATGGGAAGATATACACATGTGAAAATGTCCCTCGCACAACCGGTTATTGTTTCAACTTTTGTCAAAAAAGATTTATGACCGATGTGATGGCGGGAGGGGGGAACTGCATAAAAATGACCCGCTCCTGGAATAAGCCTTGGTGCCAGTCTGGACCAGAGGCAAAAGAGGGATGAGTAATGGAAAATGTTGTCTGGGCACGATATGGCAGCACTATTTATATTTACAGGATACTCTATGATCTTATAATGGGACAGGGATAAACTGGGAGACAAACCAGTACCCCAAATGTCTACTTATTGCAGAGACCACAACTTTTTAGCTTGTTAAAGGGAATCTGTCAACAGGATTTTGCTATGTAATCAGATGTCAAGGCAGAGAGCCTGATTCCAGTGATGCAGCAGTTGTGATAGAATCACAGTTTTCTCTGCAGCAGATCTAGCAAAGCTCGGAATGCTGAGCTGTGTATAACCCCGCCCACAGCACTTGATTGGCTGCTTCCTGTGTAAAATGCATCAGTGCTGAGGACGTGGTTGGACCAGGAGGCACCAGACACCTAGTCCTGTAGTGATAATCTCATGCTAATAAAACACTGATTGTATTGAAACAGGAAAACAAAGCCTAGTAAGTGACACATCGCTGGAATCAGGGTCTCTGCCCCATACATCATACTGCTCTCAGATTACATTGTATAAACCTTCTGATATTTGGCACCTTTGTAGGGAACCTATTTGTTTGACCGACACCAATCTCTCCTATAGAGATGCGGACTCTAGATTAATACACTGTAGCAGACGAGAGATTTGTGCAGTATCTGCTGATGCGCTTATCTCACAGAGCATTGCAGACCAGGTAAAACTTCTCAGCTGAGAGCAGGATGAGCTATGAGCAGGTTTACAGCCTCGGAATGGAAATATCAGTGTTTCCCATTCATTGACAGCTTACAGAGATCTTGAAAATGATGGAGAATTTAAACATAAAATAGAGACGCAGGATTCTAAGGAGACTATGTGTTATTACCTACAAATGAAGAATCCATCTAGGAACAAACCTGGTAATGGATAGCATTAGGTAGCAGTCAGAGCAATAGTAAAGGCAGCACTGTTTATTTTTGAAAGAAAGTTTCTTACACCAACTTTAAACCACTTTTTTATTGGGAAAACTGTGATTTGTTTGTTTTCAATTTAAAAAAATAATAATATTTATTCGTCCCGATACTCTGTGCTGCCTATGTAGTGCAGTGCGTTATCACAGTCTAGGAGGCCTGTTAGACCCCACCTCTAGCAGGATCTAATAGGCTATGGCAGATTCGGAGGGAGGCCATTATTAGACTCCGTGTGCCATAGAATCTCGAGGGTGAGCGAAGAGCTGACAGATGGAGCACTCTCCCTCTGTAACTGCTCAGATGGCTGTCACTGCCGGCAGATCGATCTGAGAAGGTTGAGTACAGCAACTAAAGGCAGCAAATCCCATCTCACATGTCGATTGGCGTTCTGCTAAGAGCGTCAGATCCCGGGGCCACATCATCTGTGTGTCAGAGTCGGAATGCAGCAACATTACTTTACATACCTGCCTATAACTTTTGCACAGTAGTATGCATACAAAAATAAGTTTAGAAAAAAACTAAATGAATGAAAACACCATACAAAAAAAAACACTTTTTGAAAACTTTTCTTTGTAAACTTTAGGCTGGTTTCACACTTGCGTTTTCATCTGCAGCGTTTTTACCGCAAAAAAAGCATGCATTTTTTTTCCCTATCTTTAACATTAAAAACGCATGGGTTTTTTTGTATACGCGTTTGGTCGTGTTTATGAACGCATGCGTTTTTTTTCTGCATGCGTTCATTTGCAGAAATGCAACATGTAGTAATTTTTGTGGCGTTTTTTTTGTCGCAAAAAAACGCATGCGTTTTTTCGCGGCAAAAAAAACTATTGATGTCTATGTAAACGCATGCGTTTTTAAGCACATGCGTTTGTTTGCGTTAAAAACGCATGCGTTTTTATTAAAAAAAAAAAAACACTAATATGCCACCCCCCACCATAAAGGTGATAAAGGGATCCTAACCCTAACGGGATCCTAACCCTAACGGGATCCTAACCCTATCCCTAACCCTACCCCTAACCCTAAAGGGATCCTAACCCTAACCCTACCCCTAAAGGGATCCTAACCCTAACCCTAATCCCTTTAGGGTTAGGATCCCTTTAGGCTTAAGGTTAGGGGTAGGGTTAGGGTTAGGATCCCTTTAGGGTTATGATCCCTACCCCTAACCCTACCCCTAACTATTTCTGTTTATAGTGGGTTTTTTACTTTATTTTGATGATTGGCAGCTGTCACACATTTCTCAGCATGCGTTTAAAAAACGCAAACGCATGAAAAAACGCATGTAAACGCATCATAACGCTGCGTTTTTGTCACCACATGCAAAAACGCATGCGTCAAAAAAATGCAGCGTTTGCACCATGCGTTTTTTTTAAACGCATGCGTTTTGAAACGCAAGTGTGAAACCAGCCTTACTGTTTACTTTTTTTTTATTTGTTCACATTACAAATGAAACCAAACTTGAAAAAACATTTCTTTACAACAACAAAAAAGAGCATCATAAAATGTCTGTATGAAAGAGAAAGTGCTACATAAATTATTTGGCAGCTCAAGGAAATAGAAAGTTAGATCCGGTAAAGCATTATGTGGTCAAAACGACACTAAAAATTATATGGTTTCTATCTAAACATTGACAGGATTCATTGCACTTGCGCCTTTTATTTGTCTGGTTTTTTTTTGGTGTTTTTTCGCTTCTTTATGTTTCAGACCAAATTCTATTAATTTGCGCCTCTTTTAAAGTCTTCGCTTCTTTTTTAATGTCTCTCGTTCTGAATGATATTTGGAGTTTATTGATGTTTTTAGCTAATTCATCAATTGCAAATTTTGAAAAAGTTGCAATATCCTCGAACAAATTTACACCTGTTCCCCCCGGGAGTGATTTCATGTACAACAGAAATTTTAGGTGCGAATGTTGCAATGTTTTAGTAGTACATGCAACATTTCCTCTAAAAGGCGCAAAAAAAGGTAAAAGAGACAAAAATGAAATGCATCTTTGATTTTGCATAAAATTCATGCGCCGTTCTGAAGCGTTTGGTGCAAAAAAATCGTAAAAAACCATTAAAAAAAAAAGAGAGAAGTGACTTCTGAAGCCCTATAAATGATAAACGGTATATTAGAAAATTGGAAAACTTTTCATGTATACCGAGATGAAACTTTGTTAACCTAAAATCCTTTCTCATTGCACTCGCTTTTAAGATCTCTGCTTGCTGCCATCCACAGGAGCCCTCATTGTTATCGGTCAGGGGAGAATAACCCGTTCTGGACAAGTGATGGACACGCAGGAAGAGGACTCTTAAAGGTACAGTAATCTTGTAATGATCCGTGCACCCGTGTGTCCATTACATGATCCGAACAGGTTATTATCTGAAGGTAGTAACGTTGAAAAAGTACCTATATTTTATGGTTCCATAATAAACCCTAAAGATCATACATTTTTGCATTGGAATTTGGTGAAATACTGAAAAAAAAGGGGGGGAAAAACTGTTATTCCAGCTGCAGGTAATGTGGCATTGCAATAGAAGCATCAGTTAGCCGGGACAGAATAATATTAGGAGGAAGGTCATCATGGCTGCGAATCACTCACGTTCCAGAGGTAAAGGCCAAAAACTCAGAAGCAGGAAATCAATGGAGATAAAGCAATCGTTCAGGCAGCAATTAAAGCAATTAGTAGCCAGCAGAATGACGGTGGCCCGCTGAGTGCACACTGGGAGTGCGGTGCTATTCACCGACGATGGCGGAGGACCCATTCATCAATGTCAGGTCACCCCCTCCTGCATGCGGTCACACTGCCTGGCTCATACCCCAATCCGACTCGTTCTTGTAATGACCATCCACAATTCATACACTAAGTAGGTAGAGCGCCAGTGGAAGCCGGAGACTCGCGGTTCTTTTCTGTGCCAGCCTGGTACTAGAGCTGAATACTTACCAGCTGCTGGGACTTCACGTGCCACGAGGACCAGCTGAAGGTCCGGCTTTGGCAAGAGGACTGCACAAAACATGGACCCAATACATTTTAAAGTCAAGATGGCAGAACCCGAAGAAACCAGTGAGAGCAGCCAACTATCTAATGTGAATGGAGGTCCACATTCCACCCCAACAGATAAAGTCATGGGCAAAGAAGAATTGGGCATTGTTGATCGCCAGGAGACAAGCCGTCACCAGAGGTGTCTGGTCGAACCAAGTTTGCATGTGTAAAGGAGGCTAGTGAGCGGTAATTGTGGCCAAAGAAATGTTTGGCTGATCGCTAGCTAAAGTCTATGGCCATCTTAAGCCAGAGTGGTGAGCAGGTCTGAACTTTAATAGAGGGGATCAGAAGAGCGGACATACCCCTCTGTGATGTCTAGATAAGGGTGGTCTTCATGGCACAAGCCTAACAGGCCTTCTATCTTAATCCCTCCGCATTCATTACAAGTCTTGGCCAAAAATGAATGGGACTCGTAGAAGCAAAGTAAGATGGTGAGGCCCGACCAGATCCCCAAGAGAGCGCCACTCAACCATATTGGGGTTTAATGCACGCCATTACAATCAAAGCCTGTAGTAGATCAGTGAGCCAAGGGCTACCAGCTCTACTACTTTGTTTCGAAAGCCTCAAGTAGCAATTGGCCTTCAGTCTATAGTCTGGTGGGGTCACTCATTGAATCTCTGCGAGACAGCGCAAACACGTGGGGCGCACTTAGGAAACATTATTTCATTTTTGGGGGGGCACTCAGTGTACATTATTACTTTTAAGGGACACTCTGTGGCATTATTGTTAAGGGAGCACTCTATGGGCATTATTACTTTTGGAATCCATAATTATGTGCTATTACATTTTATAGGGGAGTCAGGACCATGTTATTTGACAGTCTGGTCGGCAGAATAGGCATTTAGGGCTACAAACAGAGGGATTCTTAATTATGGTATACAGCTCTGGCAAAAATTAAGAGACCACCACATCCAAACCCTGTCATGGGCAGCCCAATCTCCAGACCTGAACCCCATTGAAAACCTCTGGAATGTAATCAAGAGGATGATGGATGGTCAAAAGCCATCACACAAAGAAGAACTGCTTACATTTTTGCGCCAGAAGCAGTGTGAAAGACTGGTGGAAAGCATGGCAAGACGCATGAAAGCTGTGATTAAAAATCATGGTTATTCCACAAAATATTGATTTCTGAACTCTTCCTGAGTTAAAACATTAGTATTGTTGTTTCTAAATGATTATAGACTTGTTTCCTTTGCATTATTTGAGGTCTGAAAGCACTGGTTTTTTTTTAAAAATTTTGACCATTTCTCCTTTTCAGAAAAAAAACTACAGAATTTATTGCTTGGAAATTCAGAGACATGTTGTTAGAAATTTATAGACTAAAAGAACAATTTACATTTTACTCAGAAATATACTTATAAAAAGAGAAATATCGGAAAAACTGAACATTTTGCAGTGGTCTCTTAATTTTTGCTAGAGCTGTATTTTGTTCAGCTTGTTGCCTAGTTTATCAGCCACGGCTGCATCCTGCCAAGGGTGACTGGTCTCTGCAAGAAGCACAGCATTTACAAGCTCTTTTCTACAGAACTTAAAATGCTGCTCTGAAGGTCACCTGAATGTTGAATGCGGCCAGATTCAGTACCGCCGTGTCCCTCTGGAGAGTGAAGAGGTAAAGCTGCCCCTGTCTGCAGCATTTGAGAGCAAACAGTTTGGGCTAGAAGCATAGCCATTCCACCAACCCCAGCTGTCACTCTTCAGGAGTGCACTGTCTTCCGGCATGCAGAAAGTTGAGAAGTTGGGAAGAGTTGTGCTCCTGAATATAGTAGATACAACAACCTTCAGAGGCTCCTCTGAGAATGAATAGGAACCTACTGACCCAACTGTTATCACTGGTAGTGAAGGCCGGATTGTCCTACTGAATAAAATAGCAAATCTATGGCAAATTCAGTGGCGTATCCAGGGGGGGGCAGGCGGGGCATCTGCCCCGGGCGCAGCTGACAGGGGGCGCCAGCGGGGCCACCTGATGATGCAGCATTGCGGCTGCATGTCTCAAAGCTAGGCTCCTCGTCGGCGCCGGCGGCATTCTGCCGCCCCCACAGACAGACCAGTGAGATAATCCACCCCGTGCTGCTGCGCTACTACCCGCCCGGTTCGCTTGCCTTGTGACTAGTAACTCACTCAGTGACAAGAGGAGTCCTGTCCCTGCTTGCGCCCCTGACAACCGCTGAGAGGCGCTGACCGCTGCTGGCACTTCCGCATCAGGGAAGCACCAGCGGCGGCTGACGTCACTGAGCGTGTGACAGGCTGCCGTACCGCTGCTGCTTCAGTTCATTCGTCGTCACTCACGGTCGTTGCGCCGCAGCGCCGGTCAGTGACTCCGGTCACTCACTCGCACTCTCTGTGTGCTGTTTGTGGGTGGAGAGCTGGACGGTGACGTCGTCGGTGCCAGTGGTAAGTGCTCCAGACCGTGGCCACGGGGACTGGGTGGAGCTGAAGTCTGACTCTGAAGAGTCTGAACTAAGTTAGTAACTTTGCAGACACCGACCGAGTAACCGAACCGAAAGCTGCCTGCTGCATAGGGGGAGGGTGTGTAGGACTGGATGAGCAGATTTACAGTGATCTGATCTCTGGAGGAGCAGATGCTTGTACTATGGGGGTGTCTGTGTCAGACTGGAGGAGCAGATCCTCTTGTATTATGGGGGTCCCTATATCTCTGGAGGATCAGATCCTGGTACTATGGGGCCCTGTGACAATGGAAAAGCAGAGCCTTGTATTATAGGGGTCCTGTGTATGCGGAGAAGTAGATCCCTGTATTATGGGGGTCCTGTGTCTCTGGAGGATCAGATCCTTATATTATGGGGATTATTGTTTTTCTGGAGGACAAGATCCTTACATCATGGGGGGTCTCTGGAAGAGCAAACCTGTATATGAGGGTCCTGATCTATGGAGAGCAGATTCTTGTATTATAGGGGGTCCGCAATCTCTGGAGGAATAGATCCTGGTATTATGTGGTCCCCTGCATCTCTGGTGGAGCATATGACTACATTATGGGGGTCTTGTATATCTGGAAGAGAGAGCGGATCCTTGTATTAGGGGGGCCCTGAGTCTTTGGCGGAGCAGATACTTATATTTTCGGGATCCACTGTGTCTTGATGACAGCGCCGGCCAGGGCAGGGGCAACAACGGAAAAAATGGGTGTGTGTGTCTGTCAGACTCACTGTTGTAAGAATGTGAGTCTGACGACTGTGAAGCTTAGGAAAGCAAGGCAAAACCTAAAGGTACCGTCACACTCAGCGACGCTGCAGCGATATCGACAACGAGCCGACCTAAACTAGATCGCTGGAGCGTCGCTGTTTAGGTCGCTGTAGAGACGTCAAACACAGCAACTCCAGAACGATGCAGGAGCGATCCAGTGACGTAACGGCGACTCACTTATCGTTCTCGCTGGTTGTTAGCTCCATGTAAAACCATTGCTGGCATTGTTGCTTTTGCTGTCAAACATGACGAGTCACGCCGACCTGATGACCAAATAAAGTTCTGGACTTCTAGCTCCGACTAGTGATATCACAGCGGGATCCAGATCGCTGCTGTGTGTCAAACACAACGAGATCGCTATCCAGGATGCTGCAACGTCGCGGATCATTGTCATTCTCGTTGGTAAGTTGCTGAGTGTGAAGGTACCTTTAGGGGCAGGCACTGGCAGCTCAGCTGGATGAAAGACTGCTGCTCTGACTGAGGGAACATATCATGATATGGGGGCCGGGGGGAATGGATGCGGATGGGTTTCAGAATCAGGACATTAAGGGGGCACAACAAATCAGTACAGTATGGGGGCACTGTGGCACAAATCAGGACAGTATGGGGGGCACAAATCTGGACATTTGGGGGCACAAATCTGGACAATATGGCCCATACTGTCCAGACCTGTGCCCCCATACTGTCCAAATCTGTTGTCGGGGGGGGGGGGGGGTGGGCGCCGAACTGATCCTTTGCCCCGGGTGCAGGAAAGGCTAGATACGCCTCTGGGCAAATTTCCAAATGAAGAGCTGAACTTTGCATATACTTGCTCCTTAATTACATCCTTATATGCTAATAAGGTTTGTAATTAGCGGGATTCTGAAAATTGGGTGAACTTATTAGCTACGGTCACTCGACCAGTGACCATCTCTGAACACTCATGTGGCCGAAAGGAGAGTATTACTTGGTGGCCAATAAATTCAATGGATGGCACCTCGGCCCTGGCACATCGACAGGTTGTGATCACCGTTACTGGCGTTCTTCAGGCGCTTCAGACGCAGCTACGTAGCAGTCTCCTGCCCGATCCTTTGCCAAGCATTTCTTCATGTTTGATTCAATATCACATTTGCAGGGGGTCTTCACGTTCCAGGCTTGGAATACAGCCGGTAACGGCACATTGGAAGACCGCCGCTGTGACAAACTACTCAACATTCTAAATACTCCGCCACAAATGTGAGTTTATTTCCATATTGGCTACACTATTCCAATCTGATTTTTATGGGGAAAAAAAAGAGATGATTCCTCGGAGGGTCATTTACTTCACTTTATTTTGTGATAAACATTTTGGAACAGATTGGTTCCCATTGACTTAGGAGGCTGGGGAGCTGGAAGAACAGAAAGAAGCCGTGTGGATCGGTAATACCATGACTGCATGCCGAGAAAATATGACGGGAAGCCAGCCGCTCTGCAATTACACACGAAACTCCTGAAAGCGGCCCGTATGCCCATCCTCCATAATAACCCTCAGGATAATTAAGTCACTTTATCACAGCCTCGAGACAACAGCACAAACACGGCCCAGACAGAGGTGTAGGATTGTTTTCCTCTTAAATGCTTTTAATCCTAATGGCTGTTCCTATCTAATTGGATAATGCAATTTGTCAGAATCAATGCTGACATATTTCATTTTTGTTTTCTTGGTACCGAACCAAAAAAACTTAACTATTCACTAGGGTTCTCCGTTTTGGACATTTCCTTATGGTTGGAAGAATCTCGCAAAAATATGATAATTCAAAGAGTTTCCTGCTGCTGGGACCCCAAGTGATCTGAAATTATCTGGGTGTTAAATTACCCTGCAGCGCCACAACAGGAAAAATTAAGAATGACACCGTGCCTATTCAAATCAATGTTGTCAGCTCCATGTATTGACATTCCAGGTCCTCCAGAGTGTGAGATGCTCTTTGAAGCTAATGTCCATTTTATTATTAGAAAAAGGTCTTGAATAGGAATCCCCTTCATCATCACCTAATTTAGGTATATGCAAAAGGGTTTTGTAGTCCGGACAACCCCTTCCAATGTCCACTACTGACGTTCTGCGGAAAGGTTAGTACGGTCTGACTATATGGCTCCACATTTTGGAAGCTACCACCTTGCCTAACCTTCCTACGCTTCCTTCTGTAGTGATCAGGCCCTAAAACACTCTGCCTGATCGTAGAGGACTGTGCAGCCATTTAGCTACAGCTGCACAGTCCTCTCTTTCCCCTATATGCACCCATATCTACATTCAGCACAGGAAAGAAGAGAGGGAGTTGAATAGAGTCGGGCAGATTGATTCGTGGGACTCGGCCAAGTCAGTGCTCTGACTGTGACCACTGGACGGGAGCTCTGCAAATCTGTTACCTTCCGGGATGTATCCCAGACTCGGCTTTTGATTCGTTGGCTGGCACAATTTTATCTGTGCGTCACGCCGCAATGATAATGTTGCACCAGTCCAGCCAATCAAAAGTCAGGCTGGGGATTTTGAGTAGGTAAGTGACACAGTCACAAAGCCCTGACCTGGCCGAATTGATCTGTCATACTCTCTAAAACTGAACGATTAGAGTTCAGAAAGCTGCAGGACAAAGTTGGAGTAAGCGACTGTATGCCAAGTATGAAAGATTTACCCCATCAATGTCACAGACCACCAGAGATCCTGACATTAACCTCTTCAATGTGCTTATACACCAGAGATCCTTAAATATAAACATCACCTTTTATTAAACTCACCATCCGGGTCGTTGGATCCGAGGGGCATCGCTGGACTTGGTCTGGCGCCTCCCTTCTTCTTGCAATGCCGTCTTCGTTCTAGCTTCGTGATGATGGCGCGTCATACGTCATCCACACAGTCTCCCCAGCATTGCGCTACTGCGCAGTTGTACTTCTCGGTCACGACCAGGGCAGATCAAAAAATACCGCAAAGAGAATGCCTGAGGGTCTCTTTGACCTTTGCCTGTGCCTGCGCACTGCAATACTTTTCTCTGCCCTCGGCAGGCCAGAAAAGTATGACTGCGCAGAAGCACAATGTGTGGGTGACATAGGATGCGCCATTCACACGAAGCACAGAAGGAGGATGGCACTCGGCCAAGACAGCGACGACCGTTGGACCCGACCTGCCTGTAAGGGAGTATAATAAAATCTCTTCTCCTGGTATTGCAGGCTGGATTGGGGGCAGATATATAGCGTACTAGAATGCTGTATATCAGGGCTGACAAGTGTTAGTCTCATCTCATATGGGACAAGTCTGGCGACAGGTTCCCTTTAAAATAAACCCTTTACTGCATTAGACCTCTAAGGCTGCTGACATTAAGGGGTTTGCACCAGTGTTCAGCTATCTCTGTCATTATTCTAAAAATCTGAAATGAACCCTTTTATTGCTCTAGAAGACAAGGGATGCAGAACATAACCTCCTCACTAAGTTGGACCAACAATGAACGTTTTTTATCGCCTTAGACCACCAAGGATGTAGACAATAACCTCATTAATAAGCATGCTGTATTAGGCTCTGATCACATATGCATCATGGCTTCTGTCCAAAATCCATTAATTAAAGGGAACTCGACAGCTGATACAAACCACGGGCAGAACGTGTCAAGACACCGTCTCCGTCATTTCAGCCAGGTATGTTTTACTCTGAAACAGTACGGTGTGGGGGACGGTGGACCCTGCCGCAAGGGTGACTAGCCCAAAAGGCTGATCCCCGGTGGATTCTCCTCCCTTGTTCCCTTTGAGTGACAGGTCACACACATAGAGAAAGACCTATCACCCAAGGGGAGAAGCAGCCGGGGACTTGCTTTATTGGACTAGTCATCCATTCGGCATGGCCGACCGCAGCATTTCAGAGTATATGATCCATGGCTGAAATGATAAAGCTTGATACATGCTGTTCAAACTATGGGCTGTCAGGTTCCCTTTCAGCTTTACATACATAAAAACACCTTAAAGGGGAACATCTCAAGAAAATTTTGCTACTAAAACTAGCAGTACAGCTGTATAGATTCTAGTATAACAATAAAAGTGATATGGTCTTATAGTAATACGATGTGCCACAGTTGAGAAATCGAGCTTTCAAGCCACATGTGTTGGAAAAGCGTTGGGAGCCTGTCGACGCAACCAAAGTGCTTCCAAAATAATTAATTTGCATGTGGCACCAAAGGTGGATATCTCAGCACTGGCACATCGGATTCCTACAAAACAGGTATCATTTTTATTGTAGCACTAGACCCTATACAGCCGTAATCTCAAGCTTCAGTAGTAAAAATGTCCTGGCAGGTTCCTTTTAAGATCTTTGCTACAAAGAAGCAAGTTTTTAGGTAGACAAGAGACTCACAACTCGATTTTATTTTTCCTTTTTTTCTGGGAGAAACTGGTTAAAACTAGAAAGAATCGATGGATTGTGATTTAATAAACCCCCCGTGCCGAGCGGGAAGGTACAAGGCGCAGTCAGAGAATTGCCGGCTTCAGGCATTACGGGACATAATATAGACTCATTGGAAGCGATTTTCGGGATTTGCTGCTCGCGCACAATGATGGAGTTGATACAAAGGAGACGGACTGCTTGTGCGGTTTTCTGCTTTAAAGGTCAGGATACAATGAAACCTGTAGGAGTCGGTTATTGAATTTTATCTGTGCTGGAAGATACAATACAAGTCTCCAATTCAGGTGACACGAAATATTAACTTATTGCAATACTCCGGATCTGAGTGGCTTATAAGGTAACAGTCCCATCCGCACATGACTGCAAGATCACAAACTGGGAACTTTTTTTATTCCTTCAATTAGGTAGAAAAGTTAATTAATAAAAATATGTAATACCTGCTCCGTGCCATTCCTGTATTTTTTTAATAGAATGCTATAACAAAATTAATTTTATTATTCCCGTACAGTGGTCTTTTAAAGTTTCTGAACCCTTCAAAATATTCGACATTTCTTCCTAAATTTGAGCTAAAACGTCATCAGATTTTTACACTTCATAAAATTAGATAAAGAGAACCAAATCTGAGACAAAATATTAGGATTTTACTCTTTTTTTTTTTTAAACCTTTAGGATTCGCAGTAAAGTGAAATTAGAGTCAGTTTGTGTTTTCAATCAATGGGATGACAATCAGGTGTGAGTAGGCGACCTGTTTTATTTAAACAGCAGGGATTTATCTAAAACATGTCTGTGGAAGTGAATCACCGGAAGAATAAAGGAGACTTCTGAGGAGCGTCTAAGAAGGATTATTGATGCTTATCAGGCTGGAAAAGATAATAAAATCAAATTTAAAGAGTTTGGAATTCACCACTCCACAGACAGATTGTGTACAAATGGAAAAAAATTCCAGACCATTACTAAACTCCCCAGGAATGATAGAACAAAGATTACGCCAAGAGCACGCCATATAATAGTCTGCAAGGTAACAAAGGAACCCAAGGTAACCTCTGAGAGACTAAAGGCCTTTCTTACATAAGATAAACGGAACCTGTCACCAGAAAAAAAACTATGAACCAGCTAATCTGCAGTTTAATAGCGTTATTAATCTTCCTGGTGCACTTAGCCAAACAATGCAGGGAGAAAATTAACTTTATTCTCCCTGACAGCGTTCGGGTTTCAATCATGGGGGCAGCACCAGCAAAGGTTCAGTTACCACACCTCTGGCCCTGACTGACACTGGCTCTGCAGTAGGGCCAGCTGTCAGTCATGGCCTTGGGCGTGGTTGTGTTCGGGGAAGTGCAGACGATGGTGTCACGATATTGTATGAAATATAATATGATTTTGATGCTTTGACCTTCAGACCCATGCTGCGGGCTAAACCCCCCCTCCTTTGTGTGTTTCTGAATGTATGTGTAGAAGAGGCTTTTATTGCTCTGGCCATAAATTCCAAGCTCTGAGCACCTTACTCGCCCCTCCCATCTGTACCAGCTAGGACTGGTATAGAAGTTCTTTAACCCCTTCATGACCCAGCCTATTTTGACCTTAATGACATGGCCGTTTTTTGCAATTCTGACCAGTGTCCCTTTATGAGGTAATAACTCAGGAACGCTTCAACGGATCCTAGCGGTTCTGAGATTGTTTTTTCGTGACATATTGGGCTTCATGTTAGTGGTAAATTTAGGTCAATAAATTATGCGTTTATTTGTGATAAAAACGGAAATTTGGCGAAAATTTTGAAAATTTCGCAATTTTCACAATTTGAATTTTTATTCTGTTAAACCAGAGAGTTATGTGACACAAAATAGTTAATAAATAACATTTCCCACATGTATACTTTACATCAGCACAATTTTGGAAACAAATTTTTTTTTGCTAGGAAGTTATAAGGGTTAAAATTTGACCAGCGATTTCTCATTTTTACAATGAAATTTACAAAACCATTTTTTTTAGGAACCGCCTCACATTTGAAGTCACTTTACAGGGTCTATATGGCTGAAAATACCCAAAAGTGACACCATTCTAAAAACTGCACCCCTCAAGGTGCACAAAACCACATTCAAGAAGTTTATTAACCCTTCAGGTGCTTCACAGCAGCAGAAGCAACATGGAAGGAAAAAATGAACATTTAACTTTTTAGTCACAAAAATTATCTTTTAGCAACAATTTTTTTTGATTTCACAATGGTAAAAGGAGAAACTGAACCACGAAAGTTGTTGTCCAATTTGTCCTGAGTACGCTGATACCTCATATGTGGGGGTAAACCACTGTTTGGGCGCACGGCAGGGCTTGGAAGGGAAGGAGCGCCATTTGACTTTTTGAATGAAAAATTGGCTCCACTCTTTAGCGGACACCATGTCACGTTTGGAGAGCCCTCGTGTGCCTAAAAATTGGAGCTCCCCACAAGTGACCCCATTTTGGAAACTAGACACCCCAAGGAACTTATCTAGATGCATAGTGAGCACTTTGAACCCCCAGGTGCTTCACAAATTGATCTGTAAAAATGAAAAAGTACTTTTTTTTTTCACAACAAAATTCTTTTAGCCTCATTTTTTTCATTTTCACATGGGCAACAGGATAAAATGGATCCTAAAATTTGTTGGGCAATTTCTCCTGAGTACATCGATACCTCACATGTGGGGGTAAACCACTGTTTGGGCACATGGTAAGGCTCGGAAGGGAAGGAGCGCCATTTGACTTTTTGAATGAAAAAATATCTCCATCGTTAGCGGACACCATGTCGCGTTTGGAGAGCCCCTGTGTGCCTAAACATTGAAGCTCCCCCACAAGTGACCCCATTTTGGAAACTAGACCCCCCAAGGAACTTATCTAGATGCCTAGTGAGCACTTTAAACCCTCAGGTGCTTCACAAATTGATCTGTAAAAATGAAAAAGTACTTTTTTTTCACAAAAAATTTCTTTTCGCCTCAATTTTTTCATTTTCACGTGGGCAATTGTTGTGAATTCTGTTGTCGGGCTCCCTCCTGTGGTCATGAATGGTACTTCGGCTGGTTCTGTCCATGGACTTCCTCTGGTGGGTGTTTCTGAGTTTCACAGGTGACTAGGTTAATTCGTTAGCTGCTGCTCTATTTAACTTCACTTAGATCTTTGCTCCATGCCACCTGTCAATGTTCCAGTATTGGTCTGTTCACTCCTGGATCGTTCTTGTGACCTGTCTTCCCTTCAGAAGCTAAGTTCCAGCTTGTATTTCTTTGGTTTGCTATTTTTCTGTCCAGCTTGCTATTTAATTTGTTGTCTTGCTTGCTGGAAGCTCTGGGACGCAGAGGGAGCGCCTCCGCACCGTGAGTCGGAGCGGAGGGTCTTTTTGCGCCCTCTGCGTGGTCTTTTTGTAGGTTTTTGTGCTGACCGCAAAGTAACCTTTCCTATCCTCGGTCTGTTCAGTAAGTCGGGCCTCACTTTGCTAAATCTATTTCCTCTCTGTGTTTGTATTTTCATCTTTACTCACAGTCATTATATGTGGGGGGCTGCCTTTTCCTTTGGAGAATTTCTCTGAGGCAAGGTAGGCTTTATTTTTCTAT
This sequence comes from Ranitomeya imitator, assembly GCF_032444005.1. Lineage (NCBI taxonomy): Eukaryota > Metazoa > Chordata > Amphibia > Anura > Dendrobatidae > Ranitomeya > Ranitomeya imitator. Next base: position 28,320,319 of record NC_091287.1, on the reverse strand, counting down.
CTTCAGGGCTAGCTAATTTCTTAGGCTGTGCCGAGTTGCATAGGGAGCGTTAGGCGCAATCCACGGCTATTTCTAGTGTGTTTGATAGGTTTAGGGATTGCGGTCAGCAGAGTTCCCACGTCCCAGAGCTCGTCCTTATTATCAGTAACTATCAGGTCATTCCGTGTGCTCTTAACCACCAGGTCCATTATTGTCCTGACCACCAGGTCATAACAGGCAATAGGATAAAATGGATCATAAAATTTGTTGGGCAATTTCTCCCGAGTACGCCGATATCTCATATGTGGGGGTAAACCACTGTTTGGGCACACGGCAGGGCTCGGAAGGGAAGGCGCGCCATTTGACTTTTTGAATGGAAAATTAGCTCCAATTGTTAGCGGACACCATGTCGCGTTTGGAGAGCCCCTGTGTGCCTAAACATTGGAGCTCCCCCACAAGTGACCCCATTTTGGAAACTAGACCCCCCAAGGAACTTATCTAGATGCATATTGAGCACTTTAAACCCCCAGCTGCTTCACAGAAGTTTATAACGCAGAGCCATGAAAATAAAAAATAACTTTTCTTTCCTCAAAAATGATCTTTTAGCCTGGAATTTCCTATTTTGCCAAGGGTATTAGGAGAAATTGGACCCCAAATGTTGTTGTCCAGTTTGTCCTGAGTACGCTGATACCCCATATGTGGGGGTAAACCACTGTTTGGGCGCACGGCAGGGCTCGGAAGGGAAGGCAAGCCATTTGGCTTTTTAAATGGAAAATTAGCTCCAATCATTAGCAGACACCATGTCACGTTTGGAGAGCCCTTGTGCGCCTAAACATTGGAGATCCCCCACAAATGACCCCATTTTGGAAACTAGACCCCCAAAGTAACTTATCTAGATGTGTGGTGAGGACTTTGAACCCCCAAGTGCTTCACAGAAGTTTATAACGCAGAGCCATGAAAATAAAATAAAAAATTATTTTCTCAAAAATGATCTTTTAGCCTGCAATTTTTTATTTTCCCAAGGGTTACAGGAGAAATTGGACCTCAAAAGTTGTTGTCCAGTTTCTCCTGAGTACGCTGATACCCCATGTGTGGGGGTAAACCACTGTTTGGGCACACGTCGGGGCTCAGAAGTGAAGTAGTGACTTTTGAAATGCAGACTTTGATGGAATGGTCTGCGGGTGTCACGTTGCGTTTGCAGAGCCCCTGGTGTGCCTAAACAGTAGAAACCCCCCACAATTGACCCCATTTTAGAAACTAGACCCCCCCAAGGAACTTAATCTAGATATGTGGTGAGCACTTTGAACCCCCAAGTGCTACACAGACGTTTACAACGCAGAGCCGTGAAAATAAAAAATCATTTTTCTTTCCTCAAAAATGATGTTTTAGCAAGCATTTTTTTATTTTCACAAGGGTAACAGAAGAAATTGGACCCCAATAATTGTTGCGCAGTTTGTCCTGAGTATGCTGGTACCCCATATGTGGGGGTAAACCACTGTTTGGGCACACGTTAGGGCTCGGAAGTGAGGGAGCACCATTTTACTTTTTGAATACAAGATTGGCTGGAATCAATGGTGGCGCCATGTTGCGTTTGGAGACCCCTGATGTGCCTAAACAGTGGAAACCCCTCAATTCTACCTCCAACACTAACCCCACCCCTAACCCTAATCCCAACTGTAGCCGTAACCCTAATCACAACCCTAACCGCAACACACCCCTAACCACAACCCTAACCCCAACACACCCCTAACCCTAACCACAACCCTAATTCCAACCCTAACCCTAAGGCTATGTGCCCACGTTGCGGATTCGTGTGAGATTTTTCAGCATCATTTTTGAAAAATCCGCGGGTAAAAGGCACTGCGTTTTACCTGCGGATTTACCGTGGATTTCCAGTGTTTTTTGTGCGGATTTCACCTGCGGATTCCTATTGAGGAACAGGTGTAAAACGCCGCGGAATCCGCACAAAGAATTGACATGCTGCGGAAAATACAACGCAGCGTTTTCGCGTGGTATTTTCCGCACCATGGGCACAGCGGATTTGGTTTTTCATAGGTATACTTGGTACTGTAAGCCTGATGGAACACTGCTGCGGATCCGCAGCCAAATCCGCACCGTGTGCACATGGCCTAATTCTAAAGGTATGTGCACACGCTGCGGAAAACGCTGCGGATCCGCAGCAGTTTCCCATGAGTTTACAGTTCAATGTAAACCTATGGAAAACAAAAATCGCTGTACACATGCTGCAGAAAAACTGCACGGAAACGCAGCGGTTTACATTCCGCAGCATGTCGCTTCTTTCTGCGGATTCCACAGCGGTTTTACAACTGCTCCAATAGAAAATCGCAGTTGTAAAACTGCAGTGAAATGCGCAGAAAAACCGCGGTAAATCCGCAGCGGTTTAGCACTGCGGATTTATCAAATCCGCAGCGGAAAAATCCGCAGAGGACCAGAATACGTGTGCACATACCGAAACCCTAACCCTACCCCTAACCCTAGTTCTTACCCCAACCTTAGTGGAAGAAAAAAAAAATCTTTATTCTATTATCGTCCCTACCTATGGGGGTGACAAAGGGGGGGGGGGGTCATTCAGTATTTTTTTTATTTTGATCACTGCGATAGGTTTTATCACAGTGATCAAAATGCACTTGAAACGAATCTGCCGGCCGGCAGACTCGGCGGGCGCACTGCGCATGTGCCCGCCATTTTGGAAGATGGCGGCACCCAGGAAAGAAGACGGACGGACCACGGGAGGCTCGGTAAGTATGATGGGGTGGGTGGGGAGCACGAGGGGGGGGGGAATCGGAGCATGGGGGGGTAAATCGGAGCACGGGGGTGGAGTGCAGGGGGGGTGGTTGGAGCACGGGGGGGTGATTGGAGCACGGGGGTGAGCGGACAAGAGCACGGGGGGAGCGGACAGGAGGACGGAGGGGAGCGGAGCATTGTAAAGGACAGATCGGAGGGCTGGGGGGGCGATCGGTGGGGTGGGGGCACATCAGTGTTTCCAGCCATGGCCGATGATATTGCAGCATCGGCCATGGTTGGATTGTAATATTTCACCAGTTATTATAGGTGAAATATTACAAATCGCTCTGATTGGCTGTTGAAAGTGAAACTGCCAATCAGAGCGATCGTAGCCACGGGGGGGTGAAGCCACCCCCCCTGGGCTAAACTACCACTCCCCCTGTCCTTGCAGATCGGGTGAAATGGGAGTTAACCCTTTCACCGGATCTGCAGGGACGCGATCATTCTGTGACACAGCATATGCGTCACAGGTCGGATTGGCACCGACTTTCATGACGCATACGCTGTGTCACAGGTCGGGAAGGGGTTAAAACATGAGGTCCTTTGTCCTAATATTGTAAAATTCTTGGCCAACGACTTTGGCTAGGAAAATAATAAATACATATTGCTAACGTCCATCGATGGGTCTGTCCGCCCCTGTAAGCATGAGCTTCTAACTCCATCAGGTACAAAGTACAGATTTCTCTGGAACGGAGTGTCCCTAGTAGCCCGAATTTAGTATCTATAGAGAGCAAATCTTAATACAAGATGAATACTGGGTGTGTTATGATTCTGACATGTTCTGTAGCGGAGATACAGGCATTAGACAAACTTGTGTGAAATTTACTAAGGCTGAAGAGGTAGGAGGGTCTAAGGAAGCCAGCACTGTTAGTGATGTCACAAGGCTTTGGTTATTTAAGTGACCACACTTTGCCCAGCCTTCAGAGTCAGCAGAGTTTTACTTAAGGAGCTGTTTCTATCCAAACCTCCTGATACACTGGGACATTTGGGGAGCTCAGCCCACCAGCATGGTTTTGCCTGAAATGATCTGAACACATGTAAGTGTTGATTTCTTATTTAATCCTTCTTATTTTTATAATTACCTTGTACATATTTTTTCAATTGTCTCATACTGTAACATCTTTATATGCCTTTTTATAAACACTGCCTTAAATCTTTTATGGAGTATAATATTTAATATACTATATTCGTTCTTCTGCTCTAAAACATACCCTAAGTCTTCTGAAGGGAATTACGCCACTGTTTTGGGGTTAGCTTCGGACCCGTTTAATCGGAGCTGGTGGCAGATCGTGTGCGGGGCCTTTGGGTGTCGTTGTAGCGACTGCGGCGTTGATAATTATTGTTCCTGCCCGAGCGGGAGTAGTTAAATCGCCTCGCTGCAGCGTGCCCAATAGCCAGTACATAGCAGGCAGCCTTTCTGGCGACTAATTACCCTAGGTGCAGTACCTAGTCTGACCTGAGGATAAGGGGGACGCTAGAAAGCTGCAAGTTTCAAGCAGAACTGTAAATCGGGATATACATAAATCCCTGCAGTTCGTGGTATATTGAAGAGCAGTGGGATAACTAGAATAAGCCACTGCTGTAAACTAAGAGGTCAATAGCCTTGTGTGTGTTTTTTTCATCACATTGTAGCAGTGGAGGTATAACTAAGATAAGCCCCCCTGCACATGTGATAGCCGTCTGTTGGCCTAAAGTCACCCCGATCTGTGACGTGGGGGTGACGCTCACGGGGTGAATCGTGACATATTGGTGGTGGCGGTGTGAATTCGTGACAGTCGGACAGGTTAATAACACTATTAACCTCGAGATTAACCCCATATTCGGATGTCAATAGCGTTTATTCCTGGCGATAGGTTCCCTTTAACCCCTTAACGACCAGGGGTATTTCAGTTTTTGCATTTTCATCATTTGCTCCCCTTCTTCCCAGAGACATAACTTTTTTATTTTTTTGGTCAAAATGGCCATGTGAGGGCTTGTTTTTTGTGGGACAAGTCAAACTTTTGAACGACACCATTGGTTTTAACATATCATGTACTGGAAAAAAATTCCAAGTGTGGTGAAATTGCAAAATAAGTGCAATTCCACAGTTTTTTTTTTTTTTTACCCTGTTCATTAAATGCTAAAACTGACCTGCCATTATGATTCTCCAGGTCATTATGAGTTCACAGACACCAAACATGTCTAGGTTCTTTTTTATTTAAGTGGTGATTAGTGTTGAGCATTCCGATACCGCAAGTATCGGGTATCGGCCGATACTTGCGGTATCGGAATTCCGATACCGAGATCCGATATTTTTGTGATATCGGGTATCGGTATCGGAAGTGTAAAATAAAGAATTAAAATAAAAAATATTGTTATATTCACCTCTCCGGCGGCCCCTGGACATCAGCGGGAGGATCCGGCGTCCGGCACGGCTTCTTTCTTCAAAATGCGCGCCTTCAGGACCTGTGGAATGACGTCCCGGCTTCTGATTGGTCGCGTGCCGCCCATGTGACCGCCACGCGACCAATCAGAAGCCGCGACGTCATTCCTCAGCTAAAGTCCTAGAATGAGCGCCTTCTAGGACCTGAGGAATGACGTCGCGGCTTCTGATTGGTCGCGTGGCGGTCACATGGGCGGCACGCGACCAATCAGAAGCCGGGACGTCATTCCACAGGTCCTGAGGGCGCGCATTTTGAAGAAAGAAGCCGTGCCGGACGCCGGATCCTCCCGCTGATGTCCAGGGGCCGCCGGAGAGGTGAATATAACAATATTTTTTATTTTAATTCTTTATTTTACACTTTAATATGGATCCCAGGGCCTGAAGGAGAGTTTCCTCTCCTTCAGACCCTGGGATCCATGAGGATACATTCCGATACTTGATGTCCCATTGACTTGTATTGGTATCGGATATCGGTATCGGCGATATCCGATATTTTTCGGGTATCGGCCGATACTATCCGATACCGATACTTTCAAGTATCGGACGGTATCGCTCAACACTAGTGGTGATATAAATTCCTAAATTTTCCGAGACCTGTAGCGTCTCCATTTTTCGGGATCTAGGGCTGAGTGAGGGCTTATTTTTTGCGCACCAAGATGATGTTTTTATTGATACCATTTTGGTGTAGATATGTTCTTTTGATCGCCCCCTATTGCATTTTATTACAATGTGGATGTGACCAAAAAACGTAATTCTGGCATTTTGAAATTTTTTTCTCGCTACGCCGTTTAGCGATCAGGTTAATTTTTTTTTATAATGACAGTTTGGGCGATTCTGAACGCGGTGATACCAAATATGTGCATATTTGATTTTTGTAATTGTTTTATTTTGAATGGGGCGAAAGGGGGGTCATTTGAAAGTTTATATATTTTTTATTTTTTTTAAACTTTTTTTTTTACTTTTTGCATTCTTCAATAGTCTCCATGGGAGACTAGAAGCTGCGATAATCTGACTGCCTCTGCTACACACAGGCGACGATCAGTTTAACTGTGTGTAGCAGAAATGCTCACTTGCTATGAGCGCTGACCAATGGGCGGCACTCACAGCAATCTGGCACTGACAACCATAGAGGTCTGCTGCAAACCTCTGGTTGTCATGCCTACCCATCGGTGACCTGCAATCATGTGATGGGGTCACCGATGGGCGGGATTTATGACATGCATCTGGTAAGCGCGAGTTAACTGCCGCTGTCAGAAATTGACTAGCTAACAGCCACGAGTGGATTGTGATTCCACCCGTGGCTGTTGTGGGCACATGTCAGCTGTACAGATCAGCTGACGTGTGCCTGGAAAAATGTGGGCTCATCACCGGAGCCCGTACCAAACAAGGGGAGTGCGACGTGGGAGTACTACTACGCCCAACGTCGGAAAAAGGTTAAAGCACTGCTCCGGTATTTATTTACTCAGCCGCTATCTTCAGCCTCTCCAATCCCAATCTCCCATCTTGTGACCGTAATGTCTGAATGACGAAATCAGAGGTAACAGTCACAAGCTCTCAATGTAAGTCTAGGAGAGACTCGCTTTGGCTCTCATGGATTTACATTGAGACGTGACCTCCAGCTCGTCCAGCATACACTGGAGTGGTCCGGCAGGTAACCAACTGTAGAATAGATAGATAGTTTATTTTTTATAAAGAAACAAAATGCAAAGTGAACGAACGAAAATCTAAATCAAATCAACTTCTTCTCGGTCACTTGCACAGTTTTTGAAAGAACTGGGGAGATTATTAAAAACATCTTGGTGAAGAAACCTCAGATCTTCTGTCGCTTGTACAGATCCTTCTGTCTCTTCATGTGATCCCAGGAGATACTGGATGATCTGAGATCAGGGCTCTGTGGGGGCCGGATCATCACCTTCATGACTCTTTGTTCTTAATGACATTGGTTGTATCTTTGGGGTCGTTGTCCGGCTGAAAAATAAATTTGGAGCCAATCAAGGCGTCTCCCTGATGGTATTACATGATGGATAAGTATCTGCCAGTATTTCTCAGCGTTGAGGACACTATTAACATGACCAAATCCCCAACTTAATTTTCTGAACTACAGCCACAAATATGCAGGATCCTCCACTGTGCATCACTACTCCTAAAGACCCTCATTATTGTGCCGATCTCCAGTCCTTCGGAGAACAAACTGCCTTCTAACACATCCAAATATTTCACATTTTGGCTCATCAGTCCAGTGCCCCTGCTGTCATTATTCTGCACCCTGAGTCCTATGTTTTTTGTGCATCGTTAAGTCACTTGACCTTGTTTCTATGTCAAGGGTATGGTTTTTTGACGCAATTCTTCCATGAAGAAGATGGGTGTTGCCGGGTCTCACTGACCGGGTCAGTTCTGAGCTGATGGCACTGTTGGACATCTTCCAATTTCGAAGTAATTAAGCATGATATGTTTTTCATCTGCTACACCAAGATTCCTTGGCCGCCAGTGCGTATATGGTCCTCAACATTGCCCATTCATTGGTGCTTATTCAAAATAGCTTAAACAGCACATGATGAAACCCCAGTCTGCTTTTAAATCTTTGGGAGAGACCTGGCTGATGCAGTATAACTACCTTGTATCTCGTTGCTCTTCTCGGTCTTGCAATGCTGTGTCATGAATCTGTCTTTCACAACCTTACCTTTGTAGCAGAGTTTCTTGTTCCTCACCCAGTTTTAAGTCTCCTACACGGCTGTTTCTGTTTCAGTGAATGACCGTTTCTACTTATTTATGAAAGTTATGATCATTATCACATGTCTGATATAATGAATTACTGGTACACTTGACTACCATCCAACAAAAATCCTGATTCAGTGTATCTAGACAAAGAGCGATGACCTAAATGACGATGAGATTTTCTATTAACACTCCAATTCTTACTTTTGTAATATTTTTGCCAAACCTGCCTAAAACTTTTGCACAGCACTGTATACGTGTATGATGTGACAGCAGTCGTGTGCACTATATAGCAGACGTGACACTAAACATCAGAAGATCACACTTCATATTGTCTTGACATATTTTCCATTTCGGTCACATTTCTGGGCGGTTTTCTACGTTTAACTTTTGATTAGTGTGAAGTGTGCCATAGCTGTGAGCGCCATCTAGTGGTAATCGTGAACAGGGCAACAGGACGCTCCGATGGGCGTGTGGAGGGCGATCTGTATTTACGGACATGTCTTTTCTTACCTTTCCAGTCTGGCCTGAAATATCCTGAGATGAATGGCGTCAGATGACTTTTACGTTCCTCTGTTGGGCTATCTTCAGATATCTCGAGCCAAGAGGAAAGGTATATTCTATAAGGATAGATTTTAATCCAAGGCTACAGCATAGTATACCAATAAATGTAAATTGTTAATGACCTGTAATCATATATTGGGAAACTGTGTACGCAGCAAATCACTAATATACCTCCATTACCAGAATCGCTCCCAGTATAACCAGTAACCGTCCACAAGGGAGACTGACCTACATGTAGCTTTATGGTATTCATAAAAGTCTGATTACTGTGGGCCACAGTTGCCCTGCCTATTTTTATGTATAAAGGCCACACAAACATGGCCGCCTCTCCAATATTGACTGGGACTGGGAAAAGGGCAAAAAGTCTCGAACAGAAACAGAGGCGGCAATGCATTCCATTAAAACGTAAGGGTTCCCATTGTTTGGAATAAACATTGATCTCACATTTATGGCCATTGAACCGCTGATGAACAAGATTAAGCTGTCTGGGACCATTAATAGTTAAATATTGAGATTGGTGAAGGTCCCAGATGCCTGTCCTGACCAAAAAAGGTAGCAGTGCCTGTGTGGACACTCTACCGAAATTAATTGGAGGTTTCTGAAATTGTTAACGTCAGTGAAGAATGATTTAACCATGGTCGTCTCTATATTGTTGGCCGGGACCAGGAATAGCTCAACACAAGATCTATGATCCAGCACCAAGTCCTAATAAAGTAGTCGTTTGTCTTAATGGCGATTCTTTGGGCTAAAGATTCATTAGAAATCATGGCCACCTCTCCGATTTTCACTAGGATTAAGAATCCCTTTTTCTTTAGCCGATTGATTTACAAGCTTCCAGTCTTTACTACAAATGGAGAACTGGTGGTCACTCTACTGACATGGATGGAAGGTTTCGAAGGGCCACCTCTCCATTGTTGCCCGATACCAAGAATAGCTCATTCCTCTGATCTGTAAAAGAAACAACTTCCAGTCTTGAATAGAAACAAGGAGATGGCACTACAAAAAGGTCATTCCATTACAATGAGTGTCAATCGTTCATAAGAATGATCAGAAACTATGGCCTACATGTCCAGGACCAAGAATGACTCATTTCCAGAGCTGGTGGAAGTCAAAAGGCAAACTCTCCACTGCCGATAACCAGAAATTGGCAACTCTACAGGTTGGTGGCGGTCCTAGATGCCACCGTTGACCAGAAAGAGGTCAGTACATTGCAATGGATTGGAACATTTTACAGGTTCCATCAACATTTTACAGGTTCCATCAAGAAAGGACCACACACTGCCGCTTGTCCACTGTTGACCAGGACCATGAATAGCTTTGGGGGTCCCATCTGCAAAACCCTTATGAACTGAGCACTCTTCAAAATGGCTGTCCACTACTATTACTTAGTTTAAAAATAGGAGTTTTGCTCCTAACAAAAAAACACTCGCCTACTGCACCCCTGTTGTTTCTTTGTACTGCTGCCGATGTTCCTCGCTAGTCTGGATTCCTCTTTTGTTGGGAGCATTAGGTGACTCCAAAAGCAGAATGTTCGCTGTTACTAAACGCCCCCACTGGAAGAGGAAGCCAAGTGACCGGCAGCAGCAGGACAGGGGAGCAGCAAGGGTTTGCTATGTGAGTTTATTTTGTAAGGGCCACCTAGAGTACAGTTTCAAAAGTAAAAATATTGGCCACCCTCTTTAGTAGTCTATGCATTGCGCTGCATTATAATGGAAGCTGGCGCTGCTTGGTTTCCACTCCTATGGGCATTTTATCAGTTGAGTTTGCAGTAACAAACAAGAAGATATGGGAAATTCAGAATAACAAGACCATAGCTGTCAGAGCGAGAAGAGCGGCCCCTCGGGAGTGTCCTCATCTCCTGTCCTCAGCGCAGTCATACTCGCATGGTCTTATCGAGCACACTTACTATTCCAGCACATGATTCAGTGATAAGCACCTGCGATAATCCAGTTTATGGACTTCATTAATTCCCCCGGGGATTTCATCTCACAAATCAAGGAATTTGTACAGAAGAGGCAAACAATCTCTAAATTGATGGAGAAGGAAAAGTAAGAGTACTTAAAAGCAGTGTCTTTTTACAATCCAGCCCTATAGAGTCTGCTTGAAAATCAGCTGTTGGTGTTCTGTTCCTGCTGCCCACCTGTCCCGGCTCCAGCGCCGGGCTTGGCTTCCTCCTTCTCTGGTGGCTGGCTGCATAGTAACACGGCCTCCACCTCTAACGTTCCTCTCCTAAGTCTTATTAGGAAGGCTCAGGTGTCAGGACACTCACTGGTTTGAGGTTCTTGTTGGCTAACAAATTCTTGACCTCGTGCGTCAGTGACACTAGGTAAACCCTGCTCTGCAACATATCCTCCAATGGGTGCATTCTGACAAACTCTTCTCTGCTACATCGCACGGACAGCCGTGCTGTACCCATACATGGCTCATCCGCTCTATGGTGCATGTCTGCATTCTTGGCTTTGCTGTTCCAAGCTGAATGAGTGCACACTCGGCTCTTCTGTTCCACGTGAGGTCCAGCATATCCAGCTCCACTGTTAATCTTCTGTTCCGGCTGCCCACCTGTCCCGGCTCCAGCGCCGGGCTTTGCTTCCTCCTCCTCTGGTGGCCGGCTGCATAGTAACACGGCCTCCACCTCTAACGTTCCTCTCCTAAGTCTTATTAGGAAGGCTCAGGTGTCAGGACACTCACTAGTTGGAGGTTCTTGTTGGCTAACAAATTCTTGACCTCATGTGTCAGCGCCACTAGGTAAACCCTGCTCTGCAACATATCCTCCAATGGGTGCATTCTGACAAACTCGTCTCTGCTATATCGCACACACAGCGGTGCTGTACCCATGTGCCTGCCTGCATACATGGCTCTTCCGTTCTATGGTGCATGTCTGCATTCTTGGCTCTGCTGTTCCAAGTTGTCTGAGTGCACACTCGGCTCTTCTGTTCCACGTGCCGTACTGCATATCCAGCTCCACTGTTCCATATTCTGTTGTGAAAATTCAGCTCTGCTGTTGCACACAACGCTGTGTACTGACCAGCATATCCAGTACAAGTTACCCAGCTTTGCCATACCTCGCTGGACCGTGCAGACCTGCAGCTTAGTGAATCTACCTCACCAGGTGAGCCGGAACTGTGCCATTGCCATCACCCACCCAGTTTTATTAGCTGTAGCACCACCACAGGAGAAATTATGTATTGCAGGTGGCCTAATGCAATTGCTGGGCTGACCATGTAACGTATGGATATGATGGGTCCTCCCTTGTACATACTCTATGCTTTGGATCATGGAATGAGGACCCAAATGAGGGCGTCTATGGAGAACTGCCTTCCAAATGCTCATTTAAAAGGGGTTGTTCAGAATTAGAAAATGAAGGCTATTTTTCATCTAATAACAGTGCACCTCTTTCAATGGTTCTTGACTGATGCTGCAGCTCTATCGAACGGAAAACCACTGGGCCCATTTTCGTTTTTGTAATTTTATAAAATTACAACTTTTTTTTTTTTGCCTAAAATACAAAGGAAATGTGTCAACTTTAACTTTAGGCCTTTTGGAAATCATTTCATCTTCTTCTTGCTTAACTGTTCACAGTAATGGTCATTTTGACCAGGGGGTGCCCAAACTTTTACATGCCATTGTATCCTACGAGGACTCCTGGGAAAAAAAAGAAAGATTTCCAAGACTCCCAGCAGAGTCGGCAAAATTCTGGGCGACACAAAATCCTCCTTTTAGAAAATGAACCTTGGACAAGAGTGAAAATTCTTTTTACCGCTGTGGTTTGCCGCATTCGGTAGCCTCAAGGAAGGTCTTACTTGAAAGTTGGCAGGTCCAATAGCAGGTGGTGATCTTCAGCACAAGATGGAGAGACAGCGCCACCTTCATCTGTATCAGGTACTGCAGCTCAGCTCCACTCCATTATATAGGTATGAGCAGCAATATTAGGCACGGGGCATTACCACAAGGGGAAAGGCTCTGGCGCACCACTCCGCATTTATTCCCATGGTCAACCATTTTGTCGTCTGTAACCATGAAGACACATCTGTCTGCATAGCAGCCGTGCACGCATAAGGATAAGACGTTTTAAACTAAGACTATCATGTAGTTATTACATTTTTTTTTTTAAATGTTAGCATTGCATTGTTGCAACAAAAAATGCATTTTGCAAGAGAATGCACACCCTCCGAGCAGTGCAGCACCAACGCTAGGGAATATATAATCAGGCAATGACAGATGCGTTTTCATTAGAATAAATAGATTAGGGAGAAATCTTGAAATATTCATAATCCACAAAAATCAGAATAAAGAGTGCGGGATCTGGCTGCGAGCGCTGTGTGTCACAGGCCCGGCGGCCGCCCGGAGAATCCTGCTAATGACATTCCCCGTTTCATCATACGGCGGATGTCGTGTGAGCGCACTCCAGGCTCCTCTCCACCAAATACACACAGGCAGGTCTTTGATTACCGACTCCCAGGACCGGACTGGAAGAAATGAGACGTCTTAACTTGCTAAAGGAGACAATTAGGAGCCTGGAGAAGTGTTTTCTAAATAAACTCCCTACCCCTTAAAGGAACACTACGTCCAACGTCTACTGTTCCCTGTTATCAGCTACTTCAGGTCAGTGGGGTGGCATGGGTTGCCAGCGACCGGGGCAAGGAAAGTATTTGCACCCCCCGTCATATGAGAACAGTTCACGCTCCACCCGGGCACATGTATTGTAATAGGAGGAAAATACTGCAGAGCGCAGCAGCCAAAAGCAAACTCATCTCCACTGCTGCGCTCTGCATAGGCAGCTCAAGGCGGGCACTCACTGTGCATTTACTGGCACAATTACTTCACAGCGCAGGATACATTGGAGAGAGGCAGTGGGTGAAATTTCCCCCAACGGACTGTGGTGCATGGGGCAACTGCCCACCACCCGCTGTGCCACTGTGTCAGGTTGGTAAGAGGCCGACTAGTGCTCATCAATAAGTCATCCCCGACTCCTGCGATGACGACATGATGTTTCCTCTTCAGGAAGGGTTTCTACAAGATTTTGGAGGCTTCTGTTGGAATTTTTGCCCCTTCATCCAGAAGATCATTTTTGGGGTCAGACCCAGATGTTGGGGGGCGGCCGGGCTCACAATCCTCATTATAGGAGGGGGCTGGGGTCCGGGCTCTGTGCGGCCGCTCATGTTCTCCCCCCATGTCTGTATGGAGCTTGTGCTCTGAGCACAGTCATGGGGGGCAGATAAGGGTCTTCCTCAAACTGTTCCCACAAAGCTGAAGATACTATTGTCCACAATGTCTTGTGCTGAAGAATTAAGATTTCTCATCACTGGAGCTGAGGGTCCGAGGCCGCCCCCTGATAACAGCCCCATAGTGCAGTCAGGGGGGAACGTCCTCCTGGTGTCACCAAACCAAGACTCCTCCATCAGAGAAGTGTGATCCGTCACTGCACAGAACACGTCTCCTCCAGAGTGCAGTGGTGGCGGCTTTACACCACTCCATCCGATGGTCAGCATTGTGCTTGGTGATGTACGGCTGCATGCAGCTGCTCAGCCATGAAACTCCCAGAGGGGGAACAGTGTTTGTACTGATGGAGAAGAGGTCTGGACTCTGCAGTTACGGGGTCAGTAGAGCGTTGGTGACTTTCCTGCCCTCTGCTCCTCAGTACTTGGCCCCCCGCTCTGTAACATTATGGGGTCTCCACTTTTTGGCTGAGTTGCTGCGTTTTCTTCCACTTCTCAGTAATATCACTCACAGGTGATGGGGAAGATTCAGGAGAAAGAAATGTCATGGATGGACTTGTAACCCCAGTGGCTCCTATTACAGGACCACGCTGGGATCAGTGAACTCTGGACCACTGGTGTTCTGTCATATGGTGGTAAATTAATATGGCATATGGGGGGGCATGGGGGTTATACACTGGGGGCAATGGGACTGAAGAACAACACAGACTTAAATGATTCATGCGCCCAATACTTTTCCACATATGGTGTATAAGTATTAAAGTAATGTATGAACAGTGACTGCACCAGCAGAATAGTGAGTGCAGCTCTGGGGTATAATACAGGATATAACTCAGGATCAGTAATGTAATGTATGTACACAGTGACTGCACCAGCAGAATAGTGAGTGCAGCTCTGGAGTATAATACAGGATGTAGTTCAGGATCAGTAATGTAATGTGTGTACACAGTGACTGCACCAGCAGAATAGTGAGTGCAGCTCTGGGGTATAATACAGGATGTAACTCAGGATCAGTAATGTAATGTATGTACACAGTGACTGCACCAGCAGAATAGTGAGTGCAGCTCTGGGGTATAATACAGGATGTAACTCAGGATCAGTAATGTAATGTATGTACACAGTGACTGCACCAGCAGAATAGTGAGTGCAGCTCTGGGGTATAATACAGGATGTAGCTCAGGATCAGTAATGTAATGTGTGTACACAGTGACTGCACCAGCAGAATAGTGAGTGCAGCTCTGGGGTATAATACAGGATGTAACTCAGGATCAGTAATGTAATGTATGTACACAGTGACTGCACCAGCAGAATAATGGGTGCAGCTCTGGGGTATAATACAGGATGTAACTCAGGATCAGTAATGTAATGTATGTACACAGTGACTGCACCAGCAGAATAGTGAGTGCGGCTCTGGAGTATAATACAGGATGTAACTCAGGATCAGTAATGTAATGTATGTACACAGTGACTGCACCAGCAGAATAGTGAGTGCAGCTCTGGGGTATAATACAGGATGTAACTCAGGATCAGTAATGTAATGTATGTACACAGTGACTGCACCAGCAGAATAGTGAGTGCAGCTCTGGGGTATAATACAGGATGTAACTCAGGATCAGTAATGTATGTACACAGTGACTGCACCAGCAGAATAGTGAGTGCAGCTCTGGAGTATAATACAGGATGTAACTCAGGATCAGTAATGTAATGTATGTACACAGTGACTGCACCAGCAGAATAGTGAGTGCAGCTCTGGGGTATAATACAGGATGTAACTCAGGATCAGTAATGTAATGTATGTACACAGTGACTGCACCAGCAGAATAGTGAGTGCAGCTCTGGGGTATAATACAGGATGTAACTCAGGATCAGTAATGTAATGTATGTACACAGTGACTGCACCAGCAGAATAGTGAGTTCAGCTCTGGAGTATAATACAGGATGTAACTCAGGATCAGTAATGTAATGTATGTACAGTGACTGCACCAGCAGAATAGTGAGTGCAGCTCTGGAGTATAATACAGGGTGTAGTTCAGGATCAGTAATGTAATGTATGTACACAGTGACTGCATCAGCAGAATAGTGAGTGCAGCTCTGGAGTATAATACAGGATGTAACTCAGGATCAGTAATGTAATGTATGTACACAGTGACTGCAGCAGCAGAATAGTGAGTGCAGCTCTGGGGTATAATGCAGGATGTAACTCAGGATCAGTAATGTAATGTATGTACACAGTGACTGCACCAGCAGAATAGTGAGTGCAGCTCTGGAGTATAATACAGGATGTAACTCAGGATCAGTAATGTAATGTATGTACAGTGACTGCACCAGCAGAATAGTGAGTGCAGCTCTGGGGTATAATACAGGATGTAACTCTGGATCAGTAATGTAATGTATGTACACAGTGACTGCACCAGCAGAATAGTGAGTGCAGCTCTGGAGTATAATACAGGATGTAACTCAGGATCAGTAATGTAATGTATGTACACAGTGACTGCACCAGCAGAATAGTGAGTGCAGCTCTGGGGTATAATACAGGATGTAACTCAGGATCAGTAATGTAATATATGTACACAGTGACTACACCAGCAGAATAGTGAGTGCAGCTCTGGGGTATAATACAGGATGTAACTCAGGATCAGTAATGTAATGTATGTACACAGTGACTGCACCAGCAGAATAGTGAGTGCAGCTCTGGAGTATAATACAGGATGTAACTCAGGATCAGTAATGTAATGTATGTACACAGTGACTGCACCAGCAGAATAGTGAGTGCAGCTCTGGAGTATAATACAGGATGTAACTCAGGATCAGTAATGTAATGTATGTACACAGTGACTGCACCAGCAGAATAGTGAGTGCAGCTCTGGGGTATAATACAGGATGTAACTCAGGATCAGTAATGTAATGTATGTACACAGTGACTACACCAGCAGAATAGTGAGTGCAGCTCTGGAGTATAATACAGGATGTAACTCAGGATCAGTAATGTAATATATGTACACAGTGACTACACCAGCAGAATAGTGAGTGCAGCTCTGGGGTATAATACAGGATGTAACTCAGGATCAGTAATGTAATGTATGTACACAGTGACTGCATCAGCAGAATAGTGAGTGCAGCTCTGGAGTATAATACAGGATGTAACTCAGGATCAGTAATGTAATGTATGTACACAGTGACTGCACCAGCAGAATAGTGAGTGCAGCTCTGGAGTATAATACAGGATGTAACTCAGGATCAGTAATGTAATGTATGTACACAGTGACTGCACCAGCAGAATAGTGAGTGCAGCTCTGGAGTATAATACAGGATGTAACTCAGGATCAGTAATGTAATGTATGTACACATCAGTGTCAGTAATATTCTTATTATTCCGGTATTTATAGGTTTGGTCGATGATGTTACGATTATGCAGAATTACAGCAGTTATTTCCCTTACACACAGGAACGGTCACCTATGAACTCATTTTCTTCAGACTCTTTTCATGTGTTCGGCAGGAGCTCATTCCACAGACGATTCCTGCTGAGAGCCCTGAAAACACAAGGTCTTCACCGATGGCGGCTCCACCATTAGGAGCCATAGAAGACAATTCCTTCCAAGTGCATTTATCCCCCGCATTCTCTTCGGCGACTTTCTTTATACTGAGTCGAAGAAAAATAAAAACCATGAAAGGAGCGAAAGTGTAATCCTGCAGGTGTATACAGGATCCAGCATCTGATTATCTAACATACAAAATATTCCGGATTATCAGGTCCCAGATGAAATGTTGCTTTCCTTACTTTATCGCTGAATAAACGCTCTGGATCTCTCGACCCTCTACAGGGATATTATACATAACGTTTCCTCTGATCATCCACAACAATCAAGTCTCAAATACTGAACTAAAGGAATCTCAATACTTATACAGATAAGATTACAATTATTATTTAATAATGCACAATATCATCCTGAATGTAACGTCACCCCTGACAGCACAAACACCAAAGGGCTGAAGATCGTGATAAGTGAACAGTAGGGTTATAAATGGAAACCGTCTATAAAGCGAAGGTCTTCAGATCTTAAAGAAAACCTGTCATTTTAGGTGCCTTTTCAGAAAAAAAAAAAAAGTAAGGAATAACATTAACACTCTAAATTTTCAGTTGCCTCTGAGCTAGTGGGTGTCATGATGTGTCCCATACACAGCACACACAGATATGAGGGTTTCTTGCTCTCTTGTCTTGAAGTAGCTTATGTTCTGAAGCAGCAGCATGACAGCACATTATACATCAGTATTGACCTGTGTAGCTGTGAATACAGCTTTGGGGTGAGACTAGCTGCTATGATGTGGTCTCCAGCCACATTGAACCTGGCACCCGTGGTCCTATGATACTCTGGTGAGCACTGATTAAATCCTCTCCCCTTTTCCTATGCTGTCTCCTGTCTCTAAGCAGGTCATTCTCAGAAAAAGTAGCAGCATGGAGGACAATATATAGCAGTATCGTGCTGTGTAGCTGTGAATCCAGCTCTGGGGTGAGACTAGCTGTCATGAGGTCTCCCAAACAAAGTGCACACTGACAAGAGGGATTCCTGCTCTCCTGTCTCTTTGTAGTACATGTTCAAAAGCAGCAGCAACATGGAGAACATTATACTGAAGTACTGAGCAGTGTAGCTGGGAATCTACCACAGGGGTGAGAAAAAAAAAAACTAGAAAAAGCAGCAGCATGAACTGTGACGACTAACTCTGCCTGTACTCTCACTGTCCTCCCCCCTTCCGTTCCTCATAGACTTAATAAAGCAGCTGTAATCTGATCCCCCAGTGATCTGACAATCTTCTTGCTTCTAGTCAGAGACTGACTAGAGCTGAATTTTTAAGTCATGAATTCAGGAGGCAGAAAGGGGGAGGGTGGGGCGAAGAAGTGGCTCAAAAGTGGAGAAAGCAGCTTATTTCGCTAATAAGATATGTTACAAAGTTTCTTACATTCGTCTGCATTATGGATTTATGGGAAGTTTGTTTAAATGACAGCGACCATTTAATAAAAATTCGGCTCCGATGTTTGGGCCAGGTCCTCCAATAAATCATAGATGAATAAATCATTGTGTAGTAAAATATTCTGCAACTTTTTAAAATTATTTATGCATGAATTTCATACAATTTTCAAGACCTCTACTGCCAGTGAATATGAAATTTACAGTCATGGCCAAAAGTATTGACACCCCTGCAATTCTGTCAGATAATACTCAGTTTCTTCCTGAAAATGATTGCAATCACAAATTCTTTGGTATTATTATCTTCATTTTATTTGTCTTAAATGAAAAAACACAAAAGAGAATGAAGCAAAAAGCAAAACATTGATCATTTCACACAAAACTCCAAAAATGGGCCACACAAAAGTATTGGCACCCTCAGCCTAATACTTGGTTGCACAACCTTTAGCTAAAATAACTGCGACCAACCGCTTCCGGTAACCATCAATGAGTTTCTTACAATGCTCTGCTGGGATTTTAGACCATTCTTCTTTGGCAAACTGCTCCAGGTCCCTGATATTTGAAGGCTGCCTTCTCCAAACTGCCATTTTTAGATCTCTCCACAGGTGTTCTATGGGATTCAGGTCTGGACTCATTGCTGGCCACCTTAGAAGTCTCCAGTGCTTTCTCTCAAACCATTTTCTAGTGCTTTTTGAAGTGTGTTTTGGGTCATTGTTCTGCTGGAAGACCCATGACCTCTGAGGGAGACCCAGCTTTCTCACACTGGGCCCTACATTATGCTGCAAAATTTGTTGGTAGTCTTCAGACTTCATAATGCCATGCACACGGTCAAGCAGTCCATTGCCAGAGGCAGCAAAGCAACCCCAAAACATCAGGGAACCTCCGCCATGTTTGACTGTAGGGACCGTGTTCTTTTCTTTGAATGCCTCTTTTTTTCTCCTGTAAACTCTATGTTGATGCCTTTGCCCAAAAAGCTCTACTTTTGTCTCATCTGACCAGAGAACATTCTTCCAAAATGTTTTAGGCTTTTTCAGGTAAGTTTTGGCAAACTCCAGCCTGGCTTTTTTATGTCTCGGGGTAAGAAGTGGGGTCTTCCTGGGTCTCCTACCATACAGTCCCTTTTCATTCAGACGCCGACGGATAGTACGGGTTGACACTGTTGTAGCCTCGGACTGCAGGGCAGCTTGAACTTGTTTGGATGTTAGTCGAGGTTCTTTATCCAACGTCCGCACAATCTTGCGTTGAAATCTCTTGTCAATTTTTCTTTTCCGTCCACATCTAGGGAGGTTAGCCACAGTGCCATGGGCTTTACACTTCTTGATGACACTGCGCACGGTAGACACAGGAACATTCAGGTCTTTGGAGATGGACTTGTAGCCTTGAGATTGCTCATGTTTCCTCACAATTTGGTTTCTCAAGTCCTCAGACAGTTCTTTGGTTTTCTTTCTTTTCTCCATGCTCAATGTGGTCACACAAGGACACAGGACAGAGGTTGAGTCAACTTTAATCCATGTCAACTGGCTGCAAGTGTGATTTAGTTATTGCCAACACCTGTTAGGTGCCACAGGTAAGTTACAGGTGCTGTTAATTACACTAATTAGAGAAGCAGCACATGATTTTTCGAACAGTGCCAATACTTTTGTCCACCCCCTTTTTTATGTTTGGTGTGGAATTATATCCAATTTGGCTTTAGGACAATTCTTTTTGTGTTTTTTTCAGTTAAGACAAATTAAATGAAGATAATAATAACAAAGAATTTGTGATTGCAATCATTTTCAGGAAGAAACTGAGTATTATCTGACAGAATTGCAGGGGTGTTAATACTTTTGGCCATGACTGTATATATGTGGATAGAAAAAGATTGAATTGTTTTCATTTTCTAAAATTGTATTCATGTTGTGTAAGCCTGACACATTGATGGCATAAATTTCCCTCCGGTCCTGATCGTTTGCTCCATGTATCAGTCGGTCCTGATCGTTTGCTTCATGTATCAGTCTGTATTGAGCCTTAATGTATCAAGTGTCCTATCCTCACCACTTTCAAGGTCCTGTTCAACCAGAAAGTCCTGGTGGTCTATCTGACAGAATATTGCCTAGACTGTACACCATTGTAGCACAGTGTCAGCTGTAAAAAGGCATAAGACAGGGCTCTGAGTTTTGTTAGGAAGCTGCATATGATCAGATATAACCCAAACTGGAATATAGAGTAATGGCGCCACCTTGTGGTAGGAACAATGTATAAAATATATAATTCCATATATTCTCCTCTACGTATAGACCCCAGCGTTCAAAATACGTAGTAAAGGAAAGGAGGAAGAAGTTCACACACCCGATGCAGTGAGATGGTGCAAAGCTGATGGGATTCAGTATCCACTGGAGGTGTAATACATTGCAAAATAAAAAAAATTATATATGTATTGATCTCTGGGATCCGACTGCTGGAATCCCCTCCAATCCCAAGAATGGGGTCTCTACGCACCTGCGCTCCATTCATCCTCTAGTGCAGAGCCTGGCTATTTTTACCGATCACATATAGGATCAATGGAGGAAAGGTGCGCATGCTCGACCCCTGCTACATTCAGTGGGTGGGGTTCTCACCGGTAAGAGCACCAGCGATCAATATCCTAGTTTCCTATCAAAGGGAAATAACTGATATACCCACTTTAAAGCGGTCTTCCTTTTTTTTTTTTGTAAACTCTCCTTGGCTGCCGTTGCCTTCCTCACCCTCCCCAGGTCCAATACTGAGTCCCCACTGCTGCTCTCAGATTATGCGATTGTCTGCAGTGCTGACATCTGGTTGACAATGCTGCAGCCAATCATCTCCACCTATGTTGCCGCTGAGCTCACCGATTGACTGCAGCGCTGACACTAGCACCTGGCGTTACCCTTTAGCTGTCCTTTTGTATTAAGGACACCAGAAATCACAAGAGTACAAATAGACGTTCTTACAAGTCTTCGGCCAAGTAATCAGTCGCCCATTCAAGGAAGATATGGAACATTCCCCATGAAAAACTTTTTGACCCTTTTTTTTTTTGGATAAACATGATCAAACCCTTGAAATGTGGCAACCGTGGATTTCGGAGAGGGATGGCGGCTGCCATTGCAGTCAGGGACTTGTTACATATTGTGGTAATTAACTCAAGTCCCCTAAGGGAACTTAAAAAAAAAAAAAGTTAAAAAAAAAAAAAAAATTTAAATAGTAAAAAAAAATAAAATTGCAATCACCACTTTTACCAGCTTGAAAATTAAAGACATTATGAAATTATATTCAGTCCGTAAAAGAAGAAAAAAAAAATAGAAACACCAGAAGTGACATTTATTGTTCACTGCTCATCTCCCAAAAGGTGGAGGGAAAAAGCGATGAAAAAGAAAAATAAAAGTTTCCCAAAGTCATATTGATAATAAACACATCGGCTCGCCACACAAATGAACCATCACACAGCTCCATTATCAAGAAAATCCAAAAAAAGTTACAAATCTCAGTAAATGGCAGCACAAACCAAATATATATATATATTTTTCATTCAAAGTTAAAACATATAATGCAGCATTAACTCCTCCAGTGCAGGACATCACCAGCTTTTTACATGCATGTTCTATTATATCGCATGTATCTACTGCCACCTAGTGGTAAAACTCAGTATTGCACACCAGTTTGGATGCCAGAATTAATGACTTTGGCGGATTTTACACTTCCATCAAAATCGGTGTATAGAATTTTGTATTCAAAATTTTCCTCGCTTTCAACATCTTTGCTTGCTCTCGGTGTACAGGAACAGCTTGCTTTACATTTAGGGCCTGAATATTTTGAGCACAGCTGAGGATTCAAGGGAATCCAGGGATTCAAGCTTCAGGAGGCTAATTTGCATATTCCAGGTGCCTTCTGGGAGAAGCGAAGTCTCCCTAAGCTAGAAGATCGTTGGGTACAGCCGGGACCAGCTGCTTCGAAAGCATCACCAAACCAGGGATTCAAGCTTCAGGAGGCTAATTTGCATATTCCAGGTGCCTTCTGGGAGAAGCGAAGTCTCCCTAAGCTAGAAGATCGTTGGGTACAGCCGGGACCAGCTGCTTCGAAAGCATCACCAAACCAGGGATTCAAGCTTCAGGAGGCTAATTTGCATATTCCAGGTGCCTTCTGGGAGAAGCGAAGTCTCCCTAAGCTAGAAGATCGTTGGGTACAGCCGGGACCAGCTGCTTCGAAAGCATCACCAAACCAGGGATTCAAGCTTCAGGAGGCTAATTTGCATATTCCAGGTGCCTTCTGGGAGAAGCGAAGTCTCCCTAAGCTAGAAGATCGTTGGGTACAGCCGGGACCAGCTGCTTCGAAAGCATCACCAAACCAGGGATTCAAGCTTCAGGAGGCTAATTTGCATATTCCAGGTGCCTTCTGGGAGAAGCGAAGTCTCCCTAAGCTAGAAGATCGTTGGGTACAGCCGGGACCAGCTGCTTCGAAAGCATCACCAAACCAGGGATTCAAGCTTCAGGAGGCTAATTTGCATATTCCAGGTGCCTTCTGGGAGAAGCGAAGTCTCCCTAAGCTAGAAGATCGTTGGGTACAGCCGGGACCAGCTGCTTCGAAAGCATCACCAAACCAGGGATTCAAGCTTCAAGAGGCTAATTTGCATATTCCAGGTGCCTTCTGGGAGAAGCGAAGTCTCCCTAAGCTAGAAGATCGTTGGGTACAGCCGGGACCAGCTGCTTCGAAAGCATCACCAAACCAGGGATTCAAGCTTCAGGAGGCTAATTTGCATATTCCAGGTGCCTTCTGGGAGAAGCGAAGTCTCCCTAAGCTAGAAGATCGTTGGGTACAGCCGGGACCAGCTGCTTCGAAAGCATCACCAAACCAGGGATTCAAGCTTCAGGAGGCTAATTTGCATATTCCAGGTGCCTTCTGGGAGAAGCGAAGTCTCCCTAAGCTAGAAGATCGTTGGGTACAGCCGGGACCAGCTGCTTCGAAAGCATCACCAAACCAGGGATTCAAGCTTCAGGAGGCTAATTTGCATATTCCAGGTGCCTTCTGGGAGAAGCGAAGTCTCCCTAAGCTAGAAGATCGTTGGGTACAGCCGGGACCAGCTGCTTCGAAAGCATCACCAAACCAGGGATTCAAGCTTCAGGAGGCTAATTTGCATATTCCAGGTGCCTTCTGGGAGAAGCGAAGTCTCCCTAAGCTAGAAGATCGTTGGGTACAGCCGGGACCAGCTGCTTCGAAAGCATCACCAAACCAGGGATTCAAGCTTCAGGAGGCTAATTTGCATATTCCAGGTGCCTTCTGGGAGAAGCGAAGTCTCCCTAAGCTAGAAGATCGTTGGGTACAGCCGGGACCAGCTGCTTCGAAAGCATCACCAAACCAGGGATTCAAGCTTCAGGAGGCTAATTTGCATATTCCAGGTGCCTTCTGGGAGAAGCGAAGTCTCCCTAAGCTAGAAGATCGTTGGGTACAGCCGGGACCAGCTGCTTCGAAAGCATCACCAAACCAGGGATTCAAGCTTCAGGAGGCTAATTTGCATATTCCAGGTGCCTTCTGGGAGAAGCGAAGTCTCCCTAAGCTAGAAGATCGTTGGGTACAGCCGGGACCAGCTGCTTCGAAAGCATCACCAAACCAGGGATTCAAGCTTCAGGAGGCTAATTTGCATATTCCAGGTGCCTTCTGGGAGAAGCGAAGTCTCCCTAAGCTAGAAGATCGTTGGGTACAGCCGGGACCAGCTGCTTCGAAAGCATCACCAAACCAGGGATTCAAGCTTCAGGAGGCTAATTTGCATATTCCAGGTGCCTTCTGGGAGAAGCGAAGTCTCCCTAAGCTAGAAGATCGTTGGGTACAGCCGGGACCAGCTGCTTCGAAAGCATCACCAAACCAGGGATTCAAGCTTCAGGAGGCTAATTTGCATATTCCAGGTGCCTTCTGGGAGAAGCGAAGTCTCCCTAAGCTAGAAGATCGTTGGGTACAGCCGGGACCAGCTGCTTCGAAAGCATCACCAAACCAGGGATTCAAGCTTCAGGAGGCTAATTTGCATATTCCAGGTGCCTTCTGGGAGAAGCGAAGTCTCCCTAAGCTAGAAGATCGTTGGGTACAGCCGGGACCAGCTGCTTCGAAAGCATCACCAAACCAGGGATTCAAGCTTCAGGAGGCTAATTTGCATATTCCAGGTGCCTTCTGGGAGAAGCGAAGTCTCCCTAAGCTAGAAGATCGTTGGGTACAGCCGGGACCAGCTGCTTCGAAAGCATCACCAAACCAGGGATTCAAGCTTCAGGAGGCTAATTTGCATATTCCAGGTGCCTTCTGGGAGAAGCGAAGTCTCCCTAAGCTAGAAGATCGTTGGGTACAGCCGGGACCAGCTGCTTCGAAAGCATCACCAAACCAGGGATTCAAGCTTCAGGAGGCTAATTTGCATATTCCAGGTGCCTTCTGGGAGAAGCGAAGTCTCCCTAAGCTAGAAGATCGTTGGGTACAGCCGGGACCAGCTGCTTCGAAAGCATCACCAAACCAGGGATTCAAGCTTCAGGAGGCTAATTTGCATATTCCAGGTGCCTTCTGGGAGAAGCGAAGTCTCCCTAAGCTAGAAGATCGTTGGGTACAGCCGGGACCAGCTGCTTCGAAAGCATCACCAAACCAGGGATTCAAGCTTCAGGAGGCTAATTTGCATATTCCAGGTGCCTTCTGGGAGAAGCGAAGTCTCCCTAAGCTAGAAGATCGTTGGGTACAGCCGGGACCAGCTGCTTCGAAAGCATCACCAAACCAGGGATTCAAGCTTCAGGAGGCTAATTTGCATATTCCAGGTGCCTTCTGGGAGAAGCGAAGTCTCCCTAAGCTAGAAGATCGTTGGGTACAGCCGGGACCAGCTGCTTCGAAAGCATCACCAAACCAGGGATTCAAGCTTCAGGAGGCTAATTTGCATATTCCAGGTGCCTTCTGGGAGAAGCGAAGTCTCCCTAAGCTAGAAGATCGTTGGGTACAGCCGGGACCAGCTGCTTCGAAAGCATCACCAAACCAGGGATTCAAGCTTCAGGAGGCTAATTTGCATATTCCAGGTGCCTTCTGGGAGAAGCGAAGTCTCCCTAAGCTAGAAGATCGTTGGGTACAGCCGGGACCAGCTGCTTCGAAAGCATCACCAAACCAGGGATTCAAGCTTCAAGAGGCTAATTTGCATATTCCAGGTGCCTTCTGGGAGAAGCGAAGTCTCCCTAAGCTAGAAGATCGTTGGGTACAGCCGGGACCAGCTGCTTCGAAAGCATCACCAAACCAGGGATTCAAGCTTCAGGAGGCTAATTTGCATATTCCAGGTGCCTTCTGGGAGAAGCGAAGTCTCCCTAAGCTAGAAGATCGTTGGGTACAGCCGGGACCAGCTGCTTCGAAAGCATCACCAAACCAGGGATTCAAGCTTCAGGAGGCTAATTTGCATATTCCAGGTGCCTTCTGGGAGAAGCGAAGTCTCCCTAAGCTAGAAGATCGTTGGGTACAGCCGGGACCAGCTGCTTCGAAAGCATCACCAAACCAGGGATTCAAGCTTCAGGAGGCTAATTTGCATATTCCAGGTGCCTTCTGGGAGAAGCGAAGTCTCCCTAAGCTAGAAGATCGTTGGGTACAGCCGGGACCAGCTGCTTCGAAAGCATCACCAAACCAGGGATTCAAGCTTCAGGAGGCTAATTTGCATATTCCAGGTGCCTTCTGGGAGAAGCGAAGTCTCCCTAAGCTAGAAGATCGTTGGGTACAGCCGGGACCAGCTGCTTCGAAAGCATCACCAAACCAGGGATTCAAGCTTCAGGAGGCTAATTTGCATATTCCAGGTGCCTTCTGGGAGAAGCGAAGTCTCCCTAAGCTAGAAGATCGTTGGGTACAGCCGGGACCAGCTGCTTCGAAAGCATCACCAAACCAGGGATTCAAGCTTCAGGAGGCTAATTTGCATATTCCAGGTGCCTTCTGGGAGAAGCGAAGTCTCCCTAAGCTAGAAGATCGTTGGGTACAGCCGGGACCAGCTGCTTCGAAAGCATCACCAAACCAGGGATTCAAGCTTCAGGAGGCTAATTTGCATATTCCAGGTGCCTTCTGGGAGAAGCGAAGTCTCCCTAAGCTAGAAGATCGTTGGGTACAGCCGGGACCAGCTGCTTCGAAAGCATCACCAAACCAGGGATTCAAGCTTCAGGAGGCTAATTTGCATATTCCAGGTGCCTTCTGGG
Source organism: Ranitomeya imitator (assembly GCF_032444005.1). Classification (NCBI taxonomy): domain Eukaryota; kingdom Metazoa; phylum Chordata; class Amphibia; order Anura; family Dendrobatidae; genus Ranitomeya; species Ranitomeya imitator. The sequence continues at coordinate 28,293,481 of NC_091287.1, read as the reverse complement.
AGAAGCGAAGTCTCCCTAAGCTAGAAGATCGTTGGGTACAGCCGGGACCAGCTGCTTCGAAAGCATCACCAAACCAGGGATTCAAGCTTCAGGAGGCTAATTTGCATATTCCAGGTGCCTTCTGGGAGAAGCGAAGTCTCCCTAAGCTAGAAGATCGTTGGGTACAGCCGGGACCAGCTGCTTCGAAAGCATCACCAAACCAGGGATTCAAGCTTCAGGAGGCTAATTTGCATATTCCAGGTGCCTTCTGGGAGAAGCGAAGTCTCCCTAAGCTAGAAGATCGTTGGGTACAGCCGGGACCAGCTGCTTCGAAAGCATCACCAAACCAGGGATTCAAGCTTCAGGAGGCTAATTTGCATATTCCAGGTGCCTTCTGGGAGAAGCGAAGTCTCCCTAAGCTAGAAGATCGTTGGGTACAGCCGGGACCAGCTGCTTCGAAAGCATCACCAAACCAGGGATTCAAGCTTCAGGAGGCTAATTTGCATATTCCAGGTGCCTTCTGGGAGAAGCGAAGTCTCCCTAAGCTAGAAGATCGTTGGGTACAGCCGGGACCAGCTGCTTCGAAAGCATCACCAAACCAGGGATTCAAGCTTCAGGAGGCTAATTTGCATATTCCAGGTGCCTTCTGGGAGAAGCGAAGTCTCCCTAAGCTAGAAGATCGTTGGGTACAGCCGGGACCAGCTGCTTCGAAAGCATCACCAAACCAGGGATTCAAGCTTCAGGAGGCTAATTTGCATATTCCAGGTGCCTTCTGGGAGAAGCGAAGTCTCCCTAAGCTAGAAGATCGTTGGGTACAGCCGGGACCAGCTGCTTCGAAAGCATCACCAAACCGCGCGCCTTACGGCGCGCAAATTTTTGCCTGTAGGACATTATTGCAAGAGAGCTTGGCTGAGTAGATTACACAAGAAGGAAAACACACAGCAAGTCAGCAGGATCTAGGAGCAACATGGCAGATGTGACAACCTACATGGTGAGCTGCAGCATGTGCTACATGTTCACAGATCGACCAGAAGAAGAATCCAATTTCACCTGTCAGAAGTGTAGACTAGTGGCCCTTTTAGAAGAAAAGGTGCGGGGTCTGGAAGAAAGAATAGCAACTTTGAAACTCATCAAAGAGAATGAAGACTTTCTAGACAGAACAGAAGCATCTCTACTGGTCACAGAAGGTGCAAAAAGTGTCAGAGAACCTCCAAAAGCAGATGAGTGGAAGCATGTGACCAAAAGAAGCAAGAAGACCATGGAGAAATCACCAACCACACAACTGAAGAACCGATATCAAATCTTTGTAGAGGATGAAGATGGCACACCCAAGGATGAAGCAATACCAGCAAGCAAAAAAGAAAAGGGCACACAGCAACAAGTGACAGCAAAAAGTACAGCCAAGAAGCAACGAAGAGTGGTGGTGGTGGGAGACTCACTACTGAGAGGCACAGAAGCAGCCATCTGCAGACCGGACATAACTGCAAGAGAAGTATGCTGCCTTCCAGGTGCGATGATCAAGGATGTGACCGATAGGATACCAAAGCTCTTCAGCTCCAAGGACATCCACCCATTTCTTCTGATACATGTTGGCACCAATGACACGGCAAGGAAGGACCTACCGACAATCTGCAAGGACTTTGAAGAGTTGGGGAAGAAAGTAAAGGAACTGGATGCACAGGTAGTTTTTTCTTCTATCCTTCCAGTAGACGGGCATGGCACCAGGAGATGGAACAGGATCCTTGATGCAAACAACTGGCTAAGACGATGGTGCAGACAACAAGGATTTGGATTCCTGGACCACGGTGTGAATTACTGGTATGATGGACTCCTCGCCAGAGACGGACTACATCTCAACAAACCTGGGAAACACACATTCGCCAGAAGACTCGCTACACTCATCAGGAGGGCGTTAAACTAGAAGAAGAGGGGACGGGAAGAAAAACATTAGACTCGAACAAAGACGACCCAGGAAAACATACTCAGAAGGGAGGTAAGAACATTTCTAAAACAATCCACAGTGAGGAGATTGGAACAAAACAAAATCCTCTAAACTGCATGCTCGCAAACGCCAGAAGCCTGACAAACAAGATGGAAGAACTAGAAGCAGAAATATCTACAGGTAACTTTGACATAGTGGGAATAACCGAGACATGGTTAGATGAAAGCTATGACTGGGCAGTCAACTTACAGGGTTACAGTCTGTTTAGAAAGGATCGTAAAAATCGGAGAGGAGGAGGGGTTTGTCTCTATGTAAAGTCTTGTCTAAAGTCCACTTTAAGGGAGGATATTAGCAAAGGGAATGAGGATGTCGAGTCCATATGGGTCGAAATTCATGGAGGGAAAAATGGTAACAAAATTCTCATTGGGGTCTGTTACAAACCCCCAAATATAACAGAAACCATGGAAAGTCTACTTCTAAAGCAGATAGATGAAGCTGCAACCCATAATGAGGTCCTGGTTATGGGGGACTTTAACTACCCGGATATTAACTGGGAAACAGAAACCTGTGAAACCCATAAAGGCAACAGGTTTCTGCTAATAACCAAGAAAAATTATCTTTCACAATTGGTGCAGAATCCAACCAGAGGAGCAGCACTTTTAGACCTAATACTATCTAATAGACCTGACAGAATAACAAATCTGCAGGTGGTTGGGCATTTAGGAAATAGCGACCACAATATTGTGCAGTTTCACCTGTCTTTCACTAGGGGGACTTGTCAGGGAGTCACAAAAACATTGAACTTTAGGAAGGCAAAGTTTGAACAGCTTAGAGATGCCCTTAATCTGGTAGACTGGGACAATATCCTCAGAAATGAGAATACAGATAATAAATGGGAAATGTTTAAGAACATCCTAAATAGGCACTGTAAGCGGTTTATACCTTGTGGGAATAAAAGGACTAGAAATAGAAAAAAACCAATGTGGCTAAACAAAGAAGTAAGACAGGCAATTAACAGTAAAAAGAAAGCATTTGCACTACTAAAGCAGGATGGCACCATTGAAGCTCTAAAAAACTATAGGGAGAAAAATACTTTATCTAAAAAACTAATTAAAGCTGCCAAAAAGGAAACAGAGAAGCACATTGCTAAGGAGAGTAAAACTAATCCCAAACTGTTCTTCAACTATATCAATAGTAAAAGAATAAAAACTGAAAATGTAGGCCCCTTAAAAAATAGTGAGGAAAGAATGGTTGTAGATGACGAGGAAAAAGCTAACATATTAAACACCTTCTTCTCCACGGTATTCACGGTGGAAAATGAAATGCTAGGTGAAATCCCAAGAAACAATGAAAACCCTATATTAAGGGTCACCAATCTAACCCAAGAAGAGGTGCGAAACCGGCTAAATAAGATTAAAATAGATAAATCTCCGGGTCCGGATGGCATACACCCACGAGTACTAAGAGAACTAAGTAATGTAATAGATAAACCATTATTTCTTATTTTTAGGGACTCTATAGCGACAGGGTCTGTTCCGCAGGACTGGCGCATAGCAAATGTGGTGCCAATATTCAAAAAGGGCTCTAAAAGTGAACCTGGAAATTATAGGCCAGTAAGTCTAACCTCTATTGTTGGTAAAATATTTGAAGGGTTTCTGAGGGATGTTATTCTGGATTATCTCAATGAGAATAACTGTTTAACTCCATATCAGCATGGGTTTATGAGAAATCGCTCCTGTGAAACCAATCTAATCAGTTTTTATGAAGAGGTAAGCTATAGGCTGGACCACGGTGAGTCATTGGACGTGGTATATCTCGATTTTTCCAAAGCGTTTGATACCGTGCCGCACAAGAGGTTGGTACACAAAATGAGAATGCTTGGTCTGGGGGAAAATGTGTGTAAATGGGTTAGTAACTGGCTTAGTGATAGAAAGCAGAGGGTGGTTATAAATGGTATAGTCTCTAACTGGGTCGCTGTGACCAGTGGGGTACCGCAGGGGTCAGTATTGGGACCTGTTCTCTTCAACATATTCATTAATGATCTGGTAGAAGGTTTACACAGTAAAATATCGATATTTGCAGATGATACAAAACTATGTAAAGCAGTTAATACAAGAGAAGATAGTATTCTGCTACAGATGGATCTGGATAAGTTGGAAACTTGGGCTGAAAGGTGGCAGATGAGGTTTAACAATGATAAATGTAAGGTTATACACATGGGAAGAGGGAATCAATATCACCATTACACACTGAACGGGAAACCACTGGGTAAATCTGACAGGGAGAAGGACTTGGGGATCCTAGTTAATGATAAACTTACCTGGAGCAGCCAGTGCCAGGCAGCAGCTGCCAAGGCAAACAGGATCATGGGGTGCATTAAAAGAGGTCTGGATACACATGATGAGAGCATTATACTGCCTCTGTACAAATCCCTAGTTAGACCGCACATGGAGTACTGTGTCCAGTTTTGGGCACCGGTGCTCAGGAAGGATATAATGGAACTAGAGAGAGTACAAAGGAGGGCAACAAAATTAATAAAGGGGATGGGAGAACTACAATACCCAGATAGATTAGCGAAATTAGGATTATTTAGTCTAGAAAAAAGACGACTGAGGGGCGATCTAATAACCATGTATAAGTATATAAGGAGACAATACAAATATCTCGCTGAGGATCTGTTTATACCAAGGAAGGTGACAGGCACAAGGGGGCATTCTTTGCGTCTGGAGGAGAGAAGGTTTTTCCACAAACATAGAAGAGGATTCTTTACTGTTAGGGCAGTGAGAATCTGGAATTGCTTGCCTGAGGAGGTGGTGATGGCGAACTCAGTCGAGGGGTTCAAGAGAGGCCTGGATGTCTTCCTGGAGCAGAACAATATTGTATCATACAATTATTAGGTTCTGTAGAAGGACGTAGATCTGGGGATTTATTATGATGGAATATAGGCTGAACTGGATGGACAAATGTCTTTTTTCGGCCTTACTAACTATGTTACTATGTTACTATGTTACTATGATTTGCTACGAGAATTCCTGCTCCCTCCCAACCATACTGTGTATTCTGCGCTCGTTCAGTGCCGTGTATACAGTTATCAGGAAGGCAGAGTCGGTGGTAAACCCTCTCTGTCTTCTCTATGGAGAGTCTGGCTGTGTCTGACAGCTGCTCCCCGCTCCTAGAATGTCACGTTAGAGCTATATGAGGCCCACCCAGACAGATAAAGTCTATGGGGGGTTCGAAAGTAGTTAAGAAGACGGAGGGGAGAGGAGGGGGATGCAGCTGCAGCTTCTCAGTATTGCAATAAATCAGGAAAAATGAAAGGAAGCTGGACGACCATCGCTCAGCTCTGACATCTCTTCATGAACATCCCACCCAGCAAGTATGTAAAGGGAAAATACTAATTTACGGGGACCAGTGGGAGGAAAGAGGGAGCCCGAGGTCTGCAGGTGGGGATTATCCTAGGGACTACCCCTGATCAGAGGTGGTCAGTACCTCCCATTCCTTCATGAACAGTTTGGCTTCGGATTGCCCCGCGCTCTTGTGTCTCCTGAACTCGTCTTTCACATACTGGTCTCCCAGAGCCTTCAGGTGCAGCGGTAACGTGCGGTGCAGCAGGAGGATCTTCTTGTACAGAGCTCGGACCTGCGACACGTGAGACGCCATCACTGGCGCGGACCTGCAGGAAGCACAAGAGACAGGAGGTAGAGCAGTGCATGATGGGAGGCGCAGTCCACTGGCCCCAGCACTGGTCATGTGACCACTAATGTCACTAATAGGAACTCTTCTCTGCCCCCAGGACAAGTGCTCCCTGCCCCGGTGACCAGGGGGACAGCGAGAGTGGACACATGGCTGAGAACTGGCACTGTCATAGGCACGCTGGCTGGCACAGTGCGTGGGTGCTGGACCACTGGTACTGTTATAGGAACAGGGGTAACATGGCTGGCACTCTTCAGGGTGGGGGACACCTGTGGCTGGCACTCTTCAGGGTGGGGGACACCTGTGGCTGGCACTCTTCAGGGTGGGGGACACCTGTGGCTGGCAGTCTTCAGGGTGGGGGACACCTGTGGCTGGCACTCTTCAGGGTGGGGGACACATGTGGAGGGCACTCTTCAGGGTGGGGGACACATGTGGAGGGCACTCTTCAGGGTGGGGGACACATGTGGAGGGCACTCTTCAGGGTGGGGGACACATGTGGAGGGCACTCTTCAGGGTGGGGGACACATGTGGAGGGCACTCTTCAGGGTGGGGGACACATGTGGAGGGCACTCTTCAGGGTGGGGGACACATGTGGAGGGCACTCTTCAGGGTGGGGGACACATGTGGAGGGCACTCTTCAGGGTGGGGGACACATGTGGAGGGCACTCTTCAGGGTGGGGGACACATGTGGAGGGCACTCTTCAGGGTGGGGGACACATGTGGAGGGCACTCTTCAGGGTGGGGGACACATGTGGAGGGCACTCTTCAGGGTGGGGGACACATGTGGAGGGCACTCTTCAGGGAAAGGGACACATGTGGAGGGCACTCTTCAGGGTGGAGGACACATGTGGAGGGCACTCTTCAGGGTAAGGGACACATGTGGAGGGCACTCTTCAGGGTGGGGGACACATGTGGAGGGCACTCTTCAGGGTAAGGGACACATGTGGAGGGCACTCTTCAGGGTGGGGGACACATGTGGAGGGCACTCTTCAGGGTAAGGGACACATGTGGAGGGCACTCTTCAGGGTGGAGGACACATGTGGAGGGCACTCTTCAGGGTGGGGGACACATGTGGAGGGCACTCTTCAGGGTAAGGGACACATGTGGAGGGCACTCTTCAGGGTGGGGGACACATGTGGAGGGCACTCTTCAGGGTGGGGGACACATGTGGAGGGGGGGGGAGGGGGCTCAAGATACCTCTTTGGGGTCAGGTGGACAAAACTGTGGCTGGCAGTCTTCAGGGAGGGCAGCATATCTATGCCTAGCAGTCTTCAGGGGGGACCTGTGGCTGGCACTTTTTAGGGTGGGGGGACCTGTGGCTGGCAGTCTTCAGGGGGGACCTGTGGCTGGCACTTGTTAGGGTGGGGGGGACTTGTGGCTGGCACTCTTCAGGGTGGGGACACCTGTGGCTAGCAGTCTTCAGGGTGGGGACACCTGTGGCTGGCAGTCTTCAGGGTGGGGACACCTGTGGCTGGCACTCTTCAGGGTGGGGGGACCTGTGACTGGCAGTCTTCAGGGTGGGGACACCTGTGGCTGGCAGTCTTCAGGGTGGGGGACACCTGTGGAGGGCACTCTTCAGGGTGGGGGGACCTGTGACTGGCAGTCTTCAGGGTGGAGGGACCTGTGACTGGCACTCTTCAGGGTGGGGACACCTGTGGCTGGCACTCTTCAGGGTGGGGGGACCTGTGGCTGGCACTCTTCAGGGTGGGGACACCTGTGGCTGGCACTCTTCAGGGTGGGGGGACCTGTGACTGGCACTCTTCAGGGTGGGGGGACCTGTGACTGGCAGTCTTCAGGGTGGGGACACCTGTGGCTGGCACTCTTCAGGGTGGGGGGACCTGTGACTGGCAGTCTTCAGGGTGGAGGGACCTGTGACTGGCAGTCTTCAGGGTGGGGACACCTGTGGCTGGCACTCTTCAGGGTGGGGACACCTGTGGCTGGCAGTCTTCAGGGTGGGGGGGACCTGTGGCTGGCACTTTTTAGGGTGGGGGGACCTGTGGCTGGCACTTTTTAGGGTGGGGGGGACCTGTGGTTGGCACTTTTTAGGGTGGGGGGGACCTGTGGCTGGCACTCTTCAGGGTGGGGGGACCTGTGGCTGGCACTCTTCAGGGTGGGGGACACCTGTGGCTGGCACTCTTCAGGGTGGGGGGGACCTGTGGCTGGCACTTTTTAGGGTGGGGGGACCTGTGGCTGGCACTTTTTAGGGTGGGGGGACCTGTGGCTGGCATTCTTCAGGGTGGGGACACCTGTGGCTGGCACTCTTCAGGGTGGGGACACCTGTGGCTGGCACTCTTCAGGGTGGGGGGACCTGTGGCTGGCACTCTTCAGGGTGGGGGGGGGACCTGTGGCTGGCACTCTTCAGGGTAGGGGGGGACCTGTGGCTGGCAGTCTTCAGGGTGGGGACACCTGTGGCTGGCACTCTTCAGGGTGGGGACACCTGTGGCTGGCACTCTTCAGGGTGGGGACACCTGTGGCTGGCACTCTTCAGGGTGGGGGGGGACCTGTGGCTGGCACTCTTCAGGGTGGGGGGGGGACCTGTGGCTGGCACTCTTCAGGGTGGGGGGGGACCTGTGGCTGGCACTCTTCAGGGTGGGGGGGGACCTGTGGCTGGCAGTCTTCAGGGTGGGGACACCTATGGCTGGCACTCTTCAGGGTGGGGGGGGACCTGTGGCTGGCACTCTTCAGGGTGGGGGGGACCTGTGGCTGGCACTCTTCAGGGTGGGGGGGGACCTGTGGCTGGCAGTCTTCAGGGTGGGGACACCTGTGGCTGGCACTCTTCAGGGTGGGGGGACCTGTGGCTGGCACTCTTCAGGGTGGGGGGGGGACCTGTGGCTGGCACTCTTCAGGGTGGGGGGGGACCTGTGGCTGGCACTCTTCAGGGTGGGGGGGGACCTGTGGCTGGCAGTCTTCAGGGTGGGGGGGGGGACCTGTGGCTGGCACTCTTCAGGGTGGGGGGACCTGTGGCTGGCACTCTTCAGGGTGGGGGGACCTGTGGCTGGCACTCTTCAGGGTGGGGACACCTGTGGCTGGCACTCTTCAGGGTGGGGGGACCTGTGGCTGGCACTCTTCAGGGTGGGGGGACCTGTGGCTGGCACTCTTCAGGGTGGGGGACCTGTGTCTGGCAGTCTTCAGGGTGGGGACACCTGTGGCTGGCACTCTTCAGGGTGGGGGGACCTGTGGCTGGCACTCTTCAGGGTGGGGGGACCTGTGGCTGGCACTCTTCAGGGTGGGGGGGGGACCTGTGGCTGGCACTCTTCAGGGTGGGGGGGGACCTGTGGCTGGCACTCTTCAGGGTGGGGGGGGACCTGTGGCTGGCACTCTTCAGGGTGGGGGGGGACCTGTGGCTGGCACTCTTCAGGGTGGGGGGGGGACCTGTGGCTGGCACTCTTCAGGGTGGGGGGGGACCTGTGGCTGGCACTCTTCAGGGTGGGGGGGGACCTGTGGCTGGCACTCTTCAGGGTGGGGGGGACCTGTGGCTGGCACTCTTCAGGGTGGGGGGGGGGACCTGTGGCTGGCACTTTTCAGGGTGGGGGGGGACCTGTGGCTGGCACTCTTCAGGGTGGGGGGGGACCTGTGGCTGGCACTCTTCAGGGTGGGGGGGGACCTGTGGCTGGCACTCTTCAGGGTGGGGGGACCTGTGGCTGGCACTCTTCAGGGTGGGGGGGGACCTGTGGCTGGCACTCTTCAGGGTGGGGGGGGGGACCTGTGGCTGGCACTCTTCAGGGTGGGGGGGGGACCTGTGGCTGGCACTCTTCAGGGTGGGGGGGGACCTGTGGCTGGCACTCTTCAGGGTGGGGGGGGACCTGTGGCTGGCACTCTTCAGGGTGGGGGGGGACCTGTGGCTGGCACTCTTCAGGGTGGGGGGGGGACCTGTGGCTGGCACTCTTCAGGGTGGGGGGGGACCTGTGGCTGGCACTCTTCAGGGTGGGGGGGACCTGTGGCTGGCACTCTTCAGGGTGGGGGGACCTGTGGCTGGCACTCTTCAGGGTGGGGGGGGGACCTGTGGCTGGCACTCTTCAGGGTGGGGGGGGGACCTGTGGCTGGCACTCTTCAGGGTGGGGGGACCTGTGGCTGGCACTCTTCAGGGTGGGGGGGGACCTGTGGCTGGCACTCTTCAGGGTGGGGGGGGGACCTGTGGCTGGCACTCTTCAGGGTGGGGGGGGACCTGTGGCTGGCACTTTTCAGGGTGGGGGGGGACCTGTGGCTGGCACTCTTCAGGGTGGGGGGGGACCTGTGGCTGGCAGTCTTCAGGGTGGGGGGACCTGTGGCTGGCACTCTTCAGGGTGGGGGGGGACCTGTGGCTGGCACTCTTCAGGGTGGGGGGGACCTGTGGCTGGCACTCTTCAGGGTGGGGGGGACCTGTGGCTGGCACTCTTCAGGGTGGGGGGGGACCTGTGGCTGGCAGTCTTCAGGGTGGGGGGGGGACCTGTGGCTGGCACTCTTCAGGGTGGGGGGGACCTGTGGCTGGCACTCTTCAGGGTGGGGGGGGACCTGTGGCTGGCACTCTTCAGGGTGGGGGGGGGACCTGTGGCTGGCAGTCTTCAGGGTGGGGGGGGACCTGTGGCTGGCACTCTTCAGGGTGGGGGGACCTGTGGCTGGCACTCTTCAGGGTGGGGGGACCTGTGGCTGGCACTCTTCAGGGTGGGGACACCTGTGGCTGGCACTCTTCAGGGTGGGGGGACCTGTGGCTGGCACTCTTCAGGATGGGGGGACCTGTGGCTGGCACTCTTCAGGGTGGGGGACCTGTGTCTGGCAGTCTTCAGGGTGGGGGGACCTGTGGCTGGCACTCTTCAGGGTGGGGGGACCTGTGGCTGGCACTCTTCAGGGTGGGGGGACCTGTGGCTGGCACTCTTCAGGGTGGGGGGGGACCTGTGGCTGGCACTCTTCAGGGTGGGGGGGGACCTGTGGCTGGCACTCTTCAGGGTGGGGGGGGACCTGTGGCTGGCACTCTTCAGGGTGGGGGGGGACCTGTGGCTGGCACTCTTCAGGGTGGGGGGGGGACCTGTGGCTGGCACTCTTCAGGGTGGGGGGGGACCTGTGGCTGGCACTCTTCAGGGTGGGGGGGGACCTGTGGCTGGCACTCTTCAGGGTGGGGGGGGACCTGTGGCTGGCACTCTTCAGGGTGGGGGGACCTGTGGCTGGCACTCTTCAGGGTGGGGGGGGGACCTGTGGCTGGCACTTTTCAGGGTGGGGGGGGACCTGTGGCTGGCACTCTTCAGGGTGGGGGGGGACCTGTGGCTGGCACTCTTCAGGGTGGGGGGGGGACCTGTGGCTGGCACTCTTCAGGGTGGGGGGACCTGTGGCTGGCACTCTTCAGGGTGGGGGGGACCTGTGGCTGGCACTCTTCAGGGTGGGGGGGGGGGGGACCTGTGGCTGGCACTCTTCAGGGTGGGGGGGGACCTGTGGCTGGCACTCTTCAGGGTGGGGGGGGACCTGTGGCTGGCACTCTTCAGGGTGGGGGGGGGACCTGTGGCTGGCACTCTTCAGGGTGGGGACACCTGTGGCTGGCACTCTTCAGGGTGGGGGGGGACCTGTGGCTGGCACTCTTCAGGGTGGGGGGGACCTGTGGCTGGCACTCTTCAGGGCGGGGGGACCTGTGGCTGGCACTCTTCAGGGCGGGGGGGGACCTGTGGCTGGCACTCTTCAGGGTGGGGGGGGGGACCTGTGGCTGGCACTCTTCAGGGTGGGGGGACCTGTGGCTGGCACTCTTCAGGGTGGGGGGGGGACCTGTGGCTGGCACTCTTCAGGGTGGGGGGACCTGTGGCTGGCAGTCTTCAGGGTGGGGGGACCTGTGGCTGGCACTCTTCAGGGTGGGGGGGGGACCTGTGGCTGGCACTCTTCAGGGTGGGGGGGGACCTGTGGCTGGCAGTCTTCAGGGTGGGGGGACCTGTGGCTGGCACTCTTCAGGGTGGGGGGGGGACCTGTGGCTGGCACTCTTCAGGGTGGGGGGGGACCTGTGGCTGGCACTTTTCAGGGTGGGGGGGGACCTGTGGCTGGCACTCTTCAGGGTGGGGGGGGACCTGTGGCTGGCAGTCTTCAGGGTGGGGGGACCTGTGGCTGGCACTCTTCAGGGTGGGGGGGGACCTGTGGCTGGCACTCTTCAGGGTGGGGGGGACCTGTGGCTGGCACTCTTCAGGGTGGGGGGGACCTGTGGCTGGCACTCTTCAGGGTGGGGGGGGACCTGTGGCTGGCACTCTTCAGGGTGGGGACACCTGTGGCTGGCACTCTTCAGGGTGGGGGGACCTGTGGCTGGCACTCTTCAGGGTGGGGGGACCTGTGGCTGGCAGTCTTCAGGGTGGGGGGACCTGTGGCTGGCACTCTTCAGGGTGGGGGGGGGACCTGTGGCTGGCACTTTTCAGGGTGGGGGGACCTGTGGCTGGCACTCTTCAGGGTGGGGACACCTGTGGCTGGCACTCTTCAGGGTGGGGGGACCTGTGGCTGGCACTCTTCAGGGTGGGGGGACCTGTGGCTGGCAGTCTTCAGGGTGGGGGGACCTGTGGCTGGCACTCTTCAGGGTGGGGGGGGGACCTGTGGCTGGCACTTTTCAGGGTGGGGGGACCTGTGGCTGGCACTCTTCAGGGTGGGGACACCTGTGGCTGGCACTCTTCAGGGTGGGGGGACCTGTGGCTGGCACTCTTCAGGGTGGGGGGACCTGTGGCTGGCAGTCTTCAGGGTGGGGGGACCTGTGGCTGGCAGTCTTCGGGGGGGATATCTGGCACTCACTGGGGACCTGTAGTTGACATTCTGAGGGGCTTGTATCTGGCGCTGTGTGAGTCCCCGGTCGGTACAGAGCAGTGTAATAATAGTAGTAATAATGTCACATAGCGATGTCGCCGCATAGAAGGAAGAAGCCAATGATATAAAATAACAGTCTTACCAGAAACGCGATTTTCTTCTCTCTTTACTTTTGACCTTTGCAGACACTGTACTTCCGGTAGTGGATAATCACATGACCACAAAAAAAGGCCGGCCACACACCGGAAGTAACAGAGGCGCCATCTTTAGTGTGGGTAGAAGGCTGGTCTGCAATACCAACATTGAGCACCAGATGGCGCCCGTGTACGTGCAGCAGATAAATGTGACCAGCGCTTGTGTCAGTCTCCTAGCCGTGATGAGACCTCCACGTACCGCGCGCAGTTTTGTGCTGGGAGTTGTAGTTCCCAAATAAAAAAAAACTACAGCTTGGTAAGCAAAAATCAACAAGCCATCATACAGCTCTGTAAAAAGTTAAAAACGTGATAATTCTCAGATCATTAAAAAGTGATTTTGCAGTGAAAGAGCAAAAGGTTTAAAAAAATGGCATCATTTGGGTTTTGCTGTAATCCTCGACTCCCAATTATAAAAGTATAACTATGTATCCTGTGCGTCATTACACATCTATGGCAGCAGAAAAAAGTACAACGTATCAGGAAAATAAACCCAAACAAGAGAAAAGTTATGGGTCGTGGAATAAGAATACGCCCCCCACACAAACTGATTTATATTGGGTGGTTTTGTGGAAAAGAAGTGAACTTTGAGGGTATGTGCACACGTCAGGATTTTTAGCGGGGTTTTTTTTGCGGAATTTCGCTATAAAAACGCTATAAATACAGTAAAAAAACGCTAACATTATGCATCCTATCTTTTAGAATGCATTCCGCATTTTTTGTGCATATGTTAGAGTTTTTTTCCGCAAAAAAAACGCATTCCGCAAAAAAAACGTACATGCTCTATCTTTTTACGGATTTTTTGCGGATTTCCTATCAAAAAGGACATTCCGGAAAAAAAAAAATCCGCAAAAATTCCGCAAAAAATCCACGCAAAAAATGCACAAATTCCGCGAGAAATCCGCGCGAAAAAAGGACGCGGATTTCTGGCAGAATTCTCAGGATTTTGTCAGGAAATAATCCTGACGTGTGCACATACCCTCAGGCTGTGTGCACACGTTGCGGTTTTTTCGCGTTTTTTCCTGATAAAAACGCTATAAAACTGCAAAAAACGCATACAATAAGCATCCCATCATTTAGAATGAATTCCGCATGTTTTGTGCACATGATGCGTTTTTTTCCACGAAAAAAAAAAACGCATCGCGGTAAAAAAAACGCAGCATGTTCATTAATTTTGCGTTTTTTTTTTGGTGGATTTCCCACTACAAAATGCATTGGGAAGTGTCCGGAAAAAAACGCGGCAAAAACGCATCAAAAACGCGTCAAAACCGCGGCAAAAACCGCATGCGGTTTTCTTGCGGATTTCTTGCAGAAAATGTCCGGTTTTTCACAGGAATTTTCTGCATGAATTCCTGAACGTGTGCACATAGCCTAAAAAAAAGCTCCATAAATTGGTTTTTGTGATCGTCGATTTGAGCATCAGAGTAAAGTTAATAGTCAACAAAACTGACTGTGGGGTTAGAAAATGTACCGAAACCTGGGACAACTGGAAACTACATCTTGTGCCGCCGAAAATGAGCCCTCACACCACTGCCCCACTGATCTAGCAGAGCTCTCTGTGTACATGGGGTGTGTAATTGAATTACCGGCTTTCAAGCTGTATAGCGCTGGAAAAAATATTAATATATATACATATATGTGTCTACTGACATATATATATATATATATATATATATATATATAGACAGTATATATATTATTTTTTTTTCTTTTTGGGACACATGGATCACTTTTATAGCGGTATGTTGGTTTTGCAAGCCTGCGAGAAAACCACGCAGTACGGATGCCATACGGATTACATACGGAGGATGCCATGCGCAAAAAACGCTGACACACCCTGCCTACGGAGGAGCTACGGACCACTATTTTTGGGACTTTTCAGCGTATTACGGCCGTAATATACGGACCGTATTTTCATACGCTGAGTGTGAAGCCGGCCTCAGGGTTCTGTGTGAAGCACAGAGAACATCATGAAGACCAAGGAACACAACAGGCAGGTCCGTGATACTGTTGTGGAGAAGCTTAAAGCCGGATTTGGATACAAAATGATTTCCAAAACTTTAAACATCCCAAGGAGCACTGTGCAAGCGATCATATTGAAATGGAAGGAGCATCATACCACTGCAAATCCACCAAGACCCGGCCGTCCCTCTAAACTTTCATCTCAAACAAGGAGAAGACTGATCAGAGATGCAGCCAAGAGGCCCATGATCACTCTGGATGAACTGCAGAGATCTACAGCTGAGGTGGGACAGTCTGTCCATAGGACAACAACCAGTCATACACTGCACAAATCTGGCCTTTATGGAAGAGTGGCAAGAAGAAAGCCATTTCTCAAAGATATTCATAAAAAGTGTTGTTTAAAGTTTCCAACAAGCCACCTGGGAGACACCAAACATGTGGAAGAAGGTGCTCTGGTCAGATGAAACCAAAATTCAACTTTCTGGGAACAATGCCAAACGATATGTTTGGCGTAAAGGCAACACAGCTCATCACCCTGAACACACCATCCCCACTGTCAAACATGGTGGTGGCAGCATCATGGTTTGGGCCTGCTTTTCTTCAGCAGGGTCAGGGAAGATGGTTAAAATTGATGGGAAGATGGATGGAGCCAAATACAGGACCATTCTTGAAGAAAACCTGTTGGAGTCTGCAAAAGACCTGAGACTGGGACGGAGAATTGTCTTCCAACAAGACAAAGATCCCAAACATAAAGCAAAATCTACAATGGAATGGTTCACAAATAAACGTATCCAGGTGTTAGAATGGCCAAGTCAGAGACCAGACCTCAATCCAATCGAGAATCTGTGGAAAGAGCTGAAAACTGCTGTTCACAAACGATCTCCATCAAACCTCACTGAGCTCGAGCTGTTTGCCAAGGAAGAACGGGCGAGAATTTCAGTCTCTCCATGTACAAAACTGATAGAGACAAACCCCAAGAGACTTGTAATCGCAGCAAAAGGGGCGCAACAAAGTATTAAGTTACAGGGGCCGAATAATATTGCACGCCCCACTTTTCAGTTTTTAATTTTCCACAAAAATTTAAAATAACCAATAAATTTCGTTCAACTTCACAATTGTGTTCCCCTTGTTGATTGTTACATTTGGTATCTTTGTTTGAAGCATGATATGTGGGAAAAGGTTGAAAAGTTCCAAGGCACCGAATACTTTTGCAAGGCGCTGTATATGAGCATGTATTGATGTAGCAGGGCTGTGTGTGTATGGGGATGTCTATTAATGTAGCAGATGTGTGTGTATTGATGTAGCAGAGCACATATGGGTGTTTATTAATGTAGCAGAGCTGTGTGTGTATTGATGTAGTAGAGCAGCGTATATACAGTATGTGTGTGTATGGATGTAGGAGAGAAGTGTATATATGAGTGTTTATTAATGTAGCAGAGCTGTGTGTGTATTGATGTAGCAGAGATGTGTATATATGGGTGTGTAGTAATGCAGCAGAGCTGTGTGTGTAGTGATGTAGCAGAGCTGTGTGTGTATTGATGTAGACCTGTGTGTGTATTGATGTAGCAGAGCTGTGTGTGTATTCATATAGCAGAGATGTGTATATATGGGTATGTAGTAATGTAGCAGATCTGTGTATTGATGTAGCAGAGCTGTGTGTGTATTGATGTAGCAGAGCTGTGCGTATGCACTCTGTGTTTTTAAAAGTTGGCGTATCTGTATCAGGCTCGTCCTGGGTTTCCCGGCACTGACAATGGCACCACCTCTTGTAACAGGTCATGGTGGCGCCATGTGAGCGATCTGACGGGTGACTGACCTGCTGAATCCTGGATAATTACAATCTTACCTGTGTGGCAGTTTTAGCCACAAATAAATGTCTGAAAAAGACTTTAAAAAAAAACAGCCATGCATAAGATTGTAGAAAATGACGTAAAATTGCTCCGATTCCTCTCAAAAACGTAAAAGAAAAAAAAAAGTAAATTAATCTGAAAGTTCCTCGACTGGGTCTGTAGATGAAACCTGCGAAATGTTGCTGAAAGGAGGAAATTACACTTTAATAACATAAGTAATAATTATTATTCTTTCAATAAAAAACTTACTGAAAAGCATTCTGAACTGCGGCCAATGTAATCACATCGCCCCTCCCCCGATAATTATAGATTCTATTAAACCTGTCCGATCAGGACGGAACGTGTAATTACGGCTAAGTACCTGGATCTGCAGGATTTCCCCATCACAAAACAAACAACAAGTTGGTAAAAAACGATATTGCAATCAGATCTCGGTCTTACGGCACCGACATAAAAGCGCAAGTAACACATTGGCGCTGCTGTACGGCTGCCATCACCCGCCACCGCCCCTCCGCCTCGTGACTTCTCCCCAACATGTCACCTACATAAACACAGCTCGGTACAGTATACGAAAATCTCCTTTTCACATATTTGCTTCCAAGCCAAGAAAAATTGTAAAGTATCCTTTCACTCTCCGCTTAAAAGCTTAAGTAAATCACGCTGACGTCGCGGCTCTGACTCCAACGTTTTGCCTTTTGGGTTTACCTTCCTAGGAAAGCCAGGTGACGAATCATGGCAGATCTCATAGATGGTCACCCAGCTTTCCCACAGCCCTGAATGACAAAAATTGCAGTGATAGACTTCCCATTTCCATGATATATGGGGGGCTCCCAAAGAAAGCGAAGACCTACGCACTTCTCGGACACTGGAAAATCCCTTTTCAACTTTTTTTCATTGCTATCACATTGAGTCTTTGGAGAAAGCTGGGTCAGTGATGACTACATTTACCAGGTATCATTCGAAAAAAAAAAAGGGCAGGGGTCTATTGATGTGGACAGATATGTACAAATTCTCCAAATTTAGTCCATTTAACTAGCAGGGAGAGAAATATATATAAAACATAACTTTTAATCATAAGTATAAAATGTCTAGGTAAAATACGTATACGTATGGACCACCAGAAGAAACATATAAAGTGCAAGTGCTCAAAATAACCAGTGCTCATGAAAAAAAGCTAGGTCTGACCAGAATTGTATGATGAACCTGAATCGTAAGCGCCAACAGTGTCCTTCCTCTTTTCAGAGGATTCATCAGGGGAATGTGTACTGCAGGGGTACAGGAGATAGGAGGGAAAACAACTAGGGTTCTTGCAGTGGCAAGTAACTCTATGCAGAGGGTTTGTCCGGTCATGTCACAACCCCAAATTTAAATAGTGTGATGATCAGCAATACTGAAATCATGGAATAACTGGAGCGGAACATTGAAGACTGACATAGCAGTGCTGGAATCATAGAATGGCAAAGCAGAAGGGGGAAGACTGATGTAATAGTACGGGAATCATGGAATAGCAGGAGTGGAACAGTGGAGACCGATATAGCAGTGCTGGAATCATAGAATGGCAAGAGCAGAAGAGTGGAGATTGATGTAACAGAGCTGGAATCATGGAATAGCAGGAGCTGGAACAGTGGAGACTGATGTGGCAGTGCTGGAATCATAGAATGGCAAAGCAGAAGGGTGGAGACTGATGTAACAGTACGGGAATCATGGAATAGCAGGAGCAGAAGAGTGGAGACTGATGTAGCAGTACTGGAATCATGGAATAGCAGGAGCTGGAATCATGGAATAGCAGGAGTGGAACAGTGGCGACTGATATAGCAGTGCTGGAATCATAGGATGGCAAGAGCAGAAGAGTGGAGATTGATGTAACAGAACTGGAATCATGGAATAGCAGGAGTTGGAAGAGTGGAGACTGATGTGGCAGTACTGAAATTATGGAATATCAGGAGCGGAACAGCAGAGAATAATGTAGCAGAACTGGAATCATGGAATAGCAAGAGCAGAATAGTGGAGACTGATGTAGCAGTACTAAAATCATAGAATTGAAGGAGTAGAACAGTGGAGACTGATGTAACAGTACCATAATCATGGAATAGCAGCAGCGGAACAGCGGAGACTGATATAGCAGTGCTGGAATCATAGAATAGCAGGAGCAGAACAGTGGAGACTAATGTCAGCAGAAACGGATGTAGCAAAACTGGAATGATGGAATGTCAGGAACAGAACAGAGGAAACTTGTGTAGTAGTTCTCAAATCATGGAATAGCAGAGGTGGAAAAGCAGAGACTGATGTAACACTACTGGAATCATGCAATAGCAGGAACAGATCAGTGGAGACTGATTTAGCAGTATTGGAATCATGGAATAGCAGGAACGGAACAAGCGGACACTGATGTACCACATCTGGAATCATGGAATAGCAGGAGCGGATCAGCAGAGACTGGTGAAGCAGTACTGGTATCATGGAATAGCAAGAGCAGAAGAGTGGAGGCTGTAGCTGTACATTCCACAGTGCCGGACTGGCCATCTGGCAATTCTGAAAAATGCCAGATGGGCTGGTCCAGGCGTCGGCAGCTTGAATTGCGATTCAGTTAGTAGTATTGTCATCCTCAGGATGTACTGTTAGCAGCTGTGGCAGAGCATGCATACTCCTTAATTTACTCTGGAAGGCCTCAGGTTGCTGCTCGCCTGCTAGAGGCCGGCCCAATGCAGATATCATCGTTCATTGAGGTGACATAAATGATGTAACATCGCGCCGCTGACATCCACTGCAAAACAATACTGAAGAGGAGACAGCGGCTGCGGAGGAAGCAAAGGCTGGATTAGATGATTAGCTTTGCTTTTGTGGGCTGTGGTGCCTATAATAATACTGTGTGGTGCATCATCATACTATATAGGGGCCTGTGGGGTAGATCATCATATTATATGAAAAGCTGTGGGTGACCATAATTCTATATAGGGACCTATGGGGGTTCCATCATACTATATGGGGGTCTATGGGGGATAATCATACTATAAAGGGGCCTGTGTGGGGAAGATCATACTATATGGAAAGCTGTTGGGAACCATCATACCATGTAAGTGCCAGTGGGGGACTATCATACTATATGGGGGTCTGTGGGGGACTATCATACTATATATGTGTCTGTGGGGGACCATCATATTGTACTGTTGTACTGAGGAAATGAGTGGCCATCATACTACATAGGGGCCTGAGGGTGACCATAATAATATATGGGGGGTCTGTGGGAGACTATCATACTATATATGTGTCTGTGGGGGACCATCATATTGTACTGAGGCCATGAGTGGCCATCATACTACATAGGGGCCTGAGGGGGACCATAATAATACATGGAGGGCTGTGGTGATCATCATACTGCTTTGTTTTTTTTTTGCAATTAGGGAACATTATTCTGTGTGGGGGACAATCATACTATATGGGGGGCATTGAAAGAACCATCATACCATATTGAAGGCTATGGGTGACCATCATACTGGATTGGGCCTGTGGGGTGCCAATATACTATGTGTCAGGATTTAGGGGGACCATGATACTGTATTGGAGGATTTGGGGGCACATCATACTATATGGGGTATCATCATGCAGTGTTGGAGTTGTGAAGGGGCCATTATACTGTAATGGGATTGTGGAGGGACAATCATGCTATTTAGGGGCCTGTGAGGGACACTCATACTATATGGGGGGCTGTGGGGAACCCTCATGCTATATGGGGCATTTGGGGAACCATCATGCTGTGTGTAATGACAATTAAACTGTGTGGGAGCTCTTGATTAACCATTATAATGTGTGGGGGAACCATAATACTGTGTTGGGGGTTGTGGAGACCATCAAGTAATGTAAGGGCCATCATACTGTGAGGGGAGGTTGAGGTGTACATTATACTGTGTGGAGGGTCTGTGCTGACCATCATATTGCGTGGGGAGCAGGGGTGACTATCTTGCTGCGTGGTGTTTATGTGGAGGGGTGTGGGAACCATATTCTGCATTGGAGCATTTTTGGGGGGGTATCTTTCTTTATAGTGGCAATTGTTAGTGGGGAAGAACACTATGGGGATTCAGTAGGGGCAAAATAACTGTAACTATTGCAATACATATGTATCTCCTAAAGTAGAGAAGTCTGCCCCTCTGTGACTGAGCCTATGGTCCATGATAGGACCTTTGCAAAGGGATCCTGTGATTTCCATGTGCGCGCCACCTCAGGGGCTTTATTTTAAGGAGGCATAATGGGGAATCGCAGTCATGATTGAGAGAGCACAGGAGGCATTATTGTTATAGGAATGCACAGGGGTGTTTGTATTATAAGTAGGTTTGGGGTAATTATTATAAGGAGGCATAGAGCAATTATTATTATAAGGAGGCACAGGGGGCATTACTATTATGAGGAACTGCAGAGGGAATATTATTACTGTGTAGGGACACAGGGGGCACTGTTATTGTGTGAGGTAACAAAAGGAGAGTAATATTACTGTACAGGGTGCAGAGGGGCATTATTACTGTCTGGTCACTAGCTGTAGCACTATGTGGATTGTGTAGAGGTGGGAGAATGTGAGGAGGGGGCTGTAAGAGCATAAGTCAAAGATGTATCTGTGTTACATTTTACAGGAATGATGGAAGGATCGAAGAAGAGGTCATGACTAGAGTTGAGCGACCTTGACCTTTTTAGAGTCGAGCCGGGTTTTGCGAAACCCGACTATGTCCAAAGTCGGGTCGAGTGAAATCGGCCGATTATGACGTAAAGTCGGGATCGACCGAAACACGAAACCCAATGCAAGTCAATGGGGCAGCATAGTCGGCAGTGAGTGGGGGCCAGGAAAACACCTAGAGTGGCCATTTTAATGTCAAAACCATCCATTCTTCTTAATGAAGCTTGTCAAGCGTAATTTACCTTATAATAATTGGAAGGCATTTGAAATTGGGGGTCATTTGGCTAAAGTTGTGGGGGGTAGGGCTGGTTCAAGTAATTAGTGGGCCCAGGAAATCTGGACCACGTCACGGCAGTGGAGCAGGGAGAGGTAAGTATTTCAACTTTGCAAGTGCTGTGAACCTGAGCAAGCAGGGGGGGCCCACTCGTTGGCATTGGCACTGGCACAGGGCCCCTCAAAGTACAGCGGTGTGTTTGCACGGCGGGGGCGCCTCCCACCGGCAGCAACACTTTTGCGTACTATGAGAGGCCCTGTGCCAGTGACGTCGCCAACTAGTATTCCTCCCCCCACCTGATGAAGGAACCTGCACTTTCATCTGCACCTTCCTCTTTGTCCCCGTGTAAGGTGGTATGGTATGCGGGAAGAGCAACCTGACTTTCAGCAGGGTCACAATGTTGTTGTGTAGCGTGCACGGGGAATGTTGCGTTATGGGTCAATGTACCAGCAGACTCATCTATCACTGGCTGGGCAATGGGCACGATGAAGTGGAAACACAGATATAGGCCCAAAGAAGAAAGTGGGCTAAATGCAGTTCAAAATTGGTAACACAGGAATAACCAGGGGGCATTGCAGTGGAGGACAACTGGAATGAGAGGCTGACACAGAGAGTAGGGCCAAATCAGTAAGTAGTCGAAATGCAGTTCAAAATTGGCAACCGTAGTAAACAGGCGGCACAGCTTTGTTCAGTGGAGGAGAACAGCAAGGAGTGGCAGACACCGATAGTAGGCCCCAAACCAACTAGTACGCCAAATGCAGTTGTTCCATTTAACCACAATTTAATGAGAGCCTGAAGATAGAAGCTCAGGAAAGGCAACCTGGGGAACACCTTGGAGTGTAACACACCATCTCTCTCCACCCCATACCCATTTTGTATGGCCTAATGCAGTGTACTTTTCTACAACTACTAAACGAGAGTCGGAAGACCGAAGCAATGGCAAGGAAACCTGGGGAACACCTTAGAGTGTAACACACCCTCTCTCTACACCCCATACCCAATTTGAAGGCCTAATGCAGTGTAGTTTCCAAGAACTACTAAACGAGAGCCGGAAGATCGAAGCTCAGGAAAGGCAACCTGGGGAACACCTTGGAGTGTAACAAACCCTCTCTCTACACCCCATACCCAATTTGTAGGCCTAATGCAGCGTAGTTTCCGACAACTACTAAACGAGAGCATGAAGATCGAAGCTCAGGAAAGGCAACCTGGGGAACACCTTGGAGTGTAACACACCCTCTCTCTACACCCCATACCCAATTTGTAGGCCTAATGCAGCGTAGTTTCCGACAACTACTAAACGAGAGCCGGAATATCGAAGCTCAGGAAAGGCAACCTGGGGAACACCTTGGAGTGTAACACACCCTCTCTCTACGCCCCATACCCAATTTGTAGGCCTAATGCAGCGTAGTTTCCGACAACTACTAAACGAGAGCCGGAATATCGAAGCTCAGGAAAGGCAACCTGGGGAACACCTTGGAGTGTAACACACCCTCTCTCTACACCCCATACCCAATTTGAAGGCCTAATGCAGTGTAGTTTCCAAGAACTACTAAACGAGAGCCGGAAGATCGAAGCTCAGGAAAGGCAACCTGGGGAACACCTTGGAGTGTAACACACCCTCTCGCTACACCCCATACCCAATTTGAAGGCCTAATGCAGCGTAGTTTCCAACAACTACTAAACGAGAGCCGGAAGATCGAAGCTCAGGAAAGGCAACCTGGGGAACACCTTGGAGTGGAACACACCATCTCTCTACACCCCATACCCAATTTGAAGGCCTAATGCAGAGTAGTTTCCAAGAACTACTAAACGAGAGCCGGAAGATCGAAGCTCAGGAAAGGCAACCTGGGGAACACCTTGGAGTGTAACACAACGTCTCTCTACACGACGGAAGGGCTGATTCTTAGGAAGGAAGGCTGTTGGAAATAAGCATTGCGCGTCCGAGGGTGATTATATTCTTATTAGGTATATACTCACCCTCGGACGCGCCCTGCTTCTTTATTTGGAATGAATGTTTATTTGCAATGTGGTGTTGACTTTCTCTATTATTTTGGTAATTAATGATTTTATTATTTTCATTATTTTGCATCTTCTCGGCAATAATATAAAGAAGACGCGACAGGACAACACTCGGTGGATGCCATATGTGTGTTTTCAATTTAAAAAAACTTTCAGTTAACTACTTGCAGGAGAAAGTAATTGTAGCTGGTGGCCATTTTTAGTACTGTACCAGATTAGAGTTGTGTGTTTGTTTTTAATGTTAAAATGTCTGCATTTGATATCTCACCAGTATTTTCTTTTTTATAAGCAAAATACTTATTTTTATATTTTCTGATGTTGGTTCCAGGGGTACACGGCCAGCAGTGCCCTGGTCAGTGTAGTAGTAGTTGAAAGAATGGACCGCAGACAGGCATCGAAGGCCTAAAATAATAACACATGGCTGTAGGCAATTTTAAATTGGTTCCAGGGGTACACGGACAGCAGTGGTGTGGTCAGTGGAGGCCTAGTGGAAGGAGTGACCGCAGACAGGCATCGAAGGCCTAAAATAATAACACATGGCTGTAGGCAATTTTAAATTGGTTCCAGGGGTACACGGGCAGCAGTGACCTGGTCAGTGTAGTAGTAGTTGAAAGAATGGACCGCAGACAGGCATCGAAGGCCTAAAATAAAAAAATTGGGCTGGCTGTAGGCAATTTTAAATTGGTTCCAGGGGTACACGGACAGCAGTGGTGTGGTCAGTGGAGGCCTAGTGGAAGGAGTGACCGCAGACAGGCATCGAAGGCCTAAAATAATAACACATGGCTGTAGGCAATTTTAAATTGGTTCCAGGGGTACACGGACAGCAGTGGTGTGGTCAGTGGAGGCCTAGTGGAAGGAGTGACCGCAGACAGGCATCGAAGGCCTAAAATAATAACACATGGCTGTAGGCAATTTTAAATTGGTTCCAGGGGTACACGGACAGCAGTGGTGTGGTCAGTGGAGGCCTAGTGGAAGGAGTGACCGCAGACAGGCATCGAAGGCCTAAAATAATAACACATGGCTGTAGGCAATTTTAAATTGGTTCCAGGGGTACACGGGCAGCAGTGACCTGGTCAGTGTAGTAGTAGTTGAAAGAATGGACCGCAGACAGGCATCGAAGGCCTAAAATAAAAAAATTGGGCTGGCTGTAGGCAATTTTAAATTGGTTCCAGGGGTACACGGGCAGCAGTGGTGTGGTCAGTGGAGGCCTAGTGGAAGGAGTGACCGCAGACAGGCATCGAAGGCCTAAAATAATAACACATGGCTGTAGGCAATTTTAAATTGGTTCCAGGGGTACACGGGCAGCAGTGACCTGGTCAGTGTAGTAGTAGTTGAAAGAATGGACCGCAGACAGGCATCGAAGGCCTAAAATAAAAAAATTGGGCTGGCTGTAGGCAATTTTAAATTGGTTCCAGGGGTACACGGACAGCAGTGGTGTGGTCAGTGGAGGCCTAGTGGAAGGAGTGACCGCAGACAGGCATCGAAGGCCTAAAATAATAACACATGGCTGTAGGCAATTTTAAATTGGTTCCAGGGGTACACGGACAGCAGTGACCTGGTCAGTGTAGTAGTAGTTGAAAGAATGGACCGCAGACAGGCATCGAAGGCCTAAAATAAAAAAATTGGGCTGGCTGTAGGCAATTTTAAATTGGTTCCAGGGGTACACGGGCAGCAGTGACCTGGTCAGTGTAGTAGTAGTTGAAAGAATGGACCGCAGACAGGCTTAGAAGGCCTAACATAACAAACTTGGGCTGGCTGTAGGCACTTTTAAATTGGTTCCAGGGGTACACGGGCAGCAGTGGTCTGGTCAGTGGAAGTCTAGTGGAAGGAGTGACCGCAGACAGGCTTCCAAGGCCTAACATAACAAACTTGGGCTGGCTGTAGGCACTTTTAAATTGGTTCCAGGGGTACACGGGCAGCAGTGGTCTGGTCAGTGGAAGTCTAGTGGAAGGAGTGACCGCAGACAGGCTTCCAAGGCCTAACATAACAAACTTGGGCTGGCTGTAGGCACTTTTAAATTGGTTCCAGGGGTACACGGGCAGCAGTGGTCTGGTCAGTGGAAGTCTAGTGGAAGGAGTGACCGCAGACAGGCTTCGAAGGCCTAACATAACAAAATTGGGCTGGCTGTAGGCACTTTAAATTGGTTCCAGGGGTACATGGGCAGCAGTGTATGGTCAGTGGAAGTCTAGTGGAAGGAGTGACGGCAGACAGTCTTCGAAGGCCTAACATAACAAAATTGGGCTGACTGTAGGCACTTTTAAATTGGTTCCAGGGTAACACGGCCAGCAGTGGCCTGGTCAGTGTAGTAGTTGTAGAAAGAAGGGACCGCAGACAGGCTTCGAAGGCCTAACATAACAAAAATGTCAAAACAATGGTATTGTCAGTGCCAGGCATTGAAGGATGTCAGCGGCTAGACTACACATTGGTGAAGCTGTGAGAGATAATTTTGCTAGTGGTAGAGCACTGTTTGAGCTGGGGGGGGGAACTGTCTTGTGGCCGGCGGTACAGGCACAGGGCCCCTCATATTACAACGGTGTGTCTGACGTTGGGTGCGCACCACCACCGCCAGAGACACTTTATTGTACTATGAGGGACCCAGTGGCAGTGCCGTCGACCAAAAGCGGCCACACCCACCTCTTCAGACAAACAGCACTCTCAAGGGTCCAAGCGCAAAGTGGCGATAGCACGGCCCCGTGTGGGGAGTTTGGCCATTTCGTGAGGTGGAAACATGTCGTATGCTGGACAATCAGGTGAAGAAAATTACGAGATTGGAAAAGTCATTCAGAATAGTCCACAGGCAAGACCTTTTCATAGGAAAGCTAGGTGTCAGCCGGGCAGGGTGGGGCAAAAGATTTTGAAATCCAGTTGTGGTTCATTTTAATGAAGGTTAGATCATCTACATTTTGGGTAGCCAGACGAGTCCTTTTTTCTGTTAGTATTGAACCTGCAGCACTGAATACTCTTTCTGATAGGACACTAGCTGCCGGGCAAGCAAGCTCCTGCAATGCATATTCTGCCAATTCTGGCCAGGTGTCTAATTTGGATGCCCAGTAATCAAATGGGAATGACGGTTGAGGGAGAACGTCGATAAGGGATGAAAAATAGTTTGTAACCATACTGGACAAATGTTGTCTCCTGTCACTTTGAATTGATGCTGCAGTACCTGTCCTGTCTGCGGTCATAGAAAAATCACTCCACAACCTGGTCAGAAAACCCCTCTGTCCAACGCCACTTCTGATTTCTGCCCCTCTAACACCTCTGGTCTGCTGGCCCCTGGAGCTCGTGTGAGAACGATCACGGGCGCTGTGTGCAGGGAATGCCAGAAGCAAACGGTCAACAAGAGTTGATTGTTTTGTTGCTAATATTAGTTCCAAGTTCTCATGTGGCATAATATTTTGCAATTTGCCTTTATAGCGAGGATCAAGGAGGCAGGCCAACCAGTAATCGTCATCGTTCATCATTTTTGTAATGCGTGTGTCCCTTTTGAGGATACGCAAGGCATAATCCGCCATGTGGGCCAAAGTTCCCGTTGTCAAATCTGCGGTTGTGCTTGGTTGAGGGGCAGTTGCAGGCAAATCTACGTCACTTGTGTCCCTCAAAAAACCAGAACCCGGCCTTGCCACGCCACCAATTTCCCGTGCCCCCGGGAAAGCTTCCTCATTAAAAATATACTCATCCCCATCATCCTCCTCATCCTCCACCTCCTCTTCGCCCGGTACCTCGTCATGTACACTGCCCTGACCAGACAATCGCTGACTGTCATCAAGGCTTTCCTCTTCCTCTGGTGCAGACGCCTGATCCTTTATGTGCGTCAAACTTTGCATCAGCAGACGCATTAGGGGGATGCTCATGCTTATTATGGCGTTGTCTGCACTAACCAGCCGTGTGCATTCCTCAAAACACTGAAGGACTTGACACATGTCTTGAATCTTCGACCACTGCACACCTGACAACTCCATGTCTGCCATCCTACTGCCTGCCCGTGTATGTGTATCCTCCCACAAAAACATAACAGCCCGCCTCTGTTCGCACAGTCTCTGAAGCATGTGCAGTGTTGAGTTCCACCTTGTTGCAACGTCTATGATTAGGCGATGCTGGGGAAGGTTCAAAGAACGCTGATAGGTCTGCATACGGCTGGAGTGTACAGGCGAACGGCGGATATGTGCGCAAAGTCCACGCACTTTGAGGAGCAGGTCGGATAACCCCGGATAACTTTTCAGGAAGCACTGCACCACCAGGTTTAAGGTGTGAGCCAGGCAAGGAATGTGTTTCAGTTGGGAAAGGGAGATGGCAGCCATGAAATTCCTTCCGTTATCACTCACTACCTTGCCTGCCTCAAGATCTACAGTGCCCAGCCACGACTGCGTTTCTTGCTGCAAGAACTCGGACAGAACTTCCGCGGTGTGTCTATTGTCGCCCAAACACTTCATAGCCAATACAGCCTGCTGACGTATGCCAGTAGCTGCCCCATAATGGGAGACCTGGTGTGCAACAGTGGCAGGTGCGGATGGAGTGTTTGTGCGACTGCGGTCTGTGGACGAGCTCTTGCTTCTGCAGGAGGACGAGGAGGAGGAGGAGGAGGGGGTGCGAACGGCTACAGACAACTGTTTACTAGACCGTGGGCTAGGCAGAACTGTCCCAAACTTGCTGTCCCCTGTGGACCCTGAATCCACCACATTTACCCAGTGTGCCGTGATGGACACGTAACGTCCCTGGCCATGCCTACTGGTCCATGCATCTGTTGTCAGGTGCACCTTTGTGCTCACAGATTGCCTGAGTGCATGGACGATGCGCTCTTTAACATGCTGGTGGAGGGCTGGGATGGCTTTTCTGGAAAAAAAGTGTCGACTGGGTAGCTCGTAGCGTGGTACAGCGTAGTCCATCAGGTCTTTGAAAGCTTCGCTTTCAACTAACCGGTAGGGCATCATCTCTAACGAGATTAGTCTAGCTATGTGGGCGTTCAAACCCTGTGTACGCGGATGCGAGGCTAAGTATTTCCTTTTTCTAACCATAGTCTCATGTAGGGTGAGCTGGACTGGAGAGCTGGAGATCGTGGAACTAGCGGGGGTGCCGGTGGACATGGCAGACTGAGAGACGGTGGGAGATGGTATTGTTGCCGCCGGTGCCCTAGATGCAGTGTTTCCTACTACGAAACTGGTGATTCCCTGACCCTGACTGCTTTGGCCTGGCAAAGATACCTGCACAGATACAGCAGGTGGTGCGCTAAATGGTGGTCCTACACTGCCGGAAGGGATGTTGCGTTGATGACTAGCTTCATTGGCCGAGGGTGCAACAACCTTAAGGGACGTTTGGTAGTTAGTCCAAGCTTTCAAATGCATGGTGGTTAAATGTCTATGCATGCAACTAGTATTGAGACTTTTCAGATTCTGACCTCTGCTTAAGGAAGTAGAACATTTTTGACAGATGACTTTGCGCTGATCAATTGGATGTTGTTTAAAAAAATGCCAGACTGCACTCTTTCTAGCATCGGATACCTTTTCAGGCATTGCAGACTGAGCTTTAACCGGATGGCCACGCTGTCCTCCACCAGGTTTTGGCTTTGCCACGCGTTTTGGGCAAGATACGGGCCCGGCAGATGGAACCTGTGGCGATGTTGATGCCTGCTGCGGCCCCTCCTCCTCCTCTGCTTCAGAACTGCTGCCGCCTGCACCCTGTTCCCCCAATGGCTGCCAATCGGGGTCAAGAACTGGGTCATCTAATAACTCTTCTTGTACCTCCTGCGCAACTTCGTCTGTGTCACCGTGTCGTTCGGTGGTATAGCGTTCGTGATGGGGCAACATAGTCTCATCAGGGTCTGATTCTTGATCAGCACCCTGCGAGGGCAATGTTGTGGTCTGAGTCAAAGGACCAGCATAGTAGTCTGGCTGTGGCTGTGCGTCAGTGCACTCCATGTCAGATTCAATTTGTAATGGGCATGGACTGTTAACTGCTTCACTTTCTAAGCCAGGGACGGTATGTGTAAAGAGCTCCATGGAGTAACCCGTTGTGTCGCCTGCTGCATTCTTCTCTGTTGTTGTTTTTGCTGAAGAGGACAAGGAAGTGACTTGTCCCTGACCGTGAACATCCACTAACGACGCGCTGCTTTTACTTTTACCAGTTTCACGAGATGAGGCAAAAGAGCTAGAGGCTGAGTCAGCAAGATAAGCCAAAACTTGCTCTTGCTGCTCCGGCTTTAAAAGCGGTTTTCCTAATCCCAGAAAAGGGAGCGTTCGAGGCCTTGTGTAGCCGGACGACGAACCTGGCTCCACAGCTCCAGACTTAGGTGCAATATTTTTTCCCCCACGACCACCTGATGCTCCACCACTACCACTACCCTCATTACCAGCTGACAATGAACGCCCCCGGCCACGACCTCTTCCACTAGACTTCCTCATTGTTTTAAAAACGTAACCAAACTAACGTTATTTGTTGCAGTCACACAACTTACACGGTGAGCTATAACTTCAGTATGATTTAGCTACCCCTTTACAGGTTGGTGAGACCACAGCGAAAATCAGGCCCAATGTTACACACTCTTTTTTTGGTGGCTGCAAATTAGAGAGATGCCCCACACGCAGGACTGTCACTGAAGCACAAATGTTAATATTAATGTCACACTATTATTTTTTTTTTATTTTTATTTTTTTCAGGAACACTTTAGAAACCCCCCAAAAAAAAAAAAATAGATTTTTGCAGGGAGAATTTAGAAAACAAATGTAACAAACTATATGCTTTCTATGGGCCACTGAGTGAGAGATGACGCACACAGGAATCAGGAGTGGCACACAAGCCCAGAGGCCAATATTTTTCTACCAATGATTGATGGAGTTATTTTCTCTGGTAGATTTTGGAACCCAAATCAAGGAAAAAAAATGTAGGCTTTCTATGGACCACAATTGGAGAGAGAGAGAGAGAGAGATGGCACACCCAGGAGTCAAGACTGGCACACAAGCAGAAAGGCCAATATTAATCTCCCACTGTTTTTTTTTTTTTTTTTTTTTTCAGGGAGACTTTAGAAAAAAAAATAATAAAAAAAATATGATTTTATCAGGAAGAATTTAGAAACCAAATAAAATAAAATGATTTTTTCAGGGAGAATTTATAAAACAAATAAAAACAAAAATAGGCGTTCTATGGCCCACTGACTGAGAGATGACGCACACAGGAGTCAGGAGTGGCACACAAACCCAGAGGCCAATATTTTTCTACCAATGATTGATGTAGTTATTTTCTCTGGTAGATTTTAGAACCCAAATCAAGGAAAAAAAATATAGGCTTTCTATGGACCACAATTGGAGAGAGAGAGAGAGAGAGAGAGAGAGAGAGAGAGAGATGGCACACCCAGGAGTCAAGACTGGCACACAAGCAGAAAGGCCAATATTAATCTCCCACTGTTTTTTTTGGTTGTTTTTTTTTTTTTTTTTTTCAGGGAGACTTTAGAAAAAAAAATAATAAAAAAAATATGATTTTATCAGGAAGAATTTAGAAACCAAATAAAATAAAATGATTTTTTCAGGGAGAATTTATAAAACAAATAAAACCAAAAATAGGCGTTCTATGGCCCACTGACTGAGAGATGACGCACCCAGGAGTCAAGACTGGCACACAAGCAGAAAGGCCAATATTAATCTCCCACTGTTTTTTTTGGTTGTTTTTTTTTTTTTTTTTTCAGGGAGACTTTAGAAAAAAAAATAATAAAAAAAATATGATTTTATCAGGAAGAATTTAGAAACCAAATAAAATAAAATGATTTTTTCAGGGAGAATTTATAAAACAAATAAAACCAAAAATAGGCGTTCTATGGCCCACTGACTGAGAGATGACGCACCCAGGAGTCAAGACTGGCACACAAGCAGAAAGGCCAATATTAATCTCCCACTGTTTTTTTTTTTTTTTTTCAGGGAGACTTTAGAAAAAAAAATAATAAAAAAAATATGATTTTATCAGGAAGAATTTAGAAACCAAATAAAATAAAATGATTTTTTCAGGGAGAATTTAGAAAACAAATAAAACCAAAAATAGGCGTTCTATGGCCCACTGACTGAGAGATGACGCACACAGGAGTCAGGAGTGGCACACAAACCCAGAGGCCAATATTTTTCTACCAATGATTGATGTAGTTATTTTCTCTGGTAGATTTTAGAACCCAAATCAAGGAAAAAAAATATAGGCTTTCTATGGACCACAATTGGAGAGAGAGAGAGAGAGAGAGAGAGAGAGAGATGGCACACCCAGGAGTCAAGACTGGCACACAAGCAGAAAGGCCAATATTAATCTCCCACTGTTTTTTTGGTTGTTTTTTTTTTTTTTTTTTCAGGGAGACTTTAGAAATAAAAATAATAAAAAAAATATGATTTTATCAGGAAGAATTTAGAAACCAAATAAAATAAAATGATTTTTTCAGGGAGAATTTAGAAAACAAATAAAACCAAAAATATGCGTTCTATGGCCCACTGACTGAGAGAGAGAGAGAGATGGAACGCTTAGTACTGGCACACAAGCCCAAAGGGCAATATTAATCTCCCTTTTTTTTTCCAGGGAGAATTTCTGAAACCCAAAAAAAAAATAAAATAGGCTTTCTATGGCCCACTATTTGTGAGAGAGATGGGACGCTCAGGACTGGCACAGATGGCACGCTCAGGACTGGCACAGAAGCCCAGAGGCCAATATTAATCTCCCTTTTTTTCTGGGAGAATTTATAAAACCAAAAAAATATTTAAATAGGCTTTCTATGGCCCACTATTTGTGAGAGAGATGGCACGCTCAGGACTGGCACAGATGGCACGCTCACAACTGGCACACAAGCCCAGAGGCCAATATTAATCTCCCTTTTTTCAGGGAGAATTTCTAAAACCCAAAAAAAAAATAAAATAGGCTTTCTATGGCCCACTATTTGTGAGAGAGATGGGACGCTCAGGACTGGCACAGATGGCACGCTCAGGACTGGCACAGAAGCCCAGAGGCCAATATTAATCTCCCTTTTTTTCTGGGAGAATTTATAAAACCAAAAAAATATTTAAATAGGCTTTCTATGGCCCACTATTTGTGAGAGAGATGGCACGCTCAGGACTGGCACAGATGGCACGCTCACAACTGGCACACAAGCCCAGAGGCCAATATTAATCTCCCTTTTTTCAGGGAAAATTGATAAAACAAAAAAAAAAATTAAATAGGCTTTCTATGGCCCACTATTTGTGAGAGAGATGGCACGCTCAGGGCTGGCTGGCACAGATGGCACGCTCAGGACTGGCACACAAGCCCAGAGGCCAATATTAATCTCCCTTTTTTTCTGGGAGAATTTATAAAACCAAAAAAATATTTAAATAGGCTTTCTATGGCCCACTATTTGTGAGAGAGATGGCACGCTCAGGACTGGCACAGATGGCACGCTCACAACTGGCACACAAGCCCAGAGGCCAATATTAATCTCCCTTTTTTCAGGGAAAATTGATAAAACAAAAAAAAAAATTAAATAGGCTTTCTATGGCCCACTATTTGTGAGAGAGATGGCACGCTCAGGGCTGGCTGGCACAGATGGCACGCTCAGGACTGGCACACAAGCCCAGAGGCCAATATTAATCTCCCTTTTTTTCTGGGAGAATTTATAAAACCAAAAAAATATTTAAATAGGCTTTCTATGGCCCACTATTTGTGAGAGAGATGGCACGCTCAGGACTGGCACAGATGGCACGCTCACAACTGGCACACAAGCCCAGAGGCCAATATTAATCTCCCTTTTTTCAGGGAAAATTTATAAAACAAAAAAAAAAATTAAATAGGCTTTCTATGGCCCACTATTTGTGAGAGAGATGGCACGCTCAGGGCTGGCACAGATGGCACGCTCAGGACTGGCACACAAGCCCAGAGGCCAATATTAATCTCCCTTTTTTTCAGGGAGAATTTATAAAACCAAAAAAATAAATAAATAGGCTTTCTATGGCCCACTATTTGTGAGAGAGATGGCACACTCAGGACTGGCACACAAGCCCAAAGGCCAATATTAATCTCCCACTGTATTTTTATCAGGGAGAATTTATACACCCCACAAAAAAAAATACAGAAAAATGAAAAGGCTTTCTATGGCCCACTATGTGAGAGAGATGGCACACACAGGGATGGCACTCTAGCAGAAATGCCAAATTGCCAATCTTAATCTCCCACCAAAAAAAAAAAAAAAAAAAAAACAGGGAATGTCCTACAATTACTATCTCCCTGCCTGCAGTAATCTCAGCCAGGTATGGCAGGCAGCTACTATCTCCCTGCCTGCAGTAATCTCAGCCAGGTATGGCAGGCAGCAATAAGGAGTGGACTGATGCACAAATGAAATAAAAAGTGTGGACAAACAAAAAAGATAGCTGTGCAGAAAGGAAGGAACAAGAGGATTTGTGCTTTGAAAAAAGCAGTTGGTTTGCACAGCGGCGTACACACAGCAATGCAGCTATCAGGGAGCCTTCTAGGGCAGCCCAATGAGCTACAGCGCTGAGGGGAAAAAAAAAAAAAAAAAAACTTCCACTGTCCCTGCACACCGAGGGTGGTGTTGGACAGTGCAAATCGCTGCAGCACAAGCGGTTTTGTGGTTAATGGACCCTGCCTAACGCTATCCCTGCTTCTGACAAAGCGGCAGCAACCTCTCCCTAAGCTCAGATCAGCAGCAGTAAGATGGCGGTCGGCGGGAACGCCTCTTTATAGCCCCTGTGACGTCGCAGACAGCAAGCCAATCACTGCAATGCCCTTCTCTAAGATGGTGGGGACCAGGACCTATGTCATCACGCTGCCCACACTCTGCGTTTACCTTCATTGGCTGAGAAATGGCGCTTTTCGCGTCATTGAAACGCGACTTTGGCGCGAAAGTCGCGTACCGCATGGCCGACCCCGCACAGGGGTCGGATCGGGTTTCATGAAACCCCGACTTAGCCAAAAGTCGGCGACTTTTGAAAATGTTCGACCCGTTTCGCTCAACCCTAGTCATGACGGTCTGGGCTGAATAAAAAAGGAAAATCAATATCAACAATCAACAAGAAGGTAACTGGTGAGAACCTCTACAGACAAGACATACATACAGTATATGGTCTGCAGAGCACTGGTGTAGAATTAATGCTACCAATGTATGGGGTGCATTAAAAGAGGTCTGGATACACATGATGAGAGCATTATACTGCCTCTGTACAAATCCCTAGTTAGACCGCACATGGAGTACTGTGTCCAGTTTTGGGCACCGGTGCTCAGGAAGGATATAATGGAACTAGAGAGAGTACAAAGGAGGGCAACAAAATTAATAAAGGGGATGGGAGAACTACAATACCCAGATAGATTAGCGAAATTAGGATTATTTAGTCTAGAAAAAAGACGACTGAGGGGCGATCTAATAACCATGTATAAGTATATAAGTGGACAATACAAATATCTCGCTGAGGATCTGTTTATACCAAGGAAGGTGACGGGCACAAGGGGGCATTCTTTGCGTCTGGAGGAGAGAAGGTTTTTCCACCAACATAGAAGAGGATTCTTTACTGTTAGGGCAGTGAGAATCTGGAATTGCTTGCCTGAGGAGGTGGTGATGGCGAACTCAGTCGAGGGGTTCAAGAGAGGCCTGGATGTCTTCCTGGAGCAGAACAATATTGTATCATACAATTAGGTTCTGCAGAAGGACGTAGATCTGGGGATTTATTATGATGGAATATAGGCTGAACTGGATGGACAAATGTCTTTTTTCGGCCTTACTAACTATGTTACTATGTTACTATGTATGGTAACTGTATGGTGGCAATATCAGTTTGAATAGAGAGGCTTTGGTTAATGATCAATATGGCGGTACTATCACCACTGTATATCATAGAATCATAGAATGGTAGACTTGGAAGGGACCTCCTGGGTCATCTGGTCCAACCCCCTGCTCAAAGCAGGATTCACTAAATCATCCCAGACAGATGTCTGTCCAGCCTCTGGTGATATTTGTCTGTTACATTGCAATGTTATTAAATCTTATATAGCATTAGTATAGTAAGTAGTCTTGATTTCCTGTAGGCAAGGTGATATAAGTAATAGAGGCCTCAATCTGTGGAAGGGGGAAGCTATACCATGGACCTGTGTGCTTTGAAATGCCAGGGCTGAATTCTAGTCCCAGTCCGTTTTTAACTGGAGTCATGGAGTAGCAGGAGCGGAACAGTGGAAACTTATGTAGCAGTACTAATATCATGGAATAGAAAAAGCAGAACAGCTGAGACTGATGTAGCAGTACCGGAAACATGTAATAGCAGGAGTAGAACAGTGGAGACTGATGTAGCAGGGATGGAATCATGGAATAGCAGGAGCAGAGCAGTGGAGACTGATATGGCAGTACTGGAAACATGATAAACTGTGTAGGAGATGTAGGTTAAATCCGAGCTGCCTTAATAATGAAGTTCGAAAGGATAAGGAAATTAGACGGTGGTTTATTCAATGCGTTTCAAGGTCAGAGCGACCCCTTCTTCAGGAAATTGCACATACAACATGTGTTGTATGTGGAATTTCCTGAAGAAGGGGTCGCACTGACCTTGAAACTCGTTGAATAAATCACCGTCTAATTTCATTATCCTTTGGAACTTCATTATTAAGGCAGCGCGGATTTAACCTACATCTCCAACACAGTTTATCTTGTCATACGGTCGTTGAACGAGTTGTGGATCTGCAGCAGCCGAAATCTCTACACGCTCTCCATTCAACAAAATCAGGTGAGCAATTCTAAGAAAGCTCTCTTGGTTATCTGTAGGATAAGACCCTATTTTGGGCTTTGTGTCTCCACTTTTTGCCCTATAGTAGTACTGGAAACATGGAATAGAAAGAGCAGAAGAGTGGAGACTGATGTAGCAGTACTGGAAACATGGAATAGCAGGAGCAGAAGAGTGGCAGTACTGGAAACATGGAATAGCAGGATCAGAGCAGTGGAGACTGATGTAGCAGTACTGGAATCATGGACTAGCAGGAGCAGACCAGTGGAGACTGATGTAGCAGTACTGTAAACATGGAATAGCAGGAGCAGAACAGTGGAGACTGATGTAGTAGTACTGGAAGCATGGAATAGCAGGACCAGAAGAGTAGAAACTGATGTAGCAATACTGAAATCATGGAATAGCAGGAGCAGAACAGCGAAGACTGATGTAGCAGAACTGGAAACATGGAATAGCAGAAGCAGAGCAGTGGAGACTGATGTAGCAGAACAGGAAACATGGAATAGCAGGAGCAGACCAGTGGAGACTGATGCAGCAGTACAGGAATCATGGAATAGCAGGAGCAGACCAGTGGAGACTGATGCAGCAGTACAGGAATCATGGAATAACAGGAGCAGACCAGTGGAGACTGATGTAGCATTACTGAAATCATAGAATAGCAGGAGCAGAGCAGTGGCGACTGATGCAGCAGTACTGGAAACATGGAATAGCAGGAGCAAAGCAGTAGAGACTGATGTAGCAGTACTGAAATCATAGAATAGCAGGAGCAGAACAGTAGAGACTGATGTAGCAGTACTGGGATCATGGAAAAGCAGGAGTAGAACAGTGGAGACTGATGTAGCAGTACTGGAAACATGGAATAGCAGGAGCAGAGCAGTGAAGATTGATGTAGCAGTACTGGAAACATGGAATAGCAGGAGCAGAACAGTGGAGACTGATATGGCAGTACTGGAAACATGGAATAGCAGGACCAGAAGAGTAGAAATTGATGTAGCAATACTGAAATCATTGAATAGCAGGAGCAGAACAGTGGAGACTGATGTAGCAGAACTGGAAACGTGGAATAGCAGGAGCAGAGCAGTGGAGAATGATGTAGCAGTACAGGAATCATGGAATAGCAGCAGCAGACCAGTGGAGACTGATGTACCAGTACAGGAATCAGGGAATAGCAGGAGCAGACCAGTGGAGACTGATGTAGCAATACAGAAATAATAGAATAGCAGGAGCAGAGCAGTGGAGACTGATGTAGCAGAACTGGAATCATGGAATAGCAGGAGTAGAACAGTGGAGACTGATGTAGCAGTACTGGAAACATGGGGAATAGCAGGAGCAGAGCAGTAGAGACTGATGTAGCAGTACTGGAATCATGGAATACTAGGAGTAGAACAGTGGAGACTGATGTAGCAGTACTGGAAGCATGGAATAGCAGGAGCAGAGCAGTAGAGACAGATGTAGCAGTACTGAAATCATAGAATAGCAGGAGCAGAACAGTGAAGACTGATGTAGTAGTACTGAAGTCATGGAATAGCAGGAGCAGAACAGTGGAGACTGATACAGCAGTACTGGAATCATGGAATAGCAGGAGTAGAACAGTGGAGACTGATACAGCAGTACTGGAAACATGGAATAGCAGGAGCAGAACAGTTGAGACTGATGTAGCAGTACAGGAATCAAGAAAAGCAGGATCAGACCAGTGGAGACTGATGTAGCAGTACTGAAATTATGGAATAGATAGAGCAAAACAGCTGAAACTGATGTAGCAGTACAGGAATCATGGAATAGCAGGAGAAGATCAGTGGAGACTGATGTAGCAGTACTGGAACCATGGAATAGCAGGAGCAGAGCAATGGAGACTGATGTAGCAGTACTGGAACCATGGAATACCACAAGCAGAACAGCAGAGACTGATGTAGTAGTACTGGAATAGCAACTGACATCAATATGCCCATAACGTGATGTGCTACCCAGGCTGGCACACTGAAGTCAGCTCCAGGCTACAGAATAGGATGCTGCACATCAATGGAGCAGAGGAAGATAGGAAGTGAAGTATAGTTTATTCGTTTTTTGTGTTACAAAAGCAGCAGAAGAGACATTATATAAGGAAGGGGCATTTAATAGGATGATGGTCATTATTCTAGAATGAGGGCCTGGATGTGGGTCATTATACTAGGATGGGGGACGGTATGCCAGGTAGGGGCCCAGGGTAGGAGGGCATTATAAAAGGAAGGGGCAAGAATGGGGGACATTATTTCTGGCCGGGGCTCAGGATGGGGGACATCATCCTGGAAGGGGTCCATGATGGAGGACATTATACCAGGAAGCAGGGCATTATACACTGTAGGGGCCCAAGATGTTGGAGCATTATACCAGGATGGGGGACATTGTTAGAAGAAGGGGCCAGGATGTGGGAGATTATACCAGAATGAGGCACATTATTACAAGCTGGAGGCCAGGACGGGTGACATTATGAAAGGTAGAGGTCCAGGATGGGGGTATTATACCAAGATAGAGGACATTGTTACAGGAAGGGGCCAAGATGTGCGACCTTCTACACTTGTGGCCAAAAGTATTGACACCCCTGCAATTCTGTCAGATAATACCCAGTTTCTTCCTGAAAATGATTGCAATCACAAATTCTTTGGTATTATTATCTTCATTTAATTTGTCTAAAATGAAAAAACACAAAAGAGAATAAAGCAAAAAGCAAAACATTGATCATTTCACACAAAACTCCAAAAATGGGCCAGACAAAAGTATTGGCACCCTCAGCCTAATACTTGGTTGCACAACCTTTAGCCAAAATAACTGCGACCAACCGCTTCCGGTAACCATCAATGAGTTTCTTACAATGCTCTGCTGGAATTTTCGACCATTCTTCTTTGGCAAACTACTCCAGGTCCCTGATATTTGAAGGGTGCCTTCTCCAAACTGCCATTTTTAGATCTCTCCACAGGTGTTCTATGGGATTCAGGTCTGGACTCATTGCTGGCCACCTTAGAAGTCTCCAGTGCTTTCTCTCAAACCATTTTCTAGTGCTTTTTGAAGTGTATTTTGGGTCATTGTCCTGCTGGAAGACCCATGACCTCTGAGGGAGACCCAGCTTTCTCACACTGGGCCCTACATTATGCTGCAAAATTTGTTGGTAGTCTTCAGACTTCATAATGCCATGCACACGGTCAAGCAGTCCAGTGCCAGAGGCAGCAAAGCAACCCCAAAACATCAGGGAGCCTCCGCCATGTTTGACTGTAGGGACTGTGTTCTTTTCTTTGAATGCCTCTTTTTTTCTCCTGTAAACTCTATGTTGATGCCTTTGCCCAAAAGCTCTACTTTTGTCTCATCTGACCAGAGAACATTCTTCCAAAACGTTTTAGGCTTTTTCAGGTAAGTTTTGGCAAACTCCAGCCTGGCTTTTTTATGTCTCGGGGTAAGAAGTGGGGTCTTCCTGGGTCTCCTACCATACAGTCACTTTTCATTCAGATGCTGACGGATAATACGGGTTGACACTGTTGTACCCTCGGACTGCAGGGCAGCTTGAACTTGTTTGGATGTTAGTCGAGGTTCTTTATCCAACATCCGCACAATCTTGCGTTGAAATCTCTTGTCAATTTTTCTTTTCCATCCACATCTAGGGAGGTTAGCCACAGTGTCATGGGCTTTACACTTCTTGATGACACTGCACACGGTAGACACAGGAACATTCAGGTCTTTGGAGATGGACTTGTAGCCTTGAGGTTGCTCATGCTTCCTCACAATTTGGTTTCTCAAGTCCTCAGACAGTTGTTTGGTCTTCTTTCTTTTCTCCATGGTCAATGTGGTACACACAAGGACACAGGACAGAGGTTGAGTCAACTTTAATCCATGTCAACTGGCTGCAAGTGTGATTTAGTTATTGCCAACACCTGTTAGGTGCCACAGGTAAGTTACAGGTGCTGTTAATTACACTAATTACAGAAGCATCACATGATTTTTCGAACAGTGCCAATACTTTTGTCCACCCCCTTTTTTATGTTTGGTGTGGAATTATATCCAATTTGGCTTTAGGACAATTCTTTTTGTGTTTTTTCATTTAAGACAAATGAAATGAAGATAATAATACCAAAGAATTTGTGTTTGCAATAATTTTCAGGAAGAAACTGAGTATTATCTGACAGAATTGCAGGGGTGTCAATACTTTTGGCCAAAGCTGTATCAGGAAGACGCCGAGATGTGGGACATTATAACAGGAAGAGGACTAGAGTGAGGGAGATTATTTCAAAATGGAAGCCAGGACGTGGGACATTATTAACGAATGGGGCCAGGATGGGATCAGTACATGGAGAGTGAACCTTTTTTTTTGCATATTTTTTGCGGATTTTTCCGGAGGTTCTGGGATGCAATAATATAGTGGGAAATCTGGAAAAAAATCAGAAAAATAACGAACATGCTGCGTTTTTTTCTGCAAAAAAACCCCCAACATATGCACAAAAATTGCGGAATGCATTCTAAATGATGGGATGCATATGTATGCATATTTTAAGCATTTTTATTGTGTTTTTATAGTGAAAAAACACGAAAAAAATCCGGAAGAAATCCTGACGTGTGCACATAGCCTCACAGTATACCTTTTTCATTTTTTAAGTGTAAGTACCCCAACATCCTCTAGGTGGAGACATTGCTCACATGATTCCTGCAGGCTGGAATGAGTAGTCATCATCAGTAATTATTATGTTGTTTCACCCTTTGTGATCAGGACATTTTCATTATCAGTTTTCGGCAGGAATCAGAAAATTGATATATGCATTTCAAAATGCTGCAGGCCGGTGAATCAGAGAGAGGAAAACCAGTGCTTAAAATTGTATCCAACACCTAAAAATATTGATGTGGAGACGTCTGCGTGATGAATCCTCCTCTTTTTAAAGATGATCTGTCGCCGCTCCTGACACGTGTCTGTTTTGGTAAATGTTTGTGTTCTCCACAAAGTTTCAATTCTGCAGCATTTGTTGTCTGCATTGTGCTGATCCTCGGTTGTTCCTCCTGGAAGTGTATGTATGGAGGAACAGATACCAGTGCACTTTTCAGTTACCCCATGTCTATGGCCAGCTTGTCTACCTTCTATTGATCCAATGCGTCTGAAAGAAAAAACGAAGCAACTTTGTAAATAGTTCTGATTAAAAATCTTCTACCGTTTTGTGTATGCAGCTCCAATGCAGAGCTATGTGTATGAAATCCTTCATAGCCTGATCATGCAGCGATACTCCTTTCCATTTGCCCATTTGCTTCTTGATCGTACATGAATATTTTTTAGGAGGAAGATGGAAGGTGGCACGAAGCAGTAAAATTCCATTAATCTGGCTCCTGCGGCGCTGACAATTCTGCTACTTCAACATTCAATCAACGCAGTCCCATGCGGGATTAGCACCAATTAATCTGAGTGATTATCTGGCCTCTGCTAAGTCTATGGTGACACTGACACCTTTAATTGGTTAATATAGGAAATTAAATGGATGGTTCCCCTCGGGCAAATTTTTGGCCATATGGCTTATGGTAACCTGTCGAAACTTTATTGCATGTGTACAAACGCAAATACGGTAAATTTACCTCTAAATTACGAATATAATGATACAGAGATGTGTAAATCTGTTCCCTATACAGCTAATGGGGACTAGATGCCTTATTTTCAGCTTCACCCTAAAGTGATCCCTTTAAGGGTCGTCTAAACCTGACAGCCCCTTTAAGTGTTACCCCTTAGGGATTTAATAGTGTGTGATGCACATGGGCTGCGCTCCGTCATTTATGGCCCTCTGGCCAGGAATGTATCTGATATTGTGATTCAAGCTGCGGGGGATTCGTAGACGATGTTCGGTGACCTCTATTTTCCATATCACCTCCATCACTTCTGTTATGTAATATTTATTTCCTATGGGCCGGCCAGGAAGAACGGTGCAAACAGGCGGCTTTCCCCGCTGGGGTCACCGGGATGGAGATATAATGAATATACCACCCGCTCATTAAAACAGATTTATCCATTTACTGTATATTTAGTGGATGCACATGAGAGCGTGTGTGCTCAGCGCTCCTAATACTGTGCTATAGGGGTTACCGAAACAGAGGAAAAACCCTAAAATTCCATAGAAGGATCCGGTCACATAGAGTAACATTAATCTTACTATTCCTGTACATAGGGGGATACACATAAAGCAACACTTTCATGACTTCAGCAAATAGGCACTGCTGGTAGATGTGAGATCAGGAGTCAGCAGAATAGTGAGTGCAGCTCTGGGGTATAATACAGGATGTAACTCAGGATCAGTAATGTATGTACACAGTGACTGCACCAGCAGAATAGTGAGTGCAGCTCTGAAGTATAATACAGGAGGTAACTCAGGATCAGTAATGTAATGTATGTACACAGTGACTGCACCAGTAGAATAGTGAGTGCAGCTCTGAAGTATAATACAGGATATAACTCAGGATCAGTAATGTAATGTATGTACACAGTGACTGCACCAGCAGAATAGTGAGTGCAGCTCTGAAGTATAATACAGGATATAACTCAGGATCAGTAATGTAATGTATGTACACAGTGACTGCACCAGCAGAATAGTGAGTGCAGCTCTGGAGTATAATACAGGATATAACTCAGGATCAGTAATGTAATGTATGTATACAGTGACTGCACCAGCAGAATAGTGAGTGCAGCTCTGGGGTATAATACAGGATATAACTCAGGATCAGTAATGTAATGTATGTACACAGTGACTGCACCAGCAGAATAGTGAGTGCAGCTCTGGGGTATAATACAGGATGTAACTCAGGATCAGTAATGTAATGTATGTACACAGTGACTGCACCAGCAGAATAGTGAGTGCAGCTCTGGAGTATAATACAGGATGTAACTCAGGGTCAGTAATGTAATGTATGTACACAGTGACTGCACCAGCAGAATAGTGAGTGCAGCTCTGGCCTATAATACAGGATGTAACTCAGGATCAGTAATGTAATGTATGTACACAGTGACTGCACCAGCAGAATAGTGAGTGCAGCTCTGGCCTATAATACAGGAGGTAACTCAGGATCAGTAATGCAATGTATGTACACAGTGACTGCACCAGCAGAATTGTGAGTGCGGCTCTGGAGTATAATCATGAAACTTGATGTATTTTCACTGTTACCTACCTTTTAATGTCAGTCACTCTGGGTAGAAAATAGAAAAATAACAATTAGAACTTTGATATATTTTATTTCGGATGGAATCCCTGCTGCTCCAGCTTCTCCCCATACTTTGCTGTGTACATGGACGCACAGTATAAGTACAAGCTGTGTGGTTTTCCTGGCAGCGCACAACTCGGAGTAAATACATGGCAGTATCATTTTCTTTCCCCTCGTTAACCTAATTACTCTTTAAAGTTTCCGAGAAGCTCTGTGTGGCTTATCTAGTTTTGGCATTGCATACAAAGAAGGAACACGGCGATCTATGAGGACTGATCATCGGTCTCCACACCCTCGATCGATTCACATGTTCTGTTAAAATACAATTCACTGTAATTAAATCTGAATTATCCAAAGGTAATGATGACACAGTTGATCTTTATAATAGTAATTTGCAGATTCCTAAAATGTAGACAGCGGAAGATGAATATTCGTTGTGTACTATGACATTTTATGTCTATTGTGCACATTTTGGAGTCTTCTTTTTCCCTTTGGATGGTTTCTGTAATAGATTGCTCCTTTTTGTATTCTTTTTAAGTTGTTGAACTCTTTGTACTGGCATTTTTGCCTTAAATTTGGCGACCACACATCCAATCATGCAGATTCTATGTCCACCTTCCCCCTTCAGATTCACAGAGAAAAAAAAAAAGAGAAAGAAAAACTGCAGCTGCATCCCCCTTCCCCCCTTCTTCATGTCTACTATTTTATATCATATATTTCATTTATTTATATGAAGTCAAATATTTTACTAAGACATCAGTAGAGAGAAGAGTTCTGGTTCGCTGAGTGTGAAGATCCAGTTGGTTTGGGGAGACTTAAAGGGGTTTTCCAATTTTGGAAAACTTCTGTCCCTCGCCTGCCATTTCTTGGAA
This sequence comes from Ranitomeya imitator, assembly GCF_032444005.1. Classification (NCBI taxonomy): domain Eukaryota; kingdom Metazoa; phylum Chordata; class Amphibia; order Anura; family Dendrobatidae; genus Ranitomeya; species Ranitomeya imitator. The sequence continues at coordinate 28,249,406 of NC_091287.1, read as the reverse complement.
AAAAACAAACTGTTCTTTACTTTCCCTCCCCAGGTCCGACGCTGAGCCTCTTCTGCTGCCCCCGGGTGTCTGTTATCCTCTGCAGTGCTGACGTTGCGTCGACAGCGCTGCAGAAAATCATTGAGCTCAGCGGTTCTGAGCATCTACCGGAGCTCAGTTATTGGCTGCAGCGCTGTCAAGGTGATGTCAGCGCTGCAGACAGTCTCTGAGAGCAACAGCAGCAGAGACTCAGTGCTGTACTCGAGGTGGGTGAGTAAAGTACAGTTTGTAATTTTTTTTTAAATTTCACTAGAGAAAATAAATAATATAATAATCAGTAAAAAGTTAAAAACCCTTTTAAGAACAATTCTTCCTTTCCTCCAGAAGGAATCAAATCTCTCTCTCTAGGCCCACCTGCAGGCTCAGTTTTGTTTCTGGTTGGGCTTACATTTCGTTTTATGTTCAAGGTTCTTTAATGGGTCAATGACTTACCTGTTAACTACCTACAGGTGGCAATAGGCAGGCAGTTATCCTTCTGGAGAAGAGCTGTTTTGCATATTGTACAGAAACGGGGTCAGTGGGTGCTCTCATCCGCTGGCCTGGCTGCTTTTAGCAAGACTGCATGGACCAGGACTCATACCACTGAACGCCCGCTCTATCTCCCCGTGGGAAATACACTACACAGGGTTAGGGTAAAACAGTGTGGCAATACTTTATTGAACCACAACACCCATTAGCAAACAGAACAATCCCAGCAATTACCCCCAAGATGGTGCACATTACAGGGTCTCACCCTTCTGCTGACTCGCCGGGATAATGGCAGATGTTATCTCAGGGCTCCCAGTGTCGCTTTTCCACTTGTGATATACACACAGAGAAGAGATATTGACAAGCGCAGGGAGATGACCGAGAACTGTCCATTGAGTCCATACAAGGTCCAAAGCCAGTTGACACGAGAGTCACCACCTGGGTTATCCGACCATCTCCGTGGAACCAGGCGATCAGCGGGTCCCAAAACCTGGCTTTCTCCAAACATATCCATGGTTCAGAGATGGTAACTGGATCAGATCTGTGTCCTTCCGACCTGAGCCGAAAACCCCTAGGTTGTTTCCTATAGAATCAGACCAATGTCCCTCGTGATGGTGCCATGATGAATTGGCTGCAGTCCTCTCTCGTCCGTTGGGTGTTTTGCAGAATGTTTGGCTGGTAGCGCAGTCTCTTGAGATCTGCTCTCTGAGTCTTTTTATACCCGAGGCATATAAGCAATTTTTAGAATTACCCAGTGTCCTACAGTCCACCCTCACAGCCTTTCCCTATCTACCTACGAAGTCAACAAACTGGTTACAGAAACAAAACACAATTAGCATATCAGCACACAATAAACAAAGAAAAACTATGTACAAGTCACTATTACAGACTTACACAGTATGTTAAATCAGGGGTGTCAAACTGCATTCCTCGAGGGCTGCAAACAGGTCATGTTTTCCGGATTTCCTTGTACTGCACAGGTGATAATTTAATCACCTACACACATAATGATTGCAGCACCTTGTGCAAAGCTAAGGAAATCTTGAAAACACGCATGGTTTGCGGCCCTCGGGGAATGCAGTTTGACACCCCTGTGTTAAATAGTATATCAGTTTGCAAGTCTGTCTTCTTGACCCACCAGAAATAAACACTTAAATCCACAAATCAATATACAGATAAAAAGTCAATTCTTCTTGCTTTGCAAAACATAGTTGTCTGGGTAATTAAGATATTATTATTATTATTATTATTATACATTTTTATAGCGCCATTTATTCCATGGCGCTTTACATGTGAATACGGGGCAAATATAGACAAATACATTAAACATGAGCAGATAACAAGGCACACGAGTACATAAAGAGGGAGGACCCTGCCCGCGAGGGCTCACAGTCTGCAGGGGGTGGGTGAGGATACACTAGGAGAGGGAAGAGCTGGCTGTGCGGCTGTTCAGTAGGTTGAGGATCACTGCAGGCTGTAGGCTTGTCGGAAGAGATGAGTCTTCAGGTTCTTTTTGAAGGTTTCTATGGTAGGCGAGAGTCTGATGTGTTGGGGTAGAGAGTTCCAGAGTATGGGGGAAGCACGGCAGAAGTCTTGGATGCGGTTATGGGAAGAAGAGATGAGAGGGGAGTAGAGAAGGAGGTCTTGGGAGGATCGGAGGTTGCGTGTAGGTAGGTACCGGGAGACCATGTCACAGATGTATGGAGGAGACATAAGGAGATATAATCTGGTTTCTTCACACATATATTTTCCAGGAAGCATTGCCTGTATCCCACTTTCCAGCTGGATTCCAACAAGAAGAATCACTAATTTCCAAGAGCAATTTTAGAACCTTTTTTCTTCCAAGAGTTATTTATATAATTCCAGCCTATTCCAGAGCGCTGCATTTCACTAACAGCAATCCCTGTCCTACATGGGACGGGCTGATGAGCTGTCAATTCCTGTCCTGCATGGGACGGGCTAAGGAGATGCCAATCCGTGTCCTGCATGGGACACATAGGAGATGCCAATCCCTATCCTGGATGGGACGGGCTGATGAGATCTCAATTCCTGTCCTGCATGGGATGGGCTAAGGAGATGCCAATCCCTGTCCTGCATGGGACGGGCTGATGAGATGTCAATCCCTGTCCTGCATGGGACGGGCTAAGGAGATGCCAATCCGTGTCCTTCATGGGATGGGCTAAAGAGATGCCAATCCCTGTCCTGCATGGGACACATAGGAGATGCCAATCCCTATCCTGGATGGGACGGGCTAAGGAGATGCCAATCCGTGTCCTTCATGGGATGGGCTAAAGAGATGCCAATCCCTGTCCTGCATGGGATGGGCTAAGGAGATGCCAATCCCTATCCTGGATGGGATGGGCTAAGGAGATGCTAATCCGTGTCCTTCATGGGATGGGCTAAGGAGATGCCAATCCCTTGTCCTGCATGGGACACTAAGGAGATGCCAATCCCTGTCCTGCATGGGATGGGCTAAGGAGATGCCAATCCGTGTCCTTCATGGGATGAGCTAAGGAGATGCCAATCCCTATCCTTCATGGGATGGGCTAAGGAGATGCCAATCCCTATCCTTCATGGGATGGGCTAAGGAGATGCCAATCCCTATCGTGCATGGGATGGGCTAAGGAGATGCCAATCCCTATCCTTCATGGGATGGGCTAAGGAGATGCCAATCCATGTCCTTCATGGGATGGGCTAAAGAGATGCCAATCCCTGTTCTACATGGGACACTAAGGAGATGCCAATCCCTGTCCTGCATGGGATGGGCTAAGGAGATGCCAATCCCTATCCTTCATGGGATGGGCTAAGGAGATGCCAATCCCTATCCTTCATGGGATGGGCTAAGGAGATGCCAATCCCTATCCTGCATGGGATGGGCTAAGGAGATGCCAATCCCTATCCTGCATGGGATGGGCTAAGGAGATGCCAATCCGTGTCCTTCATGGGACACTAAGGAGATGCCAATCCCTGTCCTGCATGGGACACTAAGGAGATGCCAATCCCTGTCCTGCATGGGATGGGCTAAGGAGATGACAATCCCTGTTGTACATGGGGCAGGCTATGACGATGCCAGTCCCTGTCCTGCATGGTATGGGCTAAAGAGATGCCAATCCCTGTCCTGCATGGGACAGGCCAAGGATATGCCAATGTGACAGTAACCTACTGGATCCACTATAATCTGCTAGGGAGCAATGGCAGCCAACAGCCATTCACTTGACTTGCTCTTTAACACTGCCAGTCTGTTGAGGGGCCTCTATAGTGATGTGAGTTCAGTGTGTGCGTTCTCTCAAAGGGCCAGCATGCAGCTTGGTTTCACTCTGCTAGTATTTATTCCTTCCCCAGACACTGTAACCCTACCTTGTTTTGAAATACCCTACCTAGTAGGGTATTTATTCACAGTTTTTTTTAATATTATGTCACTCCTACAATATCAATAATGATAAATGCATCCTATTACTAAAGTTTCTCATTGCCACTTATGGCAATCACTTCTAAGTAAACGTCCCATAATCTCAGATTTGCGGCCATTAGTATTTGGAAATTTCTTTCCCAGGGTCGTGATTCTTAAATTCACTAAATATCCAGGGAATCCAACGCCAAAAAAGACAATTGATGACCGCAATAATTTGCAAGTCATAACTCACGAAGGAGAAGGTAACGCCATCGCTAATAAACAGTGTAAACAGCTTTTATTGGGGATTTAATTATAGCTTACAAACGCGGCACATGGAAGCGTGAAAGATCTTTATGTCGTGAAACCCTACCACCCTGATTCTGGCATTCAGGCACCTATACCACCCACACTGCATTCTAAGTATGGACTCAAACAGCGGTGAGAAGTGAGCCCCGTGTTTATATAATTCCACAGGTTCCCACCCATGAAACCTCAGCAGAATCAACACAAAGTCACATTTCACACACAGAAAAAAAAGTTGGTGGTGTTCAAAAATATGTCAGCAAAATATGGAGGCAACGTATAGTTGCTCGAATACAGTGGGCAAGTCCCATTAACCCCTTCCCTATACTATATCTAGGTGCATGCCAAGAATGGCGCCATCAGTAGCATCTTTATGTTCAAGTTTAAAAAGACCTGTCAAGTGTTTGCGCCCTTCCTGATTTCCAATTCTTTTGCATGTTTGTCACATTTAAATGTTTCAGATCACTATATAAATTGAAATATTAGACAAACATAACACAAGCAAACACAAATTGCAGTTTTTAAATGAAGATGTTTATTATTAAGAGAAAAAGAAATCTAAACCTACAGGACCCTGTGTGAAAAAAATTGATTTCCCCCTTAAAACATAAATTAACTGTCGTTTATCAAATATTTGGGAATCTAAATTCAAATTCCCTAGCCACGCACAGGCCTGATTACTGTCACACCTGTTTTCAATCAAGAAATCACTTTTATAGATCACTTTCTTTTTTTTTCTTTTTATCAATCACTTTTCTAAACCAGGGATTCAAGCTTCAGGAGGCTAATTTGCATATTCCAGGTGCCTTCTGGGAGAAGCGAAGTCTCCCTAAGCTAGAAGATCGTTGGGTACAGCCGGGACCAGCTGCTTCGAAAGCATCACCAAACCAGGGATTCAAGCTTCAGGAGGCTAATTTGCATATTCCAGGTGCCTTCTGGGAGAAGCGAAGTCTCCCTAAGCTAGAAGATCGTTGGGTACAGCCGGGACCAGCTGCTTCGAAAGCATCACCAAACCGCGCGCCAAATTTTTGCCTGTAGGACATTATTGCAAGAGAGCTTGGCTGAGTAGATTACACAAGAAGGAAAACACACAGCAAGTCAGCAGGATCTAGGAGCAACATGGCAGATGTGACAACCTACATGGTGAGCTGCAGCATGTGCTACATGTTCACAGATCGACCAGAAGAAGAATCCAATTTCACCTGTCAGAAGTGTAGACTAGTGGCTCTTTTAGAAGAAAAGGTGCGGGGTCTGGAAGAAAGAATAGCAACTTTGAAACTCATCAAAGAGAATGAAGACTTTCTAGACAGAACAGAAGCATCTCTACTGGTCACAGAAGGTGCAAAAAGTGTCAGAGAACCTCCAAAAGCAGATGAGTGGAAGCATGTGACCAAAAGAAGCAAGAAGACCATGGAGAAATCACCAACCACACAACTGAAGAACCGATATCAAATCTTTGTAGAGGATGAAGATGGCACACCTAAGAATGAAGCAATACCAGCAAGCAAAAAAGAAAAGGGCACACAGCAACAAGTGACAGCAAAAAGTACAGCCAAGAAGCAACGAAGAGTGGTGGTGGTGGGAGACTCACTACTGAGAGGCACCGAAGCAGCCATCTGCAGACCGGACATAACTGCAAGAGAAGTATGCTGCCTTCCAGGTGCGATGATCAAGGATGTGACCGATAGGATACCAAAGCTCTTCAGCTCCAAGGACGTCCACCCATTTCTTCTGATACATGTTGGCACCAATGACACGGCAAGGAAGGACCTACCGACAATCTGCAAGGACTTTGAAGAGTTGGGGAAGAAAGTAAAGGAACTGGATGCACAGGTAGTTTTTTCTTCTATCCTTCCAGTAGACGGGCATGGCACCAGGAGATGGAACAGGATCCTTGATGCAAACAACTGGCTAAGACGATGGTGCAGACAACAAGGATTCGGATTCCTGGACCACGGTGTGAATTACTTGTACGATGGACTCCTCGCCAGAGACGGACTACACCTCAACAAACCTGGGAAACACACATTCGCCAGAAGACTCGCTACACTCATCAGGAGGGCGTTAAACTAGAAGAAGAGGGGACGGGAAGAAAAACATTAGACTCGAACAAAGATGACCCAGGAAAACATACTCAGAAGGGAGGTAAGAACATTTCTAAAACAATCCACAGTGAGGAGATTGGAACAAAACAAAATCCTCTAAACTGCATGCTCGCAAACGCCAGAAGCCTGGCAAACAAGATGGAAGAACTAGAAGCAGAAATATCTACAGGTAACTTTGACATAGTGGGAATAACCGAGACATGGTTAGATGAAAGCTATGACTGGGCAGTTAACTTACAGGGTTACAGTCTGTTTAGAAAGGATCGTAAAAATCGGAGAGGAGGAGGGGTTTGTCTCTATGTAAAGTCTTGTCTAAAGTCCACTTTAAGGGAGGATATTAGCGAAGGGAATGAGGATGTCGAGTCCATATGGGTTGAAATTCATGGAGGGAAAAATGGTAACAAAATTCTCATTGGGGTCTGTTACAAACCCCCAAATATAACAGAAAGCATGGAAAGTCTACTTCTAAAGCAGATAGATGAAGCTGCAACCCATAATGAGGTCCTGGTTATGGGGGACTTTAACTACCCGGATATTAACTGGGAAACAGAAACCTGTGAAACCCATAAAGGCAACAGGTTTCTGCTAATAACCAAGAAAAATTATCTTTCACAATTGGTGCAGAATCCAACCAGAGGAGCAGCACTTTTAGACCTAATACTATCTAATAGACCTGACAGAATAACAAATCTGCAGGTGGTTGGGCATTTAGGAAATAGCGACCACAATATTGTGCAGTTTCACCTGTCTTTCACTAGGGGGACTTGTCAGGGAGTCACAAAAACATTGAACTTTAGGAAGGCAAAGTTTGACCAGCTTAGAGATGCCCTTAATCTGGTAGACTGGGACAATATCCTCAGAAATAAGAATACAGATAATAAATGGGAAATGTTTAAGAACATCCTAAATAGGCAGTGTAAGCGGTTTATACCTTGTGGGAATAAAAGGACTAGAAATAGGAAAAACCCAATGTGGCTAAACAAAGAAGTAAGACAGGCAATTAACAGTAAAAAGAAAGCATTTGCACTACTAAAGCAGGATGGCACCATTGAAGCTCTAAAAAACTATAGGGAGAAAAATACTTTATCTAAAAAACTAATTAAAGCTGCCAAAAAGGAAACAGAGAAGCACATTGCTAAGGAGAGTAAAACTAATCCCAAACTGTTCTTCAACTATATCAATAGTAAAAGAATAAAAACTGAAAATGTAGGCCCCTTAAAAAATAGTGAGGAAAGAATGGTTGTAGATGACGAGGAAAAAGCTAACATATTAAACACCTTCTTCTCCACGGTATTCACGGTGGAAAATGAAATGCTAGGTGAAATCCCAAGAAACCATGAAAACCCTATATTAAGGGTCATCAATCTAACCTAGAAAAGATGCGAAACCGGCTAAATAAGATTAAAATAGATAAATCTCCGGGTCCGGATGGCATACACCCACGAGTACTAAGGGAACTAAGTAATGTAATAGATAAACCATTATTTCTTATTTTTAGGGACTCTATAGCGACAGGATCTGTTCCGCAAGACTGGCGCATAGCAAATGTGGTGCCAATATTCAAAAAGGGCTCTAAAAGTGAACCTGGAAATTATAGGCCAGTAAGTCTAACCTCTATTGTTGGTAAAATATTTGAAGGGTTTCTGAGGGATGTTATTCTGGATTATCTCAATGAGAATAACTGTTTAACTCCATATCAGCATGGGTTTATGAGAAATCGCTCCTGTCAAACCAATCTAATCAGTTTTTATGAAGAGGTAAGCTATAGGCTGGACCACGGTGAGTCATTGGACGTGGTATATCTCGATTTTTCCAAAGCGTTTGATACCGTGCCGCACAAGAGGTTGGTACACAAAATGAGAATGCTTGGTCTGGGGGAAAATGTGTGTAAATGGGTTAGTAACTGGCTTAGTGATAGAAAGCAGAGGGTGGTTATAAATGGTATAGTCTCTAACTGGGTCGCTGTGACCAGTGGGGTACCGCAGGGGTCAGTATTGGGACCTGTTCTCTTCAACATATTCATTAATGATCTGGTAGAAGGTTTACACAGTAAAATATCGATATTTGCAGATGATACAAAACTATGTAAAGCAGTTAATACAAGAGAAGATAGTATTCTGCTACAGATGGATCTGGATAAGTTGGAAACTTGGGCTGAAAGGTGGCAGATGAGGTTTAACAATGATAAATGTAAGGTTATACACATGGGAAGAAGGAATCAATATCACCATTACACACTGAATGGGAAACCACTGGGTAAATCTTACAGGGAGAAGGACTTGGGGATCCTAGTTAATGATAAACTTACCTGGAGCAGCCAGTGCCAGGCAGCAGCTGCCAAGGCAAACAGGATCATGGGGTGCATTAAAAGAGGTCTGGATACACATGATGAGAGCATTATACTGCCTCTGTACAAATCCCTAGTTAGACCGCACATGGAGTACTGTGTCCAGTTTTGGGCACCGGTGCTCATGAAGGATATAATGGAACTAGAGAGAGTACAAAGGAGGGCAACAAAATTAATAAAGGGGATGGGAGAACTACAATACCCAGATAGATTAGCGAAATTAGGATTATTTAGTCTAGAAAAAAGACGACTGAGGGGCGATCTAATAACCATGTATAAGTATATAAGGGGACAATACAAATATCTCGCTGAGGATCTGTTTATACCAAGGAAGGTGACGGGCACAAGGGGGCATTCTTTGCGTCTGGAGGAGAGAAGGTTTTTCCACCAACATAGAAGAGGATTCTTTACTGTTAGGGCAGTGAGAATCTGGAATTGCTTGCCTGAGGAGGTGGTGATGGCGAACTCAGTCGAGGGGTTCAAGAGAGGCCTGGATGTCTTCCTGGAGCAGAACAATATTGTATCATACAATTATTAGGTTCTGTAGAAGGACGTAGATCTGGGGATTTATTATGATGGAATATAGGCTGAACTGGATGGACAAATGTCTTTTTTCGGCCTTACTAACTATGTTACTATGTTACTATAGGACCTGCCTGACAAAGAGAAATAGATCAAAATATCCTCAAAAGCTAGACATCATGCCGCGATCCAAAGAAATTCTGAAACAAAAGAGAAACAAAGTAATTGAGATCTATCAGTAGAAAAGGTTATAAAGCCATATCTAAAACTTTGTGACTGCAGGCAGTGAAACAGAGTGAGAACCATTATCCACAAATGGCAAAAACATATAACAGTGGTGAACCGTACTTGGAGTGTCCGCCTGACCAAAGTTACCCCAAGAGATCAGCCCCAACTCATCCAAGAGGTCACAAAAGACCCCAAAGCAACATCCAAAGAACTGCAGGCCTCACTTGCCTCAGTTAAGGTAAGTGTTCATGACTCCACCATAAGAAAGGGACTGGGGAAAAATGGTCTGCGTCGCAGAGTTCCAAGACGAAAACCACTGCTGAGCAATAAGTACATAATGACTCTTCCCAGTTTTGCCAGAAAACAACTTGATGATCCGCAATACTTTTGTGATAATACTCTGTGAGCTGATAAGACAAAAGCTGAACTTTTTGAAAGGTGTATGTGCAGCGCCCCAGGGTCCTGGTCGTTGCAGTAATATCATTCTCCTCTAGGGGGGAGTGATGTTACATTTGAAGGCAATAAAGGAGATCTCTTTACCAGGTAACACCAACACACAACACATTTCATACTCCAGTCCACCAGGGGGAGCTATGCTCCTATTTATTAGGGCACTCTTCACAATTAGGTAAAACTGGTGGTCTGGAAAGGAAGTTAGTCAGATGCTAGCTGAGCTTTGCTCAGTTGGTTGCTGCCTGAGCTCCGCTCAGTGAGTTGGTCCCTGACATGGGTGAGATCCTGTCAGAGGCCTAGACAGAAGGCCACGGAGCTGCACCTGCCCCACGGGCGGCAGCTTCCAGAAAGAGACACTGAAGGAGAACTGTATTGTACAGAGTGAGAAGAAGTCATAGCAAAAGGAGAGGAAACCAGAAGGAGTTCTGCCCTACACAGGCTGCCTCCTTCTGAGGCGCAGGATCCCGGTAGCCGGACACCGAGGGAGCAACAGTTCTCTATGCCTTGCTCCAGAGACCGGCAGGACTGCTAATTCCACGTTACCTGCCTGCCCTATACCCAGGAGGCAAGGTGGCACCCACGAGAGGCTGGGGCGTGATAGAGTCCTTGTAAAAAGCCTCACGCCACCGGTCATATGGGTTTGTCCTATCCATCTGGGTGACAGAGAGAGACATAACATCTAGAACATCTACAATAGTTGTGAGGACCTTATGAGAGGCTCAGCAATAAGGTACTACAACACCCAGGCGCTAGAGGAAGGCTACTGATTTCCACCTGGATAAGGGAACTCTGGATTTGCCTCCAAACCGGCCGGACTCTGCCTGCCCTGTGATCTGGTGCTCTGGACTGTGGATGCTGAAGCCTTCAGTAAAAAGGTAAAGAGACTGCAACCTTGTGTCCTCGTTCTTCACTGCGCCTTTCACCATCCACCATCTACACACTGGGAAACCCTGGGGACACACTTCACCTGTGGGAAGGTATATCATCTAGCTGCCATAACATCACCCCAGTGGACCCCTAAGCAGCGTCGATCACCCTGACCAAATACCACAGGTGGCGTCACAAACACTATCCCTTTAAAGACCTTTCCCCAATTTATCAATAGACCTCCCGAGGGCCACGGACCGGGTCAGCCACCGTGACATCCCCATCGAGAACCGAAGGGCCCCGTACCGAGTATCCCCTAGCCCTTGGGGGTGCTCCAAATGCATGAGAAGTACTTAGGAAAGTGGCAAAAGAACACTGTGCCCTTTTGTCCTGAATGGCAATCACTAGTAACCATAATAGGAGCCGTAGATAAATAACTTGTCGACTTTTCAATAGCTGATACTCAGTTTACTGTTGGGGATTGGCGAACAGGTTGGCACAGATATTGGCTCAATTCTAATTCCATCCCTCTTAACCTTGAGTCATAGGAAAGATGGACTCATACTGCGGAGCATGCTGTGGAAAATTTTATTTTATAAGGCGGTAGACAAAATCTTTGCCCCAGGTTTGGCAAAGCCTTCCTATGCCAAAAAGCAACTAAAGTAGTGTACTCTATATCAATGGTATCCAATGGTCGTGTCTAAGTTTAGGTCCATGTGTAGCTGTTGACTGATCTTACCTCTGGTCACTGCCTAATTTCCACATGTTGCATGGGTGAGTCCACCCCATGAATCTATGTTTGGAAAGTAGGACTCCGTGCAATGAAGAAGCATCCCAACATAATGCACCAGATAACTTCTAGAAGCCACACTTTTTGTGAGGTTCAGGGAGGCTTAATTGTGCCTTCGGGAGATCTGCAACTCTTACGGATGTCCAAGAGCCCCATTATCTTGGAGCCTCTTGGACATTTTGGGAGAGTTGGCTAATATGTTCTTGATTACTGACCTTTTACTTTCCGAGTGGCCCTTGTAAGGGGGAGAATTTGAACTCTAGCCACCTTGGTACCAGTTAGGATGGTACTTGTATGTTGGCTATGTTGCTGGACCTCCACCGATTCTCAATCATAGAGGCAATCTACAAGGGCCCCCTTAGACTTCGCACCACAGCAAGTCCACCATCCTGTCCACAACAGGTCCACTATTGTGACCATAAACAACTAGTGATTAATTTAACCCTGGACTTGTCCTGTCATCTCTGTTGGTCATATATCATTTTTAGAGTAGCTTGGCTTCCATCGGGGTTTACAAAAATAAGAACAATCCAAGCAATGTCACCAGAGAGGATGGTTTTCCATGTAGGACTATTATGGGGTATGTGTAGCATTACTCATCCTCCTAGTCCCAACATTGGCTCTGTGGCCGAGCTTCCCTACAAGACCTTGCAATGTTTATTATCTTGGCCGATAGTGAGACTTTCCAGCGTATTATTTGCTGAGCTTCTACAGCCCCTCGTCCCGCTCCAAGTCATATATTTGCTGTTTCCCCTTTCGACACTTTTTTATTTTGTTTTCACTTCCTCAGTAACCGCAGTGAATTTTCTACCTTGTGTCGTGTCGATGCCGCTGTGTCAGAGGTCTCGTAAACATAGAGTTTCTTTTCTTAAATGCCAGCAGGGAATACATAGGGTGAATTAGCAATTGACATCTAAAAATATTCTGAGTCATGGGGAATGGGAAAGTAGAAGAGATTTTGGCTTTGGACGACATCGTAAACTCCTGAGCGACCTGTAGATGATCAGATGTTGCTGAACATCATGTTCTAGTGCAATCAATTTTTTTGGTGGGGGAAATTTTGCAGGTATAGAATTTTTTTTGTATCCCAATGAAAGTGACACCAATGTCATTACTAGCAGATGAGTGGCCATAGCGGGCAAAGGATTTTGTGTCCGACCTGGTCCAAAGGCCCCTGTCAGAGGAGTAGCCACAGGTTCAGCTCAGGGAAGGGGCAAAACATCTCAGTGGGCCATTGACCATGTAACCCTAATTACAACTACACCGGCACACCCTAATCATGGGTATAAGGGAACCACGATGCTACTGAAAATAATTCCAAAACCTACACAAAGACCAACACTGATATTACCGCCTTATGGTGACTATATAGTGGTAGATACAAGTGCAGCAGAACATACAAATAATTACAGTACAGTTATACAGTATATAGTGACTTACAGATTACATTCCTTCTTTGGAAGTATTTCAATTTCCCGTCTTTTCCATTCCATCTGACTTCTCACATTTCCAACAACATCCCCATCTATTCCTAACCTGCACAAACTCCGTATCCTGCTGATACCCCAATACTGAGCCGCTGCTGCTGTATGTGACCGTATTACCTCACCTGCTGTGAGGTGCAAGCTCAGGGATCCTCTTACTCCCCCACATAATAATGTCAACACTGTGCCCTTACATAGTAATAATGCCTCCTTTGTGCCCTCTTGATGGTAAAATTGCCTCATAGAAAATATTAATGCCCTGTGCAAATGCCCTAGAAAACAGTGTCCACATTTTGCAGCTAGAAAGTAATAATGCCTCATGTGCGCCTCTGACGGTCAAATTACTATGAGTGCCCCAATAATGCTTTTTAAGAAGCCTATTTAACATTGTCCCCTTAGTCCCCCAATGTACAATTCCTCTACATACATTATGGTGGGCAAACACCTCCCCTACACACAGCATAATGCACTCACAGCTCCCCTATGCACAGTATAATGCACCCACAGCTATCCTAACCAAAGTATGATGAGCCCGCAGTTCCTCTACACACAGTACAATGGGTCCATTGCTCCTGTGTACACAATATAATGCACCCACTGCCCCCTGGACAATATGATGGGCCCACAGCTCCTCTTTACACAGTATAACGGGCCCACTGCTCTCCTATACACAATATAATGGGCCCACAGCTCTTCTATACACAGTATAATGGACACACAGCTCCCCTATACACAGTATAATGGACCCACAGCTCCCCTATACACAGTATAATGGACCCACAGCTCCCCTATACACAGTATAATGGACCCACAGCTCCCCTATACACAGTATAATGGACCCACAGCTCCCCTATACACAGTATAATGGACCCACAGCTCCCCTATACACAGTATAATGGGCCCACAGCTCCCCTATACACAGTATAATGGGCCCACAGCTCCCCTATAAATAGTATAATGGGCCCACAGCTCCCTTATACATAGTATAGTGGGCCCACAACTCCCCTATTCACAGTATAATGGGCCCACAGCTCCCCTATACACAGTATAATGGGCCCACAGCTCCTCTATACATGTTATTATGGGACCACAGCTCCCCTGTACACAGTATGATGGGTCCGCAGCTCCCCTAAACACAGCATGGTAGGCCTTCAGCTCCCATATATACACAGCTTCCCTATATACAGTATGATGTGCCCACTGCTCCCCCTATTCAAAGTATAATGAACCCCACCCCAGTAGTCCTCACACTGTATAATGGCCCTCTCCATGTATAATGGACCCACACTTTATTATGGCCCCCACAGTAGCCCCACACTGTATAATGGTCCCCACAGAAGCCCCCAAACTGTATAGTGGCCCCTACAGTAGTCCCCTAACTGTATAATCGATCCTGCATTAGGCCTTACACTGTACAATATCCCCCACAGTAGCTGCACATGCCAATACAATTAAGTCCAAACCAAAAAGCACCAACAACAGCTTTTATGTCCAAAATAGCAAATAGTACTTTATTAAAGATTACAAGATAAAAACAAGTAGAGGGGGAACATGGGGAAACATGTAACAGTGCAGCACAGGGCGTGCCCACTAAAAGCTGTGGACGGCATATCTCAACAATATAAATGGACAGTACATGGATGAAATGAACATGTCACAGCGTAGCCAAATATATAGCCATAGTCGGCTATTCAGATGACATAAAGGTATAGGGCATATCGCAATACAGCATGTAAACTAACGTAATAACATACCAAGGTATATGTGCCCGTCACCACGCCGTCCACCGCTGACCCCGACGCGCGTTTCGGTTATATAAACCTTCCTCAGGGGGCGTGCCGAGAGTCCACATGTGCCGTCTTATATAGTGGGAATATAACCGCACCAACCGAAAGTAAAAAACCACGCTGCAATAGCAACAGGCCCAGAGCCCACAGCGATGTAGCGCCGGAAATAGAGGGGCGTCGCCAGCACGTCGTTATAACAACGACCATACCAACGCATCATGACGCTACCGCGTCCACTAAGAACCTGAGGGATGCTCACACCCCGGGGGGGCCAATTATCTAAACGGCTGGGTATGATGGAGTCACGTTGGATATGGACTTTAAAGACAGTCCACCCCCATGGACTCAACGAGAACCTTTCCTTTGCTCCCTTTTTGTAGTCGCCCTGCCTCTGCGCACCTGCCATGTTTATAGTGTTGTGCTACGTTGCCTTTTTTCTTTTATTTTGATTTTAATAAGTGTGTTTCTTTTTCAGTACTGCTATACCGTTTGTGGGCTCATGTCTGAAGTTTTATCTTTGAGTTGATGATGACATTGGGCACGACGGCGGATTTCGCTTGGATCAATTATTGTCATTTACTTGAGGGACCATTTTTACGTCTGGACACTGTATTTGTTTGTATGTGCAATATGTGGTGACATTCTTCATACTGTTATCTCTGATTTAAGTTCCCATATATATGTAACACTGTTGTTTGATGTACTATGTGTTATTGTCTGGAGTATATATGGATCTTCCTTGTTGTTTTGATACTCATGTATATTGAGCCTCGATCCTAGCTTCCGTCCGTTCGTTTCTTATTGTACTTATATTGTGATCTGTAATGGTCTATCTATCATCGTTGCATGCTGCCATACATTCGGTATTAGTATATATTGGTTTTTTCCACTGTTCGTCCTGTATTTACTTACACCGCCACTGCCATTTGGCCCATCCCTGCGTCTTTTGCCATGGACGCACTGTGGTGCAGGTGTTCCGCCCCCTGAGGTTGGTCTGTAGCTCGGTCACGTGGGGCCCCATGTGCTCCGGCGTCAGCTGACCGGGTGGTGGCATACCTGCACGCCGCGGTTGCTGTCATGGTAACGTCTCTTTACTTCCGGGCTGTGAGCGTCCCTCAGGTTCTTAGTGGACGCGGTAGCGTCATGATGTGTTGGTATGGTCATTGTTATAACGACGTGCTGGCGACGCCCCTCTATTTCCGGCGCTACATCGCTGTGGGCTCTGGGCCTGTTGCTATTGCAGCGTGGTTTTTTACTTCCGGTTGGTGCGGTTATATTCCCACTATATAAGACGGCACATGTGGACTCTCGGCACGCCCCCTGAGGAAGGTTTATATAACCGAAACGCGCGTCGGGGTCAGCGGTGGACGGCGTGGTGACGGGCACATAAACCTTGGTATGTTATTACGTTAGTTTACATGCTGTATTGCGATATGCCCTATACCCTTATGTCATCTGAATAGCCGACTATGGCTATATATTTGGCTACGCTGTGACATGTTCATTTCATCCATGTACTGTCCATTTATATTGTTGAGATATGCCGTCCACGGCTTTTAGTGGGCACGCCCTGTGCTGCACTGTTACATGTTTTCCCATGTTCCCCCTCTACTTGTTTTTATCTTGTAATCTTTAATAAAGTACTATTTGCTATTTTGGACATAAAAGCTGTTGTTGGTGCTTTTTGGTATGGTCTTAGTGTAATGTTGCAGCTTGTCCTGCCTACGTCCATATTAGTGGTGGGGATTATTATTAGGTTCCATTGTTGGACCTTTTATCTAGTTATCCTTTCTCTGCACATTTAGGATGTCATTTGTTGTGTATTCATTATTGTTCTTTTCTGTGTTATGCACAGGCCTGTTTGATGTCATTATGGACTTTCGAGCCAAGGAACAATCCTGGCTCAACCAGATGGACCAGGTTTTTGGGGGTAGTGGGAATGGTGCGCAGTGGCCGGGCGACTCAATATGGGACAAGGGATTAATGTCCATGAAGACTATGATCTCCAAACGTACCAGGGTGTGGCTGAATAGGTCGTTTATGGAAAAATATGTGGAAAATAAGATGATCCCTAGGGGCCTTAGGGTCCGCGTGATTCCATCATACCCAGTGGAGGATGATGATTTTGTCACCAAGTGGGAGGATACCTGCAATGTATGTTCCTTTACCCTTATGCAGCTGCTTATCAACTTGAACACGACTAGTATTACTGCACTTGATAATCAGATTGATAAGGCACAGGTGGAGATACGCGCTGGATGCCCTGCTGAAAAAATTGAACAGTTTGATAAAGAGATGGATAAATCCATGGATGTACTTGTTAAAAAGATCCAAGAATCTCAAATTACTAAATACAATAGGGATATCAAGGACTATCAAATGAAAAAAGTATACTTATGGAGGAGTGAAAATAATAATGGCATCCATAGGACTATATCGAATGCCTCTATATCCTCTGCCAGTGGACATTGTGACATCTCGTCTGTATCCGAGGGCGCAGTGGGTGGACTTGATAGAACTAGATTTCGTGATCATACCTTCCATCCTTATAAAAGATCTGCTGTAGTACCATCTTTCTCCAAGAACAAGGATAATAAGGTGATCAACTTAAGTGGCTATAGTCTGTCTGATGCCGATCTGCGGTTGCTCGGGAGGGGTTTGTCCTTTTCACCTTCATCCAAATTTGATGTTTTCACAGCGGTGAAGGACTTGAATATGTTCGCTAGGTCATTGCTGTTTAAGCGACACTTTTTCAACAATGATTTACATTTACTTTTCCCCACAGAGGAGGAACAAGATGCGCTGAGGATCTTGGAGGAGTTGGCGATCGAACATCTACATGAAGGAGGTAAGGTTCCTCCTTCCATACGTCCTCACTCTAGGAAGTTTCCCTCTTTATCATCATGTGCCAACATAGATCTATTTGTCCGGGTGGTGACGGAGGAACTCAACAAAATTCCTGGTTTTATCCCCCATGACAATCTATCGCGGGAGGAGAGATCCAGACTTCGGGTTCTGCGGGATCTGCCTAATGTGGTAGTTAAACCGGCAGACAAAGGTGGCAATGTCGTTCTGTGGCCTACAGCTATGTATGAGAGGGAGGCTTTTCGACAATTAAATAATGCTACATGTTATAAAAAACTGACATATAACCCCCTCTCTGCATACTGTGCCCAGCTGGGTACTATCATTAAGCGGGCGCTTCGGAACGACATTGTCACCAAAGAACTGGCCTCAGCATTGGTGGTGTCTGAACCCACTATTGCGACTTTATATCTCCTCCCGAAGATACATAAGAGTTCCACGTCACCGCCCGGCAGGCTGATTGTATCTGGCAGGGGAAACTTCCTTGAGAATATCAATAGATGGATCGATTTCCACCTCCAACCCTTGGTCTCCAGCTTTCCCTCCTTTTTAAAAGATACTGGGGAACTATTGCGCAGGGTCGATAGTTTGTGCTTTGGTAGTGATACTCTACTAGTTTCAGCAGATGTTGAGTCCCTCTACACAAATATTAGACACGGTGACGGCATTGCAGCCGTTAAGTATTATCTTGAGACCTCTACACTATCTCGTGGCCTGAGGGACCTTCTGCTGGAGCTACTGGAGTTCACTCTTACTCACAATTTTTTTGTGTTTAAGGGGTCCTTTTACCTACAGCTCCAGGGGACGGCTATGGGGGCTGCTTTTGCGCCTTCGTATGCTTGTCTCTTTCTGGGGCTGTGGGAGAGGGACCTCTTCCTGTCCGACGAACAGGGTTTGGTGGATCGTGTCCCTCTTTGGACGCGATACATCGACGATATCTTCTTCGTCTGGCAGGGCACACCCATCGACCTTGCGCAATTTGTTTCCGTACTTAACAGCAATGACCGTAACATTCATCTAACATTTATATGGAGTCCGGATACGATTGATTTCTTGGATGTTACGATCTCCAGAGACACCGCAGATATGGCTCAGACGGACATTTTTAGGAAGGCAACAGCCACTAATACGCTCCTCCATGCGTCCTCGGGACATCCATCCCATATGATCAGGTCTGTCCCTATTGGACAGTTCCTGAGATTACGCCGTATTTGTTCTACAGAGGTAGATTTTGAGAAAAGAGCTTCGGATCTAAGGGAACGTTTTTTGGCCCGTGGGTACAGTAGTAGAATAATCAAAAATGCGTACCACAGGGCCAAACACACCTCGCGCCATCAATTGTTGTATGGGAATAGATCAGATACTGGACGTCGTGGTGATCAGGTGAGGTTCATTACCACCTTTAGCTCTCAATCTGGTAGGGTGAGGTCTACTCTTGAGAAAGCATGGCCTATTCTCAGGGTAGCCCCCATAATTAGTAGATTTCTCCCTGATAAACCATCAATTACTTTTCGTCGCTCTAAAAATCTTCGAGACCATCTGACTAGGAGCCATTATGTGGGACCACGTATATCTACATTTTTGGATGGTGGCTCTGCTGGGGGTGGTTGTGTCCCCTGCGGCAGATGTATCGCCTGCCCTAACATCGATCGGAGTGCTACCTTCACGGACTCCAGCGGCAAGAGAACTTTTGATATCAGACAACGTATAACTTGTATTACAAGATATGTAATTTATTACGCTACTTGCCCTTGCGGCTTAATTTACGTTGGTCTGACAACCCGCCAACTGAAGGTCCGTGTTAGGGAGCACGTCCTGGGCATTCAGGCGGTGGCTGCGCAGGCGGACACTTCCACCCTCAAGACACTGCCACGACATTTTAAATCATTTCATGATTGTGATGGCTCATTGCTGCGGGTTCGTGGTATTGATACCCTCCGGATTAATATTCGGGGGGGCCAATTATCTAAACGGCTGGGTATGATGGAGTCACGTTGGATATGGACTTTAAAGAAAGTCCACCCCCATGGACTCAACGAGAACCTTTCCTTTGCTCCCTTTTTGTAGTCGCCCTGCCTCTGCGCACCTGCCATGTTTATAGTGTTGTGCTACGTTGCCTTTTTTCTTTTATTTTGATTTTAATAAGTGTGTTTCTTTTTCAGTACTGCTATACCGTTTGTGGGCTCATGTCTGAAGTTTTATCTTTGAGTTGATGATGACATTGGACACGACGGCGGATTTCGCTTGGATCAATTATTGTCATTTACTTGAGGGACCATTTTTACGTCTGGACACTGTATTTGTTTGTATGTGCAATATGTGGTGACATTCTTCATACTGTTATCTCTGATTTAAGTTCCCATATATATGTAACACTGTTGTTTGATGTACTATGTGTTATTGTCTGGAGTACATATGGATCTTCCTTGTTGTTTTGTTACTCATGTATATTGAGCCTCGATCCTAGCTTCCGTCCGTTCGTTTCTTATTGTACTTATATTGTGATCTGTAATGGTCTATCTATCATCGTTGCATGCTGCCATACATTCGGTATTAGTATATATTGGTTTTTTCCACTGTTCGTCCTGTATTTACTTACACCGCCACTGCCATTTGGCCCATCCCTGCGTCTTTTGCCATGGATGCACTGTGGTGCAGGTGTTCCGCCCCCTGAGGTTGGTCTGTAGCTCGGTCACGTGGGGCCCCATGTGCTCCGGCGTCAGCTGACCGGGTGGTGGCGTACCTGCACGCCGCGGTTGCTGTCATAGTAACGTCTCTTTACTTCCCTCAGGTTCTTAGTGGACGCGGCAGCGTCATGATGTGTTGGTATGGTCGTTGTTATAACGACGTGCTGGCGACGCCCCTCTGTTTCCGGCGCTACATCGCTGTGGGCTCTGGGCCTGTTGCTATTGCAGCGTGGTTTTTTTACTTCCGGTTGGTGCGGTTATATTCCCACTATATAAGACGGCACATGTGGACTCTCAGCACGCCCCCTGAGGAAGGTTTATATAACCGAAACGCGCGTCGGGGTCAGCGGTGGACGGCGTGGTGACGGGCACATATACCTTGGTATGTTATTACGTTAGTTTACATGCTGTATTGCGATATGCCCTATACCCTTATGTCATCTGAATAGCCGACTATGGCTATATATTTGGCTACGCTGTGACATGTTCATTTCATCCATGTACTGTCCATTTATATTGTTGAGATATGCCGTCCACGGCTTTTAGTGGGCACGCCCTGTGCTGCACTGTTACATGTTACTAATCCCAAACTGTTCTTCAACTATATCAATAGTAAAAGAATAAAAACTGAAAATGTAGGCCCCTTAAAAAATAGTGAGGAAAGAATGGTTGTAGATGACGAGGAAAAAGCTAACATATTAAACACCTTCTTCTCCACGGTATTCACGGTGGAAAATGAAATGCTAGGTGAAATCCCAAGAAACAATGAAAACCCTATATTAAGGGTCACCAATCTAACCCAAGAAGAGGTGCGAAACCGGCTAAATAAGATTAAAATAGATAAATCTCCGGGTCCGGATGGCATACACCCACGAGTACTAAGAGAACTAAGTAATGTAATAGATAAACCATTATTTCTTATTTTTAGTGACTCTATAGCGACAGGGTCTGTTCCGCAGGACTGGCGCATAGCAAATGTGGTGCCAATATTCAAAAAGGGCTCTAAAAGTGAACCTGGAAATTATAGGCCAGTAAGTCTAACCTCTATTGTTGGTAAAATATTTGAAGGGTTTCTGAGGGATGTTATTCTGGATTATCTCAATGAGAATAACTGTTTAACTCCATATCAGCATGGGTTTATGAGAAATCGCTCCTGTCAAACCAATCTAATCAGTTTTTATGAAGAGGTAAGCTATAGACTGGACCACGGTGAGTCATTGGACGTGGTATATCTCGATTTTTCCAAAGCGTTTGATACCGTGCCGCACAAGAGGTTGGTACACAAAATGAGAATGCTTGGTCTGGGGGAAAATGTGTGTAAATGGGTTAGTAACTGGCTTAGTGATAGAAAGCAGAGGGTGGTTATAAATGGTATAGTCTCTAACTGGGTCGCTGTGACCAGTGGGGTACCGCAGGGGTCAGTATTGGGACCTGTTCTCTTCAACATATTCATTAATGATCTGGTAGAAGGTTTACACAGTAAAATATCGATATTTGCAGATGATACAAAACTATGTAAAGCAGTTAATACAAGAGAAGATAGTATTCTGCTACAGATGGATCTGGATAAGTTGGAAACTTGGGCTGAAAGGTGGCAGATGAGGTTTAACAATGATAAATGTAAGGTTATACACATGGGAAGAGGGAATCAATATCACCATTACACACTGAACGGGAAACCACTGGGTAAATCTGACAGGGAGAAGGACTTGGGGATCCTAGTTAATGATAAACTTACCTGGAGCAGCCAGTGCCAGGCAGCAGCTGCCAAGGCAAACAGGATCATGGGGTGCATTAAAAGAGGTCTGGATACACATGATGAGAGCATTATACTGCCTCTGTACAAATCCCTAGTTAGACCGCACATGGAGTACTGTGTCCAGTTTTGGGCACCGGTGCTCAGGAAGGATATAATGGAACTAGAGAGAGTACAAAGGAGGGCAACAAAATTAATAAAGGGGATGGGAGAACTACAATACCCAGATAGATTAGCGAAATTAGGATTATTTAGTCTAGAAAAAAGACGACTGAGGGGCGATCTAATAACCATGTATAAGTATATAAGGGGACAATACAAATATCTCGCTGAGGATCTGTTTATACCAAGGAAGGTGACGGGCACAAGGGGGCATTCTTTGCGTCTGGAGGAGAGAAGGTTTTTCCACCAACATAGAAGAGGATTCTTTACTGTTAGGGCGGTGAGAATCTGGAATTGCTTGCCTGAGGAGGTGGTGATGGCGAACTCAGTCGAGGGGTTCAAGAGAGGCCTGGATGTCTTCCTGGAGCAGAACAATATTGTATCATACAATTATTAGGTTCTGTAGAAGGACGTAGATCTGGGTATTTATTATGATGGAATATAGGCTGAACTGGATGGACAAATGTCTTTTTTCGGCCTTACTAACTATGTTACTATGTTACTATGTTTCCCCATGTTCCCCCTCTACTTGTTTTTATCTTGTAATCTTTAACCCCTTCCCGACCTTTGACGCCACGTAGGCGTCATGAAAGTCGGTGCCAATCCGACCCATGACGCCTATGCGGCGTCATGGAAAGATCGCGTCCCTGCAGATCGGGTGAAAGGGTTAACTCCCATTTCACCCGATCTGCAGGGACAGGGGGAGTGGTAGTTTAGCCCAGGGGGGGTGGCTTCACCCCCTCGTGGCTACGATCGCTCTGATTGGCTGTTGAAAGTGAAACTGCCAATCAGAGCGATTTGTAATATTTCACCCATTATAACGGGTGAAATATTACAATCCAGCCATGGCCGATGCTGAAATATCATCGGCCATGGCTGGAAATACTAGTGTGCCCCCACCCCACCCCTCCGATCGCCCCCCCACCCCCCCGATCTGGCCGGTACACTGCTCCGGCTCCCCTCCGTCCAGTGCTCCGCTCCCCCCCGTGCTCGTGTCCGCTCCCCCCGTGCTCCAATCACCCCCCCGTGCTCCAATCACCCCCCCTGCACTCCGATCCACCCCCCCCCGTGCTCCGTTCCACCCCCCGTGCTCCATTCCAGCCCCCCCGTGCTCCGTTCCACGCCCCCCGCGCTCCGTTCCACCCCTCCCGCGCTCCGATTCCCCCCCCCGTGCTCCGATCCCCCCCCCCGTGGTCCCCCCCCACCCTATCATACTTACCGATCCAGCCGTGGTCCCGTCCATCTTCTCCCGGGCGCCGCCATCTTCCAAAATGGCGGGCGCATGCGCAGTGCGCCCGCCGAATCTGCCGGCCGGCAGATTCGTTCCAAAGTGCATTTTGATCACTGAGATATAATCTATCTCAGTGATCAAAATAAAAAAAATAATAAATGACCCCCCCCCCTTTGTCACCCCCATAGGTAGGGACAATAAAAAAATAAAGAAATTTTTTTTTTCCACTAATGTTAGAATAGGGTTAGGGTTAGGGGTAGGGTTAGGGTTAGGGGTAGGGTTAGGGTTAGGGTTAGGGTTAGGGCTAGGGGTAGGGTTAGGGTTAGGGGTAGGGTTAGGGTTAGGGGTAGGGTTAGGGGTAGGGTTAGGGTTAGGGGTAGGGTTAGGGCTAGGGTTAGGGTTAGGAATGTGCACACGTATTCTGGTCCTCTGCGGATTTTTCCGCTGCGGATTTGATAAATCCGCAGTGCTAAACCGCTGCGGATTTATGGCGGATTTACCGCGTTTTTTTCTGCGCATTTCACTGCGGTTTTACAATTGCGATTTTCTATTGGAGCAGTTGTAAAACCGCTGCGGAATCCGCACAAAGAAGTGACATGCTGCGGAATGTAAACCGCTGCGTTTCCGTGCAGTTTTTCCGCAGCATGTGTACAGCGATTTTTGTTTCCCATAGGTTTACATTGAACTGTACACTCATGGGAAACTGCTGCGGATCCGCAGCGTGTGCACATACCTTTAGAATTAGGCTATGTGCACACGGTGCGGATTTGGCTGCGGATCCGCAGCAGTGTTCCATCAGGTTTACAGTACCATGTAAACATATGGAAAACCAAATCCGCTGTGCCCATGGTGCGGAAAATACCGCGCGGGAACGCTGCGTTGTATTTTCCGCAGCATGTCAATTCTTTGTGCGGATTCCGCAGCGTTTTACACCTGTTCCTCAATAGGAATCCGCAGGTGAAATCCGCACAAAAAACACTGGAAATCCGCGGAAAATCCGCAGGTAAAACACAGTGCCTTTTACCCGCAGATTTTTCAAAAATGGTGCGGAAATATCTCACACGAATCCGCAACGTGGGCACATGGCCTTAGGGTTAGGGTTGGAATTAGGGTTGTGGTTAGGGTTAGGGGTGTGTTGGGGTTAGGGTTGTGATTAGGATTATGGCTACAGTTGGGATTAGGGTTAGGGGTGTGTTGGGGTTAGTGTTGGAGTTAGAATTGAGGGGTTACCACTGTTTAGGCACATCAGGGGTCTCCAAACGCAACATGGCGCCACCATTGATTCCAGCCAATCTCGTATTCAAAAAGTCAAATGGTGCTCCCTCACTTCCGAGCCCCGACGTGTGCCCAAACAGTGGTTTACCCCCACATATGGGGTATCAGTGTACTCAGGACAAACTGCGCAACAATTACTGGGGTCCAATTTCTCCTGTTACCCTTGTGAATCTAAAAAAATGCTTGCTAAAACATAATTTTTGAGGAAAGAAAAATGATTTTTTATTTTCACGGCTCTGCGTTGTAAACGTCTGTGAAGCACTTGGGGGTTCAAAGTGCTCACCACATATCTAGATAAGTTCCTTGGGGGGTCTAGTTTCTAAAATGGGGTCACTTGTGGGGGGTCTCTACTGTTTAGGCACACCAGGGGCTCTGCAAACGCAACGTGACACCCGCAGACCATTCCATCAAAGTCTGCATTTCAAAAGTCACTACTTCCCTTCTGAGCCCCGACGTGTGCCCAAACAGTGGTTTACCCCCACATATGGGGTATCAGCGTACTCAGGAGAAACTGGACAACAACTTTTGGGGTCCAATTTCTCCTGTAACCCTTGGGAAAATAAAAAATTCTGGGCTAAATAATTATTTTTGAGGAAAGAAAACGTATTTATTATTTTCACGGCTCTGCATTATAAACTTCTATGAAGCACTTGGGGGTTCAAAGTGCTCACCACACATCTAGATAAGTTCCTTTCAGGTCTAGTTTCCAAAATGGGGTCACTTGTGGGGGGTTTCTACTGTTTAGGCACATCAGGGGCTCTGCAAACGCAACGTGGCGCCCGCAGAGCATTCCATCAAAGTCTGCATTTCAAAACGTCACTACTTCAATTCCAAGCCCCGGCATGTGCCCAAACAGTAGTTTACCCCCACATATGGGGTATCACCGTACTCAGGAGAAACTGGACAACAACTTTTGGGGTCAAATTTCTCCTGTTACCCTTGGGAAAATTAAAAAATTCTGGGCTAAATAATTATTTTTGAGGAAAGAAAACGTATTTATTATTTTCACGGCTCTGCATTATAAACTTCTATGAAGCACTTGGGGGTTCAAAGTGCTCACCACACATCTAGATAAGTTCCTTTGGGGGTCTAGTTTCCAAAATGGGGTCACTTGTGGGGGGTTTCTACTGTTAAGCCACATCAGGGGCTCTGCAAACGCAACGTGACGCCCACAGAGCATTCCATCAAAGTCTGCATTTCAAAACGTCACTACTTCACTTCTGAGCCCCGCCATGTGCCCAAACAGTGATTTACCCCCACATATGGGGTATCAGCGTACTCAGGAGAAACTGGACAACAACTTTTGGGGTCAAATTTCTCCTTTTACCCTTGGGAAAATAAAAAATTGCAGGCTAAAAGATCATTTTTGAGAAAATAATTTTTTTTTTTATTTTCATGGCTCTGCGTTATAAACTTCTGTGAAGCACTTGGGGGTTCAAAGTCCTCACCACACATCTAGATTAGTTCCTTTGGGGGTCTAGTTTCCAAAATGGTGTCATTTCTGGGGGATCTCCAATGTTTAAGCACACAGGGGCTCTCCAAACGTGACATGGTGTCCGCTAATGATTGGAGCTAATTTTCCATTTAAAAAGCCAAATGGCGTGCCATCCCTTCCGAGCCCTGCCGTGCGCCCAAACAGTGGTTTACCCCCACATATGGGGTATCAGCGTACTCAGGACAAACTGGACAACAATATTTGGGGTCCAATTTCTCCCATTATCCTTGGCAAAATAGGAAATTCCAGGCTAAAAAATCATTTTTGAGGAAAGAAAAATTATTTTTTATTTTCATGGCTCTGCGTTATAAACTTCTGTGAAGCACCTGGGGGTTTAAAGTGCTCAATATGCATCTAGATAAGTTCCTTGGGGGGTCTAGTTTCCAAAATGGGGTCACTTGTGGGGGAGCTCCAATGTTTAGGCACACAGGGGGCTCTCCAAACGCGACATGGTGTCCGCTAACAATTGGAGCTAATTTTCCATTCAAAAAGTCAAATGGCGCGCCTTCCCTTCCGAGCCCTGCCGTGTGCCCAAACAGTGGTTTACCCCCACATATGAGGTATCGGCGTACTCGGGAGAAATTGCCCAACAAATTTTATGATCCATTTTATCCTACTGCCCATGTGAAAATGAAAAAATTGAGGCGAAAATAATTTTTTTGTGAAAAAAAAGTACTTTTTCATTTTTACAGATCAATTTGTGAAGCACCTGAGGGTTTAAAGTGCTCACTAGGCATCTAAATAAGTTCCTTGGGGGGTCTAGTTTCCAAAATGGGGTCACTTGTGGGGGAGCGCCAATGTTTAGGCACACAGGAGCTATCCAAACGCGACATGGTGTCCGCTAACGATGGAAATAATTTTTCATTCAAAAAGTCAAATGGCGCTCCTTCCCTTCCGAGCCTTACCATGTGCCCAAACAGTGGTTTACCCCCACATGTGAGGTATTGGTGTACTCAGGAGAAATTGCCCAACACATTTTAGGATCCATTTTATCCTGTTGCCCATGTGAAAATGAAAAAATTGAGGCTAAAAGAATTTTTTTGTGAAAAAAAAGTACTTTTTCATTTTTACGGATCAATTTGTGAAGCACCTGGGGGTTCAAAGTGCTCACTATGCATCTAGATAAGTTCCTTGGGGCGTCTAGTTTCCAAAATGGGGTCATTTGTGGGGGAGCTCCAATTTTTAGGCACACGGGGGCTCTCCAAACGTGACATGGTGTCCGCTAAAGAGTGGAGCCAATTTTTGATTCAAAAAGTCAAATGGCGCTCCTTCCCTTCCAAGCCCTGCCGTGCGCCCAAACAGTGGTTTACCCCCACATATGAGGTATCAGCGTACTCAGGACAAATTGGACAACAACTTTCGTGGTTCAGTTTCTCCTTTTACCATTGGGAAAATAAAAAAATTGTTGCTAAAAGATAATTTTTGTGACTAAAAAGTTAAATGTTCATTTTTTCCTTCCATGTTGCTTCTGCTGCTGTGAAGCACCTGAAGGGTTAATAAACTTCTTGAATGTGGTTTTGAGTACCTTGAGGGGTGCAGTTTTTAGAATGGTGTCACTTTTGGGTATTTTCAGCCATATAGACCCCTCAAACTGACTTCAAATGTGAGGTGGTCCCTAAAAAAAATGGTTTTGTAAATTTCGTTGTAAAAATGACAAATCGCTGGTCAAATTTTAACCCTTATAACTTCCTAACAAAAAAAAATTTTGTTTCCAAAATTGTGCTGATGTAAAGTAAACATGTGGGAAATGTTATTTATTAACTATTTTGTGTCACATATCTCTCTGGTTTAACAGAATAAAAATTCAAAATGTGAAAATTGCGAAATTTTCAAAATTTTCGCCAAATTTCCGTGTTTATCACAAATAAATGCAGAATTTATTGACCTAAATTTACCACTAACATGAAGCCCAATATGTCACGAAAAAACAATCTCAGAACCGCTAGGATCCGTTGAAGCGTTCCTGAGTTATTACCTCATAAAGGGACACTGGTCAGAATTGCAAAAAACGGCAAGGTCTTTAAGGTCAAAATAGGCTGGGTCATGAAGGGGTTAATAAAGTACTATTTGCTATTTTGGACATAAAAGCTGTTGTTGGTGCTTTTTGGTATGGTCTTAGTGTAATGTTGCAGCTTGTCCTGTCTACGTCCATATTAGTGGTAGGGATTATTATTAGGTTCCATTGTTGGACCTTATATCTAGTTATCCTTTCCCCGCACATTTAGGATGTCATTTGTTGTGTATTCAATACAATTAAGTGTAGTGGTACCTTTGGGTGGGCCTTCCTGAGCGCAGGGCCCTGGACAACCACCACCTCTGCCACTCAATAGCCACATTATTGACCCCTGTGCCTTTTAAAAGGGTGAGAAGACGTACATGGTAAATGGAAATAAGGAATAAATCATGGGAGGAAGGAAGTTTTCTGGACCTACTGTATGGTCGGTCAATTCATAGAATATATCTCAAGTAATCCCATACTAACCAACTCTGATGGAAACTATACTGGACTCACAATAGAATTGGCAGATTTACAGAAAAAAATAGTGCCACAATAGTCTCCTGGCTCAGGATCTTTCAGCAAACATCATTTGCTGATGGATTCCTATGGGTGGCTCATTCATAAACCCCAAAGTCCATACACAAATTCAGGAGTGTGGAAGAGGCACTGGTCAGTAAAAGAGGGCATGCAAAAATTGTCCTCCAATACACCACATTCCAGAATTCCTGCAAAAAAAGTTGATCCTTTAGAGAAGCGTTTCCTACATCCTGAAATGACTGACAACATATAATAATAGACCACGCAATTAAAAGCAGCAACCAGAGATAGCGCTGATCTTTGCTTTTTAACCACTTCCAATCACTGACAGTGGCATTTACACAGTCCGGCTGCTGGTGCATGCACCTGTGCTCAACAGCCCCCGTAGGCCTACTAAAGACCCCCATTGCGGTGCCATTTTGGCCCTCCTATGAATCCCAGCTTATAACTGGGCTTCATAAGAAAACATCAATATCAGAGTATACCACAATATTCAGTATATAGTATGAGATATCAAACCATTGCAGATACGAGTCCTTTAAGGAAACTAAAACAACAAAAAGTAATGTTTCATAAAAAAAAGTCTGCAAACACGGGCCTACTTTTAAGAATGGCACTGTGCCCTTCTAAACAGGATAGAAAATGAATGTTTAAGTCCCATAAAAGCAGTTTAATGCTATGGAGCTTCGTTGGTCATTTCTAGAAAATATAAAACTTGGGTGGAAATGAAGAACATAAAAAAGACCCTAACCCTCTGTGGACCCCTGGATAAGTACTGGATGTTAACAAATTCTCCTCCTCTGATGACATATCGCTTAGTGCATCTGTGTTACGGCCAGTCCTGTATCTGCCATATATCAGCCCTGCATAATAATAGCGATGACAGAATCCCCTATAGCGGAATATGAAGACCCCTGAGAGAAGATTGCAGATTTTCAAAGGGAAAAAAAAATTCCACTGACCTAGAGCGAGCTCTGCTAATCATAGAGAACTGCGCTCACCGTCACTTCAAAGCAACGCGCTCTGAGCTGACGGTGATAAATGACCCCACTAAATATTGCCGTAAAGCCGATGAGGACATCGGAAAACTCCAAATCAACCATCTCAGCAATGTTGGACTCACAACCAGAGGGGTCCAGCAGCCAAGTTGGCAAAAGCCCCATTTGCCGTGGGTGTGAATGGAGAGGAGTCAGGAGCAGATGTTGGATGTTCTACAGCTGACACCTGCCTGTGTGGCGCCCCAGGGTCCTGGTCGTCACAGTGGTATTGCTTTCCTCCAGGGGAGAGTGATGCTACGTTTGGAGGCAGGAAAGGATAACTGCATCCAGGTATCACAAACATGCAACACATTCACACTCCAGGCCACCAGGGGGAGCTCCTGCTCCTATTTATTAAGTCACTCCCCACATATATATAAGTGGTGGTCTGTAGGGAAAGTTAGTCAGTTCCAGACAGAAGTTATTTGCTGGCTGAGCTCAGCTCAGTGAATTCCAGACAGTAGTCTGAGGACAGAGGGTCAACGGAGCTGTGCATGCCCTCAGAGCTGCAGCTCCCAGAAAGAGACATTCTGATGGCAGAATTGTATTGCAGCGAGCATGAAGGAAGTCGAAGCAAAGGAGAGGATACCAGAAGGGGACCAGCCCCGAACAGGCTGCCTCCTTCTGAGGCTCAGAACCCCGTAGCCGGAACACCGAGGGAGTAAGGACCTTTACGCCTTATTCCAGAGACCGGCAGGACAGCTAATTGCAAGTTACCTGTCCGCACCTACACCCAGGAGGCACGGTGACACCTCATAGAGCCGGGTTATCTAAGAGACCCTATAAACAGGCTCAGGTCACCAGTCATTCGGGTTTTGTCCTATCCTACAGTTGTGGCAAAAAGTATTGACACCCCTGCAATTCTGTCACATAATACTCAGTTTCTTCCTGAAAATGATTGCAAACACAAATTCTTTGTTATTATTATTTTCATTTAATCTGTCTTAAATGAAAAAACACAAAAAGAATTCTCCTAAAGCCAAATTGGATATAATTCCACACCAAACATAAAAAAGGGGGTGGACAAAAGTATTGGCACTGTTCGAAAAATCATGTGATGCTTCTCTAATTTGTGTAATTAACAGCACCTGTAACTTACCTGTGGCACCTAACAGGTGTTGGCAATAACTAAATCACACTTGCAGCCAGGTGACATGGATTAAAGTTGACTTAACCTCTGTCCTGTGTCCTTGTGTGCACCTCATTGAGCATGGAGGAAAGAAAGAAGACCAAAGAACTGTCTGAGGACTTGAGAAACCAAATTGTGAGGAAGCATGAGCAATCTCAAGGCTACAAGTCCATCTCCAAAGACCTGAATGTTCCTGTGTCTACCGTGCGCAGTGTCATCAAGAAGTGTAAAGCCCATGGCACTGTGGCTAACCTCCCTAGATGTGGACGGAAAAGAAAAATTGACAAGAGATTTCAACGCAAGATTGTGCGGATCTTGGATAAAGAACTTCGACTAACATCCAAACAAGTTCAAGCTGTCCTGCAGTCCGAGGGTACAACAGTGTCAACCCGTACTATCCGTCGGCATCTAAATGAAAAGGGACTGTATGGTAGGAGACACAGGAAGACCCCACTTCTTACCCCAAGACATAAAAAAAGCCAGGATGGAGTTTGCCAAAACTTACCTGAAAAAGCCTAAAACATTTTGGAAGAATGTTCTCTGGTCAGATGAGACAAAAGTAGAGCTTTTTGGGCAAAGGCATCAACATAGAGTTTACAGGAGAAAAAAAGAGGCATTCAAAGAAAAGAACACAGTCCCTACAGTCAAACATGGCGGAGGTTCCCTGATGTTTTGGGGTTGCTTTGCTGCCTCTGGCACTGGACTGCTTGACCATGTGCATGGCATTATGAAGTCTGAAGACTACCAACAAATTCTGCAGCATAATGTAGGGCCCAATGTGAGAAAGCTGGGTCTCCCTCAGAGGTCATGGGTCTTTCAGCAGAACAATGACCCAAAACACACTTCAAAAAGCACTAGAAAATGGTTTGAGAGAAAGCACTGGAGACTTGTAAGGTGGCCAGCAATGAGTCCAGACCTGAATCCCATAGAACACCTGTGGAGAGATCTAAAAATGGCAGTTTGGAGAAGGCACCCTTCAAATATCAGGGACCTGGAGCAGTTTGCCAAAGAAGAATGGTCTAAAATTCCAGCAGAGCATTGTAAGAAACTCATTGATGGTTACCGGAAGCGGTTGGTCGCAGATATTTTGGCTAAAGGTTGTGCAACCAAGTATTAGGCTGAGGGTGCCAATACTTTTATCTGGCCCATTTTTGGAGTTTTGTGTGAAATGATCAATGTTTTGCTTTTTGCTTCATTCTCTTTTGTGTTTTTCCATGTAAGACAAATTAAATGAAGATAATAATACCCGAGAATTTGTGATTGCAATCATTTTCAGGAAGAAACTGGGTATTATCTGACAGAATTGCAGGGGTGTCAATACTTTTGGCCACAACTGTATATGGGGGACAGAAAGAGTAAAACATCACATATGTGAGGACCTTATGTGAATCCATAGACAGTAAGGGACTACACCACTGCAGCGCAAGGGAAGGCTACTGATTTCCACCTGGACAAGGGAACTCTGGATTTGCCTCCAAACCGTCCGGACTCTGCCTGCCCTGTGATCTGGTGCTCTGGACTGTGGATGCCGATGTCTTCAGTAAAGGTAAAGAGACTGCACCTTTGTGTCCTCGTTCTTCACTGCGCCTCTCACCAATCTACCATCTACACATCGGGAGCCCTGGGGACACACTTCACCTGTGGGAAGGTATACCATCTAGCTGCCATAACATCACCCCAGCGGACCCCTTAAAGCAGCGTCGGTCACCCTGACCGAATACCACAGGTGGTGTCACGAACAAAAACTTTATCCCTTTAAAGACCTTTCCCTTTTATACTGACGTCCCAGGGCCACGGACCAGGTCAGCCACCGTGACATCCCCCTGTGAACCGCAGGACCCGGTACTGAGTACCCCCTTGCCCTGACGGGGCGCTCCACCTGATAATGGTCCTGCCCTCATTGCCGCACTTTTAACCCCCTTAGATGCCACTAATAGCAGATATAGCATGTAAGCAGTTAGACAGGAAAGGAAGTGGGGTGAGGTGGGCCCTTCTGTCACCTCCTCAACGCAGGGCGTCCATGGGGTGTCATAGCACTGCGATGTATGGCAAACAAGCGATCACAGGATTAAGTCCCCTAGTGTGACCAACAAAAAATGTTAAATGCAGTAAAAAAAAGTAAAAATATAAAACAAAAACAATCTAAAAAAAATGGCCAATTTAAAATAGCTTGTTGGCACCACCTCCCTCCTTTCATTCAGCACCTTACCCATCCGCCAACAATGCCCCTGAGTAACTCGGGCTTCCGGTCAAGTGATCACAGGTTTAAGTCCCCTAGTGTGACCAACAAAAAATGTTAAAAGCAGTAAAAAAAAATTGGTGGTGGTTTTTAGAATTTTATGCAGAATCAAAAATGCTCTTCATTTTTTGTCTTTAACTTGTTTCCTGCCTTTTTATTGAAAAAAAAAAAAAGGTTTTAATTAAATGTTGCAAAATTTGCGCCAAAATTCCAGGCGTATATAC
This sequence comes from Ranitomeya imitator, assembly GCF_032444005.1. Lineage (NCBI taxonomy): Eukaryota > Metazoa > Chordata > Amphibia > Anura > Dendrobatidae > Ranitomeya > Ranitomeya imitator. Next base: position 28,215,983 of record NC_091287.1, on the reverse strand, counting down.
AATCACTGCAGATAGGGAACTGATACATTAATGCAAAAAATTTGCGAATCTTTCAAAAGGCGCAATTCATAAATCGGCTGCAAACGTTTTCAAAACATAAACCACGCCCGTAATGATGAACTTTAAAAAAAAAATAATAAGCGATCATATATAAAATAGAATTAAAAACGGTGCAAATTAAAGGAAGTACTCGGCACGGATTAAGTAAAAAAGAAAAAAACAGGTGAAAAACAGCAAAAACTAAATAAAAAAGATGCAAATGCGATAACGAAGCTGTCCGTGATGTCTATGTTCCTCCGTGCTGGGTGACTCTGATCTCGTCTTTCTGGTTTGCTGTCATTACTGATATATAGTGTACACATGTAGCGTATAATTATGGGATAGTGTCAGGATTAAGGGAGCACATACATCATTTATTTGTGGTTTATGCTCTCATGTTCACTCGCAGCTTCAGGGCACAAATCTCCGCGGAGAACAGTTATTACTGCACTTATCTTTTCATAATCATAAGAAGGCGGAGACAGAACACTCAGCAGCCAATCAGATCGTGGGAAAGGAGACAACAGCAGGACAGTACTGAGAAGGCGGAGACAGAACACTCAGAGGCCAATCGGATCATGGGAAAGGAGACAGCAGCAGGACAGTACTGAGAAGGCGGAGACAGAACACTCAGAGGCCAATCGGATCGTGGGAAAGGAGACAACAGCAGGACAGTACTGAGAAGGCGGAGACAGAACACTCAGAGGCCAATCGGATCATGGGAAAGGAGACAACAGCAGGACAGTACTGAGAAGGCGGAGACAGAACACTCAGAGGCCAATCGGATCATGGGAAAGGAGACAACAGCAGGACAGTACTGAGAAGGCGGAGACAGAACACTCAGAGGCCAATCGGATCATGGGAAAGGAGACAGCAGCAGGACAGTACTGAGTTGATCTTGTCGGAGGCAGTGACCGATGACGCAGTTGATGAGGAAAGGGATGGATGCGACAGGGGCAGTTACAAAATGTGGAGAAGATTAGAGAAAAGTGGAAATTTACAAAATATTACATATTAAAGAAAGTGGAATATCCTTCCCACCAGCACAGAGTATTTCCGGAAAGTTGTTATAATATATCTGTAAAGACAGGGGAGCTATTAAGCTGAATTAACTGACAATATTGTAAGCATTCCGACTTTTTCCTGATGGCAGTTGTGAGAACTAAGGATGGGGCATGTTGTATTTTAACATGCCCAGTCTTTTTTTTTTGTGTGTGTCTAACCAGCTGATATCTTATTTATGGCTGATATGGGTATATCAGTCCCTATTCGGTGGCCGCAGCTGGTCAGGATGACAGGATCAAATGAGCTACATTGTTTCCCATAGAAGTCAATGACGGCTATGGAAGCAGCATAGCTCTGCCCACTTGACTATTTCTGTGTCCTGAGCACTTGTGGCCCCTGCATAAAAGAAGGATATTCCTGTCTAATTATTCATTTCCAACTCCTGAAATTTTTGCTCCTTTTTGTACCCAAGGGGAGACCAAAATTTGTCTAAATTGTATTTTGTTATTTTTTTTTTTTAAACCTTACGGAATTTTTCATTTTCAGAGTTCTTGGCTTATTTTAGCTACTATTTATTTGCCGCACCTCATCACACATTATGTTCCCTTTTTGATAAATTTGGTGCAAAATCTGACAAATCAAAAATAATTATTTAGAAAAACACAAATGGCGATGGATTGGATGAATTGGCCCCTTGCTGTTATCTGTCTCTTATTACACTGGTGCAATTACCGCAACCCCATCCTCGGCCGACATGGACCTTATTTTTGTTGCCACCTTTTATGCTGAGACTACCCAGACCATGACGATAACACGATCCATTCCTATGAAATGATCCATAACTGGCCAAAATCTGAAGGCAAGAGAAGCATGTAAAGATCTGCAGAACATCCCTCTCTGCGTAACCAGAGCTGAAACAACCTGCAGATGAACTGTAGGTTCTGGGATCCGGCCAAGTCCTCCCATGTCTTCCTCTCGAAGAGCGGAGGAACACCTGGCATTGCACAGGCAACGCTCCATCTGAAACGGGTTATTATGCTAATTCGGGGCATAAATCAAGAATTTCAACAGATACAAGCTCTAATATTCTCTCATTAGATGAAATCTCAGGTGCAAGATAAACTTTTTCGAAGATTTATGGACTCTTGCAATCACTGGTGATCTGTTCAAAGGTTGCAGCACGCAAACCTGTGCACAGGATATTCTGTATGGCCTGGTAGTGACCAGTCTAGTGTTTGATGGGCGAGGATTGGTGCAGCGGTATTATCTCTCCCCTGGTGAGGTGGATCCTCAGAGCCCTGAGTCGGATAAGCAGTTACACAGCGCCGACAGAGTTTGTCCATTTGACTTAGTGATTTAGCAGAGCTGTGTTTGTCACAGAGTCTACTGCAGTGATACGGTGCAGTTAGAGCAGGACTGATATTATTGCAGAGGTGGAAGCACCAGAACAGTAGAGATGACAATGACAGCAGCGCTTGTCACAGAGTAAAATGGTAGTGCTACGGCAAAGCACTCAACAACATAGCAGGGCTGTGTTTGTCACAGAGTCCACTGCAGTGATATGGTGGAGTTACAGCAGAGCTGATTTTATTGCAGAGGTGGAACACCAGAACAGTAGAGATGGCAATGACAGCAGCGTTTGTCACAGATTAAAATGGTAGTGCTATGGCAAAGCATTCAACAACATAGCAGGGCTGTGTTTGTCAAAGAGTCCACTGCAGTGATACGGTGGAGTTACAGCAGAGCTGATTTTATTGCAGAGGTGGAAGCACCAGAACAGTAGAGATGACAATGACAGCAGCGTTTGTCACAGAGTAAAATGGTAGTGCTACAGCAAAGCACTCAACAACATAGCAGGGCTGTGTTTGTCACAGAGTCCACTGCAGTGATACGGTGGAGTTACAGCAGAGCTGATTTATTGCAGAGGTGGAAGCACCAGTACAGTAGAGATGACAATGACAGCAGAGTTTGCCACAGAATAAAATGCAGAACTTGCAATGCTACGGCAAAGTACTCAACAACATAGCAGGGCTGTGTTTGTCATAGAGTCCAACTCAAAGCTATCAGCGGTATAATAGAGTTATATAATGTATAACAATGTAGCAAATTTTCATTTTCCTTAAGGTTCGAGGTAGAATAGGAAAACAGTCAATGATAGCAGCCACAGAAGCCTATTACGTAATTACTCGGGCAGCATCTCACCGCCTGACTCAGCCTGTTAGGTTTGTGAGCCTGATGTCTGAGGTGTGATTCTCCAAGCAACAGTGAAAGTCAGCGGCAGAATGAAGACGCAGTGCCCAGTGCTGGATGCAGGAGAGGGAAGTAACAAATGGGAAACCATTAAAATGGCAGTGGATTTTTGAGCATGCTCACTCTTCATGTAGGGAGCTAGCTGCTTCCTTCTAGAAACAGCGCCACTCGTCTTTAATGGCTGTGTTTGGTATTGCAGCCTCATTCAAGTGAAGGGTCACTCTCTCATGGCGTGTCTATAAAATGAGAACCTCTGACTTTGTAAATGTGTAATCAACTACTTGTGGTATCTAAAGGGTTAAATGACTTGAAAATTAGGGGGTTGTTTAAAATTTATATATACCGCATTTTTCAGACTATAAGACGCACCGGACCATAAGACGCAACCCAAATTTTGATGTGGAAAATAGCAAAAAAAAATATTTTTATAAGATGGGGGTCTGTCTTATCATCCAAATTTAAGGTATCTTACCTGAGGGCCGCCGGTGGTAGAGCAGGGTCACAGGAGGCATGGTCCCTTCCTCAGGAAGCCTGCGGCGGCAGAAGTGGGGCGATGTTGCAGTCGCGGGATATCCCAGCGGTGCGATGCTGCGGGTCCGGTGTCGGCAGTGAGGCAGAGTGGAGTGTGTTGCATGGAGCAGGGTCCCTTCTTCAGGATTCCAGCGGCAGAAATGTGCTGATGCTGCAGTCCGGTGTCCATGGTGAGTAGAGCCGAGTGCATCATTGGTTTCTCAGCGGCCATTTTCCTGAAGCCGAGGGCCGCCGAGATCTCAATCTGAACCCGCACCACCACCGGCGGCCCACGGGTTCAGGAAGATGGCCGCAGGGAAATGAATGATGCACTCCGCACTGCTCACCACTGACACCGAGCTTCCCCATCACCACACTTCTGTCGCCGCCAGTTCCCTGAGGAACGGACGCTGCTACACCACTGCCGCAACCTCCCGATAAGCCTGCATTTGGACTATAAGACGCGCCCCCCATTTTCCTCCCAAATTTTTTTGGGGGAAAGTGCGTCTTATAGTCCAAAAAATACGGTAGTTATTTTTTTAAAGCCTTGGACTGCCAGTCTTATTTACCCTTCTTGGTGTGGGCGAGTTTCCAGTGATCATGGCCCCATAGATAAGATATTGCATTTACTTCAGTGATAGTCCAGTAGGAGCAGCAGTAGATAGGGGAGGAGGCAGGGCCCATGTACAGTAATGTGGCTTGGGTGACCTTCTGACTAATAAAGAGTCATAATTGAAAAAAATGGCTGATGTAACTTATCTACTTTCCATGGCGGCTGGAGCAGGACTGGCTGAAGAAACAATAGCTGCAGTGTGAATCAATGGTTGTGGTGATGCATCATAAATGTTGATGCACCAAGCTCCACCTAGTGGTGACTATTAATAATTTTATACTTTGTGTAATGTATAGCAGTGTTATTTATTTGTACGGTATGGCAGAGTTATTTATATAGGTCATTTGGAGACATGAACTACGAGTACAGTGTGACAGCATTGGGTACTATAATGACATTTTAATGACTTGTGCATAAAGGCAATGTTACTTTGTACAGTATGGTGCAGTATGGTGTTATGCAAAATAGAGCAGTATTATAGCCGTACATTCTTCTGACACTGTTATTTACAGCTGGCATAGTTTATCAGGTTTTGTGCTGCCCAATAAGGTGCTAGTAATTGTACAATTGTGCTGACTATTGTTACATAGGAGTGTAGCAGCCTTATTTATTTATAAAGTATGGCAGCACTATTTATGTTTACGGTTATTACACAAGAGGAAAATTTCAGACCTAAAAACAACACGACAATTAGAAAATTGGAAACTTGTTACCAAAAAGACAATTTATTGAATACTTGTTAAAAAAAAATAAGCCATAAAGTACACTTTGCAGACAAATATAGGTGGAGACACAACACCTAAATTTGTGTACGACCAATATTCCCAGACCTGGTACAGGATTTGTAAAATATAAATAATAATTATAATACAAAATTTGTATATCCATCGACAGATAATAACAAAATTTAGTAGAATGTCAGCGAGGGGTACATCATGCATTATTTCTACAGACACACTAAGCATAGTTATGTGAACAGTACGGTAGTATTTATGTGAACTGTATAACGGTATTATTTAGCCACACTATTTACTGTATGCTCATTTCATGTTGGCGTCAGTTTATAAAGCATACGTTAATTTTATGTGAACTTTATGGTGGCACAGGTTATGCTGAAAATATGGCAGTATTATTTGCTTCATTTTGTTGGCCCTGTTACATAGAGCTGTCACAGTCTATGGGTCACTTGCTGCTGAATATGGTACTTTTAGGGTATGTGCACACGTCAGGATTTCTTGCAGAAAATTCCTGAACAAAACTGGACATTTTCTGCAAGAAATCCGCATGTGGATTTTTCTCGCATTTTTTGCGCTTTTTTTTTTGCAGATTTTTCCGGAGGTTCAGGGATGCAATAATATAGTGGTAAATCCGCAAAAAATCTGCAAAATTATAGAACATGCTGCGTTTTTTCCCGCGGAAAAAAAACGCAACATATGCACAAAAATTGCGGAATTCATTCTAAATGATGGGATGCATGTGTATGCGTGTTTTTTATGCGTTTTTATAGCGAAAAAACGCTAAAAAAAAAGAGAAAAATCCGCAACGTGTGCACACAGCTTTAATGGGATTCTCCAATGGTGTTTGCTCGGGATATTACTATATACATGAGATATTTGATTATTCCATAGATCTCAGTCCCATTGAGAACCTGTTCTCGGTCCTTAAAAAGCAATGAACAAACAAAAAAGCAGAAATTGTGACAAGACAAGAATGGGTGGTCATTAATCAGGATTTGGCCCAAAAGCCAATATCCAGCTGCTGGGGAGAAGAGCAGAAGTCTGGAAAAATAAGGGTCTACATTGGAAATATTTAGTCTTCATGTATTTGTCTATAAGTGGATAAAATCGCATGAAATGCTTATAATTCTACGTCAGTAACCATAGAAACGTGTGACGAAAAGATCGAAAGGCACAGAAGCAGAAAACTGTGAAAAGCAAAATTTGTGTCAGTCTCAAAACATTTGGCCACGACTGTATATAAGCTGTAATGCAATTTACGTTTTATATTTTCAATGTTTGGATACATCATGGTGCACAGCATGATATGTGTATTAATATTATGTGTACAGTGTGGCAGTATTATTTATGAACGATGTACAGCTGCGTTAGATATGTGTACGTCGTGACAGTGTTATTTATTTAAAGGGAACCTGTCACCCCCAAAATCGATGGCGAGCTAAGCCCACCGGCATCAGGGGCTTATCTACAGCATTCTGTAATGCCGTAGATAAGTCCCTGCTGTATCCTGAAAGAGGAGAAAAAGAGGTTAGACTATACTCACCTGGGCGGGCCGACCCGCTGGGTGTCTCAGGTCCGGTCCGGGGCCTCCCATCTTCTTACCTCACCCTCGATTTTGAGGGTGACAGATTCCCTTTAAGATGTACAATGGTGTTAGATATGTGTACAGTGTGGCAGTGTTATTTATGTACAATATACAATTGTGTTAGATATTTGTACAGTAGGGCAGTGTTATTTATGTTAGCTGTACAATGGTGTTAATTAAGTGCAGTGTGACAGTGCTATTTATGTAAGATGTACAACAGTATTAGCTATGTGTACAGTATGGCAGTGTTATTTATGTTAGATAAACAACGATATTAGATATGTGTACAGTGTGACAGTGCTATTTATGTAAGATGTACAATGGTGTTAGATATGTGTATAGTGTGGCAGTGCTATTTATGTTAGATTCACAACGGTGTTAGATATGTGTATAGTGTGGCAGTGCTAATTATGTAAGATGTACAACAGTATTAGCTATGTGTACAGTATGGCAGTGTTATTTATGTTAGATAAACAACGATATTAGATATGTGTACAGTGCAACAGTGCTATTTATGTAAGATGTACATGGATCGCCCCCACGTAAGGGCAATGGGGTTCTCGGTACCGGGTCCTTCAGTTCCTTCTGCGAGGATGTCACGGTGGCCCGACCCGGACCGTGGCCCTATGAGGGGCGACCAATAAAAGGCAGAGTTCGTAGATAACAGTAGTGTTCGTGACGCCACCTGTGGTATTCGGTCAGAGTGACCAACGCTGCTCAGGGGTCCGCTGGGGTGATGTTATGGCAGCTAGATGGTATACCTTCCCACAGGTGAAGTGTGTCCCCAGAAGTGTAGATGTTGATGTTGGATGGTGCAAGGTGCGGTGAATAATGAGGACACAATGGGTGCAGTCTCTTTATCTTTACTGAAGGCTTCAGCATCCACAGTCCAGAGTGCCGGATGACAGGGTAGGCAGGGTCCGGCCGGTCTGATGGCAATTCCAGAGTCCCCTTATTCAGGTGGAAATCAGTAGCCTTCCCCTTTCACACAGTAATGTAGTAGGTCCCTACTTGCATTAGCTACCATAAGGTCCTCACTGTTGTTACTTCTCTCTCTCTATCCCCCACATGGATAGGACAAACCTGTATGACGGTGATGGCCTGAGGCTTGTTTATAGGGACCCTAGTGTCGCCCCTCCTCCGCGTTGCCACCTTGTCTGCTTAGGTGTTTAGGTCGGACAGCCAACTTGGAATTGACTGTCCTGCCGGTCTCTGAAGTAAAGCATAGAGTCTATTACTCCCTCGGTGCTCCGGCCACCGGATCTGCGCTTCAGATGGAGGCAGCCTGCTCCTAGCTGGTCTCCCACTGATGTTTTACTCCTGTTGCTATGACTTCGTTTCTCACTCACTACGACACACTTCCCTTCGTGTCCTCTCTTAGGAGGCTGCCGCATGGGTTGCAGGCGCAGCTCCGTGTCCTTCTTTCCTGTGGAGCCTCTGATGTTCTCGCCGTGTTCCTCTGTCTGCCCGACAGGTGTTGCCTGGGCCGAGCCCAGTCGGCTTCTCTCCCTCTCCTTCTCCTTCCGACTCCTGACTCCGACTTCCTCCAACTGCCTGACTTCCTAACCAACCCACCAGTTTTACCCTAATGTGAGGAGTGGCCTAGTAGATAGAACCTTAGCCCCCCCGGTGGACTGGAGTGTGAAATGTGTGTGTGGCTGTGATATCTGGCAGGGTGAACTCCTTTGGTGCCATCAGACGTAACATCACTCCCCCTGGTGGGAGAATGACATTACTGCAACGACCAGGACTCTGGGGCGCTGCATACAATAGTATTAGATATGTGTACAGTGTGGCAGTGTTATTTATATAAGATGTACAATGGTGTTAGATATGTGCAGTGTGACAGTGCTATTTATGTAAGATGTACAATGGTGTTAGATATTTGTACAGTATGGCAGTGTTATTTATGTTATATAAACAATGGTATTAGATATGTGTACAGTCTGACAGTGCTATTTATGCAAGATGTACAACAGTATTAGATATGTGTACAGTGTGGCAGTGTTATTTATGTTAGATTTACAACGGGTGTTAGATATGTGTATAGTGTGGCAGTGCTATTTATGTAACATGTACAACAGTATTAGATATTTGTACAGTATGGCAGTGTTATTTATGTTATATAAACAATGGTATTAGATATGTATACAGTGTGACAGTGCTATTTATATAAGATGTACAACAGTATTAGATATTTGTACAGTATGGCAGTGTTATTTATGTTATATAAACAATGGTATTAGATATGTATACAGTGTGACAGTGCTATTTATATAAGATGTACAACAGTATTAGATATTTGTACAGTATGGCAGTGTTATTTATGTTATATAAACAATGGTATTAGATATGTATACAGTGTGACAGTGCTATTTATGTAAGATGTACAACAGTATTAGATATTTGTACAGTATGGCAGTGTTATTTATGTTATATAAACAATGGTATTAGATATGTATACAGTGTGACAGTGCTATTTATGTAAGATGTACAACAGTATTAGATATTTGTACAGTATGGCAGTGTTATTTGTTAGATTTACAATGGTGTTAGATATGTGTATAGTGTGGCAGTGCTATTTATGTAACATGTACAACAGTATTAGATATGTGTACAGTGTGGCAGTGTTATTTATGTAAGATGTACAACAGTATTAGATATGCGTACAGTGTGGCGGTGTTATTTATGTAAGATTACAACGGTGTTTGATATGTGTACAGTATGGCAGTGTTATTTTTGTAAGATGTACAGTGGTGCTAATTATGTGCATGGTGTGGCAGAAAACTCTATTTATGCTCCCTTTGTGATCACTACGTATGTATACAGCGTGCTGAATATGCATAACCATAGTCCCCATCCCCTGGATGAAACCCTGCATATGCTGCCCACTTATTCTTCTCATAGTTACTGACCTCTAAAACTCCATATTGAAGGTGAACAGATAATTTCAGAAAACATAAATATTTGCTCCGTCTATTAACAATGAGATAACACCGCATAAAAGTCATTGATTTGTGCCAGTTGAAAAACAACACACCTCAATCACTATCATATTATATGTCGTGCCTCGGCAGCCATAGAAGTAATGCTGGGAGTCGGCTCATTCCGCGCCCCCTTTTTTTTACTTTAATGCAACATTTCCTAAACTCTATTTTCATGGGCAGATACTGTTTACCTGACATTATTGATTTTCACATTTTCATCGCCTTTCTTTAATTTTCTTCCGCACACCGGTAGTTTTAGATAATCCAGCTGGGTTCTTTTTTGTGCAGTGGACGGTAGTATCTAACGCAGCGGGGGAACCTCTTATAATACTCAGCCTATGTTTGCCCGCTTGGAAAATACACCAACGGTAGTAAATAGAATTGGAAGGGGGTCTGATCTTCCTGCTGGTTCGGTTAATAATTTAGAAAAAAAAAAAAAGATTAAAGAGTGGGATAAATAAAATATTACCAGTAACAAGATAAGTGTGTGTGTTTGCGGAATCGAGCATTTAGACGGCGATTCGGGCGTAGAGAACCCACATAAATACAATGTTACTAGCATTATCAAGGCCAAAAAATAAAGCGATCGGCTGAGTTTTTCAAAAGATTGGGACGCATAAGTTCTGATTATTCATTTGCGGGGGTTTTTAAGTCACTTTTCTTTTTTTGGCGTATTTTATTCATTGACGGGTTTGGCCAAATTCTTCAAAATGATGCACACAGTTCATTAATCACTTTTTCACGCAGGGCCCTGTAGGTTTGGATTTCTTTTCCCCTTAATAATAAAGACCTTCATTTATAAACTGCATTTTGTGATTACTTGTGTTATCTTTTTCTAATATTTACATTTGTTTGGTGATTGGAAACACTTAAGTGTGACAAACATGCAAAAGAATAGGAAATCCACCACTGTATTTCATACTTGCAAAGATTCCCGGAATGTTAGCAAGGCTCCTGGAAAAAATGGGGGACATCCTGGAAGAACAACCTTGTAAAGCTGCACAAAACCTCCTAGAAACCACCGATTGCAGAAGGTTTCCTGTGCTCTGACGTCCAATCCAATTGTGGCAGGCAAGAAGCGCAGCGTGGAGGGTCAGAGAAGGGGAATGAAAGGGTTGTGGACTCCAGAAGGGTTGGCCACTTAGTCACAGAGACTGAGCCTATATTAGCTTATGGCACGATTGATTGCATCCACCGTGATTACATTGGGGGGCCATATGTAACTGACTGGTGCTGCAGCTGCTTTTATCACCATGTGGAAGGGTGAGCATGCTCGTCTACCTGGTTGCAACATGAACTGGTTCTCCTAACTTGCAGAATGTAAGTGATCGATAGCGGGTTTCCCATTTGATCGATTGTAGAGATAAAACCGTGGCACAAATGCATGCTGGGTGCAGAATGGTGACACAGGCTTGTTGGTTACAGTCCACACTGGGCAGAAGAGTGTGTTTTTTACTTGTTTGTGGTACAAAGACACGTGATAATTGAAGAATTTATCTTCAGAGTCACTTTGGTGAGGTCCTTTACCTTGTAACACGACGCAAGTCCACACAGAGTGAAAAACTGAACCCCCTTTGGTCTACTTGTTACGTTCAAAAAATTAATCCTATCATCATACGCAAGGGCGCAAGTCGCAAAACCTTCTGCAGGACCGGACGACAGGCTCAGTTCAGGTTTACAATATCAGCAATACAGGGTAGTGGTACAATCAGATCAGTACTTGACTCTTCCCCTTCCCGGTGGTCGAGTATTATCTTCACACAGACCACTTTCACTTTATGGGGGATAACGTTATCTGGCAATGAAATATGCAAAATTTAGACTCTTTGCTCGAGATATCAGATACCCTTTATTCACTTGGCTTAGCACGCAAATGTTCATTAGCCCGACCTCTGCCTCTATCGTTCACCGGTCCACTAGTGCTATATCGATGAATCCACGAGTCTGTCTACAGACCAGAGGTCAACCATTTCTTCACTGTGCCGTAATCATTATTTATCTCCAGACTGAGGTCTGACACTACTTTTTTTTCTAGCTTGTCTTTCTAGAGCTGCAGACCCCTCTCAGGTTCCAATTTTGTCAGACCCAATTTTCAGGAACCTCTCTTTACCACGTGCTTGATTGGGAGTCTTCTTCCCCCGTGTAGCTTCAGCCACACACTGACTCACTGCCTGCCAGCAGTTCGCTGATCTGGGGTAAGGTCACAGGACCGCTTTCTCTCCATATGGTTTGATCAGAGTGACATCAATTTTTTTTCTCAGAGGTTGAAGAAAACAAAAACTTAAAGTTTCTCCACCCTCTTCATTCTGTGAGTCCATGAAAACTGGAGCCCACTCTGATGTTATCCGAGTGTGGTCTGATGTTCTTCATGAACCTATAGACTTTCATTCTTCAAGAACCTATAGACTTTCATTACCGATTTTGACCCAACACTCAGACCAAAATCGGGCATGTCCCCAATTTTTTTCTGTCAGGAAAAAATTGGATATGTTCACAGCCCCATAGAATATCATAGGCAGGCCACGTTCACCTAATCAGTATTTGGTCAGTAGTTCTCATCAGTATGTCTAAGCCAAAAATACAGATGTAAAATACTGACCAAATACTGATAGTGTGAGCAAAACCGTAAAAAGTGCTATCCGTGTAAACTAGTGACAGCATTCATCCAATATAATCGGCTATGTCCACAAGCCTTTATTCTCATCCTGGTTCCTGCAACAAATAGGTAATTACGACAAGGTAATTATTGGCTCCTTTTGGAAATATTCTCAAGGTACAGAAATTCACACCTGCAAGGGCTTAAGCTATTTTTTTTTTTTTTTGCTTCACTTACTGCACGATATGGTGAGTCCAGGTTCCAGGCTGCACATGTTAGGAGATGGACATATTGTCGACATTCCCCCTTGAAGAAACAAGTGTATTGTTGTGATGTATAATGTGAATTGTGCTATGCTATAATTGAGTTAATGATGTGTGGTGTCTTGACAGTAGGGAAAGCAAGAGTTAATGGTTGGGGATAGGCCAGAGTGGGAAGGGAGGGGATGGGATAATAATAATAATAATAATAATAATCTTTATTTTTATATAGCGCTAACATATTCTGCAGCGCTTTACAGTTTGCACACATTATCATCACTGTCCCCGATTGGGCTCACAATCTAGAATTCCTATCAGTATGTCTTTGGAATGTGGGAGGAAACCGGAGTGCCCGGAGGAAACCCACGCAAACACGGAGAGAACATACAAACTCTTTGCAGATCCTTAGAACCCAGGACCCCAGCGCTGCAAGGCCGTAGTGCTAACCACTGCGCCACCGTGCTGCCCATGGGATGGGCTCAAGGGAAAGTGAGAGTTTCCAGGTAGTGAGTCAGATAGGTCTAGCATACACAGAGAAAAGACCTAAGGTCCAATGTGAACATTGCCGCATCTTTGGGCGTCCCTGGAGAGAGGAGACCAAAAGAAAGAGATAGAGAGATCCGAAGCAATAAAAAGGAAAAGTGACTGGGAGACACAGTGATTCTATGGAGACGAGTCCTGGAAGAGAACGTCCAGCAGTGAGGCCCAGAGTTTATAATTTATGAAGGTAACGGGCCTAGAGAGGTCTGAGTACACAAGATGAAGAGAGTGCCCCAGGTGGGAGATGTAGAAGAGAAGTACCAGCCATACTGGCACCATAGCTTCCCTAAGGGGAAAAGAAGGCGCGGAACCGCTAGTCGAGTAAAGGGCTCTGGCTAGCTGGACAGTAGTGTCAAACTGGGTTGCAGGGAAGTAATGAGGAACAGTGAAGAAAGAGAAGAGAAAGAGACTAAATTTGTGTGATGAGCATGTTACTCATTACGAAGGAAACATTTGCGAAAATGTGTGCCTGCCATCTTCTTTATATAACCCTCCCCGGGTTAATGTTCAGAAAAAAAATTATTTTGAACTGGTGGTCTCCCTCATTGAACTGTAAAACGGTCCTGGTCAAACAGCAGCATTGGTTACATGCGGCCTGCATGGGCGTAGAGCCCTCACAGCACAAGTACACATTCCCAGTCAGGACCTCCAACTTCATGTAATATGCCGGGGCGCAAGAGACGAGTACCTCACCCATGGCTACCAGCCCACGCCACATTACACACACTCCATAGCCACTGAATAGCATCCAGTTATTGGAATTGTTGGCATTGCCAGATGTGGTACCTGTCCCACATGCCTAGCATCACACTTACGGGGCCCATACTGAACCACATCCAGAAACAAATACAAAGTGAGCAGGCAACTGTCCACCAATATCCCACCCATAAACCATCCCTATTCATACAGTTCTACTCTCATACAAATATGATGTGTGCAACGCCTTGGTTCCCCTGCAATCAGTAAGATCATTGCAGAATAGTCAAGCCCAGCAGAGTGCCACTAATATTTACCTACTGTGCAGAGAAATTTCTTGATCATCATATGGCAGCATCATAATATGGACTTTGAATGTCAGCCTTATTGGCAGTGGCATAGCATGGGGGAGGCCACATGAGTGGTCAAATTCTATGGAGCACAAAATGTTTTCCTTAGGGCTAGAATGGTGCTAAGGTTAGGGTAATAAAATCCTGACATATAAAACGTTCAAAAATACACATTTTTTTGTTTCTTTGGTTTTTTTTTTAGCAAAACACAGAATAAACTTGAGGGCCAAAAGGAAAATAAAGACGCGGCTCGTACATTGTCTGGTCTTTTCTGTGGTGACATACGGATGAGAAACCTGGTCGATAAAGAAACAAGACAGAAGAAGAATCGACGCCTTTGAAATTAGGTCCTGGGGAAGGAAGGTATCAATACCATGGATGGCAAGAAGAACAAATCAAGCTGGATATGTCAAGGATCACCAAGCTACGAATTGTCTACTTTGGAAATATCATACGAAGAGAGTGATCACTGGAGAAGGACATCATGGTCGGAAGAATAGAAGGAGCAAAGAGGAAGACCAGCAACCCGATGGCTTGATACTCTCAAGAAACAGCGAAGAAGACCCTGGTGACCGAACTAGGATACACAAGATTGATCTTCCTACAGAGCGTTTAACCATCAAGTAGCCGTGGCGCTTCTTGTCTTAGTTCCTTGACTGATGAAGGTCAGGTACTGACCGAAACGTCTCTTAATTTTCTGAAATTTCTTCATTCAATAAATAAGTTCTTGAAATCACCTATATGAGTGCCGAGTATTTCTACAATGCGAGATCGAGCCAAAGGCCGTTTATTAATAATAACAAAAGGCAAATAATAATTACATCAGAATTTTCTCAAATAAAGTGCATGGAGGTGGGGGTAAAGAGGTCCAATCATGGACTAATGGAAGGGTCTCAGGGATTGTTAACGGTCCAAGGTTTAGAAGGCACAAAATATTTGCCATGCCCTGAGGGCTAGTAACCTACGCTACGCCATTTCTTATTGGATTACTTCTTGAATAGAAGCTTAACCCCTCATTCTTCTGATTCGTAGATCTTAGCCAGTTGATGTCCCGTCAATGATAAAAAGATAAACATGCGCCAATAAATTGTTTTCCAAATTATTTTGCTAATATTTCTAGGAAAAAAAAATGCCATCTTAAATAATAGACTTGAACTGTAACAGTAAACGCAGGGAGAAGAGTTAATATAAATATCTGAGTGCTGTTCCTTAGTAAGATTAATTTTAAGATGTTTCCTCTTTAATATGGAAATGGAAATTCTAATAAAGGATCATCTTTTCTTGTCCATAGAAGACATGCCACCATGCTTCTCGGCGCGGCCGGTCGGAGGATAGTGCCGGCTATTCTTCATGAAATAGTTGTTCTTATGCCACCAAGAGAGACTAATCCCCATTGTTACACCGGTCATTCGATCCCAGCAGAACACTCTGTACAGACAGAGAATCGGCTCTACACCTGTTCACTTTCACGGGTGGATTGAGAGAGAATACACAAAAAAAAAAAATCTTGTGGCTTGAAACCTATGCAATAATCTTCTAAAGCGTTTGGACCTGTTTTAATCTCTTCATGGAGGGCGTTTCTCCTAAACCCTGCGACTTGTTGCCTCTCTATCATTTATCTCAACATATAGGCATTAGGCACATAATCTACTTTATGCGATGAAACCATCAAAAGGCTAAACTAAGAGAAGACCTTGTTGGAAAATGACATAATATGTCAATCAGGTTTTTTAAAAAATATTTTTCAAAAACATTGTTACATCCACATGAAAATGATGCAGTTTTCACACTGGTCACACGATAGGGTGACACTTCTTTTTTTTTCCCCTAAAGTTCATTTTTTTTGCTTTTGTGCATAGACTAGGACAGAATGATCAGAGTCATCTCGATATCATTAAAGTATTGGCAAGTCAATGACAGCCTCTATTGTATTGCTCTAGGCCTAGAAAGTGTAGAACTTTAGAAAATAGATTGTCGGGATCCGACTCACCTCATTATCATAAAATATGAAAATTCTTTGCTCATGGTCACCTATCAGTAAAGTTTTGTTATGGGGATGCTGATTAAAGGAAAAGAGTGTTAGGGTCAGATGTTGTTTCACTTGATCAATAATATTTTTTTGAGGATAGAGACACCAGTTGAAGGGCGCTCCCGTGATAGCAGATGTAATCAAATGGAAAAAAATACCAAAAAAGTGCCAGAAGAATAAAATAGAATAAAGGAAAATTTGATTTAAAAATACAACGCGTTTCGGCTATATCTA
Source organism: Ranitomeya imitator (assembly GCF_032444005.1). Taxonomy (NCBI): domain Eukaryota; kingdom Metazoa; phylum Chordata; class Amphibia; order Anura; family Dendrobatidae; genus Ranitomeya; species Ranitomeya imitator. Next base: position 28,199,552 of record NC_091287.1, on the reverse strand, counting down.
GCCTTTTTCAGGTATTTGGAGGTTGGTCAGTAAACTGGGCTCAAAAATATCTATCGCCAAGGCACTACCCCTTTAAAGGGGTATTCTCAAGTTTGGAAGTTACGGATAGGTGGTCCAAAATGTGTGGTCTAATTTTTCCTGCTACTCTTGTGAAAATGAAAAAAATTGGGGTAAAGCAATATTTTTGAGAAAAAAAAATGTAATTTTTTTATTTTCACAGCCCGGTGTTATGCAATGCCGTGAATCACCTCTGATTGCCAGATGCTCACTGAGGCCCTAGATGAATTCCTTGAGGGGTGCAGATTCCAAAATGGTGTCAGATGTGGGAAGTTTCTGATGTTTTGGAATGACATGGGTTCTTCAAATGCGACATGGCGTCCACAATCTATTCCAGCCAAAATGGCGATAACTTCCCAATCGCAAGGGGTTTGACCACTCGGATCCCCACTGATGCCAAAAACAGTGCAGCTCCATTCATTCTAGTGGGACTGCCAAAAAATAACTGAGCGCAGCCCTTGGTTATCTCTGGTGGTCCCATTAAGGAGAAATGGAGAGGCAATGCGCATGATTGACCTCCCCTCTAATCATATCGGGTTCTTTGGAGTCCCAGTTCTTGGGATCAGTGGGGGTCCTAGTGGTCGAACCCCCTGTGATTGGGAAGTTAGCCCCTATCCCATGGAATAGGGGATAGAATCCTGATTGTAGGGTGTTGACCACTCAGACCCTCACCGATTTTGAGAAACGTGGTGAAGGCCAATTATGCGCAATTATCCTGGTTCTTGGGATCAGAGGTCGAAGTCCCTTCGATCGAGAAGTTATCTCTTATCCTACGGATAGGGAATAACTTCCAATCTTAAGAATACCCCTTTAAAAAAACATTGTAAGATATTTTTCCAGCTTTCTCCAGGACGGGGACTATTTATGTCTGCAGATTTTAGGCAACACACAAGGTTGTTTAAATCCCGGAGAACATGGTACATATAATTCACTTTTTATTATAAGGTCCCTTTAAGGCGCAGTGAATAAAGCTTACCTTGTGTCCTGGATATTTGTAGGATTTTACTGGCTACCTGATCCCTCTTCTGGATAAACATATCCCCCAAAAAATAAGTAACCCTGACTCCACTTGTAGGTTCGCCCCTCCCAGGCCCAATAAACACGATCACCACTAAAACAACATGCACCGCGCTATGTCCTGAGCTCACCAAAGCGTCTGAATCATCCGTCCCGCTAACATTACCGACGTCGACCATTTCTAGAGTGTAAACACAACTTCCTTTTACAAATTCTTTCGCACAAGGGCCACCAACTGCTGCCAACCACAGAAATAACCAGGTTCATAAATCCCGACTTGTCTCGAGTAGGAAAAAAAAAAAAAGAAGTCTTTAATACTAAAATAAAATCAGCTTAGCCGACATATAAATCAGAACAGGAGAGGAAGCCCGAGAACATGCAAAGGCCAATTATAGGGAGCGAAAATATCCCAATGTGCAGAATCTGTGTGCATTTCATCTATGGGGAGAGAAGAGAAAGCTGCTGCCAGATGCCAATGGCGGAGACTTATCTCTCCGGAAAACAAAAGGATCGGGAGTTGCAATTTCAACAGCTGATGATGATGGATGAGGATGTCGGGGGATTTCCAGAGACCCTCAAACACATCAGACGATGCTCCGGTTCTGCTGAAGTTGATGACTTCAGCTGCTAGGACCTGTCGTCCACCTTTGGGGAATTTTGTTTTTTTTTCTTACTTTCAATGCATGTAATCTTGGCAAAAAAATAATAATTTTTCCAACCGGGTATCATTAAAAATGTTGCAACGATTGCCTTCAATAGCCACTGGCTGCAGAATGAGCTAACTGGGAATCAGTCAGTGAGCCAGCTATGATGGTGAGTTTATAAGTAGAGATGAGCGTACCGGACAGTTAGTGTCCGGTGCTAAACGCTGAATACGGACTTATCCCGGAAGTCTGTTGCGATGTTTGGAGTTCCAGGGGAAGAGAGATAGGGAGAGAGAAATTTTCCTAGGTCAAAAGTTCAGGTCCCCATTTTTTTTAATGGGGCTCGGGTTCTGGATCAAGTTCGGGTACAGATCTGGTACCCGAACCGAACTTTGGAATAAACGCCAAACACGGACTTCTCCAGGAAGTTCGTTGCCATGTTCGGAGTTCCGGGGGGGAAGAGACAGAGAGACATTTTCCAGGTCAAAAGTTCGAGTCCCCATTCTTTTCAATGGGGTTCGGGTTCTCGATCAAGTTCGGGTACAGTTCTGGTACCAGTACCGAACTTTGGAATAAGTACAAACAGTACAAAAAAAAATTATGATAACCAATGGCAAAAAATATTTTTACCCACAAATACATAAATACATGAATTTAGGTTAAAAAAAAATGTCCCCAAAGATGAAAAAAGTGAGAAGCACAAGGTGTTCTTCACATCTTATGCAGATACTTAGTTTGACTTGACGCTAAAATTGGCAAATTACACAAATTTTCTCTCTTTTTTTTTTTTGCATAATTGCACCCCCTTTACGTCAGACTATACTTCATTCCCAACCTCTAAATATGCCTCTGGGAGATTTCCATCTCATACAGTAATCTGAAGGCCGAGGGAGGTCTCCCCTTTTTTTACATCCATATAATGCTCCATACAGTATAGTGAGCCACATATAATTCTCCATACAGTATATGATGGGCCCCATCTATTGCTCCCTATATAATGGGCCTCATATAATGCTCCATATAGTATATGATTGGCCCCATACAGTATACTGAGTCCCATATATTGCTCCATACAGAATGGGCCCCATATAATGCTCCAAAAATAATTGGCCCCATAAGATGCTCCATGTATAATGGGCCCCATATAATGCTCCATATATAATTGGCCATATAAAATGCTCCATATATAATTAGTCCCATAAGATGCTTCATATATTATTGGCCCCATATACTGCTCCATATGTAATTGTCCCCATATACTGCTCCATATTGAATTGGCCCCATAAGATGCTCCATATTAAATTGGCTCCATATTAAATTGGCCCCATATAATGCCCCCTATAGAATTGGCTTCATAAGATACTCCATATAGAATTAGCCCCATATAATGCTCCAAATATGGGCCCCTTCTGATGGTCCCCATATATTGCTCCAAATATATAAAAAAAAATGAAATACTCACCTCTCGTTGCTTGACGCTGCTCTGCTCTGGACTCCTCAGCGTCGGCGTCTTCCTGCTCTCTGTGCTGCGACTGCTCAGGCAGAGGGCGTGCACTGGTGATGCCATCGCGCTCTCTGACCTGAACGTCACAGTCAGAAGATGCTGCAGCGCTGGAACCAGAAGAGGTAAGTATCGCGGAGGCCGACGCTATAGCGCACCAGTGTCCCCAACGGCGAGTGGGCCCCCTGCCTGCTCAGGGCCCCGGCACTTGCCCGGGTGCACCGGGTGCTGACGGCGGCCCTGGCCTGAGGTCTCACAACAGTTTTTCTACATGTTTCTATAGAGCAGCAGACTCTCAGCTTTGTTATATTCCATGAGTACACAACACTTTTTTGGTCTCAGGGCTACATTGTCATACTGAACCAATCTGAAGGGCCTCAAAAAAATGCAAAGAGGTACTTACATGAATACATCACCAGAACCATCATCAGTACATTAATACATCATCAGGACCAACTGTTGAGTATTTGAAAAGGATTTGGAGAGTTTCTGCTTAGATTCTGCTCCCAAGAAAATCAGTGTTACCATATCTAAACTTACATTAAGTTTTTGTAGCACAAACTTAACCACATCCACCTCATAATCTCAAAACTAAGTTTTCTGGATCTTTCAGTTTTAACACGAAGCACATTATGGAATACTGCATGCTTCATAACCATTGTCAGTACATGAATACAGCACCAGAACCACCTTCAGTAGAAGAATGCAGCACCAGAACCGTTGTCAGTACATGAATGCAGCACCAGAATCACCGTCAGTACATGAATACCTCACCAAGCTTAGTTCAGTGATCAATTGTAGATTCAGGTCAGCCCCATATACACTTGTGTCACATGATCCTGCAACTCTCAGTATGTCTTTAACAATGGTAAGGAGATACTGGGAGTTGTTTTTACTAGTCATCATCAGACTGCAGACCATAAAAGAACCACAGCACTGATGAGACATAGTCAGTATCATAAATAGACAAACAAAGCTTTCTCTGAGGAATAAAGACCTAGCCGGACCTGAGACTTGCTGCATAACTCCCATAGACTTCAGTGGACATGGTCATGCACAGACATCTCTAATAAACTGATGCAAAAAGGGATTAGATGGAATCTGGACCTAATAATATGTTTGCCCTTGGGCTTCAACAACTTTACAGGTAGGTGGATACTGCTGATATACACGCAGGAGGGCACGGCTGATGGACAGGCAGGTGGGTACGGCTTGTAGACAGGCTGGCGGGCATAGCTGATAGACCTGCAGGTATACTGGGATATGAGCACTGGGACCTGAGAACTAGCAAGCATGTTTTAGAAACAGACTAACAAAGTTACACAGGCACATCCCTTCAGGTGGAAGTGCCTTAAATAATGAGTGTCTCCTAGCCATTTGCTGGGGACATTTTAGGATGCCGCATGCTGTCTCTTTAAGAGGGCGAGACCGCATGCGCACTAACGACAGTGCCTGGAGGATCTCCAAGCCATGTGCAGAACCCAGGCAGCAGGAGAAGGAGGAGGGAGTGCGGGCGGATAGTGAATTGCCATCCCTGCTGGGAGAGAGGGGCAGCATGCAGAGACGCCGGCACTACACAAGTGCTCACCTAATAAAGTGGAACATGGGTGAAGGGAGCCCTGTTCTGGAGAAAGGTGGGAACTATTTGTAACAAACTTTTAGGAAATATCCTGAGGATATGCCATTAATGCCTAAAATCAGAGTGCCCCTTTAAAGCCAAGCATTTGACACTAGGAACTAATTTTATGGGATCGTGAATGACCTATTAGTCCTCTTTTATAATTGCCACGCGCATATGATCTGTACGGACGGATGATGGATCATCCAACGACTAGTTCCAATCTGGCAATAAGCTCCTATTGTTACGACAACCTTCAGAGGTGTGGTTGATTGTGGTCAAATGTGGTAACCTTCCTCTTCATGTACCCTAGACGTTATCAAAAGTTATCAACTTGTGCTAAATTTATCATAAAACAGACAAAGAATTACTGGAGTGCTGAGAGCAGAGTCAGACCAAGGCAAGTCCAGCCCGCGAGGAGCAATCATTTTAAAACTCCGCCCTCTATTTATGCAGTGCATGTCTCTTTAAATAGAAAATTGTGAATAACAGAGAAAATACCATTAAAAATGATTTTTTTTTTTTTTGGTGGGGAATATTTAGATTTATGTTCCTTAGATGGGGTGGTCTTCCTGGGCTTTATAGAAGAGGCAAGAGCTGGGTCCAACAATGGAACCCACATATGTTGGAGGTGAACATAGTAAATAAATCCATCTCTCCTTATGAGACAACCTGTCAAGTTACGAGGAGGGTTTTGTTTGGGGTTTTCACGAGTGACATAAAGGACTGGGGCGACTGCAGAATCCCTGGCAGAACTTTAAGAGCGCCCTGTAACCTGAACTCGCCATCTAGACTGCGCCTTTTATTTCCTGCTTGCAAAGAACCAGAGTCATATTATATAATCCTGTTTATCTCCTGCAAGAGGCCCAGATTTGTGAAGGATGTGTGGAGCGGACACAAAAGAGGAGGAAAACCGGCCATTGTATTGAATCCCAAGTTTGAACTGCATTCATTTGTCCTGTATTAAGGTTGTCATTGGGGTGTGAAAGACATCTGCACAGATGTAAGGGCTCAGATAGGAAAAGGATTAGACTAAAACATACGAAGGGGACGAGCGGCACTGAAAGCTAATATCCTCTCACCTCTGCAATATACTCAGCCCCCTGATGGAGCTCTGAAAGGAAAAGCAAGCAATCACTTCATAAAGAACACAGATTATATCATGTCTTCACCGAGGGTTCATAACCCCTCTATTTACCCAGCACCTAAATTCTGTCTATTTTGTACCTATTGTTCATGACTCAGTGTACCGTAAAAAGGTTCCTCGTATACAATGTGCTGCTGATTTTTTTTAATAAATGTAATATATAGGGGTAGTAATTATTATTATTATTATTATTTATTATTATAGCGCCATTTATTCCATGGCGCTTTACATGTGAGGAGGGGTATACATAATAAAACAAGTACAATAATCTTGAAAAATACAAGTCACAACTGGTACAGGAGGAGAGAGGACCCTGCCCGCGAGGGCTCACAATCTACAAGGGATCGGTGAGGATACAGTAGGTGAGGGTAGAGCTGGCCGTGCAGCGGTTTGGTCAATCGGTGGTTACTGCAGGTTGTAGGCTTGTCGGAAGAGGTGGGTCTTCAGGTTCTTTTTGAAGGTTTCGATGGTAGGCGAGAGTCTGATATGTTGTGGTAGAGCATTCCAGAGTAGGGGGGATGCACGAGAGAAATCTTGTATGCGATTGTGGGAAGAGGAGATAATAGGGGAGTAGAGAAGGAGATCTTGTGAGGATCGGAGGTTGCGTGCAGGAAAGTACCGGGAGACGAGGTCACAGATGTATGGAGGAGACAGGTTGTGGATGGCTTTATATGTCATGGTTAGGCTTTTGTACTGGAGTCTCTGGGTGATGGGGAGCCAGTGCAGGGATTGACAGAGGGGAGAGGCCGGGGAATAGCGGGGGGACAGGTGGATTAGTCGGGCAGCAGAGTTTAGAATAGATTGGAGGGGTGCAAGAGTGTTAGAGGGGAGGCCACAGAGCAGGAGGTTACAGTAGTCAAGGCGGGAGATGATGAGGGCATGGACTAGGGTTTTTGCAGATTCTTGGTTTAGGAATGTGCGGATCCGTGAAATATTTTTGAGTTGGAGGCGGCAGGAAGTGGAAAGGGTTTGGATATGTGGTTTAAAGGAGAGATCAGTGTCAAGGATTACCCCAAGACAGCGGGCTTGTGGGACTGGGGAGAGTGGGCAGCCGTTTACTGTAATGGATAGGTTCGTTGGGGAGATCGCGTGAGATGGGGAAAAGATGATGAATTCTGTTTTGTCCATGTTAAGTTTTAGAAATCTAGTGGAGAAGAAGGATGAAATAGCAGACAGACATTGAGGGATTCTGGTTAGTAGGGAGGTGATATCTGGTCCAGAGATGTAGATCTGTGTGTCGTCAGCATAGAGATGATACTGAAAGCCGTGAGATTCTATGAGCTGTCCCAGGCCAAAGGTGTAGTATTATAGTAGTTATATTCTTGTACATAGGGGCAGTATTATAGTAGTTATATTCTTGTACATAGGGGGCAGTATTATAGTAGTTATATTCTTGTACATAGGGGGCAGTATTATAGTAGTTATATTCTTGTACATAGGAGGCAGTATTATAGTAGTTATATTCTTGTACATAGGAGCAGTATTAAAGTAGTTATATTCTTGTACGTAGGAGGCAGTATTATAGTAGTTATATTCTTGTACATAGGGAGCAGTATTATAGTAGTTATATTCTTGTACATAGGAGGCAGTATTATAGTAGTTATATTCTTGTACGTAGGAGGCAGTATTATAGTAGTTATATTCTTGTACATAGGGAGCAGTATTATAGTAGTTATATTCTTGTACATAGGAGGCAGTATTATAGTAGTTATATTCTTGTACATAGGGAGCAGTATTATAGTAGTTATATTCCTGTACATAGGAGCAGTATTATAGTAGTTATATTCTTGTACATAGGGAGCAGTATTATAGTAGTTATATTCTTCTACATAGGGGGCAGTATTATAGTAGTTATATTCTTCTACATAGGGGGCAGTATTATAGTAGTTATATTCTTCTACATAGAGGGCAGTATTATAGTAGTTATATTCCTGTACATAGGAAGCAGTATTATAGTAGTTATATTCTTGTACATAGGAGCAGTATTATAGTAGTTATATTCTTGTACATAGGGGGCAGTATTATAGTACTTATATTATTGTACATGGGGGCAGTATTATAGTAGTTATATTCTTGTACATAGGAGGCAGTATTATAGTAGTTATATTCTTGTACATAGGAGCAGTATTATAGTAGTTATATTCTTGTACATAGGAGGCAGGATTATAGTAGTTATATTCTTGTACATAGGAGCAGTATTATAGTAGTTATATTCTTGTACATAGGAGGCAGTATTATAGTAGTTATATTCTTGTACATAGGGAGCAGTATTATAGTAGTTATATTCTTGTACATAGGAGGCAGTATTATAGTAGTTATATTCTTGTACATAGGGAGCAGTATTATAGTAGTTATATTCCTGTACATAGGAGCAGTATTATAGTAGTTATATTCTTGTACATAGGGAGCAGTATTATAGTAGTTATATTCTTCTACATAGGGGGCAGTATTATAGTAGTTATATTCTTCTACATAGGGGGCAGTATTATAGTAGTTATATTCTTCTACATAGGGGGCAGTATTATAGTAGTTATATTCCTGTATATAGGAAGCAGTATTATAGTAGTTATATTCTTGTACATAGGAGCAGTATTATAGTAGTTATATTCTTGTACATAGGGGGCAGTATTATAGTACTTATATTCTTGTACATGGGGGCAGTATTATAGTAGTTATATTCTTGTACATAGGAGCAGTATTATAGTAGTTATATTCTTGTACATAGGGGGCAGTATTATAGTAGTTATATTCTTGTACATAGGGGCAGTATTATAGTAGTTATAATCTTGTACATAGGGGCAGTATTATAGTAGTTATATTCTTATATATAGAGAGCAGTATTACAGTAGTTATATTCTTGTACATAGGAGCAGTATTATAGTAGTTATAATCTTATATATAGAGCGCAGTAGTATAGTAGTTACAGTGGGGCAAAAAAGTATTTAGTCAGTCAGCAATAGTGCAAGTTCCACCACTTAAAAAGATGAGAGGCATCTGTAATTTACATCATAGGTAGACCTCAACTATGGGAGACAAACTGAGAAAAAAAAATCCAGAAAATCACATTGTCTGTTTTTTTATCATTTTATTTGCATATTATGGTGGAAAATAAGTATTTGGTCAGAAACAAACAATCAAGATTTCTGGCTCTCACAGACCTGTAACTTCTTCTTTAAGAGGCTCCTCTGTCCTCCACTCATTACCTGTAGTGATGGCACCTGTTTAAACTTGTTATCAGTATAAAAAGACACCTGTGCACAGCCTCAAACAGTCTGACTCCAAACTCCACTATGGTGAAGACCAAAGAGTTGTCAAAGGACACCAGAAACAAAATTGTAGCCCTGCACCAGGCTGGGAAGACTGAATCTGCAATAGCCAACCAGCTTGGAGTGAAGAAATCAACAGTGGGAGCAATAATTAGAAAATGGAAGACATACAAGACCACTGATAATCTCCCTCGATCTGGGGCTCCACGCAAAATCCCACCCCGTGGGGTCAGAATGATCACAAGAACAGTGAGCAAAAATCCCAGAACCACGCGGGGGGACCTAGTGAATGAACTGCAGAGAGCTGGGACCAATGTAACAAGGCCTACCATAAGTAACACACTACGCCACCATGGACTCAGATCCTGCAGTGCCAGACGTGTCCCACTGCTTAAGCCAGTACATGTCCGGGCCCGTCTGAAGTTTGCTAGAGAGCATTTGGATGATCCAGAAGAGTTTTGGGAGAATGTCCTATGGTCTGATGAAACCAAACTGGAACTGTTTGGTAGAAACACAACTTGTCGTGTTTGGAGGAAAAAGAATACTGAGTTGCATCCCTCAAACACCATACCTACTGTAAAGCATGGTGGTGGAAACATCATGCTTTGGGGCTGTTTCTCTGCAAAGGGGCCAGGACGACTGATCCGGGTACATGAAAGAATGAATGGGGCCATGTATCGTGAGATTTTGAGTGCAAACCTCCTTCCATCAGCAAGGGCATTGAAGATGAAACGTGGCTGGGTCTTTCAACATGACAATGATCCAAAGCACACCGCCAGGGCAACGAAGGAGTGGCTTCGTAAGAAGCATTTCAAGATCCTGGAGTGGCCTAGCCAGTCTCCAGATCTCAACCCTATAGAAAACCTTTGAAGGGAGTTGAAAGTCCGTGTTGCCAAGCGAAAAGCCAAAAACATCAGTGCTCTAGAGGAGATCTGCATGGAGGAATGGGCCAACATACCAACATCAGTGTGTAGCAACCTTGTGAAGACTTACAGAAAACGTTTGACCTCTGTCATTGCCAACAAAGGATATATTACAAAGTATTGAGATGAAATTTTGTTTCTGACCAAATACTTATTTTCCACCATAATATGCAAATAAAATGATAAAAAAACAGACAATGTGATTTTCTGGATTTTTTTTTCTCAGTTTGTCTCCCATAGTTGAGGTCTACCTATGATGTAAATTACAGACACCTCTCATCTTTTTAAGTGGTGGAACTTGCACTATTGCTGACTGACTAAATACTTTTTTGCCCCACTGTATATTCTTGTACATAGGGGCAGTATTATAGTAGTTATATTCTTATATATAGAGAGCAGTATTATAGTAGTTATATTCTTGTACATAGGAGCAGTATTATAGTAGTTATATTCTTATATATAGAGAGCAGTATTATAGTAGTTATATTCTTGTACATAGGGGCAGTATTATAGTAGTTATATTCTTGTACATAGGGGCAGTATTATAGTTTTTATATTCTTGTACATAGGAGCAATATTATAGTAGTTATATTATTGTACATTGGGGCAGTATTATAGTAGTTATATTCTTGTACATAGGGGCAGTATTATAGTAGTTATATTCTTGTACATAGGAGCAGTATTATAGTAGTTATATTCTTGTACACAAAGGCAGTATTATAGTAGTTATATTCTTGTACATAGAGGGCAGTATTATGCAGTAGTAGTCAGGGCTGTATTTAGAGTTTCTGCTGCACTAGGCACTATTAGTGCTGCCTCCCCCTTTGGTGAGTATGACACTATCGGCAGTGACTTTGGCCTTTTGCAGCAGATCCGGCAGTTTTTCCGCATCTGCCATGTAACGGATCACTTACGGCAACACTGCGTTCAGCCTCATTCATTTCCTATGGGACTTGCGGACATGTGCGGCATTTGCGGTTTTGCCGCGATCCGGCAAATGCGGTACTTACAGCAATGGAAAAAAAACTGCTAGCAGTGTTTTTTGTATCACCGCAAGTGCAAAACCACAAGTGCCGCACATGTCCGCAAGTAGCCATCACTACCTGTCCCTGCACCTTCCTAGCTCATCCCTAATCATCCCACTCTGACCTAAAACTAACTATAAAGCTTTAGGAAAGCAATTTATTAACTGACATATTCCTATGATAATGAGGGTTCCAGGCTACGGCGTAGACTGGGACGGGCAGTCTCCGGGTCTCCATTCTCTCCGTGCACACCCTCAGTCCCTGCCTCACTGCCTGTGCACAGACATCCCTTCACCGGACCCGGTAATCACCGCGCACAGTAGCATACCGGCAGAGGTGTATCTAGGGTTTTTGGCACCCGGGGCAAGAATTCATTTTGGCGCCCCCCCCCCCCAGGACATATGCGATTTGCACACTCAGTCATGTACCGACGAGCTCCTCTCCCTAATGCTCTCAATATTCAGTGCAAAACTGAGAGAAGCAGAAGAGAAGCTCGTTGTCGCAGGACCACAAGTATGAAAGTCGCATGTGAGTGAAGTGTCCATGTGACGACTACTGGAACCTGCAGAGCTGAATCCTGACATCGCAGCTTCTGAATTCTCACAACGCATGCACTGCACACTTTTAGGATTCTCCCTTGCCGATGGACAGTCATGTCAGCACAAGCATGCGATTTGTATACCTCTGGCAACATTCCGCCTAGACGTGCCCGGCCTCGCTCAGTTCATTTTTATTGAGTGAGGCCTCACATGTCTAGTCAGCATGTGACCGCATTAATGTAAAGCGCCAGCATGAGAGAATCCTGACAGCGTGCAGGGTGCACTGTGAGAATTCAGAAGTCTGCAGTCACAAAGAATGACTGCAGACTCATCACAAACCTGGACATCCCCTTTAATTCTCCTAACATAAATAAAAACATGAGCGTTAGTTAGTATCACAAATAACATTTATATCCAGGTACCATATAGATGATGTCATCTCTGGAGTCGTTCTCCTTCTTTTCTTCATCTTGTCCAGACCCCATGATGAGTTTTCTCATCCACAGCCGTCTATGCAGACTTCCATCTTCTCCGCTCTTTTGCAGAAAATCTCCACATGACGCCCTTAAAAATACAAGTGTCATTATAATGCTCCTGAATAAAAAATTGCCCCTCACTATATTGTCTGCACAAAACATGACCCCCACACTGTCCCTCTTATGGTACATGCTCTTCACACTGACCTCTCCTTTCCATACTGGCCCCCTCTTCACATTGTCCTCTCATATTGTGTCTGCACTATAGGGCTCAGTATTTATACAGTACTCTCTCATCACACTCCCCCCTCCTTGGTATACTGTCCCCTCCTGGCTGTGCCCTTACACTGTCCCTCCATGCTACGCCCCCACTACTCAGTTTCTATTCTGTGCCCACTCACTTTTCTGCCCCGTACTGTCTCCTCACACTATTCCCCTCCCTCCTCATACTGTCTCCTCTCACATCCCCCCCTGTTCACCATCCTGTCTCCTCATATATTTACCCCCTTGCTTTCTATACTGCCTGCTCACCTGAATCCCCATACTTTGTCTGCACACATCCCATCACCCTCACTTCCCGTACTCTGTCCACATCCATTTTTCACATCGCTACTCATACTGTGTCCACACACACATTCCCTCGTTCGCTCCCCATACTGTCTGCACCCATCCCCCATATTGTTTCCTCACATATGCCCCCCATTCCCCCATACTGTTTCCTCATACATGCCCCCCATTCCCCAGTACTGTTTCCGCATACATGTCCCCCATCCTCCCATCCTGTATGCATGGCTCGGCTCCCCCATCTTGTATGCATGGCTCGGTTCCCCCATCCTCCCATCTTGTATGCATGACTCGGCTTCCCCCATACTCCCATCTTGTATGCATGGCTCGGCTCCCCCATACTCCCATCTTGTATGCATGGCTCGGCTCCCCCATCCTCCCATCCTGTATGCATGGCTCAGCTCCCCCATCCTCCCACCCTGTATGCATGGTTCCCCCATCCTGTATGCATGGCTCCCCCATCCTCCCACCCTGTATGCATGGCTCCCCCATCCTACCATCTTGTATGCATGGCTCGACTCCGCCATCCTCCCATCCTGTATGCATGGCTCGGCTCCCCCATCCTCCCACCCTGTATGCATGGCTCCCCCATTCTCCCATCCTTTATGCATGGCTTTCCCATCCTGTATGCATGGCTCCTCCATCCTCCCATCCTGTATGCATGGCTCCCCCTTCCTCCCATCCTGTATGCATGGCTTGGCTCCCCCATCCTCCCACCCTGTGTGCATGGCTCGGCTCCCCCATCCTCCCACCCTGTATGCATGGCTCCCCCATTCTCCCATCCTCTATGCATGGCTCGTATGCATGGCTCCCCCACCCTGTGTGCATGGCTCGGCTCCCCCATCATCCCACCCTGTGTGCATGGCTCGGCTCCCCCATCCTCCCACCCTGTATGCATGGCTCCCCCATCCTCCCATCCTGAATGCATGGCTCCCCCACCCTGTATGCATGGCTCGGCTCCCCATTCTCCCACCCTGTGTGCATGGCTCCGCTCCCCCATCCTCCCATCCTGTATGCATGGCTCCCCCATTCTCCCATCCTGTATGCATGGCTCCCCCATCCTCCCATCCTGTATGCATGGCGCCCCCACCCTGTATGCATGGCTCAGCTCCCCCATCCTCCCACCCTGTGTGCATGGCTCCCCCATCCTCCCACCCTGCGTGCATGGCTCCCCCATCCTCCCACCCTGTATGCATGGCTCCCCCACCCTGTGTGCATGGCTCGGCTCCCCCATCCTCCCACCCTGTGTGCATGGCTCCCCCATCCTCCCACCCTGTGTGCACGACTCCACATCCTCCCACCCTGTATGCATGGCTCCCCATCCTCCCACCCTGCATGCATGGCTCCTCCATCCTCACACCCTGTATGCATGGCTTCCCCATCCTCCCACCCTTTATGCATGGCTCCCCCATCCTCCCATCCTGTATCCATGGCTCAGCTCCCCCATCCTCCCACTCTGTATGCATGGTTCCCCCATTCTCCCATCCTGTATGCATGGTTCCCCCATTCTCCCATCCTGTATGCATGGCTCCTCCATCCTCCCATCATGTATGCATGGCTCCTCCATCCTCCCATCCAGTATGCATGGCTCGGCTCCCCCATGCCCCCACCCTGTGTGCATGTCTCGGCTCCCCCATCCTCCCACACTGTATTCATGGTTCCCCCATTCTCCCATCCTGTATGCATGGCTCCTCCATCCTCCCATCCCGTATGCATGGCTCCCCCATCCTCCCATCCTGTATGCATGGCTCCCCCACCCTGTGTGTATGGCTCGGCTCCCCCATTCTCCCACCCTGTGTGCATGGCTCGGCTCCCTCATCTTCCCACCCTGTATGCATGGCTCCCCCATTCTCCCATCCTGTATGCATGGCTCCCCCATCCTCCCATCCTGTATGCATGGCTCCCCCATCCTCCCATCCTGTATGCATGGCTCCCCCATCCTCCCATACTGTATGCATGGCTCCCCCACCCTGTATGCATGGCTCGGCTCCCCCATCCTCCCACCCTGTGTGCATAGCTCCCCCATCCTTCCACCCTGTGTGCATGGCTCCCCCATCCTCCCACCCTGTGTGCATGGCTCGGCTCCCCCATCTTCCCACCCTGTATGCATGGCTCCCCCATTCTCCCATCCTGTATGCATGGCTCCCCCATCCTCCCATCCTGTATGCATGGCTCCCCATCCTCCCATCCTGTATGCATGGCTCCCCCACCCTGTATGCATGGCTCGGCTCCCCCATCCTCCCACCCTGTGTGCATGGCTCCCCCATCCTTCCACTCTGTGTGCATGGCTCCCCCATTCTCCCACCCTGTGTGCATGGCTCGGCTCCCCCATCTTCCCACCCTGTATGCATGGCTCCCCCATTCTCCCATCCTGTATGAATGGCTCCCCCATCCTCCCATCCTGTATGCATGGCTCCCCCATCCTCCCATCCTGTATGCATGGCTCCCCCACCCTGTATGCATGGCTCGGCTCCCCCATCCTCCCACCCTGTGTGCATGGCTCCCCCATCCTTCCACCCTGTGTGCATGGCTCCCCCATCCTCCCACCCTGTGTGCACGGCTCCCCCATCCTCCCTCCTTGTGTGCATGGCTCCTCCTTCCTCCCACCCTGTGTGAACGGCTCTCTCATCCTCCCACCCTGTGTGCATGGCTCCCCCATACTCCCACCATGTGTGCACAGCTCCTCCCACCCTGTGTGCACGGCTCCTCCATCCGCCCTCCCTGTGTCCACGGCTCCCCCATCCTCCCACCCTGTATGCACGGCTCCTCCATCCTCCCACCCTGTATGCATGACTCTCCCATCCTCCCACCCTGTATGCAGGGCTCCTACATCCTCCCATCCTGTATGCATGGCTCCCCCACCCTGTATGCATGGCTCGGCTCCCCCATCCTCCCACCCTGTGTGCATGGCTCCCCCATCCTTCCACCCTGTGTGCATGGCTCCCCCATCCTCCCACCCTGTGTGCACGGCTCCCCCATCCTCCCTCCTTGTGTGCATGGCTCCTCCTTCCTCCCACCCTGTGTGAACGGCTCTCTCATCCTCCCACCCTGTGTGCATGGCTCCCCCATACTCCCACCATGTGTGCACAGCTCCTCCCACCCTGTGTGCACGGCTCCTCCATCCGCCCTCCCTGTGTCCACGGCTCCCCCATCCTCCCACCCTGTATGCACGGCTCCTCCATCCTCCCACCCTGTATGCATGACTCTCCCATCCTCCCACCCTGTATGCAGGGCTCCTACATCCTCCCACCCTGCATGCTTGGCTGCCCCATCCTCCCACCCTGTATGCATGGCTCCCCATCCTCCCACCCTGCATGCATGGCTTCCCCATCCTCCCACCCTGTAAACATGACTCCTTCATCATCCTCGCCTGTCCTCCTCCGTCTTCCTCCATCCTCCCCCCCCATCCTCCTCTATCCTCCATACATTACATTACTGATCCTGAGTTACATCCTGTATTATACTCCAGAGCTGCACTCACTATTCTGCTGTTGCAGTCACTGTGTACATACATTACATTATGGATCCTGGGTTACCTCCTGTATTATACTCCAGAGCTGCACTCACTATTCTGCTGGTGCAGTTGGAGCGACCCCAGACGCAGGGCCGCGGGGTACTCGGTCCGGGGTTGTCACGGTGGCTAGACCCGGTCTGTGACCCTGCTAAGGCGCGTCCAATGAAAGGTGATGGTACGTGGTGCAAGGTGCGAGGAATAACGAGGACACAGGGTTGCAGTCTCTTTACCTTTTTACTGAATGCTTTAGGATCCTCAATCCAGAGCACTGCTAACAGGGCTGGCTGAGTCCAGCCGGTCCGAAGGCACATCCAAAGTTCCCTTTGCAGGTGGGGATCAGTGTCTACCTTGTAGCACCTGTGTGTTGTAGTCCTTCCCTGCTGAGCACCACGGGATAGTCCTCACAACTGTCGTATCTGTTCTTTCTCTCTCTATCCCCCAGATAATATGGATAGGACGCACCCGTACGACAGGTAGGCCTGGAGTTATTCTGGGACCCTAGAGACGCCCCTCTCCTGCCGCTGTTTGAAGTAATGCATGGAATCTGTTACTTCCTCAGTGCTCCGGCCACCGGCTACGCGCCTCAGAAGGATGTTGCCACAGTCTTAGGGACACGACTCCTTCTGGTTCTATCTCCTTCGTACTATGATCCCGCTTCTCACTTCTCCACAATATACTTTGCTTCGTGTCCTTCCTTGAGATGCCACCGCAAGGTAGTGCAGGCGCGGCTCCGTACAATCTGTCCTTTCTGCTAAGTACCTGCCAGGTTCCCACTCCTGACAGGTCCTCTCCC
Source organism: Ranitomeya imitator (assembly GCF_032444005.1). Classification (NCBI taxonomy): domain Eukaryota; kingdom Metazoa; phylum Chordata; class Amphibia; order Anura; family Dendrobatidae; genus Ranitomeya; species Ranitomeya imitator. The sequence continues at coordinate 28,182,468 of NC_091287.1, read as the reverse complement.
GAGCTCTCCCGGGCTGCTTTCTCCCTAACTTCCTGTCCAACCCCCAGTTTTACCAGAGTGTGAGGAGTGGCCTAATACATAGAGCCTTTTGCTCCCCCTGGTGGCCAGAGTGTGAAGTGTAATGTGTGACAGTGATACCTGGTCAGGTGAACTCCTTTAGTGCAATCAGACATAACATCACTCCCCTTAGTGGCAGAGCGACATTATGCAACAACCAGGACTCTGGGGCGCTGCACAGTCACTGTGTACATACATCACATTACTGATCCTGAGTTACATCCTCTATTATTCTCCAGAGCTGCACTCATTATTCTGCTAGTACAGTCACTGTGTACATACATTGCATTACTGATCCTTAGTTACGTCCTGTATTATACCCCAGAGTGTTGTGAATTCCGCTCTTGAGCTCCCTCCGGTGGTTGTAAGTGGCACTTTTGTGTGTTCTGCTCTTGGGCTCCCTCTTGTGGTTTTGAGTGGTATGGCTGCTCCTTGGAGTTGGCTGTCAGCAGCTGCCTCCACTGATCGTCTCTTCTGCTCGGCTATTTAGGCCTGGCTCTTTCCTTCAGCCAGTGCCACTTGTAAATGGTTCCTGGTTGGATTCACATCTCTTTGGATTTCCCTGTTATCCTGACCAGTTCAGCAAAGCTAAGTTTTTGCTTGCTCTTTTCTGTCCCTAGATTGTGGACTTATTTGTTCTGTGCTTTCTATGTTTGTCCAACTTATCAGTATGAATTAATTCTGTCTTGCTGGAAGCTCTGGGAAGCAGATTTACCCTCCACACCTTTAGTCAGGTGTGGAGATTTTTTGTAAACTCTGCGTGGATTTTTTGTAGTGTTTTATACTGACCGCACAGTATTGCATCCTGTCCTATCTATTTAGCTAGACTGGCCTCCTGTGCTCATCCTGGTTTCATTCTGTGTATGTCTTTTCCCTCTCCACTCACAGTCATTATTTGTGGGGGGCTAATCTATCCTTTGGGGATTTTCTCTGAGGCAAGATAGCTCTCCTCCTTCTATCTTTAGGGGTAGCTAGATCTTAGGCTGTGACGAGGTGCCTAGGGAGAGTGAGGAGCATCCCACGGCTACTTCTAGTGTTGTGTTGAGCTTAGGGAATGCGGTCAGTACAGTTACCACGTCCTTCAGAGCTCGTTCCAAGTTGCTCCTGTACCACCGTATCATAACAGTACAAGTGGCCAAAAATGAATTAAATGCATCTCAAAAGAAGGAAAAGAAAGTTCTGAACCATTTTTTTTTCTGTGCTCTGGTTTGTCTTTTTTTTCCTCTTGAAATCTGGGTGGTTCAGGATATATGCTCTGGCATGGATGTTCAGGGTTTGTTTTCTCGTGTGGATCAACTTGCTGCAAGAGTACAGAGTATCCAGGACTATGTTGTCCAGACTCCGGCTTTAGAGCCTAGAATTCCTACTCCTGATTTGCTTTTTGGGGACAGATCCAAGTTCTTGAACTTTAAAAATAACTGCAAATTGTTTTTTGTTTTGAAACCCCGTTCTTCTGGTGATCCCATTCAGCAAGTAAAAATCATCATATCCTTGCTGCGTGGTGACCCTCAAGACTGGGCTTTTTCTCTTGAAACAGGGGATCCGGCATTATTGAATGTAGATGCATTTTTTCAAGCGCTCGGATTATTGTATGACAAACCTAATTCTGTGGATCATGCAGAAAAATCCCTGTTGGCCTTGTGTCAAGGTCAGGAAGCGGCAGAGTTATACTGCCAGAAATTTAGAAAATGGTCTGTGCTCACTAAATGGAATGAAGAGGCTCTGGCTGCTATTTTCAGAAAAGGTCTTTCTGAAGCCCTTAAAGATGTTATGGTGGGCTTTCCTACGCCTGCCGGTTTGAGCGAATCTATGTCTCTAGCCATTCAGATTGATCGGCGTCTGCGCGAGTGCAAAGCTGTGCACCATATGGCAGTATCCCCTGAGCAGAGTCCTGAACCTATGCAATGTGATAGGATTTTGACTAGAACAGAACGGCAGGAATTCAGACGTCAGAATAGGCTGTGTTTTTACTGTGGTGATTCTGCTCATGTTATCTCTGATTGCCCTAAGCGTACTAAGAGAGTCGCTAGGTCTGTTACCATTAGTACTATACAGCCTAAATTTCTCTTATCTGTGACCCTGATTTGCTCATTGTCGTCCTTTTCTGTCATGGCATTTGTGGATTCAGGCGCTGCCCTGAACTTGATGGACTTAGAGTTCGCCAGGCGCTGTGGTTTTTCCTTGCAGCCTTTGCAGAGCCCTATTCCTTTGAGGGGTATTGATGCTACACCCTTGGCCAAGGATAAACCTCAGTACTGGACACAGATGACTATGTACATGGCTCCTGCACATCAGGAAGATTGCCGTTTTCTGGTGTTGCATAACCTGCATGATGTTGTTGTACTGGGTTTTCCATGGTTACAGGAACATAATCCGGTGCTGGATTGGAAAACTATGTCGGTGACTAGTTGGGGTTGTCAAGGGGTACATAGTGACGTTCCTTTGATGTCAATTTCCTCTTCGCCCTCTTCTGAGGTCCCTGAGTTTTTGTCGGATTTCCAGGATGTATTTGATGAGCCCACGTCCAGTTCCCTTCCTCCGCACAGGGACTGTGATTGTGCTATTAACTTGATTCCTGGTTGCAAGTTCCCTAAGGGCCGACTTTTCAATCTGTCTGTGCCAGAGCATGCCGCCATGCGGAGTTATGTTAAGGAGTCTTTGGAGAAAGTGCATATTCGGCCCTCTTCGTCACCATTGGGAGCGGGTTTCTTTTTTGTTGCTAAGAAGGATGGCTCCTTGAGACCCTGTATTATCGTCTTCTTAATAAGATCACAGTCAAATTCCAATACCCCTTGCCTTTGCTTACTGATTTATTTGCTCAAATTAAGGGGGCTAGTTGGTTTACTAAGATTGACCTCCGAGGGGCATATAATCTTGTTCGTATTAAACAGGGTGACGAATGGAAAACTGCATTTAATACGCCCGAAGGCCATTTTGAATACCTTGTGATGCCATTTGGGCTCTCTAATGCTCCATCTGTGTTCCAGTCTTTCATGCATGATATTTTCCGCAATTATCTTGATAAATTCATGGTCGTATATTTGGATGATATTTTGATTTTTTCCGATGATTGGGAGTCTCATGTGAAGCAGGTCAGGATGGTGTTCCAGATCCTTCGTGATAATGCTTTGTTTGTGAAGGGGTCTAAGTGCCTATTCGGAGTTCAGAAGGTCTCTTTTTTGGGTTTTATTTTTTCTCCCTCGTCTATAGAAATGGATCCTGTTAAGGTCCAAGCTATTCATGACTGGATCCAACCCACATCTGTGAAGGGCCTTCAAAAAATTTTGGGCTTTGCTAATTTCTATCGCCGTTTCATTGCCAACTTTTCCAGTGTGGTTAAGCCCCTTACTGATTTGACGAAGAAAGGCGCTGATGTGACGAATTGGTCCTCTGCGGCTGTTGAGGCCTTTCGGGAGCTTAAACGCCGATTTACTTCTGCCCCTGTGTTGCGTCAGCCGGATGTTTCTCTTCCTTTTCAGGTTGAGGTTGACGCTTCTGAGATTGGGGCAGGGGCCGTTTTTCTCAGAGGGAGTCTGATGGTTCTTTGATGAAACCGTGTGCTTTTTTTTCCAGAAAGTTTTCGCCTGCGGAACGCAATTATGATGTCGGCAATCGGGAGTTGTTGGCTATGAAGTGGGCGTTTGAGGAGTGGCGACATTGGCTTGAGGGAGCTAAGCACCGCGTTGTGGTCCTGACCAATCATAAGAATCTGATTTACCTCGAGTCGGCCAAGCGGCTGAATCCTAGACAGGCTCGATGGTCCCTGTTTTTCTCCCGTTTTGATTTTGTGGTCTCGTATCTTCTGGGATCTAAGAATGTTAAGGCTGATGCCCTCTCTAGGAGTTTTTCGCCTGATTCTCCTGGAGTCCTTGAGCCGGTTGGCATTCTTAAGGAGGGGGTGATTTTTTTTGCTATCTCCCCTGATTTGCGGCGGGTGCTTCAGGAATTTCAGGCTGATAGGCCTGACCGCTGTCCAGTGGGGAAGCTGTTTGTTCCTGATAGATGGACAAGTAAGGTAATTTCTGAGGTTCATTGTTCAGTGTTGGCTGGTCATCCTGGGATTTTTGGTACCAGAGATTTGGTTGCTAGGTCCTTTTGGTGGCCTTCCTTGTCGCGCGATGTGCGTGCTTTTGTGCAGTCCTGTGGGACTTGCGCCCGGGCCAAGCCTTGCTGTTCCCGCGCTAGTGGGTTGCTTTTGCCTTTGCCGGTCCCTGAGAGGCCCTGGACGCATATTTCCATGGATTTTAGTTCGGATCTTCCTGTTTACCAGAAGATGTCTGTTATCTGGGTTGTTTGTGACCGGTTCTCTAAAATGGTCCATCTGGTACCTTTGCCTAAGTTGCCTTCCTCCTCAGATCTGGTTCCATTGTTTTTTCAGCATGTGGTTCGTTTGCATGGTATTCCGGAGAATATTGTGTCTGACAGAGGTTCTCAGTTTGTCTCTAGATTTTGGCGGGCCTTTTGTGCTAGGATGGGCATTGATTTGTCTTTTTCTTCGGCGTTTCATCCTCAGACTAATGGCCAAACTGAGCGAACTAATCAGACCTTGGAGACCTATTTGAGATGCTTTGTGTCTGCTGATCAGGATGATTGGGTGTCTTTCTTGCCGTTGGCCGAGTTTGCCCTTAATAATCGGGCTAGTTCGGCTACTTTGGTTTCACCTTTCTTTTGTAATTTTGGTTTTCATCCTCGTTTTTCTTCTGGGCAGGTTGAGCCTTCTGATTGTCCTGGTGTTGATTCTGTGGTGGACAGGCTGCAGCAGATTTGGACTCATGTGGTGGACAATTTGACGTTGTCTCAGGAAAGGGTTCAACGTTTTGCTAACCGCCGTCGGTGTGTTGGTCCCCGGCTTCGTGTGGGGGATTTGGTTTGGTTGTCTTCTCGTCATGTTCCTATGAAGGTTTCTTCCCCTAAGTTTAAGCCTCGGTTTATTGGTCCTTATAAAATTTCTGAAATTATTAATCCAGTGTCTTTTCGTTTGGCTCTTCCAGCCTCTTTTGCCATTCATAATGTTTTCCATAGATCTTTGTTGTGGAGATATGTGGTGCCCGTTATTCCCTCGGTTGACCCTCCTGCCCCGGTGTTGGTTGAGGGAGAGTTGGAATATGAGGTTGAGAAGATTTTGGATTCTCGTTTTTTGAGGCGGAGGCTTCAGTATCTTGTCAAGTGGAAGGGTTATGGCCAGGAGGATAATTCTTGGGTTGTTGCCTCCGATGTCCATGCCGCCGATTTGGTTAGTGCTTTTCACTTGGCTCGTCCTGATCGGCCTGGGGGCTCTGGTGGGGGTTCGGTGACCCCTCCTCAAGGGGGGGGGTACTGTTGTGAATTCCGCTCTTGGGCTCCCTCCGGTGGTTGTAAGTGGCACTTTTGTGTGTTCTGCTCTTGGGCTCCCTCTTGTGGTTTCGAGTGGTATGGCTGCTCCTTGGAGTTGGCTGTCAGCAGCTGCCTCCACTGATCGTCTCTTCTGCTCGGCTATTTAGGCCTGGCTCTTTCCTTCAGCCAGTGCCACTTGTAAATGGTTCCTGGTTGGATTCACATCTCTTTGGATTTCCCTGTTATCCTGACCAGTTCAGCAAAGCTAAGTTTTTGCTTGCTCTTTTCTGTCCATAGATTGTGGACTTATTTGTTCTGTGCTTTCTATGTTTGTCCAGCTTATCAGTATGAATTAATTCTGTCTTGCTGGAAGCTCTGGGAAGCAGATTTACCCTCCACACCTTTAGTCAGGTGTGGAGATTTTTTGTAAACTCTGCGTGGATTTTTGTAGTGTTTTATACTGACCGCACAGTATTCCATCCTGTCCTATCTATTTAGCTAGACTGGCCTCCTGTGCTCATCCTGGTTTCATTCTGTGTATGTCTTTTCCCTCTCCACTCACAGTCATTATTTGTGGGGGGCTAATCTATCCTTTGGGGATTTTCTCTGAGGCAAGATAGCTCTCCTGCTTCTATCTTTAGGGGTAGCTAGATCTTAGGCTGTGACGAGGTGCCTAGGGAGAGTTAGGAGCATCCCACGGCTACTTCTAGTGTTGTGTTGAGCTTAGGGAATGCGGTCAGTACAGTTACCACGTCCTTCAGAGCTCTTCCATGTTGCTCCTGGACCACCGTATCATAACACCAGAGCTGCACTCACTATTCTGCTGGTGCAGTCACTGTGTATATACATCACATTACTGATCCTGAGTTACATCTTCTATTATTCTCCAGAGCTGCACTCATTATTCTGCTAGTGCAGTCACTGTGTACATATATTACAATTCTGATTCTGTAATGATTCATTGCAGGATCAGCAATGTAGTGTATGTATACAGTGACTGCACCAGCAGAATAGTGAGTGCAGCTCTGGGGTATAATACAGGATATAACTCAGGATCAGTAATGTAATGTATGTACACAGTGACTGCACCAGCAGAATAGTGAGTGCAGCTCTGGAGTATAATACAGGATGTCACTCAGGATCAGTAATGTAATGTATGTACACAGTGACTGCACCAGCAGAATAGTGAGTGCAGCTCTGGGGTATAATACAGGATGTAACTCAGGATCAGTAATGTAATGTATGTACACAGTGACTGCATCAGCAGAATAGTGAGTCAATTTGTTATGTAGATTATATTTATGGCTCAAAAATCTCAAACTCCCATCATGTACCATCTACCCTAAGATTGTCACAAGTCCATGCTCCTCTTGTCAGATTTGTCTGCTCCCTTGAGTCTCGCCATTGCAGTTGTAGATTATTTCTTCTACTTTCGGTGGTTATATGGAAGCATTTACCATGGGCCATATACAATGAATATTATTCCTGGCAGTAAACACTATAAAAGTGCGATGATCCTAATCTGACAGACAGAAGATTACGCTCCCAGAAGAAATAACACAGTAACGCACTAATCCCTGATCATTATCTGCTTAAGATCTTATCATATGGAGAAACTCATTAAAACTTTGCATAAAATTGCAAACAAAGAGGAACTTTCTTATTCTAGGACTCGCTGGGGGGACGTCATATCTTTATTATGAAGCTGAATATTTGGTTTATGATGGTGTACAATTATATAAATTGTCATTATTTATCAAGAAAGCCTAAATATTTTGGTCAGACGCACAAACTATTGACTTTGAGAAAAAGTTGATAAAAGTTATGGCTACATAGTATCCAAGTATGATAAAGATTTTGTGCTTGGTATTAGTTATGATAGATAAAAGGATTGAAGAAGCTTGTATGCTTTGGGAAGGAAAAACAGATGGATAGATGACACAGTACAAAGATTCAGAAAGGAAGATACAGAGAGGAAGGAAGATACAGAGAGGAAGAAAGGAAGGTAAAGGAAAGGAAAGAAGGAAGGTACAGAGAGGAAGAAAGGAAGGAAGGGAAATGAAAGAAGGCATGAATGTACAAAGAGGAAGAAACGAAGGAAGGAAGGGAAAGAAAAGGAAGGTACAGAGAGGAAGGAAGGAAGGAAGGAAGAAAAGGAAAGGAAGGTACAGAGAGGAAGGAAGGGAAAGGAAGGAAGGAATGAAGGTACAGAGAGGAAGAAACGAAGGAAGGAAGGAAGGAAGGACGGAAGGAAGGAAGGGAATGGAAAGGAAGGTACAGAGAGGAAGGAAGAAAGGAAGGAAGGGAAAGGAAAGGAAGGTACAGAGAGGAAGGAAGGAAGGGAAAGGAAAGAAAAGGAAAGGAAAGGAGTCAAAGAATGAAGGTACAGAGAGGAAGAAACGAAGGGAGGAAGGAAGGGAAAAGAAAGGAAGGTACAGAGAGGAAGGAAGGAAGGAAGGAAGGAAGGAAGGAAGGAAGGAAGAAAGAAAGCAAGAAAGGAAGGAAGGAAGGAGGGAAACATTCAATTTTTCACTGCTACTTTTGGGGTTCTGCCTATTTTCTTTTCATAGATAGGTAGAATCATAGGTAAAAGGGAAAAGAAAGAAAGACGCAGAAGGAAGGAAAGAAGGTAGGAAGGAAGGAAGAAGAGGAAAGGAAGGAAGGAAGGAAGATACAGATAGGAAGGAAGAAAGAAAAAAATGAAAATACAGAGAGGAAGAAAGGAAGGAAGGAGGGAAGTAAGGAAAAGGAAGGAATGAAGATACAGAGAGGAAGAAAGGGGCGGAAGGAGGGAAAAGGAAAGGAAGGAAGGAAGATAGAGAGGAAGGAAGAAAGGAAGGAATGAAGGAAGGAATGAAGGAAGGAAGGTAGGAAACATTCAATTTTTCACGGCTACTTTGGGGATTCTGCCTCTTTTGTCTTCATAGATAGGTAGACTCATATATAAAAGGGAAAAAGAAAGAAGTTAGAGGAAGGAATAGAGTTGAGTCTTGGAGTAGTTTGATTCCTAAATTCTCATAAAACACTTAAAAACTCTTGGGAAATGCTACCTATTCATTTCTATGGGAAATTCCCTTTACTGTTCATAAAAAGGAGTTTTCTGAAAGTTTATTTTCCTGAAGAGATTTTGAAAAATGCCTGGTGGGAAAAAAGTACATGTTACTGATAGAATCTTCTCCAAGCTCGGCACTGACAGATTAAAATGCAATGGGTTTTCAACAATGATTTGGAGAGTTTTCACATAGTTTCTATTCCAAAACGTCCTAAAAAACCTCTGTGTGCACATCCTTACGAATAAAGAGAAACTCCTAAAAAGAACTCACACAAAAAGGAGCATTTCCTGAAGCAGTATCCACTTTGAAAACTCATTATTTTTGAATGCTAACAAAAAAACCTCTGTGTGAACATAGCCTAAGGGTCCCATCAAACAAAGGTCGTCTAGTGGTGGCTCATCGGTATACAGGGTTTGGCCAATTTGTGCACTAGTACCGCAAGTTTAGATGTACACTACCGTTCAAAAGTTTAGGGTCACCCAGACAATTTTGTGTTTTCCATGATAACTCATACTTTTATTAATCAGATGAGTTGCCAAATGAATTGAAAATCTAGTCCAGACGTTGACAAGGTTCGAAAAAAAGATTTTTCTTTGAAATAATAATTTTCTCCTTCAAACTTTGCAGTCGTCACAGAATGCTCCTTTGCAGCAATTCCAGCATTGCAGGTCTTTGGTATTCTAGCAGTTAATTTGCTGCGGTAATCTGGAGAAATTTCCCCCCATGTTTCCAGAAGCCCCTCCACAAGTTGCTTTGGCTTGATGGGCACTTTTTTTGGCACCATACGGTCAAGCTGCTCCCACAACAGCTCAATGGGGCTGAGATCTTGTGACTGCGCTGGCCACTCCATTACAGATAGAATACCAGCTCCCTACTTCTTCCCTAAATAGTTCTTGCATAATTTGGGGGTGTGCTTTGCGTCATTGTCCTGTTGTAGGATGAAATTGGCTCCAATCAAGCGCTGTCCACAGGGTATGGCATGGCGTTACAAAATGGAGTGATGGCCTTCCTTATTCAAAATCCCTTTTATCTTGTACAAATCTCCCACTTTACCAGCACCAAAGCAACCCCAGACCATCACATTACCTCCACCATGCTTGACAGATGGCGTCACACTCTTCCAGCATCTTTTCAGTTCTGCATCTCACAAAGGTTCTTCTTTGTGATCCAAACAACTCAAACTTGGATTCGTCTGTCCATAACACTTTTTTCCAATCTTCCTCTGTCCAATATCTGTTCTTTTGCCCATATTAATCTGTTCCTTTTATTAGCCAGTCTCAGATATGGCTTTTTCTTTGCCACTCTGCCCTGAAGGCCAGCATCCCAGAGTCGCCTCTTCACTGCAGACGTTGACACTGGCGTTTTGCGTGTACTATTTAATGGAGCTGCCAGTTGAGGACCTGTGAGGCGTCGATTTCTCAAACTACAGACTCTAATGTACTTGTCTTGTCGCTCAGTTGTGCAGCGGGGCCTCCCACTTCTCCTTCTACTCTGCTTAGAGCCTGTTTGTGCTCTCCTCTGAAGGGAGTAGTACACACCGTTGTAGGAAATTTTCAGTTTCTTGGCATTCTCTTGCATGGAATAGCCTTCATTTCTAAGAACAAGAATAGACTGTCGAGTTTCACATGAAAGTTCTTGTTTTCTGGCCATTTTGAGAGTTTAATGGAACCAACAAATGTAATGCTCCAGATTCTCAACTAGCTCAAAGGAAGGTCAGGTTTATGGGTTCTCTAATCAGCCAAACTTTTTTCAGCTGTGCTAACATACTTGCACAAGGGTTTTCAAGGGTATTCTAACCATCCATTAGCCTTCTTACACAGTTAGCAAACGCAAAGTACCATAAGAGCACTGGAGTGATGGTTGTTGGAAATGGGTCTCTATACACCTATGAAGATATTGCATTACAAACCAGACGTCTGCAGCTAGAATAGCCATTTACCACATTAACAATGTATAGATTGTATTTCTGAATCATTTAATGTTAGCTTCATTGGAAAAAACTGTGCTTTTCTTTCAAAAATAAGGAAATTTCTAAGTGACCCTAAACTTTTGAACGGTAGTGTATAGTCTTCAAGTCAGTGCTACAGTTGTAAATTTCACACATTCCATGTTTACTTATATCTCTGCTCTTAAAGCAGCCACAGCTCTCTAAAGGTTATATATTGTGCAGCTACAGCAGTTTACACCTGTTCACATTTGCTTCATTCTATTTGGAGATGCTGGTCAGTGTTATATATTTTTTGTAGACAGATAGATATGGTCTAGTGAGCGTGCCCCTTATTTTTCAAGGCTAAATTTGGAGTGTTGCTTGTTTTGTCTGGATAGATAGATAGATAGATAGATAGATAGATAGATAGATAGATAGATAATATATAGATAATAGATTAGATAGATAATAGATAGATAGATAGATAATAGATAGATAGAGTGTCATGTAAAAGTTTGGGCACCCCTAGTCAAAATTACCGTTATTGTAAAGAGTTAAAGGGAACCTGTCACCCCCCAGGCGTTTGTAACTAAAAGAGCCACCTTGTGCAGCACTAATGCTGCATTCTGACAAGGTGGCTCTTTTAGTTCGGGTCCCTGGCACTGCTGAAAGAATCATTTATCAAATTTGTCCCTCATACCTTGAAATCGTCTGGGGGGCAGGTCTTTCCCCCCTAACACAGACGCACCACAGCTATCATTCAGCGCCTCTGCATGCCGGGCGCCGCCTCCTCTTCCTTCATTAGCATCCCCGGCACCTGCGCTGTACGTTTTTTTTCAGGCATGCGCAGTTGCGCTGTCCTTCGAACTTACAGTTCAGGCGCCGGGGACGGCATTGCTTTCCTCACGGGGAGAGTGATGTCATGCTTGGAAGCAAGGAAGGATTCTGACTCCAGGCAAAAAGGGGGAGCTCTACACCTGAATTCAGGAGAGCTGCTCTCTCTGGTCGGGAGGAGGAGAAGTCAGTTGCTAGGCAGTTGCTAGGCAGTTGGGGAGAGTTAGTCAGTTGGTGAGAGGAGAGCGAGAAGTGAGGAAGGAAAGCTGGGGCCATGCAGACGAGTGATTCTGCAGCTCCTGGGAAGAAAAAAGAGAGCAGAGTAACTTGTAAAGAGACTGAAAGGAGGAAGGAGCAAAGGCAAAGTGAAGAGCTGGAGAGAGAAGTTGTGACTTAACTTCCTCCACGCTGAGCGCATATACCGGTAGCCGGAAGACCGAGGTTGTGGGAGTAACTTCCCCAACTAATCCAGTTCAAACTACTAACACTGATCTATAAAGCCATCCACAACCTGTCCACTCCCTATATCTCTGAACTAATCTCCTAATTTCTTTCCTCACGTAATCTTTGATCCTCCCAAGACCTCCTACTCTCCTCCACACTTATTTGTTCCTCACACAACCGCCTCCAAGATTTCTCCCAAATATTCCCCATCCTCTGAAATTCCACGCCACTACACGTTCGATTATCCACCACCCTGCGATCCTTCAGACGGAACCTGAAAACCCATCTCTTCAGGAAAGCCTACAGCCTGCAATAACCATTCTGCTGCCTCACCAACCACCAGAGCTTCCGCCTCACCACCACCAGAGCTTCTGAATCACCACCACCAGAGCTTCCGCGTCACCACCACCAGAGCTGCCACCTCACCGCCGCCAGAGCTGCCACCTCACCACCACCAGAGCTGCAGCACCCTCAACCTTCTGTGTCTTCCCCATTATCCCATAGAATGTAAGTCCGCAAGGACAAGGTCCTCTCCCCTCTGTACCAGTCCGTCATGGTAAATTTGTTTACTGTAAACGATATCTATAACTCTGTACATAACGCTTTTCTCATGTACAGCACCATGGAATTAATGGTGCTATGTAAAGAATAATAATAACTTCATGCCCCACGGCAGAAACAGTCAGACAGCTAGATTTCAAGTTACCTGTCCACCATTACCACCCGAGGACACAGTGACAGATAGAGCCCGGGTCATGATGGAGATCCTGTAAAAAGGCTTGAGTTACCTATCATACGGGTTAGTGTCCTACCTAAAGGGGGACAGAGAGAGCGTGAGGACCTTGTGTGAGGTCTAAGGCAGCAAGGGACTTCAACAACACAGCGCTTCCAAGCAAGGGAAGGCTTCCAACTCCACCTGGTTAAGGGGATTCCTGACCAGCCGGACCACAACCAGCACCTGTGATCAGGTACCCTGGACTGTGGCTGCCTGAATCATACAGTAAAGAGGTAAAGAGACTGCAAACCTGTGTCCTCCGTTTCTTTCTACACCACCTACCACCTGTCCCTACTACACCGGGAGCCCTGGGGACCCAGCTTTACCTGTGGGAAGCCATACCATCCCTGCTGCCATAACATCACCCCAGTGGACCCCTTTAAGCAGCGTTGGTCACCCCTGACCGAATACCACAGGTGGCGTCACAAACTTTTATTATTTTACACACCCCTTTAAAGACCTTTTCTTTAACATGGGCACCCAGGGCCACGGACCGGGTTGCCGCCGCTGTGACACATCCCTTTAAGTACCGGACCCGGTACTGAGTACCCCACGGTCATGGCGGGTGTTCCAGTACTTAGTGCTTGCTCTTGTGCCGCTATGATTAGGGCCTCTGTGCTGTCTCGGAGTCCAGCTTTCTCCAGCCATTGGTATCTGATAACTGGCAGGCATATGTATTGATGGAGCAGATTTCGCTCTTGCCATTGAGCTGGCTCTTCAGGACCCGTCTTACCCTTTGATGGTATTTGGATCTTGCTGCTTTCCTTGCCTCCTCATCATGGTTACCATATACCTGTGAGATGTCGAGGTACTTGTATCTTGTCTGTACATCTGCTGTATGCCCTGCTGGTAATTCCACTCCATCAGTCTTGACTACCTTGCCTCTCTATTACCAGCCGACTTCTCCAGTCCTTAGGACATCTCGATGTTCTTCACTGTAGATCCTTGTCAGGTGGATCAGTGAGTTAATATCTCATTCATTTTTCGCATACAGCTTGATGTCATCCATGTAGAGGAGATGGCCGATGGTGCTCCCACTCTTGTATCCATAGCCAGACTCTAATTATCTAACTGAAGGGGTTCAGGCCTATGCAGAACAACAATGGGGACAGTGCACCACCTTGGCATATGCTGCATTTGATGGTCACTTGTGCTAGTTGTCTTGAGTTAACTTCCAATGTTGTTCTCCATTGCCCCATTGAGTTTCGGAGAAAGGTTCTTAGTTTCCTGTTAACATTGTAGAGAGCCAAGCATTCACAGGTCCATGTGTGTGGCATTGAGTCATAGGCATTCCTGTAGTCAATCCAGGCTGTGCTGAGATTGGTCTGCCTGGACCTTGAGTCTTGGGCGACTGCTCTATCTACGTGGAGCTGGTGCTTAGAGCCTCGGTGTCAGACCCAATGCCTTTCTGAGCTGGATTCATGTACTTGTTCATATGGTTCTGTAGCTCGGTGGCTATGACACTCCTCCTGACAGGAGTTTCCATGTTGTTGTAAGGCAGGTTATTGGGCGGTAGATGGATGGAACTGTTCCTTTGTGAGGATCCTTCAAGATCAGCGCCGTTCCTCCTTGTGTTAGCCAATCTGGGTGGTGGCCTGCTTCTAGCAGTTGGTTCATCTGCTTTGCCATGCGTTCATGTACCGCTGTTAATTTCTTTATCCAGTAGGTGTGGATCAGGTCTGGGCCAGGTGTTGTCCAGCTCTTCATGGTCTTGACCCGCTGTTGGATGTCTGCTTCTGTAATGGTGACTGGTTCTTGCTCTCGGTGGTTGCTGTGTTTCATTCTCAGATCTTGCAGCCACATTGCACTGGTGTTGTGTGTTTTTTCCTTCTCCCATATGTTCCTCCAGTATTGTTCAGTCACTGCTATTGGTGGAGTTGCTGCCTTTGTGCTGTTCCTCTGTAGTTGGGAGTCCACCTTGGATGGTTCTTTGGAGAACAGAGCATTTATCTTCTCGGCCTCAGCTTCTCTGGTGTATCTCCCTAGTCTTCAGTTGGGGTCAGGCCTTTGTACTTGTCCAGCTTGGTCTTATTCTTGATCTTTACACCTTTCTGTATTTCTGTTAGATGGCTGACTTCCCTTCGTGTCACCTTGATCTTTGTCTCCAGTCTTCTTTTCCAAAGGGGGCACATACTTCTGTTGTTCTTGCTGGTTGTTTTAGCCAAGCATTTCCATGATTGTTGAGACAGTAGCATAGATCAGTTTATTAGTTTAGATCATTCTCCCATGTCGTAGGCTGTGCACTTAACCATTACACTATACCAGCCACAATATACAGTATATATAGTCATCTTTTACATTTTAAAAATTACAAAAAGGAAAATGGGCCTCTGTAAAAGTTTGGGTACCTTGCATGGTTATTACCTAATAACACCCGATTTTGAAAGTATCACAGCTTGGCCACACTTTTTGATGCCAGACAAGAGTCTTTCAATTCTTGTTTGAGGGATTTTCATCCATTCTTCCCATTCTGTGAGATTCCGGGGCCGTCTTGCATCCTCTGCTATTTTGAGGTCTAGACACAGATTTTCAATGATGTTCAGATCAGGGGACTGTGAGGGCCATTGTAAAACCTTCAGCTTGCGCCTTTTTAGGTAGCCTAGTTTGGATTTTGACATTTGTTTAGGATCATTATCCGTTTGTAGAAGCCATCCTCTTCCTCTTTTCATCTTCAGTTTTTTTTTACAGAGGGTGTTATGTTTGCATCAAAGATTGAATGTTGAAATTTCATTGAATCCATTCTTCCTTCTACCCGTG
The DNA here is from genome assembly GCF_032444005.1 of Ranitomeya imitator. NCBI lineage: Eukaryota > Metazoa > Chordata > Amphibia > Anura > Dendrobatidae > Ranitomeya > Ranitomeya imitator. Next base: position 28,167,308 of record NC_091287.1, on the reverse strand, counting down.
AAATGTTCCCTGTGCCATTGGCTGCAACACAACCCCAAAGCAAGAATGATCCACCTCTGTGCTCATTGGTTGGTGAGATATTCTTTTCCTGAAATAATGTGCCGTTATCTCCGCACATACCTTTGATCATTGTGACCAACGACTTCTATTTTAACCTCATAGAAATGTGTTTTTCCATGCCATATTCTCTGTTAGACTCTGCACCCATTGGACTCTCCTCCCTTCTCTGGTCCAGGTGACACCTCAGATCATTTCTATAGTAGAATAACGAAATCCTGAATTATTGATGAGCCATAGATAAACTCCAGGACATGAAGAGCACAGTCCCTGCTTTGTCCACTAGGTGGCGCTCCGGCTGCATAGTAATTTCCCAGCTCAGACACAGGACTATAGAGATGAGAGTTGTTCTTCTACGTGTCCGTGCAGAGAGTGAGACCTGGGAGAATGCAGTGACAGCTCTGCATGAGTGTCCAGGCTGCAGTGAGTGGGCATGACATGGAGGGCCACACTGGGGAACAATGCTGACATTGTAACCCTGCTGTCTGACCACCCTGGGAATGCCCCAATCTGACTCCCTATGTGGGAAGACCCCCACTCAGGGCTCAGTCCACTCCTCTGCATCCTCCAGCAGCCTCCTGTAGCCACAAGTCTATCTGCATCTACTATACGTGTATAGTGGTTGGGTGTATAGAGATAGCAGAGCTGATGTAGCATGACATCAAATACAGCTCTGCTACATCCATAGTGTGCAATCCCAGAGGAGCAATACCAGCTGACAGATGTAGCAGAGCTGAGTGTTTAATGGAAAAGAAGAGCAAACAACAAACTCGGCTCTGCTACTTCTCTCAATAAAGTGATACAGTTTGCAACATAACTTCTTCTGAAAGGCAAAAAATCGCATGCATGTAGTGTGTGTGTGTGTGTGTGTGTGTGTGTGTGTGTGTGTGTGTGTGTGTGTGTGTGTGTGTGTGTGTGTGTGTGTGTGTGTGTGTGTGTGTGTGTGTGTGTGTGTGTACAAACAATATGATAGATTTATCCAGGGGAAGGGAAGATAATTAGACATTGAGTAAATATCGTGTTTCTCTGTAAAGGAGGAAAAAAGCTGCTGAAAACTTGCTCAGGTTCTGTTTATTCCCCTGTAGTTCTGGATCACCAGCTTTCTGCGCCGTCTGCTACAATGTATGGAGAGCAATAGATCTGGAGCCCTGGGGGGTCTCATCTTGGAGCCCCATGTACTGTGTATATATATATATATATATATATATATATATATATATATATATACATACATCACTCGCATTCTGCAGCTCATCTCATTCTGCAGCTCAATCTCTGTATATATACACATATATATATATATATATATATATATATATATATATATATATATATATATATATACAGAGGATAAGCTGCAGCATATATATATATAGATATATATTTATTTATATATATATATATTGTATATAGATCAGTGGCGTTCTGCAGCTTATTAGAGGCGATGAATGGCCATAATTAGAGAAGAGACCTACTTTGGCCATTGAGCTCTCTCCAATATCCTAATATCTAGTCCTGTAGGTTATGGAAATAGAAACATGAAGAAAGAATCTGGTGGAATTCATTGTTTTACAATCATCTATTACTATTTTCATTAATAATCAATAAAACCACCACAACTGCCATCATCACCGGTGCAGATATAACTACAACCACCAGCGTGCTTCCATCATCCCTGATGTTACTCTTACTACTCCTAATGGTAACATTGTAATCATGGTAATGGTGCAATCACTACTCCTACTATTTCCCTACAGTTGTATCACTACTACTTGTATTTCCATCATCACCACTATTCCACTAGTTCTGTAACTACCTCTCTTGTCATTATTATTTGATCACTGTGGTCCTAAGTATCACAGCCATTATGGCATTTACTTCCACTGTCCTTACTACAACTCCATTATTACTTTAGATGCTGCAGCTCCTCTTACTATTCCCCTCCTACTCTTAGTGTCTTTGCTGCAACTTCTTCCTATGCTTTTATTATTCCCATTATGACCATTCTTATTTCTACTATTACTATTATAACTACAAGATTGTTCCATCCATTATCTCTTTACCATCCACTATTACATCTACTAACATTGGTAGGATTTGTAGGGGTTTATTCCTGCTGCTTCTGTTACTAGTGATACTTTTATTCTCTATCATTGTTGCATTGTTATCATAACTACAGTCATCATTATTTATCACCATTGTTTTTTGTTTTTTTTTACTAATGTTCTTCAATATTCCAGGATTCTTGCCTTTCATTTTTACTAATGTTCTTCAATATTCCAGGATTTCTGAATTTCATTTTAACTAATATTCTTCATTATTCCAGGATTCTTGCCTTTCATTTTTACTAATGTTCTTCAATATTCCAGGATTTCTGAATTTCATTTTTACTAATATTCTGCATTATTCCAGGATTTTTGAATCTCATTTTTACTAACATTCTTCAATATTCCAGGATTCTTGCCTTTCATTTTTACTAATGTTCTTCATTATTCCAGGATTCTTGCCTTTCATTTTTACTAATGTTCTTCATTATTCCAGGATTCTTGCCTTTCATTTTTACTAATGTTCTTCATTATTCCAGGATTTTTGAATTTTCATTTTTACTAATATTCTTCATCATTCCAGGATTTTTGAATTTTCATTTTTACTAATATTCTTCATCATTCCAGGATTTTTGAATTTTCATTTTTACTAATATTCTGCATTATTCCAGGATTTTTCCCTTTCATTTATTCCTTGCTGCTGTGATTTTTTGGGGGGTGACTTGTGATTCCCACACACTGTGGGGTCAGGGTGTCACTGGTTTGTGCACTTCTTCCCTTTCTTGCAGTTGTTGTGCAGCTTTGTGGCCCTGAACTAGTTGGACGGGTTCTAGGGTGTTGCTGTCGCTTGTGATCCTCTGGCCAATGGCACCAGATCCACCCTGCTGTGCGTAAGAGAGCAATTATGGATTTCACCAAGCCTATGGTGAGCCCCATCCAGTCACAGATCCTCCTCCTCCTCCTCCTCCTCCTCCTCCTGCTGCTGCTGAGGGATCACTAGGAGCCTCCTCACCCTCTCACTCACTAGTATAGAGACTGCTCCAGCTCAGGGGATGGAGGCCTGATCCTTCCTGTGGAGAGAGACCAGAGACCCCCATCATCATCATCATCATCACCCAGCAGAGCATGACAGGAGTCTATGAGAGGAGGGTCCCAGCCATCAGAACCAGCGACTTCCACTCTCCTTTCCAGTCCCCCAGCATCATGCATCATCCATCCCAGGATTCTCCCACCTTGCCCGAGTCCTCAGCCACAGACTCCGGCTACTACAGCCCTGGAGGGGCTCACCCGCACCATGGCTACTGCTCGCCCACCTCTGCTGCCAGCTACGGGAAGGCTCTCAATGCTTACCAGTACCAGTACCATGGAATGAGCGGATCTGCTGGGAGCTATGCGGCCAAAGCCTACTCCGAGTACAGCTATGGGAGCCCCTACCACCCGCACCACCAGTACGGAGGGGCGTACAACAGGGTGCAGCCCCCCAGCAGCCAGCCAGGTAAGAACCGTGTGTGGGCGCAGTGGGCGCCGCCGGGAGGCGCTGGCCGGAGGGGGGGCTGGCTGTCTGCACTGGCGGCTATTCGCGGCTGCGGTTCTCACCAGCCAGAAATGTGTCTCTGTCTCTTCCTCCAAGGTTTTATTATCTCCGAGACCGAGGCGCCGCCAGTCAGCACCAGAGCAAACCGCAGGAAGAAAACAAAAGTCACAGAGTGTTCCCAGCAGGGCTCCGGGGGGCAGCGAGTGGCCCCCCATAGAGCCAGCACTGAGGGGGAGGTAGTACGGGAATATAAGGGGCGGCTGGTCCTACCCCAGCGGTGCCCCCAGTGTATGGGGTGGGAATAGTCACAGACCCTGCCCCAATATTATACCCAGCAGGGTCCAGAGTGTACCCCCAGATTATACCAGGGGTCCAGAGCAGGGAAAATGGGAACTGGATGAGCAGCTGAGCCAGGACCCTCCAAATACCGAACCCGGACCCTCCAAATACTGAACCCGCACATGAGGAGCATTAACAGTCAGAGAAAGAAATTCAATATCAGGAAATCACAAATAACTATGTATCTAATATTTATGGATAGGTCTTCTTAACTCTCTATTATCTATCTATTATCTATCATCTATCTATCTATATTTCTATCTATCTATTATCTATCTATCTATTATCTATCTATTATCTATCTATCTTTCTATCTATCTATCTATCTATTATCAATCTATTATCTATCTATTATCTATCTATCTATCTTTCTATCTATCTATTATCTACCTATTATCTATCTATTATCTATTATCAATCTATGTATCTATTATCTATTTATCTATCTATCTATTATCTATCTATCTTTCTATCTATCTATCTATTATCTATCTATTATCCATCTATTATCTATTATCAATCTATGTATCTATTATCTATTTATCTATCTATCTATTATCTATCTATCTATATAATCTATTATCTATCTATTATCTATCCATCTATTATCTATTATCAATCTATTATTCATCTAACTATTATCTATCTATCTCTCTAGTATCCATCTATTATCTATCTATTATCTATCTGTCTATATAATCTATCTATTATCCATCTATTATGTATCTATTATCCATCTATTATCTATCATCCATATGTCTATCTATTATCTGTCTATATCATCTATCTATATACTGTATCGCTTTCTTTCTCTCTCTTTTGACGATCCATGTGATATGTACAGATCTATTTCTTATGTCGCCATTATTATCTCCTCTCTATCCCTTCATCCATCCCATTGTCACAGACATAATTGGCCGTTTTTCTGCTGCTCTCTATATACGGACACACCTGTCATTTACGCTCCGTATCCGCAGGCCATTTCTCTGTGCGGGTTCAGGCCCCATGTTGGATTATTTCGGTGGTTTTCTATGATAATGTTTCGCGGGGATCAGTAGTTTAATATCTGCTGGCTGTCAGTATGGGCTGATATTATAATGTTTGGGGTCATATATTATATTAGTTCTTGTGCAGCATTTTCTAGATTGCTTTGTTTGTATATTAGCCCCTGTATAGTTTGGGAAGCTGATGTTGGGGGCTGTTCTGTATATTGCGGCCCCTGTATAGTTTGGGGGGCTGTTCTGTATATTGCGGCCCCTGTATAGTTTGGGGGGGCTGTTCTGTATATTGCGGCCCCTGTATAGTTTGGGGGGCTGTTCTGTATATTAGCCCCTGTATAGTTTGGGGGGCTGTTCTGTATATTGCGGCCCCTGTATAGTTTGGGGGGCTGTTCTGTATATTAGCCCCTGTATAGTTTGGGGGGCTGTTCTGTATATTGCGGCCCCTGTATAGTTTGGGGGGGCTGTTCTGTATATTGCGGCCCCTGTATAGTTTGGGGGGCTGTTCTGTATATTAGCCCCTGTATAGTTTGGGGGGCTGTTCTGTATATTGCGGCCCCTGTATAGTTTGGGGGCTGTTCTGTATATTGCGGCCCCTGTATAGTTTGGGGGGGCTGTTCTGTATATTAGCCCCTGTATAGTTTGGGGGGGCTGTTCTGTATATTGCGGCCCCTGTATAGTTTGGGGGCTGTTCTGTATATTGCGGCCCCTGTATAGTTTGGGGGCTGTTCTGTATATTGCGGCCCCTGTATAGTTTGGGGGGGCTGTTCTGTATATTAGCCCCTGTATAGTTTGGGGGGGCTGTTCTGTATATTGCGGCCCCCTGTATAGTTTGGGGGCTGTTCTGTATATTGCGGCCCCTGTATAGTTTGGGGGGGCTGTTCTGTATATTGCGGCCCCTGTATAGTTTGGGGGGGCTGTTCTGTATATTGCGGCCCCTGTATAGTTTGGGGGCTGTTCTGTATATTGCGGCCCCTGTATAGTTTGGGGGCTGTTCTGTATATTGCGGCCCCTGTATAGTTTGGGGGCTGTTCTGTATGTGCCCCCCCGGTGTGAGCCTCTGTCTCCGTCTGGCTGCCGCACGGTGACCGCGGAGGGCGCAGATTACAGGGCAGCAGTCTGGGGGCTTTGATGTGTGTCTGGCCGGGGCTTCCCTTGGATCCCTCTATACACACAGTGTGGTGCCAGCTGCTCCGGCTGCCCAGACTCCTCGCTGACCGCAGCCTCCATTCATCCCTTCTGGGCAGAGCTCCACAGTACGGCGCTGTGCACACTGCAGCCCGGAGCGGGGCGGTAACGCACTAATAGCATAATAATCTGTGCCCTGTGATAGGATAACACTGCAATACATATAATAGGCTACCAATCTAATATATCATGTAATGTCACATTAATATCTACACTAATGCTATAAAGCAAGAGCAGCAGAGCCTCTGCTGACAACTATACAGTCACTTATAGATAGTATGTAATAATGCCACATCCTAATGATCAATGCTGCAATCTGCTGCTCTGAGAACAAACATAATGTCAGGAATTGTCCTGTAATAATATTCTGATAAACATACATGTCACCTGCACTGTGAAAAAAATACAAATATACAATCAGTACTGTGATATAACACTGATAGAAAAATATAACAATTTAATCTCTGTACTCTAATGTACTGCTCTGAATATATATATGTATATATATATATATATATATATATATATATACACACACACAAAAGTACTGTTATATAACACACTGATAAAAAAAAAAACAAAAGCACCAATATAGGACAATAAATGTACTGTAATATACCAGACAATACTCTGAAAAATCTATATCTATATTAATCAGTACTGTAATATAACACTGATTAAAAAATGTAACAATTTAATCTGCACTGTAACCTACTGCTCTGAATATATATATATTATTCAGTACTCTTATATAATGCTCTGATAAAAAAAAAACAATAGCACCAATATAAACAATATAATTTACACTGTAATATACCAGACTATACTCTGAAAAATATATATATCTATATTAATCAGTACTGTAATATAACACTGATTAAAAAAATATAACAATTTAATCTGTACTGTAACCTACTGCTCTGAATATATACATATATATATATATATATATATATATATATATATATATATATATATATATATATATATATATCAGTACTCTTATATAACACTCTGAGAAGAAAAACAACAGCACCAATATAGAACAATATAATATATACTGTAATATACTAGACTATACTCTGAAAAATATATATCTATATTAATCAGTACTGTAATATGACACTTTGCTCAAAGAAAGAACAAACAATGTATTCTGAACTAGAATATTCTACTCTAAAGAAAGTAAACATTAACATATATTAATCTGTACTGCAGTGTACTACTCTGAAAAAATATATATATTAATCTGTACTGTAACTTGTCACTCTGATTAAATATAACAAAAAGTAATATAATCTGTAATGTAATGTACTGCTCTGAAAAAAGAAAAAAAAATATATATATATACATACTGTACATATATAGATATGTTATTTATTTAAAAAATCTTAAAAGAATATAATCTGCACTCTAATATGCAACTCTACAAAACACACACAACATGTATATATACAGTATATATATAATGTAATATACTACTCTGAACAAAATATATTGATCTACACTGTAACATGCTGGTAAAATACAAAATAAAAATCTGTACACTACGATAATACACTAATGCACAAACATTGTGATACAAAGTCTGGTAATTATTCTATAAGTGAATTTACATTATGGGAATCTCTCAGTTATATTATTATACTACAATGCACAATGATCCTTTTAATCTATATCATACAATTTTAACATTTTTGAATCACTGTACTATAATTCACTATAGAAAATTGCCTTGTATTATATAATTATACACACTATGCAGTTATGCTATAATGCTGCAAACTGCATAACTTACTGCAGTATGATGCTATATATATATAGATAGAATCATACCAAAGTTATAGCAATGCAATACAGTTTGTATTATAGTATAATTTCATAGTATGTATAAATATATATTTATACATACTGTACAAACATAGTCAGAAAGTTATATCAACTTTGCAATAATACATAATAATGTCATATTTTTTAGAAAACCAGTGCAGAGTGTAATATATAAAAGTAGTATGACTACATAATATATTATACAAATGTTCTGATCTTCTTGTACTGTGTAATAGAACATACTGTTCTATAATATGTTAAATTAGTATGTATTATGTTATTAATAGACTATATTAGTTATGTAATGTAGTATATTAGCACAGACATATTATACTATATAGTTTGATATTGAATGCCCATAATCTGCATGTATTATGCATGGGACTATATTGCACAATGATGTTTACAGCAAACTACACAACACTATATATAATGCTGCAATATAATGAGCCGTCTGCTATAATATATACTATGTCCTGTACTATATACACTGTGCTGTACTATATACACTGTCCTATACTATATGCATTGTGTTGTACTATATACACTGTCCTATATTATATATACTGTGCTGTACTATGTACACTGTGCTGTACTATATACACTGTCCTATACTATATACACTGTGCTGTACTATATACACTGTCCTATACTATATACACTGTGCTGTACTATATACATTGTCCTATACTATATACACTGTCCTATACTATATACACCGTGCAGTACTATATACACTGTCCTATACTATATATACTGTGCTGTACTATATACACTGTGCTGTAGTATATACAATGTCCTATACTATATATACCGTGCTGTACTATATACACAGTCCTATACTATATACACTGTGCTGTACTATATACACTGTGCTATACTATATACACTGTGCTGTACTATATACATTGTCCTATACTATATATACTGTCCTATACTATATACACTGTCCTATGCTATATACATTGTGGTTTACTATATACACTGTCCTATACTATATACACTGAGCTGTACTATATACACTGTGCTGTACTATATACTGAGATGTCCTACACTATATACACTGTGCTGTAGTATATACACTGTGCTGTACTATATACACTGTCCTATACTATATACTGAGATGTCCTACACTATATACACTGTGCTCTAGTATATACACTGTGCTGTACTATATACTGAGATGTCCTACACTATATACACTGTGCTGTAGTATATACCCTGTGCTGTGCTATATACACTGTCCTATACTATATACTGAGATGTCCTACACTATATACACTGTGCTGTAGTATATACACTGTGCTGTACTATATACTGAGATGTCCTACACTATATACACTGTGCTGTAGTATATACCCTGTGCTGTACTATATACACTGTCCTATACTATATACTGAGATGTCCTACACTATATACACTGTGCTGTAGTATATACCCTGGTATATACCCTGTGCTGTACTATATACACTGTCCTATACTATATACTGAGATGTCCTACACTATATACACTGTGCTGTAGTATATACCCTGGTATATACCCTGTGCTGTACTATATACACTGTCCTATACTATATACTGAGATGTCCTACACTATATACACTGTGCTGTAGTATATACCCTGGTATATACCCTGTGCTGTACTATATACACTGTCCTATACTATATACTGAGATGTCCTACACTATATACACTGTGCTGTAGTATATACCCTGGTATATACCCTGTGCTGTACTATATACACTGTCCTATACTATATACTGAGATGTCCTACACTATATACACTGTGCTGTAGTATATACACTGTTCTGTACTATATACTGAGATGTTCTACACTATATACACTGTGCTGTAGTATATACACTGTGCTGTACTATATACTGAGATGTCCTACACTATATACACTGTGCTGTAGTATATACACTGTGCTGTACTATATACTGAGATGTCCTACACTATATACACTGTGCTGTAGTATATACACTGTGCTGTAGTATATACACTGTGCTGTAGTATATACACTGTGCTGTAGTGTACACACTGTGTTGTAGTAGACACCAGCTGACAACATCGGATATAACGCGGCAGACACTTCTGTAACGTAGAATTCATTAATACGATGATATAATGGAGTGAGAGCTTCCTCTAGAATCTGTCTGTGACTAATGCCCCCGGGGCTGAGGGTGGACAGGACTTGCAGGGTCACTTTTACACCAGTTTCCCCTGTAATGATTGTGCCCGGCCGCCCCCCATGGTCGGTGCGGTCACACTGGAGCATTATTCATCGCTGCATTACAGCCACTGACACACATTTAACCCTTTGCTTCTCCAGAGAAAGAAGTGTCAGAGCCGGAGGTGAGGATGGTGAACGGGAAACCGAAAAAGATCAGAAAACCCCGAACTATTTATTCCAGCGCGCAGCTGGCGGCTCTACAGAGAAGGTTCCAGAAGACCCAGTACCTGGCACTGCCCGAGAGGGCCGAACTGGCCGCCCACCTGGGCCTCACACAGACACAGGTAAGAGCCCACTGGGGTGGATGGAGCAGAGCCGAGTGCAGCACGGACCGTAGATAGCAGAGAGATAAAACAGAGACAATAGATAGATAATAGATAGACGATAGATAGATAATAGATAGATAGATAGACGATAGATAGATAATAGATAGATAATAGATAATAGATAGACGATAGATAGATAATAGATAGATAATAGATAGATAATAGATAGATAGATAGATAGATAATAGATAGATAATAGATAATAGATAGATAGATAGAGAGATAATAGATAGATAGATAGAGAGATAATAGATAGATAGATAGATAATAGATAGATAGATGATAGATAGATAGATAGATAATAGATAGATAATAGATAATAGATAGATAGATAGACGATAGATAGATAATAGATAGATAATAGGTAGATAGATGATAGATAGATAGATAGATAGATAGATAGATAGATAGATAGATAATAGATAGATAGATAGATAGATAGATAGATAGATAATAGATAGATAGATAATATATAGATAATAGATAGATAGATACATAGATAGATAGATGATAGATAGATAGATAATAGATAGATGATAGATAGATAATAGATAGATAGATAATATATAGATAATAGATAGATAGATACATAGATAGATAATATATAGATAATAGATAGATAGATACATAGATAGATAGATTGATGATAGATAGATGATAGATAGATAGATAGATAGATAGATAATATATAGATAGATAGATAGAAAGATAGATGGATAATAGATACAGTAGATAGAAGAAGGGCCAAAATACTACAATATGGTTGCAAATGGTTTTACACACACACCCTCTCGTCCAATATGAAATTATATAGAAAAATAAGCAGCACTCCAATCAGATATGTCAAAGGCTTGAGAAAGGTTCTGTTATGTGACCGAAACATTGCCACATGGGCTAATAGAAAGTCCTTTATTTTTTCATATCTGATTGGAGTGTTACTTATTTTTCAAGATAGATAGATAGATAATGAATAAATGATATATAGATGATAGATAATAGATAGATACATAATAGATAAATGATCCATAATAGATAGATAGATAGATAGATAATAAATAGATATGTAACTTTGATTGCAGGCTGCATTTACTCCTTGTGATATAACAGATACATTACCGGCTTATATACAACGGTATGAGATGATTTTCTCATTTGGCTCTTTCTATAATGAATCAAATTGTAATGATATATGTATAATTATTAGATATCAGATAGGAATAAAAAAAATAGATATAAAATGTGAACAGTTGCTCCCGTTTTAATAGCGTATTTAGCATTATGGGTGAGTAGTCTCTGTGCAGTCATACCCCGCTGTAGTAAAGCTGATATTATCACTTTTGGGAATACTGGCAGTTTATGTGAGGGTGCAGGTATCAGGGGAGCAGGTATCAGTGGGTGCAGGTATCAGGGGTGCAGGTATCAGTGGGTGCAGGTATCAGGGGTGCAGGTATCAGTGGGTGCAGGTATAAGGGGTGCAGGTATAAGGGGTGCAGGTATCAGGGGTGCAGGTATTAGTGGGTGCAGGTATCAGCGGGTGCAGGTATCAGTGGGTGCAGGTATCAGGGAGTGCAGGTATCAGTGGGTGCAGGAATCAGCGGGTGCAGGTATCAGGGGGTGCAGGTATCAGCGGGTGCAGGTATCAGGGGTGCAGGTATCAGTGGGTGCAGGTATCAGGGGTGCAGGTATCAGGGGTGCAGGTATTAGTGGGTGCAGGTATCAGCGGGTGCAGGTATCAGTGGGTGCAGGTATCAGGGAGTGCAGGTATCAGTGGGTGCAGGTATCAGGGGTGCAGGTATCAGTGGGTGCAGGTATCAGGGGTGCAGGTATCAGTGGGTGCAGGTATCAGCGGGTGCAGGTATCAGCGGGTGCAGGTATCAGGGGTGCAGGTATCAGTGGGTGCAGGTATCAGCGGGTGCAGGTATCAGCGGGTGCAGGTATCAGCGGGTGCAGGTATCAGGGGGTGCAGGTATCAGTGGGTGCAGGCATCAGTGGTGCAGGTATCAGTGGGTGCAGGTATCAGGGGTGCAGGTATCAGGGGTGCAGGTATCAGGGGTGAAGGTATCAGTGGGTGCAGGTATCAGGGGTGCAGCTATCAGTGGGTGCAGGTATCAGGGGTGCAGGTATCAGTGGTGCAGGTATCAGTAGGTGCAGGTATCAGGGGTGCAGGTATCAGGGGTGCAGCTATCAGTGGGTGCAGGTATCAGGGGTGCAGGTATCAGGGGTGCAGGTAACGGGTGCAGGTATCAAGGGTGCAGGTATCAGTGGGTGCAGGTATCAGGGGTGCAGGTATCAGTGGGTGCAGGTATCAGGGGTGCAGGTATCAGTGGGTGCAGGTATCAGGGGTGCAGGTATCAGGGGTGCAGGTATCAGTGGGTGCAGGTATCAGGGGTGCAGGTATCAGGGGTGCAGATATCAGTGGGTGCAGGTATCAGGGGTGCAGGTATCAGTGGGTGCAGGTATCAGTGGGTGCAGGTATCAGTGGTGCAGGTATCAGTGGGTGCAGGTATCAGTGGGTGCAGGTATCAGTGGGTGCAGGTATCAGTGGTGCAGGTATCAGTGGGTGCAGGTATCAGGGGTGCAGCTATCAGTGGGTGCAGGTATCAGGGGTGCAGATATCAGGGGTGCAGGTAACAGGGGTGCAGATATCAGGGGTGCAGGTATCAGTGGGTGCAGGTATCAGGGGTGCAGCTAACAGTGGGTGCAGGTATCAGGGGTGCAGGTATCAGGGGTGCAGGTAACAGGTGCAGGTATCAGGGGTGCAGGTATCAGTGGGTGCAGGTATCGTGGGTGCAGGTATCAGGGGTGCAGGTATCAGTGGGTGCAGGTATCAGGGGTGCAGGTATCAGGGGTGCAGGTATCAGGCTGCAGGTATCAGGGGTGCAGGTATCAGAGGTGCAGGTATCAGTGGGTGCAGGTATCAGGGGTGCAGGTATCAGGGGTGCAGGTATCAGTGGGTGCAGGTATCAGGGGTGCAGGTATCAGGGGTGCAGGTATCAGGGGTGCAGGTATCAGGGGTGCAGGTATCAGTGGGTGCAGATATCAGGGGTGCAGGTATCAGTGGGTGCAGGTATCAGGGGTGCAGGTATCAGTGGTGCAGGTATTAGGGGTGCAGGTATCAGTGGGTGCAGGTATCAGGGGTGCAGGTATCAGTGGGTGCAGGTATCAGTAGGTGCAGGTATCAGTGGGTGCAGGTATCAGTGGGTGCAGGTATCAGTGGGTGCAGGTATCAGGGGTGCAGGTATCAGTGGGTGCAGGTATCAGGGGTGCAGGTATCAGGGGTGCAGGTATCAGGGGTGCAGGTATCAGTGGTGCAGGTATCAGGGGTGCAGGTATCAGTGGGTGCAGGTATCAGGGGTGCAGGTATCAGTGGGTGCAGGTATCAGGGGTGCAGGTATCAGGGGTGCAGGTATCAGGGGTGCAGGTATCAGTGGGTGCAGGTATCAGTGGTGCAGGTATCAGTGGGTGCAGGTATCAGTAGGTGCAGGTATCAGTGGGTGCAGGTATCAGTGGGTGCAGGTATCAGTGGTGCAGGTATCAGTGGGTGCAGGTATCAGTAGGTGCAGGTATCAGTGGGTGCAGGTATCAGTGGGTGCAGGTATCAGTGGGAGCAGGTATCAGGGGTGCAGGTATCAGTGGGTGCAGGTATCAGTGGGTGCAGGTATCAGGGGTGCAGGTATCAGTGGGTGCAGGTATCAGGGGTGCAGGTATCAGTGGGTGCAGGTATCAGGGGTGCAGGTAGCAGTGGGAGCAGGTATCAGGGGTGCAGGTATCAGTGGGTGCAGGTATCAGTGGGTGCAGGTATCGGGTGCAGGTATCAGGGGTGCAGGTATCAGGGGTGCAGGTATCAGGGGTGCAGGTATCAGTGGGTGCAGGTATCAGGGGTGCAGGTATCAGGGGTGCAGGTATCAGGGGTGCAGGTATCAGTGGGTGCAGGTATCAGTAGGTGCAGGTATCAGTGGGTGCAGGTATCAGTAGGTGCAGGTATCAGTGGGTGCAGGTATCAGTGGGTGCAGGTATCAGTGGGAGCAGGTATCGGGTGCAGGTATCAGTGGGTGCAGGTATCAGTGGGTGCAGGTATCAGGGGTGCAGGTATCAGTGGGTGCAGGTATCAGTAGGTGCAGGTATCAGTAGGTGCAGGTATCAGTGGGTGCAGGTATCAGTGAGTGCAGGTATCAGTGGGTGCAGGTATCAGGGGTGCAGGTATCGTGGGTGCAGGTATCAGGGGTGCAGGTATCAGTGGGTGCAGGTATCAGGGGTGCAGGTATCAGTGGGTGCAGGTATCAGGGGTGCAGGTATCAGGGGTGCAGGTATCAGTGGGTGCAGGTATCAGGGTGCAGGTATCAGGGGTGCAGGTATCAGAGGTGCAGGTATCAGTGGGTGCAGGTATCAGGGGTGCAGGTATCAGGGGTGGAGGTATCAGTGGGTGCAGGTATCAGGGGTGCAGGTATCAGTGGGTGCAAATATCAGGGGTGCAGGCATCAGGGGTGCAGGTATCAGGGGTGCAAATATCAGGGGTGCAAATATCAGGGGTGCAGGCATCAGGGGTGCAGGTATCAGGGGTGCAGGTATCAGGGGTGCAGGTATCAGTGGGTGCAGGTATCAGTGGGTGCAGGTATCAGGGTGCAGGTATCAGGGTGCAGGTATCAGGGGTGCAGGTATCAGGGATGCAGGTATCAGGGTGCAGGTATCAGGGTGCAGGTATCAGGGTGCAGGTATCAGGGTGCAGGTATCAGGGATGCAGGTATCAGTGGGTGCAATAAAGTCACTGTGGAGACTGACGCTGATGAGTGGGGTCCTGATGCCTGCGGTACAGGCCTGTGCGCAGCATAACTGACCCTTCCTCCGGTGTCATCTGCTGCAGCCTCCTCTAATCTGCTCTACATGTGCTAAATATTACTGCCTCCTCCCCAATCAGATGTAAATGGCTGAAATCAAAGCTGCGGGTTTGTTACAGATAATTCAAGACAGAAGTTTGTCCAGTACAGGATAATATCATTATTTAAGAATCTGCATCTTCTTTAAGGATGTCTCCAAATTACTTCAGAGAGCAGATGAATTCCATCTATATATTTTTTTTCGTACAAAAAAGGGGTCTAATGAGTGGTGGGCTCTGCTAGATACAAATGAAGAGATGCAGCAACTTGTTCTGGATAGATCCGGAGATGGAAGCTTTGTCTACAAATACCATTTCTGGATAGATAGATAGATAGATAGATAGATAGATAGATAGATAGATAGATAGATAGATAGATAGATAGATAGATAGATAGATAGATAGATAGATAAGTAAATTAATATTACATAAGAAGATAGATAAAGAGAGACCCATGGATCACTTAATTGATATTTAATAGATTGGAGGATAGACAGACCCATAGATGTTATAAAATAGATAGATAAATAGATCATAGATAGATAATAGATAGATAATAGATGATTGATAATAGATAATAGATAGATGATAGATAGATAGATAATATATATACATAGATAGATAATAGATAGATCATAGATGATAGATAGATAGATAATAGATATATAATAGATAGATAGATAATAGATATATAATAGATAGATATAGAACATAAATGTAAGATGATAAATATATTAATAGGTAGCTAATACATGAATTCATACATATCATATATATAATAAATAGATCCCTAATGAATATTACATAGGAAGACAAATAGAGACCCATGGATCCTAGAATGGATGTTTCAAAGAAAAAAAATGATGGATTGACTCATAGATATTAGTTAGATAGATAAACAGATTAATAAATGATAGATGATTCAAATTCATAGATACATGATACACGAATAGATTATTTATATTAAATATATATTAAACAGGTCCATGAATGAATATTTTGCAGGCAGACAGATTTAATACTGATGATAAATGTGACACGAGGATCCACTTTCTGATGTCTCTTTCCTACTCCTCTTCCGTTATAGGTGAAGATCTGGTTCCAGAATAAAAGATCGAAGATCAAGAAGATCATGAAGAATGGAGAGATGCCCCCCGAGCACAGCCCCAGCTCCAGTGACCCCATGGCCTGCAATTCTCCACAGTCCCCTGTGGTCTGGGAAAGCCAGGGCACGTCCAGATCTCTCAGCCATCACCCCCACGTGCACGGTCACCCCCAGACCTCCACCAACTCCCCGGCGCCCTCTTACATGGAGAACCCCAGTGTGTGGTACCCAGCAGCGAATTCTCTAAGTTCCCACTTACAGAACCACAGCTCACTACAGCATCCATTAGCGCTGGCGTCGGGGACTCTCTACTGAGGAGCTCAGAAACTCTTACAATCCTTTTTTTATTATTATTTTTGGTTTTGGACCGTCCTCCTCCTGATTCATTGCTATGGGGAAATACAGAAGAATGTATCAGATGGATTTTTTTTTAAAGCAAAGTATATTGTGTAAAGCTTGTGCATGTAATTTATTGCATTTCAAGAAAACTTATTGGTTGTTTGTTTGTTTTTTTTTGTACATTTTATTTTATTTTTACCGATGGACTTTGACTCAATTAGGACACTATTCTCAATGGTGCCTTCAATCTATGACCTCATTTTTTCCCAGAGAGATTTTTTTTGATTTTGTTTATGCTTATTGTATCCCATGTAAATAAATGTAGATAGAGGAATTCAGCTGTATATTCTGGTTAAATAAAAATTATTTCGACCATGAGACATGGTTGTTCGTGGGGAAACAGGTTCAGATTGTAGAATATGTGGGGGTGATGGTTGAAATGGATGGAAAACTGGGAATTGGACGGTAATTGTTTGGAATTGGATGAATTGTATCAGCATGATGAGATCAGCTCTGATCTGTGGGACAAGTGGCAGGTGAGCTTTTTAGAGCAGGATCTACCTGAAGTAGTAAAATATGGATCCCAGCTGAGTTATGGCTGGATGTAATGGGGAAGGGGCAGCACAACTTGCAGGTTTGCAGAGCAGGAACTTGGTACATTAGAGTATGCAGTGGAGAGTTGGGGGCTTGCAGAAGAGTCAGAGTATAGAAATAAGAGTTGGGGGGCGCGCAGAAGAGTCAGAGTATATTCATAAGAGTTGGGGGACTTGCAGAACAGTCAGAGTATAGAAATAAGAGTTGGGGGGCTTGCTGAAGAGTCAGAGTATAGACATAAGAGTTGGGGGCTTGCAGAAGACGCAGAGTATAGGCATAAGAGTTGGGGGCTTGCAGAAGAGTCAGAGGATAGGCATAAGAGTTGGGGGGCTTGCAGAAGACGCATAGTATAGGCATAAGAGTTGGGGGGCTTGCAGAAGAGTCAGAGTATAGACATAAGAGTTGGGGGGCTTGCAGAAGACGCAGAGTATAGGCATAAGAGTTGGGGGGCTTGCAGAAGACTCAGAGTATAGGCATAAGAGTTGGGGGCTTGGAGAAGAGTCAGAGAATAGGCATCAGAATTGGGGGGCTTGCAGAAGAGTCAGAGTATAGACATAAGAGTTGGGGGACTTGCAGAAGAGTCAGAGTATAGGCATACGAGTTGGGAGGCTTGCAGAAGAGTCAGAGTATAGGCATAAGAGTTGGGGGCTTGCAGAAGAGTCAGAGTATAGGCATAAGAGTTGGGGGGCATGCAGAAGACTCAGA
The DNA here is from genome assembly GCF_032444005.1 of Ranitomeya imitator. Taxonomy (NCBI): domain Eukaryota; kingdom Metazoa; phylum Chordata; class Amphibia; order Anura; family Dendrobatidae; genus Ranitomeya; species Ranitomeya imitator. The sequence continues at coordinate 28,149,142 of NC_091287.1, read as the reverse complement.
GTATAGACATAAGAGTTGAGGGCTTGAAGAAGAGTCAAAGTATAGACATAAGAGTTGGGGGCTTGCAGAAGAGTCAGAGTATAGGCATAAGAGTTGGGGGCTTGCAGAAGAGTCAGAGTATAGACATAAGAGTTGGGGGACTTGCAGAAGAGTCAGAGTATAGGCATACGAGTTGGGGGGCTTGCAGAAGAGTCAGAGTATAGGCATACGAGTTGGGGGGCTTGCAGAAGAGTCAGAGTATAGGCATAAGAGTTGGGGGCTTGCAGAAGAGTGAGAGAATAGGCATCAGAGTTGGGGGGCATGCAGAAGAGTCAGAGTATAGACATAAGAGTTGGGGGGCTTGCAGTTCAGCCAGAGTATAGGCATCACAGTTGGGGGGCTTGCAGAAGAGTCAGAGTATAGGCATAAGAGTTGAGGGGCTTGCAGAAGAGTCAGAGTGTAGACATAAGAGTTGGGGGGCTTGCAAAAGAGTCAGAGTATTGGCATAAGAGTTGGGGGGCTTGCAGAAGAGTCAGTGTATAGGCATCAGAGTTGGGGGGCTTGCAGAAGAGTCAGAGTATAGACATAAGAGTTGGGGGGCTTGCAGAAGAGTCAGAGTATAGGCAAAAGAGTTGGGGGCATGCGGAAGAATCAGAGTATTGGCATAAGAGTTGGGGGGCTTGCAGAAGAGTCAGTGTATAGGCATACGAGTTGGGGGGCTTGCAGAAGAGTCAGAGTATAGACATAAGAGTTGGGGGCTTGCAGAAGAGTCAGACTATAGGTGTAAGAGTTGGGGGCTTGCAGAAGAGTTAGAGTATAGGCATCAGAGTTGGAAGGCTTGCAGAAGAGTCAGAGTATAGGCATAAGAGTTGGAGGGTTTGCAGAAGAGTCAGAGTATAGACATAAAAGTTGGGGGTTTGTAGAAGAGTCAGAGTATAGGCATAAGACTTGGGGGCTTGCAGAAGAGTCAGAGTATGTGCATCAGAGTTGGGGGGCATGCAGAAGAGTCAGAGTATAGGCATAAGAGTTGGGGGCTTGCAGAAGAGTCAGAGTATAGGCATAAGAGTTGGGGGGCTTGCAGAAGAGTCAGAGTATAAGCATAAGAGTTGGAGGGCTTGCAGAAGAGTCAGAGTATAGGCATAAGAGTTGGGGGCTTGCAGAAGAGTCAGAGTACAGGCATAAGACTTGGGGGCTTGCAGAAGAGTCAGAGTATAGGCATAAGAGTTGGGGGCTTGCAGAAGAGTCAGAGTACAGGCATAAGACTTGGGGGCTTGCAGAAGAGTCAGAGTACAGGCATAAGACTTGGGGGCTTGCAGAAGAGTCAGAGTATAGGCATAAGACTTGGGGGCTTGCAGAAGAGTCAGAGTACAGGCATCAGAGTTGGGGGGCATGCAGAAGAGTAAGAGTATAGACATAAGAGTTGGGGGGCTTGCAGAAGAGTCAGAGTAATGGCATCAGAGTTGGGCGGCTTTGCAGAAGAGTCAGAGTATAGGCATAAGACTTGGGGGCTTGCAGAAGAGTCAGAGTATAGGCATCAGAGTTTGGGGGGCTTGCAGAAGAGTCAGAGAATAGGCATAAGAGTTGGATGGTTTGCAGAAGAGTCAGAGTATAGACATAAAAGTTGGGGGCTTGCAGGAGAGTCAGAGTATAGGCATAAGAGTTGGGGGCTTGCAGAAGAGTCAGAGAATGGGCATCAGAGTTGGGGGGCTTGCAGACGAGTCAGAGTATAGGCATAAGAGTTGGGGGCTCGCAGAAGAGTCAGAGTATAGGCATAAGACTTGGGGGCTTGCAGAAGAGTCAGAGTATTGACATAAGAGTTGGAGCGCTTGCAGAAGAGTAAGAGTATAGACATAAGAGTTGGGGGCTTGCAGAAGAGTCAGAGTAATGGCATCAGAGTTGGGGGGCGTGCAGAAGAGTCAGAGTATAGGCATAAGAGTTGGGGGCTTGCAGAAGAGTCAGAGTAATGGCAACAGAGTTGGGGTGCGTGCAGAAGAGTCAGAGTATAGACATAAGAGTTGGGGGCTTGCAGAAGAGTCAGAGTATAGGCATAAGAGTTGGGGGCTTGCAGAAGAGTCAGAGTAATGGCATCAGAGTTGGGGGGCGTGCAAAAGAGTCAGAGTATAGACATAAGAGTTGTGGGCTTGCAGAAGAGTCAGGGTATAGGCATAAGAGTTGGGCGGCTTTGCAGAAGAGTCAGAGTATAGGCATAAGAGTTGGGGGCTTGCAGAAGAGTCAGAGTATAGGCATCAGAGTTGGGGGGCTTGCAGAAGAGTCAGTGTATAGGCATCAGAGTTGGGGGCGTGCAGAAGAGTCAGAGTATAGAAATAAGAGTTGGGGGGCTTGCAGAAGAGTCAGAGTAATGGCAACAGAGTTGGGGTGCGTGCAGAAGAGTCAGAGTATAGACACAAGAGTTGGGGGCTTGCAGAAGAGTCAGAGTATAGGCATAAGAGTTGGGGGGCGTGCAGAAGAGTCAGAGTATAGACATAAAAGTTGGGGGCTTGCAGGAGAGTCAGAGTATAGGCATAAGAGTTGGGGGCTTGCAGAAGAGTCAGAGAATGGGCATCAGAGTTGGGGGGCTTGCAGACGAGTCAGAGTATAGGCATAAGAGTTGGGGGCTCGCAGAAGAGTCAGAGTATAGGCATAAGAGTTGGAGGGCTTGCAGAAGAGTCAGAGTACAGGCATAAGACTTGGGGGCTTGCAGAAGAGTCAGAGTATTGACATAAGAGTTGGAGCGCTTGCAGAAGAGTAAGAGTATAGACATAAGAGTTGGGGGCTTGCAGAAGAGTCAGAGTAATGGCATCAGAGTTGGGGGGCGTGCAGAAGAGTCAGAGTATAGACATAAGAGTTGGGGGCTTGCAGAAGAGTCAGAGTATAGGCATCAGAGTTGGGGGGCTTGCAGAAGAGTCAGTGTATAGGCATAAGAGTTGGGGGCTTGCAGAAGAGTCAGAGTATAGGCATAAGAGTTGGGGGCTTGCAGAAGAGTCGGAGTATAGGCATCAGAGTTGTGGGCTTGCAGAAGAGTCAGGGTATAGGCATAAGAGTTGGGCGGCTTTGCAGAAGAGTCAGAGTATAGGCATAAGAGTTGGGGGCTTGCAGAAGAGTCAGAGTATAGGCATAAGAGTTGGGGGCTTGCAGAAGAGTCAGAGTAATGGCATCAGAGTTGGGGGGCGTGCAGAAGAGTCAGAGTATAGACATAAGAGTTGTGGGCTTGCAGAAGAGTCAGGGTATAGGCATAAGAGTTGGGCGGCTTTGCAGAAGAGTCAGAGTATAGGCATAAGAGTTGGGGGCTTGCAGAAGAGTCAGAGTATAGGCATCAGAGTTGGGGGGCTTGCAGAAGAGTCAGTGTATAGGCATCAGAGTTGGGGGGCGTGCAGAAGAGTCAGAGTATAGAAATAAGAGTTGGGGGCTTGCAGAAGAGTCAGAGTATTGGCATCAGAGTTTGGGGGCTTGCAGAAGAGTCAGACTATAGGTGTAAGAGTTGGGGGCTTGCAGAAGAGTTAGAGTATAGGCATCAGAGTTGGGGGCTTGCAGAAGAGTCAGAGAATAGGCATAAGAGTTGGGGGCTTGCAGAAGAGTCAGAGTATAGGCATAAGAGTTGGGGGCTTGCAGAAGAGTCAGAGAATAGGCATCAGAGTTGGGGGGGCTTGCAGAAGAGTCAGAGTATAGGCATAAGAGTTGGGGGCTTGCAGAAGAGTCAGAGTATAGGCATAAGAGTTGGGGGTCTTGCAGAGAAGTCAGAGTATAGGCATAAGAGTTAGAGGGCTTGCATAAGAGTCAGAGTATAGGCATCAGAGTTGGGGGGCTTGCAGAAGAGTCAGAGTATGGGCAAAAGAGTTGGGGGCTTGCAGAAGAGTCAGACTATAGGTGTAAGAGTTGGGGTCTTGCAGAAGAGTTAGAGTATAGGCATCAGAGTTGGGGGGCTTGCAGAAGAGTCAGAGTATAGGCATCAGAGTTGGGGGGCTTGCAGAAGAGTCAGAGTATAGACATAGGAGTTGGGGGCTTGCATCACAGTCAGAGTATAGGCATAAGAGTTGGAGGGTTTGCAGAAGAGTCAGAGAATAGGCATCAGAGTTGGGGGGCATGCAGAAGAGTCAGAGTATAGACATAAGATTTGGGGGCTTACATCAGAGTCAGAGTATAGGCATAGATTTGGGGGGCTTGCAGAAGAGTCAGAGAATAGGCATAAGAGTTGGAGGCTTGCAGAAGAGTCAGAGTTTAGGCATAAGAGTTGGGGGCTTGCAGAAGAGTCAGAGTATAGGCATAAGAGTTGGGGGCTTGCAGAAGAGTCAGAGTATAGACATAAGAGTTGGGGGGCTTGCAGAAGAGTCAGAGAATAGGCATAAGAGTTGGGGGGCTTGCAGAAGAGTCAGAGTATAGGCATAAGAGTTGGAGTTTTGCAGAAGAGTCAGAGTATAGGCATAAGAGTTTGGGGGCTTGCAGAAAAGTCAGAGTATAGGCATCAGAGTTGGGGGCTTGCAGAAGAGTCAGACTATAGGTGTAAGAGTTGGGGGCTTGCAGAAGTGTTAGAGTATAGGCATCAGAGTTGGGGGGCTTGCAGAAGAGTCAGAGAATAGGCATAAGAGTTGGGGACTTGCAGAAGAGTCAGAGTATAGGCATAAGAGTTGGGGGGCGTGCAGAAGAGTCAGTGTATAGACATAAGAGTTGGGGGGCTTGCAGAAGAGTTAGTGTATAGGCATAAGAGTTGGGGGGCTTGCAGAAGAGTCAGTGTATAGGCATAAGAGTTGGGGGCTTGCAGAAGAGTCAGAGTATAGGCATAAGAGTTGGGGGGCTTGCAGTTCAGCCAGAGTATAGGCATCACAGTTGGGGGGCTTGCAGAAGAGTCAGAGTATAGGCATAAGAGTTGGGAGCATGCCTAAGAATCAGAGTATAGGCATCAGAGTTGGGGGGCTTGCAGAAGAGTCAGAGTATAGGCATCAGAGTTGGGGGGTGTGCAGAAAAGTCAGATTATAGACATAAGAGTTGGGGGGTGTGCAGAAAAGTCAGAGTATAGGCATCAGAGTTGGGGGGCTTGCAGAAGAGTCAGAGTATAGGCATCAGAGTTGGGGGGCGTGCAGAAGAGTCAGAGTATAGACATAATAGTTGGGGGCTTTCATCAGAGTCAGAGTATCGGCATAAGACTTGGGGGCTTGCAGAAGAGTCAGAGTATAGGCATCAGAGTTGGGGGGCGTGCAGAAGAGTCAGAGAATAGGCATAAGAGTTGGGGGCTTGCAGAAGAGTCAGAGTATAGGCATCAGAGTTGGGGGGCGTGCAGAAAAGTCAGAGTATAGACATAAGAGTTGGGGGCTTGCATCAGAGTCAGAGTATAGGCATCAGAGTTGGGGGGCGTGCAGAAGAGTCAGATTATAGACATAAGAGTTGGGGGGCTTGCAGAAAAGTCAGAGTATAGACATAAGAGTTGGGGGGCTTGCAGAAGACTCAGAGTATAGACATAAGAGTTGGGGGGCTTGTAGAAGACTCAGAGTATAGACATAAGAGTTGGGGGGCTTGCAGAAGAGTCAGAGTATAGGCATCAGAGTTGGGGGGCGTGCAGAAGAGTCAGAGTATAGACATAAGAGTTGGGCCCTTGCATCAGAGTCAGAGTATAGGCATCAGAGATGGGGGGCTTGCAGAAGAGTCAGAGAATGGGCATAAGAGTTGGGGACTTGCAGAAGAGTCAGAGTATAGGCATCAGAGTTGGGGGGCATGCAAAAGAGTCAGAGTATAGACATAAGAGTTGGGGGCTTGCATCAGAGTCAGAGTATTGGCATAAGATTTGGGGGGCTTGCAGAAGAGTGAGAGTATAGGCATAAGAGTTGGGGGCTTGCAGAAGAGTCAGAGTATTGGCATAAGAGTTGGGGGGCTTGCAGAAGAGTCAGAGTATAGGCATAAGAGTTGGGGGCTTGCAGAAAAGTCAGAGTATTGGCATAAGAGTTGGGGGCTTGCAGAAAAGTCAGAGTATTGGCATAAGACTTGGGGGCTTGCAGAAGAGTCAGAGTATAGGCATAAGAGTTGGGGGCTTGCAGAAGAGTCAGAGTATTGACATAAAAGTTGGAGGGCTTGCAGAAGAGTCAAAGTATAGACATCAGAGTTGGGGGGCTTGCAGAAGAGTCAGAGTATTGGCTTCAGAGTTGGGGGGCATGCAGAAGAGTCAGAGTATAGGCATAAGAGTTGGGGGGCTTGCAGAAGAGACAGAGTATAGGCATAAGAGTTGGGGGTCTTGCAGAGAAGTCAGAGTATAGGCATAAGAGTTAGAGGGCTTGCATAAGAGTCAGAGTATAGGCATCAGAGTTGGGGGGCTTGCAGAAGAGTCAGAGTATGGGCAAAAGAGTTGGGGGCTTGCAGAAGAGTCAGACTATAGGTGTAAGAGTTGGGGTCTTGCAGAAGAGTTAGAGTATAGGCATCAGAGTTGGGGGGCTTGCAGAAGAGTCAGAGTATAGGCTTCAGAGTTGGGGGGCTTGCAGAAGAGTCAGAGTATAGACATAGGAGTTGGGGGCTTGCATCACAGTCAGAGTATAGGCATAAGAGTTGGAGGGTTTGCAGAAGAGTCAGAGAATAGGCATCAGAGTTGGGGGGCATGCAGAAGAGTCAGAGTATAGACATAAGATTTGGGGGCTTACATCAGAGTCAGAGTATAGGCATAGATTTGGGGGGCTTGCAGAAGAGTCAGAGAATAGGCATAAGAGTTGGAGGCTTGCAGAAGAGTCAGAGTTTAGGCATAAGAGTTGGGGGCTTGCAGAAGAGTCAGAGTATAGGCATAAGAGTTGGGGGCTTGCAGAAGAGTCAGAGTATAGACATAAGAGTTGGGGGGCTTGCAGAAGAGTCAGAGAATAGGCATAAGAGTTGGGGGGCTTGCAGAAGAGTCAGAGTATAGGCATAAGAGTTGGAGTTTTGCAGAAGAGTCAGAGTATAGGCATAAGAGTTTGGGGGCTTGCAGAAGAGTCAGAGTATAGGCATCAGAGTTGGGGGCTTGCAGAAGAGTCAGACTATAGGTGTAAGAGTTGGGGGCTTGCAGAAGTGTTAGAGTATAGGCATCAGAGTTGGGGGGCTTGCAGAAGAGTCAGAGAATAGGCATAAGAGTTGGGGACTTGCAGAAGAGTCAGAGTATAGGCATAAGAGTTGGGGGGCGTGCAGAAGAGTCAGTGTATAGACATAAGAGTTGGGGGGCTTGCAGAAGAGTCAGTGTATAGGCATAAGAGTTGGGGGGCTTGCAGAAGAGTCAGTGTATAGGCATAAGAGTTGGGGGCTTGCAGAAGAGTCAGAGTATAGGCATCACAGTTGGGGGGCTTGCAGAAGAGTCAGAGTATAGGCATAAGAGTTGGGAGCATGCCTAAGAATCAGAGTATAGGCATCAGAGTTGGGGGGCTTGCAGAAGAGTCAGAGTATAGGCATCAGAGTTGGGGGGTGTGCAGAAAAGTCAGATTATAGACATAAGAGTTGGGGGGTGTGCAGAAAAGTCAGAGTATAGGCATCAGAGTTGGGGGGCTTGCAGAAGAGTCAGAGTATAGGCATCAGAGTTGGGGGGCGTGCAGAAGAGTCAGAGTATAGACATAATAGTTGGGGGCTTTCATCAGAGTCAGAGTATCGGCATAAGACTTGGGGGCTTGCAGAAGAGTCAGAGTATAGGCATCAGAGTTGGGGGGCGTGCAGAAGAGTCAGAGAATAGGCATAAGAGTTGGGGGCTTGCAGAAGAGTCAGAGTATAGGCATCAGAGTTGGGGGGCATGCAGAAAAGTCAGAGTATAGACATAAGAGTTGGAGGCTTGCATCAGAGTCAGAGTATAGGCATCAGAGTTGGGGGGCGTGCAGAAGAGTCAGATTATAGACATAAGAGTTGGGGGGCTTGCAGAAAAGTCAGAGTATAGACATAAGAGTTGGGGGGCTTGCAGAAGACTCAGAGTATAGACATAAGAGTTGGGGGGCTTGTAGAAGACTCAGAGTATAGACATAAAAGTTGGGGGGCTTGCAGAAGAGTCAGAGTATAGGCATCAGAGTTGGGGGGCGTGCAGAAGAGTCAGAGTATAGACATAAGAGTTGGGCCCTTGCATCAGAGTCAGAGTATAGGCATCAGAGATGGGGGGCTTGCAGAAGAGTCAGAGAATAGGCATAAGAGTTGGGGACTTGCAGAAGAGTCAGAATATAGGCATCAGAGTTGGGGGGCATGCAAAAGAGTCAGAGTATAGACATAAGAGTTGGGGGCTTGCATCAGAGTCAGAGTATTGGCATAAGATTTGGGGGGCTTGCAGAAGAGTGAGAGTATAGGCATAAGAGTTGGGGGCTTGCAGAAGAGTCAGAGTATTGGCATAAGAGTTGGGGGGCTTGCAGAAGAGTCAGAGTATAGGCATAAGAGTTGGGGGCTTGCAGAAAAGTCAGAGTATTGGCATAAGAGTTGGGGGCTTGCAGAAAAGTCAGAGTATTGGCATAAGACTTGGGGGCTTGCAGAAGAGTCAGAGTATAGGCATAAGAGTTGGGGGCTTGCAGAAGAGTCAGAGTATTGACATAAAAGTTGGAGGGCTTGCAGAAGAGTCAAAGTATAGACATCAGAGTTGGGGGGCTTGCAGAAGAGTCAGAGTATTGGCTTCAGAGTTGGGGGGCATGCAGAAGAGTCAGAGTATAGGCATAAGAGTTGGGGGGCTTGCAGAAGAGTCAGAGAATAGGCATAAGAGGTTGCGGCTTGCAGAAGAGTCAGAGTATTGGCATAAGAGTTGGGGGGCTTGCAGAACAGTCAGTGTATAGGCATAAGAGTTGGGGGCTTGTAGAAGAGTCACAGTATAGGCATAAGAGTTGGGGGCTTGCAGAAGAGTCACAGTATAGGCAGAAGAGTTGGGGCTTGCAGAAGAGTCAGAGTATTGGCATAAGAGTTGGGGGCTTGCAGAAGAGTCAGTGTATAGGCATAAGAGTTGGGGGGCTTGCAGAAGAGTCAGAGTATTGGCATAAGAGTTGGGGGCATGCGGAAGAATCAGAGTATTGGCATAAGAGTTGGGGGGCTTGCAGAAGAGTCAGTGTATAGGCATCAGAGTTGGAGGGCTTGCAGAAGAGTCAGAGTATAGACATAAGAGTTGGGGGGCTTGCAGAAGAGTCAGAGTATAAGCATAAGAGTTGGGGGGCTTGCAGAAGAGTCAGAGTATAGACATAAGAGTTGGGGGCTTGCAGAAGAGTCAGACTATAGGTGTAAGAGTTGGGGGCTTGCAGAAGAGTTAGAGTATAGGCATCAGAGTTGGAAGGCTTGCAGAAGAGTCAGAGTATAGGCATAAGAGTTGGAGGGTTTGCAGAAGAGTCAGAGTATAGACATAAAAGTTGGGGGTTTGTAGAAGAGTCAGAGTATAGGCATAAGACTTGGGGGCTTGCAGAAGAGTCAGAGTATGTGCATCAGAGTTGGGGGGCTTGCAGAAGAGTCAGAGTATAGGCATAAGAGTTGGGGGCTTGCAGAAGAGTCAGAGTATAGGCATAAGAGTTGGGGGGCTTGCAGAAGAGTCAGAGTATAAGCATAAGAGTTGGAGGGCTTGCAGAAGAGTCAGAGTATAGGCATAAGAGTTGGGGGCTTGCAGAAGAGTCAGAGTACAGGCATAAGACTTGGGGGCTTGCAGAAGAGTCAGAGTATAGGCATAAGAGTTGGGGGCTTGCAGAAGAGTCAGAGTACAGGCATAAGACTTGGGGGCTTGCAGAAGAGTCAGAGTATAGGCATAAGAGTTGGGGGCTTGCAGAAGAGTCAGAGTACAGGCATAAGACTTGGGGGCTTGCAGAAGAGTCAGAGTAATGGCATCAGAGTTGGGCGGCTTTGCAGAAGAGTCAGAGTATAGGCATAAGACTTGGGGGCTTGCAGAAGAGTCAGAGTATAGGCATCAGAGTTTGGGGGGCTTGCAGAAGAGTCAGAGAATAGGCATAAGAGTTGGATGGTTTGCAGAAGAGACAGAGTACAGGCATAAGACTTGGGGGCTTGCAGAAGAGTCAGAGTACAGGCATCAGAGTTGGGGGGCATGCAGAAGAGTAAGAGTATAGACATAAGAGTTGGGGGGCTTGCAGAAGAGTCAGAGTAATGGCATCAGAGTTGGGCGGCTTTGCAGAAGAGTCAGAGTATAGGCATAAGACTTGGGGGCTTGCAGAAGAGTCAGAGTATAGGCATCAGAGTTTGGGGGGCTTGCAGAAGAGTCAGAGAATAGGCATAAGAGTTGGATGGTTTGCAGAAGAGTCAGAGTATAGACATAAAAGTTGGGGGCTTGCAGGAGAGTCAGAGTATAGGCATAAGAGTTGGGGGCTTGCAGAAGAGTCAGAGAATGGGCATCAGAGTTGGGGGGCTTGCAGACGAGTCAGAGTATAGGCATAAGAGTTGGGGGCTCGCAGAAGAGTCAGAGTATAGGCATAAGACTTGGGGGCTTGCAGAAGAGTCAGAGTATTGACATAAGAGTTGGAGCGCTTGCAGAAGAGTAAGAGTATAGACATAAGAGTTGGGGGCTTGCAGAAGAGTCAGAGTAATGGCATCAGAGTTGGGGGGCGTGCAGAAGAGTCAGAGTATAGGCATAAGAGTTGGGGGCTTGCAGAAGAGTCAGAGTAATGGCAACAGAGTTGGGGTGCGTGCAGAAGAGTCAGAGTATAGACATAAGAGTTGGGGGCTTGCAGAAGAGTCAGAGTATAGGCATAAGAGTTGGGGGCTTGCAGAAGAGTCAGAGTAATGGCATCAGAGTTGGGGGGCGTGCAGAAGAGTCAGAGTATAGACATAAGAGTTGTGGGCTTGCAGAAGAGTCAGGGTATAGGCATAAGAGTTGGGCGGCTTTGCAGAAGAGTCAGAGTATAGGCATAAGAGTTGGGGGCTTGCAGAAGAGTCAGAGTATAGGCATCAGAGTTGGGGGGCTTGCAGAAGAGTCAGTGTATAGGCATCAGAGTTGGGGGCGTGCAGAAGAGTCAGAGTATAGAAATAAGAGTTGGGGGGCTTGCAGAAGAGTCAGAGTAATGGCAACAGAGTTGGGGTGCGTGCAGAAGAGTCAGAGTATAGGCATAAGAGTTGGGGGGCTTGCAGAAGAGTCAGAGTATAAGCATAAGAGTTGGAGGGCTTGCAGAAGAGTCAGAGTATAGGCATAAGAGTTGGGGGCTTGCAGAAGAGTCAGAGTACAGGCATAAGACTTGGGGGCTTGCAGAAGAGTCAGAGTATAGGCATAAGAGTTGGGGTCTTGCAGAAGAGTCAGAGTACAGGCATAAGACTTGGGGGCTTGCAGAAGAGTCAGAGTATAGGCATAAGAGTTGGGGGCTTGCAGAAGAGTCAGAGTACAGGCATAAGACTTGGGGGCTTGCAGAAGAGTCAGAGTAATGGCATCAGAGTTGGGCGGCTTTGCAGAAGAGTCAGAGTATAGGCATAAGACTTGGGGGCTTGCAGAAGAGTCAGAGTATAGGCATCAGAGTTTGGGGGGCTTGCAGAAGAGTCAGAGAATAGGCATAAGAGTTGGATGGTTTGCAGAAGAGACAGAGTACAGGCATAAGACTTGGGGGCTTGCAGAAGAGTCAGAGTACAGGCATCAGAGTTGGGGGGCATGCAGAAGAGTAAGAGTATAGACATAAGAGTTGGGGGGCTTGCAGAAGAGTCAGAGTAATGGCATCAGAGTTGGGCGGCTTTGCAGAAGAGTCAGAGTATAGGCATAAGACTTGGGGGCTTGCAGAAGAGTCAGAGTATAGGCATCAGAGTTTGGGGGGCTTGCAGAAGAGTCAGAGAATAGGCATAAGAGTTGGATGGTTTGCAGAAGAGTCAGAGTATAGACATAAAAGTTGGGGGCTTGCAGGAGAGTCAGAGTATAGGCATAAGAGTTGGGGGCTTGCAGAAGAGTCAGAGAATGGGCATCAGAGTTGGGGGGCTTGCAGACGAGTCAGAGTATAGGCATAAGAGTTGGGGGCTCGCAGAAGAGTCAGAGTATAGGCATAAGACTTGGGGGCTTGCAGAAGAGTCAGAGTATTGACATAAGAGTTGGAGCGCTTGCAGAAGAGTAAGAGTATAGACATAAGAGTTGGGGGCTTGCAGAAGAGTCAGAGTAATGGCATCAGAGTTGGGGGGCGTGCAGAAGAGTCAGAGTATAGGCATAAGAGTTGGGGGCTTGCAGAAGAGTCAGAGTAATGGCAACAGAGTTGGGGTGCGTGCAGAAGAGTCAGAGTATAGACATAAGAGTTGTGGGCTTGCAGAAGAGTCAGGGTATAGGCATAAGAGTTGGGCGGCTTTGCAGAAGAGTCAGAGTATAGGCATAAGAGTTGGGGGCTTGCAGAAGAGTCAGAGTATAGGCATCAGAGTTGGGGGGCTTGCAGAAGAGTCAGTGTATAGGCATCAGAGTTGGGGGCGTGCAGAAGAGTCAGAGTATAGAAATAAGAGTTGGGGGGCTTGCAGAAGAGTCAGAGTAATGGCAACAGAGTTGGGGTGCGTGCAGAAGAGTCAGAGTATAGGCATAAGAGTTGGGGGGCGTGCAGAAGAGTCAGAGTATAGACATAAAAGTTGGGGGCTTGCAGGAGAGTCAGAGTATAGGCATAAGAGTTGGGGGCTTGCAGAAGAGTCAGAGAATGGGCATCAGAGTTGGGGGGCTTGCAGACGAGTCAGAGTATAGGCATAAGAGTTGGGGGCTCGCAGAAGAGTCAGAGTATAGGCATAAGAGTTGGAGGGCTTGCAGAAGAGTCAGAGTACAGGCATAAGACTTGGGGGCTTGCAGAAGAGTCAGAGTATTGACATAAGAGTTGGAGCGCTTGCAGAAGAGTAAGAGTATAGACATAAGAGTTGGGGGCTTGCAGAAGAGTCAGAGTAATGGCATCAGAGTTGGGGGGCGTGCAGAAGAGTCAGAGTATAGACATAAGAGTTGGGGGCTTGCAGAAGAGTCAGAGTATAGGCATCAGAGTTGGGGGGCTTGCAGAAGAGTCAGTGTATAGGCATAAGAGTTGGGGGCTTGCAGAAGAGTCAGAGTATAGGCATAAGAGTTGGGGGCTTGCAGAAGAGTCAGAGTATAGGCATCAGAGTTGTGGGCTTGCAGAAGAGTCAGGGTATAGGCATAAGAGTTGGGCGGCTTTGCAGAAGAGTCAGAGTATAGGCATAAGAGTTGGGGGCTTGCAGAAGAGTCAGAGTATAGGCATAAGAGTTGGGGGCTTGCAGAAGAGTCAGAGTAATGGCATCAGAGTTGGGGGGCGTGCAGAAGAGTCAGAGTATAGACATAAGAGTTGTGGGCTTGCAGAAGAGTCAGGGTATAGGCATAAGAGTTGGGCGGCTTTGCAGAAGAGTCAGAGTATAGGCATAAGAGTTGGGGGCTTGCAGAAGAGTCAGAGTATAGGCATCAGAGTTGGGGGGCTTGCAGAAGAGTCAGTGTATAGGCATCAGAGTTGGGGGGCGTGCAGAAGAGTCAGAGTATAGAAATAAGAGTTGGGGGCTTGCAGAAGAGTCAGAGTATTGGCATCAGAGTTTGGGGGCTTGCAGAAGAGTCAGACTATAGGTGTAAGAGTTGGGGGCTTGCAGAAGAGTTAGAGTATAGGCATCAGAGTTGGGGGCTTGCAGAAGAGTCAGAGAATAGGCATAAGAGTTGGGGGCTTGCAGAAGAGTCAGAGTATAGGCATAAGAGTTGGGGGCTTGCAGAAGAGTCAGAGAATAGGCATCAGAGTTGGGGGGGCTTGCAGAAGAGTCAGAGTATAGGCATAAGAGTTGGGGGCTTGCAGAAGAGTCAGAGTATAGGCATAAGAGTTGGGGGTCTTGCAGAGAAGTCAGAGTATAGGCATAAGAGTTAGAGGGCTTGCATAAGAGTCAGAGTATAGGCATCAGAGTTGGGGGGCTTGCAGAAGAGTCAGAGTATGGGCAAAAGAGTTGGGGGCTTGCAGAAGAGTCAGACTATAGGTGTAAGAGTTGGGGTCTTGCAGAAGAGTTAGAGTATAGGCATCAGAGTTGGGGGGCTTGCAGAAGAGTCAGAGTATAGGCATCAGAGTTGGGGGGCTTGCAGAAGAGTCAGAGTATAGACATAGGAGTTGGGGGCTTGCATCACAGTCAGAGTATAGGCATAAGAGTTGGAGGGTTTGCAGAAGAGTCAGAGAATAGGCATCAGAGTTGGGGGCCATGCAGAAGAGTCAGAGTATAGACATAAGATTTGGGGGCTTACATCAGAGTCAGAGTATAGGCATAGATTTGGGGGGCTTGCAGAAGAGTCAGAGAATAGGCATAAGAGTTGGAGGCTTGCAGAAGAGTCAGAGTTTAGGCATAAGAGTTGGGGGCTTGCAGAAGAGTCAGAGTATAGGCATAAGAGTTGGGGGCTTGCAGAAGAGTCAGAGTATAGACATAAGAGTTGGGGGGCTTGCAGAAGAGTCAGAGAATAGGCATAAGAGTTGGGGGGCTTGCAGATGAGTCAGAGTATAGGCATAAGAGTTGGAGTTTTGCAGAAGAGTCAGAGTATAGGCATAAGAGTTTGGGGGCTTGCAGAAGAGTCAGAGTATAGGCATCAGAGTTGGGGGCTTGCAGAAGAGTCAGACTATAGGTGTAAGAGTTGGGGGCTTGCAGAAGTGTTAGAGTATAGGCATCAGAGTTGGGGGGCTTGCAGAAGAGTCAGAGAATAGGCATAAGAGTTGGGGACTTGCAGAAGAGTCAGAGTATAGGCATAAGAGTTGGGGGGCGTGCAGAAGAGTCAGTGTATAGACATAAGAGTTGGGGGGCTTGCAGAAGAGTCAGTGTATAGGCATAAGAGTTGGGGGGCTTGCAGAAGAGTCAGTGTATAGGCATAAGAGTTGGGGGCTTGCAGAAGAGTCAGAGTATAGGCATAAGAGTTGGGGGGCTTGCAGTTCAGCCAGAGTATAGGCATCACAGTTGGGGGGCTTGCAGAAGAGTCAGAGTATAGGCATAAGAGTTGGGAGCATGCCTAAGAATCAGAGTATAGGCATCAGAGTTGGGGGGCTTGCAGAAGAGTCAGAGTATAGGCATCAGAGTTGGGGGGTGTGCAGAAAAGTCAGATTATAGACATAAGAGTTGGGGGGTGTGCAGAAAAGTCAGAGTATAGGCATCAGAGTTGGGGGGCTTGCAGAAGAGTCAGAGTATAGGCATCAGAGTTGGGGGGCGTGCAGAAGAGTCAGAGTATAGACATAATAGTTGGGGGCTTTCATCAGAGTCAGAGTATCGGCATAAGACTTGGGGGCTTGCAGAAGAGTCAGAGTATAGGCATCAGAGTTGGGGGGCGTGCAGAAGAGTCAGAGAATAGGCATAAGAGTTGGGGGCTTGCAGAAGAGTCAGAGTATAGGCATCAGAGTTGGGGGGCGTGCAGAAAAGTCAGAGTATAGACATAAGAGTTGGGGGCTTGCATCAGAGTCAGAGTATAGGCATCAGAGTTGGGGGGCGTGCAGAAGAGTCAGATTATAGACATAAGAGTTGGGGGGCTTGCAGAAAAGTCAGAGTATAGACATAAGAGTTGGGGGGCTTGCAGAAGACTCAGAGTATAGAGATAAGAGTTGGGGGGCTTGTAGAAGACTCAGAGTATAGACATAAGAGTTGGGGGGCTTGCAGAAGAGTCAGAGTATAGGCATCAGAGTTGGGGGGCGTGCAGAAGAGTCAGAGTATAGACATAAGAGTTGGGCCCTTGCATCAGAGTCAGAGTATAGGCATCAGAGATGGGGGGCTTGCAGAAGAGTCAGAGAATAGGCATAAGAGTTGGGGACTTGCAGAAGAGTCAGAGTATAGGCATCAGAGTTGGGGGGCATGCAAAAGAGTCAGAGTATAGACATAAGAGTTGGGGGCTTGCATCAGAGTCAGAGTATTGGCATAAGATTTGGGGGGCTTGCAGAAGAGTGAGAGTATAGGCATAAGAGTTGGGGGCTTGCAGAAGAGTCAGAGTATTGGCATAAGAGTTGGGGGGCTTGCAGAAGAGTCAGAGTATAGGCATAAGAGTTGGGGGCTTGCAGAAAAGTCAGAGTATTGGCATAAGAGTTGGGGGCTTGCAGAAAAGTCAGAGTATTGGCATAAGACTTGGGGGCTTGCAGAAGAGTCAGAGTATAGGCATAAGAGTTGGGGGCTTGCAGAAGAGTCAGAGTATTGACATAAAAGTTGGAGGGCTTGCAGAAGAGTCAAAGTATAGACATCAGAGTTGGGGGGCTTGCAGAAGAGTCAGAGTATTGGCTTCAGAGTTGGGGGGCATGCAGAAGAGTCAGAGTATAGGCATAAGAGTTGGGGGGCTTGCAGAAGAGTCAGAGAATAGGCATAAGAGGTTGCGGCTTGCAGAAGAGTCAGAGTATTGGCATAAGAGTTGGGGGGCTTGCAGAACAGTCAGTGTATAGGCATAAGAGTTGGGGGCTTGTAGAAGAGTCACAGTATAGGCATAAGAGTTGGGGGCTTGCAGAAGAGTCACAGTATAGGCAGAAGAGTTGGGGGCTTGCAGAAGAGTCAGAGTATTGGCATAAGAGTTGGGGGCTTGCAGAAGAGTCAGTGTATAGGCATAAGAGTTGGGGGGCTTGCAGAAGAGTCAGAGTATTGGCATAAGAGTTGGGGGGCTTGCAGAACAGTCAGAGTATAGGCAGAAGAGTTGGGGGCTTGCAGAAGAGTCAGAGTATAGGAATAAGAGTTGGGGGCTTGCAGAAGAGTCAGAGTATTGGCATAAGAGTTGGGGGCTTGCAGAAGAGTCAGTGCATAGGCATAAGAGTTGGGGGGCTTGCAGAAGAGTCAGAGTATTGGCATAAGAGTTGGAGGGCTTGCAGAAGAGTCAGAGTATAGACACAAGAGTTGGGGGCTTGCAGAAAAGTCAGAGTATTTTCATAAGAGTTGGGGGCTTGCAGAAGAGTCAGTGTATAGGCATAAGAGTTGGGGGGCTTGCAGAAGAGTCAGAGTATTGGCATAAGAGTTGGGGGGCTTGCAGAAGAGTCAAAGGGTAGAGAGTAGGGAAAATGGGGTCTTGCAGATCTCTTGGGGGTGAGGATCATGTGTTGCCAGTAGATGAGGACCCCTGTATAAGGAGCAGCCAGAACAGATGTTTGCCATATAAAGCAGAATCCGTATGGGATACAGAATATAACAGAATGGGACAGATGTAGCTTCAGTAGAAAGTGTGCGGTCATTTTTTTTTTTTTAAAGCGCAGCATTGCATTAAGCCAGAAGACACCTAATGCAAGTGATGGGATGACCTGTAAGATCCACAGGAGCCAGGTGTACTCTGCACTGGGGAGAGGAACATGTGAGTGGTGGAGGGTTCACATATCAGGTCATCAATGAAAGCTGTAGTGGGGGCCGCAGAGCTGGGGGCTTATTTGTTGTGAATTCTGCTTTTGGGCTCCCTCCGGGGGTTGTAGGTGGTAATGCAGTTGTCCCTGGGCTGCAGTCTTGGACAGGTGTATCTGCTGATCGCAATTCTGACTGGGGTATTTAGGTTTGCAGGACTCAGTAGTCCTTGCCAGTTGTCAATGTTTCTTGGGAAGTGTTGGACCTCTGTCTGGCTTCTCCTGCTTAGCTGCCAATTCAGCAAAGATAAGTGTCTGTTTCTTTTTCTATGGCACACAAGCTGTGTGCTTGTTTTTTTTATTGTATTCCTGCTCTGTGTGTAGGAGCCTCTGGAGTTGCAGATATACGTTCCACGTCTTTAGTTAGATGGAGGAATTTTTTGTATAATCTGCTGTGGATATTTTTGGAAGGGTTTTAATACTGACTGCACAGAACTCTGTCCTATCCTTTCCTATTTTAGCTAGAGTGGCCTCTTGTGCTAAATCCTGTTTTCTGACTGTGTGTGTCTTTCCTCTCCTACTCACAGCCAATATTTGTGGGGGGGCTGCCTATCCTTTAGGGTTCTGCTCTGAGGCAAGGTAGAATTCCTATTTCCAGCTTTAGGGGTATTTAGTCCTCCGGCTGTGACGAGGTGTCTAGGGCTTATTAGGTACACTGTTGTGAATTCTGCTCTTGGGTTCCCTCCAGTGGTTGTTGGTGGGAATGCAGTTGTCTCTGACTTGCAGTCCTGGACAGGTGTATCGGATAATTACAATTCTGACTGGGATATTTAGGTGTGCAGGATCCTTTAGCCCTTGCCAGTTGTCAATGTTTCTTTGGAAGTGTTGGATCTCTGCCTGGCCTCTCCTGCTTATCTGCCAGTTCAGCAAAGATAAGTGTCTGTTTCTTTTCCTGTGGCACACATGCAGTGTGCTTATTTTCAGTACTGTTCATTTGTCTTTCTTTTGTCCAGATTAGACTGTGTCTGTGTTTTCTCAGTCTGGTTGGTTTCACTGGAGTTGCAGATATACGCTCCTACATCTTTAGTTGGATGTAGGAAGTTTTTTGTATATTCTGCTGTGGATTTTTTGAAGGGTTTTAATACTGACAGCACAGAACTCTGTCCTATTCTGTCCTATCTAGCTAGAGTGGCCTCCTGTGCTAAATCCTGTTTTTTCTGCCTGTGTATGTTTTTTCCTCTCCGACTCACCGCCAATATTTGTGGGGGGCTGTCTATCCTTTGGGGATTTTCTCTGAGGCAAGATAGTATTCCGATTTCCATCATTAGGGGTATTTAGTCCTCCGGCTGTGACGAGGTGTCTAGGTGTGTTAGGTACACTCCACGGCTACTTCTAGTTGTGGTGTTAAGTTCAGGGTTGCGGTCAGTATAGTGGCCACTTTCTCCAGTGAAAGTTCTCATGCAGCTCCAAGGTCACCGGATCATAACAGTACACCCCACGGCTACTTCTAGTTGCGGTGTTAAGATCAGGATTTGCGGTCAGCATAGTTACCACCTACTCCAGTGAAAGTTTTCATGCTGCTCCAAGGTCACCGGATCATAACACTTATTACACACGCAGTGCGGGAACTCACTGAAGACTTTATGAAGGACATGGTGTAAAGAGAATGACGAGTCTGTAGAATGGGATCTCAGTGTAGGAGGCAGCAGGGAAAGATGACATGTATGTAACATATAAGAACATGCCATGTCTGAGCTACAGGATCTCTGGAAAGGTTGTAGTGGGGACAGTAGAGATGCCTGAAAAATGTGTGGAGCGCCCCCAGACACAGTGCCACAGGTTACTCGGTACCGGTCCTCTCAGTCTGGGGTTGTCACGGTGGCTGGACCCGGTCCGTGACCCTGCTAAGGGGCGTCCAATGAAAGGGGTGAGAATAGTTTGTCAAGGGTTCGTGACGCCACCTGTGGTATTCAGTCAGGGTGACCGACGCTGCTTACGGGTCCGCTAGGGTGATGGAATGGCAGCTAGATGGTATACCTTCCCACAGGTGAAGTGTGTCCCCAGGGCTTCCCAGTAGTGTAGGTGACGATGATGTGAGGCGCAGTTAATAACGAGGACACAGGGTTGCAGTCTCTTTACCTTTTACTGAAGACTTCGGGATCCTCAGTTCAGAGCACTGTTAACAAGACTGTCTGAGACCGGCCGCTCCGAAGGCACATCCAGAGTTCCCTTTGCAGGTGGAAATCAGTGCCTACCACTAGCGCCTGTGTGTTGTAGTTCTTCCCTGCTGAGCATTCGGGATAGTCCTCACAACTCTCGTGTTCGTTCTTTCTCTCTCTCTCCATCCCCCAAGTTTATCTGGATAGGATGCACCCGTTTCATGGGAAGGCTCAGAGCTATTCTGGGACCCTAGAGACGCCCCTCTCCACGCTTGCCCCCTATGTCTTCTTAGGTGATGTAAGGTAGACAGCCAACCTATAATCAACTGTCCTGCGGTATTTGAAGTAATGCCTGAAGTCAATTACTCCCTCGGTGTTCCGGTCACCGGCTACGCGCCTCAGTAGGATGTTGCCGTTCTCGGGGCACGACTCCTACTGGCTCTCCTTTGTGCTATGATCTTGTTTCTCACTTTTACACAATATTCTTCTCTTCGTGTCCTTCCTTGGGATACTGCTGCAAGGTAGTGCAGGTGCGGTTCCGTCACGTTCTGTCCTTTCTGCTAGGTACCTGCCAGGAACCCACCCCTGACAGGTCCTCCCTGGAGCTCTCCCAGGCTGCGTTCTGTTCTAACTTCCTATCCGACCCCCAGTTTTACCAGTGTGAGGAGTGGCCCAATACATAGTGCCTTTTGCTCCCCCTGGTGGCCGGAGTGTGAAGTGTAATGTGTGCTTGTGATACCTGGTCAGGTGAACTCCTGTAGTGCAATCAGACATAACATCACTCCCCTTAGTGGCAGAGCGACATTACTGCAATGACCAGGACTCTGGGGCACTGCATGTGGACCGGTCATATCTGCTGCAGAGCACTTATACATGAGCTGCTGAGCAGGGTCTCAGTATAGGGGAGGACATAGGACATGTATGTTACAGGGGACATGTCATGTGTGCAGAGCATAGTCTCAGTATAGGGAGGACATAGGACATGTATGTTACAGGGGACTTGTCATGTGTGCAGAGCAGGGTCTCAGTATAGGGAGGACATAGGACATGTATGTTACAGGGGACATGTCATGTGTGCAGAGCAGGGTCTCAGTATAGGGAGGACATAGGACATGTATGTTACAGGGGACATGTCATGTGTGTAGAGCAGGGTCTCAGTATTGGGGGGACATAGGACATGTATGTTACAGGGGACATGTCATGTGTACAGAGCAGGGTCTCAGTATAGGGGGGACATAGGACATGTATGTTACAGGGGGCATGTCATGTGTGCAGAGCAGGGTCTCAGTATAGGGAGGACATAGGACATGTATGTTACAGGGGGCATGTCATGTGTGCAGAGCAGGGTCTCAATATAGGGAGGACATAGGACATGTATGTTACAGGGGACATGTCATGTGCAGAGCAGGGTCTCAGTATAGGGAGGACATAGGACATGTATGTTACAGGGGGCATGTCATGTGTGCAGAGCAGGGTCTCAGTATAGGGAGGACATAGGACATGTATGTTACAGGGGGCATGTCATGTGTGCAGAGCAGGGTTTCAGTATAGGGAGGACATAGGACATGTATGTTACAGGGGGCATGTCATGTGCAGAGCAGGGACTCAGTATAGGGAGGACATAGGACATGTATGTTACATGGGACATGTCATGTGCAGAGCAGGGTTTCAGTATAGGGAGGACATAGGACATGTATGTTACAGGGGGCATGTCATGTGTGCAGAGCAGGGTCTCAGTATAGGGAGGACATAGGACATGTATGTTACAGGGGGCATGTCATGTGTACAGAGCAGGGTCTCAGTATAGGGAGGACATAGGACATGTATGTTACAGGGGGCATGTCATGTGTACAGAGCAGGGTCTCAGTATAGGGAGGACATAGGACATGTATGTTACAGGGACATGTCCTGTGCAGAGCAGGGTCTCAGTATAGGGAGGACATAGGACATGTATGTTACAGGGGGCATGTCCTGTGCAGAGCAGGGTCTCAGTATAGGGAGGACATAGGACATGTATGTTACAGGGGGCATGTCATGTGTACAGAGCAGGGTCTCAGTATAGGGAGGACATAGGACATGTATGTTACAGGGACATGTCATGTGCAGAGCAGGGTCTCAGTATAGGGAGGACATAGGACATGTATGTTACAGGGGGCATGTCATGTGTACAGAGCAGGGTCTCAGTATAGGGAGGACATAGGACATGTATGTTACAGGGGGCATGTCATGTGTACAGAGCAGGGTCTCAGTATAGGGAGGACATAGGACATGTATGTTACAGGGGACATGTCATGTGCAGAGCAGGGTCTCAGTATAGGGAGGACATAGGACATGTATGTTACAGGGGACATGTCATGTGTGCAGAGCAGGGTCTCAGTATAGGGAGGACATAGGACATGTATGTTACAGGGGGCATGTCATGTGTACAGAGCAGGGTCTCAGTATAGGGAGGACATAGGACATGTATGTTACAGGGGGCATGTCATGTGTACAGAGCAGGGTCTCAGTATAGGGGGGACATAGGACATGTATGTTACAGGGGACATGTCATGTGTACAGAGCAGGGTCTCAGTATAGGGGGGACATAGGACATGTATGTTACAGGGGACATGTCATGTGTGCAGAGCAGGGTCTCAGTATAGGGAGGACATAAGACATGTATGTTACAGGGGGCATGTCATGTGTACAGAGCAGGGTCTCAGTATAGGGATGACATAGGACATGTATGTTACAGGGGGCATGTCATGTGTACAGAGCAGGGTCTCAGTATAGGGGGACATAGGACATGTATGTTACAGGGGGCATGTCGTGTGTGCAGAGCAGGATCTCAGTATAGGGGGGACATAGGACATGTATGTTACAGGGGGCATGTCATGTGTACAGAGCAGGGTCTCAGTATAGGGGGGACATAGGACATGTATGTTACAGGGGGCATGTCATGTGTACAGAGCAGGGTCTCAGTATAGGGGGGACATAGGACATGTATGTTACAGGGGACTTGTCATGTGTGCAGAGCAGGGTCTCAGTATAGGGAGGACATAGGACATGTATGTTACAGGGGGCATGTCATGTGTGCAGAGCAGGGTCTCAGTATAGGGGGGACATAGGACATGTATGTTACAGGGGGCATGTCATGTGTGCAGAGCAGGGTCTCAGTATAGGGGGGACATAGGACATGTATGTTACAGGGGGCATGTCATGTGTGCAGAGCAGGGTCTCAGTATAGGGGGGACATAGGACATGTATGTTACAGGGACATGTCCTGTGCAGAGCAGGGTCTCAGTATAGGGGGGACATAGGACATGTATGTTACAGGGACATGTCATGTGTACAGAGCAGGGTCTCAGTATAGGGGGGACATAGGACATGTATGTTACAGGGACATGTCCTGTGCAGAGCAGGGTCTCAGTATAGGGATGACATAGGACATGTATGTTACAGGGGGCATGTCATGTGTACAGAGCAGGGTCTCAGTATAGGGATGACATAGGACATGTATGTTACAGGGGGCATGTCATGTGTGCAGAGCAGGGTCTCAGTATAGGGGGGACATAGGACATGTATGTTACAGGGACATGTCATGTGTGTAGAGCAGGGTCTCAGTATAGGGAGGACATAGGACATGTATGTTACAGGGACATGTCCTGTGCAGAGCAGGATCGGCTGCAGCAGACACAACCTGAACAGACATGCTGTGCAGCCTCAGGCGCAGTTACCTGTCTCCGTTTTTTTATTTTATCTTGGGTTTTGTCTGCCTCCCCCTCCCTGACTGTCTGCTTCTTTGTTATTGCTGCCAGTTTTTCTTCTTCGAGCTCAATAACATTCAGGGCTGGAGCCTCAGCTTTGTCTGAACCTTTAACTGCTGTTCTTACATGTGTGAAACTCAATAGATGCAGCCGGTCTCTATGTATCCGTGCGGTGTATACCGTCCTGCGGAGCGCATGTTATATACTGCGGGACGTTCGTTACATTGTATCAGTACTGTAGCATAGCGCCTATTACGTGTCTTGGGGAACACTTGCTTGGCACGGGATTAAAGGGAACCTGTCACCCCCCCCCCTCCCCCAGGCGTTAGAAACTAAAAGTGCCGCCTTGTGCAGCAGTAATGCCGCATTCTGACAAGGTGGCTCTTTTAGTTATTGGTGCAGTAAATGCAGAAATAAAGCGTTTTGTAATTTCTCCAAAATACCTGTCTTTAGTCCTGGAGGCAGGTCTTTCCCCCCTGCTGCACACGCCACACTGCCGTCACTGAAGGCTTCTTCGGCGCCGGGCCCTTCAACGCACTCGGGCACGGTTTTCTTATCAAACAGAGTCTTTTGGGTTTATTTCACACAACATAAAGCACATCCTCAGGAACTTGGTAACAGTTTGAACACCGTCTGGACACATTCAACGTCACCACAGTTCGTCTCTGACCCCGGTCAGCATAAGAGACCGACCTCGTCCGTTACCTGCTGGCGACCTTCACAGGTTCCTGGACACCTCGTGGCCTCAGAGGTGCCCCATACACAATGTCTCTCTCCTCTGACCCCGGTCAGCATAAGACACGGACCTCGTCCGTCACCTGCTGGCGACCTTCACAGGTTCCTGGACACCTCGTGGCCTCAGAGGTGCCCCATACACAATGTCTCTCTCCTCTGACCCCGGTCAGCATAAGACACGGACCTCGTCCGTCACCTGCTGGCGACCTTCACAGGTTCCTGGACACCTCGTGGCCTCAGAGGTGCCCCATACACAATGTCTCTCTCCTCTGACCCCGGTCAGCATAAGACACGGACCTCGTCCGTCACCTGCTGGTGACCTTCACAGGTTCCTGGACACCTCGTGGCCTCAGAGGTGCCCCATACACAATGTCTCTCTCCTCTGACCCCGGTCAGCATAAGACACGGACCTCGTCCGTCACCTGCTGGCGACCTTCACAGGTTCCTGGACACCTCGTGGCCTCAGAGGTGCCCCATACACAATGTCTCTCTCCTCTGACCCCGGTCAGCATAAGACATGGACCTCGTCCGTCACCTGCTGGCGACCTTCACAGGTTCCTGGACACCTCGTGGCCTCAGAGGTGCCCCATACACAATGTATCTCTCCTCTAACCCCGGTTAGCATAACACGGACCTCGTCCGTCACCTGCTGGCGACCTTCACAGGTTCCTGGACACCTCGTGGCCTCAGAGGTGCCCCATACACAATGTCTCTCTCCTCTAACCCCGGTCAGCATAAGACACGGACCTCGTCCGTCACCTGGTGGCGACCTTCACAGGTTCCTGGACACCTCTTGCCCTCAGAGGTGCCCCATACACAATGTCTCTCTCCTCTAACCCCGGTCAGCATAACACGGACCTCGTCCGTCACCTGGTGGCGACCTTCACAGGTTCCTGGACACCTCGTGACCTCAGAGGTGCCCCATACACAATGTCTCTCTCCTCTGACCCCGGTCAGCATAAGACACGGACCTCGTCCGTCACCTGCTGGCGACCTTCACAGGTTCCTGGACACCTCGTGGCCTCAGAGGTGCCCCATACACAATGTCTCTCTCCTCTGACCCCAGTCAGCATAAGACACGGACCTCGTCCGTCACCTGCTGGCGACCTTCACAGGTTCCTGGACACCTCGTGGCCTCAGAGGTGCCCCATACACAATGTCTCTCTCCTCTGACCCCGGTCAGCATAAGACACGGACCTCGTCCGTCACCTGCTGGCGACCTTCACAGGTTCCTGGACACCTCGTGGCCTCAGAGGTGCCCCATACACAATGTCTCTCTCCTCTGACCCCGGTCAGCATAACACGGACCCCTGTCCGTTACCTGGTGGTGACCTTCACAGGTTCCTGGACACCTCTTGCCCTCAGAGGTGCCCCATACACAATGTCTCTCTCCTCTAACCCCGGTTAGCATAACACGGATCCCTTTCCGTTACCTGTCGGTGCCGCACAGGTTCTCGGATACCTCTTCTCCACAGAGGTATCCTTCAGACGTTCTCACTGACCCCGGTCAGTATTGCCCACGGTTATCAGACCGTTCCACACGCTGCCATGTGCTCTTCAGGTATCCTATTCTCCAGGACTTCCAACACAGGCTTCCAGGACCTTCCAGCATAGATCATTCAGGTCCACACTCCAGGACCATGTGACCAGCCCTCAGTCACATTATATAGTACTAACCACTCCCACAGGTGGGAGTGTGCATGCGTGGCTAGTTCGTCCCGCCCATCTCACACAACTAGCCTAGTAAGTCTCCCTTACAACTACACCATAGATATACAAACTCTTGAGGGACTACAGGTCCCAGAACAACAACATTGCGTCAGACTTACCACACAGACTCCCTCTGCGACACATATCGGCCATTCACAACACTGCCGGTCACTGTTTCACCACCATTATAATGACAGATATGCCTCCATGCACATCCCAAGGAGCACACACAGCGCCCCCTAGCTGCCACAGGGGTCACTACACCACAGTACATAGAATGTTGGTGGTCTCTGCGGTGATGTCATCCCGCTCTCCGCACCCCTGTGTGTGATGTATGGGGCAGGAAACAGCAGACACATCAAGGGTTTAGTTTTTTACTTATTGATTGGAGCTTGGTGAAATGGGCCCTAATGGACGGTCTGTAGCGGGGCCCCCACCTATCATGCACTGTTCACATTATATCACTGGGGGGTGTCTTGTTTGGCACAAAGGGTAAGGCACCCAGTAATAGGGGCTTCCTACCTCTGCAGCCCCTAGAATTACAATCCTGCAAAGGGGCAGATGCAGCGAGCCAGAGACCTGGTCGTTGCAGTATAGCGCTCTGCCACTACGGGGAGTGATGGTACGTCTGATGGCACTGAAGGAATTCTACTGACCAGGTATCACCAGAACACATTACACTTCACACTCCGGCCACTAGGGGGAGAAAAAGGCTTTATTTATTGGGCCCCTCCTCACACTGGTAAAACTAGGGGTTAGTCAGAAGCTGACTGGGTTGGATTCAGGCAGCATCCCGTGGCAGGGGGTGTTGCAGGGAGAAGACACAGGGGGGTCCCTGTCAGGCGTGGGAACCTGGCAGGTGCCTAGCGAACAGAGCAGAACGTAACGGAGCCGCGCCTGCACACCCCGCGGCGGTATCCTAAGAGAGAGACACGAAGGGAAGGATATTGTGGAACAGTGTAAACGAGATCAAGCAAAAGGAGAGCCAGTAAGAGTCGTGCCGTGAGACCGAGGCAACATCCTACTGAGGCGCGTAGCCGGTGGCCGGAACACCGCGGGAGTAACTGACTCTAGGCCTTACTTCAAACTCCGCAGGACAGTTAATTATAGGTTGGCTGTCTACCTTAAATTTCCTAAGAAGACATAGGGGGCAACATTGGGAGAGGGGCATCTCTAGGGTCCCGGAAGACCTCCAAGCCTTCCCATCATACGGGTGCGTCCTAGCCAAAACATACTGAGGGACGAGAAACTAGCAACATCTGGAACAAAAGAGAGAGAGAGAGCTGTAGAGAACGACAAACAAGAACAGCAGTTGTGAGGACTATTCCGAATGCTCAGCAGGGAAGCACTACAACACACAGGCGCTAGTGGTAGGCACTGATTTCCACCTGCAAAGGGAACTTTGGAAGTGCCCATCGGACCGGCCAGTCTCTGATAGCCCTGTTGAACGTGCTCTGGATTGAGGATCCTGAAGTCTTCAGTAAAGAGGTAAAGAGACTGCAACCCTGTGTCCTCGTTATTGCCTGCACCTCACACCATCACCATCAACCTTACTGGGAAGCCCTGGGGACACACTTCACCTGTGGGAAGGTATACCATCCAGCTGCCATTCCATCACCCCAGCGGACCCCACAGCAGCGTCGGTCACCCTGACCGAACACCACAGGTGGCGTCATGAACCCCTGACAGACTGTACCACCTTTATTGGACGCCCCTTAGCAGGGTCACGGACCGGGTATAGCGACCGTGACAGCCTCAGAACCAAACCAGAGAGGCCCGGTACCGAAACGCGTGGCCCTGTGTCTGGGGGCGATCCACAGACACCAGCAGGTTTGTCCTAAATAAGGAACAATTTTCCTTTTTTAAATTAAAGGGATATTTACATATGAGCATATTTTTACTGATTGCGACAATTTCTATTTTTTTATGGAATCGCCGACCAAAAGATTGTAGCATTGTTCAGATCACTAAATGGATTCTTGGCAAGAATTGATCTAAGAGAAAAAAAAAATGCCCATTACTCACATCAAAGGGGTATTCCCAACTCCAAGATCCTATCCCAATATGCAGCAGGTTTAGCAATAAGAATATTAGCAAATACCCCCAATTAGAAACGTAGCGTAGTTTTCATTATTAATAGCTATGTCACTTATCCATGGATACCTAAGCTCCTGCAATGAACTGCACCAAGGGGGTGAGTGACATAGTAAATCAGAAGAACTATACTACACACTACATTGGAGGTATTTGCTAATATTATCATTATGAGAATTATTATTATTATTACACCTGTTACATATTGGGATAGGATATTGCCCCTTTTAAATTCCCTGCTGGGGTGGTCTTGCTGGTATGATGTCACCTAAATCATTTATGTGACTGTTGCAATTAATTTTTTGACTTCAGCTGTCTGGTATAATGGCCACGATTGGCAGCCCCGGTCATATGAATGACATCAATGCTGCAATATCGGTGAGGAATTTAGGTTATTGAGATTATTAATGCTTATTATTATTATTATTATAATACATTTTTATAGCGCCATTTATTATTCAATATTTATTGCTCTTAGATGACTTTCTTAAAATTCTGGACATTCCTTTTAATCATAATCATCACCAATATCGACTTCTAAGAGTGTCATTGGATTTTCCATGTTTTTAAAAAAATCGGATGACCCCCCCCCCCCCCCTTCCCCACCTCTGCGGGTACCAAAAGTGACAATCATTGATGATTAACTGGAGAAGTAAAGTGACTGATGGACAGGACATCAACACCCGGTACCAGGAGGGAGCAGATGCCCTGCGTTAATGGGGAATGCAATGGGTAAGTAATACATATCCCCCATCCCCTACACCCTTAAAAAAGTAGGAAGCATTGACATTTCTGAAGTCACCTGCTGTGTTTTCTTGTTGTCAGAAAGATCAGAACCCTGATAGATCCCATACAGGTCAATGGGGTCTTTTGGGGATTTAGGATCTCCCAGAGGATGGACCCACCACAGCCTGGCACTGGCATGAACAGAGCCCATTCTATTTCTGTGCCCTCAATGATAAGTTATATTATTATTACTACTACTACTAATAATAATAATAATTTATTTAATTAATTCATGGGTTTTCGGATGACTTCTAGGCACAGAAACACTTTTACTTCACGTTTCAGGTCATTGGAGATAACTAGAATGTAGGAGTTAGTTCCCTCAACTTCTAAAAAGAGGTAGGACACATGGGAATAATGGACTTAAAGGCCCCCTTACACATTAGACAAAGGTGGTCCGACATCGGTAAGAAGAAACAGCATCAAGAACTGCATCGGATGGGTTTGATTTCTTTCAAACAATGATACCACCAGTGTTTGTGATCCGCCATAAATATCCAACATGAGATTGGTCAACTGAACCATAATGAACGTTCATCAGTCGGGTATTGGGTGAAATGAACAATAATCCATTTCTCCTGGGCAGTCAGTTATTGTTGGTTATAGCCAAAATCAGCCATTTACGATGACTGTAGACTGATGTCTATCAGAGCGTTAAGACTGAAATACGTTTTTGGTGACTAGTGGGCAAGGTCATGAGTACGTTAGGTGCATCGTGTCAGACAAGACCACTCTACCTACCGGAGTCAACGAGATGTCACTTAAGGTCAAAGCAAGGGACTGTCCTACACAACTACATAGACAAGAGGAACATAGGGCCCTGGCTGCCCCACCGTCTCCACCACCCGAGCTGAGAGGGTACCCTTTGTAGATACCTACCACCCTTCTAGGCCCAAAGTCCACAACATCATTCATCAACATTGGCCTCTACTCACTAGAGCCTACCCAAACATTGGGGCTTTCAGGAATGTCAAGGACCAACCTGTGAGGGCAGACATGGGAAGCACAAACTTCCCGTTCAACGCTTCCGCAACACAGGCCAAAGGGGGCATCATTCCTTGCCTCAACCTGCTCTAACATTATCAAGTCAAGTGAAGTAGCACACCCCAGGACAGGAAATCATACCCTTAAGGGGATACGTCACATGCAACTCCACCTTCGTCATACATGTGATCCAATGTCCCTACGACCCTCCTTACACTGGAGAAACCACACAACATGTTAGGGACCGTATTGCTACTCATAAGTCAACCATTCGGTGTGGTAAAACATGGCTACCACCGCCCCACCAATAATCCAGCAAAAGACACACAATATCTCAATTATGTTTTGAACAAAAGGTTCCGAGACCTAGATGTGGGGGCCGCTATATCCAATTACAAATGGAAGCTTTCTGGATCCACATGACTTTTAAGTGATGTGTATCTGAGCGCTAAGTCTGAGTAACTTTGGTGACCGGCCAGGGCCATAGCTACATTAAGGGCAGGGGCTGCAATCACACCCGGGGCCTGGAACCTAAGGGACCAAAAAGTCCCTTTGGCCTATATGAAAAAACAGCAATATTAAAAATCTGCAATAATTGGGGGTCCCGTAGGAGCTTGTGTGGCCCCCATAAATCTTAAAAAGGGTTCTGAAGATCCTCATCTGAATGACGTGGAGGTCGAGCATGCGTGTCTATGCCCAATCCATTCTCTATGGGTCCACTGGAGATGTTTCCAGCAAGGTGGGGCCCATACACACTTCTCACACAGGGGCCCCTTTGCTCTCAGTGTCCATCCTTGCTTTGTATCTATAGAAATGAAGGAAAGAGCAGAAAACATTAACATGAAGATATTATTAATTACAGGGTAAATAGGTAGATAGATCAATAATAGATAATAGATAGATAGATAATAAATAGATAGATAGATAGATAGATAGATAGATAGATAGATAGATAGATAGATAGATAGAAGATAGATAATAGATAGATAGATAGATAGATAGATAGATAGATAGATAGATAGATAGATAGATAGATAGATAGATAATAGATAGATGATAGATAGATAGATAGATAGATAGATAGATAGATAGATAGAAGATAGATAATAGATAGATAGATAGATAGATAGATAGATAGATAGATAGATAGATGATAGATAGATAGATAGATAGATAGATAATAGATAGATAGATAGATAGATAGATAGATAGATAGATAGATAGATGATAGATAGATAGATAATAGATAGATAGATAGATAGATAGATAGATAGATAGATAGATAGATAGATAGAAGATAGATAATAGATAGATAGATAGATGATAGATAGATGATAGATAGATAGATAGATAGATAGATAGATAGATAGATAGATAGATAGATAGATAATAGATAGATAGATGATAGATAGATAGATAGATAGATAGATAGATAGATAGATAGAAGATAGATAATAGATAGATAGATAGATAGATAGATAGATAGATAGATGATAGATAGATAGATAATAGATAGATAGATAGATAATAGATAGATAGATAGATAGATAGATAGATAGATAGATAGATAGATAGATAGATAGATAGATAGATAGATAGAAGATAGATAATAGATAGATAGATAGATAGATAGATAGATAGATAATAGATAGATAATAGATAGATAGATAGATAGATAGATAGATAGATAGATAGATAGATAGATAGATGATAGATAGATAGATAATAGATAGATAGATAGATAGATAATAGATAGATAATAGATAGATAGATAGAAGATAGATAATAGATAGATAGATAGATAGATAGATAGATAGATAGATAATAGATAGATAATAGATAGATAGATAGATAGATAGATAGATAGATAGATAGATAGATAGATAGATAGATAGATAGATGGATAGAACATGAGAAGATGATGTCATCCTTGCAGTATTTGGTCAGTACCTGCTCTCGCCCCCACTCCTGATCTCACCCTGCAGCTGGTTCTGGCTACTCCTGACACATTCCTGTACACACATACATATTCCAGCACATAATGTGGGGGGGACCCGGGGTCATAATTGGGGATCACACATGTGGTTTTGGTTACTTAGGTCGTTTGGAAGCTGCCAGACAATGTTGTACAGTTATAGATCACACAAGGGAGATGGCTGCACTATTAGGAACACCAGGTGGACGCTCAGGTTTGGGGCTTCACTTCTTGTTCCTCCTTTTGAAGGGTCATGAGACCAAAGAGACACATGAATTGTAGATAGATTATATTTTATGGAGCTGTGGGATCTGAGCAGGAGGGCTGCGAACAGCGAATACAGGGTAGATTTATTAGTGATTGTTTTAATTCTTGACCACAAGTGGCTTTTGGACATGGAGATCTGCAGACATAATATTTCTCCCAGAAAATGATTGCAATTACACATGTTTTGTTATACACATGTAAATTTCCTTTGTTTGTTTTGGAACAACACAAAAAAAGGCAAATCTGACATCTTTTCACATAAAACCCCAAAAATGGACAGAACAAAATTGTTGGCACCTTTCCAAAATTGTGGGTAAACAACTTTATTTCAAGTATGTCATGCGCGTTCAAACTCACCTGTGGCAAGTAACAGGTGTCCGCAATATGAAAATCACACCTGAAATTAGATAATAAAGAGAGAAATTGACTCAATCTTTGCATTGTGAGTCTGTATGTGCCACACTAAGCATGGAGAACAGAAAGAGAAGAAGAGAACTGTCTGAGGACTTGGAGAACCAAAAATTGTTAAACAATATCATCAATCTTAAGGTTACAAGTCCATTTACAGAGATCTTGATGTTCCTTTGTCCACAGTGTGCAACATAATCAAGAAGTTTACAACCCATGGCACTGTAGCTAATCTGGACAGAAGAGAGAAATTGCTAAAAAGTTGCAACGCCAGATAGTTCAGATGGAGAATAAGCAGCCGCAATCAAGTTCTAAAGAAACTCCAGCTGTCCTGCAGGCTCAGGGCGCATCAATGTCAGCGAAAATTATTCATTGACATTTCAATTAAATTAAACGCTATGGCAGGAGGTCCGGGAGGACCCCACTGCTGACACAGAGACATAAAAAAGCGAGACTGCTGCCTTACATTTATTAGGAAGCCAATATCCTTCTTGGAAAGCATCTTGGGGACTGATGAGACCAAGATGGAGCTTTTTGGTAAAGCACATCATTCTACTGTTTACCAAAAACAGAATGAGACCTACAAAGAAAAGAACACAGTACCCACAGTCAAATATGGTGGAGGTTCAAAGATATTTTGAGGTTGTGTTGCTGCCTCTGGCACTGGGTACCTTGACTGTGTGCAAGGCATCATGGAATGTGAAGATTTCCAAAGGATTTTGGGTCACAATGTAGCGCCCAGTGTCAGAAAGCTGGGTTTGCGTCCTAGGTCATGGGACTTCCAGCAGGACAATGACCCCAAAATATATTTCAAGATGCCCCCAGAAATGGATGGAAACAAAGCGCAGGAAAGTTCTGAAGTTGCCAACGATGAGTCTGTATATGCATCCCATTGATCACCTGTGGAGAGATCTTAAAATTACTGTTGGACAAGGCGTCTTCAAATATGAG